>NC_080677.1:38952840-40202840 GCF_030445035.2 Dasypus novemcinctus | reverse complement strand
AGATCAGCTCAAGGGGCTGAGGACTCAGGAAGAGATGACTGATTGGTCACAGCTACATTCAAAGAGAAAGCAGAAAAAGATGAGCACACCGTAATAGCCACGTGGCAGGACCCTAGGATCACTAGTAGCTTACTTTGGTGAGATAGCATCTCTGATGGTGCCTTAATTTGGACGTTTCACAGCCTTGGAACTGTGTTTATGCTAATAAAATTCCCATTATAAAAGCCAAACCATTTATGATACACTGCATCTGCAGCCCTTTGGCAAACTAAGACACCAATGGATTGAGTTTTATTGAACTTAGGGAGAGAATGAAATGGTCTTTTATAGTAAAAATATGGAATTGCCAGTGGTATTCTTTATTCCTGTGGATGCTAATTTCTATCTGGCATCATTTCCTTCAACCTACAGAACTGCATTTAGGCAAAAATTCTCTTCCCCTATGTATACTGGAAAACGTCATTACTTCACCCTTATTTTTAAGGAAGTAGGTAAAATTTACATCTAGTAAAATTCACAGAACTTAGGTCTACGATTTTATGAGTTTTGACAAATGTACACATTAGTGCACATCTCTCAAAATATCTTTATGACTTTTGCTTTTGTTTTTTACTTTCTGGGAGAATTTTTCATATTTTTCTTCACTTTACTAATTTAACATTTTGCCATTTCTTCAGCTTTTGGCTTCCTCCAATGCAGACTTCAATTCTACCATTCGACTTTAAGTTCCTGATATCATTAATCTCTCTTTACTTCATATCTCATTGTTTTTTTATAGGGCTTTAGGTCCTGTATTATGATGGTCAAGTTTTCTACAATAATAGAGCCCACAAATATTTGGAACCCATCTTACCTGCTAAGCGGGGTATTTCCCATTGTGGACGTAACGGTGTGCTTACAATCTATTGGGTGACAAAGAGACAGCAATAAAGCAATCATAAAAACATGGTTCTAAACACAATGGGCAGGGTTACTGACAAATTTGGAGGTTCTGTAATGTGAGAAAGCAACTTTTAATGAGCCTACGGAATAAGATTTATCTCAGAAATTTAAATACACACCAATATCAGAAAATGCATCAAAATATATCACAATCAATAGAGAAATAGCCAAAATGTTCAAGAAACATCTAGGAGATCAGGTGGCCAGAGTGTTTCATGAGGCAGATGGGAGTAGGAGTAACCATCAGAGAATGAAAGCAGTGGGGGAAGTTACAACGAAGCGTCTTATAGGCTGTTGTAAGACTTCCGAGTGATTTGAGAAGTGGCATGATCTGATCTACATTTTAAAGGCTGACCTACTCTGTTAAGGATAAACTCCAAGGGATGGAGGAGTAGAAGCAGAAAGACAACCATCATGCTACAATTTAATGCTGCTAAAATCATTTGCCAATATGTTATTTACTATTTTTTTCTATCCAAGTTCATTAATTTAAGTTTAATATCATTTTCTAATGTGATACTTTTCTAGTTTTGGTGTCATGGTTAAAGAAATTATACTAGATTTGGTAAATAGAAGTCCTATAAGCTGACTCCTGTGTTCTTTCAGCATGTTCTTATTCTTTGAGCACTTCTTTACTATCTAATAGAACAAGATGTTCTCGGCTTATATTTTTTAGTAAAACCATGGAAACAGCTATTTCTCCAAGAAATCATAATTCCTATTATTCAAGTAATCAAGATTTAGGCACTAGGGATTTTTCCCCACCTTGAGTAATATTTTGCAATTTAAATTCTTCTCAAGAAAATTACTCATTTATAGCTAACTTTTCAAATTTATTGGCAAAATGTTTATATTCAAGGATTCTTTTATGGTTTAAAAATATTTGACCACTTTTTGAGGAGTCTTGCTTTGGCTTTTTAAACAATATTTTTGCAGAAATAGATTTGGTTTTTGATCAACTCTTTCTTTTGAGTTTGTGTTTGTTTTCTATTTTACTCATTTCAGTTCTCTTTATTTCCTTCAGTTTACTTTTTGTGATCATATTGATCTTCAATATTCTTGAGTTGAATGCTTAATATTTTCAAACAAACAAATATCTAGCATATGTCCAATATTAAAAATAATAAAACCCTTTTTAGCCAGCAAAATAATTAAGATAATTTTTAATGTTGTCCTATTGGGGAGGACACAGTCAGTGTTCCAGGGAGATTTTTTTTTTTTTTTTTTTTTAATTTTTTAATTTTTTATTGACTTTGTAATAATATTACATTAAAAATATATATGTGAGGTCCCATTCAACCCCAGCCCCCCACCCCCCCTCTCCGCCCCCCCAACAACACTCGTTCCCATCATCATGACACATCCATTGGATTTGGTAAGTACATCTTTGGGCACCTCTGCACCTCATATACATTGGTTCACATCATGGTCCATACTCTCCTCTATTCCATCATGTAGGCCCTGTGAGGATTTACAATGTCCGGTGATTACCTCTGAAGCACCATCCAGGGCAGCTCCATGTCCCGAAGACGCCTCCACCTCTCATCTCTTCCTGCCTTTCCCCATACCCTTTGTCCATTATGTCCACTTTTCCCAATCCAATGCCACCTCTTCTATGTGGACACTGGATTGGTTGTGTCCATTGCACCTTTATGTCAAGAGGAGGCTCAGATTCCACCTGGATGCTGGATGCAATCCTCCCATTTTCAGTTGTAATCACTCTAGGCTCCATGGTGTGGTGGTTGTCCTTCTTCACCTCCATCTTAGCTGAGTGTGGTAAGTTCCAGGGAGATTTTTAAAATCCCCAGTGCCCAGCTTCTCCCCCTACTGATCAAATCAGGGTATCTGTGGGTGAAGTGAGGCTTAATATTTTTTAGAGACTCCCAGGTAATTCCCATCTGCAACAAAGTTTGGGAACCACTGGAAAAGGATAATCATTTCATATCTTACTCAACATCCTGTTCTTTGCTAAATACAGAACAAAATCAACATTTTTGTTTTACCTTTCTTACATATTATTTCTTATTATATTAAATCTACTCTTCTTTTAAAAAGTGGACATTCTTTAAGAAAACACAAAAGTCATGCAATTCATCCATCCTTGTGATGGTAATCAATAATTACCGTAGAAACAAGTACTGTGTTTATGAAACTAGGACATTTGTTTAAAAATGATCAGAAAGAAGGAGAAAATCATAAAACCAAATTATAGTTAATAAACCAATCATTCTTGCCTTTAGATATTTGATTTAACTGGCAATAGGGTTCTGTATTCATCAAAGAAAGAGTTGTTTTGGCAGGTGGAAGGGGAAAAATTCATTCACTTCAATTTTGAGCCCAGACCAAGGAGAATTCACCAATAAAATACATTCATTATAGTCCTATGCCAAGTTCTTTCCCCCTGATCTTTTCTACTTCCAGGGTCTTCTTCTCTCCCCCAGTCTTTCCTCCCCCTCCCCCTTACTTAATTATATTTGCAAATTTCCTACCATTTGGAACAGATTTTAAAGCAGTGCAAAAGTGAAGCTTGAGAGGTGAAAGGCAATCACAACCTGGCCTGGAATCAATTGATAGGGAAAATGCTTGACAGCACTCACCAGCTGATTCCCAGCTGGCCTTGGGATGCGGCTGCTCTGCAGCCGTCTTAGTAATTTGGGTCCACTCATGGTAATTGGTTTCAGATGAAACCAGAACAACTCTTTTCATACTATCCTCCTCCATTGCCCAAGAAATTGGATGACATAACATGTGCAAGGCAAAATCCCAGCTTCATGGAAATCTCTTCACTTAAATTCTAGTCTGAATTGGATCTGATCACATCCTGGTAGTCTCTGCCTGGTGAGGATGACTGTTATAACATTATTTTGTGGTTAGTTGTGCTCACCCTCTTCTTCTGGTTATAAACCTTGTATTACCTGCACATATTTTGCTTTACAAACACTAAATATTTCCCTTAATCATGTAATTAACAAAAATGTTAGTGATCATATTCCTAATTTGTCATAGAAAGAGTGAGCACCAATTTACCTTTGCTCTCATTTTTAGGGCTCCCTACCCTTTTTGTAATTTAAAGTTTCAAATAACGTTAAACTGTCTTTGAATAAATATTCTATTCTTTTCTTTTTTATATAAAAAGACATATATAAAATCTCAGAATTTCTCCAGTAGAGAAATGAAGTCTCTTCTACTTCTATTTTCACAGACTATAAATGTTATTTTCTGCTTTAAGTAAAACAGCAAAATGTTTAAAAATGGGAATCTAAACAAAGAGGACCTATTAGCTAACGTAGGAAGATATCTGAAGGTGAGCTGTTTCTAGGATTGGTCCAGAAGGTGATACAAAGGATTGGTCAAGGGTGATATAAAGACCAGGTTTTTTCCATTACCATCAAACTTCCACTTCTATCACCCTGTGGAATTGGGTCAGGGGTGTCGAAACTCATGGTAACAGGAGGGAGTTAGTCACTAGAACCAAACTTCGCAGCACCCAGGATGCCCTCAGTAGTGTGCTGCTAAATGTTCAATAATCTCTCTGGAAAACAAAACCAAAAAGTCTAATTTGTAGCAATTGCCCATTACTGTGTTGTAAATTCTCCCACCATGGCCAATTTCAAACAACAATATGATGTCACTGAAGCTAGTATAAACTGGCTCCAACATACAACTAGATAGCATCAAAAACCAGGACAATTTTTTTTGAAAAAAGAAAAAGTATCTGGTAGGAAAAATTTTCCCAGAAATCCTTACACCATTTCCCTTTTGCCTCATCAACCAGGCTTACATCTCATCCCCTCTCCTAGACTAAGCACTGCCAAGGGGACCACAAGAGCCATGATTGGTTGGAAAGACCTATGTGATTTCACTTGCTAACCAGAGGAAGCCTATGAGCTTATAGAAGAGTAAATGCCTGGACGAAATTGGAGCAGTCTAGAAAATAGAGAGGTGATAAGAATACCTGGTGTGAGGGTAAACAATAGTGTAGCCCAAAGGGACAAAACCTGACATAATTATATTCAAATGTGATAGTTCATGTGAGAATAAATATATGCCTATCTATTTTTAATTCTACTTTCTACATCTTTTTATCAGTATACCATGAAACGTACATATTGTTGGGATGTGACACCTTTTGGGGCATCTTCTGAAGTCTAGTCATGGTGAAACATCAATGTAGAAGAAGATTTTGAGCAGAGTAGGGTCAATGGCTCCGAGAGAGCACTTCAAACAGTATGAGAGGTTTGGAACAGCTAAAATTTCCAGAGAAAAACACCATCTCTTAAATTAAACATGAACCTGAACAATGTTAATATAATTTTGAATATGAGCCCTTTATTAACTTCTATTCTGTGGCTCTTTTCTAAAACATGTTCAACATTTCTATCAATCAAGATATTTCCTTTTTATTTCAAAGAATGAAGTCTTATCCATGGAGAAGTCCATAGCTGCATCAATGACAGTTTCTTGAGATGGTTAAGAAGGGCTTGGACAGATAAAAATAAATACTGTGTTTTCTCAGACTTGAAGAAAAGAAGTATGTTTATTCCTTCTGATTAATGGATAGTAATTGAGGCCTTTTTTTCCCATCATGCTACTTTCTACTTTCACCTTTTTCTATTTTTTTAAGGAAAAAAAAATCAACTCTTTTCTTTTTTAAGTGTTCCCCTCTGCTAGGTTTTAGATGTCTTTTCCATTTGTCACTACTATTATTTTGCTTATTGTCACTGTGGAGATGACATGAATTTTTCAAAATTATGTGGTCATTCTAAGGAGGGGTTAGTAATTCTGCTGCTTCTAGAAGAAAGGGTGATATATGACCTGTTAGTAATGCCCCTATAATGGTGATGTGCAGGTTAGTTATGCTATGTCAGTGTTGTTCTATAGTAACTTTAAGTGGTTTAACTTACACAATAATTAGCAATTCAAAACATTAATATCTTTACATATATAAAATATTTTTTCTTTTTTTTTTGAGAAGGAATGATAATTAGTTTGCTCTCTGTTAATGGAGAACTACTCAAGATGAAGCAGTCATAAATCCTAAAAGAGATGTTGAGTAACTATAAAAAAGCAACCCTTTGAAGTTAATAAAACTCCAAGAAAGTGTGAGTTTGCAATTCTTGGAAATAATTATGAAAGAATAGAGATTATTTGCCTTAAATATTGTAGCAATATCTCATTTTAAAAATCTGTTGTCTTCTTCCAGGTTTGAGTCCAGCCAATGGCATAAATTTAATTTGTACTCCAAAGCAAATTTGCAAAATAGCCTTCCTGCTTTAGGTATTGGATAGACAAATCCTATCACTGCAATTTCAGAAAAAAACTGGATTCATCACCAAAGGCACCTATGAATTTCGGAGCACGCCCACCCTACCTGTTGCCAGAGAGCCATTTTGAATGATGTTGGCATGACCCGTTGATTGGGCATTTCACAGATACATGTGAAGAGAAAATAATCTAGACTTTATACTTCAGATATAAAGATAATGATACTGCTTCCCTGCTGTCAACTTCAGAAGGCACAGAGCTAAGTGTTTAAAAATCTATATTTAGTAGAATGCTCCTTTGCACTACTGAAACCTAGAGCTGTTATATTAAGCTTCTTGGTTTCACCATTTTTCTATAGAGAATATCAACACTGAGAAAGTTTTTATTTTTAGTTTTAATTAATGCTCTCCATTACCAAAATGTATTTGGATGATACATAGTAATTTGCTGAATGCATTAGTTGGAGTAATTAAAAAATTTAAAGTTGCCATCAACATTGCTCCAATGTTCACACAGGTGAAATGAAGAATAAGTAAAGGACTCAGAACCAAAACATAATTTATAGTTCATCTCTTTTATTCATCAACCTTTTCCCTTTATTTCATAAGAACTACACATGGCTACCATAGATTCCTGTTTAATCAAAATTTTATAAAAAGTGGTTTTTGCCAAGTGCATTTTTGCATTTTTAAAATTATTAATGTAAATATTTTACTGTCTTCCCATTTTCACACTGTTTCACATTGTTTACATGAGTCAAAGTGCAGGTTAAAGGTCTTCTGGAAGCAAGGATATTAACTGCATTGTTTAACATAAAGTTACAGCGGATTATACAACAAAGCTTTATTTTCCGAAGCAAGAAAATGTGTAACTGCAGCAAAAATTTACTTCCCTCTGGAATTGGGTAGCTATTAGGAATTTCCAGTGGTGATTTCCTGACTTTTCAATCATAAATCTACAGAGTTGGAAAAGGCAAATTCCATTTGTTTGGGAGACTCTGCAGAATAAAACAGTAGTTTTCTTACTCTAGTTAGCCATGAAACTCTCTGTTCAAATGAAATCTTGCATGGCCACATAAACAAATAAAAGCAGAACTGGACTGATTGAAGTAGGATCCCAAAATTGCTTACTTGGAGTACAACTATAAATGTAGGAGTTGGTAGAATGAACAGAGAATGAGGATACCTACTTCACATGACTTGTGTGAGTCTTCAGTAATATGTGAGATGTCCATCCAGTTAGAGTTCTTCTCTAACTATGATTTAGTAAATGCATCTTTACTCTGTCATGTATATATATTTTACATTTGAATAGTTTGTATTTGTATTTGTGTGTTTAGATGTATAGCCCAAAGGAAAAAGCATATCACAGTGAGATGATGAGATAATAGTGTTTAATAATTAATTTTATATTGTGAAATTAGGAGATTTACAATAGCTTAATATCTGAACTGTAAGTAACCAATACAAGCACCTAAAATATTTCCTAACATCTAAAATATTGAATGCTTTCTAAAGACATGAATATTCTATTGCTCTGAGGAGGTTTTAAAACTACGGCCTCCATGTATCACCTTGCATTGAAAACAGTGGTTTTCTGGAGTATCCTGTCAGTCACAGTAATCAAATATTAATCTGTACTTTCTTTTTATTTAAAGATTTAATTTTTATTTATCTCTCTTCCCTTCCCCACCCTCGCCCCTGCCAGTAGGCTGCCCTCTGTGTTCATTCACTGTGTGTTCTTCTGTGCCTGCTTATATTCTTGTCAGCGGCACCGGGAATCTGTGTATCTCTTTTTGTTGTGTCATCTTGCTGCATCAGCTCTCCGTGTGTGTGGCGCCACTCCTGGGCAGGCTGCACTTTTTTTTGCGCTGGGTGGCTATCCTTATGGGGTGCACTCCTTGAGCATGGGGCTCCCCTACATGGGGGACACCCCTGCATGGCAGGGTACTCCTTGCGTGCATCAGCACTGGGCATTGACCAGCTCATCACACAGGTCAGGAGGCCCTGAGTTTGAACCCTGGATCTCCCATGTTGTAGGCGGATGCTCTATCCATTGAGCCAATTCACTTCCCTGTACTTTCTAATATTAAAAAATTCTTGATGACATCACTTATCCAGTTTGCACACCAGGATGGTGGTAGGAGTAACAGAGCTTAGAATTCAGTAGAAAATTATACTAGTCGTAGTTGAGAAAAATGACCAAAATAAATTAATGTTGCTGTATCAGATTATTATTAATAATATACTCTCCTATGTCAGTTTATGGCAAAAATTTTGCAATTGTAATAATATTAATTGTGTCTTTGGTATTTGTCATACTTAGTGAACATAAATGGTACATTCTATGAAATTTAAAACATCTTATTGAATTTGATCATGATGGATTGACTAATAACTTTTTAATATACATCATCATTTATATTATTATTTTAGTACTTAATTGTTGTTTTACAAGTCATGATGTTATTAATAATATTGCAATTGTTTTAAAGTATTTTCACACCCATATTAGGTAAGGAGGGAAAACAGTTGTTTTCCTAGTCTTACAGATGCAAAAAAGCAAATCAAAAAGCAATCTGGTCGCCTATGTAGATCACAGAGGAAATCAGTGGAACAGCTGTGTCCTATGTCAGGTCAATTATTTTTCAAAGATCATGATTAGTTATAATGTATCCATTATATATAAAATTTTCAGTGTGGTTCCTCTCTTTTGATATGTTCATATGTTATATGATTTGAATTTCCTTAGTGGTTTAAATCAGATAAAATTCTATATCTGATATATTTGCTTTTGAATTGGCAAAGTTTTAGGTATGCAGAGGAATGGCCAAGTTCATTCAAAGATTTACCCTACATGGCTTTGGGCCATTATTTTTCTACTGAATTTATGAATTTACCCTTGATTCTGGCCAGCATATTTTTAATTAACAGAGACAAGGCAAGAGGTAGGGGATGAACTGGCATCAAGGCACAACCATCACAGGTAGAGATCAGTAGCCTCATCTTTATTTATGAACACCAGAAGTGCTATGTACTCTATTTGTCTTATTAATAAAGCCCAAATATATCAGAATTTTACTTATTTGCTGTTTTCCCAGAATATTGTCGGTCAGGATTCCATTTAGATAACTAGCTTCCAGAGCGAGTAAGAGGAATGGTGGTGAGATAAATTGTATTATTTTCTTCAAAGCAATTTAATTAAATAAACCATATAAGCAACACGTTAACATTTTTAGACCTTCCTGGTTTGCTGGAAGTCATTTAAAGCTGTCTTCTCTGAAAGCATATCAGGGAAATGAGCAGATTCTGCTTTCTGCTGGTGAGCCAGAGAGAAGGATTCTATCTCTTTTTGGGTCACCCTTGTCAAGCTACAACCCTTTTAAAAAGGAAATTATTCACTCTATCTTCTCTTTTTCTCTCTTGCTGCAAGTTGTGCCTATTACCTGTCTTTGTTGTTGTTATTATTTTAATGTGATGGAAGTTAGTCATCATCCTTCATATTGACTCCTTTCAAGATAATTATGTTCAATGCACAATTTTGCTTGACTTCCCCTAGTACTTTCTGCCACCTCTGAATTTCCAATGCCATGCATTTTCACTTTTCTGACATGCTTTATCCTTTTGCCACATGTGATAGTTACTTGTGTGCTTGTTTTATCTTTCTTATTAGAGTGTTTATTCTGGGAAGATAGCAAGAGCAGTGATTCATCTCTTGCCGTCCACAGTCCTAGTCTAGAGCTCAGTGCACGGTAATATTATAGGGGTTCAGGGCTCATTCATCACAGTAACAGAATGTTATTTCAGAAAAATGCAATTTGCTTAATATCCCTGAGTGTTATTACTATTTGAATGCTACAAAAATTATTTAATTCCGAGTTATCAGGGTAGAATGTGTGTGGTATAAAGACCTCTCTGTCAATGTGTATCTTTTGTTTGTAGTGAGTGTGGATTATAGTTTTTTCTTCCAGAATTTTGCAAAGTTCAAATTTCAAACCAAGAAACTTTTCTAGTTTTCTCAACGTTTACAAAAGTCATTTTTTTTTCTATTTAAACTTAGCCTACTTTACTTGTCATTGTTTTATGTAGCTTTCTTTAGCTTTTTAATCGTCTATGTAGCTTAGTAACAACATGATATTTAAGGTGTTTAGACGCCATTTGGAGGCTTCATAAAAGGGGGTCACTTAGAGTTCAGAAATGTTTAGAAATGAGGGGAAAAAATCTAGGAAGTTTTCTTTGAGGTTAACCATTTGAAAGTATTACATGTTTGCACTTGAGATACAATGTGCAGTGGTAGGATTATCTGTTGTGAATCAGGCTAAAAGCAAAATGAAAAACTGAGGCAAAGTCAGTGGTATCATATTCAAGAGAATTTTTAAAATTCTTGTGCCTCAGTGGTTTTAATGGTACTAATGTGGTACTAATGTGTAGTAGATTTATGGAGCTTATAAAGTAAGGTACAGAATTTGAAAAAGGAAAAAAATGAAAAAGAACAGTAGCAAAAATTTCCATTGCTCTGCCTACATTTATTGCTTATAATTATGGAGAATATACCCCAAGCTGTAGTCATGAAGGAGCTTCTGAGTCATTATTCTCCTTCTTGTTTGGTCTAGAGAGAAGTCAAATTTAACCTGCACCTAATCGTACTGCTTTACATGTAGCCAGCCAGGGTATTCATTGAGAGAAAGAGGGAGAGAGGAGATGAAACGACAATAGCTAGTTTCAAATGACCAATAGCTAGCTTCTGGCTGGAAAGAACATTTGCACATAACTTCTGGCTCTCCCTCAAGTGGAGCTTTTGCGAGGGATTTATAGGTCAGATAGCTCAGCAGTTTCAGCCTGTTGCCCACCATACTTTAACAAAGCTTGTGCGTGTTTGTACAGCTGGTCTGGTAGCTGTGGGAGTCCTGAGAATCCCACAAGCCTTCAGTCCCTTTTTCCTCCCCTCTGCTAGTTACCAGCACACAAATACACACAGAAGAAACTGTCTGACTAGCAGGTTAAAGGCTCACAATTCAATTCAAGCCCTGTTTATTTTCTTTTCTTGATTTCCTGCTGCTACAGTGAGTAAATGGTATTTTTCTCCCTTGCTTTTTTTTTTTTTTTTTTTTTTTTTAAATCTGTTTGTCTATCAATGTCTGGTAAGGAAAGAAAGAAATCCTAACATTTTAGCATAGTTTATGGGCCTTGCATTTTAGTGTACTCTTTTGCTCTCCCTATCTCTCTTTCTCTGTCTCTTTTCTCTCCAGCTCTCCCCACTCTCACCTTTTCTTCATATTTTGGGGGGGAAGGAATTTACCCAAAGGAAGGAAAGAAAAACATCCCCGAACTCTTCAAGTGTAACTTCACCCACAGGAAGGGTGTTATTTTAATTAATCCTGAACCCATTCTGTAGGGGAGCCTGTAAATGTTTGATGCAGCTAGGAGAGTGGTGGTTAATATGCCTTTTGAATCAGTGCCACAAACTACAAAGACTGCCATCTGGGGAGGTATTACATTTGTGAGAAAAAAGAGTTGAGACTTTTCTTAAAATGAGCTTGTAAATTCCAGTCAATCTTAGGTTCATTTCATTTTTCCCAAAGAAATCTGCCCTATGAAATATTTAAAATCATATAATTAAACAAATAGGAGCAATGACTCTGAATTTCCGTGGCCATTACTATACTCATAGGTTAGATCAGCAAATTTCATTTTGAGTTGTTTACTGTAATTCCTAATAACAATTTCATTACATCCATTATTTGAAAAAGAATTGGATTGATGAAGGACATTTTACATGCTTAAACTCTTAAATCATTTAGTTTCTCCATCCCCCCCCCCCCAAAAAAAGAGGCAGGTCTAATTAGAGAGCAAAATATTCTATTAATTAATTTCTGACATTTTAAGTAATTGGCCACTCGTCCACTACTTTTGTTATTTTGGCAGATGATGTAGGAAAGGAGGAGTATTGGAGTTAGAAAAAATTGGTTGGAATTCAAGTCTCACAGTTTAACTAGTACATTGTTCTAAGGCAAGGCATGAAGTCATTTGGAACCTCAGCCTCTTCATCTGGAAAATGGGAAAGATAATACTTTCTTGCCAAGCTCTGTGTTATTGACAGAACCCAGCAATATCATGGCTGTTAAAATGCTTTATAAATGGAGATATTTTACATAAATCTAATGTAGTAGTATTCTTCCAAAATTTTAAATTATTCTTGATATCTGAGCTTTACTTTCTTTCTTGAGAGCATAGTTTTACAGCAAATCCATAGCTGCTAGAAGAAACAAATTCTAAATTTCAAGGAGAAACTACTTCAGAAGTAAAAAAATTCTTTTTGTAAAAGTGCATTCTGTCTTTTTAACAAATTATAGAGGGGCCTGAAATGTAATCTAAAAAATATGATTACTTTAGTAGTAGATCCAGTTAATCCAACTATATTCAGAAAGCATGCCCATGGTCTTATTTCCAAGCACTCCAGGATGCTTATACTTCACCTTCTGTTGACATTTTAAATATACTTAGCAGGAAACCTTCTGGAATTTATCCTTCCATTTGCTAAAGTTCCTTAGTTCAAAGCCCCCTGTGGAATTGCAAACTTATAGGTGCTGCTTTAGTAAGGAAAATACGCATAGATCTTCATAAGAAACAGGCTCTGAGTTACATTGAACTTGCATATAACACATTTGCCATTAAGAATCATTAAAAAGATACTTTTTAGCATATGTGTGTATTGCATTGAAAAGCAACTCAAAGACTTCTGTTCACCCAGGAATTTTCTTTATCAAATATTAGAGTTCCTATGTGGAAATTCCTCGCCTTCTGCCTTCTGTCCCTGTATACCCCCATCTATGGTAGTTGCCGTTTAAGGAGGTAGCTTTATAACTTTGTCTATGTCCATGTCCATATTTATACCAAACCTTTTTGTAACAAGAATAGGAGAACAACTCCTGTTCATATTTTACGTGAGGTTTCACTATGCTATACAGTCCCATGTTAAATTTTTACACTTTCCTCCTAGTAATATACATGTCCTTAGGCTTTTACTTTCAATCACTGTAATACCCACATAATAGCTCTGCTAGTCAAAAACAGCATGATTTCCATTCTTTTCCAAAGATTTACGAACAGCCTTTTAACCAATTCTGCACAGATTAACCTCCATCTTTCTATTGTCTACCTTCATTCTATTTTCTGGTGAACTATATTCTAATTATTAATTTCATGAGTTTACATAATATATTTAGCTCATAATAGTGCAATCATACAGATTTTGTCCTTTCTGGCTTGTTTCACTCAACATAATGTCCACCAGTTTCATCCATGTTGTCATATGTTCCATGATTTCGTATCTATTTACTGCTGCATAAAATTCCATCATGTATATACACCACAATTTGTTTATCCATTCATGGGTTGAGGGACATCTGGGTTGTCTCAGACTTTTAGCTATCGTGAAAAACACCACTATGAACATCAGTGTACAGATTTCTATTTGTGCCACTGCTCTCATTTCCTCTAGGTATATACCTAGCAATAGAATTGCCAGGTCACATGGCAAGTCTGTAATAATCCAGCGTCTTTAGGAACTGCCAAACAGTCCTCCACAGTGGCAGTACCATTTTACATTCCTACCAACAGTGAATAAGCATTCCTTTCTCTCCACATCCTCTCCAACATTTACAGTTTTCTACTTTTTTAATAGTGGCCAGTCTAATAGATGTGAAATGATATCTCGTTGTAGTTTTGATTTGTGTTTTCATAATTGCTAGAGGTGTCAAACATTTTTTCATGTGTTTCTTCACCATTTGTTTTTCTTCTTTGGACAATTACGTACCAAAAGATCGTGAAGATGTTTTCCTACATTTTCTTCTAGGAGTTTTATGGTTGTCACTTTTATATTTAGATCTTTGACCCATTTAGAGTTAATTTTTGTATAAGGTGTGAGATAGGGATCTTCTCTCTTTCTTTTGGATATGACTATCCAGATTCCATAGCACCATTTGTTGAATAGATATTCTGGCCCAGCTGGGAGGGCTTGACTGCCATGTCAATATCACTTGACAATAGGCATGAGGGTCTATTTCTGAGTTCACTTATTGGCTCCATTTGTCAGTCTGTCTCTCTTTATGACAGTACCTTGCTGTCATTTACTGCCTTAGCAAAGTAATATGCTTGAAATTCAGGAAGTGAGAGTCCTCCAGGTTTGTTCTTTTTTTTAAACATGTTTTTGGCTCTTTGGGTCCCTTTACTCTTCCAGATAAATTTGATTTTGGCTTTTTGATTTCTGCAAAAAAGTTTTTTGGGAACTTTATTGGGATTATGTTGAATCTGTAAACAAGTTTGGGTAGAATTGATATCTTAATGATATTTAGTCTTTAAATCCATGAACACTGAATGTCCTTCTGTTTATTTAACTCTTCAGTGTCACCAATTTTTGGAATTTTCTGAATACAGGTCCTTTATGTCCTTGGTTAAATTTATTATTAAATATCTGATTTTTTCTAGTCACTATTATAAATTTTTTTCTGATTTCCTCCTCAGCTAGCACATCAGTAGTGTTTAGAGACACTACTGATTTTTGCATATTAACTTGTATCCCACTACTTTGCTAAATGTGCCTATTAATTCTAATAGCTTTGTTGTGGATTTTTCAGGATTTTCTAGATACAGAGCCATATCATCAGTGAATAGTGGAAGGTTTACTTCTTCCTTTCCTATTTTGGTGTCTTTTATTTCTTTGTTTAGCCTAATGGCTAAAAAAAGAACTTTTTTTTTTTTTAAGATTTATTTATTTATTTCCCCTTCCGCCTTCCCTCCCTCCTCATTATCTGCTCTTTGTGTCCATTCTCTGTGTGTTCTTCTGTGTCCGCTTGTATTCTCATCAGGCAGCACTGGGAATCTGTGTCTCTTTTTGTTGTGTCATCTTGCTGCCTCAGCGTTCCATGTGTGTGGCATTACTCCTAGGTGGGCTGCTGTTTTGTGAGGGGCAGCTCTCCTTGAGCAGGGGCCACTCCTTGCACAGGGGGCACCCTTAAGTGGGGACATCCCTGCGTGGGCTGGCACTCCTTCCATGCATGCAGCTGCACTGTGCATGGGCCAGCTCACTACATGAGCCAGGATGCCCTGGGTATCAAACCCTTGGACCTCCTATATGGTAGGCAGATGCTCTATCTGTTGAGCCATATCCGCTTCCCTCTAGCTAGAACTTCTAACCCAATATTGAATAATAACAATAACAGTGGCTATCCTTGTCTTGTTCCTGATCTCAACGGGGAAGTTTCAGTCTTTCACCATTGAGTACAATGCTAGTTGTAGGTTTTTCATACATGCACTTTACCATATTGAGAAAGCTTCCTTCTATTCCTATCTTTTGGAGTTTTTATCAAGAAAAGGTGCTGTCTTTATCAGCTGACTTTTCTGCATCAATTGAGAGGATTATGTGATTTTCCTTCTTTATTTTATCAATGTAGTTTATTACACCAATTATTTTCCTTGTGTTGAACCATGCTTGTATACCTGGGATATAATCCACTTGATTGTGGTGTGTAATTCTTTTATTGTGCTTTTGGATTTGGTTTGCAAGTATTTTGTTGAGGATTTTTCCATCTATATTCATTAGTTATTGGCCTGAAAAAATTTTTTTTTTCCTGTAGTATCTTTATCTGGTTTTGGTATTAGGGTAATATTGGCTCCATAGAATGAGTTTGGTAGCACTTTCCTCTTTAATATTTTGGGAGGAGCTTAAGCAAGATTGGCATTAGATCATCTTTGAATGATTGGTAGAACTCCTCTGTGAAGCCATCTGGGCTTGGGAGGTTTTTGAAGACTGTTTCAATTTCTTTCACTTGTGATTGGTTTGCTGTGGTCTTCTATTTCTTCTAAGGTCAGTGCGGGTGGTTTGTATGTTTCTAGAAGTCTTCATTGTCTAGATTTTTGGCATACAGTTCATAGCATCCTCTTATGATCTCTCTTATTTCTACGGAGTCAGTAGTAATTCCCCCCCCCCCCCCCCCCTTTCTGATTTTATTTGCATCTTCTCTCTTTTTTCCTTTGGCAGTTTTGCTGATTTTGCTGACTTTTCAAAGAACCAACTTTTGGTTTTGTTGATTCTCTCTGTTTTGTTTTGTTTTTTTTGGTTCTCAATGTCACTTATTTCTGGTCTGATCTTTACTATTTCTTTCCTTTTGGTTGGTTTGGGATTAGTTTGCTGTTCTTTTTCTAGATCTTCCAGGTGCGCAGTTAGATCTCCAATTTTAGCTTTCTACTTTTAAAATGTAAGCATTAAGGGCTTACATTAAATTTCCCTCTCTGCACTGCCTTTGAAGTGTCCCATAGGTTTTGATATGTTGTGTTTTCATTTTCAATTATCTTAAGATATTTGCTGAATTGTTTTGTAATTTCTTCTTTGACATACTGATTATAAAGAGTGTATTGTTTAATCTCCATATATTTATGCATTTCCCTTTTTCTGTGCATTATTGATCAGAGAAAGTGTTTTGTATAATAGCAATTTTGCAAAATTTATTGAGACTCGTCTTGTGACCCAACATCTGGTCTATCTTGAATGCTCCATGAGCACTTGAAAAGAATGTATATCCTGCTGTTTTGGGGTGCAATGCTCTATAGATATCTGTTAGGTCTAGTACATTTATCATATTATTAAAACTCTGTTTCTTTATTTTTCCTCTGTCTAGCTGTTCAATGCAATACTGAGAGTGGTGTATTTATGTCTACAACTATTATTGTAGAGAGATCTATTTCCCCCTTCAGCTTTGCCAGTATGTGCCTCATGTATCTTGGGACCCTGAGGTTAGGTGCATAAATATTTAGTATAGTTATTTCTTCTTGCTGCATTACCCCTTTTATTAATATGTAATGACCTTCTTCATCCCTTATAACAATTTTGCATTTAAAATGTATTTTGTCTTATATCAGTATTGTTACTCCACCTCTTTTTTGGGTACTATTTCCATGGAATATCTTTTTCCAAACTTAGTTCTAACCTGGCTGTGTCTTCACATCTGAGGTGAGTCTCTTGTAGAAAACATATAGATGACTCATATTTTTTTATCCATTCTACCAGTCCCTGTTTTGGTTGAGGAGTCAAGCCATTAACATTCAATGTTATTACTGTAAAGGCATTTTGTCCTTTGGCTTTCTGTTGTTATATAATACTATTTTAAGGTTTTTTTTTTACCCATTCATTTACCCTTCCTAATAATCTTCATTTCTACAGTCATCTCCAAGTCTCTCACCCTTCTTTTTTGTTAAGGCTGCAGCACTCCCTTTAGTATCTCTTGTAATCCTTGTCTGTTGATAACATATTCTATCAGTTTTTGTTTGTGAATACTTTGAACTCACCCTCATTTTTGAATGACAGCTTTGCTGGATACAGAATTCTTGCCTGGCAGTTTTTCTCTTTTAGTACCTTAAATATATTATAGCATTTTCTTCTCTATTCCATGGTTTCTGATCAGAGGTCAGCACTTAATCTTACTGAATTTCCCTTGTATGTGATTCTTTGCTTTTCTCTTGCTGCTTTCAGAATCCTCTCTTTATTTTTTATATTTGTCATTCTGAATAGTAGTTGTCTTGGGGTAGGGCTACTCAGATTTTTTCTGTTTGGGGTGCATTATCCTTCTTGGATAGTGATATGTATGTTTTTTTTATAAGGGTTGGGATGTTTTTGGTCATTATTTCCTCAAATACTCTTTCTGCCCGCCTTTCCATTCTCTTTCCCTTCTAGGACACTAATATGCATGTTTGTGTGTTTCATGGTATCTTTTGATTCCCTGAGACCTTGTTCCATTTTCTCCATTCTCTTCCCTTTCTGTTCTCCTGTCTTTTCCAGTTCAGGTGTTCTCTCTTTGAAATTACTAGTTCTGTCTTCAAGCAATGCAAACCTACTGTTATGTGCATCCAATTTTTTTTTTTTTTTTTTTTTTTTTTTTTAGGTACGGGAGATTGAACCAAGCAGAACCTCATGTGTGGGAAGCCAGCATTTAACCACTGAGCCACACTGGATTCCCTGAGTCGTTTTTTTGTTTTGTTATGTTTTTATTTTTTTATAAAGTAGGCATTGGGAGTGGAATGCAGGACCTCCCGTGTGGGAAGCAGGTGCTCAGCTGCTTGAGCAACATCTGCTCCCCCTTTAATGTGTTTTAATCGCATCCATCATATCTTTCATTCCCATAAATTCTGTTACTTTTCTTTGCAAGCTTTCAAATTGTTGTTTATGCTCACCCAGTGTCTTTTTAATATCCTTTATCTCTTTAGTCATATTTTCTTCCAGTTCTTTAAATTGATTTAGGAGAGTTGTGTGATTATCATTGATTCTTGCCATAAATCCTGTATCTATTCATGATATTTGGTTTGTTCCTTTGGCTGGGCCATATCTTCCTGTTTCCCTTTATGGCTTGTAATTTTTTGCTGATGTCTAGGCACCTAAATATGTTGGTGAATTTATTCTGATGGCCAATTCCTCTCTTTTGCCTATTTTTTTTTCCACAGCTCTTCTTTGGTATTTAATTCAATTTATTATAAGTCTTCAAAATTGCCCAGCTTAAGTTATCAAAATAGTGCCAGGGACTCAGTAAGGGGGGACAGATTTTCTCCCTGGAATTAGAGTACAGAGAGAGCCCAAAGCAGTTTTTGTCTCTTCAATTCCCAGACCAGCCTGCAGATAGCGCTTGTTGGTGCACCTTTCAACAGAGAGGAACTCTCCATTTATCTGTGTTTTGGTCTGTCCAGAGATGAGATTTAAAGCAGACTCTGCTGACTGAATTCATTGAAGAAAAGCCCCCTGATTTCTCCTCCCTTTTCCCTTATAACAGCTGACAGGAAAGAAGGTGTCTGTTCCCCCCTTAGTCAGTTACAGTGAGTTAGGGGTTTTTCCCAGCTTAATATCTTGGGGATGGGGGAGGGGAACCCCTCCTGGCCACCATAGGGGTTTGGTAACTCATGGTTGCTGTTTAGGTTCTTCATCTCTCTGTCCCTCACCCTCCTGGGAGATATGGAGCACTGTCCTGGTCTGTTGACCCCAAAAGATTGTCCCTTGGACAGCTTTTGGCTCTTTTTCCATTGTTTTTTGAGAGAATTGAGCTCTTCCTGCCTAATCCAATGCCATCTTCCCACAGTTCCAGCCACCTGGTAATTTTTGCACAGAAGTAAATATTTTACATGTGTATAATTAATAATATTCCTCAATTTGAAAAGCCTAATGAAAAAATTGTCAAATTTTATCTGCTTTAAAAATTTTACTTGTATTTTTATTTATTCCGTTTTCTTCCTTTCTTTTATACTCTATCTGACATCTTTTCAATCTTAATGCTAAGCCTTTACTTCAAAATGTCACACAAATGTATGATACAAATGTATTCCTACATGATGGACCAACTTATGGTTTTGCATACCTTTTATTAGAATGTATTGCCTTACTTAGAGACCATCCCTGTGACTATAATTTTGGTCTTCCATACAACTGTGCTGCTGTTTTTAAGGCACTTATTTAACAGACTACAGGTGAAGACTACACATATCTGTTGTTCCCCAGTCCCCATGTAATACACTTTGTTAATTATATGGAATAAATTTACATGATTTGGCTATTTCACAGAAAATCCCTGCATATACTTGTCCCTTGACTGTCCTTTTGCCTTAATAGTTTCTTACTCCAAAGATTCCAAAACACACCTGAACAATGTGCTTAATAAACAAGAGTAGGTCATTGAAACTTAGAGAGAACTTCCAGATTTAGTCCAGCAGCTGAGCATACTTATTGAGAGTCTTAGTTAAGGAAGCATTTATACATTCAAAATCTTTAATGAATTTCCTAACTTAAGCAGGGGAGGTACAATTAAGATGTAGTTCCCCTGTGAAAAGTGGGAGATTGTTGAACAGTGTTAAAAATTGACCAGCTGGCCACTGTTTATGAAAACAGCCAGGCTTTTATCCATAAGACAGGAAAGAGAGACAAAAGCCAAAGTCTCCTTCTTTCAAAATACAGCTGGAAGAATTTCAGAGTTCAGGGAAACTTTTTAAACGAAGGATAGATATACCTTTTTTCCTCTTACAGAGATATCAAAAAGAAAAGGAAGAAAATATCTGGGGAGTGAAATAATTTTTATTGATTCTATAATTTACAGTGTGTTCTATCAAACACATGTATCACTTTGGGAAAATAAATATTTTGCTAACTTTTACCAGAAGTAAAAACAGGTGAATGATGTAGGCACTATATAAAAATGTGAGGAAGGTATGTTAATTAATGTAAAATGTGGAAACATTACAAAACAAGCAGTAAAGCTAAAGAAACATTTCATTCCCCTACCATCTCCTTATCTCACAAATTATTTTCCTTTCATTAGGCAGTTGAATTCTGGAAGTATCAAAATGACTCCATTCAATGAACATGCCACAATGATGAAAGAGGTTATTGATGTGGGAGGAGTAGGGTAGATGGGGGTGGGGGTATATGGGAACCTCTTATATGTTTTAATGTAATATTTTTGTTGTCTATGTATCTTTTAAAAAAAGACATTTATAAAAGAAAATTTGCTATAAAAAAAGAAAGCATAAATAAAATAAAGCAAGTTAAAATTAAATAAAAAAGACTCCTTTCTAATATGTGACATGAACCTTGTAAAAACAAAATACCTGTTTCCCAACAGATAAATATGAAATTTGGTTAGTGAATCCCATACATAAGTGCTACATTTGCTGCTTTGATTTCTCTTTTGAACACTACTAATTTCTGATAAAATCACCATTATTTTGGGCAAGGGAATATGAACTTTTAAAGGGTCCCTTGTACATGGAAAAATGAACATATATTTATAAGTTTTGCAATGAAAATAAAACTGTGAATTTGGTTCATTTTTTCAAGTAGGTTAAATTTAAACTCAAGAAAAACATCAAATTGAAATGTAACATGAGGTATAAACGATGGTTTTAAAACTTGTACACAAGGTTTCCAAAGAAATTAGATAAATTTAGTTGTTATTTCATTTTATTCTCTCAATAAGCTACTTGTGAAATATGCAGCAAGGTTTATCATTTGACTTTAAACATAACAGTGTAGTTGTTGTTTATTTCCTTTTTAACTTTTTTTCATTTTTTGAGAAACATAAAGCTTTAGTACCCTGTGTCTGCTCTCATTGAATCAAGGTCCAGTAAAAAAAAAAAAAAAAAAAGAAAATTGCCTTAAAGTCAGCAACAATAAAGTCAGGTATATGCCAGTCTACACATAGATTTCATTTTTATTTCCTCCAAATGTTTGTACTCTTCCCATATGCAAAGCTTTTCATTGTCATTCTTTTGCTCTATGGTTTGGCCACAAAGGCCACACCATCTAGCTAAAGAGAGGTATGATCTTGTTTGAAACAGAATTTGACTCTCCTTGAAAGTCACAGTTAAACAAGATGTTTGCATTCTCTGCAGTTCCTGAAAAAATCCCCAAGTTTTTTACTTCACATTAAAAAAAAAAAAATCACTGTGAACCATCCCTCTGCAAGAGGATGTAGATTCCCTTATCCTTCCAAGCTAATGTTTCTAAACAACGTCAACTTTTGCTCATCCTTGAGATAAACGTCTCTAATTTTCTTTACATATCAAATGTAAATAAAAGTCCAATGTGATCTGCTGATAATTTATATGCTTCTCCTTCCATAACTCCTGAGCCTTTACCAGGGAATACATCCTAGATATAAGCCCCAAATGGTGTAAAACACACAGTTGATTCTTAAAACAGTGCCATTGTACAAATATGCTCGGAACTCCTCTTTTTGGAAAATTCTAAACAAAATAAAACAAAAGCTGCCTTCCCCATCCCACAACCACATTATTTGTTTTGATGTCTTTGGTTGTGACCCAAATCTGTTTTCTTATACTTTTGTCAATAATGTCATGACCCGGCCTGTTAAATGTCATGTTTTCAGAGTCAGAGACTTGTTTTCGATTGAGTGGACATGCAGTTAAGGAAGGACCTTGGCAAGACCACATGAAATAAAAAACACAAGCAGGCCCAGAGGCATGTAACCTCAGATTAGAAGATAGTTATGAAAAAGAAGAGAGTTGTAGAAAAATTTCTATGTAATTATGAAATATAAAAAGTAGTAAAATGCTTACTTTGTGCCTATATAAGTAGTGAATTGTTTGAAAATGTATTCCTGGGGTTGTAAATGGCCTTCCATAATGCACAAGACTTATGAACTATAGGCAATTGGCTTTTCTAGAAAAGGTATGAATTTTATCTTCCAGTTTGGGATGGCATCAAAAAATCAAAGCAAAAGTTCATTGGAAAACAATTTTCCAGTTATATTATTAGAAATATCCTAAGAGGTTAACCAACAAATCCAAAGATTTAGAATTTCTTTTGAGTGAAAAAAATTGCTCTGTGTTATAGATACATAGCATTCTTTCTCACTATAACAAGGATTCCTTGAATCGAAATGCAATGAATCTTGGTTTCCTAAACATGTAGTATACTTTCCGATATAAAATGAATACTTCTCTTTAAGCCCATTCACCAAAAAGCTGAACTGGCAGCTAGAATGAGACTGGGAGGTGAGGAGGGTTCCAGTGGGAGTAAGGATAGAAGACTGATATGACAGAAAGCAGCAGTGCTGCTTCGGGAAAGTCACGAGAAGATGGGACGCTGTGGGCAATGCTGGAATCTGGATAGTGTCGAAAGTATGATGGAAATGCCAAGAAGCAAAGAGCATCTTCCAGAAAGTAAATGGAGCAATGGGTTGTAATGTACTATATGCTTTCTTTTCATTTTTGCTTAATATTAATAGAGTAGCTAGGGTATCACCATGTTATACATTAGAGAAGGTCATCATCCTGTCTATACTTTTTGCCTTGGATCAACCCTCACGGGACCACCCTCAAGGTAATTGGTCTTTCTGATACCATAACACTCCTGTTCTGAACCATTGTTGTTGACAAGGCCAATGAAGAAGTAGAAATAATAGTCAACAGAGGGAAACGGACTTTGGCCCAGTGGTTAGGGCGTCCTTCTACCACATGGGAGGTCCGCGGTTCAAATCCCGGGCCTCCTTGATCCGTGTGGAGCTGGCCCATGCGCAGTGCTGATGCGCGCAAGGAGTGCCGTGCCACGCAAGGGTGTCCCCCGCGTGGGGGAGCCCCACGCGCAAGGAGTGTGCCCGTAAGGAGAGCTGCCCAGCGTGAAAAGAAAGAGCAGCCTGCCCAGGAATGGCGCCGCCCACACTTCCCGTGCCGCTGACGACAACAGAAGCGGACAAAGAAACAAGACGCAGCAAATAGACACCAAGAACAGACAACCAGGGGAGGGGGGGAAATTAAATAAATAAATAAATCTTAAAAAAAAAAAATAGTCAACAGACTGTAACTCCATCATGTAGACATAGTTTAGGCTCTTTGTAACATGTGGCACAAATTTTTGTGGCAAATAGTTGCTAAACTGAACATTAAACATCTTCCTTTCAAAATGATAAGCAGGGAAACGGACTTGGCCCAGTGGTTAGGGCGTCCTTCTACCACATGGGAGGTCCGCGGTTCAAATCCCGGGCCTCCTTGATCCGTGTGGAGCTGGCCCATGCGCAGTGCTGATGTGCGCAAGGAGTGCCCTGCCACGCAGGGGTGTCCCCCGCGTGGGGGAGCCCCACGCGCAAGGAGTGCGCCCCGAAAGGAGAGCCGCCCAGTGCGAAAGAAAGAGCAGCCTGCCCAGGAATGGCGCCGCCCACACTTCCTGTGCCGCTGACGACAACAGAAGCGGACAAAGAAACAAGACAGCAAAAAGACACAGAGAACAGACAACCAGGGGAGGGGGGGAATTAAATAAATACATAAATCTTTAAAAAAAAAAAACCAAAATGATAAGCAATGTATTTCTTTAATCCTTACATACTCTGTGTATATTAGGTGAGATTTCTTAGCAGTTTTTTGAAGATGGAATGTCCAATATGGACTTTGAATTACCAGCCGTGATAGAGAAAAGAAATAGCTTCAGTGATTCCCAAACAGAAAATAATTCCCAAAAGACATCTTTCAGCTTCCTGCTATATGATAATTCAGGAAACTAATAATCGACATATGCATAATATAATAGTCATCAAGTTTGAAACCTGTTGATTTGTATAAGAACTACTAAGATTAAAAATATAATACACATATCATGCCACAAAGTAAATGGTTTATTCTTAGATCTGTATTAAATTTTCATAAACATTATTCTTTAACTTATTATTGGAAATGAATTTTACATTTTGTATGTGCTTCAGTTTGCTCTTTGAACAAAAGGTGTTTACTTGGAGTATGTTTAAGTGACAGATCAATTTTTTTGCTTTATCTAAAAGAAATCCTCTCCTGGAATAAACGACAATTTTAAAGCATTAGAGTAGGCATAGACATCAAACTAATTTTCATCTAATTTTAGTTTTGGATCTGTCGCCTACTTTCTACCATTTTATCCTTCCTTCCAACTTAGACCTTTCGGACATACATGCTGGTATATGAATTTTGAGTTTTATATTCTTAAGTAAGAACAATACCTCTGTTTGGCTCCAGCTGAATAATTTGGGATAGCACTCAATAACCAACTGAGCAAGATTAATTTCAATCTGGCACTGGAGAGAATTCTACCCTGTAGCAGGAAGTGTTGTTTTTGGAACAATGTTCAACGCCCTTTACCATTTTACTGTCTCCTGACAGAAATGAATACTGAAGGCCTTATAGAGCAATTTATCAACAACCTTTTGAATTCACACTCTTACAAATCATGTGTCCTCAGTGGAGGGAACATGTTGCCTGTGTTTTTGTATCAAAATGTCAGTGGAAGGCAGTTTCTGACCAGGTTAAGCTCTTGGGGGTAACCAATCTCTGTGTCTTGGACTTTGGTTAGACTCCTTGAGGCCTAGTCTTGAAAGAAGCTGAAAGGACTTGGAGCAGGGCTCTGAGTAATCGCACAAGATATGTAAACACAGATGCAGCAGGCAGAGGCCAGCAGTCCAGGAAAAAGCCAGGGCCAAAGTCAGAGCAGTTAGCACATTGTGAAACAAAATGCCCATGCAGGCCTCAGAAAATAAACAAGAGTTGTGTGTGTGTTTAAAAGAAAGCTTCAAAGTAGGCTTAAAATTTTAGAAAAGTCCATGAAAATGGGAAGGAGAATACATATTCTTTTTATTGCTTTTGTAATAAAAGATGAATAAAATAGTTATAACTATATAGATCTATGTAGTATACATTTAACATGAAAGTAGAAGGCCTGTTTAAAATTAATGCACTTTCAACTTCAACTAAACATGGCCCTGCCTTAATGCTCATTTTACCAGAAAAAATCTTTAAAAATGAAATTAAAAACAATTACAATAATTCATTATGGGGCAAAATGATTTGCCCCATCCCACTGCCTACTATCATATAGTCAAGATGATTAGATATGCTTTATATTTTTCATAATAGAAACAAATTAATATTAGGGTACATATTTATAGAAATGATTCCTTAATCAACTTCTTCCAAATTCCTGTTAATATTGTTATTTTGACCTCCTCCCATGAATCACTAGCATTCTTTTTTTTCTTCTTTATTTTCTTTTATATGTTACATTAAAAAAATATGAGGTCCCCATATACCCCCACCCCACACACGCCACCCCTCCCACATCAACAAACTCTTCCATCATTGTGGCACATCTACTGCACCAGGCGAATACATTCTGGAGAACTGCTGCAGCACATGGACAGTGGCCCAAGTTGTAGTCCACACTCTCCCCCAGTCTACCCAGTGGGCCATGACAGGACACACAACATCCAGCATCCGACCCTGCAGCACTACCCAAGACAACTCCAAATCCTGAAAATGCCCCCAAACCATATTTCTTCTTCCCTCTCCCGACCATCAAGAGCCACCGTAGCCACCCTCTCCACATCACTACTACAATTTCTTCCCTTACTAATCACAACAGTTCCCCAGCAGAACACCAGTAAGTCCACTCTAATCCATACTCTATTTCTCCGTCTTGTGGACCTGGGATGGCTATGTCCAGTCCCCCTCTACATCAAGAGGGGGTTTAGATTCCACATGGATGAAGGATGCAATTCTCCTGCTTGCAGCTGTAGGCACTCTTGGCTCCCTGGTATGGTGGTTGACCCTCTTCACCTCCCTGTCAGCTGGCCAGGGTAAGTCCAAGAAACCAGAGGGTAGGAGCTGCAAGTCTCAGTAGCATTCTTAATGACATTTTTTTTCTAGAAAGTTTTCAATTTACTTTACCTGGATATATCAAAGGAGTCAGTTTTAGTCAAAAGTTTCAAATACCCACGTCAATTCCAGATCAAATCATTATACTGAGGATAAAAGTATACTCTTTCTTTACATATATAAAACCACATGGGAAAAAAAGAAGAAGCTAACTCATGATCAAATACAGAATAAGTGAGCTGAGATATAAATAGTATATAATTTAAAGGAGGTAAATCCTGGGCCCAACTGAGTCAATATATGGAACACTATAAGAGTTATGACATATACAAGCATAGTTCATTTTATTGTACTTCACTGTACTGCATTGCACAGATATTTTTTAAAAATTAAAGTGGCAAAGTTGGAGAAAAAATATTCCTTAAAAACATGGGTGTGGTTTAAGTATATATATAATATATACTCGTTTTAAAACAAAAATTTAGTCAGAATCTAGCCTTCCTGGGTTTTTATGTTGAAAAAGGCAAATAGAGTTAACCTACGTTTATTTGTATGTATGTAAGTAGTTTATGTGATGGGAAAGAGAGAAGCTTTTAGCAGCATTCTTCAGTGGTAAATAATAAGATCTCTTTTCTTAAAAGGATTTGCAAATGATAAAGATATAATTTGCAAAAAGTGATTTAAATACTTCTCCATTAACTAATCTTAATAAAATTCAAAGGAGCCCTTGTGTGTTGGTGCGGCTATGAACATGTGAGTTCTCCAAAATCTAGTCCTAAGGAAGGGAGGGTGGGAGGAAGGGAAGGAGAAGATGGGAGAGAGGAGGGGGAGGGATAAAAACAAGCAACTAAAAGAGATGTGCTAGAGGAAACTCCTAAAGGGCATTTTCCAGCAGCAGCTTTATTTCCAGCCATTTATCTTATGCCACTTCCTTTCTTTGAATGTGACTTCTGATTCTGCTTTGTCTGAGGAATAACAGCAAGTTGACTAAGGGTCTAAAGAATTTTTAAAAATAACAATAATAAGTCTGCAGTCTTGACAAAGAAAAATATTCTTTCTAATTCTGTCATGTGATTTCTAGGATCAGAATTTATGGAGGCCTGAACTTCCTGGCACTACCTGACATAACTGGCATTATTTGATCTTTCTAACCACAGCACCTGAAAGCTGAAAAGAATCAGTCAGGTAGAATTCACATTTATTTTTTCCTTCAATGAAATTCATTGTATAGTAACACATGTTTAAGGGAATGTGTGAGTTTTATTGCAGGTCAGAAAGAATGGAGTTCTAATCCGTGATTCACAAAGAAAAGAGCACAGCAAGACCAGGGCAAGTCTGCTGGGTTGGAGGCTAGAAGGTTATGGTATGTAAACCACATGCTAACCTGATATGTAGCAATAGGCTAATAAAAATGAAAGCACTCACGTGGCTAGGACATAGTCTTTGTTTTAGGGCCCTTAATGCTTTATTTAGTTGGTCCGATTCTTACAAGGCAAGTATGATTCTCAGAATGGATAAGGTCTGTTTTGAAGTGCATAAACCATTTGTGAACTCTGGGGGAATATTAAATATATTTCCCTTGCCAAGAAGTTAATCAGTCAACCACAGATCCTTATTCAACACAATTTATTGAACACCTGCCATGCTAGAAGTACCGTAGCAAGCCAGGTGGTGGACTGAAATGGCAACACTGCCCTCGAGGTGCTTATAATCAGAAGAAAAGAAAAAGAATGGCAACCAACATTTACACGGGCCTTCAGCTTACAAGGATATTTCTCATCTATTGACAGGAGAGCTGAAGCCTGATAGCTGACATGCAACAACACACAGAGCAGGTATGTGTATAGGATCGGGTTTAGTATTCGTGTGTGCACATGTCTACATAAGTGACCATGTTAAAGGGGGCCATTTCTCCTTAGTCTGGAACAGTTTAAGGAAGAAGTGAACTTGAAACAAATTTCTGAAGGAATGGTAGGAAACAGGCAAGAGGCTTTGTAATTATGGAACAAAATACTGAGTGATATGTGTTTGGAAAATGAAAACTGTGTCAAATGTACTAAGTAAGTAATTAACCATTAGCTTTCCAATTCAGAGCATTAGCTTGATTTTAAAACTAATTGGAATGGTTATTCATAAAAAAAAAATTACATTTGGAAACATCCATAAATCCAAATTACCATCTCATCCTTGGAAAAGAAGATATACCTTTCTTATTTCATCCCATTTTTGCCAAATTAGAGTGACTAGTAAATTTGAGGCATTTTAAAAATTCTCTTTTAAAACTAATTTTACACTGAGAAAATCCACAAGGTTGTGAACAGAACCTTTTTTTTTTTTTTTTTTGCGGTACTAGGGCTGAGGATTGAACCCAGGACCTTATATGCAGGAACAGGAAACCAGCACTCAGCCACTGAGCCATATTGGATCTCCTGAGTCTTTTCTTTTAATTGCTTGTTGTTTGTTTTATTTTTGCTTTTGCGAGGCACTGGGTATCAAACCTGGGACCTCCCATGTGGGAAGCAGTCATTCAGTGCTTGAGCCACACCTGCTCCCCAGAATCATTTTGAACAAAGTGTTCAGTGATTCTCTTTGACCAGTCAAATGAACATTTTAATGCAATCCCAGTTTACTAGTTTGATTTGTCTTTCTTTTCAAAATGGAATGTCAATAAGTTCCAGTCTAAGAGTTGGACTCAGTTATGGTTTCCCTACACATGGCTCTTCTGCCCCTTCTGTTTGAACCTGTAGTTGGTGATGGTGTTGGAAGGTGTACATCCAAGAGACTTGACTCTTTGGGCTGTCCATGTGCCAACTGGGCCCTGAACTTCAGTGGAGTTATAAAACTTACTCTCCAGTTTATTGGACTCACCCAGGACAACTAACAAGGAGGTTATGCTAGACAACCACCATACCAAGGACCTGAGAGAGTCTACAACCGCAAGCAATAGAGTCCTATCCATTGGTTGTATGGGACTGAAGCTCCCTCTCAATTAGAGGTGAAGTGGGCATTACCATCCCAGAATCCTCAAGATTGGGGAATGAACTATGGACTAGAGTAGACTTACTTATATTCTACTTTAGACTTATTGTGATTCTAGCAATGGAAGAAATTATTTCATTAATGAGAAGATAGTGGCCACTGTGGGTTCTGAGGTCAGGGAGAGGGAAAATAGATGCAATACAGGGGCGTTTTCAGGACCTGGGAATTGTCCTGAATGATATTGCAACAACAGATACAGGCCATTATATATCTTGCCATAACCTACAGAATTGTGTGGGAGACAGTGTAAACTACAATATAAACTATAATCCATGCTTAGTGGCAATGGTCCAAAAATGTGTTCATCCATTACAATGAATGTATCACACTAATGAAGGATGTTCTTAATGTGGGTAAATGTGGGTGGTGTGGGGAGTGGGGCATATGGGAATCCCTTACATTTTTTTATGTAACATTTATGTAATCCAAATATCTTAAAAAACAGTAAAACAATAATAAAAATAATAAAATAACTTTATTGAGTTGAATATGCAAAACAAAAAACAAGAAAATAAATAATAATCGAGTAGTTATAATTTGATACATTGTTTTAACTAGCTTTCTTCTTAAAGTCTTTTAAATCTAAGGATTTTGTTTCTTTTGAGTATGTATTTATGATTGTGACATACAAATAACTAAGTGAAAGTGTTTGCATGATCAGCCCTTTGGAGTACCAGCTTTAAATCCAGTCGGTTCAAGAAAAATTCAACTTCACATGTTAGCAGTTCTGGATCTTAGCAGAGTTAATCTTCCCTCTATAGTTGCTATTTTAAATGAGATTTCCTATTGGAAAGCAACCTACAGAGAGCAAACACCCCAAATGACTCATCCTTTTTTTTCCATTTTCTTCTTAAATTTAGTACAATTTAAACCCAAGTACAAATAGACTCAAGTCTAAAATAACTAACAGTAATAAAAACAAAAGCTTGCATTCACTCAGGACTTTACATTTAAAAATAAATGTACAGGTTTATTATTTTAATCAGGGTGGACAGAGAAACTATTGCTATTGCAATTAATTACACAGATCATTCTAAAACTCAAAAAGGTTTTCATGAGATGTACATCACAAACTTAATAAACATTATAGTTAGATGGAAATCCAGATGTCCTCACATTAAGAGCAGGGCTCTTTACCATTCTATACTGCTGGCAACAGAGGGATGGGATTAGGGAGAGCAAGACAAGTGGAAGAAGTGCACATTCATGCTAGGAGATAAGATAGAATGGTAGAACAAGCCAATTCTAGTTTTTACCTGTCAAGATAGATGAAAAAGTTTTCAACACATTTTTTAAAAATGCAGGTGCTTGAGATAGAATTAGAAACAGAATCATATTTAAGCAAACAAATAGCAAGAACTAGAGGCTTAAAGAATTATTAGATTTAATTTTGATAGAAAATAGCAAAATAGTAGGTTTTTATGTCCTTTCAAAATGGGTAGACCAGATCTTCTCTCTTCATTAATGCAGAAGGTTTTAATATTTTTGTTCTCAGAGCACACTTTCTAATTTTTTGGGTTTATTTGTTGAATTAATGATATCTTCAAATTTTTCAACTTTAAAAGATGTAAGTGTAGATAAAGAAAGAATTTCCCTCTGAGGTCTGTCATCTCAAACACAGAGTTATCGTTACACTCCTGTATCAGGCAGGGTTCTACGAAAAAAGCAGAACTAGCAGGAGATTATATACATAAATGTATGTATGTCCTATAATTAGAGAGATATAGATAGAGAGAGAGATAGAGAGATAGATAAATGAGAGATGAGAGAGAACAAGAAACTGGTTATATGATGTGGGGACTAGCTAAGCAAGTCCAATTTCCACAGGGCAGTCCTTGAGGAAGGAAGGACCATGGGCAGGCTCAAACACACAGGCATGGGCTTCACTTGCCATCTGTAGGCAGTCAGGAAAGGAAGATCACCAGCAGGTGGAAAATCCACAGGCACATGCGGAGCTGTTGTCCATGAGTGATTTTTTTCTTCCTTAGGGAAATCTCAAGGATGCTTCCTTGTCTTCCAGTGGTTTAGTGAGGCCCATCCAGATTATCCAGGATAATCTCCCTTACTTAAAGTCCACTGATTAAGAGCTTTAATGACATCTGCAAAATACTGTCCCTGCAATACCTAGATTAGTGCTTGATTGCATAACTGGGGATTGTAGCCTAGGTAAGATGACATATCAGTAAATTCATCACACTTCCCTAGAAGCAAATACTGTTAACAATGTCTTGAATAGTTTCTTGTGTCAAACTTTAAAAGGTCTTTGCCATTCAGAAATGATAAAAAATGCCCACTTCTCCCAGTATTTATATGGTTTAATTTTTTCACTTTCAAAGCTTTGATCCTCGGGACGGACTGAGAATCCCAGTGCTGGTGGGGACTGGCTTCTGTCCATCCAGGTCAGATTGCAGGTCTAGCCTAAGACCCAGTGCCACCTCCAGCAGGGAGGAAGCTGCAGAGACCTGCACCAGCCTCTCTGGGAAATTGCTGGCCAAGCTGCGGAGGCCAGTGATTGTCCTCCTCTGGTGGTGTGAGCTGCTCCAGGAACTGTTCTGTTACCGGAATTGGAAGCTCCATTTCCCAAAAACAGGGGAGGAGAACACGGTTGGCTGCCAATTTCAGCTACTGATTGGTAGACTCAGATGGCTAAGGAATAACCCTAGGAACAGCTAGGGTGTGAATTTGTCCAAGTCGGAAAAAGGCTGGTGGTCGCCATTTTGACTCCACCCACAGCCTGAGGGGAAGCTGACCTGATCAAATATCACAGTGATGGTAGGAACCAGTTTCTTTCACCCAGATCAGCCTGCAGCCCTAGCCTAGGCTTCAGTCCCACCTCTGGCAGGGAGGCGGCTGACTAGCTCAGCACCAGTTTATCCAGGTAACTGAGGGTACTTTTGGCTGGGACAAACTGAATAATTAAAAGTCTACTGGGGCAATGGAGGTCATCTTGGACTTGCACTGCGTAGATTGCTGCCCACACCTGAAGGTCCATCCATGCCCCAGCCAGGGGAGGAATGGGTGTGAAGCTTCGTCAGTCTCTCTGGGCAACTACAGTCTAGGCTGGCACGACTTGGATTATTCCACACAACTGTGACTCTGCTCCTATGTCTGGGAAAGGAGAAAGTTGGGAGAAGCTCATTGGTCCCTGGCACAATGAGGGCAGCTTGAGCCTCCACAGTTTATAGCACTAATTACATCCTTGGCTCCTACTTCACAACCAGCAAGGGAGAGAGGGCAGGAAGCCCTAAACTAAAGAGAAAAACTGCACCCAGAATAAATACTCTAGTAATCCAGATGCCAAGACACCAACAAAAAATTACAATCCACACCAAGAAACAGGAAGCTATGGCCCAGTTAAAGGAACAAGATAAGCCTCCAGATGACAACTCCAAGAGTTGAGACAACTAATCATAGATGGTCAAACAAATTTCCTTAATAAATTCAGTGAGATGGCTAAAGAGATTAAGGATATTAAGAAAACACTGGATGAGCACAAAGAATTGAAAGCATGCATAGAAAAATAGTAGATCTTATGGGAATGAAAGGTGCAATAAATGAAATTAAAAAGCATTGGAATCATATAATAGCAGATTTGAGGAGGCAGAAGAAAGGATTGGTGAGCTTGAAGAAATGGCCTCTGAAAGTGAACATACAAAAGAGCAGATGAAGAAAAGAATGGAAAAAATTGAACAAGATCTCAGGGAACTAAACAATAGTCAGAGATGTGCAAACATACATGTCATGGGTGTCACAGAAGGAGAAGAGAAGAGAAAAGGTGCAGAAGGAATATTTAAAGAAATAATGTTAGAAAATTTTCCAACCCTATTGAAAGACATAGAGATCCATGTCCAAGAAGCACAACATACTCCCATCCAAAAAAATCCAAATAGACCAGCTCTGAGACACATACTCATCAGAATGTCAAATGCCAAAGACAAAGAGAATTCTGACAGCAGCAAGAGAAAAGCAATGCATAACATATAAGGGATACCCAATAAGACTAAGTGCTGATTTCTCACCAGAAACCATGGAGACAAGAAGACAGTGGTCTGATATATTTAAGATACTATGAGAGAAAAACTTCCAGCCAAGAATTCTATATCCAGAAAGACCATCTTCCAAAAATGAGGGCAAAATTAGAATATTCACTGATAAACAGAAACTGAGAGAATTTCTAAGCAAGAGACCAGATTTTCAGGAAATACTAAAGGGTATGCTAGAGCCTGAAAAGAAAAGACAGGAAAGAGAGGCCAGGAAGAGAGTCTAGAAATGAAGATGATATCAATAAAAGTAACAAAAGTGTCAAAAGAATGGGGAAAATAAAATATGACTAATAAAACTCAAGTAGTCAGGAATAAACTTAACCAACAATGTAAAGCACTTGTATTCAGAAAACTGCAATCCATTGTTAAAAGAAATTTTAAAAAGTCCTAAATAACTGGAAGAACATTTCATGCTCATGGATTAGAAGACTGAATATCATTAAGATGTCAATTCTACTTAAATTGATATACAGATTCAATGCAACCCTGATAAAAATTCCACCAGCGTTTTTAAAAAATTGAAAATACAATTAGCAAATTTATTTAGAAGGGTAAGTGGGTCCTGAATAGCCAGAAATATCATAAAAGAAAAAGCAAACCCTCATCTCCAGGCTTTAAATCATACTACCAAGTTATAGTGGTAAAAACAGCGTGGTACTGACATCAAGACAGATACACAGACCAATGGAACCAAATTGATAGCTCAGAAACAAATCCTCATATGTATGGTCAAGTGATTTTTGACTAGCCCATCAAGCCCACATAGCTCAGGTCCATTCAGCAAAATGGTGATGAAAGAACTGGATATCTATAGCCAAAAGAAGGAAAGAGGACCTCTTATCTCACACTTTATCCAAAAATTAACTCAAAATGGATCAAAAACCTAAAAGTAAAAGCAAGAACCTTAAAACTTCTGGAAGAAATTGTAGGAAAATATCTTCAAGACCTGGTGGTATGTGGTGGATTCTTAACGGAGATAAGAGAAGGACTGAGATGGACTACTGATGTTTAATGTATGGAGAAGTTTTAATTAGGTTTACTGTAAAAGTGTGGAAATGCATAGAATGGATGGCAAAAATAGTAATAGCTAGTTTATAAATAAAGATGTGGCTGAAAATGGTACTCTAGGGATGTAAATGCCAATTGACAGAATGCTAGAGAATAATCTAGGAACTGAATAGTACAGTAAACCAAGAGGTAGATGAGAATTGTGGTTGATGGTACAGATACAAGAGTGTCCTTTGTGAGCTAGAGCAAATGAATATCACTACTGCAGGGTGGTAGGAATGTGGAGAATTATGGGAAAAATACAACTGGAATGACCTATGGACTGTGGTTAGCAGTAATAATACAATATTCTTGCATCTATGCCAAAGATGTACTGTGTTGATAATGGGGTAGTATGGAAAATGTGAACTAAATGTATACTATGGACATGGTAACAATCAGATATTATCTTATCTGTAACAAATGCTCCACCACAGTGTGGTGTGTTGATAGAGGGGTGTTGCTTGGGAATTTTGCATATATGCATGATTGCTTTATAAGTTTACAACTTCTGTCATAAAAAATATGTTTAAAAAAATAATAAGGGGTGTTGGGGGAAAAAAAACACACCTAAGGTAAGATAAGGACTATAATTAATTGTAAGATTTTGGCAATATTCTGTTGTAATTCATAACAAACATCTCATGACAATGCAAGGTGTTGGTGGAGGACTGATGTATGGGGCCCCTGTATAATGTTATGCATGTTTCCTTTGTAAGTTTACTATACACTTAATTGTTTTTGAATGTTCATATATACATGACATAAAGACAATAATATTAGGGAAGGTTGGGGGAAATACTTTGTTTAGTAGTAATATTTCAACAATGCTCTTTAATCATTAGTTAAAAAGGTTTAACAACACTGTAAGGTGTCGGAGGTAGGGTGAGTTATGAGAGTCCTTATGATGTTATATATGTTTGTTTTGTAAGTTCACAACTATTGCTATACACCTATTGTTTATGTATGTTTGTGTGTTGGTGATATATTTCAATAAATTAAAAAATAAAATAAGATAAAATCAATGAAGCAAGTTTAGCCAAATGTTAATAACTATTCAGTCTAGGCAATAGGCTTGTGGACACTGTCACCCTATTCTATTTTTATGCATGTTCAAGAACATTCAGAATAAAAAAAATTAAACAAAACACAAAGCTGTGATCCATCTGGAATTTATTTTTGTATAAGATGGGAGGTATGTAAACTTAATTTTTTTTTCTAAATGGCTTTCCAATTTTTCCAATACAATTTCTTAAAAAATCTATTTTTCCTTTGCTGATAGAATTGTGAACTTAAAAAAAATTTAATATATTTATTTCTCCCCACCCTCTCCTTGTTTGCACTTGCTGTGTCTGTTTATCATGTGCTTGTCTTCCTTTTTTTAGGAGGTACTGGGAACTGAACCTAGGACTGTCCATGTAGGAAGGAGGGCCCAATTTCTTGAGCCACCTCTGCTCCCTGCTTTGTTGTATCTCTCATTATGTTTTCCACCTGTGTCTCTTGTTGTGTCATCTTGGTGTGTCAGCTCGCCACACCAGCCTGTCATATCAGCCCATCATGTCACTTCACTGTCTTGCTCATCTTCTTTAGGAGGCACCAGGAATTGAACTCGGGACCTCCTACATGGTAGGCAGAAGCTCAATTGCTTGAGCTACATCTGGTTCCTGAATTATGAACTTTAAGATAATAATTTTAAAATATATTTGGTTTAATTTCTGAAAATTCTCTTCCAATTACTTATTTCTTTAAGAGTATCTTACTCTTCTAATTACTGTTGCTGTAGAATATGTTTTATAATACAGTAGGATGAGATGTCCATCATTTGTTTTATTTAAAATTTTAATTTTTATTCTTCCATTTGAATGATAAAATCGGTTTTAAAAAATCTTATTGATATGTTATGGGAAGAGTGTTAAATTTAATCCTTGGGGCAGGTAAAACCATTAAAATTCTTAATTTTCCTTTTTTGGAAAATGATATGTTGTTCCATATATTGAAGTCTCTTTTCCATCATTTGGTAGTATTTTAAAATTTGTGTCATATGGATATTGCCCATTTCTGTCAAGTTTATTACTATTTTTTTTAATTTGTTTTAGAAATTCACTCATATATTTTGCTCTTTGCTATTGTACCTATAATCTGTTTTATATCAATATAAAAGATACTGATTTTAGATTTTCATGTTAATTTATTGAATTATTTAAACTTTTAGTGAATTATTTTAGATTTTCATTGTATACAATCATGTTGCCTACAGATAATTATATTTTAATTTTCTCTTTCTAATTTTTATGCTTCTAATTTCTAACTAATATGCTTCCCTTTTCCCTTGTCTAACTGTGTAGGCTACTTCTTATATTTTATATATATATATATATATATATATATATATATATATAAATAAACAATTCTGGGAAGCAGATGTGGCTCAAGTGATGGGGACTCCGCCTACCATATGGGAAGACCTGGGTTCAATCCCTAGGGCCTCTTGGTGAAAAAGAAGAAGAGAAAGCATACCTGTGTGGCGAGCCAGTGCCCACGTGGAGAGCCGAGTGCCCGCACAGTGAGCCGAGTGCATGCACGAGGGCTCGCGTGGCGAGCTGAGTGCCCATGCAGCAAAGCCAAGTGCCCGCATGGTATGCCAGTGCCCGTGCAAGTGAGTCACACAGCAAGATGATGACACAACAAAAAAAGACAATGGGGAGAATCAAAGTGGGTGAACCAGAGACCAGAACTGAGGTGGTGCAATTGACAGGGAACCTTTCTCACATCAGAGGTCCCAGAGGATCCCAGAGGAGAAAGGCAAGAAAATGAGACAAAAAGAGAAATAGATATGGAGGATCACACAGAGAATGGACACAGACAGCAAAAATAGCAGGTCAGGAGTGGCAGAGGGGAAGAAAAAAAGAATTATTAAAAAACATTCTGGGGCTAATAGACATCCCTATTTCAGTCTTGACTTACTGAGAATCCTCTTAGTATTTTTACATTAAGCATATATACATAAACATACACACGTCAATACATACATATACTGACAAACACACATGCATATGACATAATTAGTAAATATCCACATATGCTTTTTAGGAGATTTTAGTTATAAGGACGAATTCTTTATTTTATCAAATGCCTTCCCATAATTTTCATAATTTTATGGTTTTTCTCTTTTGATCTACTTATGTATTGAATTATATTAATGGATTTTAAAATATTGAACCATCCTCGTTTTCCTGAAATAAATGTCTTTGTCATGTTATAATTTAAAAAAATATTCTGTTGCAGTTGTTTGCTATAATGTATCCTTAAATTTTTGGCATCAGGATTCATAAGACAATCACAATTGTCTGTGATTTTGTTTTATCTTTTTCTTCTCTTAGTCAGATTTTGGCATTAGTGTAATTCCGTTTTAATTTAAAAGTTCCAGAAGCTCTTCTTTTTAGTGTTTACCTATATATTTTTTTCAATAATATAATCAGTATAATTGCATTGTCTTCCCTTTTGGAGCAAATTTAATGTTTTCTTTTCCTAAAATATTATCTATTTTATTCAGATTTTCCAAGATTTTCAAATAAATTTGGGTAAGCAAAATAATCTCAGAGTTCTTTAATTTCTTCTGGGCCTCAATTTATTTACTCATCAATTCTTATTTTATAAGATTGTGTTTTCTCTCTTTCCTCTACTATGACCCCTTTAAAAATATTAATTCTGCTAAGAGTTCATATTTAAGAACAGGGTCTAAAATGTGGTTTATCTGCTTACCCATTCTGTAATCTTGAACAAATTTCTCTACCTTCTGGATTCCTCATTTTCCTCATCAGTTGAATGGGACAATGGATTACTTCATAGGAGAACTTTTAAGATTAATAAACAATATGTTCTTTATACAGTGTAGGTTACTATTATTCTTATTTCCTTTATTATTATCTATTTTTCTTGAGGGAAGCAGCAATTGGATTTATTAGTTCTACTGCTTCTTGTTTTCAATAGAATTCTCTCTTTCCTTAGGGTTATTTTATACTCTTTCACTGATACCAAGATTTTTGGTATAATTTATCAATTCAGATTTTCTTTTTTTGCCTTCTTAGTGGGTTTTATCAATGGACATAATATTCTAGTTTACTCAATATTCAGAAATATTTATATGTGGCTATAATTTTAAGGACTGTTTGGATGGGTAAAAATTTCTTGGATTGTGATTTCCCCATAGGCATTGCTACACAGTGTATTGAATTCTGAAGTTTATTGTTTCTCTGGAAAGTTTTGAGACCTTCTTAAGGATGTTCCCCTTGTAAATGACTTCATATTATTTTTGGCTTGAATGCTCTATGAATTCTATATTCAACTTAAAAATTCAGCAATTTTATCTCTTGGTGTGGTCTATTTTGTGCCAGTTTTTTTCTTGGCACACAGTATGCTGCTACAATCTGTAAATTCAAGTCATCTTTTATATCTTGAAATTTTTCAATTTATTTTTTAAATGTTTATTCTATTTCCTTTTTATTCAAGAAGGCCAATTACGTATATGCTGAATATTTTTGCATGCATTCAATATTTATCAGGTTCTGTCAAATCTTTTAAACTCTTTATTTCCATTTCCATTTGCTGTATTATTCTCATCCTTTCACTCTACATCCTGAATTATGTTTTCTGCATTGTCAAACTAATTAGCAGAGGGTCCCATTCCTCCAGGGATCCTATAGCTGCCAGCTTACGTGCTCAATTTCTGCTGTTCAAACAAAGGATTTTGGCCATGTGTCCCAGGATGTCTTTTCTCTCTTGGCAGAAATACATTCTGCCAGTCTTCCTTGAGAGCTGCAGCCTCTAGCAATCTCTCTGGCCTTCCTTCTATTTTACTATTGAGTTTCACTACTTTCAGCAGCTTTTGAATTTATTTTGTGACACAAAATTTCAGATGCTTCCTAGTTTCTTTAAAGATGATGATATTTCTTTTTATCCTGTTCATCTGGATATTTAATTCCTGTGGAGAAGAGAGAAATGTTTACTTATCTCCCTCACTTTCAAACCAGCAGTATTCATCTGAGCTAAATATTTTAATAGAATTTTGGCAGTACATTTTGTTTTAAAATATTTTATTTTAAAAATAAGTATCAAGGTAAAGTTGTTTCATGTGCCTTCTGATCTTAGCATTGGAACATTGATTCTTGCTTCTTACTTGCAACAAATTGTACCTCCTCTCTCAAATGGTTCATGTGACTCAATTAGCTAAATAATCTGAAGTATTTCTCAACAATTGATAGTTTACTCAGCTTTAGCCAAAATACATTTACCTTCTTATTCAAAATTCTGGAGCTCACCAATAAGATAATTGCTATCCTAGGTTGTGATAGCACACTGAGAAACAGTGAAATTTTTAAGGACATCATCCACCAATTATTGATGCCAAAATTACTGAATTAATTTTGTGGTTTAAGTGCAGTAGATGTTTACTTAGACAAAGCATATTATGAAGAACTCTATTTCTTTTCCAGAACATACTTCTTCTTTTGGGAAGTTAATATAATTACTCCTCTGAATTTTAAGAATAAACAAGATATGTTAGATCTAGATGCACTGACTTTGGTTTTGTCCTTAAAATTACCAAGGTCCAACATGCACTGGCCCCAGTGAACTCATGGACCCCATCTCTTGTCTCACTCTCACTCATTCTCACACTGGCTTCTTGGCTGTTCCTTAAGCATGCCAAGCATTTTCTAGACTCAGAAGCTTTGCACTTTCTGTTCTTTGTGGCTAAAATCCCTTTCCCCATATCCACATGGCCTGCTTCTTCATGTCTTTCAAGCCTCTGTTCAAATGCCACTTTCTCAGGGGAGTTTTTCTTCTGACTACCCTGCTTTAAATAGCAACCTTACTCTCCCCCAAACTCACCTTTACCTGCTGGCCCTCCCTAGTGTTTTCTTTTTTTCCACAGCTCTTCATCTTCTAATGAACTCCACCACTTATTTATTTTGCTTGCTTTCCTCCAAAAAGCCATAAGCCTTCTGGGAGGAGAGTTTTTTCCCATTTTATTCATTGCTGTAACCCAGGTTCCAAACATTGGTCCTGGCATATATTAGATGCTTAATAATATATTTATTGATTGAATGGAAGGACTGTGTTTCCCATCTAGTCAATATCTGGTGAAGTGGGTTGAATACTAGGAATGTGACCTTATTTGGAAATAGGGTCTTTACAGATATAATTATTTAAGGAGATGAAATCATCCTGGATTTAGGGTGGGGCCTAAAGCCAATAACTGGTGTGCTTATAAGAGGAGAGTATAAGGAGAGAAACATGAAGCAGAAGGCCACACGGGGATGAAATTAGAGATTGGAGTTGTGTTGTCATAAGCCAAAGAATGTCAGAAGCCACCTGGAGCTGGAAGAGGGAAGAAAACTTCTCTCCTAGAGTCTTTGGAGGATGCACAGACAGGCTGACAATTTGATTTCAGATTTCTGGACTTCAGAACTGTGAGAAAATAAATTCCTGTTGTTTTAAGGCCCCCCGATTGTGGTACTTTATTCAGGCAGCCTTAGGTATCAAGAACATCTGTTTATCTACTGAACTTAAAGCAATTCGCCTACTTTTTATTCAAGACAGTAAGTTTTTTGAGGGCAGGTGCTATGTCTACATAGTGTATCATTTTAGAATCTATAATTTGCAAGTAAAAGATTGGCAACCAGAAGTAGACTATGGCACTGACCTATCTGAAAGGTTTGGGTATTGATGAAGTAGGATTTAAGTATATCACCAGGAGTTGTGTTGGGCTCTGATGCCATTGTGTTGGCATTGGTCAGGCTGGTAACAGCAGCTCCCTAACCTAAATCCTGCCAGGTTTCAGTTTTCAAGTTTTAGAGAAGAATCAATTCCATTTCCCCCAATAGCTCCAGCAATACCCAGCAGACAAAGTCCTGGAACTGAGAATTGTTAGTCTCTGTTGGTCCATCCATCAACTGATCACTATGGCCATGTCCAAGAAATATGATTGTCTTAAGACAACTCAGAAAGTAGGTGCCAGAATCACCTAGTTTGAGAGTAAGGAAGGAAGTAGTTCAACAGTGAGAAAGAGAACTAGAATCTAGATCCAGCAAATACAGTACTTAGGTATTATATAATTAATGATTTACCTCTTATAGTCATTTTCTCTAACAATCATATAAAATATATTTCTGTGCCTGAAAATCACAGCTTGAAAATGCATAATTCTTTTTCATTAAGCTCTAGAGATACAAGCTTTTAATTGTCCTTCCTTTCTTCCACTGCTCAGGTGTGGAGAATGTCAGCTGCAGTCAAGGAATATTGTCTGATCCAGAGTGCTCTGGTTTAGTGGAGAAAAGGTAAAGTCACTCTAAATGGGGATCTTGTATGTTATGTTAATATTCTTGCCTTGTCTTGGAGATATTTGCTACTCATTTTAGAAATATAGTCAAAATAAAGTTAGGCTGTCCAGGCTGCTTTTAGAGATAATAATATATCAGAAGCACATAAACATTGCTGTGGCCCACAAAATTACATTAGACATATAAAAAGATTTTTTAAATTGTATTTTGTGCAATTTTTCTATTTTCAGGGAAAGTATTATGCGTTGTTGTAAAGAATATTTTAAAGAGAAGCTTAGGAAACCATATTGTAAACCATTGCCTATGGTTCGCAGCTATGTTTCACTATTTGTACATCAATTGTAACAAATGTACCATCCACATATAAAATTTATTAATAGGGGAAAGGGGAAAAGGGGGAGGATGCTCGGTATTTGAGAATCGCCTGTATTCTATACATGACTTCTCTGTAACCTAAAACTTTTTTGATGACAAAATTAAAAAATTTAGACACTGGTGGAATAAATGGAAGAAAATGTCACTGTACATGTGAGACAATAGATCTTACAGTGATGAAATATGGGGGCATAGGGATACTATTGGGTTTGGATTTGCAAGCTGGGTTGGGAGGATGGGTCAGATGGTCCAAGGAATTGGGGGAAGGGTTGGGGGGAGTAAGTGAATATGGGAGACTGTTGGGTATGTGGTTGAAACTATACTGTTGAGAAAACTCTTTTGAAAATATAAGGAAGTGTTACTGATTTAAGGTGTTTGACAGTCAGCATCTGTCACAGAGTGCATCTGGGCAGGCTCCTAGGGAGTGTGTGTCCATCATGTCATAGTGTGTTATATCATTGGATGGAGATCCATACAATGAGTGGGAAGGTGTTATGCTCCCAACCTGGGGAGGCCTGATGTTCTCAAACAGAGGGGAGGGTGTCTCTCAAGAGCATGGCTAGCTCCTAATGGGGGAGGACAGACTACTGTGTCAAGCCCTCAGCATTGTTGCAAGTATCTATGAATCTTGTCCTCCAAGCAGTGAAGCTTGGTTGTCACTATGGGCCCTGAGGGGTTGGGGAGAGAGGAATAGAACAGTTGGAAGAGGAGGTACCTGGGGGGCAATGGAAGTGTTCTGCATGATCCTTCAATGAAGGATACAGGCCATGTTAAATATCACCAAAATTTGTAAAAGTGTATAGTCTAAAATGTAAGCCATAATGTAAACCATAATGGAACCATGGTTAGTAGCTATGTTTCAATATCTGTACATCAGTTGCAGCAAATGTAATATCCACATGTAAAAAGATCATTGCTGGGGAAGGAGTAAAAGAGTTTGTTGTTGGGTACATGGGAGTTCCCTATATTCTATATGTGACTTTACTGTGACCTAAAATTTTTTGAAGACATAATAATAATTTTTAAAATGTTGTACACACTGAGGAAGAAGTGGAAGAGATTGCTTTGCCACTGTACATACAGGGCAACACCTATTACAGGGATGAAAAGCAAAACATCCAAAAAATTTGTATGATTTTTAAATTTTTTTTAATAGCCCAATTTATTTTTTATTTCAGTTTTTCTAAATTATTATGTATTCTATTTCTAATCTTTAAACCTATCATTACAACTTCATTATCCTATTAATTGAATTTGACAATATATTAGACTTCATTTTTGAAGAAGTTTTGGATCACAGAGGGGTTCAACTATGGCAGGGGAGGAGCACTAATGTGCGCTGTCATTGATGGGGGATGCATGGGTGGGAGGGAATTCTCTATGGCATGCATATAGGGTCTATAGATATGTTCAGATGTTCATTGGGTATTAACATAGAGGGTATAGTATCACACGATAACTGAAGGAGTGCTGAGTTCCCATTCTGGAAAACTCTGTGCACTCCCCAATGGAGCAACAACAATCCCCAAGTACAAGGGCAAAGATCAGAGAAGGATGGTCCAATGATAAGCCCTTGATACTGATGACTATGCTTATGAGCCTGTGTGCTTGAAATTTCAAGAAGGCCTAGAACTGCAGGGTGCCAAAGAATTATCTCCTGAGAACCTCCATTTTGCTCAAATGTGGCCACTTTCTAAGCCGAGCTCAGCATGTAAATGCATTACCTTCCCACCAGTGTGGGAAATGATACCTGGGGATAAGCATCCCTGGTGCCAAGGGATTTCTGCCAAGCACCAACTGGTGATGCAACTAGAAAAAGACCTTGAATAAAAGGGGAAAATGGTAAGGACAAATGAATTTATGTGCTAAAAGGCTTCAAAAATGAGTTGGGAGGTCATCCGAGGGGTTGCGCTTATGCACATCTCAGCAGGATCTCAGAGATAGCGAAAGTAAATACAACCCCTGGTAGTGGTGCTCCTGAGAACTACGGAAACACCCAGGTCCTATGGTCATGACAGATTGCTTTGGAGTTTTGTGCCTTGCTATTGAACCCTACTTTGGAATTTGTGCTCCTGAGTGTGATGGAGTTGGACTCAGATGTGACCTCTCTACATATGCCTTTTCTGTCACTTTTACTGAACCTGTGGTTGGCACTGGGTTGGTGTATGCTAGGAGACTTGAATCTCTGGTCTGTTTATGTGCCAACTGGGCCCTGAGCCTCAGCAGAGTTGCAACACCTACTCTCCGATCATTGGACTTACCCTGGTCAGCTAACAGGGAGGTGATGATGATCACAACCACTACACCAGGGAACTGAGAGAGTCTGTAACTGCAAGCAGGAGAATCCCATCCATCAACCATGTAGGATCTAAGCCCCCTCTTGATTTAGAGGTGGAGTGGATATCTCTATCCCAGGATCCTCAGGATGGGGGAATAAGATATGGACTAGAGTGAACTTACTGGTATTTTACTGTAGAATTATTGTGACTCTAGCAATGGAAGAAATTATATCATTGATGTGGAGGCAGTGGCCATGGGAGTTGCATGAAAGAGGGAAAAAGAGGTGTGATATTGGGCATTTTTGTGATTTGGTGTTCTGAATGTTATTATAGGGACAGATGTAGGATATTATATATCCTGCCATAACCCACTGAATGGGCTGGGGGAGAGTGTAATCTACAACATAAACTATAATCCATGCTGTGTAGCAGTTCTCCAAAATGTACTCATCAGAGTCTTGCGGGAACAGGCTGTCTTGGAGGCTTGCAGGCGGAGGGTGTGTGGACATTGATTTGGAGAGAGTGGCAGAGATGGTGCTTGCTAAAGGTAGAATTGCGGTTTACAAGTACAGAGGTCAGAAGCTATGGGCTGGCGGGACCCTTCCCTCTGGGGCTGGTGCCCGCGGTATTTCCTGAGATCTGTCGGTTGTGCGGTGGCATTCCTGGGCCCCATGGTCCCCGGATGCGTGCTCCCCAGGTCTGTGTCCCCTGAGCCCCCATAGCCCATGTTCCACGGACCTACATGCCCTGGGTCTGCAGAGTCCCGGACTTCCCTTTCCCAAGTCCAGCGCTTCCGGCGGTCTGGGATTGCCTTAGCCCTCTGGTATTGGACTGACTCTGTGGGTGGGAGGGATTCGGTGGGGGGTACAGTAGGGGGGCCTGCCTAGTGTGGGTTCGATTTTCTGGTGTTCCCTCCCTTTTTTCTTTCGTTTTTTTTTCTTTTTTTTTTGCGCCTGGAGGAGCATACTGGCTGACTTGGGGAGAGTCTGGGAAGAGAGGACTGGCGAATCTGCTGAGAAAGCCCGATTCACCTAAATACCCTGGGATAGGAAACTTGACCTGGGAAGGTGGAGTCAGAAAATCAACAAGCCCTCTCATAGCACACCTAAAGGAGAGGGACTGTAGAAGGTGCTTTCCAAGCCTCCAATAGCATACGTGGGGTTCCTGGTGAGGTGTGGGTGATTTCTCTCTCTGGAAATTAAGAGTCATTGTTTTCTGTGCAGAGCTGATTCAACAAGGACCCACTTGAATCTTCTACCGGACCTCTAAGGCAGCTTTTCTGCTGCCTGGAAGAGAGGGAAGTGAGGAAGGAGAAAAGAGGGAACATCAGATCCCTAAGTGTTTTATTTAACTACAAACAGGATTCTTTGCTTGAAACTTTCCATAGTATTTGGTTGGTTTTTCCTTGTTTGTTTTTCCTCTTTATCCCCCAAAGCCCTTTTTTCTTTCTTTTTTCTTTCTTTCTCTTTTTCTTTTTTCCTGCTTACTTCCCCACTCCCTTTTGTCCTTTTTTCCCTCTTTCTTTCTTTCTCTGCTTTCTTATTCTTCTTACACTAGTTGCTGCAGGGAGAGCTTCACATTTGCTGTATTTCCTCGTCCTCCATTTACTCTTTTCTGTGTGTATTGATTTTGGCCACCAACACTATTCCCTTTCCTCTACATCTTTCTATCCTCCATCATTGATTGTTTCTCTTACATTACACATCTCTTTGTTTGCCCCCTCTTTTTTTTTACTTTTTATTACTAATACCTTTGTTCTGTTTTCTGCCTTATATTCACTCTTTATATTGTTGTCCTCTCTTTTCTCCTTCCCTCTCTCCTGAACACACAGGCCTTTTAATTCACACTGTATTATTCCCCATATTCAGATTTTTATGTACTCTACTTTTCTTACTGTTATAACACTACATACCTGAGTCTAATATCCATTTTCCAATATCTCACATGGTTCCTCTGTTAATATTTACTCTCAATACTACTATTATTAACTTTCTTTTCTTACTCCTTTTGCTTTCTCTGGCCCTAATATTTTCCTTCAAGTGAACTTAGACAACAACAAGGAAATAGAATAAGAAGAACAAAGTGACAAAGAGAAGACTTAACACTCATGCAAAAACAACAACTAAATCAACTCCTAACTAGACAAAGAAGCTAAGCAACTGACTAAACCCATAAAGATAAAATGATGACCAAACAGCAACAAAAAACTACAAACCAAACCAATAAGCAGGAAAACATGCCCCAATCCAATGAACAAACTAAAAACTAGGAAGAGGAGCAGAACATCAAACAAGTAATTAAAGATCTCAAAACATTTATTAGGGACCAATTTGATGAGGTGAAGGAAGAGATTAAGAATATGAAGAAAACCCTTGGAGAGAATACAGAAGAAATGGCAATCATATGCAAAAATATAACGGATATGAGGGTGATGAACAGCACAATTCAAGAAATCAAAAATGCACTCTCAGCAAATTACAGCAGACTTGAAGAGGCAGAGGAGAAATTAAATGATGTGGAAGACAGTACATCTGAAATCAAACAGATAGTAGAACTGGTCGATAAAAAGATAGAAAAAATCCAGCAGGGGTTTAGGGACCTGAATGACCATGCAAAACATGCAAACATATGTATTATAGGCATCCCAGAAGGAGAAGAGAAGGGAAAGGGGACAGAAGGGGTGTTGGAGGAAATAATGGCTGAAAACTTCCAAAACCTTTTGAGGGAGATGGATGTACATGTCCAGGAAGCAAAACGCACCCCAAACAGCATAAATCCCAACAGCCCTACCCCAAGACATATACTTGTCAAGTTATCCAATGATCAAGACAAAGAGAAAATACCAAAAGCAGCAAGAGAAAAGAGAACCATCACATACAAAGGAGTCTCCATAAGATTAAGTGCTGATTTCTCATCTGAAACCATGGAGGCAAGAAGACAGTGGTATGACATAGTCAAGGTACTAAAAGAAAAAAATTTCCAAAGAAAATACTCTCTCCAGCAAAGTTAGCATTCAAAAATGATGGAGAGTTCAAAATATTCACAGATAAACAGATACTAAGAGAGTATGCTAACAAAAATCCTGCCCTTCAAGAAATACTAAAGGGCGGTCTGCAGGAAGAAAGAAAAAAACAAGAGAGACAGAGTTGGAGGAGAGTGTAAGAGCAACTAAAAAGACAAAAATAGAAAAGAAAATCAAACAGAATTTGGCAAACACAAATCCAAAGAAAATATGGCTAATATAAGTAATTTCTTGAAAGTAATAACACTGAATGTCAATGGATTAAACTCACCTGTCAAGAGACTCAGACTGGAAGATTAGATAAGGAAATATGACCCATCTATGTGCTGTCTGCAGGAAACACATCTTAGACCCAGGGATTCAAGGAGGTTGAAAGTGAATGGCTGGAAAACAATCTTACAAGCAAATAATAACCAAAAAAAAAAAAAAAAAAAGGGCAGGAGTAGCTATATTAATATCAGAAAAAATAGACTTTAAATGCAAAACAATTGTGAGAGACAAAGATGGCACTACATATTAGTGAAAGGGCTAATCCTTCAAGAAGAAAGAACAATCGTAAACATTTATGCTCCTAACAAGGGTGCCTCCAAATATGTGATGCAAACAGTGGAAAAGCTAAGTAAAGCAATAGATGTCTCTACAATTATAGTGGGGGACTTTAATACATCATTATCAACTTTGGACAGAATATCTCAAAAGAGAATCAATAAAGAAACAAAGACTTTGAACAATGTATTAGAGGAGCTGGACCTAATAGACATATACAGAACATTACAGCCAAATACAACAGGATATACTTTCTTCTCAAGTGCACACAGATCATTCTCCAAGATAGAACACATACTAGGCCACAGAAAAAGTCTCAATGATTTCAGAAAGATAGAAATGATATAAAATAATTTCTCTGATCACAGTGGAATGAAGCTAGAAATCTGCAAGGGCCAGAGACCCAGATTTGGCACCAAGATTTGGAAGTTACAACACACTCTTAGGAAAACAGTGGGTCAAGGAGGATATTTCAAAAAAAATTTCTAACTACTTTGAAACAAATGAAAATGATAACATAATATATCCAAACTTATGGGATGCAGCAAAAGTAGTACTGAGAGGAAAATTTATAGCCATAAATTCATACATCAAAAAAGAAGAAAGGGCTAAAGTTGAAGAACTAAATGCACATTTGGAGGAATTAGTTAAAAAACAACAAACTAACCCCAAAGGAAGAAGAAAGAAAGAAATAACAAAGATCAGATCAGAACTAAATGAAATAGAAAATCAGAAAGCACTTCAAAAAATAAACAAAACCAAGAACTGGTTCTTTGAGAATATCAATAAAATTGACAAACCCTTAGCTAGATTAACAAAGAAAAAAGGAGAGAAGATGCAAATACACAAAATAAGAAGTGAGAAAGGAGATATCACCACTGATCCCATGGAAATAAAGACTATCAAAAGAGGATACTTTGAAAAACTATATTTCAACCAAAACAAAAATTTAGAATAAATGGACAAATTCCTAGAAACACATAAGCAGCCTGTATTGACAAAAGAAGAAGTTGACAATCTCAACAAACCAATCACAAGTAAAGAGCTAGAATCAGTCATTAAAAACCTCCCAAATAAAAAGAGCCCTGGGCCATATGGCTTCACAGGTGAATTGTACAAAACATTCCGGAAAGAAATAACACCAATCTTGCTTAAACTCTTCCAAAAAACTGAAACAGAAAGAACATTGCCTAACTCATTCTATGATGCCAACAATACTCTAGTACCAAAGCCAAACAAAGACACCACAAGAAAGGAAAATTACAGAACATTCTGTCTAATGAAACTTGATGTGAAAATCCTCAATAAAATACTTGCTAATCGTATTAAACAACACATTAAACAAATTATACACCATGACTAAGTGGGGTTCATTTGTGGTATGCAAGAATGGTTCAACATAAGAAAATCAATTAATGTAATACACCACATAAACAGATTGAAGGAAAAAATCACATGATCATATCTATAGATGCAGAAAAAGCATTAGACAAAATATAACACCCTTTCTTGATAAAAACACTGCAAAAGATTGGAATAGAAGGAGACTTTCTGAACATGATAAAGAGTATATATGAAAAACCCACAGCTAACACCAGTTACAATGGTGAAATCCTAAAATCTTTCCCTCTAAGATCAGGAACAAGACAAGCATGCCCACTATTACCCCTCCTATTTAACATAGTCTTAGAAGTACTTGCTTGAGCACTAAGGCAAGAACCAGACATAAAAGGCATCCACATTATTTCACTATTTGCAGATGATCCTATACATAGAAAATCCTGAGAAATCTACAACAAAGCTTCAAGAACTTAAAAATGAGTTCAGTAAAGTTGCAGGTTACAAGATAAATGCACAAAAATCAGTAGCATTTCTGTACACCAATAATGAGCAATCTGAGGAGGAAATCAGGAATCAAATACCATTTACAATAGTAAATAAAAAAAATAAAATACCTAAGTATAAATTTAACTAATGAGGTAAAAGACTTATACACAGAAAACTACACAACATTGTTCAAGGAAATCAAAGACCTAAATAAAGGGAAGAATATTCCCTGTTTATGGATAGGAAGATGAAATATTATTATGATGTCTAGCTACCAAAACTGATCTAAAGATTCAATGCAATCCCAATAAAAATCAACACATCATTCTTTAATGAACTAGAGAAACTAACTATGACATTTATTTGGAAAGGAAAGAGGCCCCGAATAGCCAAAGACATATTGAAAAAGAAAAATGAAATTGGAGGAATCACACTACCTGACTTCAAAACATACTACAAAGCTATAGTAGTGAAAACAGCATGGTATTGACACAAGGATAGACACATTGACCAATACAACAGTATTGAGAGTTCTGATATAGATCCTCATATATACAGCCACATGGTATTTGACAAGGCCATCAAACCCTCTCAACTGGGAGAGAATGGCCTCTTCAACAAATTGTGCCTGGAGAACTGGATATCCATATGTAAAAGAATGAAAGAGGATTACCAACTTACACCTTATACAAAAATCAACTAAAGATGGATCAAAAACCTAAATATAAGACCCAAGACCATAAATACTTTGGAAAACAAAGTAGGGAAGCATCTACAGGATCTTGTAATAGGAAATGGCATCATGAACTTAACACCAAAAGCAAGAGCAGCAAAAGAACAAATAGATAAATGGGACTTCCTCAAAAGTAAAGCCTTCTACACCCCAAAGGAATTTGTCAGGAAAGTGAAAAGAGAGCCTACACAATGGGAGAAAATGTTTGGTAACCATATATCTGATAGGAGACTTATATCTTGCATATATAAAGAACTATATCTTGAAAATAAAAAGACAAACAGCCCATTTAAAAAATGGGAAAAAGATTTGAACAGACACTTCTCCAAAGATGATATAAAAATGCCTAAAAAACACATGAAAAAATGCTCAAAATCCCTACCTATTAGGGAAATGCAAATCAAAACAACAATGATGTACCATCTTATTCCCATAAGACTGGCAGCTATCAAAAAATCAGAAGATTACAATTGTTGGAGAGGATGTGGAGGAATGGGACTACTCATCCACTGCTGGTGGGAATTCAGAAGGATCCAGCCATTCTGGAGGACAATTTGGCAGTTTCTCAAAAAACTAGTTATAGATTTGCCATATAACCCAGCAATTCCACTGCTGGTTATATACCCAGAAGATCTGAAAACAAGGACACAACCTGATATATGCACACCAATGTTCATAGCAGCACTATACACTACTGCCAAAAGTTGGAATCAACCTAAATGTCCATCAACAGATGAATGGATAAATAAAATGTGGTACATACATATAAATGGAATACTACTCAGCTATAAGAACAAATACAGTACAAACACATGTGATAACATGGATGAATCTTGAGACCCTTATATTAAGTGAAGCAACCCAGGCATTGAAGGACAAATACTACATGACCTCTCTGATATGAAATAAGTAAACCAAGCTGTCTCAGAGAGCTAGAGACTGGATGATAAACTTTAAGGTAGCTGGAGGGTAGAGGAAAGTTGTGAGCTGACAGCTACTTGGGTGAAATCTATGATAAGCTGGAGGTAAGTATTTGTACAGGGAAGGGATAAAATGGGGGTATAGAGATAACTTTGGGTGGGGCTGTGTGGGCTTCAGGGGTGCTAGGGATGGGGAGATGGGTCAGATTGCCCAAGAAATTGGGGAGAGGGTGAGGGGAACATTTGATCATGGGAGATTTTCAGGTATGTGGTTGAAATTGTAGTGGAGAGAAAACTCTTTAGAGAATATAATATGGAAGCTTGCCTGTTTAGGATGCTTCGGGGGGTGGGGCATCTGACACAGGGCAAGCTTCTGGGGAGTATGTGAGTGCTTATTTTGTCATAGTGGATTATATAATTGGGTGGAGATCCATACAATGAGAGTGAAGGTATACCCACATCCTGGGGAGGACTGATGTTCTCAAACAGAGGAAATTGTATGTCTTGAGAGAATTGGTGGCTCCCAATGGGTTAGGGCAGTCAAGTATGTCAAGTGCTCAACATTTTTGCAAGTATCTCTGAATACCATCCTTCAAGTAATGAAGATTGATTGTCATGGTGGGCCCTGAGGGGAGGGGGAAAGAGGTGTTGAATACGTGGAATCAGGGTAAATGTGGTGCAATGGAAGTGTTCCACAAGATCATGCCATGATGGATATAGGTCATGTTAAATTACACCAAAAATGTATAAAAGTCTATAGACTAAAATGTAAACCATAATGTAAAACATAAGATAACTAAAAATTTAGAAAATTGTGTAATCTAAAATATAAACCATAATGTAAACCCAAATGGAACCTTGTTTGCAAGCTATCGTTTCAATATCTGTACATTAACTGCAGCAAATATATTATGAACATGTAAAAAGATCACTGTTGGGGAAGGGACAAAGGGTTTGATGTTGGTTATGTGGGAGAACCATATATTGTATATGTGAATTACTGTGACGTAAAACTTATGTCAAGAGAAACTTAATAATAAGGAAGAAAAAAAAAAGAAAGAAAGGAGGTAGACACTGAGGAAGAAATGGAAGAAATTGCTTTGTCACTGTACATACAGGGCAACACCTAGGGCAGTGATGAAGGGCAAAATGTCAAAAACAAAGCTTTTTCATTTTTTCATTTCTTTGATACCCCAATTTATTTTTACTGTATTTAATTTTTCTAAATTTCTATGTATTTTGTATCTAACCTTCAAACCCATCACTATATTCCATTTTTCTATTAATGGAACCTGGCAACATATTGGGCTTCCTGTTTGAAGAAGTTTTGGACTACAGAGAGGTTCAACTGTGGTGGGGGAGGAGCACTTGTGTGGGGTGTCATTAGTCGGGGGCATACGGTTGGGAGTTCTCCAGGGCATGTATACAGGGTACATAGAAAGGTTTGGATATTTTCATAGTGGTTACAGTTGGAAATGACAGATGAGAGAGTGCTAAATTCCTGACCAGGGGAGTTCTATCACATTCCCCAATGGAACAACAACAATCCCCCAAGTGTAATGGCAAAGACCAATAAAGATGGATGGTCCAACAATGAGCCCTTGATTCTGATAGTTCCGATTATGAGCCTGTGTGCCTGAAATATGAACTAGGCCTATAGCTGTGGGGTGCCTAAGAGTTACCTCCTGAGAGCATCCATGTTCCTCAATGTGGCCACTCTCTAAGCAAACTCAGCATATAGTTGCATTGCCTTCCCCCCAGTGTGGGACACATCTCCCAGGGATGAGCCACCCTGGCACTGAGAGATTACTACCAAGCACCAGCTGATGATGTAACAACAAAAAGACCATGAACAAAGAGGTCAACTCAGACCCGCAGAATACCTCAACCTACAAGTAATATCAGGTGTTAAAAACTGCTTTTTGACTTTGGATAGAAAGGGGGAAATGGAAAGGACAAGTGAGTTTATATGGCTATAAGTCTCCAAAAAAGAGGTGGGATGTCATCAGGGGGTGATGCTTATGCATGCCTCAGCAGGATACCAAAGACAGCCAAGGTAGATGCAAACCCAGGTGCTGGTTCTCCTGAGGGCTGCAGCGATCCACAGGTTCTGTGGTCAAGGTGGATGGCTCTGGAGTTCAGGGCCATGTCAGTTGGCCCTAGTTTGGAGTTTGTGTTCCTGAGTGTGATGGAGTTGGACTCAGATATAACCTTTCTACACATGCCTCTTCTGTTTACTTTTACCAGACCTCTAGTTGGCATTTGGGTTGACCTGAATCTCTGAACTGCCCATGTGACAGCCAGGCCCTGGGCCTAAGCAAACTTGCACCTCCTACCCTCTGCTTTCTTGGACTTACCCTGGCCAGCTGACAGGGAGGTAAAGAGGGTCAATCACCACACGAGGGAGCCAAGAGTGTCTACAGCTGCAAGCAGGAGATTTGCATCCATCATCCATGTGGAATCTAAACCCCCTCTTGATGTAGAGGGGGACTGGACATAGCCATCCCAGGTCCTCAGGATGGAGAAATAAAGTATGGATTAGAGTGGACTTACTGGTGTTCTTCTGGGGAACTATTGTGATTAGTTAGGGAAAAAATTGTAGTAGTGATGCGGAGAGGGTGGCTATGGTGGCTCTTGATGATCAGGAGAGGGAAGAAGAGATATGGTTTGGGGGCATTTTCAGGATTTGCTTTTGTCCTAGGTTGTGCCACAGGGACTGATGCTGAATATTGTACGTACTGTCGTGGCCCACTGGGTGGACTGGAGGAGAGTGTAGACTACAATGTGGACCACTGTCCATGCACTGCAATGGTTCTCTAGAATGTATTTGCCGGGTGCAGTGGATTTGCCACAATGATGGAAGAGTTTGTTGATGTGGGAGGGGTGGTGTGTGTGGGGTGGGGGGTATATGGAGACTTCATATTTTTTTAATGTAACATTTAAAAGAAAATAAAGAAGAACAAAAAGAAAAAAACCAAAACAAAATGTTCTCATCAAATGCAATAATGGTCATCGATGTGAGAGGATTGGGGTGTGTGAGGAGTGGCGTATATGGGAACCTCTTATTCTTTATTGTAACATTTTGTGTGATTTATGTATCTTTTAAAACATAATAGAAAAAAATAAAACCTTTAAAAATTTTAAAAAATGGGAAGAGGATTTGACTCAATGGATGGAGCATCCACCTACCACATGGGAGGACCAGGGTTCAAACCCACAGCCGCCTGACCTGTGTGATAAGCTGGCCCATGGGCAGTGCTGATGGATGCAAGGAGTGCCGTGCCACACAGGGTTGTCCCCTGCATAGGGGAGCCCCATGCACAGGGGGTGCACCCCATAAGGAGAGCCGCCCAGCACGAAAAAAGCACAGCCTGCCCAGGAGTGGTGCCACACACACAGCGAGCTGATACAACAAAAGGAGACACAGATTCCCAGTGCCACTGACAAGAATACGAATGGACACAGAAGAACACACAGTGAATGGACACAAAAAGCAGACAACTGGGGGTGGGGGGAAGGTGAGAGAAATAAATAAAAAATACATCTTTAAAAAATTTTTAAAAATTTCGTTGTTTTTTATTATTCCAAATATTTTTTATTTTAAAAAGTTTTTATTTCTTACTTTTAAAACTATCATTATTTCATTTTCTTATTAATTGTATTTGGTTGTTTTGTTTGCTTCACTTTTTAAGTAGTTTTGGATCACAGAAGGGTTACAACTATGACAGGGGAAGATCATTGGTGCTGGATGTTAGTGTAGGAGATACATGAGAGGAGGTTCACCTGGGGCATACATATAAGGTATATAAATGTGGTGAAGTATTCAGGGGGCATTGTTACAGTGGGTGGAGATTCACACAAGTAGTGAAAGAATATCAAATTCCTATCCTGGGGAGCTGTGCCACATTCTCTAATGGAACAGCAACAATCCCCTGAATACAAGGGCAATGACTAGTGAAGGAGGAGGTCCACTGACAGGCTCTTGATATTGATGACTGTACTTATGAACCTTTACTTTTGAAATGGAAACTTACCCTAGTATTATTAGGTGCCTAAGGGTTACCTCCTGAGAGCCTCCTTGTTGCTCAGGTGTGGCCTCTCTCTGGGCTGAACTCAGCATGTGAGTGCATTACCTTCCCCCCAGTGTGGGACATGACTCCCAGGGCTGAACCTCCCTGGCACTGAAGGATTACTGCCAAGTGCCAGCCAGCAATGCAACTGGAGAGGGACCTTGACCAAAAGGGGGAAAAGATAAAGACAAATGAGTTTATATGGCTAGGAGACTTCAGAGTGAAGCAAGGGGTCATTCCAGAGGTTGCACTTGTGCACCTCTAGCAGGATTTCATTGACTGCCAAAGTAAATGCTACCACAGGTGGTGGGGCTCTTAAGGGCTCTAGAGACATCTGGACACTATAGTCTGGGTGGATAGCTTGGGAGTTTGGTGCCCTCTTTGGAATTTATGCTTCTCTGTGTGACAGAGTTGGGCTCAGTTGTGGTTTCCCTACACATGACCATTCTGACCCTTCTATTGGAACCTGTAATTAGTACTAGAGTTGATCTGTATACATCCAAGAGATTTAAATCTTTGGGTGGTCCATGTGCCAGCTGGGCCCTCAATCTCATCAGAGTTGTAACACCTACTTTCCAGTTCATTGGATTTGCCCAGGAAAACTAAGGAGAAGATGATGGATGGCAACCATCCTGGGGAGCCAAGGGAGTCTGCAACTGCAAGGGAGTCCAATCCATCTGCCATATGGGAACAGAGCCCCCTCTTAATTAGAGGTGGAGTGGATATCACCCTCCCAGAATCCTCAGGATTTGGGGAATGAACTATGGGTTAGAGTGCACTTACTGGTATTCTACAATAGACTTGTTGTGATTCTAGCAATGGAAGAACTTGTATCATTGATGTGGAGGCAGAGGCCACTGAAGGTTCTGAGGGCAGGGAGAGGGAAAAACAGGTATAATATGGTGGTATTTTTGGGACTTGGGAATTGTCCTGAATAACATTACAATGAAAGATGTGGGCCATTATATATCTTGCCATGACCTACAAAATTGTGTGGGAGAGAGTAGAAACTATAATGTAAACTATAATCCACATTTAGTGGCTGTTCTCCAAAATGTGTTCATCAATTGTAATGAATGTACCACACTAATGAAGGATGTTGCCAATGTGGGAAAATGTGGGAGGTGTAGGGAGCGGGGCATATGGGAATCCCCTATATTTTTTATGTAACATTTATGTAACCTAACTATCCTTAAAAAATAAAAATAAAAATAAAAAATATATTTGAAAAAAGCAGCTTAAGGTTGAGTTTGAAACTTAAACCGAATGGAAAGGCTTGAGTGTAAATGATTAGCTATTGTTACATAAATGATGTTTAACAAACAACCCCCAAAGTGAGTGGCTAACAATAATATATATTTACTTTCACATTCATGGGTCTCTTGGTTGACTTTCAACCAGTATGGGAAGATATTCATCTGGATTTGACTCTAAGTCAAGGTTGGATTCAGGTGTGTTTGATAGGTGTGCTTTGTGGGCCTCAGACTGAAGGGGAATGAGCTTGCAGGACTGTGATAACTTTTGCCCAGGAGAGAAAGTGGCAACATATCATGCATCATTGGGTCTTGGCCTGGAACTTGAACACTTTGTCATATCTTTCCATAATTCATTGACTGAAGCAAGTCACATTGCCAATGTGGTGTTGATTTGTGAGGAAATAGTCTTCTCTAAAATGGGGAGATGTGAATTCTCATGCCAAAGGTATAAATGTATAATTCTAACATGGTGGTGCATGAAAAACTGCCACAAAAAAAAATGCAGTCATCCACATTGAGTAAACACATAAATATGCTAAACCATCTTCTAAGTTGGGTGGGCTAGGATACCTGCGAGGTGATTGTTGTGCAAAGTGAGAATTGTAAGATTAGGTCCAGGGTGTTTTGTTTGTTTGATTTACTGATTTTTTTTCAGGACGAGAGAAGCAAAGCTGAGTGGATGCTCTTTTTCTTCATTTTTCTTACTGAGTCTTCAACCTCCTTTCTAAATAAACAGGGAGCCCGCCAAACTTTAAAGACTATAGGTTTAAAGGGATGCCAAATTATTAGTTTCTCTTAAGTGCCCACGGATCTTAGTTTGGCCCTGTTCCTAAAGTTTCTGCGTGTGGACTTGGGCAACCATGGAGAGAGTGAAATCTCCCATCCTTGAGGAGAGTATCACTCTGTGAGAACTTGAAGTCCTCATTCACATGACCTCATTGTGGAGATCAGCACTGAAACAGTGGGTAGGGATCTCTGAGGCTACTTAATAGTATGTTGGTATATGAATTTTCCCCCTTTGGGTGTGGTGCATAGAGGTTGTGGTGATATTTTTGCTGATTTTATATGATGAATCAACATGTGAGTCAATAAGTGGACTTTTATAATATGGTTATGCATTTCCATAATAGTAAGAATGTCCAAAGAACAGGTTAAAGAAGCCACTTCCTGCCTTTAGTAGAATAAAATCTCTGAGGAAGGATATTGCAGTTGAAATGCCATCTTTGCAGCATATTCAAGGCAGGATTGTTTGGTATCTGAATATATAAAATGTCAAAGGGGAACCAACCACCAAAAAGAGGTTTTGGTGCTGATCCAAAGAAAAAGTATCTGAATTTAGTGAAGAATTAAGTAAAGAATATATGGTCAAGCTTTTAATGATGACTTTTAATGAGGAGAGCACTGTATGAGATTCTATGGGAAAATTCCAAGGAACTACCTGTGCCTAAGGAACTTTTAGTTCAGTGTTATTGAAAGACAAAGGGACCAAGAGTAAATGTGTAGAAATAAGGCTGGAAAGACAACCACTGGCTATACTATTGCAGTCCTTGCTTGTAAAGTTAAGGAATATGAACTTTTTCTTATGGGCATTAGGAACCCATGAAGATTATTTAGGAGATAAATGACACAATCAGATGTGAGCTTTTGTGAAAATAGCACTGGTTTTAATAAGACAGACAGATGAATAAGAAGGTCAGAAGAAGATAAAGACCTAAACATTGAAGAGATGCTGGGTTAACATTTATGTAATTCATAATAATACACGAAACATACAAAAATGTTGAATTTAAAATAAGATGCAAAACTTAATTGATGTTATAAATTGTATTCCAGAATTTATTTCAGAATTCTAAAGAATTCATTGAACCTAAGCTTTCTTCATATTTTACATTGTTCTTTCTTTATTGCTACCCTAAACACATGACTTAACTGCCACTGGGCCATCCAGCTCTGCATAAGGCCCTGAATTAAGGCAAGAGCCATGGAGATGCATAGACCACAGAATACTTTAGAGAGTAGAGTTGAAAGAACTTGGTGTTTTATTGGCAAGGGAGAGGATGAGTGATTTGGAGGTTTCTAGCTTAGAATCATGGTTGGGTCCAAATATAAGCATATGGGAGAAGGCGAAAATTTGGATGACTATGGTAAATCTAAAATGTTTTAAATTTTTATTGTATAGCAGTGGTTTGAAAATAAGTTTGCTGGTGGTAGGAGAATTTTTAAAAAATGTATATGTACTAAGGGTATGTTTCTTAAAAGTAGCAGAACCTAACACAAATTTGGAATTTAGAGTCAAAATTCTCGTTTTCTCATGCAAGTCTCTTGAAGGCAGAAATTCTCTAGTTATTTGAGGAAAGTCTAGTGTTCATTACCCAAGTGAATGCATTACATTTTAGTCAATTACATTTAGTAAATTGTGTATTGTCATTGGTCATGCCTGTGAATGAGTTGGATTTCCCCACTGATGTCAATGCTAAATGTGAGTAGATTGCTGAAAAAAATAAGGGAGACTTACTACTAGTTTCAGAATCCTAAAGAACTCACTTCTGCCACAGAATTCTGAAATCCTTTTCATTTGCACAAGAAATATTTCTTTGGCACAAACATACGAAATCTGTATGTAACGTTCTTTGCCTTGGTGCATGAAACCATGTAATCCATTCTTTATGTTACAGAATTCTTTGGTCTGAAATTACATTGGAAAATGCAGGCATGAATAAAAGTAATAATGAAATAATGTATAGTTTTATAGTTTTCATTATTGTTGATAATGATATACTTTAGGATGTTGTTAATGAATATTAGCAGAAGTAAAAGAAGATATTCAGATGGACTCAGGATGTGAGCTCTGACAGGGAAACATGCCCTCTTCTCCTCGTCGTCATCGTCCTCCTCCTCCTTTCCTTCCTCCTTCCCCTCCTCTTTCTCCTCTTCCTCTTCCTCTTTCTCCTTCCCATGATTATCAAATACAAAAATCAAAAAGGCAAGTGGATTTGACTTCTCCAGTTCTTATAGTTGGTGATCTTGCTGTCTCCCGATGCAGTCTTCCTTTTTGCTTTGGGAAAACTTCCCCGTGAAGAGGTGACCCTGCACACTTGCTTTGGGTGAGGGTAAACAGAAGACCATATTGCTTGGCTAAATGGAGTAGACTATCCCAGGGAGGAGAACAATAGCTGTCTTCTAGCTTCTATTTTTTTTTTTTTAAAAGAAGACCAGTGAGGTCTTAAAAGGAGAAAGAACTGGAGAGAAGGGTGAAAGATGATTACCTTAAGGATTAGGGCTGTTACCCTGGTGAAGTCTGCAAATACTGTTTCTAAGTGATGGGTTGAATGCCTCCTGAGCAAAATGAATTTCAAATAAGTGATTAGAAGTGAATCTATACAGGAAAATGTCTCTCAGTTAGTTATTCATTATGATAGTATAATTTCAATAAAAAAAGGACATTGTTTCATTCATTAACCATGCTGCCACATAAATATTATTTTAAAAGATTACCAGAAATACAGCATTTTTCCCAAAGGTTCAAATTCCCAAAGACATATTATTATACAAATTCAGCTATTTTAGTTATCATAATATGATCAACAACTATTCTTTACTGCAAAACTTCATTTTCCTGGTCTTCTTAGTGGACTTTACAAATTGAAATATTCTAATTGTTTCATCAGACATGTGATAGATATTTAAGATGTCATTGATGCCTCATGCATTGCAATAATAATTTTGTTGGCATTTTTAAATTTTAAGAACAGTAATTAAAAACTCATTGTCAGATCAAGAAACAGTATATATGCTTCAGGTTAACACGGTAATGGCTCTGACCTTTAACCCTGATGCAACTGTTCTGTCCTAACAGCTCTTTGTGAAAGGACACCAAATACTGAAGAAGTTGGAAAGGTTAACAAAGTTAGCGGACAAAATAAACTTGATACTGAGAATGAACTTTCACATGCAGCAAAAAAAAAAAATAAACATTATTCTCTTAGGCTGATCATCAAAGGATGTTTAAGATGTCTATATGCTTCTTAGTGCTAGGTTCATACTCTATTTTAAGGAGAACTATTTACATAAATGGTTGCCAAATTCATAGTGAGTCAATTATTGTGCATGTGTAAGAACGAATATATATGGGATAATTTTAAAATAATTGAAACCCCAACACTACTGGGTGGCAATAATACCCAAGAACTTGCTATTTTTCAAGTCATTTTCATGACAGCCAAGTATATGAGACATTCTTAACCCCCTTTATGTAGAACTGAGTAAATTATTTCTATACATAATTTACAGAATTTGGGTCCAAAATACAACCTGAATTCTTGGCTGCTACTTGCAAGTAATATAAAACCTGACTTCTGTTAGTAACATATTTCAGAAGTTCACAGCTTAGGCTGACTCTAACTACAATGGGAATTACATATCAGATTACTTTTCTTTTTTAGAAATGGTAGAAAACAAAGTTACAGTAAAGCTCTCTATGTGATAATGTAGAACACACTGTAGTAAGACCATTAAAAACACACTGTAAAGTTAGGTGTGTTTTTGCCTAGTTACTTCTTGTTATCTAAACAGTTCAATTGGCATTTCCTAAAAGCCACACTTCACCTTTAAGATGTAAAGAGATCGTTTCTTTCCATTGCGTACAAGTTCCCTTCAAAAGAAATATCCCAGGCTAATGCTCACCAAAGCAGTCTTAATGTTTTATTATTGTTTTTTGTAATGAGAAATTCAGGTTAGGGAATCTTTCTTCCCCTTGTATCAAGAAAATAATGTTTATATGAAAGGAAAACAAAGAACTGACAAGAATGGTCATGTCTGGTTTTGCATTTAAAAATCTAATCCTTAATGGTTAAAAAAAAATAACACTTCATGTGGTCTTATTTTTTAACTCAACAAAATTCCAGTTGTTACATAACTCGTCTTACTAATTTATTGTTGGGCTTTGAAAAAGCTTCTCCATTTTGCCAGTCTTCCAAAGTATTGGTTGATGTGGCTAGCAGTCTTTCAGAAAACACCAGGATTAGCAGGGTATTTGCACACCTGCAAAGCTCATTTAATGACTGAAATTGCAAATGCTGCACAAGTAAAATAAAAAGCATATATGTTTAAGTTTTTTAGTGACCACAGCTATATAACACTATTTAGACAACTGAGAGGATGTCCATACAGTATGTATTCCAAAAAAGTAGTTTTGATTGATTATTTTTCCATGTCAAATATTTTGATTTGACAAAACCCATAACAGAAACAGACAACTTTATGGGAAAATGCCTGAACAGCAAAGGCATTAGGAAAAAAAAGAACACTCTGGTGATCTTGGGAGGTTTCATGAAAGTCAATGGGTAAGAAAAAGACAAGGAATAAATAATATAAATAAAGATGGACAATGTGGCTGACTTTTTCTAAGAACTTTTATTCTGATGGGTAAACATGCATACCTACCTAGTCTAAGCAAACTAACTGGGAGGTATTCTCTGTATGACTCATCCATCTTTGAGATGTATTATTTTTAAAACATGCATTTGATTAAATTTTCCTCAAGAGCTGCTTATTTTAATGATTTCTTAGTTTCTTGAAAACGCTTTCTCACTTCTTATAAAATCATTTTAAATGAGACAGAGTTCTTACTCTGTCAGAGTATGGCTTTCTGGTGAACTAACTGAGGTTGAGAGGAGTTAAGTAATAAGGACTGAAATTATAGGCAGGGCAGTAGATACCATATAGGAAATTCGACTAAATTCCCACTTCTGAAGCCCATGGCAGGCATATCTAAACAATTAGGAAACTCAGACTGAGCCTCAGAATCCTTCTCAGGTCTATGCTCCAGGTAGCCACTACCAAGCTCGTAGAATTGGCTCAAATGGGGAAATGTATTTGCCATTTTGTCTTAGAGTCACAGCCTAAGCTTTAATACAGCCACTCTTCCTCTTTGCAGTGGAAATGGGATACCAGAACAATCGGTCACACTGGCATACACAATTGCCCTAGAGCAATCTCTCCTTCTAAAGCTTCTAAACTTGTCCCCTCTGATAAGCCCATTAGGAGTAACAGAGCCTTTGTCAAAATTTCCCTATCAGATTATAATTTATTTCCCAATCACCATTGCTCATCTCTGGACACTGTCAGAAAAGGAGTTAATTGGATTATTGAGGTCTTCCAAAATGGAATTTTTACCTAAGATGTTAAATTTGATTTGTGAAAATCCTGTAGTTTACACACTGATGTCATTTTTCTATGGGTGCAGGGAAAGAAGAAATAAGATGTGCACCTACATAGATGAGATTGATGTGCTCGACTAAAGAAGAAAATGACCCCTGGAGGACTTAAAAATCAGAAATCAGTGTCTAATCCATTAAATATTCTTCTTTATATTATCCAAAGTGTAAATACTTTGCTATTTACACTTTCATCTTTATGTGAGAATTAGTTTTCAATTCAGGAAATCTGTGGGCTTTGGTAAATTGTAAATATAAGTGAATGGGTGTGAAGTTATAGTTCTAGGCTCTAAATAAACGGAGGTTTTTGTTGTGCATAGATGTGAGAGCACGTCTGCAAATTGTAGCCTCGATTCAGTTTCAGTCTGTGTTTTGCCCAGTGTGACTCACTCAGTCATCACTCGTCTGTGTTATTACTGACTTCCAGCTATGTGAAACACTCAAACAGTTGGGATTCCATTTGGAACACACACAAACAATCTGAATCTTCCAATTCAGATTACGTGGTTGGTCCTACAACTGTTAGGTAGACAGGGAGGAAAACCTGAAGACTGGCTGTGGCTACAGGGTGTGGTGTGTGGGGTTGGTTGTACCAATCTAGGACATCACAGGAAGAAATTCAAGTTGCATCAGTGTAACATGCCAAATGTGCAAAGTCAAGCTCCCACACTCTCTTTTTCTCTGTCTCTCTCTCTTTTCTCCATCTCCTCCCTCCCTACCCACTCTTCTCTATATCCTTTAGCCCTTTCTAGCTAACCTTCTTGCTAATATAACTCAAAGTCATGGGTAAGCCAGAAAATCTATTTCTTTGCAGTTTTTGTTCTTTACAGTCAAACCCACATGAGGGTCTAAAGAAAACTCATTCTGACTATAGGTATTGTTACATCTAATTCTTAGGAGCTGGAGTCTCTGGTCATTTCTTTTTACCAAAATCCTTGAACTCTTAAAGCCCAATTGCCACAAAATTGCTAGGTAAGAAAACCTTTCATTGCTTCTTTTATTATTGCCTCTATTTTCTAATTTTTTTACTTTGTTATTGATGCAATTCATCTGCCATAAAATGCCTCATTTTAAAGCAACAACTCAGTGGTTTTCTAAGTATAGTCACAGAGTTGTGCAACCATCACCACTATCTAACTCCAGATTTTTTATCACCCTGAAAAGGAACCCTGTATGCATTATAGTCACTGCCCTCCCATCCCCTCCCTCCAGCCCTGGCAACCACTCATCTACTTTTCCTTTCAATGGATGTGCCTATTCTGTACATTTCATATAACTAGAATCATAAAGTAGGTGGCCTTCTGTGACTGGCTTCTTGCACTTAGCATAATGTTTTTAAGGTAATCCATGTTGACGCATATGTCAGTACTTCATTCCTTTCTATGGCTGAGTAATATCCCATTTTATGGATATACCACAGTTTAACTATCCATTCAACATTTGATGAGCATTTGGGTTGTTTATACTCTTCAGCTATTATGGATATACTGCTATGAGCATGTACAGGTTTTTATGTAAACATAAGCTTTCAGTTCTTTTGGGTGTATACCTATGAGTAGACTTGTTGGATCATGCAGTAAATCTATGTTTAACTTTTTGAGGTGATTTTCAATTTTTAAACCTAACGAGGAGAGGACTTTGGTCTATTACTCTGGGCTAAATGAGAGTTGGTCTCACTATTATATACAGTCTAACATTGAAAAGAATGTGAGCTCCAGAAACAACAAACCTGAGTTCAACATGCAGGTATGTGCAATTTACCCATGTGAATGAGGCAAATTAGTTAATTGGTCAGAACCAAAGTTTCTTCATCAGTGAAATGGAGATGATGTTTGTATGTCTATTTTTCTTTCAATACACACTATTTTAAAGGAGAAATTATTTTCAGGTCATAGTTTTATAAGCCTCAAATAAATATAAATTATATTTTAACTAATCTTTATTTGACATATCACTTGAGTTCTTTTGTTCTAAAACAAAAGATTTGCAATTCTTACATTATTATTCTTTGGGAATAAAGAGATGGGAAATTGTTTCCTTCTGTCTCTTTTACTTCTTATTTCTGTCTTTTTAGCCTCCTGTTTTCTGAGTTATGATATTTGTTATAAGTTATTCAATTGACATATGGAGAATCTTAGTAATTCTCTTCTACACTAATGCTACTCTAATTTTAACGTGCATGTAAAACTTATAGGGCTCTTTAAAAAATGTGATAGGTCAAAGGGGGTAACCCAGAATTCTGTAATTCTAACAAGTTCTCAAGTGATACTGATGCTACTGATTTGCAAATCATCCTTTGAGTAGCAAGGATCTCAAACCATATGTTCTATTGAGACGGAATGTTCTAAGTTTATATACACTTGATGCTTTCACAAATTTTAAGTTTATCTAAATATTTTATTAATAGTTATTCAATAAATGCCAGTTGTTTTTGCATAGTATTGAGTATATTACAATAGTTTAAAGTAGGGGCTGGTAAGCTAAGTCTCATGATTTTGCCTGTCACATGTTTTTGTAAGTTTTGTTGGAGTCTAGCCATGCTTCTTCATTTACTTATTGCCTATGGCTGCACTGGACTACAACAGAGTAGAGTAATTGTGACAGTGACCTATGGTTTGCTAGCTGAGAGAGAGACCATATGGTGCACAAAGCCTAAAATATATACTATCTAGTCCTTTATAGAAAAAAATTACCAACTCCTAGGTTTAAAGACATACTATATTATGAAACAATTTAAATCAATCTACGTAGGCAAATCCCTACATAGCATATAAAACTTTGAGCATAGAAGAGCAGTAATTCATTGCTGTTCCTCATCAAGAACACTTCATGTATATATTATTTTTTTCATAATAGTACAATGAAAAAAATTAAAATGCAGTGAATTTTAACAAGCTGAACATTTGAAGTTTGTTTAAATCCAATTTTCTTGTAAATTCTGTGAATATACCTACACATAGCTGGAATAAAAGACAAAAAAATGGTTACACTTTAATTTTATGATCACTAATTCAAATGGACCCTGAATGAATCACTGCAATTATTTCCCAGATTATTTCCTAGGTGACTACCCATTCCTTATCCCCTCTACTCAAACTTGGAACACCTCATCTCCCATTCTCAGTCTTAATTGAAGACCTGTTTGCCCTTCTACCAAGAAAACAAAATCTATCCATAGCAGTTTAATATTATTTATGAATTCCAAAAAGAAATATAGATTATGTTTGTGAACTGATCGGTTCCTCTGGCATGATAATCTTTTGACTGTATTGGATTCAGCTGAGATGTCTGATTAAATTATGTTAAGATTAGGGCTCTAATCCAAACACATCTTTAGAGTGTGACTCAGCACTGAGTCCCAGCCCCCTTGAGGATAAAAGATACTCACATGGAAGTAAATATACAGAGAAGAAGAACACAGAGGAAGAGAGCCAGCTCATTAGACATAGCAGAGGCCCTGGGAAGAGAGATGAGCCTGATAGTCTACAGCTGCCCTTGTGGTGAGACCTGAGCGGCTGAGCCAGGAAAGAAACAAGCCTCAGGGAGAAAGACAAGTCTTATATTGGCCTATGCAAAATTGGAAGAAGCTGGGACCTAGGAGCCTTAAGAGGAAGAAGGAAGGCTTGAACCCTGCAGACATCACCTGACATCTTGCTCCAACATGTGACCAAAAACTTTGGGTGAGAAAGTACCTTTTATGGTACCTTGAGTTGGGCTCTTAAGGGGCTGGTAACTATAAGCTTCTACCTCAAATAAATACCCTTTATAAAAGCCAACAGAGTTCTGCTACTTTATATCAGAACCCCTTTGGCTGACTAATACTATCCAAAGAGAACTTCCATTTGTTCCCTCACTGTATCCTCTCCCACTTGTATCTCTGCATCTATATTATGATTTTTGTGCTGTTAACAATGACTGTAACAATTTGTGCTCTTGACAAAAGCCAAGCCCTTCTCTTTGTGCCTCACAGTCTACCTTCTATTACCTAATCCAGAACATCTCACCAGTACTTTTCCTTTCTTGCTGCCTGCATCCTCAAGCTTTTCTTCTCCACTAGTTTTTCACATACGCATACACATGGGTTATTTTCTCCATCTTAAAAGAAAAGTAAAACTTTCCCCACTTGTCCTTCCATGAGCACCCTTTTCTCCCCCCTTGATGGTAAATGACCTTGAAAAGAGCTGTCTATACTGTCTTCCCATTCTCTCTTAAACCTGCTTTAACCATGTGTTCCTCCTGACTCTGCTCTTATCAAGGCCATCAATGATGTCCACATTACAAATTCCAGTGGGCATTCTCAATACTGACTTTGTCAGTGGTATTTGACACAGATGATCACTCAAGTCTTTTGAAACACTTTCTTCCATTCATGCCTAGGACCCCCCCTTTTCATCTTTCTTCTATTACTCTAGTCATTTTTCCTTACTCTCTTTTGCTATTTCTCATATTCTTGACCTCTGAATATGGATACTTTTCCTTTCTTTATCTACATTTACATTGTTGGTAAATCATGACTTAGAATACCATGTGTATGTCTATGGCTTCAATATTTGGAATTGGCAGCCCAAACCTCTCCTTTGAACTCTGAAATCCAAAATCCATATGCCCACATACCATTTCCTTTTGCATGTCCAATGGACATCTCAAACTTAACAGACCTACAATTAAATCCCTGACCACCTTCTTCACTCCCAATTCTGCTTCTCCTTCTGCCTTACCCATCTCAATGTATAGTAATTACATTTTTACAGTTGCTCAGACCAAAATATTTGGAGTTACTTCTGATTCCACTTTCTTTCACTTCCCATATCCAATCCATCAAAAAACCTTGTCAATACTTTCTCTGAATGCATTTGGAAAATGTTTTAGAAATAGAGATACTTTCTTTATTTCTAAAACAGCCACTCTCCTAGTCCAATACACCATCACCTTTGTCCTGGATTATTTAATAACCTCATAAAGGTTATTCCTTCTGCACTTGCCTCCCTTCACTCTATTTTCTGTCGTTTCATTAGAAAATGTCCCACCATGTCACTCTGTATACCATGAAATAGGTCCCAATTTTGCTCAAATTAAAAGCCAATACGTTTTCACAATGGTTCTCAAGGAACTATACATTATCAATATGATTTTCTCCTCTCCTCATTCTCACTCTGTTCTAATCACCTTGGCCTCGTTACTTTTCTTTTAACCTGTCAGGCACATTTATGACATGGGGCCTTTGCACTTTCAGTTTAGTTTGCCTGGGATACTCCTCAAATTTTCATGCAGCTCTTTTGCTCCATCTTCTTCAGGTCTTCGTTCCTTTCCTGTGGCCTTCCTTCCCTTATGCCTCTTCTCTGCTTCAGTTTACTCTGAAGAGCTGATCATTTCAAACAGAATATTTTTACTTGATTATTTTTTTTCTCTATTTTTCAAAAATGTTACATTAAAAAAATATGAGGTCCCCATATACCTCCACCCCCCTCATCACACTCCTTGATTATTTTGTTATATATAAATAATGCTTGATTACTTAGCTATTGTCTTTGTCCTATTAGAACATAAGCTCTAGGAGAGCAGAGGTTTCTGTATTTTATTTACTATTATATCTTTACCTCCCATGCCTGGCACATAGTAAGCATTGATGCTATTTTTTTCATGAATGAATGCTTTCCAAACTGAAGTAAAACATTGGTTTTGTTTATGTAAAGATACAGCTAAGGACTCAAAATCTCTGACCTCTGAGTTTCTCTGGCTAAAACAATCTCAACCCCATGTTATCTCTCCTCAAAGCTTCTCAAAGGATAATCTGGGTGATGTTACTTGTCATTGTTTTTGGTTGCCTTTCTCTTCCAGATAAAAAGATGTAGTACCGACTTTTGCCATCTTTCAAAAACTCTTTAAGGACTGCTATGGTGCTTTCTCCATGAACAAGTCTACTTGTGACTTAGAGTTGCCGTCTGAGTTGGTTTAGTCCGGGAAACTCCTGACATTATCTCAAACACCCCAAGTGTTCTGATAAAAAAAAGTCTTTATACATAGACAAGTCCTCTTTAGACAGAGGAGAAAGAGGATAGCAATTACAAGGGGAGTATTGTAGATTTGAAAAATCATTTCCCATTTTCAAGAAACAATGATAGCATTCTTAAATGCCTCTAAAAGTTAAAAAAAGTCATATTTTAAATACTTTCCCAAAGGAGTTTATAGTCATTCCATCTTGCCTCATATGCTGACACTTTAATCTCTATTGACAGATGATGTCTCACTCTGATTCCAATGGAACAGTTATAAATTTCTTTCTGATTTCTGCCTTGCTGACTTCTGACTTCAACATCTTTTATTAGGACAAATATATAAACACATTTTGTATATTATATTTATATATATTTTATTTGTCTTTGTGTTTAAAGACTATCGGCAAACCTTACCCCCTGCAAACAAAAAACCTTAAAAAATTTATGGTTTGCCAGTTCAAAGCATCAGTACAGAGAGTAGCCCCAGATAGTGGTTTTTGGATAAACATCAAGTGATTACTGTTATTATATGTAGTTCAAGGTACAAAAGCTGGCTATGCTTCATACTGAATCAAGAATTGTGCTACTTACATTTTCAAATGTCACTAGGGAATTTAAATTTTTAAAAATCAACATGTAAGATTTCATCATTTTACAGAGAATGATATCTATATTGAATTCTGAATCCCATGGTTTTTATATGCATATATAATTATGTAATTTCTCTATTCATTTCCAGATCCTCTATGTCATCATCCTTTTTCTTACATCTTATATTAGGGGAAGAAATAGAACATCTCTCCAAATGTGAGACTTCTGATAATGCCCCTCAGTTCCAGTTTTTCTTATATACTAAAAGATCTTGTTCCATTGAGTATTCCTTTATGCCATTTGTTTTCTATAGAATCTATCTTTTCACTCTAATATCTATGTCTCTTTCAATTAAAGAAAACAAACAGCACCTCCTGTATCCTGCCAGTTTTTTATGCCACAAGCATCTCTTTCCCAATGTCTTTACAACTCTAATCCATTTGACTCATCCCTGAGTTTAATTTGCTAATCCTTACCCAGAATCTGAAGGACTACTTTGATGCATTTACCTGTCTTCAAAGTTAGAGAAAAGCCTAAGTGGAAGAGCTGCTTTAGAGGTCTATTTATTGTATGGATGATGATAGCAATAACTAAAAGATTTTAATTTTGCTTTAGAGTTTACAAATCGCTTTTAGAGTCATTGAGTCACTTGACGTTATAGACTCTTACACAATTCTGGGATAAGCAGATTTCAGTTTACAATAATTGTTGATGTTAAAATTCTCTTCTGTAAAAGGAGACATTTTATGAGTATTGAGGGGGAATGATAAAAAGGATCTTACTGGTACTTCTACTCTTTAAGTCTCCTAAAAAAGTTCTATCATCATATTTTTTCTTTCTGTTTGTCTACTACCCACTCTTGCATTGATTTCTATTTCTAGCAGCCCTAGGAAAATGCCCTTATAACAACTTATCAATAATTCCTTAATTACAAAATTCTTTTTCAGTCTATATTCTTCCCATATTCCCTGAAAAAAATTTTAAAAAAAACAATAACAACAAAACAAGCTGTCCTTAAAGCTTACTTCTTTTTATTTCTTCTACACTAGAATCTCCTGCTTCTTTCTCCAGATCTGATTGGTTCAACAATGAATGTCCTTCAACCTTCCACCTTCTACTCAAAGTTCTATCACTGACTCCTTTTATCCCTTCGGTAATTTCCAAGACCAGTGAAGATCTCATTGTGAATCTGCATCTCTAGCCCTTTTCTTTCTCCTGGGCCCCATCTGAGTATGACAGCTAGTTGATTCCTATTTGGAAATTTTTCATGTCACTACCTGAATGCCTCTCCTCCCAATCCAGCTTCTTATTTTCTAGTAATGGTTCACCATTCCCCAAGTCATTCAAGCTTGAAATGTAAGTCATTTAAAATTCCCAGGTTCCTTTGTTGATTTTATCATATTATCTCCTGCATCTATCCCTTTGTTCAAATGTCAACTACACTGCTTTTCCTCTCTTATAGCTTATCCAAAATTATTGCACCATCCTTTTCATGTTTTTTACCTCTAATTTCTTCCTTCTCCCATAAGTTCATCTAGTCTTACATCATGTTTCTGATCATATTTCTGGAATCATGGAGCCATTCTCCTGAAATTCAGCCTTGCAGCCCCATCTTCTTGGAAGAATATGAGTGTTAGTCTCCTTAACCCTGCATTCCTCAATATTGATCTCTATGAGATTCCTCTAGTACCAAATCTGGAAAAGATTCTTTTCCATTCTTAATTCCCAGGTCATATTATCATGTTTCTGCCCTGCTTGCCTTCTACAATGTATAACAACTTTTTTTTGTTGGATTATAAACTCATGGAAGCTGAACCTCAGTCTTAGTTATCTTTATATACAATGTATAACAACTTTTTTTTTGTTGGATTATAAACTCATGGAAGATGAACCTCAGTCTTAGTTATCTTTATATATTCTATAGTGACTATTTCAGTGCTTTATATATTGTAGGGACATGATAATTGTTGAATGAATAGACAAATACCCAATATGTATCACATTTTTAACACTGTTGCTTAAATGGCACTATGAAAGTACTATGATTCTGTAAATATGAAAGATATTACTGGTTATAGCATCCTTCAGTATATTAATCAACCAACATGTTCATAACTTTGCTATGGGCATCAAGTTTCATAGCTTTAAATTTAATGGGACTCCTTTGGGACTCCTTTAATAATCAAGGAGGGTGGTGAATGATAGAAAGGACAGTTATTCTGGGAGTTTCCTGAAAAGACTTAGAGTGATAGGCCTGAGTTTGGCATCACAAGATCATATGTCATTGCTCTGGCACCCCCACCAAAAAAGAAATTTTGCCCATGAAACCTTAGAAATCCCTTGTACAAAACTAGAGTAATTCATCCCATTTTTCAGAAACAAGGCAATACTGAATATAATGATGCATGGTGACATCACATTATATGGTGCTGAATGACTTCGTATCAGTTGTACATTTTACATGTGGTTTCCAAAGAGTCATATACTTAATGTTTTTATTTTCAGGAGAAAAATTCTTTAATTATTTTCTTTTTAATATTTCATGTTAAATCAAACCTCAACAGAATATATTGTTAATGGCGCTCTTTGAATGTAAAATGAAGCAAAATTAATTAGAAGTTGCTGAAAGACTAGAGAAATAATCCTAATTTTAAATGGACTCCATGTGATGTTTGATTTCATTACTGGCAAATTCAGAATGAACTTCATTTATTATGCTGTGAATGTTCATTATTTTTGCAATGTATTGCACACACATTCCCACTCCCTTCAACCTATTTTTTAGTCTCAGCATTTCTATTTTGACACTAGAAAAATATACAACCAAAATCTATAAGACTTTGATTAAATGTTGATACAGCTGATTTCAACACAGCCAAAACCAGTGACCATACATGGAATCTAAACAACAGCTAGTAATTACAATGTCAAAGGCATGTATACATTGTGTGTTATGTTTCATTGTCTGGCATGCAAATATAGTCTCCATTTCCTTTACACTATGTCCAAAATATAAAGAAAGCCAACCAAAGAGTTCCGTTTCGTTTACACAAAAGAACAAGGTTCAATCATGTTTGATAAGTTGCAAATTACTGGTAATACCACAAGTGTTGTTACAGCTGCTACGAATGGTCAGGAGGATGTACAAAATGCAGCAAAGGCATGAATCAAAGGGAAAAAATCTAAACAAGTTTGAATGATGGTATATGGTATAACTACTTTAACTTGTTTGGGGCATATTGGGTGCAGTGTGAGGTGCCCTGTATGGAATCTGGCCTTGTGCTGCTCTGGTGAGCTTTCAACTCTTTTCCTCAAACACAGTGGCCTCTTACCAACTGCATTCAAATACGGAATCTAACAAATCAAGATCCTAACGGTTTTGTAATTTAAGGCTCAAGCCACCAGGGACAGACAAAAAAAAAAGGAATAAAGATGGGTGAATACATCCAGAGACATTAAGAAGCAATCTGAATTTCCCTCAAAACAAAATGAAACCCCTTTCCAATATTCAGACAAAATTGGTATTTTAAAAGGAAAAAAACAAAACAAAAACAAAACCCACTACATTTACCTATGAACCTGAATACTTGAAGTGTTAGAGCTTTGAAAGACACTAAAGTAATTTCTGTTGGAATTTAATTCAATAAGCATTCATTACATCCTACTGTGTGCATTAATTTCTCATGCCATACAATTTGAGCTCTGTCTACCTCCAATTCAACAATTTAGATAAATATTCTTCAAACGGAAAGAAAGCTAAATAAGGCATTGGGGGTAATGAAAAGGGAGTCTAAACTCTGATTCCTATTCCTAGTTGAACTCTGTGAACTTGAATAAGTTTGTCAATTACTCTGAGCCCTCATTTGTGTGCATGTGAAATGAAGAGGAATGGTTGAAAAGAGAGGTTGTAAATTGATAACCCTAGAACCAGCTGTGACCTGCAGGCATGTTTGATTAGATCCATAATTTGAATTAGGTTTAAATATTCAAAGGCCAGGAGACTTTACATAAAACTTCTGATTTCCAACTTCACTTAAAAAATCTTAAAATTTGGCACTGCTGGACTTGCAATACCATGGAAACAATTGGTTACAGATGAGTAGCTGTGGTCCCTTATGTAGAACATACCACTTCCTCTTGATTGCAGCTCTCATAGAGGTCATTTCCTTACCTGTCCCACCTTGCTTTTTAACCCCTAAATGATTATTTTCTTCTCTAAAACCTGTAAAACCATCTCCTTTAGGTTTGCCCTCAGAGTCATCTATTTATAGGAAATGTTATTTCATTTTCACAATGTAAGTACAGATAGGAGTTATTTATACCTAATGAAAGTAATTCTAGAACATTGCCCCAATTCATGATAATGGCCCTAGTAGCAGCAGTAATAAAAAATAATAATAGAAAGCATTCAATGATTGCCAAGTTTATGCCTGGCAGAATTCTTGGTGCTTTTACAGGTATTAACTGGAAAATTCTCACAGCCATGTATTAGGATGTAAACACCAAGAGGACAAGCACAAATGTTTTACACAAGTGTTTATCAAACTTGGGCATCCATCAGAATCACTTAGAGAACCTGTTAAAACACAGATTGGTGGATACCAGCCCTAGTTTCTCAGTTAGTAGGTTTGGGCTGGGGCCTCAATAATTAGCATTTATAACAAATTCTCAGGTGATGCTGATGTTTGGGGGACAGGGAGCACACTTTGCGAACCACTGGCCTAGAACCATGCCTGACATGCAGTAGGTATTTAGCAAATATTTGCTAAATGAACATACAGTCTTATTATATAGATGATATTAATCTATTAACTGATGAGGAAACTAAGTAACTTTGGCCAAAGTCATATATATACAAAATGTCAGAACTAGGATATACATACTTACATTTACATCATAGAGTTGTTGTGAGGATTAAATAAGATAATGTATGCAAAATTGATTGGCATGAATTAAATGGTAACTATATGTTAGCTAATTTTTGAGGATACTACCTCTCTGATCATTTAGACTATATAAAGTTATTGGCATGTTGCCCAGGAAATTCCAAATAATCTCTGTGAATTAACCCACATGTAACTAATTCAGTGGGTTACCAATGCTCTCCATTCCTTTTAAAAAATGTATTTACCAATAACTGCAGAATGTTTTTCAAAAGTTCATAGCTAGAAGGCTGGTGTACCAACACATTTCCTCTTCCCCCAAGTAAATTTGGTGTTTTCCAGAAACATTTTTTTTATAACCTGTTTACTCCTGCTTTAGTTATTATTGGAATTATGTAATTTAACTGAATGTTAGGCAAGCCTATGATATATTAATACTAAAAGTAACAGTGGGAACGACATCAGCAAGATGGCAGAGTAAGGCACCCCTGGAGAAAAATTGGCAACATCTGTCAGAATGAACTTTCTAGGTTCTCTAGAAAATGAAAGAGGATAGACAATAATTCAGAAAGTGCTGAATCAGGAAAAAGAAAACCTAAGAATGGCAGGAAAGTTGTGAGATGTGATTACCTACACTGCCCCACCTTCTCTCTCAGCTTGGAGCAGGAGTTGATGGGACTGATGACTCCTGTGATTTGGTGGCCCACACACATCCCCAGTGTGGATCCCTGGTGTCTGGTTATTAGCACACCTAAAGGAGCAAATTGGAAGGGTTCACTACATTGGTTCCAATGTGCTCCATGGAAGGTTGATTCAAAGAACACATATGGGTTGCCTGAGGCACAAAAGTCATGCAGAGAGAACAAGAACAGCAGATCCAAGCCAACTGCACCCTCCTGGAGTAAAAGACTGTGATTGAGACAAAAATCACAGCACTTGCCCAAGGCCCTGAAAAGAAAGTTTTGGCAGAGAAACTCCTTTTTTGGAGGGAAAACAGTCACACGTACTGGGGAATACTTGAAAGCATATCCTCACAAGGCCAGAGCAAGACAGATACTGAGAAAGACCTGAAAAAAACCTGAAAAGAGCTTAACTTTACACCATGGGCTTATCTATAAGTCCAGTATAAACTAGGCTATGCATTGAAGAAGAGCTTTGACAGAGTCAATTTAAAATAAAACCCTGGGAAAGAAGGAGAATATAACTTCCAGATTTGGTACATCAAAATATTAAAATCCCTAGACTTAAAAAAAATCCATAGACTTCAACAAAAAAACCTACAAGGCATACAAAGAAACAGGAAGAGATGACCCATTCAAACAAAATTCAAACATCATAAGCTATTCCCAAGGAAACCCAGACACTGGGAAAATGAATCAAAGATGTTAAGCCAACTCTTCTAAATAAGTTCAATGAGCTAAAGGAAATCATGGACATAGAACTAAAGTAAACCAGTAAAATTGTGCATGAACAAAAGAAGTTTGACATTTTAAAAAGGAACCAAATAGTAATTCTGGAATGAAAAGTACAATAACAGAAATAAAAATACGCCAGAAGAATTTTCAAGCAGGAGAAAATATCAACGAACTTGAAAATATATATGCTAACTGACATTATTCTATGTAAAGAGCAGAATGAAAAGAGATTGAAAAAAAGAAGTGATTGGAACTTAAAAGACCTAAGGGACCACATGAAGTGTATCAACATGTTCATTATGGCAGTTCCAGAAGGAGAAAGAAAGAATAAGTGGTAGAAAGAATATTTGAAGAAATAATGGCTGAAAAGTTCCCAAATCTGATGAGAGGCATGAATATGCACACCAAAAGCAGTAAGATGTCGTTTTTAAAGTGTTGAGGAGGAAACATTGTCAAAGAAGAATTCTATATCCAGCAAATCTATCTTTCAAAGCTAAGGAAGATATTGAGATATTCCAGACAAAAAAAAAAGTTGAGGGCATTTGTTACCAATGGATATTCAATACCAGATGCATAAGTGAGACTTTCAGGATGAAAGTTAAGGACACTGGCCAGTAACTTGAAGTCATTTGAAGAAATAAAGATCCATGATAAAGATAACAACATGGGTAAATATAAATGCCAGTATTATTGTATTCTTAGTATGAAACTCTCCTTTTTATTTCTTACACAAAATATGAAGACATAATTTTGTGACAAGAACAATATAAAAGTGGGTAGTGTGGAGGGATATCAGAGCAAATATTGTGTATGTGAAAGTTTGAAGCTGGGTGGATCCCAGAGGATCATATTTTAGAGCTAATTGATTCCTGTGTGTAAACCTATTGTAGGTTGGGACTTTTTATTTAAATTACTTCAGTTAAGGCCTTTTGATTAGATTGCAGGACCCAAGGTGGGTCTTAATCCTCTTACTAGAGTCCTTCATAAACAGAAGGATGAAAAGCTTCAGACACAGAGAGAAGCCTCCAGGAGTTTAAATCAATGAACCCCAGAGAGAGAAAAGCCACAGATGTAGCAGCCCAAAGTGGAAGGCAATGAGGGCCAGAGGGGAGGGAAGAGATGAGTGGACTGGTATTGTGCTTTGCTATGTGCTTGATTGCATGCTGCAGCTCGGTGAGAAAGCATCTCTGATGATGCCTTGATTTGGACACTTTTATGGCCTCAGAATTGTAAGCTTTTGAAAGTACAAGTAAGCTTTTAAACTAATAAATCCCCACACTTAAAAGCCAACTCATTTCTCTTATTTTGCTCCCAGCAACTTTTAGCAAGCAAACTAAAATAGTGTATTTTGTGGAAGTTCAGTTGGAATACATTCAAAATAGTTTGTTATAGGTTTAGGATATTAAGTACAAAACCCCTGGTAGCCACAAAGAAAATATCTAAAATATACACAGAAAAATAAATGATAAGGGGATAAATTGTTTCCCTACAAAAGATCAACTGCACAGGGATGCAGCTGTGGCTCAGTCAGTTGGGTTCCCATCTACCATATGGGAGGCCCTGGGTTCATGTCCCAGGGCCTCCTTGTGAAGGCAAAGCCATGTGCCATAGAGAGCTGATGGCCCAGGCGCTGTGGAGGGCTAATGGCCTGTGTGCTGCAGAGAGCTGGCACAGCAAGATGATGCAACAAAGGGAGACAAGCAGATACAGAAAAAAAAAAACAAAACAAAACAGTGAATGGACACAGAGAAGAGACAGCAAAGAATGGAACAAGCCCATGGTGGGAGGGGGGGGGAGAATAAAAAAAAGATCAACTGTACAAAAAGAAGTCAGTAATCAAAGAATGAGAGACAAAAAGGCATAAGATATACAAAAGCAAATAACAAAATGCCTGAAATAAGCCTTCCCTTATCAATAATTATCTTGAACATAAATTGATTAAATTCTCCAATCAAGACAAAGACTGACAAGAGGAATAAAAAAGCATTATCCAACTATATATTGTTTATAAGAGACTTATCTTAGACCCAAAGGCATTGATAGGTTGAAAGTGAAAGGATGGGAAAAGAGAGTCAATGCAAATAGTAACCAAAAGAGATCTAGGGTGCCTGTACTAATATCAGGCAAAATAGATTGTAAGTCAAATCTATTACAAGAGACAAAGAAAGAAACTATATGTTAATTCAAGGCTCAATCCACCAAGAAGATAAAACAATTATAAACATACAAGAAACTAATAACAGAGCCCAAATTTACATGAATCAAACATTGACAAAATTTAATGAAGAAATAAACAGTTCTATAATGATAGTTGGAGACTAGTACATAATGCAGGAAGGAAAGAAGATTAGAGCAGACATAAATGAAATAGAAAATAGAAAAACAATCAAGAGAATCAATTAAACTAAAGTTTGGTTGTTTGAAAAGATTAGTACAATTGACAAACCTTAGCTAGATTGATGAAGAATGAAGAGAGAAAACACAAATATCTAAAAAAAAAAAAAAAAGAAAGTGGGGCATTGCTATTGTCTTGCAGAAATTAAAAGGATTATAAGAGAATACTATGAACAATTGTATACAAAAATTCAGATAATCTAGAGGAAAGGAAAAAAATTCATAGAAATGTACAACTTACCTAAAGTAACTCAAAAAGAAATAAAAGTTTTTAACAGATTTATAATAGGTAAAGAGATCAAATCAGTAATCAAAAACCTCCCAAGAAAGAAAAGATAAGGACAAGGTGGTTTGCCCACTGAATTCTACCGAAACATCCAAAGAAGGATTAAGACCAATCCTTTTCAAATTCTTCCAGAAAATTTAAAAAGAGGAAGTTCTTCCTAATTAATTCTATGAGGATAGCATTATAAGATAACAGATAAAGAACTCAAGGAAAAGATAACTAAAGACCAATTTTCATCCTGAATGTAGATGCAGAATTCCTTAACAAAATACTAGCAAATTGAATACAACTGCATAATAAATGGTTTCTATACCAAGACCAAGTGGGATTCATCCCAGGAATGCAAGAGTGGTTCAGTATAAGAAAATCAATCAATGTAATTCACCACATTAATGGAATGAAGGAAAAAATGACCTGATGTCTCACTTGACCTAGAAAAGACCTTTAGCACTATATAGCACCCTTTCCTGGTAAAAACACTCAGAAACTAGAAAAAGAAGGGAAGTTCCTCATCAGGATAAAGGGCATATATCAAAAACCCTTAGCTAATATCACATCCAATTGTAAAAGACTGAAAGATTTCCCCCAATATTAGGAGCAATACAAGAATTCCAACTTTCACCTCTGCTACTCAACATGTTACTAGAAATTCTAGCCAAACAATTAGCTAGGAAAAGGAATAAAACCCATCCAATTGGGAAAAGAAGAAGCAAAGCTATCATTATAAGCAGATAATATGATCTTATCTTTATAATATCCCAAGGAATCCAAAAGAAAACTAAGGGAACTAATAAACAAATAAGCAAAGTTGCAGGATACAAGATTAACATGCAAAAAATCACTTGTAATGAACAATATGAAATGTACATTAAGAAAAACAATTCCTTTTACAATAGTATCTAAAGCATAAATAAATCATAAGCATACATAAAAGGATAACAGATCTGATGGTGATGAAAGACACAATGCAAGAAATTAAAAAAACACTGGAAGCCATAACAGCGGATTTGAACAGGCAGAGGAAAGAATTAATGATGTTGAAGATAAAACATCTGAAGTCACAATCACAAAGATAATAAAACAGATACATTTTCTAAAAAATAGGGAAAAATCAGCAGGAACTCAGGGAATTGAATGACAACACAAAACACACAAGCATATGTGGTATAGGCATCCAGAGGAAGAAGAGAAGGGAAAGGTAGCAGGATTGTTGGAGGAAATAATGGCTGAAAATTTTCCAATGCTTATGAGGGACATGTATGTACATGTCCAGGAAGCACAGCACACTCCAAACAGTATAAATCCTAACAGGACTACCCTGAGACATATAAGATTGTCACACTCTCAAGAAAAAGACAGAATTTTGAAAGCAGTAAGAGAAAAGAGATCCATCACATACAGGGGAAGATTAATAAGATTAAGGGATGATTTCTCATCTGAAACCATGGAGGCAAGAAGGTAGTGGTATTACATAGTTAAGGTGATAAAGGGGGGAAAAAAAACCCTGCCAGCTAATAATTCTGTATCTAGCAAAGGTGGCATTCATTGATGAACAGAAATTAAGATTTTGTCAACAAGAATTGTGCCCTTCAAGAAATAATAAAGGGAGTTCTGCAAGTTCAAAGGAAAAACAGGAGAGAGGGAGTTGGAGAAGATTGTAGAAAGGAAGATTATTAGTAAAAGTAACTAAAAGGATAAAAAAGAGAAACAAAAACAAAATATATGATATATATAAACTTAAAGAAAAAAATGGTTAATGTATGTACTGCCTTGACAATAATAACATTGAATGTTAATGGATTAAACTCTCCAGTCAAAAGACACAGAGTGGTATAATGAATAAGGAATATGACCCACCTAGAAGCTGTCTACAGTAAACTCACCTTAGACCCAGGGATGCAAGGAAGTTGTAAGAGGAAGTTTAGAAAATGATTTTACATGCAAACAATAACCAAAAAAGCATGAGAATAGCTATACTAATATCAGACAAAATAGACTTTAAATGCAAAACTAAGAGACAAAGGACACTATATAGTAATAAAAGGGAGTAATCTATCAAGAAGAAAGAACAATCATAAATATTTATGCACCTAACTAGGGTGCCCCAAAATACATGAGATGTACAATGCCAAAACTAAGGGAATCATTTGATGCCTCAATAATCATAGTAGGAGATTTTAATACATCATTATCACCATTGGACAGAACATCATGGCAGAGGGTTAATAAAAAACAGAGACCTTGAAAAATACATTAGAATGTATAGACCTAATAGACATAAACAGAACATTACATCCAAATGCAACAATATATACTTTCTTCTCAAGTGCACATGGATCATTTTCCAGGATAGACTACTTGTAAGGTCACAGCAAAAGCCCAACAAATTTTAAAAGATTGAAATTATATTAAGAAATTTCTCTGATCACAATGGGATGAAGCTGGAAAACAATAAGCAGCAGAGAACCAGAATAGGTACAAATATATGGAACTTAAATAACACACTCTTTCACAATCAGTGGGTCAAGGACGAAATTGCAAAAGAAATCAGTGACTATCTTGAAATGAAAGAAAATGAGAACACAATATAGCAAAACTTGTGGGATGCAGCTAAAGCAGAGTTGAGAGGGCAATTTATAGCAATAAATGCCTAAATTTAAAAAGAAAGAATAAAGAGCAAAAGTAAAAAACCTAACTGCAAACATTAGAAAAACAAACTAATCCCAAAGCAAGCAGAAAGAAGGAAATAACAAGGATTAGAGCAGAAATAAATGAAATTGAAAATATAAAACACTACAAAAATTTAAAAAAAAAACAATAGCTGGTTCTTTGAGAAGATTAATAAAACTGATAAACCCTTAGCTAGATCTAACAAAGAATAAAAGAGAGAAGATGTTAATAAATAAAATAAAACATGAGAGAGGTGATAGCACCACTGATCCCGCAGAAATAGGATTATCCTAAGAGGATACTTTAAAAAATTGTTTGTCAACAAGATGGATAACTTAGATGAAATGGACAAGTTTCTAGAAACACACATTGATGAAAGAAGAAATAGAAGAACTCAACAGACCTATCACAACTAGTGAGATTGAAAGAGTCATCAAAAAACCTCCTAACTGAGAAAAGCCCAGGACCAGCTGGCTTCACTGGTAAATTCTACCAATCATTCTGGAAAGAACTTACACCGATCCTGCTTAAACTCTTCCAAAAAATAGAAGTAGAGAGAACACTACTTAACTTATTCTACGATGCCAACATCATCATAATATCAAAGATACATAAAGATGCCACAAGGGTGGATAAGATTCAATTTTTTATTTAAAAAAAATTAAAAAATAAAACAAAGATGCCACAAGAAAAGAAAATTACAGACCAATCCCTCTAATGAAGCTTGATACTAAAATCCTCAACAAAATACTTGCTAATTGTATTCAACAACACATCAAATGAATAATACAACATGATCAAGGGAGATTTATTCCAGGTATGTTAGCATGGGTCAAAATAAGAAAATCAATGTAATATACCACATTAACAGATTATAAGGGAAAAAATCATGTGATCTTATCTATTGATGCAGAAAAAGCATTTGACAATATACAACATCCTATCTTGATAAAAACACTTCAAAAGATAGGACTAAAAGGAAATTTCTTCAGCATGATAAAATACATATATGAAAATCCCACAGCTAACATCATACTCAATGGTGAAATGCTAAAGTCTCTCCCTCTAAGATCTGACAAAAGACAAGGATGCTCACTGTCACCATTCTCATTAAACATTATATTAGAAGTACTTGCTTGAGCACTTATGCAAGAAAAATAAATAAAAGGAATTGAAATTGGAAAGGAAGAAGTAAAAAGTTCACTATTTGCAGATGACATGATCCTATTCACAGAAGCCCTGAAAACTCTACAACAAAGCTCCTAGAGCTGATAAATGAGTTCAGTAAAGTGGCAAAGTATAAGATCAACATGCAAAAACCAGTAGCATTTCTGTACACTAATAATGAGCAATCTGAGGAGGAAATCAAGAAAAAAATTCCATTTATGATAGCAATTAAAAAATCAAATATCTGGGCATAAAATTAACAAAGGACATAAAGGACTTGAACACTGAAAATGACACAACATTGTTAAAGGAAATCAAATGGAAGAATATTCCATGTTCATGGACTGGAAGACTAAATATCATTAAGGTATCTATCCTACCCAAATTGATATACATATTTAGTGCAATCCCCATAAAAATTACAACACCTTTTTTTTTTTAAACCAAACTGGAAAAGTCAATTATGAAATTTATTTGTAAGGTCAAGGAGCCCCAAACAGTCATAAACTTATTGTAAAAGAAAAGAAAAATTGGAGGAATCATGCTGCCTGACTGTAAAGTATACTAAAAGTCTATAGTGGTCAAAACTGCATGGTATTGGCGCAAGGATAGACATACTGACCAATGGAATAAAAATGAGAGTTCTGTTATACACCCATGTATATATGGTCAACTAACACTAAACAAGGCAATTCAACTGGGACAGAATAGTCTTTTCAACAAATGGTGCTGGGAAGAATGAATATCCATATTCAAAAGAAAGAGAGAGGATCACCATCTCATGCTCTATTCAAAAATTAACTCAAGATAGATCAAAGGCCTAAGTATAAAAGCCAAGATCATATAGCTCCTGGAAGATAATGTAGGGAAACATCTGTGAGATATTGTAGTAGGAAAGGGTTTCATAAACTTTACTGATGAAGTGAGAACAAGGAAAGAAAAAATAGATAAATGGGACCTTCTGAAAATTAAAAACTTTTGCACTTCAAAGGAGTTTGTCAAGAAAGTGAAACGCAGCCTTCTCAATGGGAGAAAATATTTGGAGCCACTTATCTGATAAGGGTCTAATATAAAGCATATATAAAGAAATCCTATACCTCAAAAATAAAAAGATAAACAACCCATTTAAAAATGGGTAAGAGATCTGAATATACACTTATCAAAAAAGAAAATACATATGACTAAAAAGCACATGAAAAGATGCTCATCATCCCTAGCTACCTAAGTGTCCATCAATAGATGAATGGATAAGCAAAATGTTGTATATATCTACAATGGAATATTACACAGCTGTAAGAAGGAAGGAGGTTTTGATACACAGGACAACATGGATGAAACAAATGTACCACACAATTGTAATATGTTTTTATTATGGACAATGTTGGAGAGGAGGGAAGTACATTGGAATCCCTTATATCTGGATGTAACTTTTCTGTGATCTAAAATCTCTTTAAAAATAATTTTATTATGTAAATAAAATGAAAAATGCAATATAACATGTAATGGCATATAATTGAGCTGTATAAAGGAATGAAGGTCTGATATGTGCTACAACATAATTGAACCTTGAAGACATCATGTGGAGTGAAAAAAGCCAGACACAAAAAGGACAAAAAGTATATAATTCCACTTATAAGAAATACCTAGAATAAACAAAATCAATAGAAGCAGAGAGTGGATTACAGATTATCAGAGGCAAAATCTGGGGGGATGAAAGGGGAGTTCCTGCTTTGGGCTGCAGTTTATGTCTTGGTGATTAAATTATCTGGTAATGGATGGTGGAGATGGCAGCAAAACATTAATATCACTGAATTGTATAGTTGGAAGTTGTTAAAATGGGAAATTTTTAGATATATGTATGTTACCATGATTTTAAAAAATTAAATAACAGAGCTGTGTCTATGAAAGTTAAGTTGAATGCTTTGGAAAGACTATATAAAATGAGTAGCTATAATAAAATACTATTATGGCTGTTTGAGTTTATTTATGAATCTCCAAAAGATTATGTAAACTAATCTATTCCTCTGGGTGTGATACCCTTTGAATGCATTAGATTTAGCTGAGATGTCTTTGAATAAATGATGTTAAGATTAGGACTTTGGTTAGACCCTCTCAGTAGGGGCATGACTCTGGTTGAGTCCCCATCCCCTTGGTGAGTTTATATAAATGGACACTGACTCAAGAAGACAGACAGGAAGAGAGAGCGCTCCATAGACATGGAAGAGGAGGGAACTTTGATCCTGTGGCTCCAGGAAAAGAGATGAGCCATTTCCCTGACCATTTACAACTGACCTTGTGAAGAGACCAGAACATCTGAGCAGCTAAGTAAGCCCAGAAAGAAGCAAGCCCTATGCCAGCCTGTAGTTGAAAGAAAGGAAGGCTGAGTCCTCACAGAGATCAGCAGCCATCTTGCTTCAACACGTGGCAACTAACTGGTGAAAAAGCAGCCTTGAGTTGAACCCTTTAGGGCTCTGTAACTGTAAGCTTTTACCCCAAGTAAATACCCTTTACAAAAGCCAACAGATTGCTGGGACTTTGCATCGGCACCCCTTTGGCTAACTAATAAAACTATAATAAGGTCCCACTGAAGAAACTATAAAGGAATCTGAAAAAAAATCACAAAAATATTTATACATTCTACATTCTTACTGATTTACATTTGCCTTAGGGGGTTTATCCAGTGGAAAGCAACAGAATTTGGAAGCCATATTTGATCCTTACGTGATTTGGGATTTGTGCAATGAAGACAACTGAACACCAATAGTGAGCAGTCAGCAAACTGTGGCTTGTGCCAAATCCGGTCCACTGTCTGCTTTTGTAAGGTCCATGAGCTAAGAATGGTTTTCGTTTTAACATTTTTAGAGGGCTGTAAAAAATAGAATGAGAATAAGAAGAAAAGAAGGAGTAGCAACAGCAAAAGCAGCAGCACCAAATATGGCCTAAAATATATTCTATCTTATTCTTTTCAAAAATAATTTGCTGACCCATGTTACACAATGTAAAGGATTTTGTCCCATGTTACAAGTTCACAGCATATTTATTTATGCTTTAAGTTTAAACATTTCAGGTCTACATATTTTATCTTTTTAAATGAGAATCAGCTTTAACTGACATTTTTTTCACTTACTTAACCACTAATTAATCCTGAATGAGTTGGTTTAAAAGTTTCCACTATTAGAGGTGCTCAAAAAAATCTCTGTCCTCTCATTTCTCATTTACCTTATTTGCTTCAAATACAGTCACTTCCCTTTAGTGGCAAGTTTGTTCCAAGGCTTTGTTCCTTATCCTGCATTCCTTATCACCAGTCTTCTTGAATCGTATCTGCTCCTATGTATTTAAATATTTCTTATAAAGAAGAGTGGGCTCACATGACTCTTCCTTAATGTCATGGTTTTTTTTTTAGGAGGTACCAAGGAATGACACCGGGACCTTATACCATTGAGCTACATCTGTTCCCCAAAGAGAGTGGTTTTTTTTTTCATTTGTTTGTTTGTTTTGTTTTTAGGAGGTACCAGAGATTAAACCTGGGTTCTGTACATGGGGAGCAGGCGCATTGTGACTTGAGCTACATTGGCTCCCATAATGCCATTTTTTAATGTATTTGCTGATTTATTAATGATCAATTTAGTGTCAGGTTAGTGCCAGGCAGTGTGCTGGTCACTGTTTCATATAACTCTGGGTCTATCTCAGCAAAGGGGCCCCATTTTCATATCAAGGTGAATTAAAGCACAAGCCCTGCCTCTGCCCTTTCCACAGCTGGTGTCCCTGTGGCATTGTTGTTCAGTTGGATAATTAATTCACTTCTGAATTACTTTGCTTGATCTAAGTATGACTTCATTCATAGGAATCTTGGCTATATGAGGTAGTAAGAAAAGGTAAGGATATAAACCATAGTCTTCATGAATTAGTCAATTTCCCCAAAAGGTATAGATGTACTGGCATTTTTTGTGTAGCACAGAACAACCTTAGGAAATAGAATTTTTTTAAAAGCCTTTTTAATCTCCAAGGTAAAATAAAGGTGTACTATAAAGCCATATGGTAATACTTTTACAACAGCTGGGCTGAGACAATGTACTGCTAATTTGCACTGTTCTTTTATGTAAGTTAAAAGTATTTCTTTTGCTAAATGCAGTTCTGAAGGCAAGGGTATTATTAATTGCTAATGTTGCCCCTGGTATTCCCATATTCACTGCTAATTATACAAAGCAGTACACTACCATCTCAGTGAACCATTTTTCTTCTGCTCTAAGATATTTGATCAGAAGGAATTCCACCTCTGGAACAACTTGTATTAGGTTAGCCCCCTGGGAAAGTTCTAATTTACAAGATCCTTTCTTTAAAAAATCAAATCTGTTTCAAAGAGATTACATTATAAATGTAAACTTCCTAATGAGCTTGAGTGAAATGCTGTAGGCTACAACTGGTAAACTTTGAAAGTTTTTACCCTTTTCCTCTTTCCTATATATATATATATTTTTTTTTTAATGTAATCTGTATCCTAAGCCCTATAAAGAGGCCAGCTGTTGCTTGCAGTGAACCAATGTTTGTAGCCAAATCCTGTATTTTTTCTGATATAGGCAACCCTTTCCTTTTTACTTTTTTCATTAAAAAATATTTACTACTAATAACATGGCTAACGCTGTACTAATTATATACCAGATGCCAGGCTAAGTACTTTTACATAAACTACCTCATCTGATCTTCACAACAGGTTAAGTAACTTGCCTGAGGTCCCCCAGCTATTAATTAGATTAAAAAGAAAATGTGGTACTTGAGCTTGTTAGACATTCAGATAGTAAAAGAGATATTAAAAGCATGAGGAAATCAGAGAGACCTGTGATTTAATTTTTAAAAATTATAAATATCCATTATTTAGCAATCAGAACACTGACCTGCTATGATTTTTATTTCCTTTCTTTTCTCTTTTCACATATGAGAATTAGGTAAGGTTGAAGGTAGGTTGCAATAGTTATTTGTAGCTTACTCTACTTTTATTTATTTTCTTTTTTATAAGTAAAAACTTTAGTATAAGCCAAAGAAGAATTTTTAAGCAATTATGATTCTAATAAATATTGGAAGTGAACAGGAAAATGCCTTTCACACAATAACCTATGTACATGACTCTAGAGCATACAAATATTAATATTTTAATACTTTATCTGGCATTAAGCACTTTGCAAAAGTCTGTCCTTCAGGTGACCTGGTTTCAAGTCCTAGCCTAGTTACTATATGTATGACCTGTACAAACATCTTCATCTCTATATATTCTAATTTCTTCATGTAAGAGAAAGAGTAGTTAGATGTTGCCATCCCTAAGGTAATGTATAACTTCAAAATTCTATGAAATGCTTAATTTAAATTTTCATAAACCTTAATTACATGCCCAGATAAAACTATTATTTTAAAAATCTTGTATGTAGTTCTGATATGTAGCTCATTTGCTTATTTGTTTCTTTCCTATTCATTATCCCCATTTGAGTCCATTTAGATGCTCTACCCTTCATTATAATTTTTTGAAATAAGTGTCTCTTCATCTGCTTATATTCCTTTAAACAGAACTTCTATGTCCTTCACAGCATAAATGAAGGTTAATTTCAAGGAGAAGCTGTCAGTTTCCCACTGGTGAGTAAAACAAGTAAGATCAGAGGGGGATGGAACTTATAAACAATCATCCGTTGGCAGCCCTCCAGGTTTCTCTCTCTCTTCTTTCCTCTTTTGCTCCCTGCAATAAGTAAGCAAACCAGGACTACAGCAAACACGCTCCTTCTTTGCTCAAATCCACAAGGTTTAATATCTGTGCCTCCTCATCCCCATCCAATCCCCAACTTGGACTTCAAAAGGAAAAAAAAAAAAAGTCATAGGCCCCCTTAGACCGCAACTGCATTCCCTTCATGAGCTCCATAGCTGCACTTCACATTCTCCAGAGTTACCCTTACAAGAGACATTTTTCCCTAAAGGGCACTTCTCTGTGCTGCTGAAGGAGAAGAGAAATGCTATGAGAGATGAGCTATAAATTTTGGTCCTAACTTCTGGGCAAATCACTAGTATTTAAAAATTGGAGATGAAATTCTCTAAAACTAACGCTGATTACCATGGGCAACAGAAGCTGTTGGGGATTGAATCATGTCCCTTATCAAAGACACATACAGGTCTTCATCCACATTCCTGTGTGTGTGAACCCATAGGATATTTGAAGAAGTTATTCTTAGTTAAGGTTTAGACTCATTGTAGAGGATCTTCAAAGATCCTTTTAGAGGGGTCCACATTGAATTGGGGTGGACATGGATCCATATGACTGAAGGCCTTGGAAAGAGGGAATTCAGACACAGCCAATCAGAAGAAACCAGAAGTCAGAGGAAGCCAGAGAGGGAAGAGGGATCGCCATGTGCTGGAGAATTGCCACCACCAGAATGCTACCAACTTCAGGAGAATGTGTGGCTTTTGCCAACATTTTGATTTTGGAACTCCGGCCTTCACAACTGGCAGAAAATAGGTGCTTGCTGTTTAAGACAACACATTGTATGGTATTTGGCATAGCATCCCTGGCAAACTAAGAAAGAAGCTAATGTGATTCATGAGGTAGGAGGAAGATGGGGAAATCAAGAAGGGAGACTGAGAAATCAGAGAAAGAGCAAGACAAATATTTTTGGCATGTGGCACATTGAAATACTTACCAAGGAAGTATTTGCAGCAATAAAACTTTTCATATTGAAGTTTTATCTCTACCTGAGGGTTTTTCTCCAATCAGTATATTTCAGTACTCATTAATTTTGCTAGTTTTAAAGATATCATATTTATTTTCTGACTACGAAGAGGATTTCCTTTATGGCCTAAAATGGCCTAAATTCTTACAGGAATGATCATGAAAATTTCAGGTAAAGAGGTACTAAAGAGACGCGAAATATATATTCTGAAATGTTGATGACTGGGTGACATAAAGACACCTCCTGCATAATAACTGTAAAAAGCCACTCTCGCTGATCTTCTTAAATGCACCCCAATAATTTATAGCAGAAAGTGGAAGGAAATAGAGCCAGTTCTATTCTCTCAGCAGTGGTGTTGGTAACTGTTTTGGTCCCGGCTGGCCCTAACTCTTGTCTTCTCCTCCAGTCTTTCCTATTTGTGAGTGGTATTACCTTCTGCTTTGAAGATTACTGAGATGAGCTCAGGAGACTCACGTCCTCCTCCTTCCTTTTCTTTGGCGGTCACTATCATTATCAACCTAATGTGGATAAACTGAACTGCGGATGTGAGAATTCCTATGTAGGGCAAGCTGAGCTTTCTTGGTGGAGATGCTAGCCCAGGGTTGGTAGTCAGTGTTGGCGAAAGGGAGACAGAGCCTCTGGAGGGGAAAAGAAAGAGACTTGGGCAGAACACTCTGTGGGAGAACATTCTGGGAAGAACCTTGTGACCTGGTGGTTGGCAGCAGGAAAGAAAGGCATGACAAAGAGACACATTATATTTTTAAGTGAAATGCCAGTGGGTTGTGGGATGCTACCTTATCACCCTAAGCCACAGTCCCATAAAGATTGAAAAGTAATATGCTTAATGTATTTGGATTTCATATGAAATAGTTGTGTTTCTGACAAGACTGACATTGGCTGGAACGGAATCAATGAAAGGTGGCATTTGATATCACGTGTGTTTATGTTATTTTTCTGAAACTAATGTTCCTAGTGAATTTCTAGAGGAAACTTCCTATCCCCTCTCTCAGATTAGGGGTTTCTAATCGTGTACACCCCCAGAATACACACCAGGTTCAGTTAAGAAAAGTTCATGGAAAGAGCTTTAAACAAGTATGAAAAGTGTTAGAATCATGGACACTGATTCATAGTAACAGCTGTTTAATTAAGTACATTTAATTTTCCTAATCTTTGAAGAAATATCAGTTGTCTGTTACTATTCTCTATCCAAGCTCTGAGTCTACCTGCAGTTGTATCACCAGCTACATTAGTTTAGCCAGAAAAATCAAGAAGGAATGTAATTCTGCATTGTTTAAAATTTGCCAGGAATCCTGAGTGATGAAACCACCATTCTCTAAGGCCCCGTCTTCTCTGTTATCCCAGAGTTAACTAAATACAGAAACTATTTTGTGAAAATGGATTGCAGACACAAAGGAAAACTAATTCCAAACCCTCCAGTCAGGTGAAAAAAGTCGCTGGCCCTTTTTCCAGGGATCTACAGCAGTGCTCCTGCAGCCCCGAGCTCACGCGGGCCTTCCTGCCCGCCTCGCTGCTGGCGGACATGGCCGCTGCTTGGAAATAATCGTTTTTAATAATGCAGATCATCACAAGAGCTCATGGGAAATCACTCTAAATATTACCCTTGGACTTCAGTACAGAATTATAGCAAAGGGAAATTGTCCCTATGATGCTCAAGGGTTAGAATAATATGGAAAAACCAACTCTGTTCAAATAATTTATTGTCTCTGCCATGCTTTTTGCATAGCACAGCTTAAACTGTCATTCACCGAAGGGCTATTTATACAGTCTGAAATTCCAAAGGATTCCTGGATTTTTGTTCTTCTACCCTCTTTAAATGATGCATAATAAGGTACTCTACAGAGGTCTTTTGTAATGAATGTGCAGTTGTTTAGTTTGGGCACCATCAAAGGGGTAGAAGAACAGTAACTGGTTGTTTGAAATTTTATATTATAGAAACTATACTCTGCCCCCACTTGAATTTTGTTAGCATCTTTCAAATAAACTCTATCCCCAGACAAAACCAAATAAATCTTTGTATTCTTGACATTTCACTGCAGAGGCCAGTGAGAGGTGTAAATAGAAGTCCAAAGGATAGAGGAAGTAGTTTCCCCAGAGGGGTATGCTAGAGGAGATGTGCTGACTGTTGTTGATGTTGTTTTTTCTTAAAGGTGGCCAAGTTTTTCTTGGCTTCCTTGGCTTAATTATATGGCTGCACACTATCTAGGTATGGTAGTGTTCAGATGTGAGTTCCAGAGTTGCCAGGCAGCTCAACTGCATGTCCTGCAGGAACCAAAGCCCAGCATGTTAAAAACTCTTCCCTCCAGCCATCCCCACCTTCTTCATTTCTCTCTCAGCAAGTGGCAAAACCATAAAAGTGGGTCTATAGTGTAAGGAACAATATGAGGGGAGAAAGAGACAATTGTTTGGTTTTAGACATGCAGACTTCTGATCCAGATAGCTCATCACCAAGGTAAAAATATGGCTTTTGATTTAGGTATAGAAATTCAGTCAGCAGTATTCATTTAAAATAAATTCTATTTTCATCAAATGATAGATGTATGAAATCTTATCACTAACTTCAAAGACATTTTCCTTCTATTATCCTAGTCCTTTGATTCTTTTAACTTTTGAGCAGATAATCAGAAATAATCTTCGTGGTTGATTACCAAGTAGAGTCCTAGGCTGTTGTTTTGATATTCTATACCACAAAACAAAGTACACGGGGCAGGAACCTGGGAGGTATTTTTCCACTGCTAAACTTCGGACACTCAGTATCTTCCTTCTGTGTTATGTTTAGCTCTATCATTAAGAGACATTTATCCTTTTCTCCCAAAATGCAATGTGATTTTTGTAATTATGTGTAACTCACACTATTTCTCAGGTTTCTTAAGAATAGGAATACTGGAACAGATTACTGATGATTCTATTTATGGATTCAGCTTTCTGACTTATGGCCCATAGTATATATCTGCTGGATTATAATCTTATCTTCAAGGCCATCTGAGAACCTCAGAAAGACAGGAGATTGCCAGGAACATTAATATTGTTCCCTTCCATTAATATGTAATGTGTGGAGATGAAATTTTTTTTTAGATATATGGAGAAGTCAGGATGACGTCTTACAGAAGAGAAACAGTTCTGCCATCCTCTCAGAGGGTACCTTGCCCATCTGTAATTCCTAAGCCTAATTTCTCTTTAAAGGAAATAAGCAAAAGTTTCTCCTAAAATTTTAGTCGCAACCAATAAGTTTCCAAGAATTTTTGAATTAAAAAGAAAACGGTGAGTTCTTGGTCCTGAGTTGAATAATCATTTAATGATCATTTAAATACAATTAAAGTTGTGACCCAATAATCAACTGAATATGTAAGAAAAAACCTTCCTCTTATTCTAGTAGACTATTTAAGATATGCTTGCATCAAGCACTTTGCTTTTCTTTCTGTTCATTTTGCATGAGAGGAAATATTTATTCCCTAGAAAGCTTAATCTGTAATGAATTATATTTAACAAGTTAACCCAATTGTAAAAGATATGAAATAAATGAAGATTAAAGTTAATTTAAGGCAGCATTTCTTTTTTACTACTGTATAGATTAGCATTGGAAGATTTAAAAGGAACTATGTTTTTGATTAAGGTTTGGTTTAGGCTGAAGGTTTTCAGTGAGATCATTTTTATAAAATTGAACTGGAGCCAATACATGCTGAAAGATAACAGGACATACTACAGTCATATTAGAAGTTTAAAAATAAAGACCCTGAAAACCTTTAATCAGGAAATAAACTGCGTGTGTGTATATAGTAACACTTGCCTCCATCTGCATAGTCCCATTGTGGCCATACCCTTCTCCCCCTCTACTCCCAATGCGCCAAGTCTCGCACCATACACTCTAGTCAACATTACTGGCTTCCCAAGGAACATTTCCTGTGTTCAGTTTGCACTGCCCACCTCCTTCAAAATCCCCTATTCATATTTCATACTGAAATCAAAACGGTCTTTCTAAAATACCATTCTAATCATGGCCAGTTCTCTGCCCATAGGAGCTCTCCTGTGGCCTCAAGAACGGGGTCCAAACTCTTAACCATGGCATGAGATGCACTTCAGGGTCTTTCCCCTGCTCACTTGATGTCACCCTCCCTGCTGTCTCCTCTCTACCTCTTCCACTCACCCCCTTTGGTTCTATGAATGCACTGAATGTTGTCTTATACCCTAGACTTTGAAATGTTTTAAAAATCTCTTTCTCGAATACTTGTTCCCTACCTTCCAACCCCATCAATCTGATTACTTCTTACATTGCCCCAGGTCATGCCTTGGAACTGAAGATTCTCTGGATTAAGGATGATAGCTTACATCTCTCTTCCCACTTAGTATGTAAACTCCTTTAGCTTGGAATTAGGTCTTGCTCAATACTACCTCCCACCTGTAGTTCAGTCCCTGAATTATGTACTAAACCATTATCTACTGACCCAGTGAGTGAAAAAAATGGGTACATATATGCATGAACAAATGCTACCATTTGGCCCTGACACAAACATTCTGCTTTTTCTGAAGTTGCTAATTTCTTGGTATGAGCTTACAAGTGCCCAAATATCTCCTTCTAGCCACTAAATTTCTCTGGACCTCAGTTTCCACATTTCTAAAATGGGTCTTAGACTTGCTTACAAATAGGAGAAGTGGTAATATATTTGATATGTTTTAAATTATATATTTTATTTGAACAAATATTAATTTTAAAATTATATTTATTAATTTAAAATGTATTATAAATGTGTTTGCTGGCTGAACAAATTTTGATAAGGGTTGGCCAAGAGGCAGCATTTCTAGACCTGGCTGGACAAATTTTCTCCCTTTACTGCTTTTAAAAAATAGACTTCAGGAATAGAAGTGTGCTGCCAGTGTAGACAGTAACATATGAAAGAAAAAAATAGGTCATGCTTTAAAATGCCTTTTCTAAACATTTTGGAGACTGTCCTTTTTCTTGCTGTCATTACAATTTGAGAGACAAAATAAATGTATTTGCAGAATGTATGCAGGTTGACTTCTTTTCAAGAACCTTATGAAGACAAACATAACTTTTCAGGCAGGGACAAAGTGAAAATGTGTTATTAAAGCTGATTTTTTCTGGAAAATAATATATTTTTTATAATTTCTAGACTTGTGTACATTATTGATGCTATTTCTAATGTGATTAAGAACAATGTAACTCAGTATATATCTTTTTTTCTAGCTATAAATAAAAGTTAGGGAATTTTAAATCATAATATATGACTAAACTACAACTATCTGTCAAGCCTCCAATGGTCTTAAATTGAATACATTTAAAGTCTAATACCTCTACAGAAGTTGAGAGACAAATATGTGCAAAAAGTCACTCACCAAAACAATGGATGAAGAGTTATAGTCATCATTTGAGAACAAAGGACTCATTCAGTGTCTCAAAAAGTTAATTTTTACATCTAACACTCCTCACAGGAATCAACTTTTTTAAAAAAGTATATATATATTTAAATTTTGAAACAATCACACAAAAAATTTACAAAAATAGTAAAGAGAACTTTTTTCTCCTGAACATTTATTTAGAGAATAAGTTGTCAACCCAATTTGAAGCTTAAACACATTACTTTAAAAATTTCCTGCAGATCAGTCTCCTATATAACTACAATACAAACCAAGATTAAAATAACGAAATTATCATTGCTATATTACTACTAACTCACACTCCATTTGAGTTTCACTGATTGTTCCAATGATGTTTTTTATAGCAAAAGGATTCAAGTCAGAATCATGAGTTTTTTGAGGTGTATGTCTCTCTAATCTCCTTCAGTCTGGAACACTTCCAGATTCTTTTCTTGGCTTTCATGACATTACACTTTTTTTTAAAAGATTTATTTTATTACTTATTTATTTCCCCCACCTTGCGGCTTGCTTGCTGTCTGCTCTCTGTGTCCATTCACTGTGCATTCTTATATGCCTGCTTGTCTCCCTTTGTTGCGTCATCTTGCTGCACCAGCTTTCCACAGGCATGGGCCTTCAGCTCTCCACGGGCGCACGTCAGCTTGCCTTGACAAGGAGGTCCGAGGATGCAAACACAGGGCCTCCAATATGGTAGACGAGAGCCCAATTGATTGAGCCATAGCCGCTTCCCATGACCTTACACTTTTGAAGACAACAGACCACATAGTCTGTAGAATGTACTTGAGTTTAGGTCTTACATGACCTCATGATTAGGTTTAGGTTGTGCATCGCTGGCAGGAACATCAGAGAAGTGTGGTTGTGGTTGGTCTTTTCGTTGGGTCCTACAGGCTGGCTCACAATTTCTATTTATCCTGTTACCTATGATTTTCACTTCGATTATCCTGCTCAAGCTAACTTCTCATGCTTTCTGTACTTCCACTAGTGTGTGCATGCACCCTTTCACCCTGCTTGAGCTCTGAACTCAAAGCTGGACTTCCCCTCTGCAGGGATGCCTTCTTTAGCCTGACTTGCTCTGTCCTGCTAATGGGTTTAAAACTGGATTGGTGGGAAAGGAAAGAAAAGAAAGTGAAGGGGAAAATGGAAGGAAAGGGAAGTAAAGGGAAGGGAGGGAAAGAGAAATTATCTTTGACTTCATAGACATTATATACCCACACTCTTTAATTAATGAATTAAAATGTAATATATGCATATGATAAAAATACTTTTAAAAGCCATAAAATGGAATCAAGTTTTCCTTAGACTTACACTCCTACGTCTCATTGAAATGTTCTTATATTTCCTTGCACACACAACTGTATAAATGTGCATATGTATATACTTTTATTTATACAATTATGACTGTGATTTATTTTGAAAATATAATTTTGAGAACTGATATATCAGCAAATAGAGGACTATCTTAAAATTTTTCTGAATGAGTAACATTTGTCCATTATTGATGAATATTTAGCTTTTGTTATTGTTGCTGTTGTTGTTTCTTGCCATTACAGTTTTCAGTGAAAATCCCTGTCCAAATATCTTGGTGTACTTTTTTTTTATTTTTTGAGGTACTGGGACTGGGGAATGAACCTGGGGACTTCAAAATAGAGGGAAGCTGGCGCTCAACTACTGAGCCACAATGGCTCCCCTGAGTGGGTTTTTTGTTTGTTTGTTTGCTTGTTGTTTGAGTTTTTTGTTTGTTTGTTTTTTTTTTTTTTAGGTGGTAGTGGGACCCAAACCTGGGACAGCCCATGAAAGAAGCAGGCACTCAACTACTTGAGTCATATCCATTCCCCGGCGGTGCACCTTTATAATCGTGTCCATAGCATAAATTCCTGGCTTTGGGATTTCTAGGTCAAAGGGCATGGGCATTTTGAATGTAGAAATGTATTACTAAATTGCCTCTAAATTTTGTGATAATTTATGCCAACATCAATTTTCTAACATCCATGTTTGCCAGTCCATTAGGTGAAAAATATTTCTTTTTTCATTTTGATTTGCATTTATCTGACACTATTATTTCATATTCATTAGATCTTTTTATCAAGAAAACATTTTATATTCTATTTTTAAAGCTTGCAGAACTAGAACCCTCATTATTTTTAATATTTTCTTGATTCCTCTGCATAAATGTTTTTGGATGAACTTGACAATAACAGTTATATTTAAAATGTTTAAGATTTTACTAAGGATCATATTATATTTATAAAGTATTTAGAGAACAGTGACAGCTTTAAAATATTGTCTTATATTAATAGACTTAGCTTTTCATATATATAAATGAAAATCTATATATATGTAATTTCTAGAAATATTATTTCCTGTAATCTTTTCATTAGTAGTAATTCAATTCTGTGAAAGTAGACCTTGAAATAAACTACAGAATAAATTACTTACTTGAAAATTAAATGTATGTTTTTTTCTCCTTACCAGTCATTGTTGCATACAAATTATTCAAAAAACAAAGTGCTACTTTAATGTCAACCTCAGTGAGAAATTCTTTGTGGTTCAAATAGCCTGAAGTATTTGATATACAACAAGGACTCACCATTTTTCTGTTCCTTCCTCACACTCTTACCACATCCAAAAATGTCTGGTTTTTGAGGTTTTCTTCATGAGATGAGCTTCATGAAGCACTTCCAGGTTTGAATATCATCACAGAAATTAACCATAGCTAGGAAATAATTTTCTAGTTAGGATAAAGGTTGGGTAGGATAGGGTTTGAGAGATGAAGTAGAAAAATGGGAACATAAAATTTAAAAAGAAATACTTTAAAGTTTATCAATTTTTCATCTACGTCGGGTGAATAAGAAAAATGAAGAAAGTGGCAAAAGATAAAGAGGTGGGAGATCTAACATTGTGCACCTTCCTACGCCTCCACTTACATGTACTTCATGACAACATTGTTATTTTACAGATGACAAAATATAGGTCCAGAATGCTAGAGTAAATTTCCCAAGGTGAAAATTACAGACTTTGTCAAAAAGACCTAGGACTTGAACTCAGGCCTAGACAGAAGTCAAAGTCGGTGCTCTATTCATAATACAACTGCCCCTCAAAAAGCAATGATTGTAAAAGGGAAGAATACCAGGTAAAAGATGGTAGGTTACAGACCAGAGTAATAAATGAAACATAAATGATATGCCTAAAAGAGATGAAATAAATTTCAAAAATGCCATCTTTTCCACTTACACCCTGTAGGCAGTTATATCTGGCATATGACATTCCATTTCTCAAATACCACAAACACCATTGTTTCTACATCAGATACTTGCTTTTTATGCCCAATTGTGTTGTGTCCTTATGGTCCTTTCTAACAGATTTTGTTAGAAAGGGAATTAAAAGACTGAATATTTCTCTTTATAAAATAAGGATTCAATGTTAGTCATGTTTTCCTTCCTATACAAGGCCAAAGTTCAGAATTTACCAACAGAATCTACCCACTTCCCTTCCCTAATCCACTTCCACTAATTTAACTTTGCCCCTGGCATCATGACCTTCCAAGTACATCCCACCCTCATATTGTCATGCTATAAACAGTAAACTTGTAGAAAAGAGGGAACATGGAAACTTAGTTAGGAGGCCTGGAGAGGTGAAATGGATCACTGTCTCTCACAACACCGATCAATGTACAGCCAGAATCAGTGTCTAAAATCCCATGGGCAGCTGGTATAGGGAAGACATGTTTTCACTGCTGACAACACAAAGCGTACAGCTTAGTCCTCAATACTTCAGGAAATTGGATCTACATCCTCTACTTTTTCTCTTGCTAAAATGAATTCTCAATATACTTTGCATTTCTGGTTCCCCAAATAAACTCCAATAGGTGCTTCTGATTGGAGACTGGGTTCATTCCTGCATCCTAGCTTCAAGAACACAAGAAAGCATATCTCTGGTGTCTATGTAGGGAAAAATGTCAAACATCCACTGTATCTGTCAAGGTCCCTATTACAGCATGGGTCCCTAAACTGAATGCATCATTCCAGATGGCTCATGACCAATGCAGTATACAACGTAATTAGCCATCTTGATCTGCACAGAATAATTACATTAAAGCACATGCCAAGATTATATGAGCATTTTTCAGATCCACATCAAAGGGTTGATTCATAATTAAGCTTGCAGTTAACTGTAATCATAAAACTTTTTCACCTTTCACTGTTGTTTAGCCATGTGTTCCCCATCCTATATTTGTACAATTGTCTTTTGGTATTTTTAACCCAAACACAGAACTTTGTATTTAGCCCCGCTAATTTTCACTTTGTTATTTTTGGCTCATCTTTCCAATTTGTTGCAACTCTTTTGAATACTGTTTCTGTCTTCTAATATAGTAACTATTGATTCACAGTTTTGTGTCATACACAAATTGGATAAATAAGTTTTTTTAATGTCTTCATCCAAATCTCTGGCAAAAACATTGAAAAGAACAGCAAGAGGTATAAAGAACCTTGGAATACACAGAATATTTTCATCCAGGGTGGCATCTAACCATTAATTAATTAGTCAAACCATACTGACTAAATTTAATTTATTTAGAGTTATATTAAACACATGATCATTCTTTTAGTTTACTTCATGATAATGATAATGAAGAAAAGGAATAGAGGAAAGATATTTAAAGGAAAACTTCTTTACAGTCTGAACATTATACAGTCAGGAAGTGGGATGTGATTAAGAATCAAGGACAACATTTGTGTGGACAACATGCATTTAGCAAAAAAGTAAAATTTAAAAAACATAGATCATTATCACTTGTATATTGAAAAATAGTGTTAATGTAGTATCCCTGTGCATCTGAAAGGATTTTAGAGCAAGGATCAGTAAACTGTCTCTGTAAAGGACCAGTTAGTAAATATTTGCAGGCCAGACTGTTGTAAATACTCACCTCTGCCCTCATAGCTGAAAAGCAGCATTTATTTAATGCTTTAGGACTTTAGTGCACCAGGTCCTTGAGAGCAAGGACTGTTTTCTTCCCTTTTGAACCTCAATACCTAACAATGTTCCTGGAACTCAATAGTTGCACATAGCTGTTTCATGTCTTTTAAATGAAGACCGTAAAATTTTTTGTTCAATCTCAGACTCATTATTTTGATGATCAATTAATGATTACACTTAATAAGTATAGAAGTGCTGCTTAAAAGAGTACGCATTCACAGGTGTGGTAGATACCCAGACCTATTCCACCAGCTGCTGGCAGTACTGCTGGCAGAGAGCCCTTACCTGAAACTTCTCTTAGGGATTACTTAGGCTGAAGAGAGCCTACTCACCCAAAGTCTTGTCTTCTTTCCAGGATCCCCTATGTCCAGTGACTAATTGACATGGGGTTTTAAGGTCCAGCTTAGCTCAAGGCAACTCTGAAGGTCATTCCAACTGCAGAACTTCCTAATTGAGACCTTCATTGAGACCAAATCACGGCTTAACTCTCAGGCTTCTCAGTCCATCTCCCTCCCGTCTCCTCTACACCCCTCTGCTCTCCTCAGCTCTGCTCCTCTCCACTTCCTCTCCCTTCCCTTTACTTTCTTTCCCTTTCACAGGAGTTGTTGTTTCTGAAGTTCTCTCTAAAAATAAACTCCTGCACTTTAATCTCCATCGCAGAGTCTGCATCCCAGTGGAAGAAACCTGCAACAATCAGAATAATATCTTTTACTCTTAAGTATGACCACAATGGTAATGTTCACAACCCATTCGGGTTTACCTGTCTCTAACTGATCTTACATAAGGGCTAATCTTTTGAGTAAGATTTTGAACATCAGGGCTCTTATTAGAAGGATTCTTATAAGAAGGACTCTTATTAGAATGATTCTTTGTCTTCCCAAATCAGTATAGTTTACCAGTTCCAGTTGAGCCCAAGTAACCCCACCAGTGAGTCACATTTTATATAGCTTCATGGGAATGTTCTCACAATTCTTGAATAGGCACTGTTAAGGAAATCACTGACACCTGTTAAGCAGCCATGGCCATCACCCAGACCTCATCTACTCCCATCTCTTTCTCTGGGGAAGTCAAAAACATGCATTAAGGAGCCATCCTCAGGCTTTCTCACTGCCCCCCCCCCCCACTCCTTTATTCCATTGTACACCATTCAACAACCTTGGGAAGATTACTTGGGAAGTCAACTGCCAGAGACCAGCCAAACCTTAAACCCCAAAACCTGGTATAAGCAGCCCCAGATGTGAATCAGAACAAGAATTCTCAGTGGCAGATCCCCCTTCCCCAAGGTGGGTAGAAACTACAACAAACAGTATAGATGTGTCTCTCTTCTCTGACGCAATGTGAAGTGGGGCATGGAGCTGGAGTTGCCATCTATTGACCCTGACCCTGAGTGTTTCTTAGTCACCTTGGGAAAACACGTAGGACTTCTTCCTCTGCGCTTTAGTACTATTTGTACTGTGTAAGTGACAAGGAGATTATTTGCCCTTTGTAGACAACTTGCTCTGTGCAAATAAAAAAGGGATCATTTGCTGAAAGTTTCTGTTGAGTCCTGAACTTTTGTAGCAACTCACAATACAGGCACCACCTGCCTACTGGTGTTGAAGGAAACTGAAACCTGGCCTTACCAATCTTGAAAGTTCTAAATCTCCACCAGAAGAGACAATAAATAATTTTTCACTACCCTTATACTTTGGAAAGGTCCTCTGTGGAATGTTGGGGAACATAAGAAATAAATATAAAACCAACTTTTTACTCCACATGGATTACAGCTCAGTTTTAGAGATGACACAAATGATAAGGAAATGAATGCTTCTTAAAAATTTGGTGTTTAATCAGTTGGAATATTCTGCCTTCAAACTATTTTATATAACACATTTTTTAAAAATGCAGATAGATAATAGTTTTACATCCTTTTATAAAATAGCATACATTGTATGAAAATGAAACTAAAAAGTAACTACTGCTTACATACTTTGAGAATGTACCTAGTGAGATTTAAAATAGCTGGAATATTTTTTCCTCATCTATAAAATGAAGATAATGGTAATACTTTGCCTTCATAGACATCTCTTCTGTGTTTAAGCCAGAAGGTTGGGTACTCACATGGAGATTTTTCTCTTTTACAAGGTTAAGACCCTGGGAAATCACCTTTTCTTTTCCTGGTACAGAGTCTTCAGTCTGTGCTGTGCTTCACAAATGGAAATAAAAGCAGAAAGCACAGCTAATTCTGTGATACTTAAATAGCAAAAGCCTATACTTGTATAGGGCATTTCTTTTGCAGTAGTAATTTCCTTCTGCAGATTCTGTTTTCATCATTGTGTTAATCTGCTCTCAGTATGGAAATTGTTACATAAAACTATGATTTATCCACATGATGGAACATTATGTAGCTGTTAAAACATTTATAATAAAGTGCTTATTATGAAAGGAAGGACAAATTACAAAAGTATTTATAGTATAATCCAATTACACATGTAAGAAGATGGTGAATAATAAAAGCCCAAGAGGAAATAGCAAAATCTTAAATGTGGGTATTGGGATCAGTGTTTTTGTTTTTGTTTCTTCTTTTTCTTCTTTCTACTTTACTTCTGGATCTTTTACAGTATACGTGTTTCTACTTGTGTCATTGTGTAAAAAACAAAATAACTTTATTTGAGATGCAGAATAAAGGTAACTTAAACTAAAAAAAAGTTTTTGGAAGTGTGCTAGTTAGATTGTTAACCGTGGTGGAACAAAATAATCTGGTAAGGGGACAATGAAGGTGATTTTAAAGGGAACATCTTTCCCCCCCTCCCCCGCCAAGTGATTTAAAAGTCATTTATAAAATTACTTTGAGGGTGGTTGAAAGCGGAAAGAGGATTAAAAGAATAGGATTGAGAGAATGGAATTAACTTTAATTAATATTTTGCACTGCCTATTGCTGAGTTTCCTGCAAAACACTGTTAATCATTAATTCTTTGTGACATGGATTTGGTTGTTCTTCATTTTACAGATGAGGCAACAAATGTACAGGGAGATAAAAATATTTAGTTAATGTCACACAAGTGTTCAATGTGGGCTGTCTTTAATCCAATTCATTCTGACTAAACTTTTTTTTTCTATTTTCATTACCCTGAGAAAACATGAAATTTGCAGATAGGCCAAAAAAGACAAGTTCGTATACTTTGTGATTTTAATGGCAACTCAGTGAAGATGATGCTTGATCAATATTTTAAAATTTAGTATCAAAGGAAAAAACCTGGTAAACACAGTTCTAAGTGTTTCTTCAGAGCTTGCCCTAGAGACAAAGTACTGTGTATATTTGAATTGGGTTAGCTATAAAGATTCTAAATTTTATACAGACAAGTTTTATATCCATCCAACATACTCCATTTATATTTTGGTGCTAAAATAGTTCCCATGCTGTGGTGGTTCTAGGAAAAGAGGGAAATATGTTCTTTAGCAATTAAGAATTTGTAAACTGCAAATTTTGCATTGTCAAGATTATTTCCTAAATGTCAGTGCTGTATTAAATGAAAAATTCAATTACAACTAGACTTTGGAAGATGGATAGCATGTGGATCACAGAAAGAGGAGGTTGGAAAGAATACTTCAAGAACTTGGTAGTGAGCAAGTGCCAAAATATGTACCTGGCTACTAAATTGGAAGTTTTAACATAAGCACTGAATCAAGGTTTCTGGAAAAAACAAACTAAAAGCAGTTTACAAAAGTTTAAGAAAAAACTTGTTACACAACCTTAAAAAAATCTCATGCACATTAAGGCAGTTGAAGAGATTGGAGGTTGATGAAGAGGCTTTCTTTAGAGAGAACTGTGTATTGAGGACTATGTTCTAAAAGGGTAAAGGAAGAGGTAGTTCTCCTTCCAGTCAAGACAAAAGAGGGCTTTCAGTGGGACCTCTCAGGGGAGCTTCCTGGGTCTCTTGCAGTTAGTTACACTGCTCTCTGATGCCTGCCCGGAAAATCTAAGACGAAGAAGGCCAGCCACCTACCCGATGGCAGTTCAAGAAGTGTGCTACTGGGTTATGACTGGTCTGCACGTTCGGAGTTCAATTAGGCCAAGAACGCCTGAGTGCTTCCTGAGGACCAGATGCCGTCCATAATTGTAGGCCGTCTTAGTGCTTGTCCAATAGGGCCACCTAGAGGGGAAGTGGAAGGTACAGAGTGAGTTCTGAGGGACTGAGAATTGCGGAATAAATGGTCATGTGCCCTGCAGGTGAGAGCACCAGTAACTGGGTAGTTCATTCATATTACCTTGTGTGTGGTATAAGTTAAAGCCAGACATAATTCAAAAGGGAAAACCTGGAAGAGTTTTAAATATTTATTATTACTGTACTCACAGTTCCCTAGGGGGGAGCACAGCACTAGCAAGGACACATGGGTTAGTCAAGAGGCAGTGTGTGTGTGTATATGTCTGTAAAGGTGGAAGTAGGGGTGTGCACTGTGAGCAATGCCCTTATTGTGGTTTCGCAGGAAGCATTGAAGGATGAGGCAGGAGTACGCTAATGTGGGATTGGATGACTGTTTTTGATAGTGGCGCCACTGCAAGTTGATGTTGTTTACTTGTAAGCAGGCTTGAGTCAGAATCATCTAGGGGAAACAATGTTTAGGTGGAGATTCATTACCTGGGAGGATCTATGAATGTTAAAGCAGTAACTTACAGAAGCTAGAAGACATGGTTAACGCATAAGGGTCTTTGTAGAACCCATGAAAATGCTCCATGAGAAAAGGGGTCTTCTTTAAATGTCCTTCATACCTCTTCTCAATCACAGTCCAGAAGAGATCCAAAATAGCAACTAGTAGTAGAGAATGGGTTGTGCAAAAAAGAGAGAAGCCAGTTGCCTCCATCCCCACTCCTCTTTCCTCATCTCCTGCTGTATATAGCTAGCTAGCAGAAAGCCCTAACTGGGAGGGGCAAAGCAGTCTTAGTTTTGCACTGAGATTGAGTGTGGATGAATATATTATTCAGATATTCACACTGTTGAATTTATACCATGTCCGCATGTAAAAAGGACTGTAGGACTGTAAAACCTACCTAGGTTTACATCCAAGGGTGATCCCTCCATGAAATAGTTTCGAAGATCAACGGGAAACAAAAATTAGGATGCTTCTAGATTATATCTCATGTGTCCTTTTTGGTCACTGTACCAGGTACATATATTTGTATGATCACCATAATTTCGTTAGTTTAGAAGGACAGTTTAGTTACGTAAGTTGGAAGAGTGAGAAATTAGTTTAGCAGAGGACCATAACTGTCAGGGAATTGTCAAATGTTTTTGATTTGGGGCATGATGGACAATATGGCTATTATGACAACTAATACTCTTTTCAGTAGTGACATGCATTGATTCCAGGTGGAAACTTGGTGATACAGAAGGCAATAGAAAACACTGAAAATAGGTAAACATAATGACAAGACCAATATAAAAAAGGAATTATAATTCTTTATACTGACATCCTATTTTAAAATTTTATAATTGATACTTCTTAGAACCATAAATATCAATACCTAGGAATAAGAAAAGATGCACAAAGCCTCCATATACAGAACTACATTATTGAATGAGATTTAAAAAGACTTAATAAAGGAAAGGATAGGTAAACAGACCAAATGAATAAAATATAGACATCAAGAAGAAATTTACTCATATAGAACTTCCTGATTTATTGCTACATTGCAACTGCAGTGCAATATAGAAAAAATGGTCTTTATAATAAATGGGACTGGGTCAATTGCATATCTGCATGGAAGAAAATACCAACCTCATTTTATGTGCAAATATCAACTTGACTTATAATCATAGACTTATAATGAAAGGTAAATAAATAAAATTAATAAAAGTTGGCAAAGGAGAAAAACTTTGTGGCCTTGGAATAGACAAGTTTTCATAGACTGGACACCAAATGCACTAAACATGAAATTTAAAAATTGAGGGGAAACGGACTTTGGCCCAGTGATTAGGGCGTCCGTCTACCACATGGGAGGTCCGCGGTTCAAGCCCCGGGCCTCCTTGACCCGTGTGCAGCTGGCCCATGCGCAGTGCTGATGCGCGCAAGGAGTGCCGTGCTACACAGGGGTGTCCCCCTCGTAGGGGAGCCCCACGCGCAAGGAGTGCACCCATAAGGAGAGCCGCCCAGCGCGAAGGAGGGAGCAGCCTGCCGAGGAATGGCGCCACCAACACTTCCCGTGCCGCTGACGACAACAGAAGCGGACAGAGAAACAAGACGCAGCAAAAAGACACAGAAAACAGACAACCGGGGGAGGGGAGGGGAATTAAATAAATAAAAATAAATCTTTAAAAAAAAAAAAAGAAATTTAGAAATTGATATATTGGAATACATTAAATACTAGATCTTTTATTCATCAAAAAAACTACCAGAGAGTGGAAATGCAGACAAAATAATGGGATATTATACTTTCTATAAATGCATCCAACAAAGAATTCACATCTGAAATATTAAATGAGAACAAATAGAGACAACCCAATTTTTAAAACTATGCAAATGACTTGTAGAGACACTTCACAAAATAACTATAAAAATTGCTGATAAATATATATAAAATTTCTCAACCTCATTACTCACCAGGACCCAAAAATTAAAACTAAAATGAGATATTAAATTACACATACCAGAAATAGCTAAATATCTTTTTTTTAGAAATCTGTTGTTATAAAATGTGTCTGCTGGGTTGTGGCATAAATGAAACCCATACATTGTTTGGTGGGAATGTAAATGGTACTGCCACTTTTGAAACTTTGGCAATATCTATTAAAGCAGAATATTTTCATACCCAGCAGACCCAGCAATTTGACAACTAGATAAATATCCATGCAAATGTACATCAAATTACATGTTTAGATATATTCACAGAAGTACAGTTTGGAAAATGCAATAACTGGAAACATTTCACATTTGACATAACAAGAGAATGAATAAGTAAATTGCAGTTTATGTACTCAGTGGAATACTGTAAGACAATTGAAAAAAAAAGGAAAATCTACACAAAAGAACATGAACAAATCTCACAAACATAATTTTGAATGAAAGAAGCCAGGCGCAAAACTATGTTTTATGATTCCATTTCTAGAAAGTGCAAAATTAGGTAAAATATATCTGTGGAGATATGGATTATTTATCTTTTGCTACATAAGAATTTACCCTAAATCTCAGCAGCTTGAAACAAACAAACATTTATAATCTCACCCAGTGTCTGGGAGTTATTTAACTGGGTGGTTCTTGCTGAGAGTCTTTCATCAGTGCAGTCAAGCTATCCACCAGGTCAACAGTATGTGAAGACTTCCAAGCTCACTCAGGTGGCTGCTGGCAGGAGGCGTCCGTTCCTCACCATGTTGTCCCCTCCATAGGGCTGTTCACGACATGGCTTTTCCTCGTGGCTTTCCTCGTACACTCATGTATGTGAGAGAGAGAACACACAAGATAGAAGCTGCAGGCTTTGTATAACCGAATCTCAGAAGCGGCATGCCATCACTTAAGCTTTATGCTATTGATCATGCAAAGCTCCACCCAGGTACAATGTGACTGGGGATTACACAAGGTATGAATACCAGGAGGCAGGGGGCAGTCGGGTCATCTTGGAGGCTGCCTACCACATGTTTATTCCATCTTCAGCTCTGTGTCTTTCTTGGCTTGTATCTAGACTCTCCACAACATTAATGAAAATTTCTTAATGACAATGGCAGGACCTGACCATGGGGCTGCTGTTGTCACTCTGAGGAACACAGTTCTTCTTGTGTGAGCTTCTCTGGTCCTAGGCATTTATCATCCCTCGCCTGGGTGGAGGTTGAAGAGAGACACCTCTGGTTGAGAACAACATCTCCAGAGCAGGGGCTGGCAAACGTTTTCTGTAAAGGGTCAGATAAGGAATATTTTTTGGCTTTTTGAACCATATGGTTTCTGTTGGGAATAATCAACTCTGCCATTATAAGGGCAAAAGCAGCTATCAACAATATGTAAGCCAATGGGTATGGTTGGGTTTCAGAAACACTTCATTTACAAAAACAGAAGACAAGTGGGCCAGATTCAAGTGGGTCAGATTTGTCCCATGTTGAGGAACCTCGACTCTAGAGGAAGATCAGTGTTGTTCTATCTGTGTTGCTTTCTGTAGATCAGCCTTTCTATGCCTCTCTATTTTACAAGCTTTGGCTTGCACCAACAGTATTTTTAGACATTCCTCAAATTTATAGTTCCATTTTATTGCTCTATTCTAAATTTCAACCAGTTGTGTCTGGTGATGTCATTAAAACAGAATCAATGCAACTAAATTAGCAAAAGAGGAGGAAGAAATTTTAAAAGAACTCAAATATCACACCAAAGAGAGACATCGTTTTCTACTTAATTGTTACAAGTGTAGTCTACAACATGAAAAAATAATGTGCATCATGCTTCCTGCAGACCTGCTGCTGGTAAACATAAGGCTTGTATTCCCAGTCCTTCCATCTGTATTGTGCAGCATGGATCAAGTACAGAATTGCCAAGAGAAATCAAAGTAAAATAGAAGACCTTTGAGTCATGGCAATAGTGCGTCTCCTTGCCCCAAGAGAAGGCAAGCAAAGACGTCTTATATTCAGATTTTCTAGATGGGAATTCACTTCAGCTTTTATTTTCTTGTGATAGTTTGGCACAAGATTTTAACATCATAACAATTTTATCCCTGGAGTTGAAAAATATAAGTCCCATGGGTTTATTGTGAGTAGCATTGTCCTTGCAACAAAATCTTCCATTCCAATATGAACAAAGCATATAGTAATGTATAAAGTCCTTTGGAGATCATTGTCAGGTGCTTTTTCCTTTACCTTAGTGAGAGAGTGAGATTCTATTGGAAAGAGAGTGAAACTCAGTTGGGGATTGAGATGCTTGTTTCCCCTCATCCTACCATGACCTCTTAGTGTGCTCCTGTAAAATTGCTTTAACTTTTCCTATCTGAGGTGATGGCTTTGCAAGTGCATTGCTTTTTTTTAATATTTAATTTTTAAAGGTATTTAGATTTCTTAAATGTTATATGAAAAATATAGGGGATTCCCTTATGCCCCACATTTACCCACATTAACAACGTTCTTCATTAATGTGGTATAGTCATTGTAATTGAGGAACACATTTCAAAGCACTGACTTTTAAGTGATCTGGGTTTCTAAGGAAAGGAGTTGTATAAGTGTAAAATGTAAGGAGTAATATTTTTATTATGGAAACACGTTTTCTTATTAGCCTCCACTCCCATGCCAACAAACATCCTCCCCAAAGTTCCTTTTGTCTTTGACCATTTTGCATGTCGTTTTTGGCAGTCACCTAGAAAAACCCTAGGTACTGTGCATATTGCTTGAAAATATTTCATTATGAATTGGACCTTTCAGCTGGTAAACACAGAAAAAAATAAAGCATAAACATTAACCAACACTCCAAACCAAATATATTAACAAGAGCAAAAGTGAAAATCTCAAGGTAGACTTGGCAAACCAAATAGGAGCTTAAATATCCTATACAATAATACCCAGTGAAACAGCCTAGTTTTAGTTCAAACACAATCATTTTTCTAAAATACAAAGTATCTCATACCATAAAGAAATAATCAATAGAGAGTGGGCACAATTACACTTTTTCTCCCACTCACCTATAAGAAATACTTATCAAATAACTTATACTGTACTGTGTCAGGTTTGCCTACTTGTGAAATTTGACTATAAATGTTTATCCTACATTAACCAATATTTGTAGTGAAATTAAGGATGCAGTTTAAGCTCACATAATTGTGTCTATAACTTATATTTATTATTTGCCAGTAAAAGAAAGAATGAATAGTACTAGCTATTTGATCTTGATTCTCACAATAAATTAGGTGGTTCCTTTATACTCCTTGAAGGCAGGTGGAATAAATTATTTGACAGGTCACTGATAACACATCCTCCTCTGAAATCTGTTAGATTTTAATATTCTAAAGGAATGGTCATATATAATTTTGAGGATAGAAAACACTAATATATTACGTTAATGGAATAATACTATACAGCAAAAATGGAATAGCCATTTTACTTATTTTCTCTAATTGGTTTATTTTTATACTTAGAATAGAATTTGATTCAAAGCAGTTGATTGGTGTAATCTAGCCTCTCATCTTCCTTCTGTATTCTGGAATTCATTCTCAAGCATTTCTTCAAATGTATTCAACTTAATATTAATTTGTAGTTTAAGTCCAAGGGAAGAGGTGTATTTAATTCGTATTATAACTAAGCAATATAGAATCTAGCCACATTTTATACTCTTATTTGTGGCTGGAAATTTTTTTCTAAATTTCAGATAGACTTACAGGATGAAAATGTTATCCCTACCAGCATGTGTATTCATTCACTCACTCACTCATTCAGTTGTCACATATTGAATATTTGCTACACATTAAAAATGTACCATACTTATTCTTTGTTTAAAGCTTTCACTAATGCCTAAGGAAAATGAGAAATCCCTAAACTCTCTTTTCCTTTTAGCAATATAGGAGCAGATAATCTCTAAAGCCCATTGGTCTAAGACTCTGAATCTGTATTATTCATCACAATGAAACATTTTCCTAGTAAATTCCTCTTTACCCAAATTAGCCTTGTTGGAACTGAAGCTTGGAGAGGGGCAGATTTTATTCTCATAACCATGTGAGTGTGATAACCTAATGGCTTGTATACCCTCCAGCTAAGGTTTTCTTGACTCCCTTATCCTCTTTGACCTCACATTTTCAGTTTTTCTTTACTAGTAGCAGCAGCAATAGTATCATAATTAACATGGTGTGTCTAGTGCCACTGTTATTTGTAGTGGATGTTTCATGTCAATAACAAAGACCTCATCCTTACAAACAAGTTGCATGAATTATGAAATAAGAAACATGGTAAATATAAACGAACCAAGAGAATGTATGCATTTGTTCCTACTAGAATGACCAAATTATTCATTACCCAAAGGTATTTGAGAGTAAACAGGATACTTTTAATAATTATGCGAGGATGACATATATCAAGGAGGACCTGGACAAACTGGGGTATATGGATAACTTGTTCATTCATATACATTGTGTTACACAAATGCAGATATTTGACACATGCTGATGTCAAACTAATGTGTGGAGTAATATAATCCAATTGCTTTGTATAGGAAGGCATTTCAATAGTGAGAGGGTTGAAAAAGGATCTTAAATTAAATATATACTTTTGACATAATTGAGGTTAAATAGATATCATTTATAACAATTAGTGTTGTATGCAAAGTGATGGGCCTCCTTTTAATTAAATAAATTAATGGATTCAACTCTTCTCATCCTGCCTCCGCTGTATGATGTAGGCATCAAAGACACCCCCTTTGTCTGGAAGCTGATACCTTCACTGCTACAAGAAACCCTGCCATTTCTTCCCTTGGCTTAGGCAAGGGAATTGTTTTGTATGAGTCCTAGTAATTATGACATCTTAATGGAGGTCAGGTGAAATTAACATTAGCATTTTAATTCTCTAGCTAAGCATATTTTGAGAGATTTAAAGATGCATTTAAATCTCCTGTATAACACTGTAAATTAACCTAAAGTTGAATACATTTGAAGAGATGAGCTTCATACCCTTAATTGTGAGAAATCAAAGACTAGAACTCAAACCTTCTAGGAGATAACTTTATTCCTTCCTCATAACCAAGCCGAGATCTTCATTCAGAATATTAGTTAAGTCAGAATTCTCCCCTGTAAAGGCAACATTCCCTAGTTTTCTGTTCATAGGACGTTTGACTGCATGAAGAGAATTTTAACCCAAATTCTTAAAGGTTCAAAACATTTCACATCCTGGGACCCCCAGAAGATAATATATAACCATCAAACTTGAAAGGGAACCCAATTAAACAAAGAGCCATCTATCACTAACAATGCATTTTTCTAATCGCCTCTGAAAATGGTTTCCTTGAGTGTACTTCTTGTTACAGACCCCACATTTGGTACAATTGTCTCCAGTTTATATTACTTCTTGACAAAATAGTTTGCTTAAAATATTATACTTGCAAAATTATCTTCTGTTTATAGACTTTGAACAACCAGGACCAGAAATATTTTAAACTAGATTTGTACATTGGGTGGAAAAATTAGATGATAGAATCCCATTTCAGGAAAACAAGTAAACTAGATTTTCACATTAAGATATTTCTTATGGAGGATTTATTCTTTAGCTTGTTATGATTTCATTTTTATAGAAGCAGCTGTACTTGTTATCACACTCTGCCACATCATCAGTCATCTAGCTACTGCAGAGAATTCCCCCAGGCAGAACAGGACATTCATGAGTTTATATTACTGCCATAAATTTTTTGGCCGTAAGTTTTTATACAAATAATCCCATGTCTCTTGTATACATTGTGCCAATTGGTTAATAACATGATCTCTACCAAGGGATTTCTGGAATGTTTCTATCTTTTAAAAACAATGACCCAGAGAACAATTTTACATACACTAAAAATTGTCCAAATGAAATTGGGCAATCTGAAGACATCTATTTGATGAGCAAATCTGTTTTTCCTTAATTTCACTGTTTAACTTGGCGAGTCCTTTCTGTTAGGTAGATGACATGAAGCTACATATTTACAAGAGGCATATAATAAGGTTTATTATGATTTAAAATATTAAAAATATGGAGTGTCTTTTTAATGAGAGTGGGGAGTTCCTGGCTGTGAACCTCTTTTCGCTGTTCCTCCATTGGTTTTCTGAGTTGAATAATCTCCATTAAGAAACCCAGCTTTCCCTTGTTGCCAGGGTTTCTGGCCAGTGCTGCTTTCCTCTTACAATAAATGTGAAAAGAGTGATTAAGCACATCAGTTGGTCCACCAGCTATTGCCTAAATATACTAATCTGATCTTTTTCTTTTATATCCATGTCTTGGTAACAAATATCTTAATAGAACCTTAAATATTATCCCACAACTCTAAAAATTAAAGGCAATTCTTCGCTGGTTCTTCCTTCATCCTGTAGGCAATCTCCAACTTTCTTGAGAGCTCCATCTCTGATTGTATTAAACCAGGGACTGGGGCTCATATTTTAACAGTAAAGTTAATATCATCTGAAGAAACAGAGAGAATTTTTCAAAAGGTTAAAGAGAAACATGAAACATATCTATTTAGATTTGGGTAAGAGATAGTTTGGAATTTAGTATTTATCATAATTCAGAATGATCTGGTTTAACATCATTATTCCAAATCTAGTCTCCATTTTCCCATATGGCAGTTGTAGTCAACTAAATTGAAACTTCATATTGCTCCAGATATCATCCACAGTTCTTTGTTCTTCTGGTGAATTGGCAACATCAACTTTAATCTTGCTGTGGGGCAATTGGTCACAGCTATATTAGAGTTTAAGATATTCCTGCTATTGAAAAAAAAATGAGGCCATTCCAATAAAGACGTCCTTATGGTAAGTGAATTGTTAAATTAGGATCCCATTTGTAGGGAAATAGTCATATATTTGTACATGAGTACAATATTTAAGGATGCCTACAAAACTGTTAACCATGGTTATTTCTCGACTGGAAGGTTAGAGAGTAAGAATACTATAAATTTTTGAATCTTTAATCTATACAAATAATAATGTGATATTTCCTAGCTGACTTCTAAAATTTAAATATGGTAAAGAAACATCTTGGGGAAAATGTTCTTTTTTAAAAGTTGTGATGAACCATAGATCATTAAGCATTTGCAATATTTTAATGACATAGATTGTCCAATTTACTAAATTATCTGAAAATATAGAATAATATTTAGCTGTGTTTTAAATTGTAAATTTTAGTCAAGATTAAAATAATAGGTATTTTCCTTTAAAGTAGCATTGTTGAAAGTCACAAGTAGGCCAAATAAACATGATCTTTTTGGGGGAATGATAAAATGATTTTAAAGCCAAAAGAATATACCTTTTTAAAATTTGAATTTGAGATTTCAAAATCCATTGGCTCTCTGTTACATCTATAAAACATCTATTAAATGAAGTGATAAGAATCAAGATAAAATATATATGAACTATTATCTACCGCTGTTATTTATGTCTATTCTGGACTCAGGGGTGGTAAATTACACATTGTATTCTGGAATTAAGCTTTATTAACATAATTATAAGTGACGAAATTTAAAAATTATAATTAATAGAATTTTTTCTATGCAGCATTGGAACAATTTCAGGGTGATGTTGAGTTTTGTTTCAACTCAAAAGTGGGAAGCATAGATAGCACCTCTCAGTTACTGAGTACTCTGCAAATTTAGTGGCTTTTTAACAAATGCTCCTCGTTGTCCAAGTCCTCTAGAATTTTTTTTTTTCTGGAATCACCCACATATGGTGTCAGGCATTAATAATCGAGGCCTGAAGGAGAATGGGCAAAACGAATTTGCTCTGGGCAAAACTGGGGAGGTGAATGAGAAAAAGCACTTAACAGGGAGCCAGCAGAGCTGGATTCTAGTTTCAGTTCTACCCCAACTAAAAATTTGGTTTAAGTACTTAATCTTTCTGGGCCTCCAAATCTGAGCTATAAATAATGGTTTCTTACAAATGAGTTCCAAGGACTTTTCATATTCCCTGATTCCAAACATCTTGAAATTTCTCTGTCATAATCAGTTTGTTACCACATCCCTCCCACCCCAGCCATCCTCTTCTTTTCCCTCAGAGTTCAGGTGGCACAACAGACCAATGCTTCCCTTTTGTGTTTTCATCTGCCATATGAGTATGACAGATTAATCTAATCAATTTTTCTCCAAGTAATAGTGCTTTTAAGAGATTGCCATCTGTGACTCAAAGGGAGGAAGAGTGATTAATCCTAAACATTAATAATGCATAATTAATTCATCTTAGCCCTTAGGAGTAAAGGTTTAGACATATATTTTATTATAGGTGTGTTTAGTTAGGTCAGAATTCACTTTGAACAGAATAATAAAGCCACATTGTGAAGCACTGACACAGGAGGAACTGGAAAGGAGCCCACTGCCACAATCTCATGCCAAACTCAATCTTAATAATTGCCTCCAGAAAATAGATAGAGCAATTTAATTTCTACCCTCTCTTAAATCTTCTTGCAACATAAACCTTTTGAGCTGTTTGGGAATCTCTGCACTCAGAGAAAATAGGAGTTCATATGTCAATGGAGCAAAAAGTACAGTGAAGTACTTTTGGACTATCACATAAAGTACCTCCAAGATGTACAGATAACCTCTCCATGGATATGTGAGAGTTGACAATAATCAAAGGAAAATTAATTTTATGGAACTCCTGCTTCCCTATGTTCGTTAAGTCATTCAACAAACATTTGCTGGTCACCATTTAGCACCAGTTCCATTTAGTGCTGCCTAGAGTCAATACAATAATGACATGCATGCAACCACTGCCATACATGAGCATACAATTTAGAAGAGAAGAAAAATTGTGTCCACACATGAGAATTATCCAGGGCAACAGGAGGCAAATGCCAGAAGAGTAATTATGTTGAAAAAAAAATATTACCTTGGCTGTGATTTTAAAGGCTTCATTAGGAAAAGACCCTTTTTGCTATGTAAAGCCTTGTTTCAATAGGTTAACTTATTTCCCTCAATAACAGTATGGTTATTTGTGTTCTTCTAAGTTAGTATTTATATGTTTATAAAGTGAAGTACCTGTCAATATCTCAATTTTAACTATAAATCAAGGAATATTGAAAAAACGGCATGGCAATGGAGCTAGTAGAATGGATTTTGTGTCTTCCCAAATTCCCACATAAAAATAGAGCAATTAATAACGAACTCACAAACTCATATACATTTACAACAAAATCAAGGTGACAAAATGTCCCTAAATCCCAAACTATAAGCAGGTGGTGCTAACCCACCAAAAGCCACAAGACTTTCATGATGTAAGCCTCTGTGTGGGAAGAAACGACGAGGTGCCTAATGATGTTGACAAGAGAAGAACCACATAAGAGCTAATAGAAAATTTTCTGGAAAGTGTGGAAGTCCAATTTGAGTAAAGCAGCTTAAACTCAGATATTTTCCCCCACTCCAGTAATGAATAGGTGCAAGGGCTCAGACAAGACCTAAAGGGTGGAGCAATCTAGCCCCTTAAACTCTTGAAACTGAACAGGCTGGGTTCCCACCAAGAATAAGAACTGTTTGGAAGGGAAAAAACTTTGGCACATGTGACAACACAGATAAGAAAAAGTCTTCATTCAAGTGGGGGAGGGTAAGAGAGTCAGGAAATCTCAGAAAGCAACCTGTCATATATATTTTTTAACTGCATAAAAACAACAGAGCAAAGTCTGAAAAATAGCCATTTGAACCAATTCTCCTTTTGAAAGTTCAGGAAAACTAGATTCCTATATATATGAGTACCATAAAAATATCAAGGTCAAATCCAATAAGAAATTCTCATAAGAAAAAAGAGAAAAAGGAATAGGAAATATCCCAACAGATAATAAAAGCCTGACAGAAAGATGTGCTCAAAGGAAATATATATCAGACTGCAATATGCTTTATGAATACAAGTTAAATGACATTAAGTATGATGCAAGGCATAAAAGAATATCATATATTAGGGTTAGAAAAACTCAGAAATGAGATAGCAAAACTCAAGAGAAATGGAAATAAAAGGAAAATCATTTTAGAAGTGAAGACCAAACTAGAAGGACCACGAAGGTGGTCCTTAATCTTTTTGGGTCTCTAATTAAAAAAAAAAATGGATTAAGAGATATAAAACGTGAAAAGGAAGAAAATTTTTTAAATCACCAATAAATGAAAAAAGGAGATAACATAGTTTGAAAAGAAAGTGAGAAATAATGAAAATAGGCAAAGGAAATCTAATTTATGGGTAATAGGAAACAGGAATCTCTGGATAAGAAAACCAGAATGAACACTACAATCATAATTCAAGAAAAAGTTCCTAAAATATAAAAATATCTGAAAAACATATTGCAGCAGCACACCAAAAACCTGAGGATATTAATGCAGAAATATGAGTACCCAAATATATTTTAGTAAGTACAAAGGGTTTTAACTCTATTTTCCCCAGTGTAAAACTATATAGCCTTGGGACTAGTCATTGTCCATTCTGGAGAAGACTGGAGTTGGGAAGAATTGTTCCCATGAAAAATAACATTCAGAAAACAACGAAGAAGTTGTGGTTAAAAAAAAAAAATGACAGCAGAAGAGTTGGTAAACAAAGTGAATAGATAATGAAATATCAAGAAACTAGAACATATTAAAAATAAAGAGGAAAAAAAATAGGAAAGAAAGGCTAAGAAAACAGGATGATCCTAAATGACCATTTTCCATACTAGGAAACATACATCAGGATGTATGTTATATAGATATATAAAAATAAATGTGAGTAAAAAGAGGTGAAGGGAAACCGACTTTGGCCCAGTGGTTAGGGTGTCGGTCTACCACATGGGAGGTCCGCGGTTCAAGCCCCGGGCCTCCTTGACCCGTGTGGAGCTGGCCCAAGCTCAGTGCTGATGCGCGCAAGGAGTGCCCTGCCACGCAGGGGTGTCCCCCGCGTAGGGGAGCCCCACGCACAAGGAGTGCACCCCGTAAGGAGAGCCGCCCAGCGCGAAGGAGGGAGCAGCCTGCCGAGGAATGGCGCCGCCCACACTTCCCGTGCGGCTGACGACAACAGAAGCGGACAAAGAAACAAGACCCAGCAAAAAGACACAGAAAACAGACAACCGGGGGAGGGGAGGGGAATTAAATAAATAAAAATAAAATCTTAAAAAAAAAAAAAAAGAGGTGAAAATGTGACTAATGACTAGTGATAAGGGAGGCTGCTATTTGTCCCAATAGTCTCTGTAGTAGTATTTGATTTTCTGGACCATGTTTATACATGTACCATTGAGAAAAAATGTAAATTTAAAAATGTCTGTGTTAATAGTTTGGCAAGAAAATAAAAAAAGAATATTTCAATGATAAGTGAAAATCAAATACCCATTTTTGAGACTATCATTTGATTTTAAAGATAATGAAGAACAGAAAAATGGATAATTTCAGTTAAATCTAAACTCTATACAGAGAAAACACAAGCTGCCTTCACCCTGAGCAATTTTGGCTCTGGCACATAGTCTGAAAATTGTAATGAACTCATTCTGAACAGACACTGAATATATTTTGATGAAAATTTCTGCCTGTGGAATATTCCTGACATACATTGCAACATAAAATTAATTTTAAAAAGAAAATAGTTCATTGTAATTGTGGGGTCATGAAATGCATTTTATGTTCAATCATCACAAATACTAAACATGAACCTGAGTCTTCATATAGTTAATGAATGACTTGCCAATGGTCACAAAATTAAAGAGTCAGGCCTTATGTCCTGATATTTCGACACAAAATTCACCGATTGCAGAATTTCTTCTAGAGAATGTTAAGAGTCAGCATGTGAAAAAACCTACTTAACTAGAACACTGGTTAATATTTATTTTAGGTTATATTAAAATCATCCCTTCTTTGATATGTTTTTGGAAAATAAAAGAGTGAAAGTGAAATAAGAAAAGTCAGCTACAAAACTTTCTCTAATTCAGCATATATAATAGAGTGAAATGCATATGCTCTCTAGAAGCAAAATGGTATGTTTAAGTTTCATTTTCTAATTGTTTGTTGCTAGTATACAGAAAAATAATTGACTTTTAATATTGATCTTGTCACAGGCAATCTTAAATTTATTTATATGTTCTGATACTGTTTTATTTTGGATTTTCTACATTAAAATGTTATATGTATAATAGTGGCAGTTTTATTTCTTCTTTTTGAAAGTCTTTATTTTGCCCCATAATATCATTGGAGTACAACATTTAATAAAAACATTCTACCTAAACTTAGAGAAGTTTTAGTATTTAGCCATTAAGCATAATGTTTTCTATAGGTTCATGGTAGACATTCAACCAGAGTATGATAATTCCTTTCTATCCCCTAGTTTACTATGAGTTTCTAATTATGAAAGAGTATTTAATTTTATTAAATGCTTATTCTACATCTAATAAAAGAATCATGTTTTTATGTTTTCTTTCAGTTAAGCTGGTGAAGTGTATTGATTATTTTTCATATTTTAAGCAAATTTGCTTTCCTGGAACAAATGCAACTTGATTGTGAATATCGTTTAGTTTTTATATTTTCCTAAGATTTCTTTTCTAATATTTTATTTATTTTTTCTCATCTATATTCAGGAAAGTGGCTGACCTTTAATATTGCTTTCTTGTAATGTTTTTACAATTTTTTTTTGTGTTAAGATTAAGTTGGCCTCATAAAGCAAGTCATAAGTGTTTCCTCTATTTCTATTTGTTTATGATTTATTTTATTCTTCCTTAAATGTTAGGAAGACTTCAACAAAGGCCATTGTTCTGTAGGAAAGTTTTTAATTACAAATTTAATTTTTTTAATGCTTATAGGACCCCACGTATTACCTCTTGTTTCTGTTTCAGTAATTTGTGTTTTCTAGAAATGTATTTGTTTTAAGAACATCTTTGTATACATTGTTTCAAAGTTTTTTTCTATGTGTATTATCTTTTTTTTAATTATAAAAAATTCGTACATAAAGTACAGTCTCCCTATACCACCCTATTATTAACACCTTGCATTGGGGTAGTACATTTATTACAATTGATGAAAGAACATTTTTATAATTGTACTATTAATTATAGTACATGACTTACATTAGGGTTCACTAATTATATTGGACAGTCCTCTGCTTCTTTTTCTTTTAATTTTTATTCTAATAATTTTTATTCTAATAATGTAGAATTTCCACTTTTAACCACCTTCAAATATATAATACAGTGCTGTTAATTATGCTCATAATCTTAGCATCTCTGATTTGAGGTTTTTCTTATTTTTAATGTAAGCATTTACAGCTATAAATTTCCCTCTCAGCACTGCTTTTGCTGCATCCTTTATGTTTTGGTATGTTGTGTTTTCATTTTCATTTACCTCAAGATACTTCCTAATTTCCTTTGCAAATTCTTCTTTGACCCATTGATTGTTTAAGAGTATGTTGTTTAATTCCCACTTATTTATAGATTTTCCATTTCTCCCTCTGTTGATTTCTAGCTTAATTCTATTGTGGTCAGAAGAGATACATAGCATGATTTCAATACTTTTTAAAATTCATTGAGACTTCTTTTGTGGTCTAACATATGGTCTATCCTGAAATATGATCCATGTGCACTAGAGAAGAATGCACAATCTGCAGCTGTTGAGTGAATGCTCTATGCATGTGTGTTAGGTCTTTCTGGTTTAGAGTTTCATCCAAATATTATTTTTCCTTATTGCTCTTCTGTCTAGATGTTCTATCCGTTTTTGAAAGTTATGTATTGAAATCTCCTCTATTAATAGAATTGTCTATTTCTTCAAATTTGTCAATATTTCTTCATATATTTTGAGACTCTGCTGTTAGGTACATACATATTTATAATTGTTCTATCTTCTTGTTGAGTTGACCTCTTTATCAGTATATAATAAACTTCTTTGTCCCTCATAACAGTTTTTGACTTAAAATCTACTTTATTTGATATTAGTATAGCTACTCAGCTCTCTTTTAGTTATTATTTCCATGATATCTTTCTTCCCCATCCTTTCATTTTCAACTGACTTATATCTTTGAATTTAAGGTGACTCTCTTGTAAACAGTATATGGGTACATCCAAAATTGAATTTTTGTCCACTCTCCCAATCTCTGCTTCTTGAGTGGAGAATTTAATCAGATTACATTTAAAGTAACTTCCCATAATGCAGGTTTTTCTTCTTCCACTTTACTGTTTTGTCTTTGTAAGTATCTTATCTTTTTTGATCCTCAATTTTTCCATTAATGTCTACTTCCATATTTGTTAGGTTTTTGGTATTGTATCATTTTGAGTCCCTTCTCATTTATGATTTTTTTCATTATTTTCTTTATGATTACTATGTATTTAAAATATAACATTCTAAATCTATAACATTCATATTTGGAATGTACCAACTTATATACAATGCATACAAATATACTGTTTCTTAACCCTCCATACTTCCCTATCTCTCTTGAGCTTGTTAAAAATTATCTTTGTACATTTTATGTCCAAAATCATAGATTATTGTTACATTTTATGCATTTGCATTTTATCATCTGTAAGAAGTAAGAAGTAGAGTCAAATACCAAAAAATGCAATATGATAGTACTGGCATTTATAATTATGCATTATGGTTACCTTTACTGAGGGTCTTTATTTCTTTATGCCCTATGATCCACTGTCTAGTGTTCTTTCTTTTCAGTCTGAAGAACTCTCTTTAGTATTGCTTGTAGGGAAGGCCTGGTAGTAATGAATTTCCTCAGCTTTTGTTTATCTGGGAATGTCTTAATTTATCCCTCTTTCTTAAAAGAAAATGTTGCCAGCTTTAAAATTCTTGGTTGGCAACTGTTTTCTTTCAGAACTTTTAACATTTTGTACCACTGTCTTCCTGCCTCCATAGTTTCTGATGAGAAATTGGCATTTAATCTTATTGAAATTCCCTTGAACATAACTCATTACTTTTCTCTTGAAGCCTTCAGAACTATCCACTTGTCCTTGGCATTGCAAAGTTTGAATACTAAGTGTCTGGTCATGGTTCTCTTTGAATCATCTTGTTGGAGTTCTTTGCCCTTCTTGAATGTGCATATTCATGTCTTTTGTTAAATTTGGAAAGTTTTCCGCCATTATTTCTTTGAATATTCTTTATAACCCTTTCTCTCTTTTTTATCCTTCTGCAAACCTGGGAGAAGTCTGCTCCTCTCTCTGAAGTTTCCTTCTTTCCAGGAATTTGGCCCCTCCAATTCCTGCTTTCCCATCACTTCTCCTATGCATTCATATTACATGTGTGTGTGTGTCTGTGTTGGGGGTTATTTGTCTTTTCTAAGTATTCTCACTAGGAATATTGTTTTCTGTCTGCTGAAAGTGATTCCATCATAAACAGAAGGGGAAGTTAAAGTATACATTTTAAATATTAAAATGTTAATATATTCAAAACACATCTCTATCGAATGGTTCTGACATTATTTTAATTTGATAAACTAATGGAGGATGTTGGCTAAGAAATTTTAATTCAGACTTCTTACACATCTCATGAGCCATTAATAAGCATGGATTTAAAATTATGGTCTTAATTAGGAGTTGGGCAAATCTATGTTTGAATCTAACTTTTATCACTTTTTTGCCTAGTAGTTATGTGACTTTGAGCAATTTATTTATATTCTCCCAGGCTTAGCTCCTTTTTCTGTTAAATAAATGTAAAAACAACAAAAAACTACGTCCAACTAAGCCTATAGGTTTGTTACAAGTATTAAATGAAATTACATATTAAAGCATCTAGGTAATAATTAGTCAATATTAACCAGTAAATAATGCTATAATAATTAGTCAATATTAACCAGTAAATAATGCTATTTTCCTTCACCTCATGTTTTCCTCTGGTAATTATATAAAATAACCAAATGCTGTATTAAAGGAAGGTGATAGAAAAATAAGGAAACTGGAAAATTCTAAGATATATGAATAAGTGAGAAATGACAGTATTAAGAACCATCATAATCACAGGATTAAGTTTAATTATTCAACTCATATGAAATTGTGAAAATGGAATGATGAGGAATTTTGTGTAAAAAGTAAGGGATAGACAGCAATATATATCTCACTGCCATCAGGCATAGATTAAGGCCCTGAGTATATATTTCAAAGGAATAAAGGTATGTATCAATTATTCATTACCTTAATGAAAGAGAATATATTGCCTGCTGTTCAGAAAGTCATTAGCTCTTTCTAATGAATGATAATCATTTAGTAAATCAGCTGTGTCTGGTGAGGCACTTGTGATAAGCTTCTTTCCTACCTCTGATAATAGAGCTGAATCTGCACATTTTTCTTCTTCCATAATCACTCCACTATCCTCAATAACAAACAAAATATACAGTATGTTAAGGTATAAAGAATAGCTCCCTTCCCTCATTAAACTTAAGAAATTATACATCCTTAATTCTCTGAGATGTGAGAAACCAGCGATTTTGTGAGAATGTTTGAAATCCACTCATTTTAAGCACTTTGAGTTACACATATCCATAAGGGAATCCAAAGTCAAGAAATAAAGGTGGTAAAAGCACAGAAAATTATGCCCCAAGAGGAAAATGTGAGAAATCAGAGTGGTTTAGCCTAGAAAAGAATGATTATCTAAAGATAATATGTAAAATTTTCGTATTAAAAATAATCCATTGTACCACCAGATATGTCTGATTAAAGAAATAATAACTATTCCCTAAAAGTTACCTCCCTTTTACTTAAATGTGCCCTCTCTCTAAGCCAAACCCAGTAAAAAAATACTGTATATTCCCACCAGTGCCAGACATGACTCTTGGGGATGAGCCTCCTTGGCATCAAGAGATTCATACCAAGCACCAACCAGTGACGCATTTGGAAAAAGACCTTGACCAGAAGGGGAAAATATCAAACTGTTCCTGAAGGCTCTAGATTCATCCAGATATTATAGGCAAGGCACACAATCGCCTGAAATCAGCACTTTGTTGGTGGGCCTTACCTTGGAATATCTGACAACCTATTTCCCCAATGAAATAGAGTTAGACTCACCTATAATTTCCCTACAAATCATCTTCTACCCCTTTTATTTGAGCCTATAATTAGCATTATACCTGTTAAATATGTCTCAGAGACTTAAATCTCTGGTATATTCTTTTGCTAATTGAGCCCTGAATCTCAGAAGAGTTGCAGCCAATACCTACTCTCTAGTTCATTGAACTCACCCAGGAAAACTAACAAAATGAATATGATGGACAATCCCCATCCCCCAAAACAGAAAGTCTACGCCTGCAAGCAAAACAGTTCCTTCCATCTACCTCGTAAAATCTAAGCCTCTTCTCAATCTGAAGCACAGTGGGCATCACTATCCCTAAATCCTTAAGACTGAGGAATGAACAAATATAAAAGGGGAATGCAACCATGGACACAGTAAACTTATCATTATTGTATTAATTGAAGAATATGTAACAATGATATAAAGATAGTGGATATCAGAGGTTTTGAGAGGAGGGGGAGGGAATAATAAGTGGAATATAGGGCATTTTAGGGCATTGAAATTAATTTTAAACCACAATATAAACAATAGACCTTGGTTAGTAGCAATTCTTCAATATTTACTTATCAATTGTGACAGATGCACCACACAATTGTAAGATGTTATTAATAAGGGAAGATGTGGGAGGGGGAAAAGATGGGAGTATATGGAAATCCCTTATATTTTTAATGTAATTTTCCTGTAATCTAAAATTTCTTTAAAAATAAAGTTTTTTATATTAAAAAATAAAAAAATAAATGGGTTTGAATTAAAGCACAAATAAAACTTAAAAATAATTCTTCTCTGTAATGTTTCATCAAAGAAAAATGAGGAGTGCTATCCCCCAGTGAGGTTCAAAGAAAGCAGGTAACTGATTTAAAAAATACAGACTGTTCTTTTCTGCTTTTCTGCATATTTTTGGTGCTCTGGCAAGCAAATTGGAGAAACTATTTTTTGTAAATTAATTTTTATAAGTGTATAATTTTTGAATTTTTAAAATTTTTATTAATCAGGAAAGCACAGATGAAGGTGAGTGCTAAATGCTATCATGAACAAATAGAAGTGGGGTCAGTGGAAATACTAAGAACTTCATAGATTAAAGGGATAGGGGACATCGATAGGGGTTACTTTTAAAAGATTCCTGCAAAACTGACTCAGGCCAACTTTTCATGCTGAGGGTTTTCTTATTTCTTTTTCTTTCTTTCTGTGTTTTTTTATTATGACCTGTTCCCCACTTAAATAAAAAATTGTTTTCAATCAATGAAGATTACCAAATCAAGCATCATTTATATTCATAACTTCAGAGGTGAACTTGATTGCTTCAGGGAATGGGTCAAACCAAATATTTTTTCGAGTCAACCAGCCTACTTAATTTGAAAATTAGTTGACAATGGCATGTTTTTGTGTAACTTAATGATGTGAGAAATATGTACTGCATCCTAGGCTATTTCAACATTCAGAATGATTCTCTACCAGCTTAGGATTTCTAGTACATTTCTTTTACTTCTTCTATGACACATTAATTTAGTTCCACTAAATAATTCTGGTTCAGATATATATGCTCAAGTGCCTGGAATTTTCAAGTAAGATTTTCTTAAAGGGTTTCTTAGCCACTAGGGATAGTTGAGCAGGTGGAGAAAAATTTTATCAGGAGAAGCTTGAATTTTTACCCTACTTGGTACGTGTACAAAAGCAAGGCAAAATGATCTGTTATCTGCCAAGGACCTCAGTGAGCAAGTTTATTTTCTCTTTCTTCTGCCATCAACCACTTGCTGAGTCAATAATCCCAAGATCTGGTAAGAAGACTGTCTCTGAGAGTCTGTAGCAGTGAGGACACTTGTATTTTTGGTAGCAGCTGTTTCAGATAGATAAGGAAAGGAGAACTAAATAAAAGGGAAATGAAAAATAAGATAAATAAGAAAATACCACTGATCTCTGTATGCCTCAGCTTTTCTCTGGATAGCATTATCATAAAGGAGAGACACTGACTCTTCATGTGTGTAGAGATAGAGTGGAATAAAAATTCTTCTGGTTTGGGAACCCCGAGAACTGGGTTCTGATCTCAGTGTAACCCCTAATACTGAGTGCTGAACCCTGCTACATTGTGCTGTCTTCATCTATGAAAGTAAGACTGTAAGATTAACTCACTTATAAAGTCCCTTTGCATTTTACAAGTCTTTGTTGACGAAGGTGAGGTGAAACTAGAAGACAATGAATCCCAAGCAATTTCTGGACCATGACTTCTAATGACTGCTTACTCTAGAAAACTCCATAATTTGAGAGCCTAAACCTGCTTCAACTAGCGCCATGGTTTTTTGTCTGACAGCTCTAAGTGAATATTTGCAGGTAACACAAACATTTGGAAAGGAACAGGAGGAAAACCTGTGCTGCTTGTTCTGGCTTCTCATGGTGTAGGCAAGAAGGCAGGAGCTGGGATTAGGACATTGAGTGGGTGGAAATGAAGTGAAACTAAAAAGAACAGTGCCTGAAAGTCATCAACAGAATTGTGGCCCTCACAAAATCTTCACATGGAGATTTTCTGAAAATAGACTAACAGTCTATAGTTATGTTTGAATAAGATTAGCTATTGAAGCAAACTAATGTGTATGTGTGTGAGTTGTATGTGCATGTGTTTAATCACACATATCCTTAATGTACACACGGGATCATCATTTGAAGAAAAAAATTGTTTTTCTAGAGAGACGTTCTTTTTTCAGTCCAGAAATTCATTCACTTTTTATGCAACACGGTCATAGTGCAAGAAGAGACAAATAACACGTGATCAGATACTGAGCAAGCATTACACGTTTACAATTTTATTTAATGTTCATAGCTCTTTTATAATATTTATTATAAATTTCAAAAATGGAAGTTCAACAATGTCAATCAAGTTGTCTATCACCACATAGCTATTAAGTGGTGGAAACTGAATTAGAAGTGAAGTCTCCCTTGCTCTAATATTCTTTTTAATTTGCTTTAATCTTCTTTTAATAACACCATGCACCTCTATCAGTACAACAGGAGACCTGTCCATACTACCTGCTAATCCTAGTCTCTGATGGGATTTGATTTTACCAAACTCATAAATTTGCCTGTTACTGTTTCATGGATGCTGGCAAAGGATATAAGACTTATGGCCAGAAACAAGGGAATTTTTAACTCACAGCACAGAAAGCAACATAAGCATTGGTAGATTTGCTCCGATTCCTGTATTAGCTCTCTTCTGCAGACATGAATTACCACAAATTCAATAGCTTAAAACAATACCTATTATCTCACCCAGAAGGGCTCATCTGGGTCCTCTGCTTAGTTCATCAATAGGTCAAAATCAAGGTGTTGGCCGGCTTGGGGTCTTATCTGGAAGCTCTGGGGGGAGGGTTTACTTCCAGGCTCGTTCAGAATTCTGTTGGCAGAATTCAATTAAAATCCAAACAGCTGTAGGGTAGAGTTTCCATTTTCTTACTTGCCATTGGGTGGGGGTTGTTCTTGGTTTCCAGGGGCTACCTGTATTCTTTGTCTTGTGGGACCCTCCATTTTCATAGCCAGCAAAGTAGCATCAAATATTTATGCTCTTTGAATTTCTGTTCTCCGGCATCTTTTTTACTTTGTCTTGTGCTTCTGTTCTTAAGAGTTTATGTGAGTTCCCACTGGGCCCACATGGATAATCCAGGATAACCTCTCTATTTTAAGGTCAACTATTTAGTAACCTTAATTACCTCTGCAAATCTCCTTTGCCATGTAAGGTAACATATTAATGGGTGTGCTATCTCATCACATTTACAGTCCCAGGGCTCGGGGGTGAGGGGGGAACTTCTTGCAGTCATAATTCTGCTTACCCCTGATCCCCTGAGCTGTGGTCCAGATGGATGCTCACAAGCAGTGTTTGCTTCCCAGTCCAGGAACTCTAAGCTTATGGAGGAATCCACCACTTTTACAGCAAGCAGTAAGTAAGCCTGCTCTTTGTTTGTGGGGGAAATATTACCTCATCTCTCAAGGTTACCAGCTGCATAAACACAACACTAAGATATAGCTCTTGTAAAGAGTGAGCAGGGTCTTGCATTCTTTGGCACAGCCAGCAAGACTTGTAGGAAGCATGATGACCCTAGGGGACTGTCTATCCCAAAAGACTCCTAGAGTTCTTAAGGAGCCCAAACAACAAATCAGCCTTCAATCTTGGAACACATAGTTCCAAACTAAGTGAAAAGATCTCTTCTAGATTGGGCTTTCTGTTACAGTGAAAAGTGTTCTTCCTGAATTCCAAGAAGAAGAAGGGGAGTGGAAATAGAGCTGAGTCAAATTCTACATCATATTGTTGAGTGGGGCATGATCCCAACCATTTAGGTAAGAGAGAGACAAAAATCAAGTCGAAACCTATGACCAGCTTAGATGATAGCTTAAAGAGGGAGATAATGGAAATATTGATACTGACTATAATATCAGAGGTGTCCAGTTCTGAACCTCACCTCCACTGATGTGTGATTTTGGATAAGTTATTTAATCTTTTGAGATTCAGTTTCCCTGTCTATCAGATCAAAATAGTATATACGCTATAGATTATAGTTATATAGAAAATTAAATGAGGAAATTCCTGCAAAGCTCCTAGCATGGTGTTTGGTATATAGTAGGTGTTCCACCATCCTCCCTTTCCCAACTTTAAATATACACAAATGTGAAGTACGTTATCTGTCATAAATCCACCTTTGTTATAACACCAGAGCTTCCACCTCAAAAAAACACCCACTGGATAACCATAGGTATCATTTGTTGAAGTCCACTACATGCTCCATGCTTCTTTCTAAAATGAGCTTTGGATTCAGAATGACAACATATATGATAAATAAACATGTGCTACCAAATGACATTTATGTTTACATACATGTATACTTCCCTAATTTAAATCATACTACTAATTCTAAATTTAGAGAGTCTTCAAGAGACCAATTTTAATATAACTTAAAAGCTTGTATTAGAGTTTAGGGGGGGAAAAACCCCAACACTTTGGAAGGATGTGATTCTTCCTTTGAGACAAATGTTCATCTGAGAAGGACCTTGGGAAACATAGACAGGTTCCTCTGCTCTGGAACCATTTCCATAGTCACCCTTCAGCAGGGCATAAGGCCCTGGGGACCACCAACCCCAGTATTAGGTCTCACAAACTCCTCAGTGCTATGTTGTGGTGCTTTATTTGGCTCTGTAATCATTATTATGATTTAGGTTTTTTTTTTAAAAAATTCATTTTTATGCTCTCCAGAAGACTCAGATGTGCAGTGGAAAGTACATTTATAAAAATATGTGCATGTGTGTAATTCACATTTGGGGTTTACCCCCAGACCACCTGGAATACCTTTATGGGGTCCAGTTCTCCAAGGGCCACATCATGAAAACGAAGAGGATGCTTCACTGAATTACAACTGGCTGTGCTTTGAGATCCCCAAATAAAATCAGCATCTGTAGTATTAGTATTAGTTTTAACATTAGTATTATTGAATGTATTTTCCTATTACTACAAATAAAGTGTACCTTTTCTCCATGTTAATGTTTTGGCAATATTTGAAACATGCAGTATTAAACATAATAAAAGCATTGGTCTTAACTTCAGGCAAAGGTAAATCTAAAATGACTAGCATTCTGAGAAAGCTGCCGTCTGTTTTTCTAACCCGGACACTGGAGTCTGAAAAATACAGACCACACCCTCAGATCCTACTTCGGGTTTATAGAAGGTCTAGTGTGTGGTCAAGTCCTCTAGACTTGCAGTTAAAAGTTCTTACCAGGGATGGCCTCAATGACACCGAGGGCTTCTAATAATTAAGTTGAAACCCTCTTGTGGCTCAAGTCCCAAGCAATCAGTTTCCTGAGTTTATATCAGGAGACTAGGGGCATCTAAGCTCCACAAATGTTTCCAGTTCTCAAGGATTTTTAAATAAATATTAACACTCCAAATTCTATGCTATGGAAAGAGCAAGGAAAAGGCTTAGGAACCTAGCCCACAAATTTCATGGTTAGAGAACTAACTACCTGACCGGTAGACAGTGAAGGCCAAAGGCACACCAAACCACACAGCAGAAGCTCAGTGCCAAACTGTGGCTGAGTTGAAGTGGATTTGGCCCTAAATATATGAATTCCAGGCACCCGGTGGTCTGAGACAGAAAAGGCAAAAGTAAGCAAACTAATTGGTAAAAGGATAGGCTTTTTTTCCCCTCCTGGTCTCCCTTTGGTGCCGGTTCTTCGCTCACAAGTGCCACTGCTGTTCCCACACAGCGGTGGGAGGAAAGGAGGGAATAGCAGGTGGGAGCACGGCTCTGGGATGCTGCCACTCGGGCCACAGAGAGAATTTGCCTGGCAAAAGTATTTTCTCCAGTCGCACAGGGAGAAGTTTTGTCCGAAAAGGAGAGGGCCGATCTTCTTCCACTTTCCCCTTTTCTAAAGTGAAACTATGTGCTCTTGATTGCAAGTCTTTAAGTGTGCTTAAACTGATTAGCACCTTCTATCCAGGAAGTCGGAGCTATTGCCTACAGAGGAACTTAGTTCCTCACCCTAGGGAAATGTTAATTTGACTTCTTTGTTATTTATTTGTTTTCTTTATGCAAAGAAAGAATGAAAAAAAACACACAACACCAAACAAGTATAAAAACAAATTTTAGATAAAATGCCAGGTATCCACCGTACTTTCATACAGTTGCCTTTATGTGAAAAATAAAAAAAACAGTTTGATTTTTTTAGGAGTAGATTTCCTGTCTCTTTTAGATAATTGTTTCTAAGAAAAAAGAGCTCCCTCTAGCTACCAGTTTAAACACCACACATACTGCTAACCAGCAAAACTTTTCCTTAAAATATGGGCTTATGTTTATGTAGCAATAAAAACTATATTCTGAATATCACTGAAAAGACTTCTGCAGAGATACCTAATTTCTAATTTATTGGACTAATTTTTTTCTTTATTTCTTCTTTTATTTCTAATTTATATGGATAGCAGGAAAATGTTTTCGAGGAAGAAAAATAATCAAGGATAGCTGGTGGCAGCAGGAATTGTCTTTCAAAGCAACAAACTGGAGATATGTGATATTTTTTAAGGTGAAGCTCCTGTTTATACTCCTTACATTTATTAGGATAAAACTAAGATTCAAAAATAATTTTATTTTAATTTCAAACTGTGCAAATATTAAGCATAGAGCTTGTTGAAGAATGTGAAGTAATTTATGTTTGTGGGAGTTTATCTAGAAAGTCCAAGAAAATATTTAGGCACTGTGCTTCCATTTTGAACTGCCTTGTGCTTCTGTTTTACCAAGTTATACTTCATTTCCTCATGTAGCTGCTCTGGTATGTTTATGCATTTTCTATGTTTACCTTGAAGTGTTAAAATTGAAGCATACTGACAATGCAAATCTACATAATTTCAAGGTATGTTTAACTGTGCCAAACCAGTAGGTCTTTTAAAGTGCCGTGTCAAGTGGTTGATTAGAAGAAAGTAGGCATCTCCTATAAAATCTGGCAATTACTGGGTAATTGATATCTACTCATTGCCACCACTTGGCTGTCTTCTAAGATTGGGGCAGAGAAAGCAGAATCAAAACAGGAAACTTGAGTGCTTGCTATATGGAATAAATCAAAATTATAAAAGAGCACCATATTCTTATCTTAAAATAAAGATAATGAGTTCTTTGTAATATGCTTATGACAATTTCCAGCATCTGATGGCTATTGGGGTCTTGATAGTAAAAATTCTGTTTTATTTAAGGGGTGCATAGTTCAAACTTTCAATGGTTTTGGAAGAATTAAAAGAGCACCCAGCAATGCCAGGTTCTCAGCTCTTCTGGAACCACCTAGAATTTGGCACTCCTTCATCCAGAGCTCTCTAGTGTTCTACCATTTTAATTTTGTATGCACATTCCTTGAATGTGGAAATGATTATGACATTCCCTGAATCATGGTGATTTTGAGATGATATATATCTCTCCCTTCCATCTTCCTTCTATTTCTTTTCTATTTTATTATTTTCTATTTCTGCATCACTGTTTGCATGAATGGCAACATTTTCATTTTCATGATGGCTTACATTCAGTGGTTACTTTCTATACCAAAGACCAACTGGACATTATCTGTGTGCTGCATGAAACTAACTCTGTTTGGATTCCTTAGAACACTATGGGTTTCAAGCCATTCTTTAGCCTTGCTTTATTAGTGAATATATACTCCAATACTGTAGCACAAATTCCAGAAACCATGCACACTTTCATGAACTAGTAAGCGAAGAGTACAAATGCTTCCTTTTGGTTCTCTCCTATTGAATTCCATATTCTGGGCACTGAGTCCACACACTGACCAGTGTGTATCATGCATCAATATCTGTAGATTCTAGTTTTTTGGGTTTTTTTCCCCTCACCGATAGGTGTAATAATAGGAATAGTTAACTAGAATATCAGAAGAATGTTTTAAAATTCATGTTAGGTGTCTTTTTTTAAAAAATAAGAAAAACACTTCCACTTTTTCCGAAGAAATGAATGCCAAAATAAACTTCCCAAGGGAAAAATTTAGTTTTAGTGTTCCTCAAAAAAATGTATTTCCAGTTTTATTACAGCTTTGTTATCATTCTGGAGTACTCATCATTGTGCTTGCCTCTTCCATGCTATTGATCTGTGTCAATTGTTCCTACATTAGTGCAAACTAAAACGTAACCATACAAAAGTAGTTTGTAGTGTCTTAGTTTCTTGCTGCAACTTGGAAATCTTTATGGTGTAAAGACATTTTTCAATTTTATAATAGAATTTGACCTGTAATCTTCCTGTAGCAGGTTTGCCCACGACTTACTATTATTACTTATGAGATTGTTTATTCAACTAACTTCTTATTACTTTCTTACTGTGTCTTAGATATTGCATTAAGTGTTGGGACATAGCAGTGTCTTGCTTCACAGAGTTTCTAGTTGAATGTGTGAGATGATTAAAATCGCGTATAAAATTTTATTTTTCCAATAGTGATAAATTACAGTAGTGAAGGTCTATATTAAATGCTGGGAGGATAGAGAATACAAAACACAGATTTAGTCTGAATAGGGGCTTATGGAAATGTTCCTGGAAAAGGTGATCTTTTATGTGGAAAATTCCTACAAATTTCTAATCCAGTATTCAGGTATTTTATTATATGTGATTTACCCTCATCCTCTGAATTCTGTTGGTGGAAAACTATTTTATTTTGGCAGATAAAATGACAGGACATTTTCTGTTGTAAGTTAAAAAGACAACATATTTGTGCTTATTTTTCTGTGTTTGTAAAACAGGATAATTCTAACTCCTTTAAATTCCCAAGTCCTAGAGACTGAAACAGACTCAGAACCACAGGTCCCTGCTGACCTGTCTAGAGCTAAGATAGTCATTCATAAACCATTAGAGTATTTAATTTCTTAATCTGTCATTTTCTACCAGATGTTTGGGGAAGAAAAATCATGCTTCTTAATTTTGGGGGGTTACCGCTCAGAGATCCTGAGAAACTGTACATTTTTGAACTCACAAAGATTCACAATAGCAAACTTAATCAGAGCTCACACAGCTCACTTTGAGAAGTAAGAATATGGTTAGAGCAAGAAACTACAGTATTCTCCAGGACTCTTCTAGTTATCCTAGTTGTTGAAGACTTTCTCCTTTTCATTTAGCTAATTGTGTATTGTCAGCTTCTAAAAATAAATGTCATATAGTCTAATGGTATATTTGAGTTTGAAATCATCACTTCCAAATAAAAATATATTTGACATATATATATTTGGAATTCTTTCCTACTTTCCATCCAGCCAACATAATATCTTTCTGAATTTCTAACATAAAATTCCTAATTCATAGAATGGATTGTGTTTTTGACTTTTGACTCATTATTAATCAGTCAAATGTATTTTGAACATACAAAGCAAAGTATGCTGAATATCAGGTATATCTTTGGGACTTGGAAAAATTAAATAAATATTCAAAATATTGACTTGCAGCAAAGAAAACTAGACTTAGAATATTTGAGAATTACTTTATCTTTCCTGTAAATTGAATTTATCCTGTACTTTATTGATCAATATTTATGGTAATAAAAGTAAGATTTTGTTCCTCTGATTCAAAGATTATTTTCTACCTCTCTGTTGATAAGGCCAAAAATTCTGATTAAACCAATTCCCTCATGGCACCACTAGAACACCATCATTAAATTAAGGACAATTGCACATTTTTTACAGACATTTTCGTGCAGTTCACAAATCTAATCCAAAGAGACTTTACCATCATCACCATTCATAGTAATTAGCAATGGGGGCCGACCAATATGGAAAATGTGGCCAAGTGTGAAATTCCACAGCTATAACAAATTCACAGTGCCATTGTACCTAAAGTAAAACAAACAAACAAAAACAATAACAAAACAACAACAAAAAAACAAACAAACAAGCATTCTCCTTTCATGGGAGGAGAGAGCCCAGAGGTAATGGAGAGAGGGAGAAGGAGGGACAGGTCACAGTAGAAAAAGCCAAGAGAATGCACTTCCACATTTCCTTTCTAATAAGAATAAACAGCAAGCAACTAAACTGTCTGAATCAACATAAGAAATTTATATGTGTTGCTGAGCCACAGAGACAGTGCTATGTATGGGGGCTAACTTGAAAAAGAAGCACTGAAATGCAAACACTGAAACACAGAACAGAAAGTATATGATCAGCTTATTCCCGAACATTTTGGTGGTATTGATTTTAGGATTATATTAATTGCAACACATTCTAGCAGGACATTTTTGTTAGACTATGACTCTTTCTCTGTAAGAATGGTGACAATGTTTCCCAAACCTAGGTCTAAGTGAGTGTCTCTATTTCACTTTTTAATCAGTTGCCAGTTCTCTCTGTCTGGATAAATTATAAGCTCAATCAGGAGCAAATCTAAGAAATCTCTAGCAAATGTTCATTTCTGAGAGGAGACAGCCCCACCCTAGGAGGTAGTTGCTATGATCAGGGCTGAGACAGAACAAGACCAAGGCACTGCTTGAAGTGGAGAAAGAAGGTATGGGTGGTATCTGGTGGGGCAAGGAAGTTGTAGATCTCAAAAGCACTAGCTAAATACACACTCAACACTCACCCTATCTATCAATTTGGAAGGCAAAGACCATGTGCCGTGATGAAAACAGCCTGTAAAGAAAACAGGGGTGCTTAAAACTGGTGGTAGAATCTCTTCTTGCCAAGCTAAGATCTGAGAGTCAGAGGAGAAATGGTAACATAGAGGAAACCTATTTTAAGAAAATGGGCCATCCTATAGGAAGAGAAGCTTTTAAGTTCTGAAGGTTGGATGGACAATACTAGCCTGGACTCCCCCCTCCCCCCTCCCTACCAGAAACAGCTGAAAATAGTTCTGGAAAACCCAGTTTATTTAAAAATGAGTAAGGAAAAAGACATACATCAACATCATACTAAGGTACTATATAAGATAAAACAAAAGCAATCAGCATACATTTCCTACAAGTGAGAAAAACTCATCAGAAGAATGTTGCCATAAAGTGGATAAAAATTATAACCCAAAGTTCCAGATGGGATTTAATCAAACAAAACTATTATGAATGATATAGAATCAATAAGGCATAAGTTTAATAAGGAAAGAAAAATTGATAGAAAGCATACAAATTGGAAAGGAAGAAATAAAAAGTGTCTTTATTCACAGATGATATGATTGGTTATGTATAAAATTACAAGGGATCTTCAAAACATAGGTTATTAAAATAAGTGAATTTTGCAAGGTCTAGATAAAGAATCAGTGTGATCTATTGTATTTCTATATGTACTACAAATAAAAACTTGGGACTACATATAAATACAAATATAACGAAAAATCTATATACTGAAAACTACAAAAGAACATGTAAATAAAGAGAATTATATCACATCCATAGACTGGCAAATAAGAACATGAAAGGATGCTCAAAATCATTAGTTATTAAGGACATAAAATTAAAACCATGATAAGATATCACTACAACCTACTAGAAAGGCTATAATTATAAACAAAAGCCAAAAACACAGGCAATACAAAATACTGGCAATATGTGCAGCAACTACCATGTCTATACATTGTTAATGGGAATGAAAACGATATAATTACCTTGAAGGTATCCTTTACAGTTTCTTATCAAAATAAATATAGACTTACCATATGACCCCGAAACCCCACACACAAATTTTACCAAAGAAAAATGAATATACACAGCCATCACATCCTGTACATTAATGGTTATATCAAATTTATTCATAATAGCCAGAAATTGAAAACAACCCAGGGTACATCCATGTGATGAATGGATAAACCAATTGTAATATATCCATAAAATGGAATACTACTCAGCAATAAAAGTAATTGAACAACTGATTTTTGCAACAATATGTATGGATAAATCTCCAAAAATTGTACTAAGTAAAAGCAGTCAGATGTAAAATATTACATAATATAGGACTTAATTTATATAAAATTCTGGAAAAGGCAAACTATAGAACCAAATTAAATCAGAGGTTTTGAGTGGCTCAAGTTGGAGAAGAGGATCGCATACAAAGTGGCTTAAGGAAATATTTTGGTGTGCTGGAAAATTATTTATCTTGATTTTGATGTTCACTAAACAACTGTATACTGTATTTTGGTCAAACCTCATAAAGATGACCCCAAAATATGTAACTCGACTTTAAAATAAAAAGCATAACAACCTAAAGGCAATATATGATAAATCTTTATTGGATTCTGGACAAGAGAAAATGAACCAGCGAAGACATTAATGAGACAATTGCTAAATTTTGAATATGCTCTATTAGATAATAACATTTTATTAATATTAAAACTCCTGATGTTGATAATTTTACTGTGATCGTGTAAGAAAACATCCTGTTCTTAGGAAATATGCATTAAGGTAATTATTTTTATAGGGACCTAATGTCTCCAATTTACCCTCAAATTGTATGGAAAAATGCCTATGTGTGTAGACACATATAAGCATATATACAAATGTGAAAGCACACACATACATATATGTGTGTGTATATATACATCTATGTGTTTCTGTGTACACACATGTGTGCACATGCATACAATATACACATATAAGATAGAAAGAATGAAGGGAAGGGAAGAGAGTTGAGAAGAAGAGAGGAGGGGAGAATGATAAAGCAATTGGAGCAAAACATAACACTGAATTGGTTAATGGGGGCACACAGGATTTTCTTATATAATTCTTGCAACTTTTCACTGTATTTCAGAAAAAAAAGTGGAATACTTAAAAAAATAAGTGCATAACATTTTGGAAAAATAAATAAACTTACATTGTTCATAGACCATTTTTATATTTGTTGCATCAAAATCTAAATGAATCTAAAGAAAAGGTATAGGAATTGATAAATTAATTTATAAAAGTTAAGGAATATAATTATAATACACCAAATAAATTTTATATCTATACATCAAAAATAGAAAATTAAAGTTTAAAAATGAAGTAACATAAAATTGCATTGAGGAACATCAACATCTAGGAATACATCTCAAGAAATATGTACAACATCTCTATACTGCAAACTATAAAATATTATTTAGTGAAATTAAATAACACAAAAACAAATGGAGGAATATGCCATAATCATGGATTGGAAGAATCAATATTGTGAAGACATCTGCCAATTCATCTCCATATTCATACATAAAGTCAAAGGTATCCCAAACAATTTTGGGGGAAGAAGAGGACAGAGGTGGAGTCATAAATGCATATAGAAATTTAAAAACTAAGAATAGCAAGATAACCTCTGCAGGAAAAAGGAAGTGGAAAACTTATGTTATCAGTTATAGCAAGATTTAATAGAAATCTGTATTACTTAGAGCAACATAGAATAGGAAAAATGACACACAAATAGATCAATGGATCAGAATAGAGTCCACATACAGACCCAGATACAGTAAACATTTGATTTATGAAAAATGCATAAATAATTGTATTATAAGCACACAATGATATATATACTATATAATAATGAGAATGAACCATCTAAAGTACATGGAAAAGTGTTGAATTTCACAAATTTAATGAAGAACAAAAGAAGTGAGGAGCAAAAGAATATTTACTATGTGATTTCATTTATATAAAGTAAAAACGTTTACAAAGGAACAAAACTGTGCTGGTAGAACTGTAGAAAGTGGAAGGGGGTACAAAAGGGCTTCATGAGTACCAAAAATGTTTATTAACCAGAATCTTGGTTTTATGAAAACACAGTTTTTACAAATGCATCAAGCTACACACGAGATAAGTGCATTTATCTCTAAGTTGGCTATATATCTATACATATTAAGTTAAAAAAAACTTTGAAAAATTTCAGGAAATTAAAATGAATTCAATTAAGTTTTTATATTTCCTTGGACTAAGGTTGAGGGTGAGGGTGTGATTGGTAGAGGAAAGAGATAATGAGATTCAATTTGTTAGTATTTATGCCTTTTTTTCCTTCTCTTTTACTCTCTACAGGATAAAGCAGTCTTAACTTTAGTAGTAGTTGAATGCCTATAGTAACATGGAAAGGTGGTCAAAATTAACTGCACAAACGTTTTCAAGGGATGCCTTTGATATTCTCTGCTATAATGCTCAGGGCAAACCGTAGTGCAATCCTTTGAAGGCTACTAAAAAGTTGGGCTCACTGCTGGAGCACTTAACTTCATGACCTTTACTGAAGACTTGCCAGGAACTCCACAGAACATTGTGTTGTTTCCTGAAAGAAACTGTCACATGGGATTAAAATTCAGTCAGAAATTTTACTTTTACATATAGGTTGGACGTGCTTTTTGCTGCTCATGCACTATTGATATAAAAAACTAAAACTGAAAATATACTAAAGTCTGTTTCCTAATTTCTTTTAGGAACAAAGAGTTTAAGTTATAGGAGATTCTGGATGTTAGTTGGCCATTTAACCTCCCATTTGCGACTGCTATAAACTCTCAATATGCCAAGTAATCAGTGAGCATTTAAAAATTTCTAGGCATTTTCTATGCCTAATATATATACCTAATATATGTTTTAAATACCAGATAGATTAAATTGTTCATGTGAAAATATTTGAAAACTGAGTAATATAATTTTAAAAGCCTCAAATTTTCATAACTCAACAAGACCATGAAGTACTTTGAGACCTAAAAATGTATGATGGATGTCAACTCAGGCGAATTGACATCTCCTCAACTTTGACAGGTCAATTGTGTGTATAACAGTAATAGTAATATTGCAATCAATACTTATTGACCTCTTATTATATACCAGACACTAGATTATGTCCTTTACAGAAATTAGTCCCTTTTTTACTCAAACAACCCTAGCAATTACTAAGGCTTATGGAGATTATGTATTTTGACCAAGGTAATGCCACTAGTATAGGTGGGGATGAAGATAGACACTAAGGCTAATTTAGTAAAAAAAAAAAAAAAGACAGAAAATAGATATGAACAAGATGGACTCCAGATTCTGAATTTTAAAAATATTTTAAAATAATACCCAGGATGCTGATAATAATTTTGATAATTATAATGAAACAATTTCTAGGAAAAGGTAAATTATGAACACTAAACCAAATACTATTTAAAGATAAGGCCATCTAATGTCACCTGTAATTTAACAAGGTGTTCTGGAATTTATAAGTAAAGAATATAGATGAATTTTTTAAAAGACATAAATATTTTTTAAAAAGAGTACACAAAGTCATTATTAGGTGCTTATAGGTTTGTCTGCTTGGGCGATTTAAGGAAATAAACTGAAAATTTTTAGGAACAAATAAGAGAGTTCTATAGTAATGTAGTTAAAATATTAAGTGTTTAAATATCAACAGCCAAACCTGACTGAAATATAACACTGATAAACATACAAAAAAAACAACAAAAAACAAATATAAAATAACTGGGAATAATTTTAACAAGCAATGTTAGGACTTACATGAAAACTACAAAACTTTAATGAGGAAAAATTCTAGCGATGCTAGAATGAAAGTAAACAAAATTTCCTGAGGATTAGAGAGACACAGAAAGAAAGCTAGAGGACAGGCAAAAATGGAGGAAAAAAAATGTCCTAGGGCTTAAGACACCAGGGGAAGGCTGGACACCACCCAGAAGAGAGGAGGGCAGAAGAAAAGAAATCTCTACAAAAAGACTGTGTGTGGAAGCTGTAGCTGCAGCTGCCAGTGCCCTTCCCCCCATACTCTAAGTGGACAGCTTTGAATTCTATCAGCCTCTGGCTCGTGACTTCAGATGGAAGGGGCTTTAGAGATCCACTTCCCCAGGAAATGGGAAAGAGAGGGATGCAGCCTAAGGCTGATTCAGCTTTTGCCCCCCAAAAATGTGGTCAGCTGTGTCCCAGGAGCCCAGCCCTGGCGGGAGGAGCCACACCATTGTTTACCGTGGGAGCTGGAAAGGGACTAAAAAGATCCCACCTTCTCAATCACCCTCCCTACTGAGATTCAGAGAAGAGTAGAATTATTTCCTAGCTGGGAAAAGGGGGGGAGGAGGGAGGGAAGGTTGCCAGCAAAGACTGGAGAACTGCCTCTGAGAAAGTTTGAATTGGGAAGCTCTGACTAGCCTGAGGCAGGCTCTTCTATCAGGTTGTTGCTGTAGGTGTTAGGGTGAACACACTCCCACCAGGCTTTGAACTGAGAGGGCTGCAGAAGAGCACCATCTGCTGGCAGACCAAGTAAGTGCATGTGGGTAAATTCAAAGTAATGAAAGGCTTTTTCCGGCCTTTACAACCTCCCTCCTCAGGGCCCTTTAGAGGTCTTCAACCCATTATTGGGTCCATGGCCCAGATTTGAGCAACTCACAGGGACAATCCTAAAGACCTAGAACTGGTTGAACCAAGAATCAAAGAAAGGCAGTAACAGTCTCCTGCCACTAAATCAGATTCCTACACATTGGCAAAAATTAAAAGGCATACTAAGAAAATGGAAAAAATAATGCAAGCAAAGGAATACCTCAAAGCTCCACATAAGACACAGGATTTGAGAATGCTAATCAACAAGGTTCATGCAAATCTCCAAAATCATATCATTGAGTTGAAAGACAATATGACGAAAGAGATAAAGACATCAGGAACACAATGGGTAAGCACAAAGAAAAATTTGAAAACCTGAATAGAAAAATAATAGAGCTCATGCAAACTCATGGTGTTAATAATTAGAATATTGGTTACCAACTGGTCTTTGACAAACCTACCAAGTCCATGTTACTGGGACAAAACAACCTCTTCAACAAATGGTGCTGGGAGAACTGGGTATCCATAATCAAAAGAATGAAAGAGGACCTCTGTCTCATTCCCTATACAAGGCTCAACTCAAAATGAATCAAAGACCTAAATATAAAATCCAGGACCATAAAACTGCTAGAAGAAAATGTAGGGAAACCTCTTCAAGATCTTGTGGTAGTTGGTGGTTTCTGGATCTTACACCCAAAGCACAAGCAATAAAAGAAAAAATATATAAATGGGACCTCCTCAAAATTAAACACTTTTGCACCTCAAAGGACCTTGTCAAAAGGGTGAAAAGGCAGCTGACTAAATGGAAGAAAATATTTGCAAATCACATATCTGATAAGGGTTTAACACCCATGATATATAAAGAGATGCTATAACTCAACAATGAAAAGACAAATGACCTGATTGAAAAATGGGCAAAAGACTAGATTAGACATTTGCCCAAAGAAGAAATGTGAATAGTAAGAAAACACATGAAAAAAGTTCAACATCATTAGCAATTAGGGAAATGCAAATCAAAGCTACAATGAGATATCATCTCATACCTATTAGAATGCCACAATTAAATAGACAGGAAACTACAAGTGGTGGAGAGGATGTGGAGAAATAGGAATGTGTATTCACTGTTGGTGGGAATGTAGAATGGCACAGCTACTGTGGAGGACTGTTTGGCGTTTTCTAAAGAATTTGAATATCGATTTGCCACATGACCTGGCAATATCATGACTAGGGATATACCCAGAAGAACTGAGAGCAGTGACACAAACGGACATCTGCATACCAATGTTCATAGTGGCATTATTGACAATTGCTAAAATATGGAAAAAACCCAGGTGTCTATCAACCCAATAAATGGATGAACAAATCGTGGTGTATACATGTGATAGAATATTATGCAGGTGTAAGAAGAAATGAAGTCATGAAGCAGATGACAATATGGATGAACCTGGAGGACATTATGTTGAGTGAAGCAAGCCAGACACAAAAGGACAAATATTGTATGATTGCACTATTATGAGCTAAATATATTGTATGAAGCCATGTAGTTAATAACTAGAATATAGGTCACCAGAAAATAGAATGAGGTTAGAGAATAGAAAGCTGAAGGTTAATCTGTGCAGAATTGGTAAAAAGTTGTTAATCTTTGAGGTGAAAGTGCATCATGATGTTTATAAGTAGCCATGCTATTATATGGGTATGACAGTGGTTGATAGAGAAAGTCTAAAGCCATGTATAAAATTTAAAAAAAAAAGGGAAGCAGATTTGGCTCAAGTGATAGAGTATCTGCCTTCCACATGGGAGGTCCAGGGTTCAAACCCAGGACCTCCTGACGCGCGTGGTGAGCTGGCCCATGCGCAGTGCTGATGCGCGCAAGGAGTGCTGTGCACACCGGGGTGTCCCCCGCGTAGGAGAGTCCCACACGCATGGAGTGCACCCTGTAAAGAGAGCTGCCCCATGCTAAAAAAGTGCAGCCTGCCCAGGAGTGGTGCTATACACACGGAGAGCTGACATAGCAAGATGACGCAACATCAACAAGAAAAAAGAGACACAGATTCCCAGTGCCACTGACAAGAATACAAGTGGACACAGAAGAATACACAGCAAGCAGACAAATGGGGACAGGGAAGGGAAGGGGGGAGAAATTTTTAAAGAAATCTTAAAGAAAAATAAAAGTCATGTATATTACTAGAAGAAAATGTAACATGGGACTGTGTAGTACAGTGAAACCTCATGTGAAATATGAATATGAGTAATATTGCATATTTAAGATTGTTTTTCTTTGAACCAGAATAAAAGTATGTTAATGTTACAAGATGTTAATATGAGTTAAAATAAACCCACACATATTATGCTAAGTGAAAGAAACCAGACACAAAGTACTACATATTATATGATTCCATTTATAAAAACATGTAAATATAAATCAATTTCCAATGATGGAATTAAATTAGTGGTTATATAAGGGTGGGGAAGGATAAAGGGATTGTGAGGTGACTGCTAAGGGGAGTGGAGTTTTTCTTTTTGGAATAATGAAGTTGTTCTAAAATTTTTTGTGGTGATGAGCACACAATACTGTGATTATATTAAAAGCCATAGATTGTATGGTATGTGAATATATCTCAATAAAACTGCTTTAAAATAAAATAATTAAAAAGATTTCCTAAATGGGAAATCTTACTAAGTAAAGATGTCAGTCTCCCCTTAATATTACTCTATGTATTTAAATCAATCCAATGAAATTGCCCATAGGAAATTTCTTGTTTTTGTGGGGATAAGAACTTGAAATCTAGTAGGGGATCAATGAAGTCAATTCCACTAAGAGATTAGATTAGGTTAATGGCTAGGAATAGACTAAGTGCAAGCCAAGCACTGTCAATGACCCAAAAGAAATTGAGTGATGTGCAAGGTCACTGCCGTGATACACCAGTATATACTTGACGTCCACAGAATCTCTCTTCTGGGATATGCAGTGCTTCTTAATGGTGGAAAGCAGGAAATAGAATGGAGAGAGACAAAGATGAATATGAAGCTGCTTTTCCCTCTAAGAACTCTCAGTATTTTGGTCAAGGCAAATCTTTGAATAGCTAATTAAAATACCTTGTAATGAATATTATAATAAATGTGTGTTTATGAAGGCAGATAGAGCAATGAAAACATTTAAACTGAGTTTTCAAGATACTTATCAGGTTCCCAGGTAGATGAGTGGAAAAGTGAAAGCCTGGAAGGGGAACTAGCATATGCAATGACACAGAGCATGAGAGACGATGTTCAGAATTAGCTGTGTGTTCACGACTGCAAACAGTGAGAGCCGAGGCTGGAAATGCAGATAAGTTCTCATTTGTGAGGGACGTCTGTCTGCCAGGCTAGAAAGGTATGTGTTAAATATGTATGTGTGGATGTAGGAGGGTCTATATGCCTGTAGAACATGTGAACAGAAACCTAAGGTACTTAGTTTTGTTGTGCTACCAGCAACTTATTTTTTTTTTTAAACTTTAAAAATTACCACTGACATATTTTTTAAAAAATAATGTACTTTATTTTATCTTGGATAGAGACTCTAATAAGGAGCAGACTATATTGAGGTCATTTCACACAAAGACTTTGAAGCTGCGCTCAAAAAATGTATTTAGTGTTGGCTGGAATCAGATTTAAAACAATGCTTATGTCCACTGCGTGTAGTATAAGAAATGTGAAGGAAAATAAATGAAATTCATCTTTTAATTCCTAAAGTAAGGAACTAATCTTTAATATATTTTGTCTTCATCCTTTATTAAAGCCAGCCAGCAGTATTAAACAAATAACAATAGTGTCTTCATATGAGTACACATGAGATGCACGAAACGTTTGCCTTTTAAATGTCTCCTAATAGATGTAAAGGGGAAAAAGTCACTTTCATGTGAATAGAGAAGCCTTTACGCTCCAATGGAAATAAATTACATCAAACATGTGAACTAACTTTCTACGAAATAAATTTCATTTGTGCTCATTATCAATCAGTAACACTGAGGAATTTATGTATTAAAATATTAATTCCCAAAATGAATGAGTAGTTTTTTCATCTGATTATTTATAACAGAATCTAACTCTGATTCTTTGGACCCGCTGATTTGCTCAGATTGAGAAGTACAGAGTGGGACCCTGCTGTGTGGATAAACTGATGACTCACTTTTAATATCAGGTTGAGCCGGGAACTCAAACTCTGCCAAGCTAACCCCACAGGGAGGCCCACTTCAGCTCACTCACGTTTCCTAATAACAGCTCTCTATTTCAACAGCGCTGAAATAAACTGTGCTTTACTTTGGCATTTTGATTTGTAAATGAAGGTAACATTTAAAAATAATGAATTGCAAGGGCTTCAAGGATAAAGATTGGGAGAAGCAAGTTGAAAGGACACCTATATTATGACAATAGCATGCATTTGAGGTTTATTAACATTAGAAAAAAATCGTTTTTAATGCGTTTTTGTTCCTATTTTAGCTCCAAATTATTCCACCTGCAGAAACATAACAATAATTGTGCCAGTTTTCAGATTATGAAAATGGTGGCAGGGAGGAGGGTCCTTTATAAATTTATGCTTGTAAAAATAGGAGTTTGAAAGAGGTATAATTTATAAACCTGGGGCCAAAGAAGTTTCACATGATGTAGGCCATGCATTTCTGTGTTTTGACATTGGGATTTAAACTATCACACTGGTTAGGATTTTTATGACTCCTAAGACATGTTTATTTGAAATCTCTCTGGCTTCGCTTGGTGAACTTTAGACATGCAAAAGTACCCCAAGGGCACACACTCACCTTTGGCAGATTTGTTTCCCATTTTCCCCTCAGAACTCTAGCTCTGCCACTATTGCCACACAGATCAAAAGCCCCATGTTTATTGTCCTGGCCACGTGATGGAAAATAGATCTCTGGCTAAGCGCTGCATTAGGTTTCCTGTCTGAGAGGACAAAAAACTTTCTGTTCAGACACAAAGATTGTGCTTATAAGAAGCGTGTGTTTGCATATGAAGCCATACTGCCTCACTGATAGCAAATCCAGCAGCATTTAAAATATTAACAAATCACTGCTTTGGTTTTGTTTCTTTAATGTTCACATCGCTCCCCTCTCCACAACAGCACTGGCATCCTTGGTAAGAGCCTTCTAACGCCTTCAATCTTGTCCTTCAGAGTGAAAGAGACATTTGCGCCTACAAAGAACTGGTAATTTTAAATGCTTTCACTGAGCTTTGCGAGATGAGCCACAAATATCAATCACACCTCCTAAGTTATATGTAGGGTGCCTTCATGATAGTGCAGGTGTATATTCAGGGAAATAAATAAGGAATACTTTGATTGTCTAGATCCCAAATCTAGCGCAACATCCAGGGACACAGACGTACTCAACAGCAGGGTTTCAATTACCAAGTTGAAGCAAATATGTCTGGTGTTCTCTGTGGACCTTTGTAACGATGCTCTATCACAGTACAGAAGTGGTGTCTTATTCTAATCAGAAACCTTATCTTGTGACCTGAATTCATTAACAATTCTCTATCTGCTTTGTAGAATAGGTTGATCTCACCTAAGTAAAAAATCGGAATGGTTTAGGAATATGTACCTCAAATTTAAGACTTAAGGTAAATTAGCATTGATTTCTGCTCCAGAACAATGCTCTCAATCCCTGTGTAAAAAGATTTTAGTAGAGGGGCTAGTTTTATCTTCTCTTTTCTTTTTCTTGCTCCCCCTTCTCTTCCTTCTTCTAGTGATAACATGCTCTTCATCCATAACAAGAGCAACCATGTTAATTGTAGTAAAAATTTTAAAAATAAAAATATAAGAGTAAAGCCCAATATCATTCAGGAGTTTGGTCAATCCCATCACTATTTTTGGTTTTCAGTCATCTAGTGCAATTTTCATTAAAGGCGAAGCAGTGCTTAACTATCACCTTCTTTGCAGGAGGCAAATGCTACTTCAATTTCAGTTTAACATTCTTATTCATAGATTGATCTGATATGTATACTATTGAACTATGCAGTAGTGAAACGATCATTTTTATGTCTATGAGTATCTTTCAGGTCACAGTTAAAGAGGTCTCAGTCTGCATTTGTTGAGTATAATTTCAAAGCTATGGTGAATGTTATTTAGCTTTAGAAACAGAGTTACAAAAATCATTTCACTCACAACTAGAAAAAATTTAAAAAGACATTTGGTACAATAGAAATAGTGAAAAAATCATTATTGAGGTAGAGATTGACAGATAAGACAAGTCCGTCCTAGAGGTGAGGATGCTCCATTAATTTGCTACTTTTTCTTTTAAGTGATTAAATGAACTCATTCATCTCATTGACATGGTATCCAGACAATGACTACCTGTCTCATGGTTTAATGCTGGAGCAGAATGGTTATTTTAAGGAACAACAGTCTAACAACCAAGAAAATACAAACGCAGTGTGGAAAATTCTGGAAGGATGGTTGTGGAGGTGAAAGTAGCAGAATGCTAAGAAATCTCTCAATCTCCCTGTAAAATAAAGAGCAAATAGGATAGGAAAATCAAAGTCAATGACATGAGCCAGAGTCAGCTATAATATCCTTATGTTACACACATCTGTGCAGGAGGAAATAGAGAGAAAGCAACTGTACTTCTGATGGTCCTGAGAAATTGAGCATGCTCCCTAACAAAAGGCAAGTTCAGGTACCAAACTCTGGTCCTGTCCATGTGGACCCATTTGTAAAGAGGACCTCGGTACCTGTTACTAGTTAAGGTGTGCCCAAACCAAATGAGGGTGGGCCTTATTCTGATATGGCTGAAGTCTCATACACAAAGAAAATTGGACACAGAAAGGAAACCACCCTCAGAAGACAGAAGCTAGGAGTCCCAGAACCTGGAAGAGAAGACATTGCCATGTGACAGAAAAGCCAAGGACCAAGGATGACCAGCAGCCAGCCCCAGAATATCACAGTCTTCTGGGAGAAAGCTTCAGCTTTCTGATGCCTCAATTTTGGACTATGCCTAGCATCCAAACCATGAGCCAATAAATTCCCATTGCTTAAGCCAAACCACTGCATGGTATTTATTTCATTAGCCAAAAAACTAAAAAACCCACCAAGTGGTATCCCTGAAAAGCAAGTGAACCAAAACTGAGAACAGCAGCTAAAACTGGCAGGAGGTTTTGCACAATCCAATTCACAACCCATAATGTGATCAGGGCTAACAGAGCCGAAGGAATAAGGGCCCTACAAATTAACAAAACTAGCAAACTAAGGCAAAGCTTCTCCTTGAGTCAAAATAGAGACAATAGGAAAAAATGAAAGAAAAGATCCAGATAAAGTGTGTGTGTGGGGGGGTTAATGGGCAGAGAAGACATATTAAAAATTAAGAAACTATTTTATCATCACTTTGCAAAACCAATGAATGAAGAAACTTTAGATCCATGACACTAGAAAAGTTATTCTGGCCTGCATTTCCTCTTAAATTTGAAGAAAAATTCATTTAAATTAATAATAAAATTTTAACAAAAAGTTTACAGTTGAAACTTATAAAAGATTTTATTAGGAAAAAATAAAATATGGAAGAAAATAATGTTCCTATAAAATGGAAATCCATACACTAGAAAGACTTGTCAACAAAACAAATAAAACTGTAATCTGATATTTCAGAATGAGATAGATGATATATTTTAAGTGATAAAAAGTATAAGCAAACCATATAAATTAGAATTTGATGAAAATAAAGTGATAGAACTCTGAAAACAGAAATAAAAAATATTTTCAAAATGATAAACTGGATTGGACACACAAAAGATGGAAAGGAGAAAAAATTAAAAGGAAAAAATAAATAAATATATAAAAAGGACACAATAACAAAGACAAAGCAATGTGTCTATAAAAATCCCTGAAGAAGAAAAGCAAAAGCAAAGAAAAGGATATATTATAAAAATTGAAATTCAAAAATATTTTCCTTTAAAAAACTTGGAAGTGCATTTTTAACATGCTAAACTGTGTACCTGAGAAAACAAAACCTGGATGATTAAAACTAAGATATATTCCACTAAACAATTCTAATTTAAATAAATGAAAGGAAAAGTCCTTTGGTCATCTAGACAAAACAACCCATTTACTTACAAAGATAATAAAATGGCCATCAGATGTTTGGGCATTAATGCTTTATACCAGGAACGAAAAACATGAACTAAAGAATTTTTTATGAAACCAAACCTATATCCAAGAATAAATTCTTTAAAGGTAACTTTATTAACATGCAAGAATTCAAAATTTATTGTTCCATGAACATTACCTACTAAAGAATGAAGTTAATACAGCCAAAATACTTGGAGAGACATGTGAAAAAAGGATGAAAGCAAGTATTAAATATATCTTCTTGTAGAATCAATGTTCTATTATTATCAGGAAGACAGTTTACTACAATATAGTATACAACGGCCCCATTCTTTAATAACAATGATACAACAGAACAATCAAAAAGTAGGGGGTAAGAAGGAGTACATGAAAAGTTGAATAAGCTTTCTGATTCTTTATAGGTACTACTGGGAATGAAAGATTACTATTTGAAATTAAAATAAGATGCTGAGGGAGAAGGAGTGGAAGGGGTAGACGTGATTACTAATGTCAATTTTGTCCAAAGAGTGGAATAAATAAACAGTAGCTAAAAAGGTTATTATATAATTTCAATAGTATTAGAAGAACAAGGAAGAGGCAGAGGAGGGGGAGGGGAAGGGGGAGAGGAAAGGGATGATAAAAACAAAAGCAAAGTAAAATAGATCACACAAAATAAAATAGGCTAAATGTAATATATAAACATGGCATTTCAGAATTGTCAAGCACAATAATCCTTCCAATGAATGCATATGGCTTAATTCTTCTATTTGAAGAAAAAGAGTATTATATTGCCTAAAATACAGCATTTAAGACTATGCTTATATGGAAGACATATACAAAACAAAGAGATTAGAAAGGTTTTAAAATTTAGTTGAATCTTTTAAGGGAAGTTTTTCTACTCTGCTTTCTCAGATTCTCTTTGTTTTTCCTCATTCTCAGTTTGCACAATTATCCTGTTCTGTTCCACAGTCTTTGTTGGAATCATGATTTTCATTTGTATTAAGTGGTTAGCAGTCAAATACTATTTGTGCAATTGGTCAAAGTTAAGATAGATGACAACTAGTATCTTTGTTAACTCCTTGGCTTTATCTATTGATATTGCTCTCAATCTGCCGTTGCAAATGTCCATGCACACAAGAACCATGGGGCCCTCGGGTGCACGCTCTGTGAGAACGGCTTTCCTCTCTGCACTTTGCCTTCACGTTGAGTAGTAACACTGGGCTAGCAAAATGGACCACCTTGGTTTTTTTGTTTTTGTTATTGTTTTTATTTTTTTAAAAAGAGGATAACTTGTAAGTTGAATAGTTTAAAAAATTTCTTCCACTCTTAAGAAGTTTTGGCTCTGAGTGATTATCAAATGCCTCTAATTCTTCACTTGGGATTTTATGTACCAGGCCCTGCATTGCCAAACCCATGTGGACACAAAAGAACTAACGAGAACATATATACATATATGTTTTCATATATACCCATGTAGGATTTCATATTTGACAGAGAGCTATTCTCTCAAACCTTAGAATTGAGGGAAATAAGAATTGCTTTTGATAGTTAAAATTTAACTCTGACACAAAATGAATCAGAGTAGGAATATGTAAAAGCAAATTAGAAATAGAGCAACTCTCTGCCTTCAAAACTTGACTGTCATATAATATAATATATAAATTTATCTAAAGAAAGAATAGGTTCATAGAGGAGAGTGCAATGGGATGGGGTATTTTAAGTTAGGAATTAAAAAAGGATAGCAATACAGATAAATGTCAACTCTTCAAGTAAGCAAGTCCAGGGGAGAGGAAAACCTCTGCAAATGAACTCAGACCCCTAGGCAAAGCCAACTTAAATGTTGCCAAATGGAAGAGACTGTAGACAATGAACTCTGGTGTTCTGTCTTGTTGTGAAGGGGATGCAATAGCCTATTGTATCAGATTCCACTAAAACTTTACTTGTCTAAGTATCTTTTTATCTGATTCCATGTTTACCAAAGAACCTTCTCTTTAATTTTGATTTCCCATCTGATTTTCACAGGGAGATGATATGCCAATCAAATACACATAAACGTTCTTATTCTCAGGAAAGTTATATTTCTGATAGCAAAATTTTAAAGTTCTTTCTGGATATGATTTCACTTAACATTTAGCTTGACAACAAAGAAATCTATGCTGTTTAGACTTGAATATTCTAAGTCCTGTGATAATTTGTCTCTTCTAAATTAATAAATGATCATTCTTCTTTAATAACAGTTATTTCTTGAATTGCTTAAGAGGAGTACAATCCCAACAGGTGGATGACTATTTTGATAAAATCAGGATTCTGAATCTTAAGGCTGGTCCTTGGTTATAGATCTTGTTAAATTGCCCACTCAGTAAATAAATATTTATTGAGTGCCTCCTATGTATTAAGCAGTGTTCTAAGTGCTTGGGTCACATTAGAGAACAAAACAGACAAAATTCCTACCCCTGTGGATCTTGGACTCTAGCATTAATTTATTGTCATCTGTAAGGCATCTTCCAAGACAGCTTGCTGGTCTTTCCTGAAATAAGTTTATAATCTTTCCCAGCATGCTCAAATCTAATTAGAATACCTGTCCTGCAAGTGAGCAACATCTATACCTAAATTGCTCAAGTATGCCATTTCTATTTCATTTTAGGAAGTACCTTTTAGAAGGCACTTAAGGCATTCTGTTTCTCACAAAGGTTTCAGTTTTCCCATTCTCAGGAAATAATTTTTCTTGGAAATTCAAATTCCCTTCCCATACATTATGACTCATTATCTCTTCGTAATCAGAGTCATCATTCCTCTATGGGATTAAAAATTCAGCTGTGAAAGCACTGTGGAATTCTTCCTCTCCATCGACTTTAATGATAACTTGGCTTCTTCACACAGCAATATTCTTCCAAAAAGACTAATTTTGGATTTTTCCACAAAGAGAAGAAAGCACAACATTTTATGGGGAAAAATAGCTCTTAGATTTTTACACACGTAGAACCTTTCTCTTTGTTTTTTCTTTCTTTTCTTTTTTGTAATTGTCTTTTTTTTAAAGATATATAGATCATAAAAAAATTTTACATTAAAAAATATAAGAGGTTCCCACGTATCTCACACCCACCCTTCCCCCACCCCTCCCACATCAACAACCTCTTTCATCATTTGGCACATTCACTGCCATTTGCTGAATTCATTTTGGAGTACTGCTCTACTGCATGGATTATAGTTTACATTGTAGCTTATACTCTCCCCCAGTACATTCAGTGGGTTATGGCAGGATATATAATGTCTAGCATCTGTCCCTGCAATATCATTTAGGACAACTCCAAGTCCCGAAATGCCCCCACATCACATCTCTTCTTCCCTCTCTCTGCCCTCAGGAACTACCGTGGTCACTTTCTACACATCAATGATACAATTTCTTCCATTGCTAGAGTCATAATAGCTCTATAGTAGAGCTGCAGGTATCTAAGAGTAACCTCCTGGAAGCCTCCATGTTGCTCAAATGCGGCCACTCTCTAAGCCAAACTCAGCATGTAAATGCATTAGCTTCCCCCCAGCATGGGAAATGACTCCCGGGGATGACACTCCCTGGTGCTGAGGGATTACTGCCAGTCACCAGTTGATGATGCAACTAGAAAAAGACCTTGAAAAAAGGGGGAAATGGTAAAGACAAACGAGTTTATATGGCTAAGAGACTTCAAAACGAATTGGGAGGTCATAAGAGTGCTTTATGGTGCTTTGCACATCTCAGCAGGATCTCATAGACAGCCAAAGCAGATACTACCCCAAACAGTGGGGCTCCTGAGGGCTATGGAGATGCCCAGGTCCTATGGTCATGGCAGATAGATCTGGAGTTCAGTGCCTTATCAGTGGTCCCTACTTTGAAATTTGTGCTCCTGAATGTGATGGACTTGGACTCAGATGTGACTTTTCTATATATGTCTCTTCTGTCACTTTTACTGAACCTGTGGTTGGTGATGGGGTTGGTATATACTAGGAGACTTGAATCTCTGGACTGGTCATGTGCCAGCTGGACCCTGAGCCTAAGCAGAATTGCAACTCCTACTCTCTGGTTTGTTGAACTTATCGAGGACAGCTAACAGGGACTTGAAGATGGTCAACCAACACACCAGGGAACCGAGAATGCCTACAACTGCAAGCTGGAGAATCACATCCATCAACCATGTCAAATCTGAGCCACCTCTTGATTTAGAGGTGGACTGGACATCACCATCCCAGGGTCTACAGCATGGAGGAATAAAATATGGATTAGCGTGGACTTACTGGTATTCTACTACAGAAAACTCTTTCTAAAGCCAATAGAAGTTAGCTGCATGCTTGCAGGGCTCCCAGTATCAGCTTATTAAAGGACAATAAAAAGTAATTCTTTCAAAAGAGTCTTCACTTCAGATATACAGGAATACAAAATTCTTTCATAAAATCAGCAACTTGCTAATTTTATTATGTGATATTTTGGAACTGAGGCATATTAATTAAATACATATTAAGTAAAGTCTAAATTTGGGCATGTGACCTCATGTTTATCATTATATGTATAAAATAGTCCCAGAAAAGTAGAAGTGTGGTTTTCCTTTTATATTTAGTTGATTTCCTTTTCTTCCATCTGTCTATTATATATTCCTGTTTTTCAGGATTCTGTTCCTAGCTCCTGAATGAGTTTCACCCTAATTATTTCCTTGGGTAGTCTTATATATACTAAAGGTTTTAAAAGCCACCCATATGCCCATGATTCCCAACTGCCAAGCCTAAATCAGATGGGCCTATTTAACTTCTTAGTGGCAATTTCCACTCAGAGGTACCACAAGCACCTCATACGCAACATGACTAAGCCTGAATCCAGAAGCTCCTATATCTATTCTATATAGTAGCTCCACTATCATTCCAGTTACCAACAGGAAGTCATCCTTAATTCTTCAATTGTTCCTACCCTTCCACAGCTAATTCTTCACTAAATCTCAACCATTTATCTCCAAAACCTTTTTCCTGTCTTCTCCATCTTCTATGTCCTTGCTATTAACATTCTAGTTCAACCCTCATCCTCTCACCTGGATTACTTTAACAGTCTCCTAATTTAGTGTCACTTAAGTGTAATCCAAGGACTCCTGCCAGTCTACAGTGTGTTTCCAGACTGTGTCAAGATAAGCACAGAAACTAAGAATAAGTGTTTAGAAGCTATCATAGCATTTTGTCCTTTTGGAGACTTCCAAATATGTGTTGAGTGGATTGGTCCCCCTGAACAGATTTTGGAAAATTTCAGGATTATTGAGCTCTATAGTAAATGGTATGTTGTGCAAGCTGAGTACTGATGGTATACAGTATGACCACATATCAGTGCACAACCAATTGGGAACTAAAATCAACAAAATTGTATCTAACATGGATGGTTTGAGAAGAACCAGCCACTGATGTACTTCTTCCTTCTTCTGTACAAAATCCATCCATGGCTCCCAATAAAATCCCAGGCATAAATTCTTAGCCTTTTGTCATGCAATGCAAGATCCTCCATTATCTGTGATTTTTATCTGTCTATCTCTTCATTGCTCCTTCTCACCCATGTTAAGCAACAAAAAATGCCATAGTACTGTGTTCCGTGGCAGGCCATGGGCAGTTTGCTCCTTTAGGACTTTGCTCATACACATGTCTTCTCCTATATGAAGCTTTTCCTGAATACCCAATCTGGTTCATTTTATCTCCGGTCTCCTCCTGTAACTCCCAGTGCATATGACTAATACTATAAATACCCCCCTGGAACATTGCTATATAATGTCAGTTTCCCTCATGAGAAGGTAGGTTCTTTCAGGCAAGGACTGTGCCCTATTCCTTGTCATTAAGCCCCTGCATGCCAGTGTAGACATTCAATACAATGTTGCTAAACTGATGAATTATTAATGTATATTAGATGAGAGTCAAGATTCCTGGGTTTGAGGTCTACCTTTTTACTAAGGGTAAATATTTCCTTGGGTAGACTTGTAAAGTTACTTCTCTGTGTAGTAATATACTCAAAGGTAAAGACAGGAATTGGACTCAGTGATTTCTAGTGTTATGCCAAATATTTTGAGGCTCCATATTTTGAGATTATGGATATACTTTTAAACTATGTAGATTTCATTTTTCATTCTTTCTGCAGACCACCCCTGATTTCTTGAACTTGCAGAACTATTAGGAAGTGAAGAAATTATTACTATATAAGCCTTCCAATCATATTAACTCTGCTTTCCAATTTCACTGTTTTGCCTAAAGAGTTTATCTTATATGCTATTCAAGGTAATAATGAATTATTCACAAACTTCCTTTCCAAATGGATATTACAGAAATTTGATAAGCTAGAAAAAAATTGGAAATGTTACAATCCTTTTTGTTTTAAAAACCACACAAGTAGCAAACCTATATTAGATACTTAATAGAAATCCTACCAGTTGTGAAGCTGTGATATGTATACATATAAAATAAAATAATTCCACATAGATATATGAAAGTTATGTAAGTGATAGGCCAATGGAAATTATAAATGTGTTGGGAGTGATGCAGTCGACCTCCCTTCCCTTTCTTCCCTGTCTCCTTACACACACACACACACACACACACACACACACACACACTTAGGGACATCTTTCACCTTCTGACCTTACGAATGACGACTCAGACACAGTATTGATTACCTAAGGGTAATTCAGTAATATGACACTCTCAGGTTATGTCTCAGGTCACACAGTGTGTGATAGCATTATTTAGCACCCACATACATTAATTTTTTTTATCCCGCCCCTTGTGGCTTTTTTTGCATGCCGTCTGCTCTCTGTGTTCATACGCTGTGCATTCTTCTGTGTCTGTATTTATTTATTTATTTCCCCTCCCCCCCTTGCAGCTTGCTTGCTGTCTGTTCTCTGTGTCCATTTGCTGCGTGCTTTTTGTTTGTTTCCCTTTTTTCTGTTGTGTCACCTTGCTGAGTTGGCTCTCCACGGTGCTTGTAGGCCAGGCAGCACTCCACAGCATGCAAGCAAGTCTGCCTTCACAAGGATGCCCCGGGACATATGGTAGATGGGAACCCAACTGATTGAGCTACAGCCACTTCCACATACATTAAATTTTAAAGCACCCCCCTGGATATAATCCAAGAATTATCTTATCAACACTTAACACTGCAGCCACAGAATGAAGAGGCAAGAGGGTGCAACATCTCGCTGAAATCAGAACTGGCAGAGAGACTGCTTTGAGATGTGGAGGAGGAACCAGTTTCAGAACTACTCAATGGCCACAATTAGTCTCCCAGTCTACACACAGGCAGAGCCTGCAGATGCCTCAGAAGCCTCAGCCAATGGACAAGTGTGCGTTATCTCCTCAAAATACTTTCAATCTGTGATAGTTAGAAGAAGAATTTAGGGAGAATGAGTGTAAAAAGAATAGGGGATGAGAGGAAGTCATGCAAGAGAACACCTATAGCTGCTTGAGAAAAAAGGGAAAAGATGAAGAAGGTAGAGCAGGTTGCTAAAATTAGACAGCTTCGTTTTCTGAGAAAGGAAGTGAAACCTTCTTTTCAAGACGTTCAGGATTTAGAGGTTTTCCACAAAATCAGATTAATCTTTGAAGATATTTAGCAGTGAATTGGTTCCAACAGCGAATAGGAGAAAAGCAAGATTTTTGGCATACTCAAAAGCACATAATGCATTGTTCTCTAAAAAAGTTTCTTTTTCCCAAAGGAAATACACTTAGCTTTTTAGTTTAAACACCCAAGACTAATTAGAACAATGCTCTCTTGTAAACTAGAAAGAGTTTTGAAAGATTATCAAAGTTGTTATGACTAGTATTACTTCAGGACACTTGAAAATGTACTACACATTTATGACTTTCAGGGATATTTATTAAGTGTTAGTGACAGTGTGAGAACTAGAGATAAGATGATGAACAAGATGGCCTGGCCCTGATAACTTTTATAGTTTACTGAGGAACAGAGGCAAAAGAGCAATCACAATAAACTGTTATAAGTGTTATGATAGGGAGGTAATAAGTGTTGTAAAAGACATAACAAGAACTGACAGTGTAAGGGTGACAGAAAAATTAAATCAAGTGGCATTTTTTCCTAAAATTTGGACGATGAATAGTAATCATTTCACTCAATGAAAAATGAGAGCACACCATTTTCTATTGCTAGAGTTGTTTTGTTTCGTTTTTTTAAGTATTAAAGGATAACTGGCCAGGGGCAAGAAACAGGTAGGGGAGAAAATAAAAGAGAGACAGAGAGACTGATTACTATGACTAGACTGTGGATGGCCAGGTGGGGCATAGCATGAGGCAAGTCTGGAGAGGAAAACAGAGAAGCAGGGCAAGAAAGGCCTGATCACGTGAGTGAGCATGCAATTTGTCATATAAACAGTGATTCTTCTGTGAATGGGTGGATGCACTATTAATAATTATGCCAGGACATGGGCATGAATAAAGATATGTGATAATTTTATTTAAAAGCTATAGAATAGATTTAAAACTGAAGGATGGTTTGCTTATATTTGCATTTTTTAAATTGAATTTTAACGGAGAATGGTTTAAAGAAAAACAAGAACGGGTATAGGGAAACCAGTTGGGAAGATTTTAGAACAACTCAGATAAGTGATGATCATGATCTGAACCAGGATAGTTTGACAATTTGGAGTAAACTGGATATACCTAGATTTAGAGGAAGTGGAAGTAGAAAGAATTAGAATTGGTGGGGCAGAGGGAGTGGACTGGGGAAACGTTAGAAATTCAGGACCCTTCCCAAGTTTATGACTTGAGCAAATGGGTGGATGGCGATAAATTTAATTGAGATTAGGAACATTTGGCAAGAACCCAAATTTGGAAAGGGATTAGGGGATATTCAACTTGTTTTTCCATGTTGAGTTTGAGGGGCCTGGGAAATTTTCAAGAAGAAATGTTAGACAGATTTAGACATCAGGAGATGTAAAAGTAAGTATCCTTGATAGATGGTTTTAAGAGTCAAGGGATGATATTTTTGTTGTTTTTTTAAACTTTATTTTTAAAGAAATTTTAGATTACAGAAAAGTTACATTGAAAATATAGGAGATATAGGAAAGTCCCATCTCTCTCCCCTCACATTTCCCCCTATTAATAATTCCTTACATTAGTGTGGAATATTTGTTACAATTTATCAACAAATATTGAAGCATTGCTACTAACCATGGTCTATTGTTTACATTATAGTTTATACTTTGTACTGTATAATTGTATAGGTTTTACAAAATGTAAAATGGCCTGTATCCATCATTGCAATGTCATTCAGAACAATTTCAGTGCCCTAAATATGCCCTATGTTCCACCTAATCTTTTGTCCCTTTCCCCTCAGAACTTCTGCTAACCACTATCTTTATATTAATGTTACAAGTACTTCCATTACTACAACACAATACCTACTTTGGTTCATGGTTGAATTCCCCCCTTATGTTTGTTCATTCCTCAATCTTGAGAATTTGGGGATGGTGATGACAGCTCTGCTTCCAATTGAGGGGGGCTTAGAGCTTTTGTGACAGTTGGAAGGAAGTGTTTTGCTTGCAGTTGTAGATACTCTTTGCTTTTTTGGATGGGAGTTGTGTATCATCATCATTTTGTTAGTTGTACAGGGAAGTCCGAAGAACTTGAGAGGAGATGTTGGCTGCAACTCTGCTGAGATTTGGGAAGGATGATGTTTTTGAAGAAGAGAATGTAGAGAAGATAAGATGTCCTTGGACAGAGCATCTCCAACATTTAATAGCTGAGTAAAAAAGAAGATTGACAAAGGATGCTAAGAAGGAGTGTCAAAGAGATAGGAGGGTAAAATGCTCAAAGAGAGGTGAAATGAAATAGCATTATAAGTATACAGTTGATTTACTTATGAATAGGTCTTTCAGGTTGCCATATATTTTTTTCTATTTTCTCTCCTTATTTTCTCCTATATAGATTGCTTTGTTTTACTTTATCTTTTGCATTGAGTAGTCAGAAATTTTTGTGATTTAATTCTATTAACAGTAACACTATTGCATGCAAATATGCATAATTGCCACTTACTTAATTATTAAATAAAAAGTACAATAATTTTAACTCCATTTTGCTAAGCAAAACTATAACATGTGTGTGTGTGCATGCATGTGTCTGCATTTTGGCCCGCATTTCTTCCTTTGTTTTGCTTGTCTTAGTTTATTTAATCTAGAATTGCAAATCCTATATATATATGGCTACTAAATTGCCTACTGTCAACATTAATATTTTCTCCTTCATATTTTATTTTGATAGCATGTAACAATTATTAGGTATCTAATCAAACTCTCTTGCAAAAATAATTATTTTATTTCCTTTTACCTTGTGCAAACTGACAGATCTGGATATAAATATTAACTCCTGTTCATACTAATAGGGTGAGCATTCACAACCAGATAAATTCAATATGGTGCTTTCTAAAAAATGGAAAGTTTCTGGCTAGTGTTCCGAATGTGTTTATTTTCTCCCCTTCACCTTTTTTTTTCATTGTTAGTTTTTACTTTCAGTGATTTCTGCTGTGATACCTTAATTCTTGAGTTCTGTTCTTGATTGAGTCAGTTGGTCTCATAGAAAACTTTGGTAGGAAAATGTACTATATTTGTACATTTCCCAAAACTTTGAAAATCTGAGAAAACCTTTACAATAAACTAATTGAGTCATAATTGTATCCCTCTGTCAAGTCTTTGAAGATATTTCTTGTCTTATAGAATTTTTATTGTCAAGAAAGTGAAATAAGAGATTGATTGATTTTGCTCCTTTGAAAATAACCACTTTTCTTCCTTCTGGATGCTCACAAATTCTTTGCTCTTGAAATGTAACCACTTTAGAGGCTTTTCTTGTGTTATTGAGCTAAGTATACTGGTTTTGCTTGAACATTTTTGAGACTCCTAAACCATATTAGTTCTTTCTGGCATCACCAAATTTCTCTTTACCCATACAATGCATTGTTGTTTCCAACTCATTTGCATTGTTTTTAGGTATCATCAATTTTTGTGTTACCTGGATTTTTATGATTTGCCTTCTATTATTTTCTCTTGTACCATTTTCTATTTATTTACATATTTTCTTCTCATTTGATAGTCTTTTCTGAGTTTGTTTTCTTTATTGGCACTTATTCTGCAATATGGTGTGATTATTAGTAGTATTAGTATTTCCAAGGTACATTTTAAATTTGGTCTCTACTATTTTTTTTTATTTAATTGACTTTTACAGGTGAGAATAGGAGAAGAAAGTTTAGGGAGTTCTTGCCTAACCCCTCTAATTTCTTTGTGAACTAGGAGACAGGATAACTGTAGAATAAAGGTAGGCAAGCATGGATGGAGAATTTGAGCTAATTACAGAAGTAGAGATCCAGTTTTAGAGAAGAATGGGTAAGGGAATTAACCAAGACAAGAAAAAGAAGAACTGAGCAAATAAAATATTTGGCTAAAACAGAGAACCATAAATTTGTGGTTTCTGCCCTCAGAGAACATAAAATCCAGTTGTGGAAAATGATAATTGCTCAAACCATTTCAACTCAAACAATGTACAATGTGCATAGTTGTGAATAAGCAATACAGATAGGTTTATGACTCTTATTTTTTACTTTTTGATGATAATCAACCATTCTCAAATATATGAGGAGAAACATTTCTTTCTTCCATCAAAAAGTCTAAAAACAAAAATAAGCATGATCACATCTTCCTACCAGCCCATCCATTTTCTGATGTTTCTTTAGAATCTCACCACATATAAAGGGAATAGAAATATATGTATACTTATATTTTTCTATTTCTTTCAAATTTTAAAGTATAGACTCTGGACTAATTTAGTCTCTGCACCTCAAATACTTTCAGCTTCTAATCTTAAAATTTAAGACATAAGCAAACTCAGCATGTGAATGCATTATCTTCCCCCCAGGATGGGAAACGACACCTGGGGATGAGCCTCCCTGGTGCTGAGGGATTATTGCCAGTCACTAACTGGTAATGTAACTAGAAAAAGGCCTTGAATAAAAGGGGGGAAATGGTAAAAACAAATGACTTTATATGGCTAAGAGTCTTCAAAAAAGAGTCAGGAGGTCATCAGAGGGATAGTGCTTATGCATGCCTCAGCAGGATCCCAGAGACAGCCAAAGTAGATACAACCCCAGGTACTGGTGCTCCTGAGGGCTATGGAGACACACAGATTCTGCGGTCATGGCAGAGGGCTCTGGAGTTCAGTGCCTTGTAAATGGACCCTATGTTGGAATTGGTGTTCCTGAGTGTGATGGAATTGGACTCAGATGTGGTCTTTCTACACTTGCCTATTCTGTCACTTTAACTGAACCTGTGGTTGGTACTGGGGTTGGTGTATACTCAGGAGACTTGAATCTCTGGATTGGCCATGTGCCAGCTGGGCCCTGAGCCTCAGAAGAGTTGCAGCTCCTACTGTCCGGTTCATTGGACTTATCCAGGACAGTTAACAGGGAGGTGAGGATGGTCAACCACCACACCATGGAACTGAGAGTGCCTACAACTGCAAGCAGGAGAATCACATCCATCAACCATGTGGGATCTAAACCCCCTCACGATTTAGAGGTAGAGTGGACATCACCATCCCAGGGTCCACAGGGTGGAAGAATAAAGTATGGATTAGAGTGAACTTACTGGTATTCTACTATAGAACTATTGTGACTAGTAATGGAAGAAATTGTAGCATTGATGTGTAGAAAGTGGTCACCGTAATTCCTGAGGGCAGGGAGAGGGAGGAAGAGATGTGATGTGGGGGGCATTTCAGGGACTTGGAGTTGTCCTAAATGAAACTGCAGATGCTGGACTTTATATATCCTGCCATAACCTACTGAATGTACTGGGGGAGAGTGTAAACTACAATGTAAACTATAATCCATGCGTTGCAGTACTGCTCTAAAACATATTCGCCAAAAGCAATGAATGTGCCACAATGATGAAAGAAGTTATTGATGTGGGAGGAGTGGGGAAGGGGTGGGGTGTGGGGTGTATGGGAACCTCATATTTTTTAATGTAACATTTTTTGTGATCTATATATCATCAAAAAATACAATTAAAAATAAATTTTTAAAACACATAAAAAATAAAAAAATTAAAGCATAAGAAAATATGAAGAATATGACTTCTTAAATATCTAGCTATTTCCAAATAACTGTGTATATTTGTGATAACTTTTTAATCTGAGCTTTTTAGTTTATATCTAGAAAATGTTACAGAAACAATGATAGAAACTATAGCTATGGATCTTAAATTGTAGATTATAGTATTCATACTGAAATAAGAAAGATTCAAAGAACTGTACCATAAAATTATCAAATGTACAAAAACACATATTAGAAAGGGAAATTGTTATGTTAACTATTGAGAATAATATATTGTTAATTTCCTGATGCCCTTTGAGTACAATTAAAGATTACCAGCAAGCATGAAAAGAAAAGTTAGTCAATAATGTCCTTTTTTGCACATTAAATTAAGGAAAAACTAAAAAGCTTAGAGATTTATGACTCCTGTATGTCAGAAACCTGGGGAATGAAGAAACAGTTAAAAATGCCACAAATGAAGGAACTTTTGACAGAATAGAATGACACCACGGATTTAAGCTTCCGGTTGTAGCTGTTCTGGAGTCTATCTACTGGGCCATGTAGAAATTACAATTGTCACTAGCAAATCTCAAAAACAGGTAAGACAATCTTTCAAGAAAAAATAGAAAATCCTTAACAATGCCTTGCACATTTACCATCCATGTGGTGGGGTTACTGGAAAAACATTTTCACTTTCTTTTAAAGGAGTCTTTTCCACCACAACCTTGGGCATGTTTAAATAGTTTAAAAATATTTAAAAGGAGTCATAGATGAAATCTATTTATTTATTTATTTTAAAGATTTTATTTATTTCTCTCCCTTTCCCCCTACCCCTGCCAGTTATCAGCTCTCTGTATCCATTTACTGCATGTTCTGTGTCCACTTGTATTCTTGTCAGCAGCACTGGGAAACTGAGTCTCTTTTTTGTTGTGTCATCTTGCCGCGTCAGCTCTCCATGTGTGGGGCGCCACTCCTGGGCAGGCTGCACTTTTTTTTTCATGTGGAGAAGTCTCCTTACAGCGTGCACTCTGTGTGTGTGGGGCTTCACTATGTGAAGGACCCCCCTGTGTGGCATGGCACTCCTTGTGTGCATCAGCACTGTGCATGGGCCAGTTCCAATGGGTCAGGAGGCCCTAGGTTTGAACGCTGGACCTCCCATGTGGTAGGCAGACACTCCATCAGGTGAGCCAAATCTGCTTCCCAGATGAAATCTATTTAGAGCCTCTTGGAAATCTATTTGCTTCTCAGCTTCACTCTTCCTCCTTTCCATGTTCTCTGCCTTGGAGACCCTGGGGAGGTAGCAGGGATGGAGTAAGGGCCGGTAGAAAAATCCTAGATTACACAAAGTGGCTTGTTTCAATCCTTTTACATGACCAAAGACTCTGCGCAGGCTGCATGACTAGTTTACTGAATCTGAAGCATTTTGCCTCAAAATATCAATTGCTCCAGTAGTTAGAATAAAGAGATTTTGTTCAAAGGATTCTTGTCTTTTAATAAGTATGCAAAGCTCCTTGGAACATGCAGCGACTTCTTTTTCCTAAAGACAAGTTGTCTAGATTTCACATGCTTGTAATAGGTAACTTTGCTATTGCCTTATATGGTTTTTTTCCTGAGTGCTATTGTGAATAGTCTTCCCTCACATATAACTAAATGGATGGTTCAGCTTCACACTTTACCTAAAATAATTAAAGAAAGTTGTCTTCGATCATGAATCTTGACAATTTCTTTAACTTAATTTTTACTGATATTACTATTAAATAATTATCCTAATATTCCACTTGTCATCAAGACTTTTGTTTTTTTTAAAAAAATAATTAAAAAAAATAATTATCCTAATATTCCACTTGTCATCAAGACTTTTGTTTTTTTTAAAAAATAATTTAAAAAAAAATTATCCTAATATTCCACTTGTCATCAAGACTTTTGTTTTTTTAACCTTCCCAGTTACATTTCTGAGAGAGTTTTCTGTTCATGTTGTTTTTTGAGGTGAATAGGCAATTTACTGGCCTGTTTTATGTTTTCTTTTGTTTAATCTAATTTAAGACAAAACACATTTCTGGAATGGACTATTGCAAAGGAATTGCATTAAAAGCAAAGTATCTAATAACTTCTTCAATTCCTATGCAACAGCTCACTATTAAAACATTTGACCAGGGTATTAAAATGACATACAGAGTGATGTTTATTGCTCTGGGGTAAAAAGCCCTGCCTGTTGTTTTTCCAGAAACTCTGTTTCCTCTCAATGTATGCTTGGATTTTCTCCCTGATATGATTTCCATTCCTTGAGCCCAGGCCTCCTAGATACACCCACCATGATCCACCCGCTTCTTGTCATACGTACATCAAACAATGCAGGAATCGTTAGAGTATATTATTTTTAAAAACAGGTCTGGTACTTTTTTGGCTCTTTTGTAACTGTTATTATTGGAATTTTTACAATTTTATGGAATTCAATGGGACCCTACAATTTCCTTGAGTGTAGGATTTCTTCTTTCCTGTGTTTTTATGCCACAAAACTGAGTTTCAAAGAGAAACACGAGAAACACTCTTCTTTCTGGAAGAAATAAAAAGGCCTCAGCAAATTCCTAATCTAATTAACATCTTTAACAACTTGGACAATAAATTGACTGCAACTGCTCTTGAAGCTCTGTGCCACCTTGTTAAGCTCCTTTCCAAGACTGCTATAAATCAAAGAAGAAATGCTAAGGTCATTGCACATGTTTGTTGCTTGTTCCAATGTGAAAGGCTGATTGCTTTACCAACTGCTCATTTAGGCTGGATATTTTTTTTTAGACTTGTTTAGGAGCTCAGGTTTGAAAAAGAGGCCCTTCTAATACACAGGATTATATTTTGGCTCCAGTTTCTTAAGCCAAAGTCTAATAACTTGGTGATTTAGCTTCCTATAGATTATGTCTATTTTTTCCCAAAGAGAATTATGGACAAATTATTATTTACGAAGAAGGGCGCATACACCCTAGATACTTGATAAGAAAGTATGCCATGGTATTGAAATTCTACAGTTTTTTCATCATGAATACTGATGAGATACCTGTTAGGAATCTCCATAGTTGTGATAATGGTATTCCTCGAATCATTGGGCTATCATTTATATTAAGTCCATGTTTTATTTCTAAATTTAAAGCTGAGTCTAATATATGACTGAAACATAGATGCAAAAGCAACTACTGGTTAGTCATTTGAATGTGAAGTTTGCTCATTTGAACATATTACATCATTCATACATTTAATATAGGGGTGGACTTAGCTGAATGAACTTTCTGTCCCTAGTCCTATTCCTTTTTAGAGTATACACATGGTACACGATATGTACATGGCCATGACCATGGGACTTTAACTGATTTTTTATATACCTCAAATTAATGAGTTTCTTAAGGACAGATTTTAACCTGGTATTTAAAATTTAAAAAAAGAATTCATTATTTTAAAGTCTAAATCACAAATAGTTATAACTATTGTCCCATAGTATTAAATCGTCAAGTATCTTAGGTAGAATTTAAAAAGTCACTTGTTTTGCATGTGACAAAGAATAACAGAGAAAGGATTTTTGGTCTAGAGTAATTAAAAAAAGGGAAAATAAAGAAAAATAAGAAATATATTCTACTTCATTAGTAATTAAAAAGTATGAGTAATGACATCTTTGCACAATCATTTTACAGTAATTTAGTTGCAAAGACATATAAATGATAATAAACAATGCCAGTGAAATTGGTAGTTTCATATACTGTTCATGGTATCAATAAAGGGTGCAATTTTTTGAAATCTAATTTCACAAAATATATATACAACCAATATCATAATATAGTAATCCCAAATCTGGTTATCTGTCACATGGAAATAATAAGAGATGTTTGGAAAAGCAGCATTACAATTGCTAAAAATCAAGAACAACAGTGTTTGATGATAATCAGATGGGTAATTAAATTATGCTACATCAAAAACTCAGCATATTATACAACCATTAAAGCGATGGTTATAAATATTATATACTAACATGGAAAAAAGCTTAGAATGAATATTAGGGGAGGCCAAAGCAGGATGAAAATTCCATGCACACTATAGTTACAATTATTTAAAAATATGTATATAAAAAAAGATGGGGAAAATATTACAAAATAATGATAACTGCTGTTATGGGGTAGGGTTTTATGGATATTTTTCCTTTTCTGCTTTCCAGACGTTTTTGTAATGTGGTTATATTACCATTACTTTTATTATATTTATTAAATAACCAAGCATGGTAATTTATTTTGGATGGGTAAAGAGCATCTCAATGAATATAACTATTTGGAGGAAATGGTCTCTGTACAACACCCCAATATTCCATAAGTCTGTCATTGTTTCTAAACTGTTTTGATGATACACAGAGGGAGAAAGAAAATATTAAAAATAAATGAGGCCGAGCCTACTTGTCATTTCAGGAAAGGTTGATGTGCCATGAGAATAAGTGTTCATAACTGCAGGAGATTTCACAGACCAATTCAATTGCATTTGTTTCTACATCTTCAGAATGGAGGCTAGAAAATATTTTGTAAAAATACACTTTCAGAAAGTGTCTTATAGGATATGGATTGAATCTTGTGAAAAGTCTGATGTTTAAAATGGGAGGTAAGTCAGCCAAGGGGCAGTCTGTGAAACACCACAGCTGAGAGGTTTTTTCAGTGTAATTTCACAAGTCTTCAAAATTGGCATTTACCCTTTGGGATTAGACCTGAGAGATGGAACCTACCAAGTTTCTCTTGTCCAGATGAGCTTCTTGTTTGTTGATAAGTCTCGCTGGAATGTAATTTCTAAATCCGAGTTTACCAGATATCTGCATTTTCAGAGGAGAGCCCTGATTTGCATCCTGCATCCCCAGCTGCATCATATCCCTGAATGTGAGCCTAGTTGGAAGGATTGACTTGGATAATTTGACCACCCCTGGAGGAATAAAGAACTAAGCTCTTTGTGACTTTCTTTTTGGAACCACATATTTGGTGGAATATTTGCTTCATGCGTTCATGCATAATTACATAAATGAACGTAATGAATACATGGATGGATCTTATTTTCCTTTTCTCTTTCTGTGCTCTCTAATATTTCACTTTCTTATGTTTTCTCTAGATGAGAGTGATTAGGTCTGAAATGCCAGTTTTTGTCAAAGAGTCAAGGTAAAATGCATGATCTGACAAGTTTGAAAATATGGCTCTTTGATGGCCAAGGTACTCTCATTTCTATACCAAACAAAACAGATCAACGGGACCATTTCACTTTAAAGAGAGCTCTTCCCACCCCGAAATGGAAGGCATGTGCATCTATGAAAGTGCATATTTTTGCACTGAGTGAATCAGAACAATCAGATAAATCAGAAGAATTTTCTAGTTTCTCAACCAGGAAATTTAAGGACAGGGAGCAAGATGTTAAGATCCTGTAAAAACTGGAGAATAGTCATGGTAAACTCGCCCAAGCCTGACTTTGCCAATTGCCAAGCAGCAGCTGGGGAGGAGGACAACTTCTCATACAGGGAAGACATAGGGAAACTGCATGTGAATTAGAAGTCATAGGCAAGGCCTAGGCCCCTAAAAGATTTGTTTTTGTTGTTTTGTTTTTTTTTTCAAAGTGGTTTATTTTTTATTTATTTATTAGTTTTTTTATAGAAAACCCCCTGAACAGTTTCTTTTGGTTTATTCCATAAACTTCCTCAGTTAAGTGTTTCAGTATAGATTTTGCCTATGTTCACATATATTTTGCCATGACATATTTTACATAATTATTGACTTCTAAACAAAAAGAGAAATGAACTACTTTTCTTGCCTGGATACAATCAAATAATGCCAGGATATTTGCAATCCCTTTATCCTCCTCATTATCTTAAACCCTTACAAATATCATTAGCAGCCATGAATTTGTCCAACTTTAAAATTTAGTATATTTCCTAACTGTTTCAGAAGCAGTACTGAAATAAATTTCTCTCCATTCTTCCTGTGTGTAAATTATATAGGGTGTCTTTTATTTTCCCATGTGTCTTTTTTGATATGGAATTTTCATGTCTTTTAGTTTATTATTTATGCTGTTTCCTTGTTTAGCGCTTTGTGATTAAAGATAATCTCATTACACTGGCCTCACTTGTCACCCTTCAGGCTATCTTTAGTATGCTTTGCTGCATCTGTTTAAAACCTTTTATGTCATTATTAATCAGGTCACTTAGCACCTAGTATTTGTGGTGTGCTTACTAGTTTGTCTGTTTGGACTAGAGAATTATAAATATCACTGATATCAGTATTTACCAATAATAACTTCATGTGGGATTTGATTGCTTTCCTCAAAGAAAGATTACTAGCAAAAAAAAGGCTTTGTTTCACACTGCTTTCATTTAGTGTGTTTACTGATTAACATCAAGGAGACAAGAAGAAAAAAGGAGCTAGTTTTGGGGAAAAAATTATCTATGCAATTAATGAATCTATTTACCTATTTCTCTGATAGTCTTATTCATTTGTATCTCTAGCACAAAATTTTGTGTTAAAATATTTTTAAATATATATTGGTTTGGAATGAAATGAATCTATCAGCACATCATTGATACTTAAAACCATGTACTAAATTTCATAAAAGATAAATTGGAATTTTCAGATTTTCCTTCTCAAATGATACCCAAACATGTAATTTCATGAGATTCTGGGAATGCACTCAACAATGAATTTGGTCATAAAGTACGTAATTTATTGGTCATCACTAAGCAAATCTTTGAAACATTAAATCACTTTATAAATATACACAGCAACAAACCATGTTTATCTCTAGTTTCCATGAATTGGTCATCCAAACAAAAATCTGTCTGAAATATTTTGTTTCTTAACATGTAGACTTGAAGTCTTGAGCATTTCAGTTATTCCTACTGAGAGTTCCTAGAGCTGTGAGGTAGATGAGGGAATTGTTAAATAATCTAATTTAGTAAGGACTTAAAATAACTATGTTTTAAAAGAATGGCTTGATCAGACAAAAAAGACCACTTGTTGTATGATTCCTTTTTGTAAGAAATGTCCAGGAAAAGCCAATTTACAGAGAGAGAAACTAGCATAGTGGTTGTCCTGGGGCTGCTGTGGGAACAGGGATTAACTGAAAATGGGCACAAGGGATCTTATTGGGGCCATGGAAATGTTCTAAAATATGATCATGGTGATGGTTACACAACACGGTAAATTTACTAAACATAACTGAAATATATATGTATATATATGAATGTCCAGATTAAAATATTTTCAAATGTTATGCCATTTCAATGACTCATCAATAAAAAGTACTCTGTTTAAGTTTCCTATTCTAGGTGCTATTTTTTACTACTCATACAGGATCACAGAATTCTGGACACTTGCTGTGCCTACCCACAAGTGGGGAGGGACATGCATGACTTATCGAACAATTTTAGTGACATTACTGCAGAACTCAGATAATGACAGAGACCCAAGTGTTCTTTGGAAAGGAATGTCAAATTTATGTGGGCATATCAATCATGCCTATCTTCATCACAACTCTCTATCCTCAGACCTTATCCTGGTCCCATGCGCATGGTAAGTTGCATGAATGAATAAAGGACTTCATGAATGGCCCCAAAATAAAGTCACCAATTCTATTTCAGAATCTTTCATAAATAGAGGAAGCTGTCTTAAGTAATTCAGGATCTGCTATTCATTCTGGTACTTCAGTTGTTTAAGATTAACACACAACATAAACATTCGCAACCAAACATTATTTTATCTATACTAAATGTTATGAGATATTATTTTCCTTCTCTCTCAACCATTAAATATTCTCCTCTTGGGGGGCAGTGGATAAAAATAGGCATAATATTACATCAGCCTACTAGAATACAGTGTAAAACTATTTTACTATCGTGGAGAGTAGGGGTTAGTGTGCGTTCTGGTTTATTCATCAAAAAAGTTGGAAAGACCCACTTCCAATCCAGCTTTGACAGTGAAAATTTTTCAGGAACAAAACAAGTGAGACTCAGAGTACCTTAAGGAATTTATGGATCAAATAAAGACATTTGTTATAAAAAATACATTAATTCTTTATAGCGTGAGTTTGACTTATGATAGTCAGATCTACTGAACCAAAATGATATATGTAACTCAGTCACAGAGTGCTAATTTCATAGTCCCTTTCTTTCCCCCAGGTGTTCCTGCAGAGGTGTTAGGGGTAATTAACTGCCATTTTTCTCAGTAATTCAGAATCTGCAATGAATCAAAAACTTGTGTGCGAGTGGTTGTTGAAAATGGCAACACTTAGTTTATTATGTAGCACATTCTTATTCCGGTTGTTTAATGTTGGGAGCAGTTATCCCAGAATTTATTATGCATGACTATTAGACAATTAGTTTTTCTTACTTTATACCAGCTATAAACCCACTGATACACACACACATGCATACATCATGCACTCACATACAAACATGCATATATATTGGTATGTTAAAATAACTGCATAGTATTAGTTACTGCCATTTTAATTTAAAAGATAATTGATTAAAACTGCAGTTGCATGTTCAAAATAAGAGCCTCTCTTTTGAACACACAATAATTTTTCATTGTCCTGTCGTTTACAAATGGGTATCTTTTGAGAAAATTATGATGTCCCATCATACCTGACTATAGAATTGTAATAAATACTGTACCTCTTCATTTTCTGCAAAGTACTATAGAAAAAATTGAGACATCATCATCAGTTAGTAGTCTGTGACAGTGACATGCCAACCTATACCTATTTCTCAGCTGAGATCATGAGTAATTGCACCTGTTGCAATGTATCGATTTGAAAATTTACTTCTAGAAATAGGTCCAAAATTGGAAGCTCAATGCTCAGCTCACTAGCATATTGCCTGGGAAGGTTGCTAGGCATCAGTTCCTACTTTTTCTGTAGCTTTGATCCTGTGGTAGAGGTATTAAAACCAAGAGTTTAGTTCTTAAAGCCAAGTTCCAGTCCCTTCTTTGTAATCAAAACCTACCCTGGAGGCCAAATGTGTGTAACTTTGCGGCCAGAACCACAGAGCAGTTGCCATATGTTTTTCACCTTGGCAAATTCTAGCAGCAATTTCCACTGGGTGCTGTGTTTTTGTTTAAGAGGTTGATGATAAGGAGACTGTGCAACTACTTCTATGCCCCAACTCACCCTGTGCCTAAGCAGTGCTTTCTTGTGGTAGAGCCAATCCAGCACTATAGAAATTTGTTTCTCCTCTCTACTCCTGATGGATTGAAGTACACCTAGAAAAGCATATTACACCCAGAAGATAACTTTTCAACATGCTGCATTTTTAGGACCTTCAGAAATCATTTGTTAAATTTGTATAATTTTGAATAATTAACTAACATCCTATTTGTTAATGTCTCTTCCCTACTATAATGGATGCCCCATAAGGAAAAGGGCTACATCTTTCTCATCATTTGCCATAGTACATTAGCACCTAGCCTAGCTTCGTGCATGGAGGGAAATTGATCATTCATTGAAATGAAAAAAAAATTATAAAATGTAATTGTAGGAATCGTCACTTAATTAATGTCAGTCACAAACTCACAAACTCACTGGCTTGGTGTAAATTATACTTGAAGTCTGTCCACATCTTCTCTCTGCTGTATAGATTTGATGGTATTTGCATTTCCAGCCACACCCAACGTGTCTATGTCATCTTCAGAATAGTGCATGTAGTATCAAGAGTTCTAAAAAATATCAATTTATCTGTTTGACTCAGTGTTAAAGAATTTCTTCTTTCTAAGATATTTGGGGGATGGAGGGGGAGCAAGTAAGAACTGATTTTCTTCAATATTGGCCTCAGCCCAACATTTTACACCTATAAGTCTTCCATTATCCAAACAGTTGAGACTCTGGTCTGCTAGATCTTAGCTTATACTTAATGTAAGGCACCCCATGCCTGCAGCTGGCATAAGCCAGCCAGTCTTTGAAGGCCCATGCCAAATGAGTAGTGGTCCTCATTTTCCCCTCTGAGTGTCTGCTTGCTAAAATGGCAAAACTTTGTGTAAACTGAACATGAATTTTGGACGTGTACACCCTTAGGGAAAAGATTTCCTCGGTCTTAATTTCTGCCCAGGTGAACAATGGCCCTTGAATCTGAGAGTGTTGTTCTGAGGATTTATTTGACATCTGGTCAGTACAGACAGAGTCTCCAACACTGAATAAAACATAGGAGGTGACATGCTTTGCTTTCCCACTGGACTCAAAGTTGAGATAATTATGGTTCTGGGTTTTGTGCATGTTTGGAATTTAAAACTGTTGCTTTGTCAGTGTGTTGATTTTATGGTCAGTCTCAAGAGTAAGTAGATTTCAAAAACAGCCAGTTAAGAGGAGAGTTGGCTTACTGTTAGATAGAAGTATCTGGATAATAGTAGTATCCATCCCACAAGATGGTTCTGAAAAGAGGGTTATAATTGACTTAAGCCATTTTTTGCTGCCTATTCTTTTAAACATGTGGCTGGAAATCCTCTTCTGGTCTCTTAACTCAAATGCTCAAACATATTCTTAAACAGTCGTGCAGTTTAGTCCAACACAAAGAAAATATTGTACTTCATCACTTGCCTAGGTTTTCCTACAGATCAAAAGTGAAAGCTATTTCTATTTGAATTGGAAATTTACAGTAAACGTTTTCTTATAGACCTTTAAGTTTCCTCTGTGCATTGTAAGAAAGGCAGAATGTAAAATTGGATTGTGTCCCCTTAAAGAAGTGAATAAGAAATATTTTTCTGAAAATGTCACAGGCTAATCTCAAAGAGGCATTCAAACTGTTCAGAGGCATAAGGGACAGCACTTAGAGATGGGAAATAGGATTTAGGAATGTACTAAAATCTTACAGACTGAGAGTTTGTGATACTTTCAACAAGGTCTTGGCTTTGGTTTAGCTCAGGTTGATTTATAAAGAACGTTTGTAAATCATCTAGAAGCTTAAGACACTTACAAAGGGTGTTTATATGACTTTAGAGGATGAAGTGACTCCAACATTTCTGAAATGTGACAGAAGTACCATTTCCATAGCAGCAATTTATATGCAAATGCGAATCATTCCTCAGGAGACTTTTATTAGGTAAAATTTTGTTGTCTAATTCAAATTTGTAAGGAAAGGAAAGGAAGAGAAACCATTTCTTCCCCTCAATTAAGAATTTGCATCAGAAGGGTGCATCTTCTACCTATTATGCCCCCCACCCCCTCCTTATTTATAGGTCCCACTACAGCCCCAAGCAAAAGGCAGAAAAAGAGAAGGGCCATATACCCATTTTTTTTTTTTTTTATCACAGTCAGCCCTGAACATAATGATATTCATTGAGGAAAAGAGAGATGAGACTCTTGCATCATTCTGCTGTCTCTCGTATAGATTTAGGAAAATTTGGGGTATCTAGATCTGGGAGAGAGTGCCAGGGGTAAACTATGGCTGCTGAAGATGGGAATATGGTGAGAGAGACAGAGGACAGAGCAATGAGTGTGAAGATGGAGGGTTTGGGGCCTGGGAGTCCTCAGTGTGTACCCCTGGATTGGGTGGGTGAAGGAGGTGAGCACAGTAAGAATGTGAATGGGTCAAGCTTGGAAAAAAGGAAGTCCACGGTATCTGCAGAGAAAAAAACATGGCGAGCAAGGCACATTCAAAGTCAGGAGAGGCCACCACAGACGCTTGGCCTAAAACTGTGCCTTTGATCTTGTCTTGGCTCCGGGGCCATGAACATTCTGAATTATGGCAAGAGCAAAGCTCTGCAGGGTCATTTGCCTAGGCCACATGTGGTTGGGCACAAATAGGATAGAGACTCAGAAGTTGTAGTCTCTACTAGATTAGGGCAGCTAAACAGCACCTCCTTTCTGCCGACATGCAGAAGGGAAACTACAGGCAAGGGCCAGGCCAGAATTTTCTGTCCTGCTCTAGGAACAGTATGATAGGCTGGGCTTGATGAAACTTGCTTACTTTAAGACCATTAAGTGAAACACTGAGCACTTTTACCTGAAGAGGCATGATCTGCCTGGTTATGGCTGAGGAATTGGCAAAGGGCATCTTTGAAAGGACAGGTTATTGTAAATGTTGAAAACTTACCAGCATCTGTAGACATCAGTGCCGGCTCTTCTATATGCCTTCTTGAAAATTGTTCCCAACAGTATATGCTTCCTCTTCTTTCTCTCGAAATGCACCTCACTTTTAAGACAGTCCAGTTTTTCTAGAAAATTTTACATTTTCTGGTCACTTCAAGGATGAAAAAGCAGGCCTGGAAGGGACAGAGAAATGTGAATGTATCTTGATATATTTCTAACTGTACCTTTGAGTGTTTCACAGGAAACTGCCTTCCATCCACAGGGCCGACACTCAACAGTACGACAGGGGATGTGAGATGGTGAAATTTTAATGTGAAAGACTGAGCAGCAGCCTCCTTGAGATCTAATGTTATTAATGACCTTAATGAGGCCAGGAAGCCTCAGTAGGCCTAAATGATGTTCAGGTCCCATATTGAGTGTTAGAGAAAACTGACAGGTAAAACTGGCTTTGGTGGTTTAGGCAGTGCCCCAGAAAGCCTTCCCTGGTATCTCAGGGACATGAGATCTATCCCCATTGTAGGTATCTGATCTCCATTAGTTCACCGGCCCGCCCCCTCTCCCCCCTCCGTGGCTGAGACAAAGAGCTCTCAGGGGAAATAAGAGGCCCCACTGTCCCTGGAAGCTGTCCCAGGCTGGGGCTGAGGAGATCTGCTGCCAGAGCAGAAGGCTGAGGAAACGCAGGTCAAATGACTCAGAGGGTATTGACAACAGAGGGTTTCTCTCCTCTCTCCATGCCTTTTTCTTCCTTGAAGGATCCTGGTAATTTCATTGTGAATATCCACTTCTGATTTTATTTAAATAAATTCTGCCCTGATGTCCCCGCCCTAACAGGCCGCCAACGAGCCAAGAGGCGCGTGCGAGCTGTGACGGGGACCCATCTTGGAGCCCAGAGGGAGAAGAGTGAAGGCCTGAAATGAAAATCGCTGGAACGCGAAGCCTGGTTTGTCGCCCTGTCCTATGAGCCACTTTTCTGGGAACTTCCCTTCTAAGATGGAGTAAAGCCTGCTGTCTGTCCTGCTGCCTTTTTAAACTGCCGCTGTGTGTTCTGACGACGACTTAGCGTCTCCCCTGCTCAGGACCTTTGCTTTCAAGAGGGTTGGAGAAACAGGCAAAGGTGTTGGAGCAAGTCGGACTTTCTCTTGTTCCAGGCAAGGCTAAAGAAGAGGGAGAACAGCTTTCAGAAAAGAGAGAGAACTGCCAGGAAAAGAGAAAAATTTGGGGTGAAACTCTTGGAAAATGAGGGTGCTATGCTAAGTTTTCTACTCTCATGTTGAGTTATACCTCGGTGTGCAATTATCTTAGAGTGCAGCTCTATTGCTGTCACATTATGTGCATGCGGGACTCCCACCCCTAGAAGACAGCTTTTCCCGTCCGGGTAGAATCCCTGAGCTCCTTTCCCAGGGCTTGCTTCAGCGTAACATCTGCAAGATGCATCCATGCAGTTTGTTCCTAATCAATACGGTCATTGGCCCATTTCCTGTTGGTAGGTGTTGGGATTTTGTCAAGCAGCCATGAGCATCCTCACGCATTCTCCTAAGTGACTGTGAGCACACACACACTTCTCTCTTCACATGTACTTGGGCGGGGAGGGTGTCCATCAAAAGGCTACAAGTGCATTTTCCTTGATTAGGGACTACCTAACCATTTTCCAAAGTAGTAATTTTCATTTTACACTCCCACCAGCAGGTGTGAGAGCCCCAGGAAATCTTTTCAGATAGACCCATTCTGGGTGAAGTAGTATCTCACTGAGGCTTTGGTTTCCATTTCCCTAATCGCTGATGATATTGAGCTTCTTTTCCATTTGCATATTTCCTTTTGTGAACTTCTGCCCATTTAAAAAAATTTGCATTGCTTGCCTTTTCCTTATTGATTTATATGATTTCTTTATCTTTATTCTGGATACATGTTCTTTGTCAGATATACATGCTGTGAATGTTGTCTTCCAGACTGTGGCTTTCCTTTCTACATTTTCAGCGAGGCCTTTCAATAAACAGAAAAGTTTAACTTTAAAAAATTAAAAATTAAAAAAATAAAAATAATGAGCCTTTTAATATGAGGTTATCTTTTTAAGGTCTTGCCAGTAAGTGGGACCCCCACCAAGGGGAAGATAGCATTTACAGTCCCCAGAGGATCTCCGTGCTCCTTCCCAGGGCCTCTTTCAGCATAACATCTGCGAGATACATCATCTCACAGCTCATCACTATATTAGCTCATCACTATATTGAAAATCAAAACTTAAGACTCTCAGCTTTAATAATGTATATGCACTGTAAAATGATAGAGGATATTAGTCTCAGACCAATAATGAAAGACCTGTTTCAAATTCAAAGCAGAAACACATTTCCAGAATCAGGAGCTTTGAAAAAGAATATCAAGTAGAGCAGTTGAGGAGTAAAGGTCATGGGCTCTGGAACCAGAATAACAGGATTTTACTCCCAGATCCCAAAATTAAAACTGTGGGATCTTGTTCAAGTTAGTTAGCCATGCTTCACCTAAGTGGCCTCTTCTGTAAAATGAGGATAATAATAACACCTACCCATAAGTTTGAAGAGAAATTTAGTTCAAGCCCTACTCCAGTAGTGTTGGACTCTAGAAACGACTGTGGACTCCCATTTATCATTTATAATGCTATGCAAGGAGAGAGGGAATAAAACAAGACAAAAATTGCAGGTTAAAGGTAGCAACATGTGTCCTAAGATACCAGGTATTAAAGAAGTTGAAGAAGCTCTTCTCTTTTGGGAGGGTTATTTGGGTTGCACAATAAGGATCCAGTGTTTAGTCTTCATGGTAGCCTAAATTGTCTGGGTTTTCCATCTTCCTGTTAGAATGTTATGATGTTGTCTATTACTTAACCAAAAATGTTTTGCCAAACCCAGATCATTTGGAAAATATAAGCAGAACTCCAGAAAATATTAAGACAGGGGTTTCCAATTGGCTTTGAAAGAAGGGATTACTTTTCCCTTTTCATTTCTCAAAGAGTTTGGATAACACACTGGGGGACAGGAGGCTTATTTGGAGAGGAGTGGGTGAGTGGGAATTACAACAGTGAAGTCCCTGAGATTGGGGGAAGGTGGGGCTTGGAGGAAATTTAAAAAGAGAATTTCAGAAGAGGTATCACCCTTTTGCAGCTGGAAATGCTGGTAGGTCTAGGAATTCAGGTGGGAAATGAAGAGTGGGAAGTGGCAGTGTCACGTGGTTTGAAAACTGTCATTAGTTTCTATCTCTTTCTACCTATGGGATGGGGCTGACACTATGTCAGGAGAGGCTGTTGTTCATTTTTTCTTTTCAGATATAACTAATTATAAGGAGAAATGAGAATTGAGGGACTTTAGTGGTGGGTAGAAGAATGCAGTATGTATTTACCATTGTGAAGTTTATTCTCTTACATTTAATTTATTGTTCAGCCTTATATAATTAAATTCTCACAGTGTCGGAGGGTGGAGAAGTGCAGGAATGTGAGGTCTGTAAACTGAATTATGCATTAAATTTGCATTTCTGTAGGTTTAGCTTTTTTTTTGATATGTAGTGTTATATCTCACTGTTTTTCTTTTCCTAAGGTGAGTCTTTTTATAAAGTAGATTCCTTTTCTAATGTCAGTGATGCTGGATTCTAATATTATGGTTTCATACACCAGAGGTTCTTAAATGGAGACAAATGACTACCTAAATAACATTCATAACCCAAAGAAATGGTCAATAATAAAAAAAAAAAATAGCAGAGTTCCCAAACTGGCCCATACAGTCTTATAAAAATCTGAATTAATTGTAACTTTGAAAAAAGTTAAGATTTCACTGAAAATTCAATTTCCATTTTCTCTTGAAGACGAAAACTTCACAGATCCTCAAAGACTGAGTTGGTCTGCGTTCTTCAGTGACAGCAGTCAGCTGGAAGAAGCTACCCCCTTTAGACAGCAGGAGTGCCCCTGCTCACTGCAGTGCCCTGTCATCCTTGTTTCACTCATTCACAGTGCCAGGCCCCTGATAGCATTTGAATTTGTGACATCTATTTAGACCAGGGATGCTTAACCAGGGGTCCGTGGGTTTGAAATGAAATTTTAAAAAACCATTATTCTTGTGGAGACGTGTTGGTGTGAGTCTGATACATTTATTAGATAATACATAGTATAGTGTGGATTTAGTAAGGGGTCTGTGGTTTTCACCTAACTAGCAAAGGGGTCCATGGAACGAAAAAGGTTAAGAACCCCTGGTTTAGATATATCTTCATCGTATTTACAAATAGGACACTTTGTAAAAGTTGAATTGATTAATCAAGCCAAACGAATGATTGGTTTGAATAATAAGGTATTTGCTTTTGGTTTTCTTCTGTCTTCTTTCTGGTGGGGGCGGGGTTAAACCATTACTTACTGTTCAGTGAATTTTAGGGATGGCTAACATAGCCTATTGACTATCTGACAATTAAACTTAAATTAGATGCTTTTGTTTTTTTAAGGAATGTGGCACTCCATACAATCTTAACATGTTATGTCCTAAAAAAAAAAAAAAAAAGGAAGGAAGAAATACTTAATAGTTTTTGCCCTAGTATTTCAAAGTAACAATCTTTTTAAGGTTTGTGAGCTGGGGGGTTATATAAAATTTTGAAATATATATGTATGTATTTAATATATAATACAGGTGATGAAAAATGTAGTACAAATATAACAAATTTTAATATTTTAATGGAAAAAAAATTAGAAAACCAATAGCTGGCAAAGTGTTCAGAAGTTCCAAACATAAATGATGTTTTACATATTTTTTTTCCCATTTTATAATCCTGGTGATAGTGTTTTAGAATTTACAAGAATAGCCACATACATTTAATAACTTTATTTTAAAAACATTGCCGTGCAAAAAGGCCAAGAAATTGCTGTCCCCATTTTAGAGGTACAAAAACTGAGTGTCAGAATTGCTTTAAATGACTCTCTTGAGGTCACACCCCTAGTAAGTAATGAAGCAGACTTAGAACTCTTTATTCTGACACTTGGTCAACAGCCCTCTCTGCTACATTACCCACGCCCTCAATTTGCAATAGAATCTTTTCCACACTGAAATAAAATGTCTAGTCCCAAAGGTGCTACAATGCTAAAATATGAGATGCGATTTAAATTAATTGTCACGTTCTGTGGTAAAGAAATGAAAATATTATTCAAGCCTAACCTTTGAGACAAATTCAAATAAACTCAGCCAAATACTTGGGGAAAATTCCGCAAAACTACTCCACGGAAGGTGAGTCAAATTTAGCCAAAACCATCAGCAATGTCCTCCGAATGTTTAAAGTAGAAGTCATTCCACTGTGGTACTGCTTTGTATGCCATTTCTCAAAATATATTTTTGTATCATCCTGACATGCAGTTCTGGTTTGCTAAAAAATTGCTAGGTTCTTTCTAGATATTTCCACTTTTTAATTGCTTCAGCAAATGGGTAAAAAACAAGTTTTGCAGCAGTCAGACTAACAGTCTCCTTGGATTTCCTGGTTCTCACATCTTTTATGGTTTGACTGGTATAAATGAACAGTGACCACAAATATGTTCACAACTAATCCCCTCTTTTAGGATCTCAAGATAAATGTCATCTAGTACTGTGGATAAGTTGTCCTCTGATATCAGGTATTTCTAGGAGCAAGACCTGGCTTCCCATTTTCCAGCTATGTTGGTAAGTTGCTTAATCTCTTGAAGCATCATTCATTCACTTATTCATTTCAAAATATTTATTGAGTGCACACCACGTGCCATGAAATACATTAGGAGCTGAAAATATGGCAGTAAAAGCGAAGACAAAAATTCCTGTACTCATGGAGCTTATATTTTAGTACCTCAGTACCACTGAATATAAAACGGGGATAAGAAAGGCTATAGCTCAAGTGGTTGAGTGCCTGCTTCCCATGTACCAGGTCCTGAGTTCAATCCCTGGTGCCTCCTAAAAAAAGAATTGGGGATAACACTTATAGTATTGGATAATTCCTGGGATTTAATAGAACTAGCCCTGGCCTAGATGTATATTTGTGCATGTTAGATGCTTCAATGTCTGCTTGGAGTAGGATGGAAAATCAACTCCAGGAGTAACAATGTCAATTCCACTGTACCCATATATCCATTGAAGCTAGTAAGGGAAATAAATGGGGAAGTCCAAGTAGTGTCCAGCAAAGGAAAATATACCATAAATGAAAAATGTCAGTTCAGATTTTCTCCTTCATTTCTTTATAGCTTGATATTTTGAAATAATTTTAGACTTATAAAAGAGTTGCAAAAATAGTACAAAGAATTTTGGTATATCCTTCACGAGCTTCCTTTAATGTTAACATCTTCTATAATCATAGCACAATTATCAAAACCAAGAAATCAACACTAGTAAAATTCATTAACTGAATTATAGCTTTTATATGGATTTGACCAGTTTTCTACTATTGTCCTTCTTTGTTCCAGGATCTAATCTAAGATACACTTTCATTTGGTTTCCTTATACTGCTTCAAACTATGTCAGTTTATCAGTCTTTTCCTTGTCTTTCATGACTTTGTCTTCTATGACCCTGACATATTTCTGTAGAATGTAGCTCAATTTATCTTTATTTGTTTTTCTCATGGTCAACTTGAGGTTGCACATTTTGGCAAGAATATCACAAAAGCAATATGCCCTCTTCAGTGTATCATACCAGGGGGAATATGATATTGATATGTCTTCCTATTGGTGATGTTAACCTTGATGACTTATTAAGGTGGTCCTTTGTATATGATAAATATCTTAGAGGAGATACTTTGAAGTTGGGCAAGTACCCTGTTTCTCCTCAAATTTTCACCCACTAATTTTAGCATCCATTAATATTATCTTGCCTGCAATAAATATTATTTGTATGTTCTAATGGTGATTTTCCTTTTTGCTTCATTTCTTCTACATTTATTAATTTTTGTTCTGTAAGGAAGAACGGTCTTTTCCCCTTAGATTGTTTATTTGTTCAACTTTCTGTTTAAGTAAGTATGAACTCATATATGGATATTTATTTTATACTGTGGTTATAATCCAATACTATTTCATTTTGCTGCTCAAATTGTGCTAGCTTCAGTCATTGGGACTTCTTTCAGCCTAGTTTCTGTAAACTTTTGTGCCCTTTTCTGAGAACTTGTTTACTTTTTTGTATCCCAAGATGTTTCTCTTTTATTTTTAAGGATATTCTGTCAAGTCCTTTGAGTATGTAGCAAAAATAAGGCCTTTGTATCTTTTTAAAAATGCCAGTACCTGGAAAATATTATCCTCAGAAACTTTGTCCAGGAAATATTAAGGTCAATATATGTTTTTGATCTAATACCGTACCAAGGACTTAATTGCTTTCAAACTAAGCTAGTCGTATGACCTTATTTCAAAGAATAATCTGAACAGTCCTATATACCCTACTTCATGTAAGGATGATGGCAAAGTACACCAGTGGCCACACAACATGAAATAATTTCCAGAATTTCATTTTCTTCCTTGAATTGGTTGGGATATCAGAACATCAATGTGTAGTGATGTATATTTCAGAATGTAAAAAAGAATGGGAAGAATTTTATCTGTTTGATCTGTTCACTAACACCTCTTAGTCTTGCTGAATCAGGAGAGTGTAGGGTCAAATTAAATAAAATGTTATTTCCAGAATTCTGTTAGGTGGTGTTGTTGACTCTTACACATTTTAAGAAAATGAGAAAAACTCACCCATTCTATAGAAGGGAGCCTTTAGCATAATTTTCCTGTAGTCTGTATCTTCTTCTAGAAAGGGTTAAGCAAACTATGGACCAAGTACCAAATCCAGCCCATCATTTTAAAAAAATTTAACAGCCTCCAGTGTTTCTTATATTTGCAAATGGTTATATTTGATAGTTATATAATGTCCTGTATTTATATAATGTCCTCTATTTAGCCTCATGGTCCTCAAAGCCTAAAATGTATTATCTGGTCCTTTAAGAAAACATTTGCCAACTTATGTTCCAAAAGTCATTCTTCCCTCTACCTGAAAGCCCTCTTGACGTGACGTCCACTTCTCCTTTAAATATCATCTCAAGGATTCCCCATCTTGCAGTCTGTACCTGAGCTACTATGTAGAGTCAGAGTATTCTCTTTGCAATGCTGGTATCATGTGCTTTTAAAGTCATAGCATAGCATTTCCTCACAAGTCTGCCTAGAGTGGCATCACAATAGTAGCTTGAAGTCCATGAAGGTGAAGATTTATATCATGGAAATTGGCAAATACTAGAAACCAGGATTCCTTCCCGTCCTCCCAGAGAGCAGGGCATTTAACACTTAACCAGCACACCACTGCTTATCACAGTGGTTTTTATTTTCTTGTATATATTTTGTTTGTTTTGAATCTATCAGCAGGCTCTGAGTTACTTAAAGATTGGGTTTTATTCATCTTTGTATCCCACAAGGCCTTGAATAAAATAAGCAATTTATGCATTTTGAATTAATGGAAAGTGAGTGGATGTTGTATACATGGAGAAAAATGCCTTTTCTATAATCACTTCTAGATCCAAGAAAAATAAGTTAAATTAGTGGCCCTTGGTAGTTAATTTTATGCATTAATCTAGCTAGATTGTGGTGACCAATTATTCAGTTAAACACTAGCCTGCTTGTTACTGTGAAGGTATTTTATAGGTGGGATTTGTATCCACAGTCCTTTAATTGTATCTACAATCAGCAAAGGAGATGGTCCTCAGCAATACAGGGAATCTCCTCAACCAATCAGCTAGTGGTCCAAAAAGTTACAACTGAGAGTTTCAGAGATCAGAAGAAAAATCTCTGCCTCAACTTCAGCATTGGTTCTTACCAGAATTTCAGGTCAGCCAGCTTCCTCTGGAATATTCAGACTCAGCTTCAGAATTGGTTCTTGCTGGAATTTCCAACCAGCTGACTTACCCCTGGACAATCATTCTAAGGGCTTTAGCATCACCTTTATTGGAGTTTTGTGCTTTTGGTCTGCCCTATGGAGTTCGAATTTACCAGCACCCATGATCACATGAGCTAATTACTTATGACTCTCTTATGAATCTCTCTCTTTTTCTCTCCCTCTTCTCCTCCTCTTTATCTCTCCCCATATGTATAAATATATCCTGTTGGTTCTGTTTCTCTGGAGGACCCTGAGTAATACATGGTCTAAAGCAGGGGTTCTTGACCAGGGCTTCTTGGATCCCCAAGGGTCTGTAGAAAGATTTCAAGGGTCTGTGTGCTTGAATTGAAAAAAAAAAGTCAACTATTATCTTTATTTTCCCAGACCTCTAACTGCAATCTAGCATTTCCTTCACTTATGAATGTATGCAATAAATAAATTACAGTAGTATTCATTTCACCTGGATGGCAAAGGGGTCCATGGGAAAAAAGTTTAAGAACCACTGGCCTAAAACTACTTTTGCTTAAAATGACCATATCTCAGATCCTTAATAAAGACTGGAGAATGGGAAAAATCAGAAAAGAGAAAGAGAAAATATTAATAAGAGATAATAAGATATTAGAATTTTCCATCTAAAGAATTCCTAAAAAGCATAAATTCCAGAATACTGGTGGCATTCTGGACAAAGCCTCCAGGCTTTTTGATTTGTATTCCAGGCTCTTTCCACTATACAGGGTGCCAATGATTAGACCACATTTGCCTATAGAGAGCCAGATCCCCCTGGGTACATTTTCCCCCTTCTCATGCCAACCTTCTCCACTAAATCTCACCTTCCAGTCTTTAATTTAGACAAATAAACTGGGAGAGAGGGCTGTCAGAGTCTGCAACATTGTAAAAACTAGGAAACCAGATCTGTTTTTTCCCCATAATTATTGATGGAAAATCAAGTGTGGAAAGAACACGAGATAAAGGTGTTTTTGTGAAAGTCAAACATGCAGGAATGTAGCAGCTTTAATTACATTTGAGATATTATGATATAACTTCATAATATCCCACTACTGACCAGTTCTCCCTTTCTTGACATAAAAATAACATTTAACAACACTCACCGCTCCCATACTGGTCATCCACAACAAGATGCATCTTATATTACCCAGGGTGATAGGTTCTTTTAATTTGGATTTATAACATCTAGACAGGAAAATGAATATTTTTTGTGGGGGGAGGAGGTTGTGGATTACTGTCCATATATACTTCTGGGCTCCTGGGGTCCAGGTGTTACCTGAGTCCCACAATTGTTTTGAATATCATCTCATTTCTCTCCTTTCTTCTTCCTGTTTCTTTATGATTAACCTAAGGAAAGGTTCTATGGGTATAATATAATACATCTAACTTAAAGTAGAGAAAGTGAGGCACATGATGTAATATATATATACCACATTAGCAAAGACATAATTAGCCTTGGTCACAGAGGAGAAAGCAAAGGGAGAAAACTTTTTCTACAAATTAAAGATCTCTGAAATGGCAGTGAAAGAGCTGAAACTAGAATCCAGTGCACCTATGTCTAAGCTCATTTGAATCTCTCATCAGTGTTTCTCAATAGTTTTTAACCTACAGTTCTTTCTCACACTATCTTATGCATAGTCCTATCAGCTGAGAAAACAGAATTTGCAATGTTTGACTTACAAAAATAAGAGGTCTATCAAATATGTTTTTTTTTTCAAATGATGCACTCCCCAAAGGCATTCTCTCATTGTCCCCACCATTGAGAATCATTGCAACTGATCAGTTGTTCAGTGGTGAGTAATCATTTATCATTGCCCCTACTGCATCAAAATAATAATGTTAGATATATGGACTGTCTTTATGTTTGTATGACTTATTTAGCATTACTAAAAGCAGCTGGAAGTGAAATTTTTCTTCAGTTTTTAATACAGAATCTTTTTTGGAATCCTGATATTCATAAGTGCGACTAAAAGTATTTTGCAAGTGCAATCCCCAAACCTTCAAGCAATTCAACAGTCAATACTGTCTCAAAGCAAGAGGCAGACAGTCCAAGGGATGGCGTTGCCAAGACAAGATGGTTGTATTTGGCTTCCCCACTTGAGGGACAATCTAGCTACTGTGAAAAGCCTGGGAATTTGACTTCTGTTATAATTGGATCTGATCTTTCCAGCAGCTCCTTCAAGGGGATATTAGTTTCATATGGAACCTGCAGTTCTTCCAATTTGAGGTTTTGATCATGCAAATAAATGTTGAAACACTGATTCTGATTCTACCATGCTAATAGAATTGGTGACTGGATTTGTATTCAACTGTGAAAGACACAAGGGAGTGGATGAATAATTAAATGGGCTGTTTACTTGGAGGCAAGATGTCTGTCTAAAGACAATGGAAAAATTGACTAAGTTTAATATTTTCAAGAGATTTGGATTTATTACTAAATTAATAGCCACCCTGTAGTATCATACGATCTGATCTTGCTACTGAACTGTGAACAATCAAACTGCACATTTCATGAGGAAATGTTTTGTGGTGTTAACAATCTTCTGGAGATATCTGTCCCATCAGTATTCTTCAATCACACTGTGGTTAAGGCTGATGCATCTGAGAAGTATGTGGAATCCTCTTTCAAAATGTATTATATTTGATGAATATGCTGCAGGATATAAGCATTCCCTCCAGGATGATTCAAAATTAAACATGACATTTAGGGTTGTTTTTTTTTAACAAACTTTTAATTTTAGAATAGTCCTAGATTTATAGAAAAGTTGTAAAGATAATACAGTTTCCATATACCCTGCACCCAATTTCCCCTGCTGTTAATATCGTGCATTAGGATGATATATTTGTCACAACTAATTAAAATTGATACATTTTTATTAAGTAAAATCCATACTATATTCAGATTTCCTTAGTTTTTTACCTAATGCCCTTTTTCTGTTCCAGGATACCATATTACATTTAGTCAGCATGTCTTAGGCTCTTTTGGTTCTGACAGTTTCTCAGACTTTCCTTGTTTTTGATGACCATGACAGTTTTGAGGAATACCAGTCAGGTATTTTATAAAACGTTTCTCAAATTTTGGTTCGTCAAATGTTTTTCTAAAGAGTTGACAGGGGCTATGGGATTGAGGGAGGTAGACCTGAGTTAAACCGGCACCAGTTTGTGCCTGTCAGATTCTCCACTATAAAGTAATTCTTTCTCTTCCTCTTCATACTATACTCTTTGAAAGGCAGTCACCATATGCAGGCCATACATAAGGGCTGGGAAATTGTGCTCCAACTCCTTGAGGACAGAGTAGCTTCATACATTATTTGAAATTTTTCTGCATAGATGATTTGTGTATTCCCTTCCATTTATTTAATCAATCATTTAATTGTACCAAAATGTACACATGGATATTTATTATCCACATTGATGTATTAGTTAGGGTTCTCTAGGGAAGTAGAACTGATAGGAGGTATCTGTAAGTAGTATGAGATTTTATAAAATTGTCTCACGTGACCGTGGGGATGCACAAGTCCAAGTTCCACAGGGCAGGCTGTAAACCAGGGGCTCCATTGAAGGTCCTTCATGAGCTGCCAGGAGACTCTGGCTGTCTGAAGCAGAGATGGGAATTCTCTCTCTGAATGCTGAAATAGCTTCCTCTTTTAAGGCTTTCAACTGATTAGATAAATTGTCACTCACTGCTGATGGCAATCTCCTCAGTTGATTGCAGATGTAACCAGCCATCTACGTAATCAATTTACTGATGATTAAAGTCCATGAAATGCCCTTGTACTACAATTAGACCAGTGCTTGCTTGCCCAGCAGCTAACTGGGCACCATTACCTGGCTGAGCTGACACATTAGCCTAACCATCACAATTGGGTTATAATCCAGTGCAAAGTTATTTATTTGGTTTTTTAAATTGTGCTAGTTTTGGCCACCGAGAGTTCTTTCAGTGGGCTCCTGTGTCTATTTGGCATACATTCCCCATCACTGTTTTTTGTTTATTTGTTTGTTTGTTTGTTTGTTTTACACTTCCTAACTTTCTGACACTACACTACCTTGCTAGGCTTGTCTTGTATACTGACCCAGTCATATAATCAGTCATAGCTTGGGTTTTAAATGTCAAAATTAAACTTCAGTAAAGTCTTCAACAATAGCATTTTAATCTCCATTGCTATTCAGTATAAACTGTTTTTAATGTAAATGAAGTTGCTCTTCAGTTGTTAAAGAATTATTTTAGAAAAGCAAGTGACTTGGCTTTAAAAATCTTAATCCAAGATGTAGTATTCTAATAAGCTTTCCGCAAAGCTGTAGGACATTAAGTGGGTTATATATAACTTGACTAATTCAAAGAAAAATCATTTGATAGAATCATGGCCCTAAGAAATCAACCCTGGCTGAAAAAGGAGAGTCAAATTACTCTATAGAATAATTGGAAATATGCTTCCTGGCACAAAAGTCTACGTTTTCCCAAAAGGTGGAGTAGCCAAATAATTAGGGAGCAGCAGCTAACTAAGATAATACCTAGGCAGCAGTCAGAACCACGTTAAAAGGAAGGAGGAGGAGGTGGTGGAGGAAAAAAGGACGGGACAGCAACTCTGTTCGTTTTGTGAATTTACTTATTACCCATTTGAAAATACGGAACTAAAAGTGACATCATGGTATTTCACTTGGGACTAGACTAATAGATTAACGGAAGACACCAACAGAATTCTAAAGAAATATGACAGGAAATTTGATTCCTTTAAAATTATGATAGTCTACTGTTTGTAGGAGGTGGGGTGTGGGAAGAAGCCAAAAACAGTAAATTCTTTTACTCACTTCTCCCTAATGTGATCCTGTGGGTTTTTCCAGAACATTAGGTACTAGTCATTAACTTCTGCAAGTAGTCTCGTGTTGGTGAATCATCTCTTGGGAACACAATTTTCAGGGTTTAAAAGAAGATATTTGTTTCTTGTTAAGGTTCTTTAACTTTCCTCTTATTTTACTAGTTTTCTTTTAAAGGTCAATTTCCTTTATACCTTTGGAATTCTGTTATGCTAGATTCTGTTTGTCATAACAGTAGTATTTACATTTTAATTTAGAGGACTGAGTCAGCAGCATTGTTTAACACTACTTCTGTCTCTTCTTCCACCTGCCCTTTATTTTAAATATTTTTAAAGGAAAGGTAAGTTAACTAAGTCCTAATGATTTTTACCTTTTTCAATAATCTACAGATTTTTTATTTTGTTATTTAAAATACTTGTTTTTGTGCCTGTATGTATGCCTAATTCTCAGTTCCTCTAATGCAATATATCAGCATGAGCCTAGGGTTAGAAAACATATTAGATTATTTTATAGAAGGAAAAGAGTTGACTGACTAAAGATTAGTCTATAGCATACTCTCTATGCTAGTCTATGGCATTCTATCAGGACTCAACTGATAACATTATTTTTCATTTATTCATTTTTCCATAGCTCTGCCCATTTATTCAACTATATACCTGCTGTCTCTCAGTGATACTGTGTGAGGCACTGCTTTAATAGAATTCCAAACTAGTACAATTGTTATGCAATCTTGCATAAACAGGACAGACAGGAAACTTACTTCTTAATACAGGGGCACATAAATATTTTCCCAAAAGGTAGAAGATATCATGCACCAGATAAGTGTCACTGAAAAAATTAAGTGCTATAGAAACCAGATAGGGATTTTTAAAAATGAGATTGGGGCAATCTGATCAAGTCAGACAGAAAGTTATAAAATGGTATTTGAGCTGATCCTTAAAGGATGAGTTGGATTTTAGTAGGTTGAGAAACAGGGTGGATTCAGAATGAGTGTGTCCATCCATTCATTCCATTAGAAAGTGTTCAATAAACATTTGGGTACATGACACTGTTAGTACTGTAGCACAGGGCGAAAGCATTTATGTAAGGAATAGCTAAATGATCCAGATTTTATGAGGAAGTAGATTCATGTTGCAGTGAAATATGTGGTAAAATTTGAAGCTGGGAAATTATATATGTACATGAATGACACATTCAAGAGGAATCTAAACATTTATTAGTAGATATTAACTGATTTTTTTTAAAGAAATTATGTCAAGTCCTGCACTTTAAGAGGAAGGAAAGTAGTAATGATATAAGGGATTTAGTTTATAGAAAATCTAGAACATTTGCAATAGGAAATGAGTAATCAATAAGAGATAAATAATAAGATTTTTTAGAGTTGGAAGCATGAAGCTTTATTGGATACAAGGAGACCATTTTCATTCATTACTAACCATACATTGGGAACAGAAAGAATATGAAGTGGAAGTGATCTATGGTTGTAGAGCAATTTCTTAAGCATGAAAGATGAAGGTGTTACCTTGGGAAACGCAAAGAGCAGATTATGGAAAGAAAAAAAGAGGGTGATCTCAAAGATAACATCACAATGAGGGGGGGTTAATATAGAGATAGAACATGAAGGAAAGGAAAAAAGAAAGAAGAAAGGAGGAAAAAAGAAAAAGAAAGAGAAAAGGAAAGGAATGAAAAGAAAGATAAGAAAGGAAGTTAGAGAAGGAGGGAAGAAAACATTTATAGATGTGGTGATGTGGATTGACCTGTGTACCTGTGTTTGGACATGGTCTCGGTCCTCATTCTGGTTGGTGTGGACCCACTGTAAAAATATATCTTCAAGATGTTACTTCAGTTAATGTGTGGCCCAACTGAATCAGGTGGGGCTTTAATCTAGATTACTGGAGTCTTTTATAAGCAAACTTAAAGCCAGATGGAGGGAAAAGCCACAGGGAGAAGTCAAAAGCTAGAAATCAACAGAATCCAGAAGAGAAAGGGAAGATGTGCTTTGCCATGTGACAGAAAAGCCAAGGACAAAAAGTTGCCAGCAGCCAGCCACAGAACATCACTGTCTGTTGGGAGAAAGCATTGCCCTGATGATGCCTCAGTTTTGGCCTTCTCTTAGCCTCAAAACCATAAGCCCAAAAATTCCCATTGTTTAAGCCAATCCATTGTATGATATTTGTTTTAGCAGCTAAGGAAACTAAAACAAGTGGTTTATATACAGTAAACATACATATCTTTCCTAGCTTTGACCACTGAGAAAGACTAGAACCAATGACACCCAGTAGCAATGGGCACAACTGGCACCCAAATCTTGGTTTCTAATAACCCTTCTCCAATAAAGAGGTACTATGACCTCTTGAAAAAAATGGCCATTTCCAGGGTTGGGTAGAGAAAGTATAAGATGGACCAGAAAATCTCATGATGCCACAAAATGAGAATGTAAGTGTGATAGTTTGGACCTTTATATATCTCAGAAAATCACGTTCTTAAAGCTAATCTATTCCTGTGGGTGTAAGCCCATTACAAACAAGACATTTTGATGTTATTTCAGTTAAGGCATTGCCAGAGTGGGTCTTAATCCTAACACTGGAGTCTTTCATGAAATTGAGACAGAGAGAAAGCCTTGGAAGCAAGAGGCTGGAGGTAACAAATCCTAGAAGAGAAGGGAGAGACCAGCAGATACTACCATGTGCCTTGCCATGTGACAGAGGAGCCAAGGATCACTGGTATCCAGACTTCAGGAAGAAAGCATCACCTTGATGATGGCTTGATTTGGACATTTTCTTGGTCTCAAACTGTAGGATAATAAATTCCCATTGTTTAAACCAACCCCTATTTCATGGTATCTATTTTAAGCAGCCTAAGAAACTAAAACTGGGTTAAAAAAAAACATTGGGGGGAGGAGCAGGGTTGAAAAAACACAGGGGCCCACTTGAAGGAGCTTCTCATGACCACATCAGGGACTCTTGGAGCAACAAAGTAAATATGACATTAATCGGTTAAAATCCTTAAAATAAAATAAATATTCATGAGCCCATACTGATAGAAACAAATAAAAGACTAAATAAAGAAATGAGAAGGACCAACTCTCCTATATAGTAGAATGAATAAATGTAAAAGGAAGGAGGGATTGATCTATAAAATCACATTTGCCACAGTGAAAGGCAAGGATCATCAATGGTTGCTAAAATTAGCCGGTAAAAGACTGATAAAATCAGCATATGTGCATAGTTTCAAAGTATGGTGCTTATTAATTACAAAGGGAAAAATTGAAACTAAGTGGTGAAAAAAACTGATTACATTTATCATCACTAGTTATGAGACATACAGACATCAGGTATTTCGTCATATGATGACTTGAGAAGGCACAACATCATTTCTTTGATATTCTGACCAATAATACATAACCTGAATTTTTGTCAGATATAATTTACATGTCACCCATTTTAAGTGTACACTTCTATGAGTTTTAGTAAATTTATGCAGTGGGGCAAGCATTACTATAATCCAGTTTTAGGTGATTTCCATCAGCACAAAAAGTTCCCATGTGGCAGATGGCAGGTAATCCCTGCTCCTAGCCCCATCCCCAGGCAACAATTGATCTGCTTTCTGTCTCTATAATTTTGCCTTTTCTAAAATTGTATTTAAGTGACATCATATCTTATGTGGTCTGCTGTGGCTGATTTCTTTCATTCAACCTGAAATTTTTAGATTTGCCATATCTCTTGTAGTTTGTTCCTTTTTTATGATTGCGTAGTATCTCAGTGTATGGATATATCATGATTACTCTTTATTCGCTAACTGAAGGACATTTGACTTGCTTCCAGTTTGGAACTACAATGACTAATGCTGTTACAAATACTCATGTGCAAGTCTTCGTGCGAAGATAGTTTTCATTATTCTTGAGTAATTACCTAGACATGGAAATTATGGGTCATATGGTAAGTGTATGTTTCTAAGAAGCTGCTAATATGTTTTCCAAAGTGGTTGTCTCATTTTAAATTCTGTCTAGTAATGTATGAGAGTTCCAGTTGCTCCATATTCTTATCAGCACTTGGTATTGCGCTTTAAAAAAAAAATAGCCCTTCTATTGGGCAATAGTGACATCTCAATTTAAAATTAGTTTGTATTTCTCTAAAAACTAGTGATGCATGGCTTTATGCCTATATGTATTTGCTATTTGTATAACTTCTTTGGTGAAGTATCTATTTAAATGGTTTTCCCAAATATTTATTGGTTCTCTGTTTACTTACTATTAGGGTATAAGAGTTCTTTATGTAATCTGAATATAAGTCCTTTATCAAGTGTATGCTTTAAAATATTTTCTTTCCATCTGGGGTCTTGTCTGTACATGTTCTTAACAGTGTTTTTGAAGAGCAAAAGTTTGTAATGTTGATGGAAACTAATTTATCAATTTTTTTCTTTTATGTCTTGCTAACTTTCCAATGTAAAAAAATATTTGCCTATTTCAAATTCGTAAAGATTTTATCCCGTTTTTTTATCTAGAAATTTAATAGTTTGACTATTACATTTAGGTGTGTGATAGGTTTTAAGTTAATCTTTGTGTATGACGTGAGTTAAGAATAGAAAATCATTTGTTTGTTTATGAAATCCATATATTCCAGGATCATTTCTTTAAAATATTATCCTTTCCCTGTTCAATTAGTTTGGCATTTTGTATAAAAATGATGCTCTTTCTTAGTTAAATGTTTGATTGGATTCTACAGTGAGAATGGACCTGGATTCCTTCATGGAAAGATTTTTAAGGCAAATTCTGATTACTCTTCTTTTTCTTTTTCTCCATAGCATTTACCATTTTCTATGATACCAAATAACTTATTTGTTTGCTGTCATTTCTAACCTCACCACCACCACCTAACACACCACTGGAATATAAGCTTCAAGAGATCATGGATTAAGTGTGATTTGTTTTCTCCTTTAGTTGCAATCACTTAAAACAAAGCCTACCAATAAATTTTACTAGCCATCTTTTATTTCCACATCCTTCTGCAGCTAGTGCTCCAATTTCGTCCCTCAACCCTAACAACAACCAAACATTACAAGAGCATCATGCTTTTTAAAATTTATTGTGCTAAAATATATATAAAACATAAAAACTGACATTTTAATGATTTTAAGTGTACAATTTAGTGGAATTAATTACATGCACAATGTTGTGCAACCATCCTCACTGTTACAAAACTTTCCATCTCTTCAAACAGAAACTCAATACCCATAATAGTGTTGCTTTTTGTCTCTACTGACTCACTTGACCCCCGCCCATCACCTTGCTCTGGATTCTGAACTCTCTTTTCTCCATAATTCCATGATCAAATTCTTTCAGACATCTTTCACTTCTATCTATACCTTAAGTAATCTCTTCAACATTTGATACTCTCTTCTCTTATTTTGTGTCAGCAGGTCTCCAAGTTTTCCACGTACCACCGTGTGTTCCCATTATCTTTCTACTTTACAAGTATTCCTCCAACCAGACTTATGAGCAGGCCCTTCTTGTCCTGTCTCCAATACTTTCTCCTTCATCTCTCTAATACCCCCGCCTATTACCTTTGGTACACTCCTCATCCCTCAAGTATCAGCTTAACTGCCATTCAAAGACGGCTTCTCTGATGACCTTCATTCTCCCTGCACACCTGGTTTTTGAAGCTTCTTTAGCTGTAAGTTTAACAATGCACAGGCAAATACCATGCCACGTTAGCCAGACCATTCAAAGAACAGACTGTGAAATCAGCTACATGAATTCAGCATTTACCACATAACTATACTTACATTCAGTGAATATTTTATACTGACGAAACCAATTATATGAAGCTACAGTCATAATTATTATTGAACATTTACTATCTACCTTTCCAAGTCCTTTACAAGATTTAATTCACTCAATCTTCATAACAACTCTATGAGGTAGGCACTATTGTTATGTCACTTTACAGGTGAGGAAACTCAGGCACAGGAAGAGCAACTTGCCCGTGGTCACTCGGTCACTCAGCCCACGAGTGGAGGAACCTACGTTTTAATCCCCATGACTCGACTCCAGAGCTCCCTTTTATAACATCATGATAAAAATCCTGTGTGACCATAACCAGAAATGTTTCCTAATCTACAATTTTTTCAGTCTGTCACGTAGGAGTACTCAGTCAAATTTTTATTAGTTCATTTATATAGACAAGACTACCATAAAATCATTCTTTCAACTGTAGTAAAGAGTAACCTATAAATGTTTTGACCAAAACATATTACTTTGTTTCAGTATCTGATGCAAACACACTTAACAGATTTTTGATACCTGCTCACCCTACTACCTCTTGCTCTCCTTGTACCAGCTTTCCTTCAAATAGAAGAGAAAACATGCTTAAGGGGCCCAAGAAATAAACACCATCTGAAAGCCATACATTGTTTTTCGAGCACATCTGAAACTATTAGGGAAAGGTTTTTCTTCTTTGTACTATTTCAATACATAATGCAGTTTCTAGGGAGGATAGTTCACCGCATTTTGTTGGTAACAAGTCAAATAAACATAAATCGGAGGCCAGTTTAAGTAGTTATGCTTTTTGAAGATTTTATATCTGCTAGGTCTGGTCAGTGTCACCAAGTTTCCACAGCAATATAGCTGTAACATTCCTGACTGAGAAAGCTTGCATCAGGCATACTGGAGCAGATTTATGTCATCCACCCCCACAAGGTATTAATCATTCTTTGAGGTCATTTTCAGCTATCAAAGTAAGTGAATTCATAAAATTGCCAAAACTGCCTTCAAGCCAGGGCCCATTGTTACCTTCAGGTGGTGGAAAAACAAAAGTTGAAAATTCACAACTCAAATTTCTTGGCAGAGAATGAAGATCACGACTTGAGATGAGAGATGCCATTCATTAGCACACATACAATGTGTCTGTCTTATGAAAACCAGGGGGCACTTGGAGGAAAATAAACAGAGCTTTATCAGTCTGTTTGCAATTTTATGAAGTACAATGTTGAAATATTTCCACTGTCTATGAGAAACCCTGACAAGATAATTTAGTATGGCTGGGCTAATGTGTCACTTTTGAGAAGTGCTAGAAAATAGCATTTAGGGTCAGGTAAGCTTTTCTCATTTCAGACTGAGCAAGGTCTTAAAGAACTACCTTTGTAGAGGACAAACAGCTAGCTGTGATGCACATTTGGAAGCTGGTTATCACCTAGCTAAATATCTGTATTCCAGCTGGGGGAGACTAAGAGTGCTGACATTTAGTTAGGACTATTCCATCTATAGATGCCTCAGAATTTGGCTGATGGAGGAACTGCATCTCTAATGAAAAGCTGAGAGACCAGAACCATACCTGCAACCTGGGCTTGCAGTTCAGGAAGAAGAGGTAGATATTAAATGGTCATCTAAGGCTTCTGAAGATGACAATGAGTCCATGAAAAATAGACTCATGAAGAGCCTTTATTGAGGTTTATATGTGCATGTGTGTGTGTTGTACTCAGTATGTATATAATTTCATGAATAAAATATATATATCCATTTATATATATATAACTTTTTAAAAAGAATGGCTGACTAAAAGCATGTTTCTTTTTTTTTATTTTTAAGGAAGCTTTAGATTTCATAAATGTTACATCAAAACTACAGGGGATTCCCATACACCCCACTTCCTCCCTTTCCCACATTTTTATCCATTAACATCTTTAATTAGTGTGGTATATTTGTTACAATTGATGAACACATATTGAAGCATTGCTACCAACCATGGACTATAGTTTACACTTTGCCCCACACAATTTTATAGGTTTTGACAAAATATATAGTGGCCTGTAATCCATCAATGCAATGGTACGCAGGACAATTCCAATGTCCAAAATATGCCTCCGTGTTTCACCTACTCTTCCCTCTCCCGCCCCTAAGAACCTCTGGTGGTCACTGCCTTTATGTCAATGATACAAGTTCTTGCATTGCTAGAATATTAAGTCTACTTTAGTCCATACTTGCATCCCCTCTTATGTTTGTTCATTTCTCAGTCTTGAGGATTTGGGGGAATGGTGATGGCTACCTTGCCTCCAACTGAGAGGGGGTGAAAGCAAATTTCTTATCTGTCCTTCCAAATTATTCTCTCACCCTAAGTAAAGTCTTTTAGCTTAAGGATTTTCTTATGCACAGTTGATTCTGAAATCCAGAGCTAAGGAGAGCGCTGACAAACTACTCAGTTTGGGGCAAAACTTTTAGTTTTCTATACATTTTGTACTGTTGGAGATGCAATTCACCTATTTTCAATCATTTTTATGGAGGTTTTTCTTTTCTCATTAGTAGTAGTTTGGACAGTAAGCTTTTTTCCTCTCTAAAAACCTCCAAGAGTAAATGATTCCATACTTCTTGACAGATGTCTTAAAATGTTACCCAGATTCTCCTATGTGCTAAGAAAATTTCAGAAACTTATCAAGGCTTATCCAATTATAAGCATAATGTAATAGACAGATATCAAAAAAGACTCAGGAAATAAAAGAAGCAACTTAGTCTTTTTTCAATAGCAATGAATATTGACTTGATTATTTTTAGGGTGAAAAGTGACTTTATGAGCAATTTTCCAATGCTGCTTGGGAGTTTAAATGTCTTCTTCCTGACCCTGACTTATCCCTTACCCCACTGCACTTTCATCCAAAATTCCAGGAGTTTACCTTGTATGCTAAAGAGTTATATATGCTGTTCTTGCCCACTTTTCCCCATGTATATTAAAATAGAATGTGAGATTTAAAACCAACAGGTCTATATGTATTTACTGGATGTCTATACTGGGCTCAGTCCAAATTAGTGTACATTGCAAACCTTGGGTCAAATGAAAAGAAACGAAGTATAGAATTGTTGACTCCAATGTGACAGTGGTGGGATTAGAGATGTCTTTGGCATTTGAAGAAGAGTGTATGCTCCTTCATAATTTTGTATTTGTATGTATATGTGTGTGTGTGAGAAAGAGAAAATCTTTCATATCTCATGATGTAATTGCTTCCATTTGTTTTGCACATAATAATTTATTATAGATAGGAGACAGAGTAATAAAAATCATAGGAAATCACACAGTGCCATTTCATAAATAAAAATGTACTTTTTGCTTCTTTAATCTTTTTTTTAGAAAAGTTTTAGATTACAGAAAAGTTACATAAAATATATAGGGACTTCCCATATAACCGACCCCCTCCCTCCTCACATTTTCCCCTATTTTTTAAAAACAATTTTCATTAATGAGGTACATTTGTTACAATTGATGAACAAACATTGAAGCATTGCTACTAACCATGGTCGATAGTTTACATTATGGTTTTCACCTTGCACCATACAGTTTTATAGGTTTTGACAAAATGTATAATGGCCTGTATCCATTGTTGCAATATGGACTGGACTTCATGCAGTACAAGTCCAGTGTCCCAAAGATGCCCCATGTTCCATCTATTCTTCCCTCTCCCTCCCCTCAGAACCTCTGGTGACCAGTATATTTATATCAGTGTTACAAGTTTTTCCATTACTAGAATAATAATAATAATGAACAATGTACTTTTAAAAATCTAGGATGTCATGAAAAGGCATCATTGATTTACTTAAGTTTTTAAAATCCTACTACAAAAACACACATCACTTCTTAAAAATACATGCTCATTTTAGGAATGTTAAGATGTGATAATAATAATATCTTATAATAATGGAGATACAATAGTTTTTCTCTTTTCCTTTACAAACCAAATTATTTTACTAGATATGATATTAAATTATACTAATTCATAGATATTTGAATGTCTCCCATTTATACTATAAGAATATCTTATTATTCTGGGTGGTTAGTCATATAAAAACTTAGAAAATAGAGTTCTAGAGTGGAAAATCACTTTGCTTTCCCCCATTCCCTGTTCTTGGAATAGTTCTGCTTTGAGTGCTTTAACAATGCTAAGGTTCACAAACCTTCTCTCTGTCACCATAGGAAGTTATCTAGATCAGCATTTCCCCAAATTTCATGGAATTGAAGTAAGGATGTGGTCTCTCAGACATGTTGCCAAAACTGTTAAGGTTATATCAACAATGGAGTAAATATAAGAATGAGCCATCCCTTCCATTAAAATGGGAAGAAAAGAAACCCAACTTCTTTTAGAAGCTTGTTTGAACACTTTCTCTGCGTTCTGTAGTGACTTGCAGTTGCTTCTACTGCCACACCCAGTCTCACAAGGATTTTAATTGACATGCTTGATAATATTGTTTTAAATTTTGTAGGGGAGACCTCCTACCACTAGCTGTTTCTATAGTGAGCTATTTCACTCTGGAGGAATTTTTCCTCCAAAGAAAGCATGGAATTCCTCTTTGAAATATTTATTTCTCTGGGACTGTAAATGGAAATGTCTGAATTAAAAGAGAATGATTGAGAGCAAGAAAGAGAGAGAGAGAGAGAGCAATTTTTGACAAGTGATTATTATTATTGTAATTCATTTAGTGACTCTTTTATTACTCAAGTACAAGAAAGCATTTTTTATTATTTTGATATTTTCCACTTAGATTGCACATCACCTTGTCATTCCACTAATTGTGCCCATAAAAAACCCTCTTGCACATTTTCATTCACCTAAGAATATATTTGACTCTTTCCAATTGAAATTTGGATTGAAAAACTAAATATGAATGCAGAGTTTACTGATCATTGCCTATATTTTTGGAAATACACTTTTTTTTCCAAATTACCCAATAGTAAGGAAGTAAATTACTGTTTATTTGCTGTTTATTGTGTAATAAATAGACTTCATTGAATCTGAAAATGTCTTTTTTTTTCCTCCTGAACTTTTGGGTTGCATCTAAACTCCAGGTTGCCACAGCAGACAGCTTCCCATTTTGAATCAAAGTTTTATTATTATTACTATTAATAGAATTTCTTCAGTAATTTCCTGCATAAGATTATAAGATGTTCACAAAATATTTGGGCCATGTCAGGACAATATGTCCTCCGCTCTGCCATTGGAGACTACTTTTACTGAAAAAAATTTAAATCTACGTTTTTAATTTTGCTTAAGTCTAAAATTTTAGTGTTGGATACTTTTAGGAAATGTATAACCATTTACATCCTTTAGGTGATCTCAAATGCTCTACCTGAGATTATCACCGAGGAGTGGATGTTGGCTGATCTAAGGGAGTAGAAGCCGGGATGTTCTCAGTATTATCTTACATTCATTTTCTCTCTCTTTGGGCACTAGAGGAATCTTTAAGCACAAGGTAGAAAAACAGGAATAAATTCCCATCTTTGGGTTAGACATCTTGGAAAATTCTTTCTACCATGATATATATTGACATCAGGAAGACAGGTCAAAATGAGCCAGAGTCAAGATCCTGATCCCCTTCCTGCCATCACTTCTAAAAGTAGCCTTTTCATGGGTCCAGGTAACACTTGGACCCTCAATCAAAGATTAAAAACATCTGCTAGAAGAATTGTCAGACAGTCTTGGAACACTTAGTTGAATTCACAGGGACTCCATCTGGGACTGGTGATACTTACCGCTTTCATATCTTTAATTGTTTCTAGCACCTCCATAGATCAAAGTTTTCTCCATAATCCTTTCTTTCCATCATGGCATATTTATCCATTTTATATCAAAATATATAAGTTTTACCATCTGGTTTCATAGGGGAAAATAAATCTTTATCAAACTAGATTAACATTAAGTAACTTTTTTTTCAGCTGTGTGTGCCAGTATTTCTTTCTTATGTGCAAATTTAAGAAAATCATCCCCTCTTCCATGGTAGACTTTAAATTTGGAATCAGGTTTCCTAGGATTTTCTAACTGTGGAGTACTTTTTCATGTTGCCTTGTGCTTGGATTTAAAAGTTCAAAGAAAGGCAATGTGTTTTCTTTATCTTCTGTATTAGGATATATTACTCTTATAAAACATCATATAATATTGCTTATAATTTCACATATTTGAAAATTTTGGTAATGTCACAAGACTAAACTTTTAAAGGATATTGTTGAGTTTTAAACATTTTTTATTACTTGACTCAGTGCCTGAGTCACAGTAGGTACTCAATAAATTAATAATAATAATAATAAATAAATTATTATGCTTTTATGTACTCAATGATTACATTAAAAATTAAATGAACATCCTGTTAAAATGAAAATTGGAAGAGTTCAAAATAATAGAAAGTTAAAATTATTATGCATATACAGAAAAATTATGTGATAATTTGATACATAAAAATGAATATATCACTCTGGTTGTTACGATTCATAAGCTCATATGAAACATTATTCCTATATGCATACTCTGTTGCTTTGAAATACTGTATATTTTTGACCTATGATACAGTCAATGTACCTGTACTCTTGTACATAGTATAGCAGCTTTTTCTTCCATCTACCTCACTCCTTCTATCATCCACATAGCTAGAGTGTTTAATACAGACAACACATTTATTAGAGGGATAAAATAAATAACTCACCCAGAAAGGAGTGAGTTAAACTTCAAAGGGTTTATACTGTTAATTTATTTTCTATAGCTGAATGTTTTTTATATCAGGTTCCTAAACAGTTGTCATTGTGTCCCTCTCGAAAGCACAGACTGAAATATCATAATTTACAATCAATAGTATAAGTTCATAGTCTAATCTCTGACACCAGAAAACAGGCATTGACTGAAGAAACACTTTTAAATGGGGAGGAGACCTTTCTATAAATGAAGTTTTGGATTTTTTAGACTTAGCCTTTTTCTCCATTTTACATAATTACCAGTTTTCTGTTCCTAGTGTTAAAAAGTAACACATCAGACATGTCCATTTTATTCACGAATACATGAGTGTATCTTTTTAAGGCAAACACTTCTAACGAGGAATATGCTATAAATTCTATATATACCTCATATCTCTTTTTATTATGATATATGTCACTGTCTATGAAGTATGAACTAATTTTAAGTCACAACTTTGAAAATATAGCATTTCTTATAATGGCACTTTTTGTAATGAACTTCAAACAGTGAAGGATTTTAAGACTGACTCAAGGCAATTTGAGGGAATACATAGCAAGAGAAGAAAAATCTAACCACAAGGTCATATGTAAACACCGTTTTGTTGAAATTATAGCTCCAGAGGCAATGTGATTTTGTTATAATATCATATTTACATATATAAAATAAAATGAAGAATTTATATTTGGACCGTTAATTTGCAAATACATTGTTGTCTTAAAAACCAAAATTTAAAAATATATTTAGGATTGTATTACTTCCTATTATGAATTAAATGTAATTGTACAAAGTGCTTAGTAGAAGAGAAAAAGCATTGAAATAAAAATCCAAAGACTTATGCTTTAATCTAATAACTGACAACAATTAGAAAGTATGACCATAGGTAATATATCTAATATTCTTGGACCTTTTATGTAAAAAGTAAAGGATTGGACAATATGATTTATAAAGGTCCTTTAAGCTTTAACATTCTTAAAATTCTATGATCCAAGGAGTGATGTCATCAACATGGTGACATAAGACATCCCATGGAAAAGTGTCCCCTCAGAACCAACTAATAAAAGGACAAAGCCCACTTCCTTGGAACTCTGGACTATGATAGAGACTGGCAAGAGACTGCACATATGCTGAACCAAAGAAAAAGAAAAAAAACCCTACAAAAATCAGGTAGGAGACATCCATTCTGAACACACCAGCCTGGAACCATTCCCCTCGCCTGGTTCTGAGCAGCTTGAGTCACATAGCCTCACTCTCCACTGACGCAGATGCAGACTACAGATCTGCACCTATACACAGCAGTGAGTTAGAACCATGTGCATATCCAGGCACAGAGACACAAATCCACAGAGGCCCAGGGTAGAAAACAAGTGAATGAGGAGTGAAACAAAAAGTGCCCCCAGGGGAAAAAAAGAGACTGCAGCAGAAATGTAGGCATGAGGCGCACACGTTCAATCCAGTCTCTGATTGCTAGGCCACCTAAAGGCAAAATGGATTGACACCATCTGGCTCCTGGGACAAACTACCCCACTGGGTAAGAAACCAGAGGCAGTAAGCCCTCAAGGGGGAAAAAAAGAAGGTGGTAAAACTGACAGTTCCCACAACTGAAAAGTGCTATGAAAAGGTGACACTGAATGATAGAATTTAAACAAATAATAGAAGCTGGGAAGAAAATTCTACACAAAACAAACAGAGATGATCAAGATTATTAGAGAAAGAAGAGAGGAAAAGAAGCATTCTCCTACAAGTGAAACAATTGCATACAAAACAACAATCTTAAAAATTATACCTCATATTATGGGTAATAATCAGGTGAAGAAGAGCTGAGGAAACCTGAACAGTTAAAATGGGCTCCAGAATAAGTTGAGCCAATCATTAAAAAAGAAACTTAACACAAAGCCAATCAATAATAAAACCCTGGGCAAGAGGGGGAAATTAACCTTCAGAGTAAACACATCAAATTAATCAGATGCTCAGACAAAATCAAAAGATTACAAGTTATACTAAGAAACAGGAAGTATAGATCAGTCAAGGAAATACATTTAAACTTCAGAAGAGACACAAAATTTGGGATACCTAATAGAAGACATTTAAATAAATCTCCAAATCAATTCAAAGAAACGAAAGACAACATGGAAAGAAATAAAGTAATGGTCAGTTTAGAGGTAAAGGATATGAAGAAGGTAATGTGTGATCATAAAGAAGAATTTAAATTAGAATTTAAAAAATAAAACAGCAAAAATTATGCAGATGAAAGGCACACAATAAGGGAGATTAAAAGTACACTAGAGGCTTGAAAGAGAAGATTTGAACAGGTAGAAGAAAGAATCAGTGAACTAAGACAGAACAATAAAAACCATAAAATCAGAACAGATAGAGAAAAGAATAGAAGAATTTGAGCAGTGTTTTGAGGAGTTGAGTGCCAGCATGAAGCATACAAACACATACATGTCGTGGATGTCCTAGGAGAAGAGAAGGAAAAGGGGGCAAAAAGAATACCTGAGGAAATAATGGCCAAAAGTTACCCAAATCTTTTGAAAGACCTAAATATCCTTGTCCAATAAGTGCAATGTACTCCAAATAGAAGAAACCCTAATAGACCTCCTCTGATACATATATTAATGATGGTGTCAAATGCCAAAGATAAAGAGAGAATTTTGAAAGCAGCAAGAGAGAAGTAATGCATCACATACAAACCATGGAGGTGAGAAGGCAGTGGTATGATATATTTAATGTTCTGAAAAGATAAAACTGCCAGCCAAGAATTCTTTATCTGGCAAAACTGTCCTTCAAAAATGAGGGAGAGTTTAAAATATGCACATTATGAACACAACTAAGATTGTTTATCAACAAAAGACCTCCCCTACAAGAATTGCTAAAGGGAGCTCTGCAGGTTAAAAGGAAAAACAAAAGAGAAAGTCTTGGAGTAGTTTGAAAATGTGAAGATCTTCAGTAAAGATTATTGAAAGGGTAAATGCAAATCCCAATAACACTATATCCTCAATACATTACTCTTTAATTCCTGTAAGAGTCAGAATACAATTGAATAATAAAAAGGCATATTTCTTGATAATGGATGTGCAAAATATAAAGAGACAATGTGGGACAAAAACAAAATAAAAGGAGAAACAGAGGAATATGGAAGTGGTAAATGTGTATGCTATTGAAGCTGAATTGGTATCTTTTCAAATTAGTAAGTTGTGTAAAACAAACCCTAGGTAACTACAAAGGAAGTATTTAAAATTATAAAGAAACAGAAATGAGAAAGGGTTCAGTCAGATACATCACCGAAGATCAACTATACAGAAAAAGAGGCTGAGATAAAAGAAAAAAGAGAGACAGAAAAGATATGTATAAAAACCAAAGGGGAAGTGGACTTGGCCCAGTGGTTAGGGCGTCTGTCTACCACATGGGAGGTCCACGGTTCAAACCCCGGGACTCCTTGACCCGTGTGGAGCTGGCCCATGCGCAGTGCTGATGTGCGCAAGGAGTGCCGTGCCACTCAAAGAGTGCACCCCGTAAGGAGAGCCGCCCAGCACGAAAGAAAGTGCAGCCTGCCTAAGAATGGCACCGCCCACATGGAGAGCTAACACAACAAGATGATGCAAAAAAAAGAAACACAGATTCCCGTGCCACTGACAACAACAGAAGCGGACAAAGAGGAAGACTCAGCAAACAGACACAGAGAACAGACAATCAGGATGGGAGGCAAGGGAAGGGGAGAGAAATAAATAAATAAATAAATCTTTAAAAAAACAAACAAAGGACAAAATAGCCAAATTAAGGACTATCTTTGCAGCATAACAATGAATGCTAATGGGTTTAACTCCCTAATCAAAAGACACAGATTGACAGAATGGATATTAAAAAAAAGCATGAACCAACTATATGTTCTGTACAAGACACTCACCTTAGGCCCAAGGATATAAATAGGTTGACAGTGAAAGGATGGAAAAAGATATTCCATGCAAATAGGAAAAAAAAAAAGAACTGGAGTAGCTACACTAATATCAGACTTTTAGTAAAAAACTGTTATAAGAGACAAAGAAGAACACTATATATTAATTAAAGGGTCAATCCACCAGGAAGAAATGACAATCATAAATATTTTGCCCCTAACCACAGTGTCCCAAATTACATGAGGCAAACACTGGCAGAACTGAAGGGAGAGGGAAGCGGATGTGGTTCAAGGGATAAGGCCTCTGCCTACCATCCCTGGGGCTTCCTGGTGAAAAAGAAGAAGAGAAAGCATGCCCGTGCAGCAACCCAGGGCCATAGGGTGAGCCAGTGCCCATGCAGTGAGTCAGTGCCTTCGCTAGTGAGTCATGCAGCAAGATGATGATGCAACAAAAGAGAGATGAAGGGGAGAGTCAAGGAGAAGCACAGCAGAGACCAGGAACTGAGGTGGCACAATTGACAGGGACCCTCTCTCCACTTCAGAGGTCCCCAGGATCAAATCTTGGTGAATCCTAGAGGAGAAAGAAGAGAAGACAAAAAAGAAAAATAGATACAGAAGATCATACAGCGAATGGATACAGACAGCAAAAACAGCAGGGTGGGGGAGGAGGAGGGGAAGAAAAATAATTAATTAAAAAAAACTTAAGGGAGAAATAGATATCTCTCCAATAGTAGTTGCAGAGTCCAATGTATCTCTCTCATCAATAGAGAGGGCATATAGACAAGGATCAATAAGGAAACAAACAACTTGAATAACTTGAATAATACGATAAATGAACTAGACCTAACAGACACATCGTATCCCCAAATGGCAGGATATATATTTTTGTAACGCACACATGGGTTTTTCTCCAGGATACACGATATGTTGGGTCATAAAACAAGTTTCAATAGATTTTAAAAGACTGAAATTATACAAAGCATCTTCTCTGACCACAATGGAATAAAGCTTGAAATCAATAATAGGCAGAGAACTGGAATATCCATAAATATATGTGAGTACAATAATACAATCTCTAAAATCAATGGATCGAAGAAGAAATTACAAGGGAGATAAGTAATCTTCTTGAAATGAAAGAAAAAGATAACAGAACATGTCAAAATTTGTACAAAACAGTGAAGGCAGTGTTGAGAGAGAAATTTATAGATTTGAATGCCTTCATTAAAAACAGAAGAAAGAGCTATACTCAAAGACCTAACTGCATACCTGGAAGAACTGGAAAATGAACAGCAAACTGAATGCCAAGCAAGCAGAAGGAAGGAAATAATAAAACTCAGAGGAGAAAACAATGAAATAGAAAATGAAAATAAAAGAATAGAGAGCATTAGCAAAACCAAATATTGGTACTTTGGAAAAATCAATAAAGTTTACAAGCCCTTAGCTAGACTGACAAAGTAAAAAGAGAGAAGATACAAATAAATAAAATCAGAAATGACAGCAGGGAACACCATCCAACTCATTCTATGAAGGCAACATCACCCTAAAACCAAAGCAAGATATAGATACTATAAGATAGGAAATTTACAGATGAACTTCTTTTATGAATAGAGATGCAAAAATCCTCATCAAAACACTAGTATATTGAATCTAACAGCATATTAAAAGAATTATACTCTGTGATCAAGTGGGATTCATTTCAGATATGCAAGGGTGGTTCAACACGACAATCAACTAATGTGATACCACATTAATAAAACAAAGGGAAAAAATACATGACCATCTCAACTGATGCAGAATCAAAGTTCATGGACTGGAAGACTAAATATTGTTAGATGTTTATTCTACATGAAATGACTTACAGATTCAATGCAATCCCAATCAAAATTCCACCAGCCTACTTTGCAGAAATGGAAAAACCTATCATCAGATTTATTTGGAAGGGTAAGCAGCCCCAAATAGCCAAAAATATCTTGAAAAAGAAGAACAAATTTGGAGGACTCACACTTCCTGGCTTTAAAACTTATTACAAAACTACAGTGGTCAAAACAGCATAGTATTTACACAAGGTTAGATATATTGATCAATGGAATCAAACTGAGAGTTCAGAAATAGAACCTCACATGTATGGTCAATTGGTTTTTTACAAAGCTGTCAAGTCCAGTCAACTAGGAACAAAAAGGCTCTTCAATAGATCATGCTTGGAGCACTGACTATCCATATGCAAAAGAATGGTGGAGGACCCTTATCTCACGTCATATACAAAAATTAACTCTAAAATGGAAAAAAGACCTAAATATAAGAACCAGGACTATAAAACTCCTAGAAAGAAAATATAGGAAAGCATCTTCAGGGTCTTTTGTTAGTCAATGGTTTCTTAGACTTTGCACCCAAAACAAAAGCAACCACAAAAAAGGAATAAATGGGACATCATCAAAATTTAAAAAATTATGTGCATCAAAGGGCTTTGTCATGAATCTGAAAAGTCAACCTACTCGAGGTAGAAAATATTTGGAAATACCCAATAGGGGTTTAGTCCAAAATATATAAAAAATGCCCACAATTCAACAACAAAAAGACAAACAACCTAATTTAAAAATGGGCAAAAAACAGAAACATTTTTCCAAGTTAGATATACAAATGGTTAACTAGCACAAGAAAATATACTCAATATCATTAGTATTAGGAAAATGCAAATCAAACCCACAAGAAGATACAATTTCATACACTCTAAAATGGCTTCTTACTAAAAAAATGGAAATTACAAATGTTGGAGAGGATATGAAGTAGGAATTCATTCATTGCTGGTGAGAATGTATGTAAGACAATTGGGCAATTCCTCAGCATGTTAAGTATAGAATTACCATATGACCCAGCAATCCAACTATTAAGTGTATACCCAAAAGAATTGAAAGCAGGGACTCGTACAGATATTTGCACACTGATGTTCATAACGGCATTATTCACAGTTGCCAAAAGATGGAAGCAACCCAAGTGTCCATTAACTAATGAATGGATAAACAAAAACGTGGCATATACATACAATGGAAAATCATTCAACATTGAAAAGGAATGAAGTTCTGATTCATGCAACAGATGAACCTTGAAGACATGATGTTGAGTGAAACAAGGTAGATTCAAAAGGATAGTATTGTATGATATGACTGATACGAAATAATTAATGTAGGCAAACTCAGAGAGTTAGAATCTATAATACAGGTTATCAGGGGCAGGGTTGGGGGTAGGGAATGGGGAATTAATGCTTATATTGCAAAATCTTGGAAACGGACAGTGTGCTGGTAATACCACATTGTGAATGTAACCAACAGAACTCAATTATATATGTGAATGTGTTAAAAGGGAAACTTTAGGTCCTATATATGTTACTAGAATAAAAATCAAAAGAAAATACATAGGACTTTAAAACACAGTGAACTCTATTGCAAATAATGGACTATAGTTAAGAGTGCAATTATAAAAATGTTCTTTTATGAATGAAAACAAATGTACCATACTAATGCAAGGTGTTAATAATAAGACGGTATATGGGAAAAATAATGCACTGTAATGTAGGCTATGAACTGTAGTTAATAGTACAATTATAAAAGGCTTTCCTGTATTTAACACTACTGTAAAGTGTTAATGATAGGTGGTATATGGAAACTATTTTCTGCATGATTTTTCTGTAAACCTACAACTTCTCTATTTAAAAAATTATTTTAAAATATTCTATGTTCCAATGTTTTTAGGCAATAACCAAACACCACAGGGAAAAAAAAAATTATGGCCCCACAATCAACCATGTCAGCAATGAATAATTGGAGTACCTAGAATTCACCCTTATGAGGCTGTAACCTCTTCTGAGATGGTATCAGAGAAAGTTAGGGAGGGAACCAGGACTTTCTTCCCTGCTGGTCAGTAATAACCCCCACACACTACCTGCCACATTCAGCACAAACCATGTAGGGAGACCGGACTTTCACAATAGCCCAGTGGTAATGAGGGCAGCTATCACATAGTGGCAGTGGAGACCACATGGAAACTGGAACTCCTGCCCCCACTCAGCAGTAGCAAGGAGTTCCCTTCCTGTCTAAGGGGAGAAAAAATGTTAGCTAAAACAGAATATTTAATTAAGGTTCAGTATTTCAAATATAAAAAAATGTATACATCCAGGTATTAACAGAAAATCATTTCATAACCAGAACCAGGAAGTTCTCATTCTATATGTAAAAAAGATAATCAAAATATACCAACACCCAGATGAAAGAGATGTTAGGATTTTCTGACAAATATCACATAAATGCTTCAACAAGCAATTTATAACATGCATGAAACAAATGAAAAAAAAACTAGAAAGCCTCTGCAAAGAAATAGAAGAAATAAAGAAGAACCAAATGAAATTTTACAATGAAAAGAAATGGAATAACTGAAATAAAAAGGTCAGTGGATGGGCTTGACAGTAGAATGGAAGAGACTGAGGAAATAATGGCTCTAAAAGAAATTACCTAATCTTGTATACAGAGAACAACTAGACTTAGCATAAACAAACAGCACCTCAACAACCTGTGAGACTATAACAAAATATCTAATATTTATGTCATCAGAGTCCCAGAAGGAGATGAGAAAGAGGATGGGGCTGAAAAATAACCTGAGGAAATAATGGCTGGGAACTCTCTAGAGACAAAAATCTATAGATTCAAGAAGCTGAATGAACCAAAAATAGGATAAACTCAAAGAAGTTCATGCTAAGGCACCTCATATTAAACTTCTGAAAACTAGAGACAAAGGAAAAATCCTGAATCAGTCAGAGAAATACAGCACCTTAGGTATAGAAGAAAAACAATGAAAATGACAGATTTCTTCTCAGAAACCATGGAGTCTAGAAGGAAGTGCAATGATATTTTTCAGGTTCTATAAGAAAACCCAGTTTGTCAAACTAGAATCCTATATCTGGTAAAAAATACACTTCAGGAATGAAAGAAAAATTGATACATCCTCAGAGAAAAGAAAACTAAGAGAAATTTTGCTGGTAGATCTATCCTAAAGGAAAGGCTAAAGAAAGTGTTGTACACTGAAAGGAATGATGAAAGAAGGGAACTGAAACATCAAGAAGGAAGAAAGACCATATTATGTTTTCAAAAGTATATTTGATGATTAGTCAAAACTTGCTTATTGTTGAATATTGTTCTAAATATGTATAGAGGAAATATATAAGCCAATTATATTATAAACAAGGGAGAGTAATTGGGTATAAAGGGAGGTAGGGTTTATATATTTCACTTGAACTGGTAAATATTGTCTGATTATGTTTGTATATGAGTAAGTTTTCCTGTAAATGGATAACAGTTCTTCTCAAATGAATGTCTCCTATGTGGATAGACCTGAAATTTTTACAGTTCAAAGATGTCTGTTGAGCTAGCCTGTTCTAGAATACGCTCTCTGTATGATATTGAAACATGTTGACCCTTTCACAGACCTACAGTCCCAGCCACACATTGGATTGGTTTCTATGATGCTGTCTAAGGAGTTGGACTCTAGATAAATAAATAGGGGGGACAAAACTGGATATGAAATTGAAAAGAATATGTTCATCTTAATGTTTATGGGAAAATGATTACTATCTTTGGGTGTTATCCTCTTTTATTTTGTTTTTCTTTTAATAAAGAAAATTACTACTTATAAAGGATATATATACCTGCAGGATGGTAACAGGGCACCTTGGACACAGATGTGAATTCTCAAGTAATTTGGTCTGTAACTACAGCCACTTCAGAAACAGACAATTCATGTCTAAAAATTTCAAGGGAAAGTATGAAGCTTTCAAGAATGTTGGGTTGGAAATCACTCCACAGTGAACAAATGGTTACAATGAGCAGACAGAAAGCATCCTGGTGAATGAAGTTGTAGACATTCAGAAAGGTGTCTAAGGGAAGAAAAAAATTATGAGGAAATGAAGAATTTTTCTACGGCAAATGGACATTAAGAAGTTGTAATAAACATTACATAGTTTACAGAAAAGGCAAGGAAATGCTAAGCTATTAATATAAATATTTACAGAATTTATAATTGTCAAGGAATAATTTCAAATTATATAGACTGTATCAGTGCTAAGTAAATAGGTTCTTAAATTCACAGTCTAGCTACTATTTTACAAATTTGCATATATTTTGGCTCTATATTAGTAAAATTAATCTACCTTTCTCAAACCTATATAGCTGTAGCTTCATTTAGGATATTGGGTGTTTGTTTTATTGTTTTGGTGACCCCATTAATGGTGAGTTAGTCTTTATCACTAGGCTATGAGATTTATGAGGCTTATTTTTCACTGGATCCCAAGGGTTTAGAAAAATATCAAATATAAAAAGAGAGCTAGAACTTGTTGAACATCTCTTATGTGCCAGACCTTGTGCCGCGAATTTAATATTAATTTTACTCATTTATTTTCACAGTCCTATAAAGGAATGGATGTACTAGTTTTACACAGGTCCAGAAAGTCTTAAGTTTTTCACTACTCCACGTTGCCTAACATTGATTGACAACTATTAGGTATTCAATAAATGCATGTTACATGAATAAATGCCACATGAAATTGCTAACTACATCCATAAAAACTTATTTTCACATTGTTTACATCTAAATATGAAAAACAAGTTAGAAAAAAATGGCTTTGATAACTTGGGATAAAAAAAGATATTCTGAAGTAATCAAGAGTTTAGAAATAGAGTTGTCAAAATAGTGATCCTGATGGCAACTTTCCCCAAATTTTTTGTTTTGAATAATTTCATACTTAGAGAAAAGCTGTAAGAATAATAGAAAACAAATCTCATATGTTTCTGCTAAATTCTCCAAGTGTAAATTTTTGCCATGTTTGCCCTCTTTCTGTCTCAATTTACCTATAGACATGTTTATATTTACTGAATCGTAGTTGCAGACATTGCAGTTGTTCACAGCTAACTACTATATATCTCATAAGGAAAAGGAGATTCTCCTATCTAAACAAAATACAATTACATAGCTCAAGAAATTTCCCCCCGAATATGGATGGTATATTTAACATAGCATCTGTATCCAAATATTCCCAGTTATTCCAATGGTTTCCTTTACAGCTATTTTAAAATTTGATTCAGTAATCCAACAAGGATCACGCATTGCATTGAATTATCATGTCTCTAATTTTTTATAATCTAGCCTTTATTGTGTGATGCTGATATTTTGGAAGTCATGCCATTCATTTTTCAGAATGGCCCCCAATTTGGATTTTTTATAGTTTTCCTCATGAGAAGAAACATTTTTGACAGAAATTTTGATATAAATTCTTTTTGGTGCCTTGCGCTGGGATCATGCGATGCTACTCTGTGCCATCATTGTTGTCAAGTTTGACAGTTTGTTAAAATAAGATTTCTCCTTTTTTAACTTTTTTTTTTTTGGTAATTGGTAATTACTGCTCTTTCAACATTTATCATTTTGTATTCCCCTTTAAAGGAAAGTTTTCCTTTCTTATTCTGCCCTCTTCCAGCCCCTTTAAAACCAATTTTGTAATCAGTATGCTTTCTTGGAGTCCTCTTTCTTTGATTCCTGTCATTATTTATTTTGATGCAAAAATTTGTCCAAAATTTAGCCAGTATGAGACCCTTAATGCTAGTTTCCATTTATTTTCAATTACTCCTGATTTCCAGACACAACAATTTTGTTCTAGTCCCACATTGTACTTTCCCTGCTGAAGCCCTGTAATCTGCCATTTATCCAAAGAGCTCTAGCCCCTTTTAGAATGGTATGATATTTAGAAAGAGATATCAGGGAGCTAGCAGTGATTATTACTTTGGGGTACCATTGTAATAGGCCATTTTGTGGATAGATATTTCCATTTCCAATCTGGCAATACCAGGTGTTTCTTCTTCCCCCATTCCATACTCATATCTTCTTCTATAGTAAGAATCCTAGTTTCTCAACAATATCAATATATCCTACAATATACAGAAAACAGTGTGGGAATTTCTACACCAGTACCACTATCAACAATAAACCTAAGAAGTAAAGTTCAAGATTTCCTCACAGTTTATTTTGTCCTTAGGATATATACCACCGAAATTATACAATCAAATTGTATTGAAAACTTTACCTGGATTAATGAGCACTTTTTCATCTCAAGAATTATCTCCTTGATATACAATTATTTTAAATTGTTATTGATTGTATTCAGTCTTAGGGTTTTTCCCTTTATCTTAGTTCAATTCATTTTATTTTGCAAATAAGTAAAATATTGACAAGATTCAAAAGTCCAATTTCCTCTCAATCCTTCCCACTGGATTCCTAATCACCCCAGGTAGGCAATCAATGTCATTAATATCTGGTTTATTTTTCACATGTCTTTTTAAGAATAAGCATAGAAAGTACAGATATATAGATAGAAATAAAGAAATATGCATACATACATATGACTGACTCTCTTTAACACGAAAGACAGCATCCTAAGACACTCTTTAGCCCCTTGCTTTCTGTCATGTAATGGATATGTCCCTGAAATCCCTCCATGTCAGTTCATAGAGCTATTCCTCAGTCTTTCTGTAGCTTGATAGTCCCCTGTTGTATGGAATCACCATAGTTTATTCAGCCATTGTCCTTTTTATGAATATTTAAATTGTTTCCAATATTTTGATATTACAAATAATGCTGCAATGGATAGATAACCTTGGATACATATTTTTATATTTGGGGGAATGTATCTTTAGAAGAAGTTACTAGATATGGAATTGCTAAGCAAATATTAAATATGGGCATTTTTCATATGTTTAAGGATCATTTGCATATCTTTCTTGTGGATTCTCTATTCATGTTCTTTGCCCATTTTTCTAAGGTGTTTTTGAGAGTTCTTTACAACTGAAGTGATTCTAAAAACAAGTTTTTTACACATTGGTTTATTGTGGAGTATGTCCACCTAACATGATAAAGAAAATAAAAGAAGGATAAAACAAGAAGCAAATATGTCTTTCCTATAACAATATTACTCTCCATTAATTGCTTTCCAATATAGCATGTGATATAAAAGAGAGCGAACAGGAACTCAACAGCCATCATAGAATTCTACCTAACCCTGAGCAAGCCTATTAGAACAAGCTCTATGTTTGAAGATCACCTTCCTTGTGTAACGAAACACACAAAAACATGGGTTGAACCATTCTTTCAGGAATAATCTATATGCCATTTTCAAACATCCCCATCATTTATTTGAATTATATAGAGTACAATTATTTGCAGAGTATTTTATATAAATGGATTATTGCTATCAAAGCAGTTATCTGTACCCAGAAATTGAGCAAACATTCAACCCATAGAAACTTTCTCTGATGCCTTATTACAATACAGGTTGTCTTTATTTCTATATCATACCTCAGACAGAGCACACCACTCTTATATTTTATAATTTTATAAAATATATATAGGTTTGGCCATCTTTGTGGTTATCTGCCTATTGTTCTAACTCATAATTATTTGGGTCATAATATATTGGGTTCCTTAAATATATATATATATATATATATATATAACATCAGCTAGCTTTCTTTTCTCCTTCCTTCATGTCTCTCTCTCTCTTTCTTTCTTTTCTTTCTTTCTTTTCTTTCCTCTCTTTCTCTCTCTCTCTTTCTTTCTCTCTCTCTCTCTCTCTCTCTCTCTCTCTCTCTCTCTCTCTCTCTCTCTGTCTCTCTCTCTCTCTCTCTCTCTGTCTCTCTCTCTCTGTCTCTCTCTCTCTCTTTCTTTCTTTCTTTCTTTCTTTCTTTCTTTCTTTCTTTCTTTCTTTCTTTCTTTCTTTCTTTCTTTCTTTCTTTCTTTCTTTCTTTCGTCTTTCCTCTCTCTCTCTCTCTCCTTCCTTTCTTCTTTCCTATAACTTTTCTGTAACATGTCCAAAATGTGTCTTTTGGAACGTAGGTTTGTACAATACAAGGTCTTTCCCCTCATAGTTTTTCCATCTCAAAGACTTTTTAGCATGTGTATACAGATCACAAATTTCAGACTGCAGAATAATGTACCTAAAACTCAGTCATCAGGTGCTTGTCGATACTGTGTGACTCTTTCATTTGCATTCTTTGTTCCCACACATCAGGGACTCAAGGTTAAAGCCTGCCTTTTTTATGGGAATAAGGGTTGTGTTTTGAGTGTAATTTTCTTTTAATTTAGGAATTAGCGGATGGGTGATTTGCCAGTGAGAACACTAACTTAGATAAAGTAGAAATCTAGCTTAGTTGATTATGAACTGTTGTGGTCTGACCTTAGCAATTTATTACCCCTCCATAAGTACTATTATAATGTTCTGAGATCTTTCATTGTTATTTCTTCTATTTCCCTTTTGCTACTATTCAAACTCATCCTGTTCTGATTTATAATTAAATAAGTTGATTCTTGACATAACTATTCAAGTCTGCAACCTGAGACAGAATTTCTTTCAAGAGGAATCAGGTTTTTCTTAACTAATGAGTCATTCAGTTTTATTTCCATTGTCAAGTGCATATTATCTTTGTTCAATATGATATGCTGAACTGAGAAACTTCCTTGAATGCCAAAATATCATCTCTACTTTCTCCATACTCTCTCTCTAGGGATCCACACATTTCTTTTCACTCACCTCAGGCCTGACCCACATGCCTGCTATTTCCATCCCAGCCCTGTCTGGGAGCTGTCATTTACACAGCACTTGGCCAGGGGCTTGAGGCTTTTGAGGAGGCACAGCCAAATATTCAGAGACTGGATTGACTCCACCCAACACTTGTGGATTTTGATTTCGGCATTATTTTTCACAGAGAATTCCAGAAAGAAAAAGTTGTCTTACCAAATCTCCATACCACATAGCTGTTTCCAGTTATTTATATTTTGCATTTTCTCAGCTATAAAGTAGCAGCCAACCTATGAAGAGACAGCAGAGAAGAAAAAGATGCAGTGAGTTTCACAACATATGGGTACTGCCCACCTGCTGGCCAGAGATCTTAATTTTTGAAGGACCTTCACAACTTCACGTCTGAGTTTCCTTCCAAACATCCATAGCAAGAGTTTTTCTTCTGAATTTCAGTAGTGAGGAGTGATAAAATGATGACAGGTTGGCATGATGCAGCTTTTACCAACTGAATAAAAAGACGCTTAAAGACTTTGGAGAAAATATCTAAGAACAACTAGAGATCATTTCCCTTGAGAGCTCTGAGAGGTTCAATTAAGTGATTATAAATCATCAAAGGAAGTTTGTTTACTTACTTCTCACAGTGACATTCTTATTTCTTTTCAATATTTGGAGGGAAAAGTTACAGAATTAGCAGATTACTATGTTTCGTTGCCTCACATTTGATAATGCATACATTTAGAATATACACATGCCAGTTCATTTGGCTGAAAATGTTTAAAAAAGTATGATAGCATGATAGTCAAATTGCTGCTTGTGTTTGAAGAATTTAAAAAAATAATAACAAAGTTTACTTCCATCTCTTTTATCCCTCTCCTAAAGTCATTTTTATCATTAATTAAAATACATTGTCTTGCCCTTAGGGGGTAATTTTGCTGCTATTTTTTTAAAAAACTGGTATTATATCTTTAGAGATACATAATTGGGACAGTCCTCTAAGATCCTCCCTATACAAGCTGAGAAATCAGAAATACAGCAACTTCACCTTAAGTGGTACATATGTGGGGCAATATTACCATCTGCATCTGGACTGATGTACACTCTGCATTTTCTCATCACAGGAAGGCAAGGCTTCAAGCCACATAGTGTTGACATCCATGTGGTGGCCTCGGTAGAATCATTCATATTAGCGTACTCTTTGGTTCCCACTCTCTGTATTCAAGATTTTGCTTAAAAAAATTCTACAGTGGGATTCTGGGATATTTGTGAGTTTGATTACATATGCATCAGAAATTCATTTAAAAATCAAATTTCCAATATATGTGTTTATATTGGTACATATTTTGCCAGTGATTGAAAAGATCATTTCCGGTATTCAAGATATCTGCATTAGTTTCCAAATTACCACAAACTTGGTGACATAAGACATCAAAAATTTATTTTCTCACAGTTCTCTATGCCAGAAGTCCTAAATCAAGGTATGGGCATGGGCCATGCTCCTTATGAGGCTCTAAGGAAAAATGCCTCTTCCAACTGTTGGTGGCTCCTGGCATTCCTTCACTTGTGGCAGTATAACTCCAATCTCTGCCTCCTCCTTCATGGCCCTCTCGCCTGTTTTGCTCCCCCATGTCTGTTTCCTCTTCTCTTCCCTTGCAAGGACTTGCATTTGGATTTAGGGCTCACCTTAGTCCAGGATAATTTTGCCTCAAGGTCCTTCATATAATTATATCTGAAAAGACTCTTTTCCAAATAAGGTTACATTTACAGTTTCTGGTTGTATGTATCTTTGGGGGCACAACTATTCAATACACTGAAACACCCCTTTTCCAATATCAATACACTTAGATATCAAATTAGCGAAAAGATTGGGGTGTGTGCTATCATAGCGAAGGCTTGGAGTGTAATGGAAGACATTTCACTTAGACCATCTGAACACTGGTGATGTATAGATTACTTCCGGAGACTAGAAATGTTCCTTCAATCTGCAATGTACAATCCCTCTTGATCTCTCTTTCTCTATTTCTCTCTTTCTTCTAAAATTCTTCTAACCACTAGCACATTCCCTATGGCTAGCTCTCTTTGTCTCATATTCCATTATGAATGCCATTCATTTTCATTCCAATAGCACTTCATTTCAACATATGTTCATACCATGCTTTGATTGATAAGGGCAGAGGGTTTGTTTTTTAAGTTGCACAGTGAGGTGGCCATTTCCCAGTTTTAAAAGGGTTACCCTTATCAACAAACCATTTCCAATTTTTTTTTTTTTTTGCAGTGGTGGTTATTTGGGAGAAGGAATCCCTCTATCCAGGGTGTACACACTCTTATTAGCTTCTTAGTAAGATTATTAATTGTTGGCATTTCCTTTGGGAGTCCATCAATCTTTTATGACATCAACCCTTATATGTCCCCTAAGCATACTTCTCTCAAATGACAATCTTATAATAATCCCTGGAGTTACAAGTGCCTTCTGCAGTGAAACGATATGGGAACCGGCTTTGGCTCTCTTAGACTTAACAATTACATAGACAAGATAGTTTGGAAGGGCAGTGTGGTTTGGCAGTTCAGTAATTGGGCTCTCTTGTCAGATTTGAGTTTGAAACTCTACTCCAATGTTAATATAGCACTCTAAGCTTCAGTTTTCTAATCTGTGACATGTGGAAAATAAAGCTCCCACTCACCTCAACACTATCCAGGGTTGGTGTAAGGCTTCAGTGAGAAAACATGTAAATTGCCCAGCATGGTGACTGATAGGTGCAGGTCATCAATAAATGTCAGCCAACATGTTCATCTCCAGACAGGGTAAGGCTACTAAGCTAGGTTGTTCACTGCCAGCTCAACAGAAAAATCATACCTATTTAAGGTCCTGGAAATTATGTTTCCCAAACCCTCTTCCCTGTTGCTTTCCTGGTACAATTTCCCACTGAGAGGAAATTGTATGAGATTTGGATAGTAGCATAAAAGAAGCCAAAGCCATTTTCTCTAAAGGTGGTTGCTGCCAGACTGGTAGGTAGGCCTGAGAGTCAGTGGCTTCTCCTTGAGCACAGGAGAAACTCCATGTTACATTTTTAGCTTTCCTTCTAGTAATACACATGACCTTAGATTTTCCCTTTTAACAACTGTCATAACCATATACTAGTACTGCTATTTACAAACACTATGTTGTGCTTTCACATATTCATTTCCAAATATTTACTAATAACTTTTTTACCACTTCTGTACCAGTTGACCCTTAGATTTCCATTCTCTAACTTCATTCTATTTTCTGGTGACCCATATTCTAGCTGTTAACTCCATGAGTTGATACAATATATTTAGTTCATAATAATGCAATCATACAGTATTTGTCCTTTTGTGTCTGACTTATGTCACTCAACATAATGTCTTCCAGGTTCATCCACATTTTCATGTTTCACAACTTCATTTCTTCTTACATCTGCATAATTTTCCATGGTGTGTATATACCACAGTTTGTTTATCCATTCATTGGTTGATGGACAGCTCAGTTGTTTCCATCTTTTGGCAATTGTGAATAACACCACTATGACATCAGTGTGAAGATGTCCATTTGTGTCACTTCTCTCTGTTCTTCTGGGTAAATACCTAGAAGTGGTATTGCCAGGTCACATGGCAAATCTATATTCAAATTTCTTAGGAATTGCCAAACAGTCCTCCACAGTGGCTATACCATTCTACATTCCCACCAACAGTGAAAAAGTGTTCCTGTTTCTCCACATCCTCTTCAACACTCAGTTTTCTTTCTTTTTAATAGTGGCCATTCAAGTAGGTGTGAAATGATATCTCTTTGTAGCATTGATTTGCATTTCCCTAATTGCTAGTGAAGTTGAACATTTTTTCATGTGCTTTTTCACCATTTCTATTTATTCCTAGGACAAATGTCTATCCAAGTCTTTTGCCCATTTTTTAATTGGGTTGACTGTCTTTTTATTGTTGAGTTGTATTATCACTTTATATATAATAGATATTAAACTCTTACGGGATATGTGATTTCTAAATATTTCCTCCTATTGAGTCAGCTGACTTTGCATCCTTTGACCAAGTCCTTTCAGGTACGAAAGTGTTTCATTTTAAGGAAGTTCCATTTATCTATTTTTTTCTTCTGTTGCTCCTGCTTTGGGTGTAAGATCCAAGAAAGCAACACCTACCTCAAAGTCTTGAAGATGTTTTCCAACGTTTTCTTCTAGTAGTTTTATGTTCCTGGTTTTTATATTTAGGTCATTGATCCATTTTGAATTGATAATTATATAGGGAGTGAGACAGGGGTACTCTTTCATTCCTTTGGTTATGGCTATCCATTTCTTCCAGCACCATTTGTTGAAATGACCATTTGCTCCTGTTACCATGGACTTGGTAGTTTTGTCAAAAACAAGTTTGTTTTAAAGGTGAAGGTTTATTTTTGGACTCTCAATTCTATTCCACTTATTATTGTGTCTACTTGCCAATACCATGCTTTTTTCAAAAGATTTATTTATTTATTTATTTATTTATTTATTTATTTATTTCTCTCCCCTTTCCCTCCCGCCCTGTTTGTCTGTTCTTTGTGTCTATTTGCTGCATCTTCTTCTTTGTCTACTTCTGTTGTTGTCAGCGGCACGGGAATCTGTGTTTCTTTTTGTTGAGTCATCTTGTGTGTCAGCTCTCCATGTGTGCGGCGCCATTCCTGATCAGGCTCCACTTTCTTTCGCGCTGGGCGGCTCTCCTTACAGGGCACACTCCTTGCACATGGGGATCCCTTACGTGGGGGACAATCCTGCGTGGCACAGCACTCCTTGTGTGCATCAGCACTGCGCATGGGCCAGCTCCATATGGGTCAAGGAGGCCCGGGGTTTGAACCGTGGACTTCCCATGTGGTAGACAGATGCCCTAACCACTGGTTCAAGTCTGCTTCCCACCATGCTGTTTTGACCACAGTAACTTTGTAGTATGTTTCAAGGTCAGTAAGTGAAAGTCCTTCCACATCACTCTTCTTTTTTAGAATGCCTTTGGCTATTGGGGTGCTCTTTCCCTTCCAATAAATTTGGTAATTGCCTTTTCTATTTCTGTAAAATAGGTTGTTGGAATTTTCATTGGTATGAAATCAGGGTAGGATTGACATCTCGATATTTAGCCTTCCAATTCATGGACATGGAATGTCTTTCCATTTGTTTGTCTTCTTTGATTTCTTTTAGCATTGTTTTGTAGTTTTCTGAATATAGTCTCTATATTTCTTTGGTTAAATTAATTCCTATGTGTTGAGTCTTTTTGTTGCTATTGCAAATAGAACTTTTCCACTGATTTTCTCCTCAAATTGCTATACTAGTATACAGAAACATTATTGATTTTTGTGTGTTGATCTTGTATCCTGCCACTTTGCTGAACTCATTTATTAGCTGAAGTAGCTTTGTCATAGACATTTCATAATTTTCTAGATATCGGATCATGTTATCCATGAATAGTGAGAGTTTTACATCCTCTTTTCCTATTTGGATACATTTTATTTATTTTTTCCTATCTAATTGTTCCAGATAGAATTTCTAGCACAATACTGAAAAACAGTGGTGACAGTTGGCAACCTTGTCTTGTTCTTGATCTTAGAGGAAAAGCTTTCAACCTTTCCCCATTGAGCATGATGTTGGTTGTGGGTTTTTCAAATATATCCTTTATCATATTGAGAATTTTTTCTTCTACTCCTATCTTTTGAAGTGTTTTTTATCAAGGAAGGATGCTGGATTTTTTCAAATGCCTTTTCTGCATCTATTGAAATAACTATGTGGTTTTTTTCCTTTGATTTGTTAATGTAGTTGGTGTAGTACATTAATAGATTTTCTTATAATGAAACATCCTTGCATACCAGGAATAAACCCCACTTGGATGTGGTATATAATTCTTTTGATATCCTGTTGGATTCTGTTGGCAAGTATTTTGCTAAGAATGTTTGTCTCTATTTTCATTAGAGAGATTGGCCTATAATTTTCTTTTCTCGTGTTTTAATTTGTACTGTAATTTAAACAGGCTTCATGTTAATTCTTCTCAAAATTCTTGGTATAATTCACCTGTGAAGCCATCTGGTCCTGGATGTTTCTTCATTGGGAGATTTTTGATGATGAATTCAACCTTTTTAAACGTGATTTGTTTGTTAAGGTCATGTATTTCTTGTAGTCAATGAAGGTTCTGTATTTCCACTAATTTGTCCTTTTCATCTAGGTTTTCTAGTTTGTTGGCATACAGTTTTTCATAATATCCTCTTATGATCCTTTTTATTTCTGTGTGGTTGGTAGTAACTTCCTCCCCTTTCATTTCTGATTTTATTTACTTGCATCTTCTCTCTTGTTTTGTTAGTCTACTTAAGAGTTTGTCAATTTTATTGATTTTCTCAAAGAACCACTTTTTGGTTTTGTTCATTTTCTCTATTCTTTTTTTTTGTTCCCAATTTCATTTATTTCTGCCCTAATCTTTACTATTGCTTTCTTTCTGCTTGCTTTGAAAATTCTTTGCTGTTCTATTTCTAGTTTCCACAGTTGTTCGGTTACACTTTGATATTAGCTCTTTCTATTTTTTTAATACAGGGATTTAGGGCTATAATTTTCCCTCTCAGCACTGCCTTCACTGTATCCCATAAGTTTTGATAAATCGTCCTCTTGTTTTCATTCATCTCAATATATTTGCTAATTTCAGTTACAATTTTTTTTTCTTTCTTCTTTAGGAGTGTGTTGTTTAACCTTCCTACATTTGTGAATTTTCCCCTTTCCCATCTATTATTGGTTTCTAGTTTCATATCATTATGATATGAGAAGGTGCTTGGTATAATTTCAATCATTTTATATTTATTGAGACAGGTTTTGTGACTGAATTTGTTGTCTCTCCTGGAGAAAGATTCATGAGCACTTGAAAATAATATATAACCCACTGATTTGGGATACAATGTTCTGTGTATATCTGTTTGGTATAGCTTGTTTATCATATTGTTCAATTCTCTGTTTCCTTCTTTATCTTCTAACCTGTTTTCTATCTAATGATATGAGTGGTATATTGAAGTCTCCAACTATTATAGTAGTGAGGTATCTTCCTCCCGTTAGTTTTGCCAGAGGTTTCCTGATGTATTTTGGGGCACCCTGGTTAGGTGCATAGATATTTATGACTGTTATTTATTCCTGGTGGATTTTCCCTTTTATTAATATACAATGGCTTCTGTATCTTTATAACTTTTTGCATTGAAAAATTGTTTTATCTGATATTGGTATAGCTATCCCTGCCTTTTTTGATTATTGTCTGCAAGGAGTATCTTCTTCCAGCCTTTGCTTTTCAGCCAGTTTGATTACTAGGTCTAAGGTGAGTCTCTTTTAGGCAGCACACGGATGGCTCATTTTTTTGTTTATCAATTCTGTCATCCTCTATCTTTTGATGGAAAATTTAATACATTTGCATTAAATGATATTACTGTAAATGCTTTATTTACTTCTACCATTTAATTTTTTTTGTTTTCATATGTCATATTTTCATCTGACTTTTTACTCTTTTGGTTATCCTTTCTGCTATTCTTGCCTTCTTCACTCTCATCCAAACCCCTCTCTCCTGTCTTTTTCTTTCAGGCTGTAAGACTCCCTTTAATATTTTCTGCAAAGGCAGATTCTTTTTTATGAACTCTCTTAGGTTTTGTCTATTTGTGAATATTTTAAACTCGCCTTCATATTTGAAGGACAATTTTGCTGGATAAAGGATTCTCAGCTGGCAATTTTTCTCTTTTAGTATTCTAATTGTATCATACAACTGTATTCTCACCTCCATGGTATCTGATGATAAACCTGCATTAAATCTTCCTGGGTGTCCCTTGTATATGATGGTTTGATTCTCCCTTGCTACTCTCAGATGCTCAATTTCTCTCTTGTAGGGATTTAGTGGTGGGAGGTTTTATGTTACTTCTGTTTTTGATTCTTGGTTCAACCAGTTCTAGGTCTTTAAGACTGTCCCTGTTAGTTGCTCACATCTGGGCAATGGACCCAGTATGGGTTGCAGACTCACTTCTAAGAGTCCTGGGGTGGGTGGCTATTAGGCTGAAAAAAAAACCTCTTACTTATTTACATTTAATTTTCTCACATGCACTTCCTTAGACTGCCAACAGATGGTGATCTTTGGCAGCCCTCTCAGTTCAAAGTTTGAAATGTGTTTGCTGCAACACTGACAGTAGCAATGTGACAAAGTACCCTACCTCCAGGCTATTCAGAGCTTTGCAGTTCCAACATTTTCAGAGGCTACTCACCAACCTTTGTTGGCAGGCCTTCTCTTTACCCAGGTAGGAAATAATTCCACTCCCTCTGGCCTCAACAACCAGTTCTAGTCAGTTGAGAGGGTGATTGAGAGGGTTGGATCTCTTTAGTCCCTTGGGAGCACACTCCCAAAGTAAACAATGGTATTGCAACTCCTGGCCTGGGAGGGATTGTAGGACACAGCAGACCAAATTTGTGGACCAAAAGCTAAATCAGTCTTAGGCTGCATCTCTTTCTCTCCCATTTCCTCTGAAGGTAGATCTCTGTGGCCCACTCTGTGTGTAGCCACCAGATAGAGGCCAGGAGTTCAAATTGTCTGCTTGTAGAGTGGGGGATGGGCACTGACTGTTGCAGCTACAGCTTCTCCTCATGGTTTTTTCATCAAGATTGTTTTCCTGGACTCCTTTCTCTTCTAGTTGGTGTCCAGCCTTCCCCCGGTGTCCTAAACCCTAGAACATTTTTTTTCCAGGACACATTTCCTGTCCCTTAGCTATTTTTCTAAGAGAGTCCTATGTCTTTCTAGTCCATCATGTCCTGGAAGTCCCAGTGATTGATACTTTCATGTTGAATGATTGAAATATTTTTACCCAAAGCATTTGAAAAAGCAGTCTTTCTCTGTTGACACTCCATTTTAAAAAGTACCAATTGACACATACATTTAAATGAATCTTGAATGAAATAAGGAATTTGGAGAGTTTCTTGGAATTTGATTAAACAGGGAAAATATATGCATATACATGTGTTTGTTTGTATATATATATTCATTTACATATGTGTAGTTTCTATGAAACACTTTACTATGTTTTCTAATTTCAGAATGAAAAACTTTAGAGATGATGTAAGGTACTGCTTTGATGTCTCTGCCCACCCTCACTTTATTCTCTCTTACTGCCAAGTCCTGTAGAGTGCTTAGAGCTTTGGATGGTAAGATGTACAGGCTCTCAGTCTTTCCTTAAGGAAGATGGTGACGCACTGACTACACACACACGCACATGCACACTCACACAAATGACATGTGACATGCTTAGACTGCTCAGATATATGAGAGAGAAAGTATTTTAGCAACTCTGCTAAACATATCACATAGAACATAGCACATACGATAGCCATATTAATATCTACATCATGATGTAGATATATATTATTAAGAAGAAGAGGAACATGATGTCGAGTGTTAAGTGTTTCTCAAGGTGTTATATTTAAGATGGGGTACAGCTAATATTCAAACTCAAAGATTATATCTGCCTTACCAGTATTCCTATGTAAAATAGAGGCAATATTCAAAACTACACTTGAGAAAAAGGAAAATCTTTTACCATTTTGATAATATGGAATGTGGACCATAAGAACCTGTGTAGAATAGGGTCTAGCAAAAGTCTAGTGATTGAAACTATGCATTTGGGGAGTGGGAAATAAAGTTTAAATATATTAGAGATGATCTTAGAAGATGAAGGCAAATGTTCATCATATCAGAGGTGAAAAAAATGCTTCAAAAATCTAATGGAAATAAAGCATAAAAGCACCTAGGATCTAGGAAATGAAGCATAAAAGCACCTAGGGGTTGCTAGTTCCTCAGCTAGGGAAGAGATTATTATCTTTAACAGGTCGTATCTCAGCTGCCAAATTTTATATAGGAGAATATTCTTTTATCAACTGTACTTTGTCATGTTGACTATAAATTCCAAAGATTTTTGGAGCAATAGATTTAGAAATATACAGACTAGCAATAAAGTTACTATAAAAGCAAGAGGTGGAGTTAGATCCATTTAAGCCACAAAGACTGGAAGAAATAGTTCATGGAGGAAAATTTGAGTCTTATTCTCAAAGAAGAGAGAAAGCCACAGAAGCAAGCAGCAGAAATCAATGAAACCCAAAGAAGATGATTCTGAGAAGAAAAAGATACAGGCAGATATTTATTTCATTGTAGTCATTTTACACAAAATTGTCAGTACTTTGTGTAAAATATCTAGCTAGAACTTTGCATCTCCATGTATTCTTTAGGACCTTTGGTCCCATTATCTTTTTCTGTCTACCTTTAGCTTTATTTTTGCCCAATCACTACTGCCGCAGTCTATTATATATGAGGTCAGATGCTATGGCTGAACGAGCACAAGACTGAGAATCCTGAATTCTAGATGGGACTCTGGGAATTCTTTGATTTGGGTAAAATTCATCAAACCTCAACTGAACCTCTTCTAAATAAAAGTTGCTAATTGACTCCAGGAATACAGTCAGTTCTAAATTTATATTCCTCTTTGCTGGTCCTCATTCGTTAACAAGTTGTAAAACTCCTTTCTTACAGAACCTCTCCCCCCAGTCATCCTGAGTTGTTGCTTCCTTTCTCTCTATTTGACAAGTGAGCTTATAATCTCTGGCAAAGGTTTTGTCATGGCAAGAACATTAATTTATTTAGACATCTATCTATTAAGTTAGCATTAAATTAAAAAAATAAAAGATACTATGAATATTGTACATTGGGATGATTACATATCAATAGGAAGCTGTTCAATTGAATAGAAACTGCCAAGCCATCACACTGTCTCATACAAAGGGAAAAAGAAATATGTCTCTAAGAATTATTTTCAAATATTAGAAATCATGTATCACAGATTTATTTTACAAAGGAGTAAATTGAACAAGGAAAAACTAAGTTTCTTAGCCAGGTCATACAATTAGAGACAGAGTTAACACCAAACCTCATATCTTCTGATTCTGATTTTCTTCACTGTATTTTCTATAAAATGTGCATCTGAAATTAACAGTCTGGCAAACTGATTTTTGCTCCAATTGGCCATCCATTTATTCAGCTATCATGTGTTGCATACCTACCATTTGTCAGTCACTCTGCTTGGCACAGACAATAGAAAGAAAGCAAAGCCAATGATCCCTCTGAGCTGACTTATGACTCAGTGGGGAGCTGTGGGAAGGAGACAATAAAAGAGTAATAATAATACAATCTGAGAGGTAAAATGGTGAATCAAAATAGAGTGTATTTTGGAAGTACAACACAAGGGTACCTGATCTTGACCTAATGGGTCAGGGAAGGTTTTCTGGAAAAAGTGATAGCTTAGCCAAGAAATCAGTCAGGTTTAGAAGCAAAGAATGGTCAGTTCTAGGCACAGATAGATGAACAAACCTTGAACTTTTAGAAATTAGGAAGTGGTTCACCTTGACTTCTACCAGAGAAAGAAAGGACTTTAAGAATTCTTCTTTTGTAAAATAACTAACTAGGTTTATCCTATACTTAAAAGAGACTCGCAGTTAATCACAAAGGGAAATGGATTTTTAAAAGTAGGTGTGACAATAATATAAGGACTGCAAGAACAGGACCAGTCCCAGAAGGAAGGAAAATGAGACAAGGAAGCATGAAAATAGCTTGACCTTTGGTTGCTGGGAAGCAGATCAAGGTCCCTCTGAGATCCTATCAGCACAAATCAAGTCAGCCAAGGTGCAAGTCACCTGAAGAAATAGTCATAAGTCACTGAGTGCATTTATTTTCCCTACCACAATCCAGAAGGAGGATCAAATCAATTCAGAATCTGTGGTTTTGCATGCATGAGCGATAGCAGGTCGTTTTCAGTAAGCCAAGTCTGGCATTGTATTTATTCAGCGTTGAAATGTAGAGAGGGAACAGGGAATTGGTTGACTTCCAGAATTATGAAATAAAGCATTTGGCTACAAAATTAACCAAATGAACAAACGTCTTTTGAGGTTTGTTGTGGTAGCTGCATTTTGCATCAAATCTACTTTGGGATGTATAGGATTTTCATTGTACAGTATATCTGTTTGCCTCAATTGATGAAAATCATTAATGTCAGAACACACGTGATGTTGTGTATTATGAAATCCCAACCTATTCCCTGAACCCCAACAGAAATCGATAACTGGATCACTATAAAGGAGATCTGCTTTCAACGCTGGCTATCTCACCTGGGAGGTAAAGTCTCCAATTTTTTTCTAATTCCCCAAGGCCAATATTAACACACATTAGCTTAAATTCTGTCAGTTTCTTTTGTCATCTGAGGTAGAAATTGGCTACCCAACTAAATTTAATTAGGCTGTATTCTCTTAGCTCTGGATTTTATTGCCATTCAATAAGTACCTGATAAAAAAGGGACAGGACCACTCACTTTGTCAAAATCTCCAAACTGGGAAGTAATGCATGGAATTATTTTCAGTTTCTCTATTTTTTGTATTCAATTGTGAGCTCTAAAGCAAATGACTCTAAAACAAGATTTTGAATAAGAGCTGTAAATTATAATTTTGCAATAGCAAAAGTAACTTGTTCAAATATACAAGAAATCGCACTGAACTTAAAATAAGAAGACCTGAATTTTACCCTAAGATTTGTAACTAGACTCTCTATATGGAGCAAGTCAAACAATACTGTTCTACAAATTGTTCCTATGAAAAATAATGTATATAGACTAGATGACCTCCACGATTCCTTACAATGATTCTGTGAATGTTTAAATAAATGTAATTGAGTCAAGGTTTCTAATAAAAGAGAGAACTCTAGAGACAAAACATATCTTACCAGGAAGTCCTGCATCAAATTGTTTTTGAGTAGGCATCAGAATGGCCTTAATGATGATAGTCACAACCATCATGGTACAGCGTTTATCTAATGTCTACATGTTCAAGTCACCAGGCTAGACACTGAGATTTATCAAATAAATTAAACAGATGTGGTCCTGGCTGGACTCCTAGGAGCTCAATAGATAAAAAGAGAAAATGGTTTTCCACATGAAACTGCTCCATCAAAGGAACTATACTTCAGGCTTTTCCTTTAGTATGATTCATGATGTGTAGTATTCTGTTCACTTCCAGGTTAAGAAAGATTAATCAACAACATAACTGACAAATTAAGTCAGTCAGTGCCACCTGCAGTTGGAGCATTGACATAAATCCACTTTTTACAGGGAAGTCTAATAGAAACTTCTCAGGAGAAAATCAGTGAAGCCACCTTAATATTGGTCATCTGTTAAATGCAGTTTAAAGAGTGGATATATAATGAAATTCAGTCCTTTAATTAATTTATATTCTAGGTAAGAAGACAAGATATATGACTAAAACTTGAAATTGATTCCAGAAATTGGTCACCATTTTTTTATAGTTGGAGCTTTTATACATAGAAATACATATCAGTGAACAAGAAATTTAATAATTGCTATAAACAGAAAATTGTCTATGAGTCGAACATAGAATGACTACTATGATTTTTCTAAATCTCATCTAGGGCTTGAATGAGAGAGGACTTAGAAGATAAGGATAAAATAGGGATAAGGAAACTGACATATGTTCAGTGCTTTATAGGTTACTAAGCACATTCATGCACTTGATTTCATTTTACCTTCATAATAAATTTGAGAAAAGGGAGTCAAGGATTACTATCCCCATTTTACAAATAAGCAAACTGTCTAAGCAAGGTTAAATGATTTCTCTAAGGTCATATAACCGTAAAGGGGCAGAGGCAGGGCTCAAATCTTCCCTGTCACAATCAAAGTTGTAAAGGTGAGAAGAAAAGTTAAGCTCAGGATGGTGAGTGAACCAGCAGGCAAGTAAGCAAGACCTGTCTAAGAAGTTAAAGCATTATTTTCAAAAATTAGGTTGGAGCCAGATACTGAGGGCTTTGAAAACTAAGGAAAGTCCAAAAATAAGATTGATGACTGATTGGACAAGCAGCAAGGAAGCATAGAGAATCAAGATGATTCCAAATTTTTGAGCCTGGGAAATGACAATTTCTTTGTCAATACTTACACTATCATGGACTCAATCTGGAACTAAGAACTAATTTATTCTTAATAGAATTTGTACTTTGCTTTATGTATATTATAGACTTATTGAATACAGACACATTCATATCTTAGCTATCTGTACATTTAATTATAAGTGGCTATCATTTCATAATGTGATGATAAGGCCTTAGATAACTCCTTTGTTATCTTTAACATGCATGGAGTAAAACACCTACCACCATACCCCAAAGCAGAAGCACAGACATCATATCCAGGTCTTGCTACATAGATAGATATAGATAGAGGGGATCCCACCTTTCAGTTACAACCAAAGTTTTCATTCCCTGAGTCAGTAAAGGGCAATACTTTAGGAAAAGGACACAACCCTATCAGATCTCCCTTCTACTGAGGGCAGAAGAATTTTAGAAGAAACTAAAGATGCCATGCAGCTTTTTATTGGGTCTACTGGAAAACACATTGCTCTCCCAAGCAATACCTCACAGCAGAGACATAATTTCTGAGAATGGTGAAAGGTTCTGACAAGAAAAACAGAGCCAAGAAAATGAACAATCTCCAGGAAGTTTCTATATCACTTAAAGTGTTTTCAAGTGCAAACAAGAGAAAATCAAACTAATGCTAACTATGATGATTGGAGCTGTATGTACCCAGACAAACATGTTCTAAATGTTCTTAGTCCATCCTTGTGGGTGTGAACCCATCCTAAGTATGATTTTCTGATGAGACAACTTTAGTGAAGGTGTCACCCATCTCAGTCAGGATGGGTTTTAATCTTCTTACTGGAGTCATTTGTGAGAGAATGAAATTCAGACAAAGAGAGAGAGAAGCAAGGCAGCAGAAATCAATGAAACCCAGAAGAGAAGGGAGAGGTCAGCAGACACCACCATGTGCCTGGTATGTGACAAAGAAGCCAGGAATTGCTGGCAGCCAGTCTTTGTGAAAAAGCATTGCCTTGATAATGCCTTGATTTGGATACTTTTCTGGCCTCAAAACCATAAATGAATAAATTCCATTGTTTTACCTGAATCATTTCATGGTATTATCTTTGAGGAACCTAGAAAACCAAAATACTCACACAATAAAGTTAGTTAGTTAGCTCACATAAGGAAAGATCTGGAGGAAGGAGGCTCAGGTGTTGCTTAATGTAACCAGACTGTATTGGTGTCTCTCAGATTCTCCTGGCCTTCTCCTTATGGTCACAGGTTGACTCCACAAAGCTCCAAGCATCCTGTCCATGCATGATCACATCCACAAAAGAACACATCCAAAGGCTGAAGGAGACCTGGGTGGTACACAGAAATTATCTCTGCATGTTTCTTTTCTTTATCAAGGAAGAGAAAAATCTTTAACAGTATCCCGCCAGCTGAGTTTCCTTTTACAGCTCATTGGCCAGCACTGGGCTTCATGGATTTAATAGCTATAAGTAACATAAAATTTTTACCCACTGTAGTAAATGACAGTCAGCAAAATGGGGGTTGAGAATGGCTTTTAAGTTTACCAGAAGTTTACCATAGCCCCATTTAGCACAATTGAGGAGCTAGATTTGCTATTTCTTTTGAAGAATTTCTGTACTCATCCCTTCAGGACCACTCCCCTCCTCTCAACACTGCTTCAGTTAAATTCCTTCTTTACTCTCCTCCCTGTAGGCCTGTGGACTCATAAACAGGCTTCTCCAGTGGGTAAGAGCTCAGGAAGTACAGGTAGGTAGATCAGCAGCAGACTGGCAGAGGGCAATTGAAAAGTAGAGGAAATTACCCTGCTTATCTCTGAATCACTCTTGGTTGTTAAATGCAAGTCCTCCCTGAAATAATATTGAGTTTCATACAATTCTGAGGCAGTCTATTACTTAAATTATTATATTCCTCAAGCACAGTATTTCTGCTATAGAATCTAATATCTTATATGGGAAGGTGTTATAAATGCCATTGTTTTTTAGGTAAAGTCCTTTCAAGTAAAATTAATTGACAGGGAACAGAGGTAGCTCAGTGGTTTGGTGCCTGCTTCCCATGTACAAGATCCTGGGTTCAATAAATAAATAATAAATAAATAAATGACAAGTTAAGGACTGTTTTTAAAATGTAAACACTATTCAAACCTCGGAGTGAGTTAGTAAGAGAAATTTGATAAAACTGGATTTGAACCCCTACTTGGCTAACTCTCAGCTGAGAAAATGTTGGCAAATTAGTTTCCTTGAGTATTAGCTTTCTCATCTTTAAAATGGAGAAGTTTTTACCCACTTTGTAGGGTTATTAAGGAAATTAAATTGCAGAATTTATTATTTTCCTAAATATAACTAATTAATGTTTTAGGGGTAAAATTAGAGCTTAGTAACTAGATTTGTGATTTCCAATACTTGTAGTTATAGCTTAAGATTTAGCAACAAAAATTCTCATTTCCCAACCTTCCATTTCAACAAATCAAAACATTGTTTTACTGCATGATACATATATGTGTATCAATAGATTGGAAACAACAATATACCTAAAACTACTGAATACTTATTACACACCAGGCACAATGCCAAGAACTTAAAAAATCATCTTGTTTAATCCTCAGAATAATCTATGAAGAGTTATTACCCAAATCTGGATGGGTTAAGTCTGTTAGGCCATGGTCCCAGAGCAAGGGAGTGACAGAACTCAGATTGCAACCTAGAGCTTTCTGACTCCAGAGATAAAGACCTTAACCATTTTCCTTTACTGTCTCTGTTAATAATTAAATAGATAGATAAAGAAACAGATTGAAAAGATTTTGTTTTGTTTGGGCGTAAGTGGAAAATTTTAGGTGTACTAGTGAGGTCTGGTAAGAATATTTTGGTGGGTATGCAGGCCAGGCAAAGCTGAAACTTAGTTATAAGTAACCTGGTTAATAGAATTAAGATTCCTTCTTCCCTTTTGTTAACTAGATTCCCTGATTTTCACGTGTTCAGGAGCCTAGCTAGAACGATTTTGAGTTCAGTCCCCATGTATGGAACTGGCTTCACAAGTATACACACATGATAAATGACCAAGACAAAAACAGTGAGGAAAGGAAAACATCATGAGAGAACTCACTGTTTGAGAAAATGGAAAGCCCCAGAAAAAAGATATGAGTGGAAACAACAAACAAATGAACATGGCAACAACCATCCCAAAAGCAGAGGTTTTAGATCCAGGTCTCAGGATGATATATTTCTAAGGAAAACTTATGTGATAAAATTGAAATATTGTTTTGCCAGGGCCTTCAGCAATTTCTTTGGAGACCCTTTCCTTTGAAGACTTTGTTAACTATTAATTATTTAAGAAAACCTTAGAGGAATGTATTATTTTAGCCCCAGATTTTTATTTGTTTCAAAGGGATATAAATTATTTAAAATTTATATAAAAATTTATGCAACCTATCAATAACAAAAAAGAACCACTTAAAAGAATGGTATCACAAGAACCTAAGACTTCTCTGTAAGACTTACACCTTCACTGAGTGGAGTGAGAAAGAGTTCCTTGTTATACAAGAAAAGGAGGAAAGGCCAAAGGATGTCAGTGTCACTGTTGTAAATAAATATTTAATAACAGAAAAAATTAATAAGTGTAGAAACTCATTCCACATTGCAAAAATAAATTTCAAATAATTAATTATAAAATAAACAATGCACATGCAGATCAACATAATATGGGATGAAACAGCTGGGCAGAATAATATAAGCATAAAGCAGTAGAAGAAATAGGAAAGCTAGGGCTACATAGATATTTATACTTCTATAAATGAAAAAAATCACTAAAATAAAAAGACAAAGTCTAAAAAGATTTAGGCCAAAAAAGAAGGTAATATGATTATTGAAAGGACTCAAAATAGATGATAAAATTGTAAGTTGTCAACAGAAAGGCAAATGGCATGGACAAGTTATTCATAAAAAGGCAATACAGTTAGTACACAAACACAGAAAAGTAAACATTTAACACAAGAGGAAATTAAAGTAATTCAAAATAAAATAATCAGGTTCATGCTTTTAGCTTATCAAAATATTAGACATTGAAAAACTATAATCAATCCTAAAAAGTATTAGGTGAAATATAGGCCTCCATTGCTGATGGCAATGTAAATTGCTATAACCAATGACAGCAGTATCTAGAAGGCTTCCAAGTCCAGGGCGTTTTAGCCACTATTTCTAATTCCCTAACCCAAATAAGTAAAACAAAATAAAGACAAAAATTTACATATAAAGATGAATATGAATACTACATCCAGATTTCATGTGGCAAATTGAGAAAAAATCGCAGTAACTTTAGAGGAATGGTTAAGCAACCTGAAAATGATAATTACAAATACCATATAATTACATGGGTAAATGCTCATATAATAATGACAAGTTAAACAAATAGGATGTGAAATTGCATATACAAAAGTCTGCAAATTATATAAAAATGTCTACTATAGAAAAGAAAGCAAAACTTTATCCCAGAATTCCTGTATTAATTATGTTACAATGGTGAGAAATAGTGATGTGTTTGGTCTTTTAATTTTATAAAAAACTTTTAAAACCTGAAGAAATAATATTTAGAGAACAGAGCAAAAAGAAACACACCAGAAAATATAATAATGTTTCTGTTAAGGTAGTGTAATATGTTTTTTTCACTATTTTCCAGAGTTTCTGTAATATAGTCATATATCTCAAGGTTCAGGCAACAGTGAGTTGATGAAGAAAAAAATAAAGCCAGATTTCCTTCATTTCCTTTTTAATAGTTTCTACAATGATCAACCTAGAGCTGGTCAAAATGTTCTAGTTTACTGGGTTTGTATCTTAAGAGTAACATTTCCAGTCTGAACCATGTCCAAAAGTGAACTACCAGCTGAGCAGACATCTTTTCATGTGGGAAAGATGGAAAAGACTGAGCGTATTTAACTAGAAAAACCAGAGAACTACATTTTGAGGCCTCCATTCCTGTCATGTGGCAGGAGGATAGGTGGGTTTGTGTTTATTTCTTAAGATGAACTAGCTCTAAAGAAGCAGAAAAAAAGATCTCAACTACACACAAGGTTAACCATTTCAGCAGCGTCCTCCAAAACATGGAATGGACTAACTTTAGAAACAATGTGAACATCTTAGAATGTTTAAATAGAGGCTTGGGTGTGTTGCTGTGGTGGCAAGATAAGCAAACAGACAAGGGTTGAAACGACATATTAAAGAGTGCTTTTTCCCTGGATATTCAAAATTAATTTCAAGCAACTGTTACAGAATAAGAGTTTGAAATTTGACTATGTTAAAGAGGGAAAAAAAGGCAGAGATTAAGCCAGTAACCATAAAAGAAAAAAATATACATCCAAAGAATAACTCTTTCCAGAAAAATCTACCCTGAACAGGGAATTTAGGTACTACAGATTATGTTCGATTCTTACCATTATTAGAGAAATACACTATTAAAGTTGTTGGGCTAAACATACAAATTTTTGATTTCTTAGCACTCAGTAATTATAAAAATAAAATTAAACGACTCTTTGGTTCTGAAAATAATGGGTTTAAATATCTTTTTCTTTCCAATTGGAATTTTTCTTCCATTACTATCTCTGCTTGGCTCCACTTACATGCTAAGGATGGGTGGGGAGCTGTGCAAAGTGCCTTCTTATTTTTTTTATTTCTCACTTAATCCAATGTTCATATGTTGAAATATCTTGAGAAGATTACTATGTCTGTATAGGGTTTCTGAAGTATTTTGGTTTAAATCGTGTATATTACTTCAAAGACTTCAGTAATCCTCTCCTAGAGGTCTAAGACATGAGCCACTGGGTACTATTTAAGCATGTATTTTTTCATTTTCAATAAGCATGTATTTTTTCATTTTCATACACAAGTGGCATTTGTATTTGTATTATATTTGTGGTACTGCCCAGTCATAGTTCCTGCCATTAAGCTATTGAGTAACAAAGCATGGATATCCAGGCAGAGAAATGCCAGGCTTCTAGGGAGATCACCTGTGCTTGTTCTAAGTTAAAAGCAACATTATGATTAAAAGGATTACTACCAAGCACCAGCTGGGTATGTACCTAGAAAAAGACCTTGAGTAAAAGGGTCAACTCAGCCCAGCAGAATATCTTCGCCTACATGTAGGATCATGTGTTAGAAACTGCTTTTTGACCTTGAATAAAAGGGGGGTGGGGGAATGGCAGAGACAATTGAGTTTATATGGTTAAGAGTCTCCAAAAAAGAGTCGGGTGGTCATCAGAGATGTCGCACTTAACACACACCTCAAAAGGACCCCAGAGACAGCCAAAGTAGAACCCCAGGTATTGGTTCTCTGGAGGGCTATGGAGACCCACAGGTTCTATGGTCATGGCAGATGGCTTTGGAATTTAGTGCCATGTCAGTTGGCCCTACTTTGGAATTTTGTTCCTGAGTGTGATGGAGTTGGACTCAGATGAGACCTTTCTGCACACGCCTCTTCTGTCACTTTTACTGAACATGTGGTTGATGCTAGGGTTGGTGTATACTCAGGAGACCTGAATCTCTGGACTGTCCATATGTCAGCTGGGCCCTGAGCCTCAGCAAAGTTGCAACTCCTACCCTCCGGTTCATTTGACTTACTCAGGTCAGCTAGCAGGCAGGTGAAGATGGTCAACCACCACACCAGGGAACCGAGAGTGCCTGCAACTGCAAGCAGGAGAATTGCAACCATCATCCATGTGGAATCTAAGCCCCCTCTCTATATAGAGGTGGAGTGGACATCACCATCCCCTGGTCCACAGGATGGAGGAAAAAAATATGGATTAGAGCGAACTTACTGATATTCTACTTTTGAACTATTGTGACTAGTAATGGAAGAAATTCTATTACTGATGTGGAGAAAGTGGCCACGGTAGTTACTGAGGGCAGGGAGAGGGAAGAAGAGATGTGATGTGGGGGCATTTTCGGGACCTGGGGTTTTCCTAAATGATATTGCAGGGACAGATGCTGGACATTATATATCCTGCAATACCCACTGAATAGACTGGGGGAGATTGTAAACTACAATGTAAACTATTATCCATGTGGTGCAGAAGTGGTCCAAAACATATTCACCAAATGCAATGAATGTGCTACAATGATGAAAGAGGTTGTTGATGTGGGAGGAGTGGGGTGACAGGGGTGGGGGTATATGGAAACCTCTTATATTTTTTTAATTTAGAAAATAAATAAAGAGATCATAGAACCAAAAAAAAAAAAGGAGTCAACTTTTGACTGCACCTTGATAAGGAATTACTTAGTGCCAATAAATGGATATTTTTTTAGTAACTCAGGTCTTCAGCAGGATTCTAAAGCAATTCAGTAGCACAACCATATTTTCCAAATAATGCAAGGGAATTTAATAAATATTTTTCAACTCAGACTGTGTGTTACCACAATATAATACACATGTACAAAAATACATCAGTACACATTCATAACAGTAGACAATGGCAGGACTGAAAATTTTTAGTAATAAAAAATACATAATTGCATGAAAGTTAAATATCATGACAAAACCCCATATGTAATGTCTACTGAATGAAATATTTATGTTTAATATTAATTATATCTAAGCGGTAATTAAAATGGGGCCTATAGTAATCAAAACCTTAGTGACCCCAATTTTTTCTCTATTCTCCAAAATTTTATTTCATTATTTATCTATGTAGCAGAACTTATCTAGTAAGGATTGCATGGTGTAAAAAGATGACATATTTAAAGCAATACTCCACCCGGTGGCAGAGTATGAAAAATGCATAGAAATTCTTTCAGCAACAAAGAAATAATTACAAATACATTGACTCTGAAATAGGCTTTTTTTCTCTTTATGTTATCGCTTTGAAGAATATGCTATAAAGTATGTTGAATTTTAAAAGTGACTTTTCAAAATTCCATCTAATTCAGAGAAAACAGGCCTGTGAGAATAATAAAATGCATACTTTCATTATGTAGTATTGATGATTAATTTTAGTATGCATAGTTTGATTTTAAAAAGACATTTGTAATTTAGAATAGAGGTGCTGGGTTAGATTTCGCTAATGAAAAAACAAGGCAGCAAACTGTAAATCTTAAAAAAATCAAAATTAAAAACTAAAATTTGTGTGATATATATATGTATATAAGAAATTATTTTATAAATCATGATTATACCATAGGGGAAAGCATACTTGATAATAACAGCTTTATTTTTATGAAGAATGGAAATGCAATGTATAAAAGAAGAATTTAAAAAATAGTTATCCTTGAAATGTCTTGAGCCATTAGTTTTTAATTTTAAAAATCTGACCTTAATTTTGAAGTTTAGTAGTAAAAGTATTTTTTCTTAAGATTTTTAAAGGATGGAGTTTGGTTTTCAATATGCCATTTATTAAGAATTTTTTGGCTTTGTTTTTTAAGTGAAAAATCAATGGGGTATGTAAACAAACATTGCAAGGACAAAGTTTTCTTGGGTGCTAGATCAAACATCATCTGTGAAGAGTTGAGTTCTCTCTTGGCAAAAAAGAAAAACAAAACCATCTAGGGTTACAGAAGTTATTGATATATCCTACAGTTGCCATTAATTGTGGGTAAACTATTACCAACCACTGGGTCAAGTCCTTTTGCTATACTATCTCTAAATCTTTCTAACATCCCTACCAGATAGATCTTACTGTCTCTATTTGAGAGATGAGGAGCCAAAGGTTCAGATTTAGGTAACCTGCTCCAAGATTTAAACTTAATAAATCTTAAAAAAATAAAAATTAAAAAAAATAAACTTAATTCTGTCAATTCCAGGCCTGTGAAATCCCTGAGTAGTCTTTCCATTTATATGGCTAAGGACCTGTGGCTCAATCACGGAGCAAGCATGTTTCACAAATTATATGAGGACTAACTTTCTTGCAAACAAATGAAAAACAAGACTAACTTTATAGAAATGAATGATTAAGAGTATGACTATTGTCAAAGAAGTTTTAAAAGACCTGGACTATATACATACATTCATATATAAACTATAATGAATTAAAAGGTAAGTTTCGCCTTGTCAGAATAAATTAGCCTTTATTAAAATGTTAGGTTTGATTTTAAGTATCTTGATGAAAACTAAGGCAAACAAATTGGGGAAGATCCAACAGGAGTTACTCATGGGCTGAAATACTTTGTTACTTCATCCTGAGGTATCTGGCAGGAGCTCAATAAATCTAAACAAACTATCCCCTAAGGGAACAAACTGAAAAGTGAAGAATGACTTTGTTTAGGGTAAAGGCTAATATATTTATTAAAATTATTAAGCATATCAAAACTATATCAGATGAAGGATATTTTCTCCTCTGGGTAAAGTATCAGATTCCTTTATTTCCTCAAGGTAGTTACTATTAGGGAAATGAAAAGAAAAAAGAAACTTTGGAGATGTTCAGTTTCTAAAAACCAAAACTCACTGGACTTCTTCAAAGAGACTTTTCCAGGCAAGAAGAACCCTCTGTTATACATGAAAAAAACCTACAGTCAACTATCTTGGGGTCTTCTGAGTCAGCACTAAAAGAGCTGGCATCCAAAGCTCTCTTTTTATAAAGAAGATAATAGGAGTAACATGTTATCTGGAAAACAATCCAGGTTTTATAGACCATTTATATTAACAGCATAAAAATCTGCCCTTAAAATTCATACTGAAGGAAAACGTAAATGCCATTTTGTAAGAATTCAGATTAGAGGGAAGGAAAAAAATACTGAATGTAATTGTCTTGAAAAAGTGGTAATTTATCTCAGGAATAAGGAATATTTTTCTACTGTGAATATGTATAAGACTAGATTGCACAATTTAAGAAGTGATGTCAGAACTTGAAAGAAGTATACTTGGACCTACAAAATTACTCAGTGGAATTTAACAACGTTTCTTTGAGCTCAAATGGTGAAAAAAAATATCCTAAGAAATAGGTGAAATTACCAAAATTTTATAATTTTTATACACAAAACACATATTCCATTATTTTCTCACTAATGGAGATTAGATTGTTACTCCACATGTTCTTTATTTCTTATTTAACAGAGTGTATGCAGAAAGGGGAAAGAGAATTAAACTTATAAGAAGAATATATTGGATTTTAAATGTTGCTAACAGAATTTTCATGGAGGTAATATTTTTATTTAAATACAGTAAAATTGACTAGTCTTGTTGCACAGTTGTTAGTTTTAACACATACGTAGTTTTGTGTAACTAATACCACAATCAAAATACTAGACAGTTCCAACATCCAAATAAACTTTCTCTTTTTGCCCTTTTGAGTCAGACCCGCCTCCCAGTTAACCTCCAGCAATCCCTGAACTTTTCCCCATCTCTAAAAATGTGCCTTTTCCATATGCCATTATAAATGAACTCATACAGTTTGTAAGTTTTTGAGACTGGCTTTTTTTCACTCAGAACACTGCCTTTGAATTCATCCCTATTGTTGTATGTGTCAACGGCACATTCCTTTCTGTGGCTGAGTAACATTCCGCTATACGAATGTACCGGTTTGATTCATTTATTCATTGAAGTACATTTGGACTAATTCCAGATATGGGTGATAGTGAATAGAGCAGCTACTCATGTGCAGGTGTTGTTTTAAAAATAAATTCTAATTCTAATATCTCTAGGTTAATATCTAGGAATGAGATTGCTGGGTCTATGGTAAGTGTATTTTTAGCTTTATAATAGGCTACCAAACTGTCTTCCAGGGTATCTATGTATTTTTTGTTTCTAACAGTAATCTGTGAGATATTTGGTTGTTCTGCATTCTTGCCAGTACTTTATATTGTCAATTTAATTTAATTTAATTTGCTTTAGTTTTATAACAGGTAGGTTGTAGTAGCTCAGGGTGGTTTTAATTGGCATTATCCTAATACTAATAATGCTGAACATCTTTTCATGTGCTTATTTGCAATTCCTTGAACCACACAATCAAATAAAACCTATACAACAAAGATATAACCTGAATAGTCTTATTACATAAAATAAATTAACATCCAAATTAATAACCAGTAATTAATTAACCCTCCTATTAAGCAAATAAATCATTAATTAAGGAGCTCTCAAAAGAAAGCATTGAAGCCAAGTAATACTAATTCTCCATAATCTGTTTCGAAAATAGAACTAGAGGGAAAGCTGTCTAATTCATATTAGTCTACCATTACCTTCATACCAAAGTCAGATAAAGAGATTATAAAAAAAGAAAACTGCAGACTATTATCGCTCATGAACATAGATGCAACTATGTTCTAAACAAAATATTAGAAAATGGAATCCAAAAATGTATATACAGAATTATGCACCAGGTCCAAGTGGGATTAATTCAAGGTGTGAAAGCCTGGTTCAACATTTGAAAATCCAACAGTGTAATCTTCAGTATCAAAAGGGTAAAGAAAAATGATATGATCCTATCAATTGATGTAGAAAAAGCATTGGACAAAATCCAACATTTATTTATGGTAAATTTCAGCAAACTAACAATAGAGAGGAAATTCCTCAACTTGATAAAGAAAATCTACAAAATCCTTACAGTTAATATCATATTTAATGTTGAGAGATGGGATGCTTTTCCCCTAAGATGGAGGGAAAGGCAAGAATGTCCTCTCACATCACCTATAATCAACATTATACTGGATACACTTTTTCATGCAATAAAATGAAAGATACACACACACACACACATATATATATGAAAGAAGAAATACAACTGATTTTTATTTGCAGATGACATGATTGTCTTTGTAGAAAACACTAAAGAATCTAGACCAAAACTCCTGTAACTTGTAAGTAAATATAACAAGGTCACAGAGTACAAAGTCAATAAACAAAAATGAATTGCTTATCTATGTACCAGAAATGAACGATTGGAACTTAAAATTAAATAAGTCATTCATTTAGAATAGCACCCCCAAAAAAGAATTACTTAGGTATATATCTAACAGAATATGTATAAATCTGTGTGCAGAAAACGCCAATCAGTTATGAATGAACTAAAAGAGCATCTAAATAAATGGAGAGATAGTCTATGTGACTTGGAAGACCTTTATTGCTATGATATCAGTTCTTTCTATTCTAGCTTTAGGTTTAATGCAATCCCAGTCAAAATCAAGCAAGTTATTTTGTAGCTATAAACAAACTGATAAAAGACCTAGAATGCATATAATGCCAAAGAAGAAGTAAGTTAGGAGACTCACACTATCCAATTTCATGATATTATTATAAAATTATATTTTATTATATAATTATATATTCTATGTTATTGTTTTAAAGGCACAATAATAAAAGCAATACAGTATTGGTGAAAATAAGAGACACGTTGATCCGTTTAAAAGAATATCAGACGCAGAAAAGATGGCGTCTGAGTGGGCGCACCTTACCGTCTCTCCTGCGAAGAGGCGGCCCAGTGGGGTTGGAGTCTTGTCGGAGCGGGTTGTCTTGGAGGCTTGCAGGGTGGAGGGTGTGTGGACATTGATTTGGAGAGAGTGGCAGAGGTGATGCTTGCTAAAGGTAGAATTACGGCTTACAAGTACAGAGGTTGTGGGAAGCTGTGGGCTGGCGGGACCCTTCCCCCGGGGCTGGTGGCGGCAGCATTTCCTGAGATCTGTCGGTTGTGTGGTGGCGTTCCTCGGCCCCGTGGTCCCCGGATGCGTGGTCCCCAGGTCCGTGTCCCCTTAGCCCCAATAGCCCATGTTCCACGGACCTGCATGCCCTGGTTCTGCAGAGTCCCGGACTTCCCTTTCCCAAGTCCAGCGATTCCGGAGGTCCGAAGTTCAGGATTGCCTTAGCCCTCCGGTTTTGGACTGACTCTGTGGGTGGGAGGGATTTGGTGGGGGGTGCAGTAGGGTGGCCTGGCTAGTGTGGGTTTGATTTTCTGGTGTTCCCCCCCACCCTTTTTTCTTTTCTTTTTTCTTTTTTTGCACGTGCAGGAGAATACCGGCTGGCTTGGGGAGAGTCTGGGAAGAGTGGAGTGGCGAATCTGCTGAGAAAGCCTGATTCACCTAAACACCCTGGGATAGGAAACCCCCTGTTTTTTACTTTTTATTACTAATACCTTTATTCTGTTTCCTGCCTTATATTCACTCTTCATATTATTGTCCTCTCTTTTCTCTTTCCCTCTCTCCTGAACACACAGGCCTTTTAATTCACACTGTACTCCTCCCCATATTCAGATTTTTATGTACTCTACTTTTCTGACGGCTGTAATTCCACATAACTCACATGAGTCTTCTCCTTACATATCCATTCTCCTATATCTCACATGGTTCCTCTGTTAATATTTACTATCAATACTACTATTTTTCATTTTCTTTTCTTACTCCTTTTACTTTCCCTGGCCCTAATATTTTCCTTCAAGTGAACTTAGCCAACAACAAGGAAATAGAATAAGAAGAACAAAGTGACAAAGAGAAGACTTAACATGCATGCAAAAACAACAACTAATTAAACTCCAAACTAGACAAAGAAGCTAAGCAACTGACTAAACCCATCAAGATAAAATGATGACCAGACAGCAACAAAAAACTACAAACCAAACCAATAATCAGGAAAACATGCCCCAATCCAAAGAACAAACTGAAAACCAGGAAGAGGAGCAGAACATCGAACAAGTAATTAAAGATCTCAAAACATATATTAGGGGGAAGTGGACTTGGCCTAATGGATAGGGTATCTGCCTACCACATGGGAGGTCCGTGGTTCAAACCCCAGGCCTCCTTGACCCATGTGGAGCTGGCCCATGTGCAATGCTGATGCGCACAAGGAGTGCTGTGCCACGCAGGGGTGTCCCCTATGCAGGGGAACCCCACGTGCAAGGAGTGCACCCTGTAAGGAGAGCCACCCAGCGTGAAAGAAAGTGCAGCCTGCCCAAAAATGGCGCTGCACATATGGAGAGCTGACACAACAAGATGACGCAACAAAAAGAAACACAGTTTCCCAGTGCCACTGATAACGATAGAAGTGGTCACAGAAGAACACACAGCAAATGGACACAGAGAGCAGACAACTGGGGGGGGGGGGGCAGGGAGAGAAATAAATTAAAAATCTAAAAAAAACCCCATATATTGGGACCAGTTTGATGAAGGAAGAGATTAAGAATATGAAGAAAACAATCAGAGAGAATACAGAAGAAATTGCAGTCATAAACAAAAATATAACAGATATGATGGTGATGAACAGCACAATTCAAGAAATGAAAAATACACTCTTAGCAAGTAACAGCAAACTTGAAGAGGCAGAGGAGAGATTAAGTGATGTGGAAGACAGTAAAATCAAACAGATAGTAGAACTGGTCAAAAAAAGATAGAAAAAAAACAGCAGGGGCTTAGGGACCTGAATGACAATGCAAAGCTCACAAACATACATATTATAGGCACCCCAGAAGGAGAAGAGAAGGGAAAGAGGAAAGAAGGAGTGCTGAAGGAAATAATGGTTGAAAACTTCCCAAACCTATTGAGGGAGATGGATGTACATGTCCAGGAAGCACAATGCACCCCAAACAGCATAAATCCCAACAGGCATACCCCAAGACATGTACTTGTCAAGTTATCCAATGCTCAAGACAAAGAGAAAATACTAAAAGCAGCAAGAGAAAAGAGAACCATCGCATACAAAGGAGGCTCCATAAGATAAGTGCTGATTTCTCATCTGAAACCATGGAGGCAAGAAGACAGTGGTATGACATAGTCAAGGTACTAAAAGAAAAAAAATTCCAACCAAGAATACTCTGTCCAGCAAAGTTAGTATTCAAAAATGATGGAGAGTTCAAAATATTCACCGATAAACAGAAACTAAGAGAGTATGCCCATAAGAACCCTGCCCTTCAAGAAATACTAAAGGGAGTTCTGCAGGAAGAAAGGAAAAAAAAAAAACAAGAGAGACAGAGTTGGCGGAGAGTGTAAGAGCAACTAAAAAGACAAAAACAGAAAAAGAAAATCAAACAGAATATGACAAACACAAATCCAAAGAAAATATGGCTAATATAAGTAATTCCTTGAAAGTAATAACACTGAATGTCGATGGCTTAAACTTACCTGTCAAGAGACTCAGACTGGACAATTGGATAAGGAAATATGACCCATCTATATGATGTTTGCAGGAAACACATCTTAGACCCAGGGATTCAAGGAGGTTGAAAGTGAATGGCTGGAAAACAATCTTACAAGCAAGCAATAACCAAAAAAGGGCAGGAGTAGCTATATTAATATCAGAAAAAATAGACTTTACATGCAAAACAATTGTGAGAAACAAAGATGGGCACTACATTTTAATGAAAGGGATAATCTTTCAAGAAGAAAGAACAATCATAAACATTTATGCTCCTAACAAATATTGCCTCCAAATATGTGAGGCAAACAGTGGAAAAAAATAAGTGAAGGAATAGATGCCTCTACAATTATAGTGGGTGACTTCAATACACCACTATCAACTTTGGACCGAATGTCTCAAAAGAGAATCAATAAAGAAATAAAGACTTTGAGCAATATATTAGAGGAGCTGGACATAATAGACATATACAGAATGTTACACCCAAATACAGCAGGATATACATTCTTCTCAAGTACACACGGATCATTCTCCAAGATAGACCACATACTAGGCCACAGAAAATGTCTCAATGAATTCAGAAAGATAGAAATCATACAAAATAATTTCTCTGACCACAGTGGAATGAAGCTGGAAATCTGCAAGGGCCAGAGACCCAGATTTGGCACCAAGATTTGGAAGTTACAACACACTCTTAGAAAAACAGTAGGTCAAGGAGGAAATCTCAAAATAAATTAATAACTACCTTGAAACTAATGAAAATGAGAACACAACATATCCAAACTTATGGGATGCAGCAAAAGAAGTACTGAGAGGGAAATTTATAGCCATAAATTCATACATCAAAAAAGAAGAAAGAGCTAAAGTTGAAGAACTAAATGCACACTTGGAGGAATTAGTTACAAAACAACAAACTAACCCCAAAGGAAGAAGAAAGAAAGAAAGAACAAAGATCAGAGCAGAACTAAATGAAATAGAAAATAAGAAAGCACTTGAAAAAATAAACAAAACCAAGAGCTGGTTCTTTGAGAAGATCAATAAAATTGACATACCCTTAGCTAGATTAACAGAGGAAAAAAGAGAGATGATGCAAATACACAAAATAAGAAATAAGAAAGGAGATATCACCACTGATCCCACAGAAATAAAGTCTATCATAAGAGGATACTTTGAAAAACTATATTCCAACAAAAACAACAATTTAGAGGAAATGGACAAATTCCTAGAAACACATAAGCAGCCTACATTGACAAAAGAAGAAGTTGATGATCTCAACAAGCCAATCACAAGTAAAGAGCTAGAATCAGTCATTAAAAACCTCCCAACTAAAAAGAGCCCTGGGCCAGATGGCTTCACAGGCAAATTCTACACAACATTCTGGAAAGAACTAACACCAATTTTGCTTAAACTCTTCCAAAAAATCAGGAATCAAACACCATTCACAATAGTACATAAGAAAATCAAATACCTAGGAATAAATTTAACTAAAGAGGTAAAAGACTTATACACAGAAAACTACACAACACTGTTCAAGGAAATCAAAGAAGACCTGAATAAATGGAAGAATATTCCCTGTTCATGGATAGGAAGACTAAATATTATTAAGATGTCTATCCTACCAAAACTGATCTACAGTTTCAAGCAATCCCAATAAAAATCAACACAGCATTCTTAATGAACTAGAGAAAATAACTATGAAATTTATTTGGAAAGGAAAGAGGCCCTGAATAGCCAAAGACATGTTGAAAAAGAAAAATGAAATTGGAGGAATCACACTACCTGACTTCAAAACATACTACAAAGCTACAGTAGTAAAAACAGCATGGTATTGACACAAGGATAGACACATTGACCAATGCAACAGAATTGAGAGTTCTGATATAGATCCTCATATATACAGCCATATGGTATTTGACAAGGCCACAAAACCCTCTCAACTGGGAGAAAATGGCCTCTTCAACAAATGGTGCCTGGAGAACTGAATATCTGTATGTAAAAGGATGAAAGAGGATTACCAACTTACACCTTATACAAAAATCAACTCAAGATGGCTCAAAGACTTAAATATAAAACCTTGGAAAGCAAAGTAGGGAAGCAAAGAAGGTCTACAGGACCTTGTAATAGGAAACGGCTTCATGAACTTCACACCAAAAGCACGAGCAGCAAAAGAACAAATAGATAAATGGGACTTCCTCAAAATTAAAGCCTTCTGCACCTCAAAGGAGTTTGTCAGGAAAGTGAAAAGAGAGCCTACACAATGGGAGAAAATATTTGGTACTTGCATATCTGATAGGAGACTTACATGTTGCATATATAAAGAACTCCTATATCTTGAAAATAAAAAAGAACTCCTATATCTTGAAAATAAAAAGACAAATAGCCCATTTAAAAAATGGGGAAAATATTTGAACAGACACTTCTCCAAAGATGATATAAAAATGGCTAAAAAACACATGAAAAAAATGCTCAAAATCCCTAGCTATTAGGGAAATGCAAATCAAAACACCAATGAGATACAATCTTACTCCCATAAGACTGACAGCTATCAAAAAATCAGAAGACTACAATATTTGGAGAGGACGTGGAGGAATGGGAACAACTCATCCACTGCTGGTGAGAATGCAGAAGGATCCAGCCATTCTGGAGGACAGTTTGGCGGTTTCTCAGAAAACTAGCTATAGATTTGCCATATGACCCAGCAATTCCACTGCTGGGTATAGACCCAGAAGATCTGAAAACAAGGACACAAACTGATATATGCACACCAATGTTCATAGCAGCACTATTCACTATTGCCAAAAGTTGGAATCAACCCAAATGCCCATCGACAGATGAATGGATAAATAAAATGTGGTATATACATACAATGGAATACTACTCAGCTATAAGAACAAATACAGTACAAACACATGTGATAACATGGATGAATCTTGAGAACTTTATGTTGAGTGAAGCAACCCAGGCATTGAAGGACAAATAATACATGACCTCTCTGATATGAAATAAGTAAACCAAGCTGTCTCAGAGAACTAGAGACTGGATGATAAACTTTAAGGAAGTTGGAGGGTAGAGGACGGTTGTGAGCTGACAGCTACTTGGGTGAAATCTATGATAAGCTGGAGGTAAGTATTTGTACAGGGAAGGGATAATATGGGGGCAAAGGGATAACTTTGGGTGGGACTGCGTGGGCTTTAGGGGTGCTAGGGATGGGAGAATGGGTCAGAGTGCCCAAGAAATTGGGGAGAGGGTGAGGGGAATATTTGATCATGGGAGATTGTCAGGTATGTGGTTGAAATTGTGGTGCAGAGAAAACTCTTTAGAGAATGTAATACGGAAGGTTCTCTTTTTAGGATGCTTCAGGCGGGGGGGTGGGGTGGGCATCTGACACAGGGCAAGCTTCTGGGGAGTGTGTGAGTGCTCATTTTGTCATAGTGGGTTATACCATTGGGTGGAGACCCATACAATGAGAGCCAAGGTATACCCACATCCTGGGGAGGACTGATGTTCTCAAATAGAGGGAATTGTATCTCTTGAGAGAATCGGTGGCTCCCAATGAGTTAGGGCAGTCAAGTATGTCAAGCCCTCAACATTTTTGCAAGTGTCTCTAAATATGGTCCCTCAAGTAATGAAGATTGATTGTCATGGTGGGCCCTGAGGGGAGGGGGAAAGAGGTGTTGAATACATGGAATCAGGGTAAATGTGGGGCAATGTAAGTGTTCCACAAAATCATGCCATCATGGATATAGGTCATGTTAAATCACACCAAAACTGTATAAAAGTCTATAGGCTAAAATGTAAACCATAATGTAAAACATAAGATAACTAAAAATTTAGAAAATTGTGCATTCTAAAATATAAACCACAATATAAACCCAAATGGAACCATGTTTGAAAGCTATCTTTTCAATATCTGTACATTAGCTGCAGCAAATATAATATGAACATGTGAAAAGATCACTGTTGGGGAAGGGATAAAGGGTTTGATGTTGGATATGTGGGAGTACTATATATTGTATATGTGAATTACTGTGACCTAAAACTTATGTTAAGAGAAACTTAATAATCAAGAAAAAAAAAAAAAAGAAAGAAAGAAAGGAGGTAGACACTGAGGAAGAAATGGAAGAAATTGCTTTGCCACTGTACATACAGGGCAACACCTGTGGCAGTGATGAAAGGCAAAATGTCAAAAACAAAGCTTTTTCACTTTTTCATTTCTTTGATACCCCAATTTATTTTTCCTTTATTTAATTTTTCTAAATTTCTATGTATTCTAAATCTAACCTTTAATACCATCACTTTATTCTGTTTTTCTATTAATGGAACCTGGCAATATATTGGGCTTCCTGTTTGAAGAAGTTTTGTATTACAGAGAGGTTCAACTATGGAAGGGGGAGGAGCAATTTTGTGGTGTGTCATTGGTGGGGGGCACACGGTTGGGAGGGAGTTCTTCAGGGCATGTATACAGGGTATATAGAAAGGTTTGGATATTTTCATTGTGATTTCAGTTGGAAATGACAAATGAGAGAGTGCTGAATTCCTGACCAGGGGAGCTCTATCACATTCCCCAATGGAACAACAACAATCTCCCAAGTGCAATGGCAAAGACCAATAAAATGGATGGTCCAACAATGAGCCCTTGATACTGATGGTTCTGATTATGAGCCTGTGTGCCTGAAATATGAACTAGGCCTATAGCTGTGGGGTGCCTAAGAGTTACCTCCTGAGAGTCTCTGTGTTGCTCAAATGTGGCCACTCTCTAAGCCAAACTCAGCATGCAGATGCATTGCCTTCACCCCAGTGTGGGACATGACTCCCGAAGATGAACCTCCCTGGCACTAAGGGATTACTACCAAGTACCAACTGATGATGTAACTACAAAAAGACCATGAACAATGAGGTCAACTCAGACCGGCAGAATATCTCAGCCTATATGTAATATCAGGTGTTAAAAACTGATTTTTGACTTTGGATAAAAAAAAGGGGAAATGGAAAGGACAATTGAGTTTATATGACTAAGAGTCTCCAAAAAAGAGTTGGGAGGTTATCAGGGGATGATGGTTATGCATGCCTCAGCAGGGTACCAGAGACAGCCAAGGTAGATGGAAACCCAGGTGCTGGTTCTCCTGAGGGCTGCAGCGACCCACAGGTTCTATGGTCAAGGCAGATGGCTCTGGAGTTCAGGACCATGTTAGTTGGTCCGACTTTGGCATTTGTGTTCCTGAGTGTGATAGAGTTGTACTCAGATAAAACCTTTCTACACATGCCTCTTCTGTTACTTTTACCGGACCTGTGTCTGGCGTTTGTGTTGGTTTATACTCAGGAGACCTGAATTTCTGAACTGTCCATGTGATGGCCAGGCTCTGGGCCTCAGAAGACTTGCAGCTCCTACCCTCTGGTTTCTTGGACTTACCCTGGCCAGCTGACAGGCAGGTGAAGAGGGTCAGCCACCACACCAGGGAGCCAATAGTGCCTACAGCTGCAGGCAGGAGAATTGCATCCATCATCCATGTGGAATCTAAACCCCCTCTTGATGTAGAGGGGGACTGGACATAGCCATCCCAGGTCCACAAGATGGAGGAATAGAGCATGGATAAGAGTGGACTTAGTGGTGTTCTGCTGGAGAACTATTGTGATTAGTAAGGGGAGAAATTGTAGTAGTGATGTGGAGAGGGTGGCCACGATGGCTGCTGATGGTCAGGAGAGGGAAGAAGATATGGTGTGGGGGCATTTTCAGGATTTGGAGTTGTCCTAGGTGATGCTACAGGGACGGATGCTCGACGTTGTGTGTCCTGTCATGGCCCACTGGGTGGACTGGGGGAGAGTGTGGACTACAATGTGGACCACTGCCCATGTGCTGCAGCAGTTCTCAGAATGTATTCACTGGATGCAGTGGATGTGCCACAATGATGGAAGAGTTTGTTGATGTGGGAGGGGTGGCATGGGTGGGGTGGGGGGACATATGGGGACCTCATTTTTTTTAATGTAACATTTAAAAGAAAATAAAGAAGAAAAAAATAATCTCAGCCATCTATGGTTAAAAAAATAAAATAAATAAATAAAAAATAAAAGAATACACATTCCAGCCATAGATCAAGGAAATGTGGTCAGCTAAGTTTTGACAAAGGTGTAAGGGAATTAAATGGAAAAAGGATAGTCTTTACAACAAATGGTGCTGAAATAATTGGAAGTCCATCTGCAAAAAAAAAAAAAAAAAAAATGAACCTAAATATAGACCTTATACCTTACACAAAATTAACTCAAAATGGGTCAGATCATAGGCATAAATGTAAAATACGAAACAATAAAACTTAGGGAAGATGATACAGCAGAAAATCTGTGTGAGCTTCTGTTTGATATTGAGATTTTAGATACATCACCAAAAACATGATGCATGAACAAAATTGATGTTAGACTTTACTAAAATGAAAAATGTCTCCTTTGTATGAGACATTTTTTTTAAGAGAATAAAAATACAAGCCACAGACTGAGAGAAAATATTTTCAAAATTCACATGTGATATAGAGCTGGTATCCATAATGTACATTAAAACACTTAAAACTCAACAATAAGAAAAGGAACTATTCAATAAACTGGGTAAATTATCTGAACAAGCACCTCACCAAAGAAGATACACAGATTCTAAATAAGCAGATGAATATGCCCACCATCATTTGTTTGTAGGGAAATGCAAACCAAAGCAGTGCAAAAATAGTAAAATGGAAATGGTTTAAATTAAAGAACTGACAATTACTAATTACTGGTGAGGATATAGAGCAACAGTTACTGATATAAATGCATTATGGTATGGCTACTTTGGAAGACAGTTTAGTACATGCTTATAAACTTAAATATAGTCATTGTATATGATCCCGCAATTTGGCTCCTAGATATTACTTCAACTCATTTGAAAATGCATGCCCATGCAAAATTTTGTAAACAAATGTTTATAGCAGCATTATTCAGAAATGTCAAAAAGTAGAAGCAATGAAGATGTCTTTTAATAAGTGAATGATTAAACATACTGTGTTCATCCTTGCAATGGAATACTATTCAATGAATATGGAGTCTTTCTTTTTGGAGTAATGAAATTGTTCTAAAATTTTTTAAATGATGGATGTAACATTGTGAATATACTAAAAGCCAATGATTATACACTTTGGATAGAATAGCCAGAAACAGGAGCAACATACAGTAGGGGAGGCATAGGAAAATTGAGAGGAGAGAAATTTTCTTGTTTTTGTTTTTGTGTGTGTGTGTTTTTTAAAAGAAGCTTTAGATTACAAAAATGTTACATAAAAAATATAAGAGACTCCCATATGCTCCACTCCCTCCACTTCCCACACTTTCCCACATTAACAACATCCTTCATTAGTGTGGTAATTTTGTTACACATGATGAACCTATATTGAAGCATTGCTACTAAACACGGACTACAATTAACATCAGTTTACCTTTGTCCCCCACAATTTTGTAAGTCGTGACAAAATATCCAATAGCCTGTATCTATCACTGCAATGTCATATAGGACAAATCCAATGATCTGAAAATACCCCCACATTACATACATTCTCCCTTCTCCCATCTGTCAGAACCTCTGGTGGCCGCTGCCTTTACAAATAAGAGTTCTTCCATTGCTAGAATAATAATAAGTCTATAGTAGAATAATAAGTCTACTTTAGTCCATTGTTCATTCCCCAATCTTGAGGATTTTTGGTTAGTGATGCCCACCCTGCTTCTAATTAAGAAGAGGCTTAGATCCTATAGGACAGATGGATGGAGCTGTCTTGTTTGTAGTTGCAGACTCGCTCTCTTCTTTGGGATGGGCATTGTCCATCATCATCTCTGTTAGTTGTCCTGGGAGAGTCCAATGAATTGGAGAGTAGGTGTTGCAACTCTGTTGAAATTCAGGACTCTACTGGCACAAGGACAGACCAAAGATTTGAGTCTCTGGGACATATATTTATCAAGTAAATTGATAATTATAGGTTCAAATAAAAGGGCAGAAGAGCCATGTGTAGAGAACCTATAAATGAGTCTAACTCTGTTACACTGGAGAGCATAAATTCCAAAGTAAGGCCCACTGACAGGGTGCCAAATTCCTGAGCTGTCTGCCCTGCTTATAGTTTCTCTAGATATCTATAGAAAAACCTCATTTAAGAAGTTTCAGGAACCCATATGGAAAGCAGAATGTGACAATACATTCTAACTGTACCACAAATGTATGGAACAACCTCCCTGAAATAGGTGGGGGAAAAGATGTTGGCATAAGTAATTGGAAATGAAAGGACATTGTAAGACCAAAGGAAAAGGAATTGCATGTAAACAGTGTGCTCTAGTTGATAAAGTTGTCTCTCATATGCTTATGAGTTAAGAATTCTGAAACAGTTTTCTGGAAGAGATTGTGCAGTTTGGTGTTATTTCTTCTTTAAACGTTTGGTAGAACTTGGCAGCTAAATCATCTGGAGTTTGGGTTTCTTCGGAGCAATTGTTTTGATAAATTCATTTTTTAAAATAAATGTAGAAAAGGGTATATAAATGAAATATATATATATAATTTTTCTTTGGTGAGCTTTGCCACTTTGAGGTTTTGAAGAAATTGATCCATGTTGTCTGAATTGTTGAATTTATGTGAATAGAGATATTGGTAGTGTTCCTATACTATCTTTTTAATTTCTGTATGGTCTGTAGTGACATACCACTCCCATTCTTGATTTTGTTAAGTCATCATCCCCACCTCCCTTCTCTCTCCCTCTCTGTAGCCACACTTGTGTAGGTTTATGTGTGTGTGTGTCTCATCAGTTTTGCTATAGGCTTATCAACTTTATTCATATTTTCAAGGAGATAACCTTTGGTATCATTGATTTTCTCTACTGTTTTTCTGTTCAATTTCATTGATTTTTGTTCTTATTTTTATTATTTTCTTCCTTCTTTTTGGCTTGGGTTTATTAATTTATTTTTTAGTTTCTTAGTTTAGTTTCTTAATATTAATTTATTTTTTAGTTTCTTAGAGGTTAAACTGTTGAAATAAGACATCTCTTTTTTTTAATATTAGCATTTAATGCTATAAATTTCCATCAAAATGCAATTCTTCTAAACTTCTTGAGGTTTGGTTTATGGGCCAGGATATAGTTTATCTTGGTGTATATTCAGGGCTTTTGAAAAGAAAGTGTATTTTGCTCTTGTTGTATTGATGATATGATAAATATTATTTCAGTCCTGTTGATATGATGTTTTACAGTTATTGTATATCTTTGATGATTTTTCAATTTGTTCTATCAGTTAACACAGTGAGGGATATTAAACTTTCCAACTCTAACTGTGGATTTCTCTTTATCTTCTTTTAGTTAACGTTGAAATTTTGGTGTTTAGTAAATACATCTTTACAACTGCTTTGTATTCTTGGTGTTTTGGCCCTTTTATCTTTATTTAATGTCCCTGTTTTCTCCTGGTAATTTTCTTTCTGTGAAGTCTATTTTATCTGATATTAATATAGCCATCATTAGTATTTTCATAGTATATCACTTTTCCATTATTTTACTTTTAGCCAACTTATTATGTATATATTTAAAGTTGGTTTCTCGTAGACAGCATTTAGCTGGGTTTTTGTTGTTTTCTATTAAATACATTCTGACAATCTTTTTCCTTTAATGGTGTTTAGAGAATTTACACTTATTGTAATCATTGATATATTTGGATTTAGAGCTGTAATTTTATTATTTCTTTACTCTTGTTCCCTTTGCCTTTTTCCCTCTATTTTCTATTTCCTGACTGTATTAGTCAGCCAAAGAGGTGCTGATGCAAAATACCAGAAATTGGTTGGTTTTTATAAAGGATATTTATTTGGGGTATGAGCTTACAGATACCAGGCCATTAAGCATATGTTACTCCCCTCACCAAAGTCTGTTTTTCATGTGTTGGAGCAAGATGGCTGCTGGTGTCTGTGAGGGTTTAATCTTCCTGGGTTCCTCCCTTCCAGAGTCTTGCTTCTCTCTAGGTTCAGGGTTCCTCTCTTCCTCCACAAGGTCAGCTGTAGACTATGAGGCTCTCTAGGCTTTGCCTCGCTCCACAAGGTCAGCTGTAGACTATTAGGGGAACAGGTCTGTCTCTTTCTCTGGGGCTCCAGCTTAAGACTTCAGCATCAAATTCCAAAATCAAAACTCCAACATTTATAACCCTCAACTCTGTCTTTTGCCATGGCTTTTATCTCTGAGTCCCCAGACACCAAGGGGTGGGGACTCAATGCCCTAATAATGTGACCCAATTAAACCCCTAATCATAACTCAATCAAGCCCAGGTATAGATCAGATTACAAACATAATCCAGTATCTATTTTTGGAATTCATAACCATATCAAACTGCTACAATGACCTCTCAAATTACTTAAATTATCTGTGTAATTTCTATTTAACTATATCTCTTTGAATAGTTTTTTCATAGTTGCTCTAGGAGTTACAATATACATACTTAACTTTATACTGAATACTTGGAATTAATACTTTAATTCAAGTGGAATGTAGAAGTCTTATCACCATAAAGTTTCCTTTATTCTCTCTCATTTTTCTTGTAGTTAACATATATATTTCTTTTCCATGCATTGAAAAATCATATATATGTGTCTTAAAAAATTAAAAGGAGTGAAATTTTCTATTATATTTAACAAGAGTTTTTCCATTTATGTTTCTTCTTCTTCACTGTTAAAATTCCAAGTTTCTCTCTGGTACCATTTCCCTTTCATTTGAAGAATTCCCTTGGGCATTTCTTTAGAGCAAATCTTTATGGCCATCAATTCTCATAGCTTTTCTTCACCTGAATTATTTATTACTCCTTCATTATTGAAGGATTTTTATTGTGGATATAAAATTCTCCATTGGCATTTCTTTCAGTACTTTAAAAACATTTTTCCATTTTTCACTGGTCTCCATGGTTTTTGAAGTGAAATCTGCAGTCATTCAAACTGATGTTCCCAATAAGTGAACATCACTTATTTCTGTCAGCTTTCAACATTTTTTCTTTGTCTTTATATTTTAGCAGTTTGATTATGAAGAGTCCAGGCATGATTCTCTTTGAGTTTATCCTGCTTTTGTTTTTCTGAGTTCCTAGAATCTGTAAATGTTTGTCTTTCCACAAATTTGGGGAGTTTTCATCCATTCTTTATTTTGTTCCTACATCCTACCCTTTCTTCCTAGCCTCTGAGACCCAAATAACATTAATATTAGACTTTCTGGTATCATTTTACAGATCTGAGGTTCTGTTATACTTTTTTCCAATCTTTTTTACTCTCTTTTTCAGATTGGATAATTTTTATTAACCTATCTTCAAAGTTCATTGACTCTTCTTCTGTCAGCTCCATTCTGGCATTGAGCATGCAGTGAAATATTTTCTCAGTGTTTTTTTTTCATTTCTAAAAATTTAATTTAGTTCTTTTTCATATCATCTATTTCTCTTCTGAGACTTTGTATCTTTCCATGCATTTCTAGTATATTCACACTTACTTCTTAGAATATGGTTATAATACGTGTTTTGAAATCTCTGTCAGATAATTTCAATTGCTGTGTCATCTTGGTGTGGACATTGGTTGATTTTTTAAAATTTGTTTGTTTGTTTGTTTTTTCACCTTGCAACATTTTGAGGTTTTCCAGGTTCTTGATATATTGAGCAATTTTGTGTTTTATCTTAGAGTTTTTGAATGTTATGTTATATGGCTCTGGGTCTTATTTAAGTCCTATGGAGAATGTATCTTGTTTGTTTTAGCAGACAATGGACCTTGTTAAGTTTGAGCAGATAACTCACCCATACCTTCTGTGAACTGTAGTTTCAATATCAGTTCAGTTTCAGAGAGTCACTCAATAGCCACAGGAAACTTGCATGGAAGTGTAAATTCATAGTTCAGGTCTCAAGTCCTTTTTCTTTTACTCTTTAGGATCAGCTCCAAACATGTATAACCAGAAATTATGGGCAGAGCTCAGGTACAACTTTAGTGTATTGTTTTTTTAACTTTCTCCTCTCTGGTACTCTCCCAACATTTTATGACTCTCAAAGGCCACTCATATTTGTCCTCTTTTAAAAATCTTGAACTTCTGTACCTTGTCCCTGCTCTGCCATGTATTTCTGAAATTGTGTCTCCCTCCAAAACCAAGTGGTGAGGAGATAGAGATAGATAAAAGCAAGGAGGATTTTCTCTATGCTCTGGGCACCACAGTTCCTCTCATAAAATGAATAGATATCCCCTCCTCTGAGTTTTAGCTCTCTGCTCAGCCACTGTGGCCCTTGCCACCACTGCCACCACAGGATTGCTTGGAAGTTAGGCCAAAATAATCATGTTTTGTCCAAGTCATCATGGACATTAGATTTCTCTTTTGTAAAATTAGTTGAAAGGATTAGGTCAGGTCCCAAATGGGTTCTTTACAGAATATTGTTTCTGAAAAATATAATAGATGGGCAAAAAGAGAAAGAAGTGATTTCTCTCACTTTTCCTGAGTCACAGGGGCTTCTGCTCCTGATTCTTGGACCAGAAATAGAAATGTTCTCTTGAAGCTCATTTTGTCTGCATTCAGTGCACAGGTATGAATTTCAGATTGCTTTTGAGTCTATGTCAGGAGACACCAGAGGATAAAAATTAGAAGCTCACTACTGGTTGTGTGGTACTTATACTTTCTGGTTTCCTTCCCCAATCTGCCAACTACCATTTACTCTTCAGAGTTCTTGGAGAGCTACTCCAAGCATTCTGTCTAGGGTTTTACTTAAATTCAGTGGCAGAAGCAGGATTGATTTTGCTTATTGCATTATGAAAATAACAAATTCTAATTATACATACATACATATATATATTCATGTGGCAGCATTTTGGTTAAGATATATTGCTGAAGAGTCTATTATTTACCTACCAAGTTATTTTAATCTTGCCTAAATATTTCTTGTCCTTAATCACTGCTATTTCTCTCAATGTAAGTTTCAGCTGGATCTATATTTTTGTTATATAACATTATACTTTTCCAGAATATATTGTTTTTACTTTAAATTATAACTACTTGAAGGTTTAAAAATCATTTTAGGTTGGATATAGTTTGCATTAGAAAACCAGTCACCACAAAGTAGGTCAACATATCTCCCCTGTTCACATGCATTATATCATAAATTTGAAGTCTGAACAAAAAATTAGGGCCAAAATCCAATACTATTATAGACAACTGTCCTACAGTATTGTAATAAAAAGTGTCAGTGAACATAGCTGTAAATATTGCTTTTTCTTACAAAATACACGTTTATCTTTCACTTCAGAATAATACCATATCTCCATAATACCATTCACTAATCTATTTTATAACTGCTTGATGAATAAAAACACTATTGCTTTATATTTTTGGTGTTAAACACAGTAACGTAAATCTAGCTAGTGAGTCAAGTGTTTCTTAGGTCATTTGAGAAACTTATTGTTTTATGAAAGTAATGTCATAGTGACTTCACATGTACCCTACAAAATCTTGTCCATTTTGTGACAAAGGTGACATATCCAGTTGTCTAAGGATGTGTCTCCACCATATGATCAGATTAGCCATCATGGTTAGCAAATCTTGAATTACAGTCACTAATCCAGAATATTGACCATTGCTTTCAAAAGGTTTTCTCTTGTTCAAAAGTTCCTCTACAGGGTAAGGTACAATGTGGATGTCACCAGTTAATCACATTTGGAGCTCTCTTTGCACTTAACAGAAAACCTGAAATAGTATTTAATGCACTGTTTTTAAATTTTTAAAAAATAAAATATAATACATAGTTTTTTCTCTCAACAATTGTGTCCATGGAGGCCAACTTGGCCCAGTGGTTAGGGCGTCCATCTACCACATGGGAGGTCCACAGTTCAAATCCTAGGCCTTTTTGATCTGTGTGGAGCCGGCGCATGCACAGTGCTGATGCGCGCAAGGAGTGCCCTGCCATGCAGGGGTGTCCCCCACGTAGGGGAGCCCACACGCAAGGAGTGCGCCCCATAAGGAGAGCTGCCCAGCGCAAAAGAAAGTGCAGCCTGCCCAGGAATGGTGCTGCACACACGGAGAACTGACACAACAAGATGACGCAACAAAAAGAAACACAGATTCCTGTGCCACTGGCAATAACAGAAGCAGACAAAGAAGATGTAGCAAATAGACACAGAGAACAGACAAGTGGGGTGGGGGCGGGGGGGAAGGGGAAATAATAAATCTTTAAAAAAACAAACAAACAAAAAAAGCAATTGTGTCCATATGTCTTGATCTTTCTGTTATGATAAAATGAGGGAAAGAGGGGAAAAATTAGATAATTAGAATGTTGTTATATTTTCAAATTATTGATTAAATAAGATCCAATCACATCTCAATGAAGGGTAGTACAAATCCAGATGCCCCCCAAAATAGCAAACATGCTACACAGTCACAGGTGTATTGTACAGTTTCCAAATGCAGAAAGGTAGCCACTAAATTCAACCTTGTTCGATGAGGAAGGAGAAGAGAGATGCCTCACTTATTTCAGCTATGGATACTTATAAGAATCTGACCAAACCTCTTTTACACTTAACATTTTATTTATTTATTTATTTATTTTTATTTATTTCTCTCCCCTTCCCCCCTGCCACCGCCCCAGTTGTCTGTTCTCTGTGTCTATTTGCTGTGTGTTCTTCTTTGTCTGCTTCAGTTGTTGTCAGCGGCACAGGAATCTGTTTCTTTTTGTTGTGTCAGCTCTCCGTGTGTGTGGGGCCATTCCTGGGCAGGCTGCACTTTTTTTCGTGCTGGGCAGCTCTCCTTACGGGGCACAGTCCTTGCGCGTGAGGCTCCCCTAAGCAGGGACACCCCTGTGTGGCACGGCACTCCTTGTGTGCATCAGCACTGCGCATGGGCCAGCTCCACATGGGTCAAGGAGACCCAGGGTTTGAACCACCGACCTCCCATGTGGTAGACGGACACCCTAACCACTGGGCCAAGTCCCTTCCCTATACTTAACATTTTAAAGGTCAGGTTAAACAGTGCAACAGAGCTTGCTTAATTAGCATGAGTCAACTTCTTATTATAAGTGTCCTTGCCAATGGGTTCTTTGGATCCAAGAAACGGAATTCTCCTAAAAAAAAAACAGCTCAAATCAAAAGAGTATTTATCACAAAGAGAAGAATACTTTTATATAACCCAACAGCAGGAAATATAGCTGGGACTTTCATGAGGTAGAAATCTGGCTGGCAGCCAGTCCCTCAAACTCTATCCTTCTGAGGACATAAAATCTATTATCTTGTTGCAGAATATCAACTCTCTTTGCAAGTCCTAGTTTTCCCTTCTCAGTAATTTTAGCTGGCACCAGAAGCTCACTGGCCACTTTTTTCTGATATCATCTTTACTCTATGAATTTATAGCTCCAATCCCCTATATTATATGGCTAGTTCAGTCTCTTTCCATATCTCAAATTCAAAGAGAACATGATTATTACAGTTTGGAACACTATTCATCCTGAGAAATCAACCTGATTAGAAAACTGTAGATGTGTCACACAAAGGCCACTGTTATTGGGACTACAGGCCAGACTTGTTTGGGTCAAAGAGGGTATAAATTAAAAGAGAGGAACTTCATTTCTAGTTATACATAAAATGCATTTCTCTTAACACTTATGTGTGATGAGAATTTTAAATTACATATTCACTTCCTTGTGTCATTAAGTCAAAAGGTTTTATTGCAATACTGGACTATAAGAATTTTAAGTATTTTAACAGATTATTGAGTATTTTGTATGTTTAAACATAAAAAGAAAGCACACCTGGAATGAATAATTTGAATTTACTGGGAGATGAAATAACCAAAAATTAACATCTGGAAGCTATTAAATCCTCTGTCAAACAGGAGTAATGTGATTTGATCTAATTATGGTATACAAGTTGAATACTCAAGAATAAATTCCTTTTTTTTGTAATTTGAAACCAAAACAGATATTGCATATTTCATGTGACACTTAATGCACAAGCATTTCAAATATACTACATATATATATACACATAAATATATTTCTAATTACAAGCCTTCAGCTATCCTTGCTGTAATTGTTATTCAAATAATAATTAAGCAAACACCACTAATTCCTTTAAAATAGCTCCTTCAGTCCAGACTAATATTTGGCTAAGGTTATATGATACCAAAGGTACAAACGTGCAAAATGAAAAATTCACTCTTTCTAAAGTCATCATGTTCCATTCTTTATCTTGCTCACTTTGCTATAGACACATAGGTATCCTTGCAATAATCTTCCAGAAATCTGAAACCCAGGGCATTCTCCCACCTTTGGGCTTCTTCCCTGACTATGCCTGTGCTCTGAAATTCTCTTCCTCCATAATTCATTGACTTCCAGTATTTGCTCTAATTTCACCGTTTAGTGAGGCTTTTGCTCACTCCCTAATTAAAATTGCAATTGTGATTTCTGCCACTCTCACATGTCTTCTGCCTAATTTTTCTTTGTAACACTTATTACCACTTGACATTTTATCTATTGACTTTTTTTGGACTGTCTCCTGTTACTAGGATGTGCCCTCCATTGACAGGCAATTTTGCTTGTTCTGTTCACTGATAAAACTCCAGTTCCTAAATCAGAGCCTATCATGCAGTAGGCATTCAATAAATATTGACTGAAATATGACTCAGAGGAAAAAATAAAAATGTTTCTGAGGATAATGAAGCAAATTACTTTTTAAGGTGAGGGTATATTCACATTCAGCTCACATAGTACCTTGGGGTTACAAGTGGCTCTTAAGACCAGACCTTATGGTATATGATCATGTGATATCATATAGGGTATATATTCTGAAACCAAAATTAACAGAAAATACAATTTGTAGTTTTTAAAAAATGTACATTAACATGGAAATTAATGCAAATTAATGCTTCAATTTTATAAGGATTATAAAGATGTCTTAAAGAAAAATTGATAGAACGTCTTCAGTTATGATTTGGAGAACCATAATCTTCTCATTTGAGATTACAGTTGTCACTTTTATGATTTGAGTTGTTTAGGTCTATAAACTCTACAAATTCAATGTCTACTTTAGAATGTAGATAGAGAAATCTAACTTATTACTTCAATTTTCTTTCTTCTCTTCTTATTTGATAACATAAAAGGTAAAGACAAATATATACATATGAGATATAATTTTAAAGCTTATTATTTTATCTGGCCACATATCACTTTCAAGGCATAAAAAGGTATTAAAGGGAAACGGACTTGGCCCAGTGGTTAGGGCATCCATCTACCACATGGGAGGTCCGCGGTTCAAACCCCGGGCCTCCTTGACCCGTGTGGAGCTGGCCCATGTGCAGTGCTGATGATGCAAGGAGTGCCGTGCCACGCAGGGGTGTCCCCCGCGTAGGGGAGCCCCCCGCACAAGGAGTGCACCCCGTAAGGAGAGCCGCCCAGCGCGAAAGAAAGTGCAGCCTGCCCAGGAATGGCGCCGCCCACACTTCCCGTGCCGCTGACGACAACAGAAGCGGACAAAAGAAACAAGACGCAGCAAATAGACACAGAGAACAGACAACCAGGGTGGGGGTGGGGGTGGGTTAAATAAATAAATAAATCTTTAAAAAAGTATTAAAAATAAAGCTGGTCATAATTTCTTGTTTTGTTTTTAAGATTAAATCTGCTTCTGAACTGTTCATTTTGAAGACCAAGGAAATTTTTTACCTTTTGTTACTTAAATGTGTTGGCAGTACAGCTTTTCATTTTTGAAATGTCACATTCACGTGTAGAGACACTTAGAGGAATGCAAAGCTAGACTGTGTGCACATATAATTTCTCTTTCCCCAACACACTGGATTGTTCAAATATACAGGAAGGATCTCCTGTGTTTGGCAGGATGAAAACAATATCTCTCTTTGCTTCTCCTTACTACACTGACTACGTCCACACAGTCACTTTGGCAGTCCTCTTTATGTTTTCATTTGTTTTTCTTGTACAAAGCAATAAACATTATCCCAGCACCACAAACCACAGCCTTGAGGATAATGAAAGCAGAAACTGAATGGGTAGACAATAAACTCTGCTGCCCTAAGGCTGCTTATAACTGAATAATTTTTTTTTAAAAAAAAGGTTCTTTCTCATTTTTTTTACTTTATGGTTTTGGAAAGGAGGAAAAGGATGAAACATGTATTTTTACAGTAAAATACGAACTGCTACTATTATAGCTTGATAAATATATAAATACCCTTTCCAACCCTCTCAACACTTCCAAACATGTGATGATACAGGAAATATAATCTCTAGGCTATAAAAACAAAATATACATAGTCTCAAGTCCATGTTCTTAATTTGACTAATTTATTTAGCAATAGTTTCAGCTTATGATTTGCTGGTAGATTCAAATGCTAATATATGATTAGGATGATTCTCCATGAAGGATGATTCTGCATGACTCTCTGATATTGCTACGTGTATCTCATGTCTGTTTCAATAAATAGTCAGGAATTCTGTGGAGAAAGAAAAAATATACAAAGAAAATTTCACAATTTCAAAATAATTGCTAGGGAAGAAAAGAATATGTTTATTAGGAACCAGGTGTAGTCATTACCTTTTGAAGTGTCTGCCCACATAACAATAACTTTCTCCCTATATCCCCTTCTTGAGAATTGCTCTGATCTTTACCTTCTGGTTCATGGATGTAAAGCAGTCCAGCTGGAACTACCAGACACAGGCTACCACTACCAGGATTTGTCACCATCCCAAAGCTGGACCAGATCCTCTCTTCTGAGAATTTGCAATTAGGCCTGAGATCCAAGGAAACAGTCTCCATATGGTTGAAACTATAAAATGGGAAATACCTATGAATATCTGAGAGAAACTCTTGATGCTTTTTCCAATTCTTGCTTCTATTTGTTCATTTTTATCCTTGATTCCTTTGGCACTCCTGAATCTTTATAGCAACATTCATTTTCACTTTTAAAAAAAGAGTATACATATATTCTAGTTGGCTTCATTTGCTTATGGACAAAGAATCCTGAATTATAATATGGGATTATGGAAAGAGAAGTTAATACATTATTTGAAAAATTCTTATCTCCTCCAGTGGAGCCAGAGAGTTGGGCATGTTAATTGATGAGATAAGACAATGTGTTTCCAAAAAAGAAAGCAAAATAAAAATATTTTATATTTTATTAGCACACAGTTTTATAAAGAGAGCAAAGCCTGAGCTATGTAATTTTATAGTAAACTTAAAAAGTTGACTTGAGAAGGGGTCTTCTCATCTCCTAAGAATGAATAACTTAGAGCCTTTGTTGGTATTCAAGAGAACAGAACAAAGGTTCTTTCCATTGGTTATCCTGGACTAAAAGTACTCTTGGCTCCATGGATGTCCTTTGTACTTCCGTAATAATCCAGTGTTAAAGTGGTTTGAGTTTACAAGGAGTGGAATTAGAGTGCTGTTTAAAAATTCTCATACATTCCAAAATAAGTATTGAGTGCGTAATATCTGACCAGCACTGTTCTAAATGCTTGGGGTTCAGAAGTTATCTGGATCAGCTGTGTTCCTCCACTCATGGAGTGAGCCAGACAATGTACCTGCCCTCAGGGGGGGGGGGGAAAGGAGAGGTGGGGGATAGATTAGATAGATGGATAGATAGATAGATAGATAGATAGATAGATAGATAGATAGATAGATAGATAGATAGATAGATAGATAGATAGATAGATGGGACAAGAGAGAAAGGAGATTAAGAGAGAGGTGGAAATAATTTCTTGGCTAATGGACTAGGGAAGATGGTGATTCTGGCTTCAGGTTGACTGGGTATAGTAATTTAAAGAATGTCATCAGTTCTGTGTATCTCTTTGGCTCCATTGTTCTCTGGGTTTGCTCATTCCTACTAGGCTCATTCCACATAGCAGTGAAAGTAATCACCATCATATTTGGATCTTACTAAAGCTAGGATCTGTTTGTGAGGATCTTCTGAAAAGCAGATACAAAGACATGATTAAATGTGAAAGAATTTTTTTAGGGAAAATGGTTGTAAGAGAAATTGAGGAGGGGCCTGGGGAAGAGAGGAGAAGCTGTCAGACCACGATGTAAGTCTCCCCTCAAATGAAAGAGAGGGAAGGAAGTTCAGGTGAAAGTGTCCTAGGTTCTGCAGTCTAAAGCCTGCTTGGTGGGACCATTAGGAACCCCTCAAGTCAAAAGGTTCTTCCCACTGTATTTCAGTCAATGTTGACTGTCAGAGGAGTCCCATGTCTCCCAGGAATGAACCTGCCTTCATACTCATGTTGTCCTCCAAAATTTCCTGGGAATTGCATTGAGAAGCATGAACTTGATACTAATGTGATGGATTTCAGAGTGCAAGAATAAGAGCCCTTAGCTAAGTAAACTCCTTGGTTTGAAGGTGCATTCTCATGGCCGCTGAATGATCCAAAAGAAAAAACACAACCTTCTGTCCCACAGGTTCAAAAATACTACCAAGCTTCCCTGTCAATTGCTTGACCACTTGTAATTTTGGAACCTATAACCCAGGAAATGGGGTATTACGATCTCAAAGTCCCACGTGAATCTATAGAGTAGAGGAAGGGTAGTTTCTAAAAGGGATCTAAGGCAGAAAAATTGGCAGATATCCACTAATATGTGAGTATGTAAGTGTATAAGAGCATGTATATATGTGCATTATATTTATGCATAATGCATCAAGATCTTAGTGGTCTATTTTCACAGTGAACATATATTAGTTTTATCATAAGAAAAAACTACATGACCAACAAGCATCTTGAATATAAGATTTCTAATGATGAAACTGTCAAATGAAAAAGTATTAGTGAATAGTTTGATATTAAAGTTGAAATAGGGGATCCTGTATTGCACGTTAACATATTACTACCATGTGTATTTATTGTATCAATTTGTAGCAATACACAGTGTACATAGGAAATATTTAGAAGATTTTATTTGATGTTATATTTTGGGATGAGGAGATATTGGGAGACAATATCTGTTTCTCTTGTGAAGAGAGGCATTCATAACTTTAGTTCTAGACAAACTTTACAAAGATATTTATACAGCTAAAGTCTTGGAAGATAGAGATAATATCTTCCTCCATAGTAGAGGGCACATTTGCTTACTGTCTAATGTACTAAAGATAGTATCTCTCTCTGGGGCAAAGACTGGGAATAAAGATAATATCTTTCTCTAGGGCAAAGGCTGAGCAGGTTTATTTACAGTCCATTATGAAGATTCTCTAAGCATAGGATTTCTAAGCTATGACACAAATCCACTGTGTGCTCAGCATCTGACTTGGCTTCTCCATATTGTGCCCCTTGAGATTGGGGGCACGAGGAAATGATTTTTTTTTTTATTGATTTTGTAATAACATTACATTAAAAATATATATGTGAGGTCCCATTCAACCCCACCCCCACCCCACCTCTCCCCCCCCCCCACCTCTCCCCCCCCCCCCCCCCCCCAGCAACACTCGTTCCCATCATCATGACACATCCATTGGATTTGGTAAGTACATCTTTGGTCACCTCTGCACCTCATAGTCAATGGTCCATATCATGGCCCATACTCTCCTCCATTCCATCCAGTGGGCCCTGTGAGGATTTACAATGTCCGGTGATTGCCTCTGAAGCACCATCCAGGGCAGCTCCATGTCCCAAAGACTCCTCCACCTCTCATCTCTTCCTGCCTTTCCCCATACCCATCATCCACCATGTCCACTTTTCCCAATCCAATGCCACCTCTTCTATGTGGACATTGGATTGGTTGTGTCCATTGCACCTCTATGACAAGAGGAGGCTCAGATTCCACATGGATGTTGGATGCAATCCTCCCACTTTCAGTTGTAATCACTCTAGGCTCCATGGTGTGGTGGTTGTCCTTCTTCAACTCCATCTTAGCTGAGTGTGATAAGTCCAATAAATCATATTGTAGGTGCTGGAGTCTGTTGAGGCTCAGGACCTGGCTATCACATTGTCAGTCCAAAGATTCAAATCCGCTAAATATATCTTAAACCCCAACATTAACTGCACCTCCATCACCTTAGCATGAAAGTCTTATGAAGGAAGATCCCATCTGAGTCCAGATTCATCACACATAAACACCAGTTCCAAAAAGGGGCCATCTGACCTGGTAGTTAACCCCATCGGCCATGACCATAACTCCCATGGGTCTCTTTAGCCCTCGAAGGATCCGATATCTGGGGGTTGTATCTGCTTTATCTGTCTCTCTGACTCTGCTCAGTTGTGCATGAGGGCAATCCTTCTGCCAGCCTCCAGACTCTTTTTTAGAAACTCGTAGCCATTTCTCTTTTCCATTTCCCCCTTACTTTAGGTCAAACAGCATTTTAAAGTCATGTTATTTTATGTAGACAGGGATATTCTGCTGATCCACATTGAACCTTCTGTATAAGGTCATTTTCCAGTTGCATCATCAGTTGGTAGTTGATAGTGGTCCCTCGGTGCCAGGGAGGCTCATCCCCGGGTGTCATGTCCCACGCTGGGGGGAAGGCATTGCATTTACATGCTGAGTTTGGCTTCGAGACTGGCCACATTTGAGTAACATGAAGGCTGACAGGAGGAAATTCCCAGGCACAATGTTGCTCTAGGCCTTGTTCTTATTTTAGGCTTATCAGCTCACAAGCATAGTCATTAGCATCAGGGGCTCACTGTTGAACCCTCACTCCCTCCCGGTCCCCGCCGCTGTACCTGGGAGACTATCGCTGCTCCCCTAGGGACCACGACAGAACACCATTGGCCAGGGACCCAGTACCCCCCCTGCTGTGGTTTTTAATTGTTGCCACTATGAGTATATCCAAACATTACCATGCACCCTGGACATATGTTCTGTACAGCTCCCTGTCAGCCATATATTACCTGTCATTGGTATCCCATACCAGTATCCCTCCATTGCCATTGTTGAAACACTCTGTGATCCAGAACTCCCCGAAATTTGAAGCCCAATATAATGTCATGGTCCCTTACTAGGGAATGGCATACAGCGATGGATTTAAAGGTTAGATAAAGAACTTGGATAAAGTTAGATAAAGAATGTTGACTTGAAAAAATTCTACATCCTATCTTTTTTTTTTTTTTTTTTTTCCCCCCCTAATTTTTCAGCTTCTCTTCACAGGAGTCCTAGACCACAGCAATGCATATATATAATATACAGCACTCCCATACATCCACCACAAAACCTTTTTCCTTCCACAGCGATACTCTTACACCCTATTCATATCATATTTACTTAACGTGATGTACAGAGTCTGAGACATTAGCTTTCTAACAAGGTGACATCTGTGCTTACATTATGGTGCATACTTTAGGATATACAGTTCTTTACATTCTTAGTTATCCTATGTTTTACATTATGGTTTACATTATCAGTCTGTCATCTCCTATATGTTATGGTGTAATATTACATGTTTTATATCCATCCTTGTGTACTCTCAAGAAACTCCTCTCTTATCCCCCATTTACCTTGGTTCCACACATTTAACGTCCATTTTCCCTTCCACCTTGGTGCCCACAGTGACAGCCAACCTCCGTTTCCTGAGGAGCCACTTCCAGAGATAGATGGAAGAGTGTTCAGGGCCTAACTTGCTCAACTGCCCCAGTGCCCTGGGAGCCACCCTTTCTCTCGAGGGATACAGTTCCCTCTATTTGGTGGCATTAGTCCTCCCCAGGATGTGGGTCCACCCCCACTCTCACTACTTGGGTTTCTACCCCATGGTGACACCCACTCTGGCAGAATGAGCATTTAGACATTCCCCAGGAGCCCGTCCTGCATCAGACCCTCCCCCCCGAGCATTCTAAACAGGTAACCCTCTTTATTATATTTTGATATGATTTTCTCGGCATTTTACTCTCCACCAACACCTGACCCTCTCCCGTGTTCGTATGATACCCCTCCCTCCCCCCACTTTTGGGCAATGTTACCCATCCGTCCCTCCCCAGCCACCCTCAAACCCCCAAAGCCCCAACCAAAGGCAACCCCTTGCCCCCCTTTTATCTCTTCTTTGTGTTCATACTTACCACCATCTCGTCTTAAATTCCACCCCTGCAGACATCAGCTCGTATCCTTCCTCCACCCTCCGATTTCCTGTAAGCCTATCATTCAGTCTCTTGCTATCTAAGGCAGCTTGTTTATTTCATATCATTGAGGTCATGTAGTATTTGTCCTTCAATGTCTGGGTTGCTTCACTCAGCATAAGGTTCTCAAGATTCATCCATGTTATCACATGTGTTTGTAGTGTGTTTGTTCTTACAGCCGAGTAGTATTCCATTATGTGTATATACCACATTTTATTGATCCACTCATCTGTTGATGGGCATTTGGGTTGATTCCAACTTTTGGCAATAGTGAACAATGCTGCTATGAACATTGGTGTACATATATCTGTTTGTGTCCTTGTTTTCAGTTCTGCTGGGTATATACCCAGCAGTGGTATTGCTGGGTCATATGGCAAATCTATGGCTAGTTTTTTGAGAAACCGCCATACTGTCCTCCAGAACGGTTGGATCCTTCTGCATTCCCACCAGCAGTGGATGAGTGTTCCCCTTCCTTCACATCCTCTCCAGCACTTGTATTCTTCTGTTTTTTTCATAGCTGCCAATCTTATGGGTGTAAGATGGTATCTCATTGTAGTTTTGATTTGCATTTCCCTGATAGCTAGAGATTTGGAACATTTTTTCATGTGCTTTTTTGCCATTTGTATTTCTTCTTTGGAGAAGTGTCTGTTTAAGTCTTTTTCCCATTTTTTAAATGGGTTGTTTATCTTTTTATTTTCAAGATATAGAAGTTCTTTATATATGCACGTTATAAGTTTCTTATCAGATATATGATTACCAAATATTTTCTCCCACTGTGTGGGCTCCCTTTTTACTTTCTTGACAAACTCCTTTGAGGTGCAGAAGGCTTTAATTTTGAGGTAGTCCCATTTATCTATTAGTTCTTTTGCTGCTCGTGCTTTTGGTGAGATATTCATAAATCCATTTCCTATTACAAGGTCCTGTAGATGTTTCCCTACACTGCTTTCTAAGGTTTTTATGGTCTTGGCTCTTATATTTAGGTCTTTGATCCATCTTGAGTTGATCTTTGTGTGAGGGTGTGAGATGGTAATCCTCTTTCATTCTTCTACATATGGCTATCCAGTTCTCCAGACACCATTTGTTGAATAGGCCACTCTCTCCCAGTTGAGAGGGTTTGGTGGCTTTATCGAATATTATGTGGCTGTATATGTGAGGTTCTATATCAGAGCTTTCAATTCGATTCCATTGGTCTATGTGTCTCTCCTTATGCCAATACCATGCTGTTTTCACCACCGTAGCTTTGTAGTATATTTTGAAGTCAGGTAGTGTGATTCCTCCAATTTCATTTTTCTTTTTCAGTATGTCTTTGGCTATTCGGGGTCTCTTTCCTTTCCAAATAAATTTCATAGTTAGTTTTTCTAGTTCCTTAAAGAAGGCTGCATTGATTTTTATTGGGATTGCATTGAATGTGTAGATCAGTTTTGGTAGGATAGACATCTTAATAATATTCAGTCTTCCTATCCATGAACAAGGAATAGTCTTCCATTTATTTAGGTCTTTTTTGATTTCCTTGAACAATCTTGTATAGTTCTCGGTGTATAAGTTCTTTACCTCTTTAGTTAAATTTATTCCTAAGTATTTGATTTTTTTATTTACTATTGTGAATGGTATTTGTTTCTTGATTTCCTCCTGATCTTGCTCATTATTAGTGTACAGAAATGCTACTGATTTTTGCGTATTGATCTTATAACCTGCGACTTTACTAAACTCATTTATGAGTTCTAGAATCTTCGTTGTAGATCTCTCAGGGTTTTCTATGTATAGGATCATATCATCTGCAAATAATGAAATTTTGACTTCTTCCTTTCCAATTTGAATGCCTTTTATTTCTGGTTCTTGCCTCAGTGCTCGAGCAAGTACTTCTAAGACAATGTTAAATAGGAGCGGAGACAGTGGGCATCCTTGTCTTGTTCCTGAGTTTAGAGGGAAGGAGTCTAGGATTTCTCCATTGTAAACAATATTGGCTTTAGGTTTTTCATATATACTCTTTATCATGTTCAAAAAATTTCCTTGTATTCCAATCTTTTGCAGTGTTTTTATCAAGAAAGGGTGCTGTATTTTGTCAAATGCTTTTTCTGCATCAATAGATATAATCATGTGATTTTTTTCCTTCGATCTGTTTATATGGTGTATTACGTTGATTGATTTTCTTATGTTAAACCATCCTTGCATACCTGGGATGAATCCCACTTGGTCGTGGTGTATAATACGTTTAATGTGTTGTTGAATACGATTAGCAAGTATTTTGTTAAGTATTTTTGCGTCTAGATTCATTAGAGAAATTGGTCTGTAATTTTCCTTTCTTGTGATGTCTTTGTTTGGCTTTGGTACTAGGGTAATGTTGGCATCATAGAAGGAGTTGGGTAATGTTCTTTCTGTTTCGATTTTTTGGAATAGTTTCAGCAGGATTGGTGTCAGTTCTTTCCGGAATGTTTTGTAGAATTCACCTGTGAAGCCATCTGGCCCTGGGCTCTTCTTAGTTGGGAGATTTTTAATAACTGATTCTATCTCTCTGCTTGTGATTGGTTTGTTAAGATCATCAATTTCTTCTTTTGTCAATATGGGCTGCTTATGTGTTTCTAGGAATTTGTCCATTTCCTCTAGATTGTCATTTTTGTTGGAATATAGTTTTTCAAAATATCCTCTTATGATAGTCTTTATTTCTGTGGGGTCAGTGGTGATATCGCCTTTCTCATTTCTTATTTTGTGTATTTGCATCTTCTCTCTTTTTTTTCTTTGTTAGTGTTGCTAAAGGTTTGTCAATTTTGTTAATCTTCTCAAAAAACCAGCTCTTGGTCTTGTTTATCTGTTCAAGTGCTTTCTTATTTTCTATTTCATTTAGTTCTGCTCTTATCTTTGTTATTTCCTTCCTTCTTCTTCCTGTTGGGTTACTTTGTTGTTGTTTTTCTAATTCCTTCAAATGTGCAGTTAGTTCTTCAATTTTTGCTCTTTCTTCTTTTTTGATATATGAATTTATGGCTATAAACTTCCCTCTCAGTACTGCTTTTGCTGCATCCCATAAATTTTGGTATGTTGTGTTATCATTATCATTTGTTTCAAGGTAGTCATTGATTTCTTTTGAGATTTCCTCTTTGACCCACTGTTTTTCTAAGAGTGTGCTGTTTAATTTCCAAATCGTGGTGTGAAATCTGGGCTTCTGTCCCTTGCAAATCTCCAGCTTGACTCCACTGTGGTCAGAGATAATGTTTTGTATGATTTCAATCTTTCTGAATTCGTTCAGCCTTTCTTTGTGGCCTAGCATATGATCTATCTTGGAGAATGATCCATGTGCGCTTGAGAAAAATGTATATCCTGCTGTGTTTGGGTGTAGCGATCTATATATATCTATTAGATCCAGCTCCTCTAATATACTATTCAGATGTTTTGTTTCTTTGGTGATTCTCTTTTGAGATGTTCTGTCCAGAGTTGATAGTGGTGTATTAAAATCTCCCACTATAATTGTAGATGTATCTATTCTTTCACTTAGTTTTTCCAGCGTTTGCCTGACGTATTTAGAGGCACCCTTGTTAGGGGCATAGATATTTATGATTGTTCGATCTTCTTGACAGATTTTTCCTTTCACTAAAATGTAGTATCCTTCTTTGTCTCTCACAATTGTTTCACATTTAAAGTCTATTTTGTCTGATATTAATATAGCTACTCCTGCCTTTTTTTGGTTATTGTTAGCTTGTATGATTGTTTTCCAGCCATTCACTTTCAATCTCCATGCGTCTCTGGGTCTAAGATGTGTCTCTTGTAGACAGCATATGGATGGGTCATATTTCCTTATCCAATGTCCCAGTCTGAATCTTTTGATAGGTGAGTTTAATCCATTGACATTCAGTGTTATTACTGTCAAGGAATTATTTGTGCTAGCCATATTTTGATTGGATTTGTGTTTTCATATTTTGTTTGTATATTTTTTTTTGTCTTTTTTGTTATTGTTGTTGGTCTTATACTCTCCTCCAACTCTGCCTTTCCTGTTTTTTCCTTTCTTCCTGTAGAACTCCCTTTAGAATTTCTTGAAGGGGAGGTTTCTTGTTGGTATACTCTTTCAGTTTCTGTTTGTCTGCGAATATTTTGAACTCTCCATCATGTTTGAATGCTAATTTAGCTGGATAGAGTATTCTTGGTTGGAAATTTCTTTCCTTTAGTACCTTGACTATATCATACCACTGCCTTCTTGCCTCCATGGTTTCAGAAGAGAAATCAGCACTTAATCTAATTGAGCTTCCCTTGTATGTGTTGGTTTTCTTTTCTCTTGCTGCTTTTAGGATTTTCTCTTTGTCTTGAGCATTGGATAATTTGACAAGTATATGTCTTGGGGTGGGCCTATTGGGGTTTATGACTTGTGGAGTGCGCTGTGCTTCTTGTATATGTACATCTGTCTCTTTCAGTAGATTTGGGAAGTTTTCAGCCATTATTTCCTGCAGCATTCCTTCTGACCCCTTTCCCTTCTCTTCACCTTCTCGAATGCCTATAATACGTATGTTTGAGCGTTTTGCATTGTCATTCAGGTCCCTAAATCCTAATTGGATTTTTTCTATCTTCTTATTGACCCCTTCTACTATCTGTTTGATTTCTGAAGTACTGTCTTCCACATCACTAATTCTCTGCTCTGTCTCTTCTAGTCTGCTGATATTTGCTGCAAGTGTATTTTTGATTTCTTGAACTGTGGTGTTCATTCCCATCATATCTGTTATGTTTTTTCGTATGTCTGCAATTTCCCCTCCAAGTGATGTCTTCATGTTGTTAACCTCTTTCATTACTTCGTCAAATTTGTCGGTGATAAATGTTCTGAGATCTTTCATTGCTTGTGCCAAGTTTTGCTCCCCTTCGTGATTATTGGTTTGTTGATTGGATTCAGCCATGTTTTCCTGATTACTGGTTTGGTTTGTAGATTTTTGTTGCTTTCTGGTCATCTCTTTATCTTGACGGATTTAATCAGTTCCTTAGCTTCTTTGTCTGCTCTTGGAGGTTAATTAACTGTTATTTTTGCATAGGTGTTATATCTTCTCTTTGTCACTTTTTTCTTCTTATTCTAGTTTCTTGTTGTTGGTTAAGTTCACTTTAAAGGAAAGTATTAGTGTTGGGGGAAGGCAATTGTGTAAGCAAGGGAAAAGTGTAAAGTAATATTGGTGATATATGTTAGCAAAGCAAGAATATGAGATCTGGGAGGATGGAGGTTAGATTTATGTAAATTGTGTAGAGTTATAGCAGTAGGTAGAGTACCTATTATGAGGTAGGTGATTGAATATGGGAAGATTATGGTATGAGCTAAAAAGCTATTGATTTCGTGAGAGAGGGAAAGAGAAAAAAAAATGGTAATAGTTTCAAGAGTGGATAACAGACAGAAAACAAAACATAGGTATTAGAAGTTAAGACTTAGACCCTTCGTGGATCGAAGAAAGGGAGGTGGGAGGTGGAATATGGGAGAGCCAGTAGATGGTGGCGGGTATCAAGATGTAGGGGGAAGAGGATAGTGCAGGTAGGCTAAATCAGTTCACACAGAAATGAGGCAGTGGAGGATGAGAAAACCCCAGCGAATGTGAGGTGTTTCCTGCCGCACCTATTTTATAATTGAGTTAAAATAAACTAAGTTGAATATGAGGGACAAGAGGGAGAGAGACAACAGAAAAAAAGAAAGAAAGAAAGAAAAAGAAAGTGGGGGGGAAGGGACGAGAGGAAGAAAGTAGAAGGGGATGGGCAAGGGGTGGGGAACAGATAGGGGAAAGAAAAAAAAAACAGATATGCATGACCCAGAATTAAAACACCCACTTCACAGCACCTACCACGAAAAAAAGCCTTAAATAACTGAGTAAAAGAAAGACTTTGGGGGATACGCTGTGAGAGAAGACTAGGGGATAATGCGGTGTTAGCAATCAGGAAATTGAAAAAAGTAAAGAATAAGTCAAAATGAAAATAAAAACAAAACAAAATGAAACGATAAGGAAAGAACGCCAACGTTGAAGGCTAGGGCATTTAAGGACCTCAGATGGACCTCAGTGCGTGATGGATTCAGGGATGGAAAGTCTGAGATATTGAGGTCTCAAGAGATGTGAGTCTCTGTGGTGTGGGCCACCAGATTTTAGGGAATTCAGACTTGGCACCCTCCAATCTGGTCTACAGGAAGCCTGGGAGCCCCGCAGTGTAATACAGCCCTCAGGGATCCCCTCAGCTGTGTGCCAGCCTTAAGGGGGAAGTCAGATCCGCAAACTTTATATTATGACTGAACCCTGCAATTCATTTACTTAGCTGGGTTCATTAGTATATTTCACTTCAGCTTTTAGACAGCTCCCGTCCTGTGATTCTAAACCTCTGCCACTAGATGGCGCCTCTACACCGCAGCCACTTTGCTAGTACAGATCTGAAGCCCGGCCTGTGACGCCGAAAACAGATTCGAAAATCGGATTTCCCAAGCTTCGCAAAATATTCCCTAATCTGCTTCCAGACGTATCCCCCTCCCTTGCCGCAGCCTAATACAACTTTCCGATTACGTCTCTTTATTGCCTACAGCCTATTTGGGTCGGAGACCCGCTGCCGGGCTTTTGGGGGCGGGGCTTCAGGCGGAAGCACTATTGTTTATTTTCGCAATCACAAGTTTTTCCCGCTTCACATCAAAGCACCGTCTATCTTCCCAAATCCCACTGCAAAGTCGACCCGTCGCATCAACCCGTGCACAGCTCGCCCAGAGCTCGTGAACTCCTCGACAGCTCAGAGCCGTGTAAAAGCGGTGCCGCTGGGCTGAACCGCGACTCCCCCCACCCCCAGCAGGGAGGAGCCCGTGCTGGTCTCACCCACAGGCAATAGAACCCAAACTATATCTACTAGACCAATCCTCTCCGTTACCTTTCCACCCAATCGATGTCCAGGCACTTCTGCCCTGCAAAAATCCCGAAAAAGCCCGACCTTGGAGAGCCTGCAGCCGCGCCCAACCGTCTCCTCCCGGGACCTACCGCAAAGGCAAGTTCACTCAGCGACCATCTTGCCTCCCCTCCACGAGGAAATGATGAAAGCATAAAGCACATGCTGCTTTTGGGGCCATGAATAATAAAATGTCCTTTATCCTGGTCCAAGAGTCTCATGTCTTCTGCCAGTGTCTGATATTGCGGCAGACTAAGTCATTAACTTGGAAGCAGGGCAATCTCAGATTAGACCCTTCTCAGCTCTTAACATATGAAAGGTGATAGATAGGTGATAGAAGACCTGAGATTCTGAGGGAAAGACACTCACTATATGTAATATATTACCTACTACCATAGATAGCAGTAGCAATGATTCTCAGGATTTTGTAACTGAAAAGAACTTTTATATTATCTAGTTACCATTTCAATGTTCTCATTTTACATAGCTTAGAGTGGTAAGTAAAATTGTTCAAATATACAATTTGTTAAAAATCAAGATTCAGTCTGGTTTGCTTCAGTCCACCCCATGTAGTGAAACCACTGTTGTTTAAGATGTAAAGTTTATAAGAGATGAATAAAAAATGGGTGGAAATGTCTTAGAACACTAGGCACCAAAATATTTTTGTTTAATCATTAACTTTGGAAGGTTAGCACTCTCTCAGGCTCCTTTGCACATATACATAAATGCTCACATTTACATATAATATCGTATTTTTTGATGCCTTGAACAACTTTTATTTATTTATTTATTTATTAAATGTTACATTAAAAAAATATGAGGTTCCCATATAACCCCCCACATCCCCTCATCCCACTCTTCCCACATCAACAACCTCCCCACCACAGCTGCACACTCATTGAACTTGGTGAACACACCCTGGAGCACTGCTGCACCACATGGATAACAGTCCACATTGTAGTTTACACTCTCCCCCAGTCCACCAATGTGCGGCGGCTTGCTCGGTCGGTAGAGGTGGGGTCTGGCTGCGGACGAGGGGTCGGTCCAGCTCTGGACGAGGGGTCGGTCCCGCTTGGGACGAGGGGTCGGTCCCACTTGGGACGAGGGGTCGGTCCGGCAGCAGACGAGGGATCGGTCTCACAAGGGGTTGCGCGGTTCGGCTGACGGGGTCGCCCGGCGAAGCCGGCGACGAAGGGGTCGCCCGGAGAAGCTGGCGACGAAGGGGTCGCCCGGAGAAGCAGGCGACGAAGGGGTCGCCCGGAGAAGCAGGCGACGAACTGGGGACAAGGGAGGCCAGGCCCTTGTCGGGGGCTCTCAGGACTGGAGGGCGCACGGCAGAAGAACTACCGCGGAGACAAGGTAAACACGCAAGTCCACTTTACTGAGGGAGAGGCAACAGTTTTATAGGGGCTGGGGAAGGCTGATTGGTCGAAGCCACGCCCTGTTCTGATTGGTTGCCGGCGAAAGGTCAGTGGGCGGTACTGGACGGGGGAGGGGTGGTGGTTAGGGATTGGCTGTCGCTGTTGCTGGGGGAAGGGGCAGGGTTTAGGGATTGGTGGCTGCTGTTGCTGGGGTGGAGGGCAGACTTGAGTTTTCCGCCCACGCCTGGCTGTTGCTGCTGTCGGGGGAAGGGAAAAGGGCGGGCTGGGTTTTTCCGCCCACACCTGGCTGTTGCTGCTGTCGGGGGAGGGGAAAAGGGCGGGCTGGATTTTTCCGCCCACACCTGGCTGTTGCTGCTGTCGGGGGAGGGGAAAAGGGCAGACTGGAATTTTCTGCCCTGCGCCCGCGCAGGGAGAAGGAAGAAGAAGGGTGCCGCCCCACAAGGCATCGGGTGGCGCCATCTGGGAGGAGGGGCGGCCGCGGAAGCATGGCTGCCGAGAAGGGGAGACCCGAGGGCACTCTGCGCCCATGCCGAGCTTCCTTCAGGGGTGGCGGTGAGTCCGACCAGCCACCCTATTATGGGGGCAGTGGAATTAGGCCTACCGCGGCCGCTCCCCTGCCAGGCCAGCAAACCACATTTCAGCCCGAGGGGTGACCGCATTTCCCCCTTCTTTTCAAATAAGGGCCAGGATGGCAGCAGCAACAAGTAGCTGAGGCCCAAGAGGCAGTAAGCAATGAGGGAAGCGGGGCTGAAGAGGGAGGTGAGTATGACGGGGATACAAATGTACAATTTGGGGGGCAGTATCTTGCCGTTGCAAGCAAGGGTGGCCAATGTCCAATTCTCATTTATCTCGGTGGCTATAAGGTCCATGTGCTGTTAAAAGTCCAGGATGATAGCGCGTTACAGGTGGTTGATCTCTTCTTGGTGGCGAAGAGCGGCAGAGGTAGACTATGTGATGGTCTGGAGGATCGCAGTGGTGAGGACAAGTTGCGTCAGGGCACCAGCGACGGTGGTGGCGGCAGCGTCGGGAGTGGTGGAGACGTAGGCGAGGACAAGAAGGCCAAGGTCTTCACGGGTGCGAGAGAGGCCGATGTTAATGGGGCGGGCTGACATGGGGCGGCCCAATCTGCAATGTAATGGGGGTTCAAGCAAAAAAGGAGGGGGGCGGGGGACGAGAAGGGACGCTTCGGATGGCTGAGAAGAGGAGTGAGGTTGAGACAGGAGGAAGCTCCGCAGAAGTATGGGGAGGCAAAAGCAGAAACGTTATTAGATGCTAGAAAGCAGGCCGCAGGCCGGGGAAAGCGGGTTGTGGGCCGTTTTGCGGGCCTGGTGCTGCTTGAGAGCAATGGTGGCATGGGGGGCCGCGGTTACAGAAGACTTGGGGCTGTTTCAGAGAGATCTTACACCGGTGAGTGTCTAGGAGACCGGCGAGAGCCCGAACTTGTGGGGCTTGCTTAGCAGATAGGATGTTACCCATTGCTAATGGCCTTTTGGAGCCGATAAGAAAAGGGGCCCTTACCTTGAGAGCGCGGCGATGGGAGCCGAGGTGCGTGGTGAGACGAGGGGTCGGAGCCGGTGGGGCTCCGACGGTGGTCACGGGCCAAGAGAAGGCCCCGACGAGGGGAGGGCGGGACGACGAGCAGTGGAGCAAGGCAAAGGGGAGCAAGCACGGAGGGGAGGAGGCAGAGGTGAAGGTAGGGGTGGAGGTGCTCAGGCACGCGCTCCTGAGTTTTATTGGTGCCTCTTAATCATAGCGGGTCGGTATAAGCCCCCGACATGGAAGGAGAAAGCCATCCAGCGATTCTCCCAGACCGCCGTGGATCATATGAGGTCACCAAGGTTCAGGAGCAGCAATGCAGAGCGAAAAGATAGGGGTGAGAAGAGAGGAGAGCGTAGGGCTATGGTAGGATTACTTCAGACGTGCAAGCGCGCGCTCCCGAGAAATCCAAGGCTCCTCTTAATCACAGCGGGTCGGTATAAGCCCCCGACATGGAAGGAGAAAGCCATCCAGCGATTCTCCCAGACCGCCGTGGATCATATGAGGTAGCCAAGGCTCAGGTAGCAGCAATGTTGCATGAGAGAAGTCCCAAGGTGAGAAGAGAGGAGGGCGTAGGGCTGTGGTAGGATTACTTCAGACATGCAAGCGCGCGCTCCCGAGAAATCCAAGGCTCCTCTTAATCATAGCGGGTCGGTATAAGCCCCCGACATGGAAGGAGAAAGCCATCCAGCGATTCTCCCAGACCGCCGTGGATCATATGAGGTAGCCAAGGCTCAGGTAGCAGCAATGTTGCACGAGAGAAGCCCCACGGTGAGAAGAGAGGAGGCTGTGGTGGAGTTGCCTTGCCCCACGTTGTGCTGTGGTGGGGTTGCTTTGCCCCACGTTGGGCGCCAGCTGCGGCGGCTTGCTCAGTCGGTGGCGGTGGGGTTGCTCTGCCCCACGTTGGGCGCCAGCTGCGGCGGCTTGCTCGGTCGGTAGAGGTGGGGTCTGGCTGCGGACGAGGGGTCGGTCCAGCTCTGGACGAGGGGTCGGTCCCGCTTGGGACGAGGGGTCGGTCCCACTTGGGACGAGGGGTCGGTCCGGCAGCAGACGAGGGATCGGTCTCACAAGGGGTTGCGCGGTTCGGCTGACGGGGTCGCCCGGCGAAGCCGGCGACGAAGGGGTCGCCCGGAGAAGCTGGCGACGAAGGGGTCGCCCGGAGAAGCAGGCGACGAAGGGGTCGCCCGGAGAAGCAGGCGACGAACTGGGGACAAGGGAGGCCAGGCCCTTGTCGGGGGCTCTCAGGACTGGAGGGCGCACGGCAGAAGAACTACCGCGGAGACAAGGTAAACACGCAAGTCCACTTTACTGAGGGAGAGGCAACAGTTTTATAGGGGCTGGGGAAGGCTGATTGGTCGAAGCCACGCCCTGTTCTGATTGGTTGCCGGCGAAAGGTCAGTGGGCGGTACTGGACGGGGGAGGGGTGGTGGTTAGGGATTGGCTGTCGCTGTTGCTGGGGGAAGGGGCAGGGTTTAGGGATTGGTGGCTGCTGTTGCTGGGGTGGAGGGCAGACTTGAGTTTTCCGCCCACGCCTGGCTGTTGCTGCTGTCGGGGGAAGGGAAAAGGGCGGGCTGGGTTTTTCCGCCCACACCTGGCTGTTGCTGCTGTCGGGGGAGGGGAAAAGGGCGGGCTGGATTTTTCCGCCCACACCTGGCTGTTGCTGCTGTCGGGGGAGGGGAAAAGGGCAGACTGGAATTTTCTGCCCTGCGCCCGCGCAGGGAGAAGGAAGAAGAAGGGTGCCGCCCCACAAGGCATCGGGTGGCGCCATCTGGGAGGAGGGGCGGCCGCGGAAGCATGGCTGCCGAGAAGGGGAGACCCGAGGGCACTCTGCGCCCATGCCGAGCTTCCTTCAGGGGTGGCGGTGAGTCCGACCAGCCACCCTATTATGGGGGCAGTGGAATTAGGCCTACCACGGCCGCTCCCCTGCCAGGCCAGCAAACCACATTTCAGCCCGAGGGGTGACCGCACCAATGGGTTATGGTAGGATATACAATGTCCAGCATCTGTCCCTACAACATCATTCAGAACAACTCCAAGTCCAGAAAACGCCCCCCACATCACATCCCTTCTTCCCTCTCCCTGCCCCCAGCAACTACCATGGCCATTTTCTCCACATCAATGCTAAAATTTCTTCCATTACTAGTCACAATAGTTCCACAGTAGAATATCAGTAAATAAATTCATACATCAAACAACTTTCTTTTACGTATAGACAATAAAATCTGAAAGACATTAAAACTGTAGCATCAAATATGATGTTGAATTTAAAGGAAATTCTTTCTTATATTTAGATTTCTTTCCTTTATTGTTCATAATCTCATAAATTTCTAGTTAATTCTATTTACTATTATATTCTAATTTTAAATTCCAAATTATATTCCTCTTTGATGTATCATTTAGCTTCTACTTTCAGCATTTAATAAGAAAAGATTTGGCAAGTTATTTCCAATTTATACTAGTTTCCCTGTCTCAGGTTTTCCTTGAGTCAGTAATTATCAAAACATTTTCTAATTTCTAATCACATTCAATGAATGTGAAACTAAATACCTACAACTAGACAGACTGCAGGTTTATTTACTTTTGAAATCCTGGTGGCATACTTCATTTGCCGATTACTCTAATTTTACAATTTACTAAGTTTTTATCTGCCTAAAGACTTTCAAATAAATTTAGGACAAGTTGTCAAATCAATGTGAATAAGTGGGAACAGGTTTAGAAGTCTAATATACGAGAAAAGGCAATGACTTTAAAATGATCAAGTGCACCAAATATTTATTTGAAAGAAGTGCGGACAAAAATAACACCATTAAGGTATTTACAGCTTCCAAGGCAGAGAGCTGGGAAAGAAAACCTTTGACCAAACATCTGAACATCTTTGTAGAGTAAAGCAAGCCAGTGACATAGTGAGTTAAACATTTATTGAACTTTCCATGAATTATTCAGGATACATGCCAAAAGATGTCACATGATGTGCAGTTAATCTTTTCTATTTTGTTCTCACAGTACATAAAATCTATTTTTAAAATGGAAATCTATATAATTTTTTAAAATTCTTCAAAGCTGGCCATATACTGGTTCCCAACAAAAATCTAATATCCAGAAGCAGAAAACAGAGCTTACCTTTTAAGACCACAATGCACAAAACATCTAGAAATTAATATAGCAGTAAAAAACAAATGGAACCTCTTAGAAAATTTGTCAGTATCCTTCTAAAAAGATCTTGGGTCATGGAATTCAAAACTGAAATTTCAGATTATCTAGACATTAGAAGCAAAGAGAAGACTATGTATCAAAACTTAGAAGATACGTACAATACTGAAATCAGGGAGGAATATTTCAGGTTCAAATGCTTCCATTAGAAAATGAGAAAGCTTGAAATTAAATGGAACTAAGAAATCAATCTAAGAAGCTTGGGGGAAAAATAAACCAAAAATATAGAATTTAGTTAAGAATAGGAATTAGTGAATGAAACAAAAACTGGTAAATAAAACAAGTGGTGATTTGAGAAGATCAATAAAATAGACAGACCTTTGGCTTGTCTGGCCAGATAGGAGATCAGTATGTAAAAACAGTCACATTCCTATATGTCAGCAATAGTTAGTTGGGAGATGTAATAAAAAATTACATTTGGAAAAGCAAGAAATGCTATAAAACTCCTGGTAGTAAACTTGAGATGAATGAAAGACCTTAATAGACAAAAACTTAGTATTACTTGAGGATGTAAAAGACTTAGAGAAATGAAGAGACTTAAAATGTTTAATGGCTAGGAATACTAAGTATGATACAGAACTCAATTACCCCTCAATCATTCTGTCAATGCAGTAAAATTCCAAACAAAATCCTAATTATCTTCTTTTATCAGCTTGACAAAATTAATTTTTAAGTCTATTTGGAAAACTATGTGCAATATTTTTATTATGATAAAAATCTACAATATAAAATGTCCCATTTTAACCACTTTCAAGCATACAATTAAATTCCATTAATTGCATTCACAATGTTGTACTACCATACCACCATCCATTACCAAACCTTTCCTTCACCCCAAACAGAACCTCTGTATCCACTACATGTTAGCTCCCCACTCCCCTCTCTGTCCCTGGTAACCTGTAATCAATTTTCTGTCTCTGTGAATTTGTATATTCTAGATATTTCATATAAGTGGAATCATAAAATATTTATCCTTTTTTTAATACACTTTTTTCCTTTTTTTTAGAGATATTTAGATCACATAAATGTTACATTAAAAATATAGGGGATTCCCATCTGCCTTGCTCCCTAGCTCTCCCACATTTTCCTACATTAACAATATCCTTCATTATTGTGAAACATTTGTTACAATCGATGAGCACATTTTGGAGCATTGCCACTAAGCATGGATTATAGTTTGCATTGTAATTTACACTCTCTCCTGCACGTTTTTTGTAGGTTATTACAAGATGTATAATGACCTGTATCTGTCATAGCAATGTCATTCAGGACAAGTCCCAAGTCTTGAAAATGCCCCCAAATTACAACTATTTTTCCCTCTTGCTCCCCTCAGAACCTCCAGTGGCCACTGCCTCCACATCAATGATAAAGTTTCTCCATTGCTAGAATCACAATAAGTATATACGAGAAAAACAGTAAGTCTACCCCAGTACATTTGGTCTTTCCTCAACCCTGAGGATTCTGGGTTGGTGATGCCCACTCCACTTCTAATAGAGAGGGGGTTTAGATCCCTTGGGGCAGATGGGTGGAACTATCTTGCTTGCAGTTGCAGACTCTCACTGTTCCTTGAGATAGTCATTGTCCATCATCATCTCCTTTTTTGTTGTCCTGGGTGAGTCCAATGGACAAGATAGTAGGTATTGCAAATCTGTTTAGAATCAGGGCCCAAGTGGTACATGAACAGCCCAAAGATGTAAGTCTCTTTGACATACACCTATCAACTCTAGTACTAACTATAGGTTCAAATGGAAGGGTTAGAAGAGCCATGTTTAGGAAAACCACAGCTGAGTCCAACTCTGTCACACTGGGAAGCATTAATTCCAAAGTAGGGCCCACTGGCAAGAGACCAAACTCCTGAGCTGTCTACCTTGCCTATAGTGTCCGGATGTCTCCAGAGCCCTTAGGAGCCCTGCTATTTGAGGCAATAATTACTTTGGCAGTCAATGAGATCCTGCTGAGATGTGCATACGTGTAACCTCTGGAATGACCTCCCAACTCACTTTGAAGTCTCTTAGCTATATAAACCCATTTATCTTTACCCTTCCCCCTTTTGGTAAAGGTCTTTTTCCAGTTTTATTACCAGTGCTTGGTAGTAATCCTTTGGTGCCTGGGAGGCTCATCCCCAGGAGTCATATCCCATGCTGGGGGGAAGATAATGCATTTATATGCTGATTCAGGTTAGAGAATGGCCACATTTGAGCAACAAGGAGGATCTCAGGAGCTAACTCTTAGGCAATATATAATACTAAGCTAACTTTCAATTTCATAAGTGAAGTTTCATAAGTACAGCCATCAATTTCATGGGCCTTTCAATGGTCCATTCTGCTTCACTAATCACTGCTCCTGAGCTTGGGGGATACTTGCTGTCCCATTAGAGAATGTGGCAGAGCTCCCCAGGATGGGAATCAAAAATCTTTTAGTTATTGTGTGACTCTCCACCCACCATGAAAATACCCCATGAACACTTGAACATATTCATAAGTTGTATAGGTATGTTCCAGGTGAACCTCCTCCCATTCATCTGCCATCTCTGACACCCCACATCAATGATCCTCCCCTGCCACAGTTGCAACCCTTCTGTGATCAAAACTTCTTCAAAATTGAAGCCAACAAAATAACTGAATACAATTAATATGGAAATGATATAATGATAGTTTTAAAAATAATAAGTAAAATTGCTTTAAGTTTGAAATTTAAAAATATATACATAAAATTTAAAAATGTTTTTGACATTATGTCTTCCATCACTGTAAGATCTGTTGTCTTGTATGTACAGTGACATTTTCTTCCATTTATTTCCCAGTGTCTTATTTTTTCATTTTGCCTTCAAAAAAAGTTTTAGGTTTCAGAAAAGTCACATACAGAATATATGTGTAGCACTTTGATATAGTTTTGAATTCCAAAAATAGATATTGGATTATGTTTGTATACTGTTCTGCATCTGGGTGTGATTAAATTATTATTAGGGCTTTGATTGGGCCATGTAGGTAGCATGTTGAGTCCCTGCCCTTTGGTGGGTGGTGACTCACAGATAAAAAGCATGCAAAGGGCAGAGTTGAGGGTTTTTAATGTTGGAGTTTTTATGTTGGAGGTTGATGCTGAAGTTATAAGTTGGAGCCCCAGGAAGTAATCACACATAGGAAAGAGAAGAAGCAAGCCTGGGGAAGAGAAGAACCCTGAGCCTGGACAGAAGCAAGACATGAAAGAGAGGAAACCAGGAAGCCTAAACATTGGCAGATGTTGGCAGCCATCTTGCTCCAATATGTTGAAATAGACATTGGTGAGGGAGGTAACCTATGCTCTATGGCCTGTTATCTGTAAGCTCCTACCCCAAATAAATGCCCTTTATAAAAGTCAACAGGCTTGTGGTATTTTGCATCAGCATCCCTTTGTCTAACTAATGCAATAGGTGATTTCCATATACCCAACATCCTCCCCCTTTTTCCTTTCCCCTACTAAAAACATTTTACCTGTGGATGGTACATTTGTTAAGATTGATGCACAAATATTGAAACATTGCTACTAACCATGGTCAGTGACTTACATTATTGTTTACATTCTGTACTGGACACTATTACAGATTTTGGTGAAGTTTAACAGGGTCTGTATTGATCACTGTAAGATCATGTAGAACAATCCCATCACTCTCAAATGTCCCATATTCCATCTATTCCCTCCCACTTTGGGACCCATGGTAACCACCAAGATTAATACATTGAAGGATGAGATACATAGTTACTTGCAACAACACTGAGGGCTTGACATATTGGCCTGTCCTACCCTATTAGGCACTGCCTGTGCTCTTGAGAGACTCCTGCCCTTCTATTTGAGATCATAGCAGGACTCCCCAGGATGGGAGTCCAACATCTTTCCACTCATTATGTGAGTCTCCACCCACTGATACAACACACTATAACAAGATGAACATTATATACTCCCTAGAAGCCTGCCCCAGGTGCACTCTGTCCCATATGCCCTCCATATCCATCACCTTAAACCAGTAAGCCTCCCTGCCATATTTGTCAAAAGGAAATTCCTAATATTGTAGTTTCAACCATATACCTGCAAATCCCCGTAGTTCACCTGCTCTTTCCCCCAAGCCTCCCCCTGGTTCCATGAACAATCCCATCCCCCTCCTCACCCTACCTGCCTCACAGACCAACACCACCCAGTCCAATAGCACCCCTGCACCACTGTTATGCCCATTCACTGCACAACTATACCCTTCCACCTTATCATGCATAGATGATGCCCATATGGCCATTGACTCAAAACCTTCTTCCTTTCTGTCTCTTGACCTATCTTCCAGATGCTAATTCTGTGAGTCTGTTGAATTTGCTTAATTCATGTCAGTGAGATCATGTAATATTTGTCCTTCAGTGCCTGGTTTGCTTCATTCAACATAAGGTCTTTAAGATTCATCCATGTTATCCTGTTGTTAATACTACATTCCTTCTTACAGCTGAGTAATATCCCCTTGCATGATATATCACAATTTGTTTATCCATTCATCTGATGATGGGCATTTGGGTTTTTTCCAACTCTTGGCAAAAGTGAATAATGCCACTATGAACATTGGTGTGCATATATCTTTTCATGTCCCTGCATTCAATTCTCCTGGATATATACCCAGAAGAGGGCTTGCTGGATCATATGGAAGTTGGATATTTAGCTTCCTGAGGAACTGCCAGACTGTCCTCCACAATGTCTGCATCATTCTACATTCCCACCACCAGTGGATAAGGGTTCCCATTCCTCTAGATCCTCTCCAACATTTGTAATCTTCTGTTTTTCTTATAGCTGCCAGTCTAATGGGTGAAAGATGGTATCTCATTGTGGTTTTGATTTGCGTTTCACTAATAGCTAGTGATGTTGAGCATCTTTTCATGTGCTTTATAGCCATTTGTATTTCTTCTTTGGAGAAATGTCTATCCAAATCACTTGCCCATTTTTCAAATGGGTTGTTTTTTTTATTTTTGAGGTGTAAGATTTCTTTATATGTGCTGGATATTACACCCCATCAAATATACAGTAACCAAATATTTTCTCCCATTGAGTAGGCTTTCTTTTCACTTTACTGACAAACTCCTTTGAAGTGTAAACATTTTTAATTTTAAGGAGGTCCCGTTTGTCTACTTTTTCTTTTGTTGCTCATGCTTTGGGTGTAAGTTCATGATACCATTTCCTAATACAAGATCCTGTAGATGCTTCCCTAAATTATCTTCCAAGATCTTCATGGTGTTGGTTCTTATATTTAGATCTTTGATCCACCTTGAGTTAATTTTTGTATAAGGTATGAGGTGGAATTCTGCTCTCACTCTTTTGGATATGGATATCTAGTTCTCCAAGCACCATTTGTTGAGGAGGTCATTCTCTCCAAGTTGAATGGGCTTGGTGGCCTTCTCGAATATTAGTTGATGGTATATGTGGGGATCTATATCAGAACTCTCAATTCAGGTCCATTGGTTAGTATATCTATCTTTGTGCCAATACCATGCAATTTTGACGATTGTAGCTTTGTAGTATACTTTAAAGTTGTGCAGTGTGATTTCATTTTTAAAAAAATATGTCTTTAGCTATTTGAGGCCCCTTGTCCATCCAAAGAAAGTTCATAGTTAGCTTTTCCAATTCAGTAAAAAATGCCATGGTAATTTTTATTGGGATTGCATTAAAGCTGTAAAGTAGTTTGGGTAGGATAGACACTGTAATAATGTTTAGTCATCCTATTCATAAACAGGGAATATTCTTCCACTTATTTAGGTCTTCTCTGAATTTCTTTAACAGTGTTGTGTAATTTTCTGCATACAAGTCATTTACATCTTTAAATTTATTCCTAGGTATTTGATTCTTAGTTGCCATTGTAAATGGGATTTTTATCTTGATTTCCCCCTCAGTTTGCTCATTACTGGTGTGCAGAAATGCTACTGATTTTTGCACATTGATCTTATCCTATAACTTGCCACCCTACTAAACTCATTTAAAGCTCTAGAAGCTTTGTTATAGATTTCTCAGGGCTTTCTATGTATAGGATGATGTTATCTGCAAATAGGGAAATTTTTACTTCTTCCTTTCCAATTTGGATGCCTTTTACATCTTTTTCTTGCCTAAGTGCTTGAGGAAGTACTTCTAACACAATGCTAAATAAGAGTGGTGAAAGTGGGCATCCTTGTCTTTTTCCAGAACTTAGAGGGAAAGCTTTTAGAATTTCACCATTGGATATGTTGTTAGCTGTGGGTTTTTCATATAACCCTTTATCATGTTGAGGAAATTTCCTCCAATTCCTACCCTTTGAAGTGTTTTTATGAGGAAGTGTGCTATATTTTTTCAAATGATTTTTCTACATCTATAAAGATGATCATATGATTTTTTCCTTTTTATCTGTTTATGTGGTGTATTACATTTGATTGATTTTCTTATGTTGAACCAGCCTTGCATACCAGGGATGAGCCCCACTTGGTCATGGTGTATAATTCATTGTATTAGTCAGCCAAAGGGGTGCTGATGCAAAATACCAGAAATTGGTTGGTTTTTATAAAGGGTATTTATTTGGGGTAGGAGCTTACAGATACCAGGCCGTAAAGCATAAGTTACTTCCCTCACCAAAGTCTATTTGGAGCAAGATGGCTGCCAACATCTGTGAGGGTTCAGGCTTCCTGGCTTTCCTACGTTCCTGGGGCTTCTCAAATAACCCATTTTTGGTTTTATTTTTTCTACTGCTTTCTTATTTTCAACTTCAATTAGCTCTGCTCTAATCTTTGTTATTGTCTTCTTTCTACTTCCTTTGGGGTTAGTTTGGTGCTCTTTTTCTAATTCCTCCAGGTGTGTAGTTAGGTCTTTGATGTTAGTTCTTTCTTCTTTTTCAATATAGATATTTATGGCTATGAATTTCCCTCTCAGTACAGCTTTTTCTGCATCCCATAAGTTTTGATATGTTGTGTCGTCATTTTCATTCATTTCAAGGTAGTTTCTAATTTATTTTGCAACTGCCTCCTTGATCCACAGTTTGTATAAGAGTGTGTTGTTTAACTTCTATATCTTTGTGCCTAATATGGTTCTCTGCTTCTTACTGATTCCCTGCTTCATTCCATTGTGATCAGATAAATTACTTTGTATAATTTCAATCTTTCTGAATTCATTGAGAGTTGTTCTGTGACCTACCTTGTGGTATATCCTGGAGAAAGAACTATGTGCACTCGAGAAGAATGTATATCCCATTGTATTTGGGTGTTAACTGTTCTGTTTATGTCTATTAGATCCAGATCCTCTAATGTATTATTCAATGCCTTTGTTTATTGATTCTCTGTCAAGATGTCTGTCTAATGATGATAATGGTATATTAAAGTTCCCCACTATAACTGTAGAGGCAACTATTTCTCTGCATAGTTTTTCTAATGTTTGTCTCATGTATTAGCTGCATAAAGGCTGATGATTCTACTTTCTTCTTGATAGATCCCTTTCATTAATATATAGTGTCTTTCTTTGTCTCTTACAATAGTTGTGCATTTAAAGTCTATTTTGTCTGATAGCAGTATAGCTACTCCTGCCTTTTTTGGTTTTTGTTTGCATGTAAAATTGTTTTCCAATCATTCATTTTCAGCTTCATTGTGTCCATGGGTCTAAGGTGGGTTTCTTGTAGACAGTATATAGATGGGTTATATTTTCTTATAAATTCTGCCAATCTGTAACTCTTTACTGGAGAAATTAATTCATTAACAATCAACGTTACTACTGCCAAGGAATTACTTATATTAGCCACATTTTCTTTAGATTTATACATGCCACATGTTGTTTTTATTTCTTTTTTTCTCTTTTTTAGTTGTTCTTATGCTCTCCTCCAACTTTCTCCTGTTTTTTCCTTTTGACCTGCAGAACTCATTTTAGTATTTCTTGAAAGGCAGGTTTCTTATTGACGAACTCACTTAATTTATCTCCGAATATTCTGAACTCTCCCTCATTTTCAGATGCCACCTTTGTTGGACAGAGAATTCTTGACTGTCCAAAAACTGACAGGGAAGTTTTTTTCTTTTAGCACTTTAACTATATCATACCACTACCTTCTTACCTCCATGGTTTCAGATGAGAAATCAGCAGGTAATCTTATCAAACCTCCCTTGTATGTGATGGATCTCTTTTCTCTTGCTGCTTTCAGTATTCTTTGTCTTTAGCATCAGACAATTTGACAAGTATATCTCTTGGGGTATACCTGTTAGGATTTGTACTGTTTGGGGTTCACTGTGCTTCCTGGACATGTACATACATTCCTCTCTATAGGGTTGGGAAATTTTCAGGCATTATTTCCTCCAACACCACTTCTGTCCCCTTTCCCTTCTCTTCTCCTACTGGGAGAAGGAGAAGAGAAGGGAAATGCATATGTTTATGCATTTTGTAGTTGTCATTAAAAACTCTAAATCCCTGCTGGATTTTTTCTGTCTTTTTATCTATCTGTTCTACTATCTGCCTGAATTCAGCTATACTCTCTTCCACATTACTGATTCTTTCCTCTGCTATTCAAATCTGCTGTTATGTGCTTCCAGTGTATTCTGATTTCTTGCATTGCACAATTAATCACCATCATATCCGCTATCTTACGTATGTTTACAATTTCTTTAGTATGTTCTCCCAGTGTCTTTTTAATATCCTTAATCTCTTCCTTCAGTTTATTAAATTGATTCATGATATTTGGTCATCTCTGATTAGTTGTTCCATGTTCTGCATCTCCTCCTGCTTTTGTTTGTTGGACTGGGCTATATCTTCCTGTTTATTAGTATGGCTTGTAATTTTTTGTTGGTGTCTAGGCATCTTTTTATCTTGATGGGTTTATTCAGTTGATTAGCTTCTCTTTCTACTCTAGGATTTTATTTTGTTGTTGTTGTGTGTAGTAAGGTTTCACTTTGACCCTATTCTTACTCTATGTCCTTGCTGTTGTCTATGTTCTCTAGGGGGAAAAAATAGGACCAGAGAAAGAAAAGATATGAGAAGAGAAAAATAATAATAGTAAAAGCTGGAAGAGGAACCATACAAGACTTACAAATGAATAATTAACACAAGTAAGAAGCACAGAGGAATAAGAATTAAAAATGGAATAGAAACAATGAAATAAGAAACAGGGTAGAGAAAAATAAATAGAATGAATTAAAAGGTTGGAATGATAAGAGAGGTAAAAAGGAGAAAAAGAAAAAAAGTAAAAAGAAGAAAGAAGTACAAACAGGAAAATTGGAAGACCAAACAAAAAGAGGTGGAACAAAAGAATAACAGAAAGCAGAATTAGAAAAATGAAGGAAAGAAAAGAAATAGCATAGGTAGAAAAAAATTGGTAAAAGAAAAAAAAAGGGAAACAAAGAAATGGGAAACACAAATAAGAAACAAGACAGCACCAAGTAATTTTTTAAAAAGGAGAAAGAAGGGGGAAAAAAAGAGAAAAAATAAGGAAAAATAGCCTTCCCTCTTAGGCCCCTGTAACAGTTTGATACTGTTTATGAATTCCAGAAGTAGATATTGGATTATGTTTATAAACTGGTTTGTTCCTTTGGGCATATTACATTATACTGGACTCAAGAGGTTTCATTTTTACTTGATTAAATAATGATTGAAGCTTTGATTGGGCCATGTCAGTGGATATTGAGTCCCCATCCCCAAGGGGACTCAAGAGAAACTGCATCACAGAGAAGGGAGTTTTGAGTTTGAGCCCCAGAAAGTAAACACCCAGGAGAAGAACAAGAGGAAGAGAGATAGCTCCATAAACACAGCTGAGGCCCCAGGAAGAGAGACAAAACATCAACCTGATAGTTCACAGCTGGCCTTGTGGAGAGAGCAGAGCAGCTGAGCCCAGAGAAAATTGAGCTCTGGAAGAGTGGCAAAGCCTAGAGAGCCTCATAGTCTACAGTTGGCCTTGTGGAGAAAACAGGGCTGAGCCCAGAGAGAAATGAGCCCTGGGAGAGAGATGAGGTTTATTCCAGCCTACAGCTGATATTGGAAGAAGTTGGGGCCATGGAGTCTTAAAAGGAAAAGGAAGGCTGAGCATCAGCAACCATCTTGCTCCAACACATGGCAACAAACTTTGATGAGGGAAGTAACTTATGCTTTATGGCCTGTTAACTTCTTTATAAAAGCAAACAGATTTCTGGTATTTTGCATCAGCACCGCTTTGGTTGACTAATACAGCCCCTAAGGAGCTTCTCAGGCTGCCAGTGTTCATCAATCAGTCACCTTTGCAGTCTGCCATCTGCAGGTTTTGAACAGGGTTTTAGTGAGTAAAATAAGGGGGAAAAAAAGGAAACTTAAAAAAAAAATCCAAGAAAAGTTAATACATAAAGAATGTCTATATGTTCCCTATAATAAAGTATCAGCTTTAAAGTATCAGCTGGATGCCTGATAACCTGGTGGATCAATTCTCTAAGAGCTGGGAATTCAATCTGGGACCTCATATATGCAAGGTAAGAATTCTTCCACTGAGATAAACTGTCCCCTTAAGTTAATTAGCCTTTCAGAAAGGTATCTGCCCCCTTACCCTAAGGCAGGTTAGATTCCTAGCAGTTTGCCAGAGCCCTGCTGGTTAGTTACCTGTCTGTTCCCACTCCCTCTCTAATTGCTCTCTTCATTTGGGAGGCTGGGGGTGACAGCCTACCTGAAGAGATCCACTTCCCCTTCTCCTGTCTAGTTGGAGTCAAAGAGGGTTATGCTGGTCAAACTCACCAAAAAGAAACCACTCATCACCCTCCCAGACCCCTCATCATCCCAAGGAATTCTTCACACTCTGTTTAGAGCAGGGAGCCAGGGACTCCACCTAGGCTATTAGCTGTGAGGGAAGGGTATATGTGCCACTGCCAGTCAGAGGGGCAAGCAACTCAGTTTTCCTTTGGCTTCTTTACCTTTCCAGTACCCTCCTAGATCACCCAGAGCATCTTCCCATTCTATATATATCCAAAGCAGCTCCTTCAGAAGGGTCTCTGTCCTCTCTCTGCTCCTTTGTTGTGAGAGGGTCAGACTCTGCCTATCTACCTCCGCACCATTTTTCCAAAACTTAGTATTTGCCCTTCTGTGTTTGGTTTGTTTCACTTACCATGATGTCGTCAAGGTTCATCTTTATTATAACATGTATCAGAACTTCATTCTTTTTTCTTACAGCTGAATAATTTCCTAATGTATGTATATTCCATATTTTGTTAATTCACTCGTCTGTTATTGGACACTTGGGTAGCTTATACCTTTTGGCTATTGTGAATGCTGCTTTAATGTTGGTATACAAATAGCTGTTCGAGTCCGTGCTTTCAATCCTTGAATTGTGTATCTAGAAGTGCAATTGCCAAGTCATATGGTAATTTCATACATTACATTCTGAGGATTACTAAACTGTTTTCCACAGAGGCTGCACCATTTGACACTCCCACCAATTATGAGGGTTCCTATTTCTCTGCATCCTTGCCAAAACTTATTTTCTGTTTTATTTTTAAAAATAATAGCCATTTCAGTGAGGATAAAGTGGTATTTCACTTTGGTTTTGATTTACAGTGCTCAGTGTTTAATAATGCTGAGCATCTTTTCATGTGCTTTTTGGTCATTTGTATATCTTCTTTGGAGAAATGTGCATTCAAGTCGTTTGCCCATTTTTAAAGTGGTTTGTCTTTTTGTTGGGCTGTAGTTCTTTACACATTCTGCATATTAAAGCCTTATCAGATATACAGTTCCCAAATATTTAATTTTTGTATATGGCATGAAGCAGGAAATCTTTCATTTCTTTGTATGTGGATATCCAGTTTTCCCAGCACCATTTGTTGAAGAGACTATTATTTCTCCATTGAGTGGACTTGGCACCCTTGACAAAAATCAATTGGCCATACATGTGCAGGTTTATCTCTAAACTCTCAATTCTATTCCATTGGTCTATATGTCTGTCCTTGTGCCAGTACCATACTGTTTTGATTACTGTAAGTTTTATAATGTTTTGGAATGGGGAAGTGTGAGTCCTCAAACCTTGTTTTCAATACGGTTTTGGCTATTCAAAGTCCCTGCCTTTCCATATGAATTTGATGATTGGCTTTTCTATTTTGGCAAAGAAGGGCGTTGAAATTTTTATTGTGATTACACTGAATCCATAAATTATTTTCGGTAGAACTGACATCTTAACCATACTAAGTCTTGCAATCCATGAAATATTCTTGACTTTTTCAGTAATTATTTCTAGTTTTCCATGCACAAGTAACTTACATCTTTGGTTAAAGTTATTCCTGGATAGTCTTTTAGTTGTTGTTTTAGGTTCCTAGGCAGTTTAAAGCAAATACCATGAGATGGTTCCGCTTGAACATCAGGAATTTATTAGCTTACAGTTTTGGACAAAAAAATGTCTGAATCAAGTCATCATAAAGCAATGCTTTCTTCCTGAAGACCAGCTGCTGACAATTCTTGACTCTTCTGTCACATGGCAAAGCGCTGTGAACGTATAATTAGCACTATACTCGTAGCATCTGCTGGTCATTTACTTTTCTTCTGGGTTTCACTGATTTTAGTTTCTTGTTTCTGTGGCTTTCTCTCTCCTCTCTATATTCATCCCATTTATAAAGACTCCAGTAATAGGAATAATTCCCATCCTGAATGAGGTGGGTCACAACTTAACTGAATGGCCTCATCAAAAGATTCTACTTACAATGGGTATACATCCACAGGAATGGATTAGATTTAAGAACATGTTTTTACATACAGCTTCAAACCACCACAGTTGCTATTGTTAGCAGGATATTCTTCTCTCTTGAATTTTTATTTATAAACACCACATGTTTGGGTGTTGATCTAGTTCCTCGATATTTTTCTTCATTTCTATTTATGCTTTAGTAGTTTTCTTACAGATTCTTTGAGGTTTTCCATACATATGAGATCCACATTTTACTGTTGAGTATGATATTAGCAGTGGGGTTTCATAAAGGCCCTTTATCATGTTGAGGAAGTACCTTTCCATTCCCAGTTTTTGATTGTTTCTATCAAGAAAGCATCATGGGCTGACGGATTGATACCAAGCACCAACCAGCAATGCATATGGAAAAAGACCTGGACCAAAAGGGGGAAACATTAAATACAAAAGAGTTTTTATGGCTAAGAGATTTCAAAGTGAGTCAGGAGGTCATTCCAGAAGTTTCACTTACGCATGTCTCAGGCAGAGCTCACTGCCACAGTAAACAAAGTCTCAAGCAGGGGTGCTCACAAGGGCTCTAAAGACATCTGGACACTACAAAGCACACATCAGAAATCGGCACCCCATCAGTGGGCCTTACCTTGTAATAAATAACCTATTTTCCCAAAAACAGACTTATTTAAAATTTCCCTACAGGATTCTTCTACCCATTTATTTGAACCTATAATTAGCACTACACTTGTTAAATGTATGTCCCAGAGACTTAAATCTTTGGTCTGTTCATGTGCTGATTGAGCCCTGAATCTCAGCAGAGTTGCAGCCAACACCTACTCTCCAGTTCATTGGATTCCCCAGAACAACAAACAAAATGATAGATAACCCCAATCCCAAAAAGCAAAGAGTATCTACAACCATAAGCAAATAATTTCCTTCTGTCCGCCCCATACGATCTTAGCCCCCTCTCATCCTGAAACAGCAGGAATCACCATCCCCAAATGCTCAAGACTGAGGAATGAACAAACTGAAGGGGTGAATGCAACCATCGACCAAAGTAGATTTATAATTATTGTATTAACAGAAGAACTTGTAATATTGATATAAAGATAGTGGTTTTCAGAGGTTCTGAAGGAAGGGGAAAGGAAGAATAGGTGGAACATAGGGAATTTTAGGACATTGGAATTGTTCTGGATGCTATTGCAATGACTGATACAGGCCACTTAAAATTTTGTCAAAACCTATAAAATTGTGAGGTACAAAGTATAAACCATAATTAGACCATGGTAAATAGCAATGCTTTAATATCTGTTCATCAATTTTAGCAAATGTACCTGTATTAGTCAGCCAAAAGGGTGCTGATGCAAAATACCAGAAATTGGTAGGCTTTTATAAATGGTATTTATTTCAGGTAGGAGCTTACAGATACCAGGCCATAAAGCATAAGTTACTTCCCTCACCAAATTCTATTTTCAGGTGTTGGAGCAAGATGGCTGCCGACATCTGCGAGGGTTTAGGCTTACTGGGTTCCTCTGGGCTCAGCTCCTGTTTTCTCCACAAGGTCAGCTGTAGACTGTGAGGCTCTCCAGGCTTTTCCTCTCTCTACAAGGCCAGCTGTAGACTATCAGGAGCATGGCTGTCTCTCTCCCTGGGGCTCCAGCTTAAGACTTCACCATCAAATTCCAACATCAAAACCCCAACATTAAAAGTCTTCAACTCTGCCTTCTTACTGAAGCTGATATAAAGGGAAGAGAGAGAGAGACATACACACAGAGAAAAAGGAAACTGCCATATTTGATCCAGCCATGTGAGAGAAAGGACTCTGCTTTGACCACAGCTGAGCTCAAGGAGGAGAGGCAAGGGAGAAATGAATGATTGGCCACAGCTAAGTTCAAGGAGAAAGTAGGGAGAAGCCAGCAGACCTTCTGTCTTGCCTGATCACATGTGACAGGATGCTAGCATTAACAGTAGCTGACATTGGTGAGATAGCATCTCCGATGGTGCCTAGATTTGGTCATTACATGGCCTCAGAACTGTAAGCTTTTACTCCAAATAAATCCCTTTTATTAAAGCCACCCATTTCTGGTACTTTGTATCAGCAGCCCTTTGGAAAACTAAGAGGCACAGGAAAAATATATTCACATCTCTTAATTTTGAGTAAGAGGATTTTAATGTTTTAGAATATATATTTCTTTAGTTCTGATAAGAAACAAAGTATTTTTCCATATTTCTGAGGTAACAATAATCAGTTAGGGAATATAACAAGGCATTATTTTATTTTTCTTCTTTATTTTCTTTAAAATATTACATTAAAAAAGTGAGGTCCCCATATATGCCCCACTTCCCTCACCCCACTCCTCCCATATCAACAACCTCTTCCATCATCATGGCACATTCACTGCTCCTGGTGAATACATCTTGGAGTACTGCTGTACCACATGGACAGTGGTCTACATTGTAGCCTACACTCTCCCCCAGTCCACCCAGTGGGCCATGGCAGGACACACAATTTCCAGCATCTGTCCCTGCTTCACCATCCAGGACAACTGCAAATCCTGAAAATGCCCCCACATTGTATCTCTTCTTTCCTCTCCCTACCATCAGCAGCTACGATGGCCAAGTTCTCCACATCGATACTACAATTTCTTCCATTACTAATCACAATAGTTCCCCAGCAGAACACCAGTAAGTCCACTCTAATCCATACTCTATTCCTCCATCCTGTGGACCCTGGGATGGTTATGTCCAGTCCCCTCTACATCAAGAGGGGGCTTAGATTCCACATGGATGATGGATGCAGTTCTCCTGCTTGCAGTTGTAGGCACTCTTGGATCCCTGGTGTGGTGGTTGAACTTCAACTCCCTGTTAGCTGGCCAGGGTAAATCCAATAAACCAGAGGGTAGGAGTGGCAAGTCTGCTGAGGCTTAGGGCCTGGCTCTCACATGGACAGTCCAGAGATTCAAGTCTCCTGAGTTAAATGATCAAGCTTGATTATCTTAAAGATTAAAAGAAGCATGCCTTTGAGAACTTCAATTGATGAAATAGCGATAGTGAATTGGAGTATGAATCATAGAGCTAAAGATGGAATAAAATCCAATCTATATTTTTGTCCAAGCAGTGACTGGAATGTCAGGAGATAGACATTTTGAGAAAATATATTACTGTTATAGATCTCATTTTCCTCATCTATTATATCAGTCAGTGTCTAAACAGAACATTAGAAAACATGTCAACTATGTGAAACTGAAGAAATTTAACCCAATACAAAGATTGGTTACCATAGTGATGAAAGGGCTGAGCATCTATACAGAAGATAGTGAGGCACATTACCATTAGCCTGTAGAGCAAGAAGTTACTTCCATATATAGGAGAGAATCAAAGGATGTATTGACACCAGAGAATATACTGTATAGCAGGAGCTGGAGCCATGAAGGAGCTGATGCCTCTAAAAGGATGAAAAAATGATGCTGGCTGCTCCCTCCCCCTACACCCTCCAATTTCTCTCCAGACTTTCCTACTGGCTGAACCCAAATAATAAACTGCTGATATAGGAGTATGAGAAACACAGTTTACCATAGAGAACAGAGCAGAGGAAGAGCAAAGAATTCCCCAGCAAAAGTAGAGCAGAAGTAGAGATAGAAATTATCTTCTCTGACTGCTGAAATTAATTTTTTTCTATCTATAAACTATGGATAACAATTTCAAAGTCTTGTGTCTAAAATGCCTCACAAAGTATCTGGTATAGAGTTTGCATTTAATATTTTTAATAAAATTTGGGGGAAAGTAGGCATTATTTTGGGGGAGGGTGTACAACAAGATAAGGAATCTAGTGTTAGCTCTTTTGAATGTGAGGTAAAGGAGGGGAATCTGAGAAGAAATTGGAATGAGGAGATGACCTCTAGGGAGGAATAAAGGGTTTAGCATCACTAATGCAAAAGTGATGATGAAAATCATGAGTAGGAGAAAACTTCAAGGAAGAGAATAAAGAAATGAACTTAATCCACAAGTAAATCTGCAATTAGGTGCCATGAATAAGATGTAGAAACAATGCAAGTGTGGAGAATGCTGGAATCAGGGATAGAAAATGAAGCAGAAAGTGAAAAAGCCAAGGGCTAATACCATCCCCAATATCACATCCAGGGTAGTGCTGGAGCCTGCTCACAATCAGAGCCTCCCAAATCCATGCTCAGTGATATCAAATTCCTAGAAACACACAAACCTCCTACACTGATTACAGAAGAAATAGAAATCTCAACAAACTAATAACAAAGCGACTGAATCAGCAATCCAAAACCCCACAAAGAAAAGCCCAGGACAAGATGGAATCAGAAGTGAATTTTACCAAACTTTCCAAGAATTAAGACCTATCCTGCTCAAACTCTTCCAAAAATTGAAGAATTATGTGACCACCATCATTTTCATACCAAAGCCAGATAAGGATGCCACAAGAAAAGAAAATTACAGACCAATGTCCCTTTTAAACATTTGCAAAAATTATCAACAAAATACTAGGAACCTGAATTCAACAGCGGTATTAGTCAGCCAAAGGGGTGCTGATGTAAAATACCAGAAATTGGTTGGTTTTTATACAGGGTATTTATTTGGGGTAAGAGCTTACAGCTACCAGGCCATAAAGCATAAGTTACATCCCTCACCAGTCTATTTTCACATGTTGGAGCTGCCGATGTCTGCCAGGGTTCAGGCTTCCTGGATTCCTCTGGGCTCAGCTCCTGTTTTCTCCACAAGGTCCGCTGTAGACTATCAGGCGAATGGCTCTGGCTCTCTCCCTGGGGCTCCAGCTTCAGTATCAAACTCTAACATCCAAACTCCACTGAAAACCCCCAACTCTGTCCTTTGCCATGCCTTTTATCTCTGAGTCCCCACCCATCAAAGGGTAGGGACTCAACACACTAATGATGTGGGCTCAATCAAAGCCCTAATCATAACTTAATCATGCCCAAGTACAGACCAGATTACAAATATAATCCAATATCTATTTTGGAATTCATAACCTTATCAAACTGCTGTAGTACATTAATGTACATGTTATTAATAGGGAAAAATATGAGGGGGTGGGGTATATGGGAATCCCCTATATTTTCTGTGTAACTCTTCTGTAATATAAAACTTCTTTAAAAATGAAGTTTAAAAAATATTAAGAACTATATGCCAGTATTTTCAACTGGATTAAAAGAAAAAGGGAAGCATGCTGAGTTTTGTCAGATGTATTTTTAGTCAATTGTGATTTTTTTTTCCTTTCTTTGATTTAATATGTATTACATTGACTGATTTCCTTAAGCTGAACCATTCCTGCATTCCTGGGATTAATCCCAATTGATTATGGTGTAAAATCTGTTCAATCCTCTTAATGTGCCATTGCATTCAATTGCTAGTATTTTGTTAAGGATTTTGTATCTAAATATTCATCATTAAGAAATAAATTATCCATACTTTGTAATTCTGAAAACATTAAAAATAATCTCTATATTTTCACATGAAACAATGTCTAAGACATATCAAATGAAAGTAGGAACAAAGAGTGTAAGTAATTTGACTTCATTTAGGTTTTAAAATACTTTGAAATTCTACCCAGATCTGACAATAGTGGTTATTTCTGGGAAGAACTGTCAAGTTGGTGTAGTGGAGCAAGGGGTAGGGAGGGAGAAAAATTACTGAGATGGTGGGGAGAAATAAACTTTTGCTGGGATATTTTTTAACACATATTAATTTTCTAATACAAAATGTCTTCTTTTTTCCAGGTAAAATGTCCAAAGATGGTTCATGTGGTGGATGTATTTTAAGAAATTTAAGGAGATTCAACTTCTACCATTTCCAAGTATTTCATCTATGTTATCTCTGATACACTGATGGGAAAAATCAATACTTTAAAAATCCTATCATGTATAGGCAAAGCCCTGAATGCATTTAGTGAAATGGGTAAAAAGGTTAAGAATATCATACTTCTTACACCTATTACTGTGCTTCAGAGGCACAAATTGAGAGAAGAAACCATTTTAATCACCTGCCTATTCCTTTGATTAAAAGATGGTGAATGACAGGAATTAGAGAAAAGGTAAGGGGTTCTTTCAGGTTACAGAGATATAATTAGCAAATTCTGATATAAATAAAACCTATGCTAGTGTAGCATGTGACAGATGTTTTGAAGATATTTGAAGGACACCATCATCAGCTTCTCCATATTAAAAAAAAAGCAGCAAAGTAGTACATTCTAGGCAAGAAAAACAGCCACATCTAATTTTTCAAACCTACTGACATTGTGAAAAAACAAATCCAGTTTCAAGTTCAACATGATGCTCCCACTTTTCTTCAAATATACAAATTATTTTAAAATACGATGTGATTGGTAGTAGCACAACTTAAAGCAACATAAATATAATATGGGAAATGTTTATTTTGATAAGTCACATGTATATTTTCATGAACAGTATAAATCAGACAACTTCCGTGGTGTGTGTCTGGGGAAGGGAGATTTAGAATTATTTCTCTGAAATTTAATTTTCTAGATTAAGACACATATGATTATGTATTCAAATTTATATTTTGAAGAAAGTATTTATTAAACATTTTCTGAATGTGCCACTATAACCAAGTCTGGAAAATATATTATAGCTTGTTTCAAACCTTTTTGACTCATCCTTTCTTTAAACCAGAATTGTCAAAGGAAAAATATGTGATTCTATTTTTAATGCAATTTTTAATTTTCTAGTAGAAAAACAAATGGAAAAAATGGTGAAATTAATTTTAATATTTAATCTACTGAATCAAAGATACTATGATTTCAATGGTTTATTTTTTCATACATCTTCAAAATCTATTGTATATTTTACATTAAAAGCACATTTTAATTTACACTAGCCATATATTTCAAGGGCTCATAGCCACTTTATCTAAACTGTCTGGAAAGACACTGGCCTACACCCTTCCACTGTCTGATACATCTACTCGAAGACAGAGTGTAACTGTCTCCACTCTCCAAACTCTGTTTCCTATCAGATTTATATCTAGATATACAACGAGCAGATTTATATATAAAGCCATGTGAGGCTGGCACTGTGTGGTACTACAGAAATGGCAACAAATATGGCTGACATTGGGAGTAAATTCAACCATTCATCTATCTGCAAATAAAACAATTAACATAAGTGGACAATCTTCTTCATAACAACTTCTAATTATTGCCTGTATTTTCTTTTTTATATATACACTGTGTAAATGCATTTGTCTCTTCTATGACATTCCATGAGGGAAGGAACTACATCTACCTTGTTTCTCACTGTACACAGTAAATGATGAAATACTTGTTAACCTAGCTTGTCATTTCATAAAATTTTTCAACTAGTCAAGATACAGTACATATTTTCTCAGTGAAAACTAAAAAGCTGTTTTCTTTTCAGAAAAATTTCTTGTAGCCTAGCCCAATCATTAAAAAGTAATCTTGAAAATTACCCACTAGTTTGAGTCACATTTATTTTGTCTTCATCAGACCTCTTCCTCTAGAATACAACTCAAGTGGACTGACTGAGGCTTCTTTGGCAGACCATGCTAACGTTGAACAACAAAAATATAATACTATTGTAGACATGATAAAGGAAAACCTACAACTGGTAAATGTTCTGGTCTAAAAAGTGAAATAAAAGGGCATATATCATTACTTATTACCCCCAAGACAACAACAAACCCATTCTTTAAAGATAGAAATAACACAGTATTACAATATCATTTTGCGCATCTTGAGATTATAGAAATAATTTCATTTAGTATATGATCTGGAAGAATTCAGGAGTCAAGAGCAAAAGTGCCTCTTACCTCTTTATTCTTACATAAAAGAATGACATTGTAATAAGACTGGTATTACCTGAAGTAATTTATACTAAGGTTTGTAATTTTAGCACACAAAAGCTCCTAATTAAGTGTATCTTGTTTTAGAAACTATCAAAATGCACATGCATTTCATATCATTTAAAACATTTATGTATCTACTGTGTATAAATCAAACTTTCAAAAACTGAATCACGTTTAAAATGCACTTAAGAAAATTACTTTTCTCTTCTCTTTTTTGGTAAGTGTTCTAAAATTGGGGTAACTTCAGCATCCTCATGTTTTCTTTTCCTTTTTTTCTTTTTATGGTCACTTTGGTAACCACTGGAGTCACTGCCTTGGAAAGCAGGGTCTTGGTCCTGATCATCCTGGTGCTTTTTCTTCTTTTTCTTCTTCTTTGGTTCTTCCTCCCAGAGGCCGTCTATATTATTATTTGTCTGTAGGTCTGTCTCTGCCTTTACAGTGAAATCTGCAAAATCTTCTAGCTCTGCAGTACCATCTACCACTTCATAAGTTTCTGGGTCTTTCTTCTTTTTCTTTTTCTTCTTTGGAGGTTTTTCAACAGCTTCTTCAGTGCTGGTTTCTGTTACTTCTTTAGAAAGTTCAGAGCACTTGGACTGTAAACTATAAATTAATAGTTTAAAAAGTTAGTAGCAATAAGCAGAAATAACACAAAAGGAATCAATAACCAAACATCCTAAGATTTTTATAAAGAATTAGAGTAGTACAATATATATAACTATGGCATAAATTTTAAATATCCTATTTTTCAATTCTCTTAACCCAGTGAAATTCTTTGCTTACAAACTATTTCTCCCTGAATGTTTTTCATACATGATATTGGTATAAAAATCATGTCAAATCACATATTCTAACTTTAGATTAGGTTTGGAAAAATTTGATAACTGAACACTAACCCAATACCCAGGATATTAGCCAAACCACTTACTTTACTAGAGAGAAAATACACTTTTGGTAACTAGGAAAGTAATGAAGTTTTCCTACTACTATTTCAATCCTCGTTTCAAATAAATTGCATTATTCTACTTAATCTATTATGAGTCAGTGTTACTTGAAAGTTGTGAGTTACATTATATAACTAAAATAAAAACAAAAATCAGTGAAGTAGCCCACTTGCTAGAATTGCACTCTACTATACAGTATCCACTAGACACATGTGACGATTTTCATTTAAATTAATTTAAATTAGAGGAATAAAATTCAGTTCCTCAGTTGCATTAGTCATATTTCAAGTGCTCAAGAGCAAGACTACTGTACTGTGCCAATACAGCACATTTCTGCCATCACAGAAAGTTCTACTGGACAACTGCTCTTCTTACGGATCAAGGCAAAAGCCAAGCTACAGAAACTGTTAGCATCACCAACAGTATGTCAAGAGCTTTTATTTTCTATTAAATTTGACTCTCATGGAACTATGCTTAAGATTAAGTTTTATAAGACTATCAATACAGAATAACCCCCAAATTAAAGTATCTACCTGGCACATATTAACAATAGTCAAAACAAGTTTTTTATTTCACTTATGTAAAAATAAAAGCAGGCAGTATGATTACAGTTTCAGCAGCTTCAGAGATAAACCTTAAAAAAAATTTTAACTACAAAATACTTAGAAAAATCTTATATTAAAATATAGACCAGTTAGTTAGATGCCAAGCTTTAGAATACTTACTTCATGTACTGTGATAACACTTAAGATTCCTGTTTACACCAACTTTATGATTTGAAAGCATGAATATTCTTATAAACAATTTTCTTTAAGAGGAACCATGTTCTCTAAATTCAGAATTAGACAGAAAAAATTAAGTACGCGGTAATTATGAGTGAACTGACCTAGTGGTATTTAATTTTCCCCGTATACAGAACACTCCAGCAGCATCTGCGTCTAAACGAAATACTTCAAATTCTAGTTCATCACCCACGTTTATCTCTAGGGTCTGCCACTGTTCAGCCAGCATCTGCTCAGGTTTAGGGATAGATGCATTGAAACACCCATGTACTAAACACCCAATGTGGCTGGACGACAGTTTATTAACTGTACCCTGAGAAGAAGAAAAAAAGAGCATAACATCAAAAAAAGATCAACAGAGTTAAAAGGGGGAATCAAACTTTATAAGCATTAAACTGATCTTCAAAGAGAAAACATCAAATTAGCAGTATAATTTAATATGGAAAAAGTTTACCTCAATTAAAAGTCACACGTCACACCAAAACATTGCTTTAGTACACTGTACTTGTTAGAAAGCTCAAACTTTATTAAATAAATAATTGCACATCAATGGTACAAGTGGATAAACAACTAACAACCCCCTTCCCCCCCAAATACTTTAGTCCCCAGTGCAAGGATTTCTGGGGAGTAGATTACTCTATCAGCACAGTGAAAACAACTTCTTGATAATGACTTACATGTAGAAGAAAGCCTGAGACTTCAAGGCAGGAAGCATAAGCTTTTTATAACTAGGATACACATTTTATTTCTATAAACTGATTGAATTTCTAATTCAAAAGTATTCTTAATGATTCAGTGAGCATGACTTAAGCAGCATATTAGAAGATAGCTCACTCTTTACATGTAAATCTTGAGCATGCTATTTTAGCTAAATAACAATATTGGAAGCGTTGAAACTAAAGTAAGTGTGCTATATAGTATTAAGCTTAAAATTAAACTTCCCACAAAACTCATCTTCTATTCTTCCCCAAGAAGCAACATATAAATGTTATATATGATGCAAACCTGATAGTTTTTTAAAAAATCCTATTTTCTAAATTCTATAACTGTAGGTAATACTGACATGTATACAATGCTGTAGATCTATAGCAACCCTTTACAAGTGTGACAGAGTAAAATTTCCTCATCTGTCATTACTAGTAGTCTGGTGTTCTGAGTGGTAGCCCCTGGATGATCCTAAAGTTTTTAAGTCTGAAGCAGCTGCTATGTCTTCCACATCTCTAAGTGCAGAAGAGGTGGCAGTACCACTGTGGTCTGGCACCCAGTTAAACACAAAACATGTCGCAGGTAACAATATTTGGGAGTAAGCCAACCAAATATTGATTCTTCCAGTAAAGGCACCAAAGTCCTTATATGGAAATCAAAATTCTCTTCACTAACCTCATGTTAACAGGTCTCTCTACACTGATGAGTCTGGAACCTGTATTTTTTCTTCTTTTTTAATCCCAAAAGTTCAAATCATCGCATTTCACTGATGGAGAAGAACTTGCAAATATTAATGTGAGAGAAGGGAAAAATAATAACAGCAGTGTGGTAGCCAGGAAAATGTGCTGCTCAGATCTCCGGATATCAGGTCAGAGTTGTCTGAGAGCACCAGGAGCTATCCCTTAGCTCCACCCCCATCACACCCAGGCTATGCCGTCATGTGGTTGCTCCCAAATACCTGAGCACAGCAGGGATGTGAATTCAGGCCCATTCCTGGGAGATGGGAGACTCTTCTGAGGGATAACTGTGACTTGAGGACTCCCTATTGTCTAGGCTTAAACTTTCTCACAGAGCTGTGCAATATGGGACCATTCCCACTCAATCCTCCTCCTCTTCCTCTTGATTCTCCCCATCTTGTCCTGTTCCTTCCCATTTATTTTTCACAGCTGTGTATAACCCCCCACCCCCATCCCTGGCCAAATCTCCTGCATGTCTAATCATGTCTTGGTCTTTGCTTCCTGTTAGACTTGAAAAAACATAAGAAGTATGACCAAAAAGTGACTTCCAAATAATAGGATTTCAGAAACTCCTCAAGGGTTAACTTTAATGTGCCAGTACTGGGCAACATTCTACTTCTAGTTCTAATTCTAGAAGTTCTCTACAATATGTATATCTACACATGTATATCTATGTTCATTGAAGAGGACAGAGGTCAAAAATGTCTTGAATAAATATAAATATACATATAATGTATTGAATATTGAGTGACAAACTCAGGATTAGGTGCTGAGAAAGAACTGGGGGACAAAACAAACATGGTCCCTGCCCTCATAATATAAACAAAGAGATATATAATTACAAATTATGATATATGCTATGAAGAAAAAGGATGGATTGTGTTATCAGTTGGTCATTAAAGACCTCTCTGAGCTTCAACAGGTAACAAGCTGCAACACAAAGGAAAAGAAGGTGGGAGTATTCAGTGCAGAAAAAATAATGGGCACAAAGAATGGAAAGTAATTTAATTTTTTCAAGAAAAAGGGCCAGGATGGCCAGAGCATAGTAAAAGGTTCCAAGGGATAAGACAACAGAGGCCAGATCATTCAGACCTTGTTGGACAGTTTAAGAAGTTCTGATTTTATTCCAAATGCAATGGGAAGCCATTAAAGGGATTTTAAGCAGATCACATTTATGTTTTAACATGACCACCCTGTAGGTTTCCCCCTTCTAATAATCTCACTAAAATGACAGTAAGAATGTGTAAGAGGGAATAAATTCATAAAAGCTCTGAGAATTGGAGGGGAAGGGACAACACATTAGCAGAGACTTGATTAAATTCACTACGAGCTGGAAACTACAGCAGAGGAAATCACAGCTTAAGCCCTAAACCCATAAAAGAAAGCTTAAGTAGAGGTAGGCAGCAGGTATATACAGAGGGAATGGGGAGAGGAATAGAAATCAAGGGCAAGGTTTGAAGAATTGTCTGCATTTCAATTGTCTCTTCTCTCGCCTTACCACCCACTCCCCCCAGAGAACACAGAGATGGTGTTTGCTACCAGAATGAAGCCAAAGAAATAAGTTCTAAGTATTACACCAGCATACATGTTATAAGTAGCTGCCATTTTAAGAGCTCCTGTCAAGGTCACCAAAGATCACCAAGCTGTTAAACCCAATGGTCAATTCTCAGTACTCATCTTATTTGACCAATCAATAGATCAGACACTAATTCCTGAAACATTTTCTCCATGTGGCTTCCTAGACAGTCACTGTTCTCTTCCTGCCTATGGTTGCTCATTCTCAATGTGTCTCCACAACTTCTTCATGCTGGACTGCCCAGAGCTCTTGAGCCTCCTCCTTCTTCAATCTATATTATTGTCTATGAAATGTCTAAAAATTTTTTTGCCTTCCCATCCCAGTAAATTCAAATTGCTAAAGGCCAAAACCTCAGAGTCACCCTTAATTTCAGTATTTCACCATATTTTACATTTAATCTATCAGCAAATACTGTTGGCTCTAATTTCAAAATACATCCAGAATTCTGCACACCCTTTCAGTGTCACTAGTCTGATTTAATTCACTCAAAACCTCTCCCATGAATTTTACAAAAGGCTCCTAACTGGTCTCCCTGCTTCTGCTTTACTGCAGTCTCAATGGTCTATTTATCCCTGCTGTCACACTGTTAAACTGAAGCCATATCATGTCATTCCTCTGCTCAAAACTCCCAGGGCGTCCCATCTCTGAGTATTAACTCACCATGGCTAATGAGGTAGAAAGTGCAGACTGGCTAACAACTCGCTTCTATTCTTCTTCTAACTACTAGAACTAGAAAGCAAGACTTCTTTTCTCAGTCTCCCTTACAAGTGACACTTGTGTAATTTGGAAGGTAGAGGTTAGGTGAGAGTTAGCAACCATGACAACAATGTAGGTCTGAGACTCTGATGTTGAGAGGCAGGTTACTGGGTTGAATTAAGAGCCCAAAAAGCATGTTTTTACTCTTCATTTATACTCTACTCTAGGGTGTGAACCCATTGTAAAAAAGAAGTTTTGGAGATTTTTGAGTTAAGATGTGGCCAACTATATCAGAATAGATTTGAATCCATAATACAGCAGGCCTTATAAAAAGAAACCAGAAGCTAGAAGTCAGAGAGAGGCATGGGGAAGAGCCAGGAGGTGGAAGTCAGTGAATATTGGAAGAGCAGAGGAAAGGAGAAGACACTGCCATGTGATGGGAGGCAGAGACACAAGCCAGGGAATCCCAAGGACTACTGGCAGCCAGGACCAGAACACTAAGATCTAGGAGAAAGTCAGCCTTGCCAATATCTTGATTTTGGATTTCTTCTATCCTCAAAACCATGAGTCAATAAATTGCTGTTGTTAAGGCAAAACCCATTGCATGGTATTTGTCATAATAGTCTGATAAAATGAGACAGTTTTGGGTACCAGAAAATGGAGTGCTAAACAGATACTTAAAACGTGGGAGCAGCTTTGGAATTGGATAATGGGTAGAGGCTGGAAGATTTTTGAGATGCTGGGTAGAAGAAGCCTAGATTTCTTTGACGAGACCATCAGTAGAGATATAAATATTAAAGGCATTTCTGGCAAGGTCGAAGAAATAAGTAAGAGCTATAGAGAAAGTTTCTATCACCATAGAGTATACATAATTCATCATGAGCAGAATGTTGGTAGAAATATGGACCTTAAAGATGCTTCTGGTTGAGGCCACAGAAGGAAATGATGACTGCCATTAATGAAACCTTGAGGAAAGATGATTCTCATTATAAAGTAGCAGAGAACTTGGCAAAATTGTTTTCTAATGTTTGTTTATACCTTTTCTACTCAACTTTACATTGAGGTCCCAGCAATCCCATTAGAGGACGAAAAAAAGAAGAAACAAGTGGCAAAAGGTACATACAAATTGGAAAGGAAGACACACAGTGTAATTATTTATTTGTTATTAATGTACTATGATTGTGTACATAAGAAATCCTAAGGAATCAACAAAGGAAAAAAATGAATTTAGTGAGGTTATAGGCTATAAAGTTAATATATAAAAGTATACTGTATTTCTATATTCTAGAAATTGATAATTGGAAAATTAAGCAATATACACCATCTACAACATCATTAAAGTACTTAGTGGTACTAAGTAACAACAAAATATGTGCAAGAATTCTAAAATAAAATTACAAAACATTGCTAAAAGAAATAAATGAAAACTGTAGAAATGCTCAAAGACTGCAAGGTGAAATATGTTAATAGAAATTCTTCCCAAACTGATCTATATATTCAAAATAATCCCAAGCAAACCTTCAGCTAGCATTTTTGGCAACCTAATTGGCAAGCTAATTCTAAGATTTATATAGAAACAAAAAATATCTAAAATGGCGAAAGCTATCTTGTAAAAAATATATTGGAGGACTAAGACTACTTGATTTCAAAACTCACTATAAAGCTACAGCATAATTGTAAATTGGTATAAAACACAAATAGACCAACAGAACGAAAAGAGACTCATCCTTAGAAAGTCAACTGATTTTCAACAAATGCCTTTGCTAACATTCTATGGGGAAAGGAAAATCTTTTCAATATATGGGGCTGGAATGACTGGATAGCAATATGGAGAAAAAAATGGATCTCAACTCCTACCTCCCACCATATACAAAAAAAATTATTCAAAATTTATTACAGATTTAAGTAGAAAAAGTTAAAACTATACATCTTCTAGAAACTTACAGAAGAATCCCTTTATAACCTGGTGATAGGTACGTTTCTTAGATAGGATTCAGAAAGCAATAAACATAAAAGTATACATTGGACCTCATCAAAATTAAGTGTCTGTTTTTCAGAAGACACAGCTTTAAAAAATTAATAGATAAATCACAGAGAGAAAAAAATATTTGTAATACGTTTATCTGGAAAGATATGAATCAAAATAAAAAGAATATAACTCAATAATAAAAATTTTAAAAACCTATTTAAAAATGGCCAAGGACTCGAACAGGCCTATTTAATGGAACACATGAAAAAGAGTTAATCAGGGACATGCAAATTAGAACCATAATGAGATACTACTATATGCCCACCATTAAAGTGTTAAGTGAGAAATAAGTCTGATGTCTCATGGTAGTTTTTCATAAAGTTAAATATACATCTACCCTGTAACCAAGCAGTTCCTCTTTTTGTTATTTACCCAGAAGAAACGAAAACCCATGTTCATAACAGCTTTATTCATAATAGCTCCAGACTGGAAATAACTCAAATGTGTATCAACAGGAAGATGGATAGCCAAATTGTGGTATATTCATATAACTGAATGCTATCCACAATAAAGAGGACAAACTACCAATACATGCAACAGAACTGGATGAAACTCAAAAACATGTTGAATGAAAGAAGGGAGATTTTAAAAGAGTGCATTCTGAAAAATCCCACTATATAGAATTACAGAACAGGCAAAACTAATCTCTGATAAAAGAAATCAGAACAGTGATTGTATCTGGGGTAGAGATGACTGGAAAGGAGTATAAGGGTGCATTCTGAGGCAGCAGATACATTCTATATCTTCTTGGTTGTATGGTTATACACATCAAAACTCATTAACAGCACACATGATCTATGCATTTTATTGTATATAAATATACCTAATTAAAATTTAAATAAAAATGGAACAAACTGCTCAAAAGTTATTTGAGAATTGTATCTTGTTGTAGGGAATAGAGCACAAAGGAAAATTCTACTTTTCTTTTTATACTTTCTATACAATTAGAATGTTATTTCCATGCACCTGTTTACATTTAAGAAAATAATTTACCCAAAACAAGAGGCAGTTAAGTTTGGGAATTTAAGTGCAAGTTTATTGCCAACTTTAATGGAATCCAGTTGCAGGATCCCAGCTCAGCAGATCAAGGATACTGTTTGTATCAGTAAAACTAATACTAGAAAATAAATTATAAGTGCTTATAAATTTAGTCATTGTAAGATTGACAAATTTTTATAACAGCATCACAGGTAAGTTAGTGGTTCTTACCTATTACAAACTAACAGCACTTTAAAGTTTTTTAAAGAACATATATACACACATATATGACTATATATACACAGAACTTTTGTTAGAAGACAGCAAGTAGTTAGGAGGATAAAAAGATATAGTTCAAGCTTTTTCATACCAATTTTGTCATTTCTAGGTTCTCTTAAAAAAGAGGAAGCCCTTCCACAAAGGACCTTCATTCCTGTGGTGAAGGTTGGCTGCCCTGTTCATCCACTCCCCCAGTCTTTTATGCATTTTCATTACCTGCCTGGCCCGATGGCCATAAGAATTTGGAAATACCTATTTCACATACTGCTCTACTGTTTGAATTCTTCACAAAGAAAATGCATTTGTATATAACTGGAAAATTTTTTAAAATGACAATTTAAAAAAATTATTTTCCCCTAAACATCATTCTGATGCTATGTCAAGAATAAACTAGATAAGGCATATTCTGTACACATATGTGAGTTTTTTGAGAATTGAGTTTTATTAAACTTTCTAAATTATATTATATTATACAAAGAAAGCTAGAAGAAAAAATGATAGACCTACCATAAGCTTTTGCCCTGGTTCAGGGCAGAAAATAACAAAATCTGCTTCAATGTTAAGATGAATGTGTCCTTGATCATCATAAATATCTCCCAGTTCACCCACTACTTTGATGTTGTCATATGCAATGGGGACACCTAAAAGGCTGTTAAAAAAAAAAAAAGACAAGAAAATGATATTTTTTAAATCTTCTTTAAAGTAGGCCTTTATAATACCAATTACATAACCTAAGAGTTCAAAAAGCATACATTACCTAAATATAATCATCCAGGCCAAAAATACAAGAGCATCTAAATAGTCTATAACAAATTTAGTAGTCTAATTTCACCAAAGGGTTCCAATATAATGTCTAAATTAAAAATGATCATTCAAGATTATCAAAATGTCTAATTATGCAATGCCAATAACTGACTTTTTGTCCCTCTATGCTATCCATTTGAGTTCTAGCCATGCTAGAATGAGAAAAATGATGGGATTTGCCAAGGAAAATATTTGCATACTTTTCCAAGTATGACTGAATTAGAGGAAATTTTGGTAGTATTCTTCATTACTGATTTTCTGTACTTAGAACTTGAAGGCATTTAGTATGGAGAGCATTAGGGTTAAAACTGAAGCCAAGGATTTAAGAGAGAAAAACCCCTAAACCATAATTGTTGCTAGTAGATGGAAACAATGAAATTCAACTGCATCATTTATTGAGAACTGACTGTGACACTTACTTTAGATTATTGTAAAAGTTTGGCAGCCAAAATTAGGGGCTAACCATTTTTGTAAAATATAATTTTCAAGTTCTTAAGAAACTTTAACTACTAGGAAAGCACACCTTTCAACATCACTACCTTATTCACTACCTCTTCCAATAATCGTTCCTTCAGGCAAGGCTGAAATCCCTTCTCCTCTCTGCTCCTACAGGACCTCAAGCGGAACTTGGTTCACTGCTCTTAATAATTTCATTTTATTGAACCTACCTGTATGTGTGTGTGTGTATATATATGTTTAGATTCCACACAAACCTCAAAGGCCCTTGAAGGCAGACAATATTTTTGTTGAACTCAAATTTCTAGAATGATTCATAGAGAATAAGAGAATGATTTTATCCGTAATAGCTGTCGTTTTTGTATAACAGCCAGGAGCCACAGAAGAGGAACTTTAATAACAACCCAAGTTAGGAAAATCATCAATTTAGTGACTTACTCAGGAAACACTCTTTTGAGTTGTTAATTTTTGCCTGTGGCTTTTCTAAGCAGGAACCATACCATCACTAAGACAATGTAAGGTACACAGAAAACACAAAGTTAGAGAGCAGGTAAAAAAGTACTAGACAGAAAAACAAAAATTAAGCCTTCAAAAAGTCTTTAATAAAATACGACATTCCACAGGTATTTCCCAGTTAGAAATTTCAGAAATTACCACTAAACAAAATAAACCAGAATTTTGTTTTAAGAAAAATTTCCTTTTCCCATGCAAAGATGAAATATCAGGCAGATACAGTCTACTTAGAGAATAGGTAAAAACATATGGTTCTGTGGCTTTTCTTGTTTCTACTGATCAAAGCCTTCCTTCTCAACTATCAGAGTCATCTTCCAGAGGGGGATGTATTACTGTGCCTGAGGATGCATTTCAGAATGTGTGGTACTATTCACGGTTGTCATAATTATTATCAAAGACCAGGGATGGGAAATGTCCTGCCATGTACAGGACAATCCTATACAATGAAGAAATGTCCTTCACACCACATGTGACTTTGAATGAGCAGACAATCCTTTTTATAAATAGCTGACAAAGAATCTAACTCTTAAAAAAAAAATCTAAAACACAAAGAAAAGCTTTGAATGATTTTAATATGCATGAAAATTACTAGGAATGAAGCTAACATGCAACTTCAAAGATTGTTTTACTTGGAACTTTACCAAGACTTAGTGACTATTTTAGAAAAGTATTTCATCAAAGGGATACTAAATGTTTTATCTGAGTTATCAATTCAAAATGCCAGTATCAATCCAAATTTATAACTCTTAGGTATAGGTGTAGGTAGTAGGCATCCAACCACTTTAGTCTTCCCAGGTAGTCATGCTTTACCAACATGACCACATTAAAATACATTTTAATACACTATATTACAATACTATATAGATTTTCTTGATATAATATAGGTAGATTATATGTTTTTGAATTTATTTTCTGCATAAAAAAGACAATATTTCAGGATACTACAGGTAGTATTGCAAAATACTTCTTATAAAAAAGAGCTATTGGGCCAGATAAGGTTGAGAACTACTGACTAGGGAATATGACAATAGAGACTAAGCACAAAAGTCTTTGTGTAATACATCATACTGTTGGGAAAGCAACTCACAACGTGTAACTTACAAGAAGTCATCAGAAATCGAAAGAGACACTCCATCACATATATCTTTTCCTTGTTTACTTTTATTTTTTGGAATCCATCCTAAGTATTTAGGGTAGGTGGTTCTGCCACCTGGCATGTTTACGAAACAGTCAGATCAAGTTTAAGGGATTTTAGAGTAGAGTAGAAGTTTAAGATGTCTCTGAACTACTGAGAAGGTACATATTTGCCACCTTCAAATAATTCAAGAGCTATCATATGGAAGAGAGGTAAGTTTTTTTCTGAATGACATGAAGGCACAACTTAAAAGTTATAACGTCATTTTAGAAAATGATTTTCTCTAAGCCAAGTAAAAATGGTATGCCTTTAAAAAGCATCCTGGCTCTGTGGAAAAGAGGTAGGTATCTGTCAAATAGGGTATGCTGTTGAGAGGACTTACGAGAACCATCTTCAGTTCCTCCCTTTTTCTCAGTCCCGAACAAGGGGAAGCAAGCCATACCGATTTTACAGGGTGGTCATAAGTTTGAAAACATAAGTAACAACATATTATAAATGGTTGATCGATATTACATTACAATTCACAATATGCTCAATGTGTCCTTTCATTACAATGTATAGTTCAAAGTGTGGTACAAAGCCACAATCTCTGGACATCTGATGTGTTGACTCAGATGATCTGCATCTGATTTGCACATAATATACCTACATCTTTGGCTCACCCCAGAAGTAAGGGGGATGGGTGCATCCAGATCTGTTCAGAGTGTAGCTTCTTCCACATGTGCATATTGCATAATTCAGCTATATAAATTATAATTCAATCAGTCCCTCCCTCCTCTGGTGTAGCCAATCACCTATTGGAGCAACTATGGGTGACTTTCTCCTAACAGGCTAAGTGGCAGCATTAATTGGTTATGGAAAGTAATAAAATATACTAGTTACCTATTTTTCAGATTGTAGCTCTCAAATCTATCCCATCATCACTTTTTTCTTTGATGGTTACAGCCACGTCTTAATTGGTCTCTGTGTCTACTGTCTCAACCTCCTTAAACCATGATTTCATTCTACCAAAGTGATGTTCCTAAAACTGCAAACTTGTTTATGTCCCAAGGACCATTGGTACGTACAATTCTTTCAGGAATGTACTAAATTTCAGAGATAGAGGGTATTGAAAGGAAAAAGCGGTAACCCTGCTTAAGGACATTAAAAAGAACAAAAAAGTGGCAAAGGCAGGAAAGGTAGAGCAAAGTGGCCATTCCCACTGAGCCCTGTCTTCTCAATAATCTCACTAAGCGTTTATGGCAGTGTCTTTGTTCCCCTGCTCTCTTCTCCAATGGCACCTCACTGCCTTTCCGCCATGAAACTATTCCAGTTATATAACAATTACAGAATCATGAACATAGCATACTTTCTCACATCTCTACCCATTTGTTGCTACTCTACCTGTAATGCTACCATGTCTAAGAACTCCTACTTTTATCAAATCATTCTCAAAGTTCCCAAGATCCAATTCATCACTTTCCCTTGCTATACCTTAATATAGATTGCTGTCAAATTTTAATACTTCACTGCACTTAATTGACTTACATTTATACCTCTCCACTAGATCTTAAAGCTCCTTGAAACAAAGATCATGTTTGTTTTTGTATCTCAAACCCTGATATAAAATACAGACAAACAAATGTTTTTTGGTGCATGTAGGAAGCTGGGTATGACTGATGTATATGTTTTAGGAAGCTGAGTGGAGCTCAGGATCTCCTGAGAAAGTGGTGAAAGTTCTGGATACTTTCCCCAAGGAATCTGACATAGGGAAATGCTGCAATTCCAGGGGTTCATGAAATTCCTGAAGAGAAAGCCTAAGTTCTTAGGGAATCCATTCAACCCTAGTTTTAGGACTTCTATTTTGGTATAAAGTGACTTTAATAAGGTACATCTTTTCCCACACTTGTAAAATCTTACTGAATTTTCAAGTAACTTTAGAAGACCTAAATTTAAATGCATCGGAGGGTTGTTTGTTTTGCTTTGTTTTTTTTTCTCACTTCCAGGAGCAACAGGTAGGGCAGATCAAACAGGCTGAACAAACCGCCTGCTCTTATAAACCAAGAACTAATGGTATTTCTTTTATCACCAATCAGGTCCAAACAACAAAAACCGCCCTTCATGTTTTACAATTAAACATATGTACTCATGCTTCACGGACAATTTTTTTTTTATATATAGACTTACAGAATCTACAGAGGGGCTGCATTCCAAATTTTCATTTGTCAAATGAGGAAACATTATCCGGGAGGGGGCTAAAGGATGCGTTCACAGTCAAAGAGAACTGGGCCCACCGAGGCTCCAGGCCTCTGGTCTACTCTTAACCCTACACCACGGTTTTGGAACAAGCTTCTCCCCTCCTCCCACCTACACAAGTCAAGCTAGCGTGATTGGCAAAGTTTTACCGGTGCCCCGGGAGCTTAGTTGCGAGACATTCAAGGGTATCCCATTCGCCCCGACTGTGCTAATCTGCCCACGCCATCAGAACATCCACTCGCTGTCCTCACCCTGCGCCCAAGAGAAGGGGCACGAGGCTAATTTGTGGCGTTGCCCCAAGAAAGAAAAGGTAAAGAAGGAGACTGGTACCTCTCGGAATAGCGCAGAAGCTCTGCGTCGAGCTGTTCTCGGATGCCAGTGCGTTTCCTGTTGAGGTAGCGCGGCGATAAGGCGATGTGCCTCCGGTGAGGCCCGGCGAGCAAGCAGGAGTAGCGGCTACTCACCAGGGCGCAAGCGGCATTGTAGGTGGGCAACTCTAAGCAAGGCAGGACGCCGGCTGGTGCCACGAGAGGCCCCTCAGAGGCCACCTTTGGCGGCGGCGCCTCTGAGCAACCAGCAGCCATGCGGTTAGTCAAGCTTCCCACGGTGCGCGCCACTGACGCAGGCTTAGGCGTCTCTCCCGACGCCCCTTTTTGATGTCATCGACAGCTACCCCGCCCCGACGAATTTCCCCTCGTTGAGCGGCGTATTACATATATGACCAGCAGGGGGCAACCGCGTTTGCAGATCTAGAGGACTGGTAAACGAGGAGCCTGCGGTGATTGCTGAGCATGCGCGAAGGTCAACCAAGTTCTTTCAAAGCGCGAGCGTACCTGTGTTTTCGCCAGTCTTTTTTGAATTAGCTTATAGCCCTAACGCGGGTTCCCGCTTTGAATATTTCCAGTAGTAATTTGGTTTAGTAGGGTTTTTTGGACGGCACAAGAAGTCGACAAATACAGAGTATATTTTATGCGGAAAACTCAATCCCTAAAAAGCAGCTCAAATGCCTCAAATGCAGCACATAAGAAAGTGAACCTACCATTCTCTCTCCAATCCGGCTTCTCTCTTAATTATGTATATGCAAATTCGGGGAATCGCAGCACCTTGCTAGTTGCTTAAACTCAGTTGTCATCCTTGGGACCCAAGCATCCAATCAGACCCCAGGCCGTTGGGGCCCCAATTCAAAACATCTCTCTCATCAGACACTTGGGTCCATCACCGCTTCCAAAATTACAGGACAGGTCTTTCTCTTCGCCTACCTATGGAAATCTCGCTTAATAGTCTTTGGAGCTTCAAGATCTTTGAAACACAAATGGTCATCATAAGCCCTGTTTTAAAGCCCTCCATGGGCACCCCATTTTCCCCAGGATGACTCCAAACTCCTCAATATGGCTCATAAATTATAAGGCCTTTTTATGATTTGCTCCTTCCTCCCAAGTGTCAGCCTCCCTCTTTCATTCTCAAGCACGTAGTCTCAAACATGCTCTCTTTTTTTGAGTTCTTCAGACATTTCCTTCGCTGAAATATGGTAGTTTCTTTTATATATATAGATTCTACTAATTTTTAGCTTAGAGTTTATATTCTTTCTCTGCAAAGATACTACCAACACCTCTGTCCCTTGCCCCAGTAGGATTTAAATATTTTCTCATCTATGTATGTGACCATTGTCAGGCACTTGTATTTTATGGTAACTGCCCTTTTGCTTGCCTATACTTTTGCTAGACTCCAAGCTCACTAAGACAGGGACTGCAATATCTGTTTTGTTCACCACTATATTTCCCTGATGATTCAAAAAAAGACATACCAAATGAATGAATCACAAATGAATGAATTGAATGAATGAATGAATGAATGCCATAACAGATAATAAAGAGCTCATAGCCTGTGTGAGGAAATGGGAACTAAACATAAACATAATGTGAGTTACACGGGAAAAGTACCAAGAAAGGAGTATGGTAATGAGTTTTACAGATACTAAAACCCCTCTTCTCTACCCCCACCTCCACACCTAGTATCCAAGTTTCCTGGCTGTGATCACAAAAACATGAAGTGGGTTGACTTAAAAAACAGGAATTTATTTGCTCATGGTTTTGAGGCAAGGAGAAGTTCAGAATTGAGGCCTCAGAAAGGCAATGCAAATTCCCTAAAGGCCGTGGTTTATTGGGCTGGCTGCTGGCAGTCCTCGAGTCCTTGGCTTTTCCATCACGTGACAATGGAATCACCTTCTTTTTCTTCTGAGTTCTGTTGCCCTCTAGCTTCTACTCCTCTCAGGTGGTTTTCTCCATGTGGCCTACTTGATAAGGCCTCCAGTAATTGGGATTAAGACCCGTCCTGATTCACTTGGCCAATTTAATGGGTTCACACCACATGAACAGATTAAGATCAGGAACTTGTTTTTTCTGGGGTAGTACATAATTCAGCCTCCTCACCTAGATACTGCAAAAAGTTATAGATTAAATTGTGTGTCACCCACACGTTTACTTCCTTATCCCCAGTCCTGTCCCTGTGAACTTAAGTATAAATGAGGATCTTTGAAGATGTTATTAGTTAAGATGAGACCAGACTGCATTAAGATGGGCTCTAATATAATATGATGGTGTCCTTATAAACAGAGGAAATTTGGATACTTTCAGTAGGACATAGAGAGAAGATGGACATGTGACAGAGGCAGAGACTGTGCTATAGTTGCTAGCAAGTCAGGGCCGGAACCCTGCAGACTTCAAAGGAAGCAGGATCTTGCTGACACCTTGATTTTGGACTTTTAGTCCCCAAAACTGTGAGACAATAAAATACTGTTTTTCAGCCAACTAGACTGTGGTGCTTTGTCACAGCAGTCCTGGCAAACCAAGACAGCTTCTAACCTCTCTAAACTTATTTCTTCGCTTTTAAAATAGGGATCATAATACTTGCCCTGTCTAAGAGATAGGTTTGGAGTTCAAATTAAGAAGAAGCATTTTCTTCAGAATTATTAATTGACTTCAAATTCTGCATGAGGTGATAATGGGATGAAACTTCCCCCACAGCCTAATGACAGACATTTAATTCTATAAATGGGAACCCTAATAGTCTTTACCTTGATTTTGTTTCAAAGATCTATACTACCCTGTGCAAGACTCCTTCCTGCAGCGGTTTTCAGCTATAGCTAAACATTAGCACATAGAGATGGTTTAAAATATCTTCCAATTTTTAAACACCATAAATTAAAGTAAACCAATTTTTTTATTTAATCAAAAATTAAATCAATTAAATCAAAACCTCTTAGGGTGGGGCACAGGCATGAATGTTTTTAATTGTATGTATTTTTTCTTTTTTTTAGGTGGTTCCAGGGATTGAAAGTGGAATCTTGTATTAATACATGTGAAGCAGGTACTCTACAGGTGATTATTCTGTGCAGTTAGAAGGATTCAGACTGGCTCCAGGTGAGTTGAATACAATTTGTACAAAAGCAATTTAGTTAAAAATAAGCTAGGCATCAAGACATTCCAGCCAAAGAAAAAAACTGTTTGAAATCAAATACCCAGCAATGATTTCCCACAGGTATTAAATGCAGTGTGCCGTGGAGGTGATTTGTAACCTTTCATGTATCCATAAGCAATTTAGAAGTTTGTTTCCTTGCTTGGTTTTTGGAAATTGCTTCCTATTAAAAAAAATCTGGCTTGATTGTTAGCCATCATCTATACTCTCACGGCAAGAAAGAGTGAAAAGATAATTCAACCTACAGGTGAATGTTCAGTATTATGGAGCCACTTTATCAAATTAGCCAGTACCAATTATCATCTAGGGTAGAAGGAAAGAGTTGTATCATGAGAACCCCTCCCCCTGTCTTGCACTCCATAAATATACACGAAACATATATAGGTCAGGGATCTACAGTTGGACTGAGTCAATTTATCCTTCTCAAAATTTTGATCAAAGTCTCACAGAAAGTCAGGCAGCAGTTATCTCTGTCTCATAAAGAGTGCTGTTAAGCAAAAGGCAAATATGTGCTGAGAAGATCACTGTTCTACACGGAGGAGAGAGAAGGTGAGAAGTGACCCTGACTGCATAACCACTGGCACCAGAAGGAGAGAAGTTGTCCTGAAATTATCTATATTCTTTTACCATTGGCCTTTCCCTCCAATATATACTCCAGAACACGTTATTATAGTGACGCATTTCTAATACTCTCATTGAATCCTGGAACAATGAAAAAGTGCTATGAATGGTTGTTGACGGAAATAAATTATGGTCATCACATGGTAATATGTACAGGATGTTCTCGTTTTATAGGAAATATGAACACATTTGCTTAGAAAAGAATCTGGACGTATAAGTACCATGTACTAATATTACTTGTCTCTTGTGGGTGGATTTTACTCTTCTTTTACCTGTGTGTGTTTTCATGAATTATTGCAATGATTGTGCATTGTTTTATACTAAAATAGCAATCAGAAACTTAATGAGTGAAAGATGCCCTTTGGTTGAAGATTTTGGTTGTTGGAGGAAATCCTCTATTTTTAGACCGTATAATAGTGCAAAATGAATAGCATGGGGGCTAAAGTCATCTGTCTGGTTTTGCCATTTCCTAGCCATGTGACCTTACGTATGTTCTTTCCTTCATTTTATTCACATTGAAATTGTTCGGGTGGTCCTAATGAAGAAAGGGAATCAGACAGGAGTTTTGAACAATGGATTACCATTTGTGCAAAAGACTTTCATAAAAAGTGCATTCCAAGTAAAAAGACCAGTGTGTCAGTTGGTTTTTGCTGGAGTAAAAAAGTTACCCCCAAATAAAATGCAAAAACTTAAAAAATTTTTTGAAATAATAAAAATTCAAGGGAAACGGACTTTGGCCCAGTGGTTAGGGCGTCCGTCTACCACATGGGAGGTCCGCGGTTCAAGTCCTGGGCCTCCTTGACCCGTGTGGAGCTGGCCCATGCGCAGTGCTGATGCGCGCAAGGAGTGCCGAGCCACCCAGGGGTGTCCCCCGCGTGGGGGAGCCCCATGTGCAAGGAGTGCACCCATAAGGAGAGCCGCCCAGCGCGGAGGAGGGAGCAGCCTGACGAGGAATGGCGCCGCCCACACTTCCCGTGCCGCTGACGACAACAGAAGCGGACAAAGAAACAAGACGCAGCAAAAAGACACAGAAAACAGACAACCGGGGTAGGGGAGGGGAATTAAATAAATAAATAAAAAAAAATTCAAAAATAAATAAAATTTTAAAAAAATTTTGGTATCACTGTAAGACCTGTTATCTGTAGTCTGGTACATACAATGACATTTTCTTCCATTTATTCCCGCATTTTTTTTTTCATTTTTATCTTCAAAGAAGTTTTAGTTTACAGAATATAGGGGATTCCCATATACCCAACATCCTCCCCCTTTCCCCCTTTCCCACATTAATAACATTTTACAGGTAGATGGTACATTTATTACAATTGATATACAAATATTGAAGCATTGTTACTAACCATGGTCAATGATTTCCATTATGGTTTATATTTTGGACCATACATTGTTACAAATTTTGAAGAAATTTAACATGGCTTGTATCCATCATTGCAAGATCATGTAGACCAATTCCATTGCCCCCAAAATGCTGCATGTTCCATCTATTCTATTCCTCCCTCCTCCTCCCCTCAGGACCCTCAGCAACCACCAAGCTTCACTCCTTGAAGAACTAGATTCATAGTTACTTGCAACAGCATTGAGGGCTTGACAAACTGGCCTGTCCTCCCCTACTAGGCGCTGCCTGTGCTCTTGAGAGACTCCCGCCCCTCTCTTTGAGATCACAGCAGGACTCCCCAGGATGGGAGTCCAACACCTTCCCCTTCATTGTGTTGGTCTCCACTCACTGATGTAATGCACTATGACAGAATGAACATGCACACACTCCCTAGAAGCCTGCCCCGGTGTGCCTTATCCCGCATGCCCCCTACATCCAACACCTTGAACCAGTAACCCCACCTGCCATATTTGCCAAAAGAACATTATAATGTTGCAGTTTCAACCACATACCTGCAAATCCCCAGATTTCATCTGCTCCCTCCCTCTACCCTTCCCCCAGTCCCATGGATAGTCCAACCCCCTCTCCCTCCATCACAGAGCAGCACCGCCCAATCCATTAGCATCACTGCACTACATCATGCCATCCTCTGCGCAACTACACCCTTCCACCTTATCATAGATTTTGCCCCTGTGGGCATTGGCTCACAATCCTCCACTCGCTTTCTGTCTCCAATAAAAATATCTTCCAGACTCTAGCTCTGTGTCTGATCAATTTGCTTAATTCACATCAAGGAGGTCATGTAATATTTGTCCTTCAATGCCTGGCTTGCTTCCCTCAACATTAGGTCTTCAGGGTTCCTCCATGTTATCCCGTGTGTTAATACTGCATTCCTTCTTACAGCTGAGGAATATTCTATTGTGTGTATGTACCAGAGTTTGCTTGTCCTTTCATCTGATGATGGACATTTGGGTTGTTTACAACTTTTGGCAATAGTGAATAATGCTGCTATGAACATTGGTGTGCATGTATCTGTTTGAGTCCCTGCTTGCAGTTCTTCTGGGTATACCCAGAAGCAGGATTACTGGATCATATGGCAGTCCTGTAGTTAGCTTCCTGAGGAACTGCCAAACTGTCCTCCAAAAATGTTGCACCATTCTGCATTCCCACCAGCAGAGGATAAGGGTTGCCATTCCTCCACATCCTCTCCAGCACTTGCAGTCCTCTGTTTTTTAAATATCTGCCAGTCTAATGGGTGTAAGATGATTTGGGGAATTCCTAAATATTCCTACTCTGGATAAAGAACAATAATGGTACTGACAGGAAGGGTTTCATCACTCTTATTTGGCTCATTTTATCAAATTGGTAGAGTATGTTATGATTTCATCAACATCTCAATGACCACCACTATCATGACTATTATATTTTACCTTTATTACACATCTGCAGGCATTGAGTTAAGTGCATCAAAAAAATTACCTTGTGTCACTAACACAGAATCTTTATGAGTTCAATACAATTATTATGTATATTTACAGGTGAGGAAAGTAGATTGTAGTTTTTTGGTTTTTTTTTAATGTTGGCTTTATGATGGGGGCTGTCCTATTTGTCTTAACATCTGTATGTCTTGTGTCTAATGCATACTTCTTGAGCAAGTAAATGTATGATTATCCCAAGGTTATACAGGTATTGTTCTTTCAATGAACCTAACCCAGGCATGGCATATTTCACAACTCATCACTAAAATTCCTCCCTTGTTCTATACACATGGCCAAAGCTGATAATAGAAGAAATTGTAACAATAAGATAATGAAGTAGTTTATTTGATCTAGCCTCTGCCTAGAAAATGTTAAAGGGGAGTCAGACCAATCTGGTAAATTGAACCATTTTAACATGCTTACGAAACTATCAAAGAGTGATCAGTTTTAGCTCAAGTGTGAGTGTGGGTAGTCTTATAGGAAATAATCCAAGCAATCTGGCATGATTTTTCAGGAGCCAGGTAATAAAGTTACATAATCTGTGTGCAAATCCTGACATTGTGACCCAGTCAACTTGCTTGGTCTCTTTAAATTTAAACATCATCTATAATTTAGAGATATGGTGATATAACAAAGCTATGGCAATTAAATAAGATAATGACAGTAAAATACTAAGTCCAGTAACTGGTGTCTGGTGTATATTAGTGCTCAGTTTATCTTTTTTTTTTTTTGAGTCCATGACTGATGCCTCAGATATAATATGTTTAATTCAACCTGATTAAGATTGTGAAGCTGAACTTGATAATGAGATGGAGCCCTGGATTTTAGAGGAAGACTTGGATAAGGGTATGAATAAAAACTGGGGTATTTGCTGGCCTTACTTCTCAGGGAATGCTTTGCTTTTTGGTTATGTGTTGTTAGCATGCTGACTTTCATCTCCTCAGTGTACTGCCTTTGTAAGTGAACCATGTGTGAGGATATTTGATTCAGCTTAAAACAAAGATTACTATATATTATCCTGTAACAGATTTAATTTATAAAATTCATTCTAGATGTGAGTTGTGTATACTGAGGTACAAATTTGTCATTTTATTTGTCAATGTGAAAAATTTAAATAGCTTGAACACAAATTAGTTTGAAATAGATATGGTTAGTTTGGAAAACAGTTTTCTTTTAGAAATTTAATAAATTATGAAATACAGTGCTTTTAGGGAAAAGTCTATGCAATTTAATTTGCCTAATAGATTTTGGAAATGAAACAAAAAAGCAAACCAATAAAAAAGCTGTGTAAAAACTATTGGCTGAGGAAGGGCACTTGCAATTCACAAATATAGCACAAGATGGCAGACATGAGCTTTGCATTTTTAAAGTTTAGTTTTAGTCCACTCTAAGCAACTGCTTATTGACTGTTTTTAGCGACAATCATTTAGAAAAGGCCTTAGGGATCAATTTTTGACTCTGAAAGCAACTCCTATTCTCTTATTAGATTGTTAGCACAAATTGATATATGCTGTGCACATAGAAGGCCCACAGACTATGAAGCAGAGAAAATAAGAGTACATTGTAATATATTTTATTGAATAAATACATTTGAAAATTTCCAAGCTATAGCTATTGCTAGAAAGACATAGAAATGAAATAACTCAATAAGGTCTAACTCCTTTAATAAGGTTATGCTTCTTTTGGTAGTATTCCCTGGATCAGCAGCATAAGCAACAACTAGGAATTTGCTGAAAATGCAAATTCTCATGACCCAATCCTGGTTTACTGAATTAGGACTCTAATGAGCAAAGTAATCTGTTTTAATAAGTTGTCCAGTTGATTATAGTGCCCTCTGAAGTTTGAGAACCACTGACTTTGAGGAGATATGAAGTATAGGAGAGACTCTTAATTGATTATTTTTATTCAGGTTTAATTGATGAAAATGCAGTGATAATTAACAAGGCAGCTGATTGTTTCATTTGAGTTAGTGTTAAAACACAGTCAAGTATGCTGTATAATGAACATGAAAAAGTACACAGTTTATATAGACTCAGAAAGGTAGACTCCCATTACTTTATTTTCACACATTTTTATAAAGAATGAAGATTTCATTTTATATTTTTTCCCTTAATTTGTACAGAAAATAATTTTTTTGTGATTGTAATTTTACAAATGAAATAATACTAAGTAAAAATACTTAGTAAGTATGTAAGTAAGTATAGAAATAATACTAAGTAAAAAACATGGTTATTCCAAGGACTGTAGAATCATCATTGGGAAGGAAAAAAATGTTTTCATAGTCAAGCCTTCATACAGTTCCTCCTTCACTGCAATAAAAAAGCACAAGCATTTTTAATGAGCAAATCACTTAGGTCATGTTTTCATTTTCAGATAAGAGTAGATATTTGAAAATTTTATATCTATGTGGCAATTTTATCCTAAATATTAATCTGCCTCAGCTAAATGGATATTTGTTAATTTTTAAAAATTAATGAATTCAGAATTTTTTAAAAGAATACCTAAAGTCCCAGTTCCTATTAAGAGGCAGTATTTATTAAATGCTGTACACCACTTGTAATGCACAAATACACAAATTCAGTCTATTAGAGGCAAACTTTTCTTCTTATCCATAATGCTAAATATAGTTTTTACATGATTTCAATAAATGGATTAATTGTAATTCATATTAGGTGCTTATAAAGTTAATGACAAGAGCAAAAACCATAAGTGATCATTTTATCATGACATTCTGTATGTAATTACGTGTCTCTTCCTCACTTTAATGGTGGCCGATATAATAATGTTGAAACATGATCCTTAGACTTGGATTTTATATTCTGGCCATAGTTTAAATGTTCTGAATATTACTTTAAAATGCATGTGTGTTGTGAATTTTCTTCTAATTTATATATATACAATGTTTAAACCAGAACTTTCAAATAGAAACATAGACACATTTTTTCATTACCACATACCTGAGAATGCTAGCTAAAAAAACCTAACTTAAATAATAAAATTAATTTGATGTGAATGTGTGTGTGTCCAGATGTAGTTGTGAAGGGTAAGGAAGGATATCAGAAGGAGGTGGGGCTACTTTCTTGGCCTATGAGGTCCTTTATATAATTTACAGTCTCTTTATAAAACTCGAGTCATTTTTTCTACTAAGGCCTTATTTCCTCTCCAGTTTGACCTCATTGCACCCAAGTTTCAACATCCGAATTTTAAGACTTTCAAAACTGAGGAATTTGGCTAATAAAATTAACCATGCTGTTTGTAAGAAGGCTTTTGGAAATTATCATTTACTTCCATCTGTTCTTAGCTCATTGCAGAACAAAAAGAGGAAACCTTTTTTTGGACATCACTTTGAGAGCTGTAGTTTAATAAACCACCTGCTAGCTGCAGAATTTGTGTGGGTGTAAAGTCACAAAATCCCTGACATTAAATATCTCCAAAGAATGTGATGTGGAAACTTTGAGAGTGGAAAATGGATAAAATGAAATTTAGATATGATGCATTTTGATGTACATTTACTCTCAAGTAGTCAAAAGAAATGCACATTAGTGAGTGAAATCCTCAACGTGATGAAGTAAGACATATTCTGGAGATTTCTCCCCTCGTAATCAACTAGTAAAAGAACAAATCTTACATTTTTGGAATTCTGGAAGATGACAGAGGCTGGAGAAAGACTCCACAAATGATGAATCAAAGAAAAAGAAAAATAATCTCCAAGATTAGTAGATTTTTCTCAGCCTCTCCAATCTGGACCCCTCCTGCCCACTTGGTCCTGCACAGATTGGGAGTCATGCAGAGAGAGCAGAGCCTGGGTCCCTCTTGCTGCAGATGCAGACTATAGAATCACTCTCAATCATAAGTTCAAACCCCATGATATCCAGGCCTAGAGGCCCAAGTCCACTGAGAACCAGGTTAGAACACAAGCTGCTGAGGAGTGCTGCATACAAAAGGACCCCTGGGATAAAGGGGAGAATCTGCAGCAGGAGTATTGGCAAGAGGTGTACACATTCAATCTGGGCTGTATTTGCTGGACCACCCCAACACAAAACGGACCTTTCTGGATTCACTGCATCTGGGTCCTTGAGCAGGATACAATAATGGGGAAGGAACTGGGGAGCATTAAAAGCTCACACACAAAAAATAAAGGGTGAGGTGACTGAGCTGCTGTAAGACAGGATGAGTCCCGGAACTGACAAGTATAAGGAAAAGGGAGCACTGAATGAGGGAGAAAATGTAAACAAATCATAGATACTGGGGAGAAAATTATGCAAAAAAAAATGAACAGAATAGACCAAGATTTCCAGAGAAGTCTTAGAGGAAGGAAGCTTTCTCTTGAAGGTGAAACATTTGCAAAAAAATTGCAATATTAAAAATTTTCTTGCATTATCCAGAGCAAGAATCAGATGAAAAGCTGAAATACAGTGCCATCCAGCTGCCCAATGGGATCGAAGCACCTGCTCAGTTACAGATGGAATGGGCATCACCATCCCAGAATCCTCAGGATTGGGAAATGAACTATAGTCTAAAGTAGACTTACCAGTGTTCTACTATAAACTTACCATGATTCTGGCAATTGAAGAACTTATATCACTGATGTGGCAACAGTTGCCACTGGAGGTTCTGAGTGAAGGGAGAGGGAAAAACAGGTGTAATATGAGGACATTTTAAGGAGTTGGAATTGTCCTGAATGACATTGCAATGACAGGTACAGGTCATGCCATAACCTACAATATTGTGTGGGAGAGAAGGTAAACTACAATGTAAACTTTGATCCATGCTTAGTGGCAATGCTCCAAAATGTGTTCATCAATTGTATTGAATGTACCACACTAATGAAGGATGTTGTTAATGTTAGGAAAATTGGGAAGGGGTGGGCAGTGGGGCATATTGGAGCCCCCTATGCTTTTTTAATGTGACATTTATGTAATCTAAAGTTTCTTTAAAATAAATTAATTAATTAATAATTTTTTTAAAAGGCTGAGGAAACCTGAACAGTTAAACATGGACTACTCTAAAGGCACAGAAAAAATTGGACCAAACATCAAAGGAGAGGATTAACATAATGCCAATCAACAATAAAACTCTAGAGAAGAGGGAGAAATTGATCTTTAGAGTTAACATATCAAAATAATCAGATGCTCTGACATCAGCAAAAACTACAAGCCAAACTAAGAAACAGGAAACAATAGCTCAATCTAGGGAACAAATTAAAATTTCAGAAGAGACACCAAGTTTGGAATACCTTATCAAAGAAATTCAAACAAATCTCCTACATCAATTCAAGGAGGTAAAGGGAAATGTGGATATAGAACTAAAGGATGTCAAGAAGATAAGATGTGAGCATAGAAAAGAATTTGAAAGTTTAAAGAGAAATAACAGAAATTATGGGAAGAAAGGCACAATAATGGGATTAATAATTCACTAGGTAATCAACAGCAGATTTGAACAGGCTGAAGAAAGAATCAGTGAGTTAGAAGACAAGACAATTGAAATCATATGGTCAGAAGTACAGATAGAGAAAAGAACGTTTAAAATGAGCAGGGTCACAGATATTTGAGTGACAGCATGAAGTGTACAGCATATGCACCATAGGTGCCCCAGAAAGACAACAAAAGGGAAAATGAGCAGAAATAATATTTGAGGAACTAATGGCTGAAAATTCCCCAAATCTAATGTATATTTCCAAGAAGTGCACCCTACTCCAAACAGAATAAACTCTAGTAGATGTACACCAAAACACATACTAAACATAATGTCAAATGCCAAAGATAGAGAATTCTGAAAGAAGCAAGAGAAAAGATTTATTCACCACATATAAGGAATCCTTAACAAGTCTAAGTGTTGATTTCTCATCAGAAACCATGGAGGCAAGAAGTCAATGGTATGAAATATTTAAGGTACTGAAAGGGGAAAACTGCCAGCCCAAAACTCTTTATCCAGTAAAATTGTCTTTCAAAAAAAGGGAGAAAAGTTTAAACCATAATGTAAATGATAGAGTATGGTTAGCAGAAATGCTTCAATATTTGTTTATAAATTGTAATAAATGTACCACATTAATGAAAGATTATGTTAATAGGGGAAAAAGTGAGGGGGTAAGGGATGGGCAATATGAGAATTCCCTATATATTCAAAATATAGAGAGGTAAGCTTCCTCAACAAGATTAAGTTCATATATGAAAAACCTGTAGCTAACATCATACTCAATGGTGAAAAATGGAAAGATTTCCTTCTAATATCTGGAACAAGACAAGGATGCCTACTGTCACTACTGTTATTCAACATTCTAAAGGAAGTTCTAGCCAGAGCAGTTAGGCAAGAAAAAGAAATAAAAGGCATCCATGTTGGAAAGAAGAAGTAAAACTTCAACTACTTGCAGGTGGAATGATCCTATAAATAGAAAGTCCCCCAAAATCTACAACAAAGCTACTAGAGCTAATAAGTATTCAGCAAAGTGGCAGGGTACAAGATCAACATGGAAAAATCTGTAGTGTTTCTATACACAAGTACTGGGCAATCTGAGAAGGAAATCAAGAAAACAATTCCACTTATAATAGCATCTAAAAGAATCAAGGAATCTAGGAATAAATTTAACCAAGGATGTAAAGGACTTACACACAGAAAACTACAACACTTTGCTAAAAGAAGTCAAAGAAGATCTCAACAAATGGAAGGACATTCCATGCCCATGGAAAACTAAATATTAAGATGTCAATTCTATCCAAATTGATTTACAGATTCAACATAATTCCCATAAAAATTCCAACAGTTTACTTTGAAGAAATGGAAATGCCAATTATCAAATTTATTTGGAAGGGAAAGGGGCCCAAACTAGCCAAAAACCTCTTGAAAAAGAACAAAATTGAAGGACTCATATTTCCTGACTTTAAAGCTTATTACAAAGAAACCATGGTCAAAACAACATGGTAGTAGCACAAGGATAGACATATAGACCAATGGAATCAAACTGATAGTTCAAAATAGATCCTCACATATGTGGCCAATTGATTTTTGGCAAAGCTGGGAAAGAACAGTCTCTTCAATAAATGATGCTGGGAGAACTTGATATCCATATGCAAAAGAACGAAGAAGGACCCATCTCTAACACCATATACAAAAACAAACTTAATATGGATCACAAATCCTAAATAAAAGAACCAGAACTAGAAAACTCCTAGAAGAAAATGTAGGGAAGCATCTTCAGGTCCTTGTGTTAGGCAATGGTTTCTTAGACGTTACACCCAAAGTGCAGACAACAAAAGAAAAAAATAGATTTAATAATGAAAAACTTTTGTGTATGAAAGAACTTCATTATGAAAGTGAAAAGACAACCTACTCAATGGTAGAATATATTTGAAAACCACATATCTGATAAGATTTTAATATACAGAATATATAAAGAAATCCTATAACTCAACAATAAAAGACAAACAGCCCAATTAAAAATGGGCAAAAGACCTGAATAGACATTTCTCCTAAAAGGATACACAAATGACTAAAAAGCACATGAAAGATGCTCAACATCATTTTCTCTTAGGGAAATGCAAATCAAAACCACAATGATATAGTATTTCACACCCACTAGTATGGCTACTATTAAAAAAAAATACACAAAACCCAGAAAATTAGAAGTGTTGAAGAGGATGAGGAGAAATAGGAACTCTCATACATTGCTGGTGGGAAATGAAAATTGTGCAAACTGCCATAGAAGACGGTTTGCCAGTTCCTGAGAAATAATTACTGTATGACCACACAATCCCTCTTTTAGGTATATATCCCAAGTTTTGAAAGCAGGAACTAGAGCAGGTGTTTGCATGCTGTTGTTCATGAGAGCATTATTCACAATTGCCAAAAGATGGCATCCACCCAAGTGTCAATCAACCAATGAATAGATAAACCAAATGTATCATATACATGCAATGAACTATTGTTAAGTATTTAAAAGGAATTAACTTCTGGTTTATACCACAACATGGATGAACCTTAAAGACATTATGTTGAGTGAAATAAGATAGACACAAAAGGACAAATACTGTCTGATCTCACTGATAATGAAATAATTAGAATCAGGACACTCATAGGGTTAGAATCTAGAATACAGGTTACCAGGGCTGGCTTGGGGGTAAGGAATAGGGAGTTAATTCTAAATTTGTGCAGAAATTTATATTTGGACTGGTTAAAACTTGTTGGAAATGAATGGTAGTACAAAAATGTGAGTATATTTATCAGCACTGAATTAAATATGAGTGGGATTACAAGGAGAAAATTTAGATCATATAATGTTACTAGAATAAATATTAAAAGATAAAACACAGAGTTGTAAAAAAAATGCATATTAGCATATTATATTGCAGACTTCCCTTTGTGGCCACAGGATGCTTTTAACTCTTCTCTTTATTGGAATTATTGCAGTAATGCATTTATCTTTACCCAGAGGCACTTAGAGCAAACTGAAATTCCCTCCCAGCAGCAAAAGAATGTGATAATGTGTTCTGTGGAACATTACAGAGGAAGGCACTAAGTAAAGGCCACTTTCATTATTAAAATAAAAACCTATAACTCCAAGCTTCACACTGAAAGGGGGATTTCTGGATAGGGAGGACCAATAACTAAATGAAACCAACTCTATCCTTCTGAGTTTCACTTTCCTTTGATGTTTCTTGTACTTCCTTCGGTTTGTACCATACTGGTTTTAGGTTGCTAGTGACAAATTAGCTCCAGCTTGAATAAAACCTCTTTTTCTGATGTCCCTAGGCACATTTGAATAGCTTAAACTACAGGTTTGAAAGAGGAAAAGTAAAAAATGAAACAAAGACTATGAGGAATAAACATATCTGACATATAAGGACCTATTTTATTCAAGATAAAATTAGTTTTTCTATGTCTTACTGGTTCAATCCCATTATCTCTAAGCCCAAGGGGGTGAAATGATCTTGCCTGGGTTTCTCACATATCCTTGCCTGTTCAGACCTCTTTACATTCCAAGTAAAGGGAGCTCAAATTTTCTTTTGTTATTCAAGGTCTTCCTTTGGATTCCCATTTCCTACTTGAGTACAGGCTTGTTGGCCAGATGACCAACATTGTAGAAGTCACTGTGTCATTAGTTGCTTGCTGGCACAGTGACTAAAACTGAATTTCACTGGCTGATTCAGGAGTAGGGAATTGTATTAAATTAACCCCAACTGCCTAGAGTGAAGTGAGTGGGGTGGCTGTCAAAGCTGGACAACTAGAGAGACAAAATCTCAGGTTCAATTGCAGGGGCCAGACTCTGAAATCAAGGCAGGATCACAGTACCAGAATTTTGAATCTGGGATCAGAAGGAACAGAAAAATAAAGGGTGGGTAGTTCATATTTGTTAGAGTTGTGGTTTGTCTTATAGACCTCAATGTGTATCTGTTGTATGACTTAGTTGAATGACCTCCAGCTTCAGAGGTACAGTGACAAATGATCTCAACTTTCAGATGAAATACTGGTCTCCACCTACTTTTTCCTTATTTCCTGTTAAATAAATGATGTTAATATAATATATAAATACATTCTTAGGTAATGTATATTGTAATACTGCTAATTGAGTACTTTCTATGTATATGACAATTAACATTTATTATTTGAATCCTTAAAATAATTTAAAAATGTGTATTATCAAGTTTGAGTGATAAGGAAACTGCAGCTCATAAAATTTAAATACCTAGTTCCAGGTCACATAATGATTAAGTGGTTGAGCCCATATTCAAAGTCAGTGTTTGTCTTCACCATTCCCAGCTATTTTTTTAAACAAATTGTGGCCCATAGTAACAGGTGGAACATTGCTTCACACAAAGGCTAGAAGGAAACATGTTGCAATAAGCAGAGTCTATTTTCAAATGCATTTGTCAACTACTAATCACTAACTTTGGGCAAGATTTCTCAGGCTTTCTAAGGGTAAACATTGTGTAATATCTAGCTTATAGGGCTGTACTAAGAATTAAATGAGTGATAGCATGTGGAAACATGATAAATGGTTATCTTTCCACTGCTGCACCAACATCCTTTCTACTGGTAGGTAAGAACAGGCTAACATTACCACTGCTCACCATATTGTTCATAGGAAGCTTGGCATCTTCTCCAACAATTCTTATTATAGAAGTTGTGGAACATTTATTGATTTATTGCTTGGTTGTTTGATCAGAGCTTGATATAAGAGTACTCATATACTCAGAAAACAGGAAAGACAGAGAGGTCTGGATCGCAAAAGAGTTGTTGAAAGGAAGGAGGACAGTGGACCCTGGGCAGGATATCTAGAGATCTATCTAAACAGGGCCACTGGAACACTTTTCTATGGATAAAGTCAGGCATTATTCTAGTCGTTGGTCTTTGGCTGATATGAGGGAGAGTTTCCCATTGTTGGCTCACAGAGCCACTCAAAGAACTCTGAAGTTTTTCTTTCCTGTGCAGTGACTTTGAAGGGCCCAGGGGATTTCTGTTAGTCCTCCCTCAGGAATGTTGTAGAATGATGTTGAGAATGTCTGTTTTAGTGAGTAGGCTGAGACCAAAATCCTGGTTGGTTAATAAGAAGGAGCAGTCATGTGATTCCTTATGTTTAATTAAAGACCATGAGATTTTGATAAGATTTTAGCCCTTACCATGATGCCTCAGCCAAATTCTAATTTGGCTAAATCTCAGTCTCCTAAGAAATTATCAGTAATGGAATACATAGTGGCTTTGGGGAAGGACTGATAATGTATTGAGCAGCAAAAGTGGAACCTCTGAGTATTAATAAAGGGAAAAAAAACCACAATGAAATCAGTAGTCCCTAGTTAATGCAAGGGAAAGTAAATGGTTCCTGTTTGTCCAGTATGTTTAACTAACTGAGGGCTATCTGCCTAAAATGAAGGGCTTTCTTTTCACTGTAATTAATTGATTTAGATAGTACTTAACTGTTAACAATTGAAATAAAAGTTTTTAGATCTATAGGTTAACTTTTAAAAGTATATCTTTGAGAGTGTTTTTTTAATGCATTCCTTGAAATCAGTCTATACAATAAATAGTTTTCATAGTAAAAGAAGTAAAAAAGTAATACTTCTGAATAATTTTTCTGGGCATCCACCTTTCCAACAATTTCTGACTTGTATTCCTTTGCTATGAGAAAATGACTACTTCTGATTAGTGAATTTGGAATAATTTAATTTCTTGGTTATCATATACTTTGAGTAAGAAATATTTAATATGTTTCTAGAAAAATGATTTAAAGAAGAAAAGAGTGAAGGGATTCCAAGTTCTGAAACTTTATTTGGAAACAGTGTTCAAAGGGTACTTATGATATACCCTATAACTTTCTGAAATGTGTTTCGAATAATTTTTGAAAAGGTAGTTTTACAAGTGAGGTTTCTCAACAGGACGTTTTAAACTTAAGTCAGTAAATAAAGCAGAGGGAAAGATGTTCTCATCTTCCCAAACACAAGAAATGCAGGATTATACATTGATACATGGGAATACATAGAGTAAATTTCTTAAAAAATTGGGGTTGCAGAGGTGGAAGGGCAAGATGGGAGCAGAGTAAAGAGCTCCAAGAGTCAGCTCATTCTACAGGGCAGTTGGTAAGCACCCAGAGTTATCTAAAGCACATGTCTGGGGAACCCAGGAGACCAGAAGAGCATACTTCAATATCCTTGAAAGAATGGAAGGAGGAGACTGTCCATCTGCTGTGAAGATTCATGAGCAGAGTAATCCTTGACATGGAGGCTGGTGTCCATTTTCCAGTGGTGGTACAAGTCACCTCAGGAGCCATTCTGTGACTCGAGTTGGAATCTCCATTTCCCAAAAATGGGGGCAGAAGAGTGATCAGGCACTGACTTCAGCTACTGGTTAATAAATTTGGTTGGCTAAAGTATGATCCAAATAGCAGCTGAGGTTTGAACTTGTCCAAGTCAAAAAGAAGCCAGTAGCTAGCACTTTAACTCCATCACTGGAATGACGGGAAGTAGGGCTGATTGAAAATCATAGTGATGAAAAGGTTTGGCCTCTTTCCACCCAGATTGGATTGCTGCCCTAGTCTAGACTGTCAGGAAGGAAGCTAGGGATACCTTCATTGATCTCTTTGGGCAACTGGAGGTGCTTTCAGCCCACACAGACTAGTTTGTTCAGTGACTTTGAAGGGAGAAATAGATGTCACTACAGTAATAGTTGGAGACTTCAATATATGCTCTCAGCACTACATGGAACATCAGGGCAGAGGACCAAAAAAGAAACAGTTTGAATAATATGATAAATGGACTAAACCTAATAGACACTTACAGAGCATTGCATCCCCAAACAGCAGGGTATACGTTCTTCTCAAAGACTCATGGATCTTTCTCCAGGATAGACCATATGTTGGGTCACAAAAGATCTCAATATATTCAACAAGATCAAATCATACAGAGCACTTTCTTGAATCATAATGGAATAAAATTGGAAATCAACAACAGGCAGAAAAAAGGGAACATTCACAAATATATGGATATTAAACGACTCTTAAATAATCAGTGGGTCAAAGAAGAAATTGTGAGAGAAATCGAGAAATATCTCAAGATAAATGTGATTGAGAATACAAAATATCAGAACCTATGGGATGTGTTGAAGGCAGTGCAGAAAGGGAAATTTATAGTCCTCAATGCTTACATTAAAAAAGAAGAAAGAGCTAAAATCAGTGACCTAACTACACAGCTGTAGGAACTAGAAAAAGAATAGCAAAATATTCCCAAAGCAAGTAGAAGGAATCAGAGCAGAAATAAATGAAATTGAGAACAAAAACAATAAAGAGAATTAGCAAAACCAAAAGTTGGTTCTTTGAGAAGATTGACAAAATTGACAGACCCTTAGCTAGACTGACGAAGAAAACAAGAAGATAAAAACAAATAAAATAAAAACTGTAAATGGGGACATTTCTACCTCGCCCCACAGAAATAAAAGAGATAATATGAGGATACTATAAACAACTGTACACCAAGAAACTAGACAATGTAGATGAAATGGAAAAGTTCCTAGGAACATACAAACAAACTACACTGACCCTGGAAGAAATAGAAGACCTCAACAAACCAATCACAAGCAAAGAGATTGAAACAGTCATTCAAAAACACCCCAAAATGAAATGCCTAGAACCAGATGGTTTCACAGGTGAGTTCTACCAAGCATTCAAAGAAGATTTAATACTAATCTTCCTAAAACACTTCCAAGAAACTGAACAAAAAGGAACACTACCAAAAGCATGCTATAAAAGCCAGTATCGCCCTAATACCAAAGTCAGTTAAAGGTATTATGAAAAAAGAAGATTACAGACCTATATTCCTAATAAATATGGATGCAAAAATCCTCAATAAAATATAATACTTGCTATTCAAATCCAACAATACATTGAAAGGATTATTCACTATGACCAAGGGGTTTTATACTAAGCATGCAAGAATGGTCCAACACAATTAAGTCAATCGGTGTAATACACTACACTAATAAATCAAAGAAGAAAAAAAAAAATCACATGACCCTATTGATTGATGAGAAAATGCATTTTACAAAATACAGCATTCTTTCTTGATAAAAATACTACAAAATATAGGAATTGAAGGAAACTTTCTTAACATGATAAAGGCCATTTATGAAAACCGATAGCTAACATTGTACTCAATGGTGAAAGAATGAAAGCTTTTCCACTGACAACAGGAACAAGACAAAGATCCCCACTGTCATCACTGTTGTTCAGTATGGTGCCAGACATTCTAGCTAGCTCTATCAGGAAAGAAAAAAAATAAAATAAAAGGCATCCAAATCAGAAAGGAAGAAGTAAAACCTTCACCATTTGAAGATGATAGGATCTTATACCTAGAAAGGCCTGAAACATCTACAACAAAGCTGCTAGAGCTAATAAAGTATTTTGTCAGTGGCAAGATACAATATTAATATGAAAAATCAATAGTGTTTCTGTATATTAGTAATACACAATCTGAGGAGGAAGTCAGGGGAAAAAAATTCCATTTTCAATACCAACTAAAACAACAAAATATTTAGGAATAAATTTAACCAAAATGTAAAATGCTTGTATTCAGAAAGCTACAAAGCATTGTTAAAAGAAATTTTTAAAAGACCTGAATGGATGGAGGAACATCCTGTGCTCATGGATTGGAATACTAAATATCGTTAAGATATTAATTCTATCCAAATTGATACACCGATTCAATGCAATCCTCATAAAATTTTCACCAGCACTTTTAAAAGGAATGGAAAACAAAATTGTCATATTTATTTGGGAGAGTAAGTGGCCTCAAATAGCCAGAAACATCTTAAAATGGAAGCATGAAGTTGGGTAACTCTCACTTCTTGACTTTAAAGCATATTACCTAGCTAGAGTGGTAAAAACAGCATTGCACTGGCATAATGATAGACCATTGGGATGGGATTGATGGGTCAGAAACAGACTGTCACATCTATGGTCAAGTGATTTTTGACAAGGCAGGCAAACCCACCCAGTTGGGGCAGAACAGTCTATTCAACAAATAGTGCTGGAAGAACTGGATATCTATATCCAAAAGAAAGAAGGAAAGGAAAAAAGCTAGTACATAAATCTCATAGAAGAAAATGTGGGGAAACATCTTCAAAACCTGGTGATAGGTAGTGGATTATTAAACCTTACCCTGAAAGCATGAGCAATAAAGAAAACATGGATAAATGGGACCTCCTCAAACTTTTAAACACTTCTGCAATTCAAAGGACCTCATCAAGAAGGTGAAAATGCAGCCCACTCAATGGGAGAAAATATTTGGAAACATATCTGATAAGGGTTGATTTCCACTCTATATAAAGAGATCATTTAACTCAACAATAAAAGAGCAAGTAATCCACTTTAAAAATGGACAAGTCTTAAATTGACATTTCTCTAAGAGGAAATACAAATGGCCAAAAAGCACATGGAAAAAAAAGCTCAATATTCCTAGCTCTTAGGGAAATGCAAACCAAAATGACAATAAGATATCATTTCACACCACATAGAATGGCCATTATTAAAAAACCAGAAAACAGTAAGTGCTGCAGAGGATGTGGAAAAATAGGAACATTCCTTAATTGTTGATGCGAATATAAAATGGTGCAGCCTCTGTGGAAGACAGTTTGACATTTTTTCAGGAAGCTAAATATACAACTGCCATATGATCCAGCAATTCCTCTGTCAGGAATATATCCAGAAAAACTGAAATCTGTGATATGAATAAACATTAGCACACTGATGTTCCTAGCAGTGTTAGTCACAATTGCCAAAAGATGGAAACAACCCAAGTCTCCATCAGCAGGATGAACAAAATGTGGTATATACATATGATGGAATATTATGCTGCAGTAAGAAGAAATGAAATTGGGACACATATGATAACATGGATGAACCTTGAAGACATTATGCTAAGTGAAAGAAGCCAGACACAGAAGGAAAAATATTGCATGGTCTCACGAATATGAACTAAATACAAAAAATAAACGCATGGAGTTAAAACCTGGAGTAAGGAGGGATGAGGAGGAGTACTGATGTTTAATGCATGTAGAAGTTTTAACTTGATTGTAAAGTGGTGGCAATGGGTAGAGTTGCTGGTAATACATTATAGTAAATAGAACTAATGCAGCTGGTTTATAAATGGGATTCTGGCTAAAAGGGTAGTCTAGGGATGTAAATGTTACTTGAAAGAAAAAGAGAATAATCTATGGACTGAAGAGCAATAAACCCAGAGGTGGATGAAAATTGTGTCTAACAGTGAAAGTGCAAGAATATCCTACTTTGAACTAGAGCAGATATATATATCACTATTGCTGGGTGGTGGGAATGTGAAGAAGCATGGGAAAAAAAACAAGTAATGTAACCTCTGGACTATAGTTAACAGCAATACTGTAATATTGTTGCATCAGTGCCAAAGATGTACTGTGTTAATTATAGGGAGGTATGGAAAAAATATGCCAAATGAAAACACTATGAAACATAGTTAATGGTACTATTCTAATGCTATTATCTCATAATCTGTAACAAATATTCCACAATAGTGTGGTATGTTGGTGGAGGACTGTTGTTTGGGAATTCTACACACGTGCATGACTATTTTGTACGTTCACAAATTTTCTAATCAAAATATATTTTAAAAATTTGACTAACACAAGATTTCTTACCTTTCAAACATAAAATTTTTAGTCATTTAGTAGAAACTTTCTGTAACCACAATTTTTTCATTTAATACAAAAGCACTAAAGTAACGGAGTATAATGACTTTTGATCTTTGCTCAACTTTATTAGGGTTTGCCTATAATGTCCTTTTGCTAGTTTTGCTCAGGTCATGGATTTAAGAGGTCAGTCAACTTACAAATTCCATGAAGTATTTACCAACTATTTTCACTCTTTAACTTTTTCACCATTTATTATTATAATGATAATTGGTTGACTGTGGAAGAACCTGTGTTAGTCCTGTGGGTTAGTAGGTAGTTTCCCCCTAGGTGCTTTTACCAGTGCTATCTGATAGAACTTTATGAGACGACAGGAATATTCCATTTTTGCTCTCTATATGTGGCTACTGAGCACATGGAATGTGGATAGTTTGACTGAGACACTGAATATTTGACTTTATTTTAATTAAAGTTAAACGGTCTCACGTGGATAGTGACTGCCATAGTAGACAGCACAAGTAGACCTTGGAATGGGGGATGGTGTTTATGGTTTATGGGATTTCTGTTTCTGAGTAATTCAGTCTACATTTGTGGGCAACTTTAACACTGCCTTCTCTGATCATGTTCAAGAGTTTCCCTCAGTGGCTCCCATTTTGTGGGCAATAGAGTCTTACCAAAGAGATGAATGCCAACTTGCCAGTCGTTTTCACATATTACAATGTCTGGGCCATGCTCCTCCATTTAGTGGGTGGGGACCAGAGATGCTTTATGACCTGAAATGTGTAGGACAATCTGCACCATGAGAAGCTGCTCACCTCAAATGCTAGGAGCAACCATTTTGAGAAGCCCAATTCAACAAGTTGAGTTCTCTAAATATTGTGGTTTCATTTATGAGATCTTCAATCTCAGCCCTACTATAGCTAATTCTGCCTTCTATGATCTATATTTTGCCTCCTCAGGACCTCATTTCTTTATGTTTATTTTGTCCTGTATGTTCAACCACTTCATTTCTACATTTGGATACACTCTAGTCTTTCCTATCTTAATAAATTGCCCTTTCTTAATCCCACACCCTACAGCTGTGACTGTCTCCTCATCCCCATTCACAGCACCCTTTCCTGCCAATCTCAAAACAGATTTATTCTTCTAACTTTGGGAGAAACTTTTATTATCATAGTGGAAAGGAAACCAATGCCATATGTAGTTTCAAAATACACCATTTTATTACATAGACATATCATTTAGAAGTTCTATTTCTAAAACATACATATTTTTACATGTCTAAGCAGAGTCCACTTTTATTCCTTTATGACTATAATACCCACCTTTTTGTATCTAGACCTTACAAAACAATACTACACCAGTTTCACACATTTTTTCTAATTATCACATTGCTTTTCCCCAAGGGTAGGAACATACTAAAATTGTAATGTAGTTATTAAAAAATTCTAGCTTACAATTCAATGTATTGTGAAAATTAAACTTTTTCAAGCACATGAACAATATCTTCCCAACTTTTGCCACTTATTTCAAAAGCACGAGTACACATCCCAAATAAATCACTCTGACTGAGTCCTGAAAACATTGGAATGAAGTAATTATATTTAAAGGTATAACTGTACTTGATTAAACATATACTGTAGACTATTTGGATAATTGTGATGATTTCTTCTCTTCTTAATTCTATCTCAAAGTAATGATATGCCTACTTTTTGTCCTTTGATGTCTGATTTCACAAGTTATATCAAAAGCATTAAAACATCTTATTGATGTATTTTAAGTCTTTATTATACAAACATGTCTACAAATAAATGCCACTGAAAATTAGAGTTGGTAACTATTCTTTCAGTACAAAACTACATCTTTGCATAAATTCATTAGAACCACGTACACATAAAATTTCATTATACAGTTTACATTTTCAGTGGCAAAGATCTTGCTTGCTTGTGGCACCAAATGAATGGTGATACTGATTCACACTATTTGAGGCTGCATTTATGGACAACTTCTCTAAGCGACTTGGTAAAGAGGTTATCCAAATGAGTTGGGAGACTTCAAAAACTACATCACACAATCATTGTCCAGTTATTTCTGCTGAATAGATGTAGCCAGAGCTTTTTACTAGCTGGCTTATATAGGATAAGTGATTATGTTACTCTAAAATGAAAAGATCTTCATATTTCCATTAACTGAAATTCTTATTTTGTTAGTATAATTAAAATCCATAGTTTCTTTCTAAATTATATGTTCTTATAATGGATACCAAAGGTTGTAATTTACCTACGATTCAATAAGTAACATAAAAATGACTTGAAATTTCATTAACTTTGGGGAAAAAATAAAAGTATACAAAACAGTGAAAGTTATATAGTTAAATAGATTTCTTAACCTGTTGCCAGAGAAATATTCTCATAAGTGATGTCAAAGACCATGTTGTTTTCTTCCCTATATATTTTCATAACTTGCTATTTTAACATTCCATATGGAAGAGAAGGATTGGATTTAGCTCTAAAGATGTAAGTTTATTTTGTTTTATCCTCCTACAGAGAACTCTTTCAGATTCTTTGGGTATATGCTCTTTTGCAAGTGGTCTGTCCATATTATCCCTTGCGAATTGTGGAAAAAAAACACAAAATAAAATAAAACACCAAACCACCTAAATTACGTTATAGTAAAGCTAATTGCAACTTCTTTTGGAGGTATATCGTCTGTCCTTTTGTACAATTTAATGAGGCTATAAAATGTCTGAAATATGAGTATTATGAATAAGCATTAATCATCATTTCTATATTTATTAATGTGGAAGTATGTGATCTAAAAATCTAAATTATGTCCATAAATCAAATTACTAATAGCTATCACATGAATAGCATAATCATAGTAAAATAGTCAAATAATTAAATAATCTTTCTTGATTCTCAACTTGTGATTCAGATCACTCAACTTGATAAATACCAACCATAATGATATTTTCAAACAACAGACATATTAAAAAGAAGAATGGATAAATTTAGTAGAAATTAAATATGTGATTCCATGGACATAGAAAAGCCTTGGACACTTGCCTTGTCATCTTTGTGGAAATAAAATGTTGGTTATAACCCCACAGCATCACAATTTCTTTTCTACTACCTATTTACATTCATGTATGTTATAAATATATGCCATATATGTTTTCTATATTTACAGTATATACACATACACACATACAAACACACATATTTTATTCTTAGGCTCATTCATGAACATGCAGATCATCTGGCCAAATGACCAAAACACGTTTATTTTTCTTCAGGGGTATTCAATGACAACTTTTCACTCTTGTGCAAAAATGCAAAAATATCATACAGATTAGTATTCTCTTTCTAAAAAAATCTCTTTTTTATGCGTTAGGTTTTTTTATTTACAAATAAATTATGAAATATAGTTCATTCACAAATCGAAAATAATTACAATGTTTTTACAACAAGGCATTGTTGAGGTTTTGAATTATGGCATTCTTGAAACCAGCTGTCTTTCAAAGATACCAATAAGTAATTGTGTTTTTTTTTATACTTGTACTTTTCAGTTACTCATGTGATATATAAATCATTGCAAATCTACTTCTCATGCTAGTCAAATAGTTGTTTGCGTAGACTATGAATCTTGTTTTTTTTATTCCTCTTTTATTTTTCAAAAAAAAAACTTCTTAGAACAGTCTAGAAAGTCAATTAAAGTTGCTGTTCTAGAACACGTCTGGAAAGTTTGTCATCCACTAAAAAGAGCTGAAGAAGTAAATGAGGAAAAATTGAGGAAGAGTAATTTTCACAGATGTTCAGGAAAGATAATAGCAAATGAAAGAAGTGTTTTAATTTTATCTCCTGGTCCTTTGTTATCTCATTGCCTTGTGAATATCTTAAAATATGTTCCCTTTTTAAAAACACTTATTATATTCTTCCATTAAATATCAGTTGTGGTCCTCCATTGCTCATGTTGTCTGTCACTTCCTGTTAGGAAAATAATATGAATTAATTAAAATTCTCCTTCAGAATAGGACACTGATTTGCTGAATGGATTTGCAAAACAGAAATTTGAAGCCATTGAAAAACTTGCTGAGTTTTGGGGAAGGACAAGGATTGATATTATTGTTGCATTTGAGGAAATGAAATTTCATGGCATCTTGGAGCAATGAAAATGCTGAAGATAGACGGAAGTCTTCTACCCACAAATACATTGCCAGTCTGCTTAAAAGAGAGCAATCTCTACTTATCCCCTGAGTTTCCCCTTTCGATTCTCAACACTATTTTGGACCTCACCTAGAAAGAAGATGGTTAAATGCCCACATTTTTCCAATGCAGAGGCTCCTCTGCTGAATATGTCAACAAAGTGCCTACAGTTTGTAGGGCTTCCCTTTATGCTATAGAAAATTGCATGGTCTTTGTGCTAAGGATTGCAAAAGGTCCACAAGTGGATCACTGGTTATTTGTAATTATGGATCATTAATAAATCACCATGGGAAAGATAGTTTTTCATGACACTGTCACTCATACAGTAAAACAATCAGTAAAATTGGTTAAAATGTTTTTTCAAGGGACTAAATACTAAGAAGCTAATAAAACTATGTGGGAAGGAAGTGAAAATACAGATGTAAAGGAAGGACTAACATAAAGAAGCTCCATTTGAAATTTTAGAATACATATTAATTTGTATTAATTTGAGATAATTTTAGATGATTTGGATTCATATGTTTTATTGAAGATTAAACTCTTCCCTACATAATAAAATGGAATGAGACATGAGGTCCATTCACATTTTTAATGGTTTGTATGCCATATTACAAATAATATTTAGGTATAATTTCTGAAAATAGATGGACTACTTTCTTGAACATGCCTATTTGCAAAATAACAGTAAAGAAAATTCAAATGGAAAATTATTTCCTCAATTATCTCATGCCTATCAATTTCTATCTAGTTTCTGTTTGGGTGAATTAAAAATTAAAAAGTAATGTATCTGCTTTTGTAAACTTTAGCAATACTTCCAAACACTTATTTAAAAAATTAAAAGGTATCCATGCCTCATTTCTATTGTCTTCTCTTTGAATATTCAAATGAGGAGAGGAGATATAACAAGGATGCTTGCTTTTGTGTTGGGTGGTTTGCAAAGCTGCTTAGAAAGAGTAGGTTCAGATGGAACTTGAAGGTAGGAATTTGTCCAGTTTTTGAACTTTGCTTCTGAAAACTTTGCTGCCTTTTAGGAGATGGAGTAGTTTCTTCCAAGAAAATTCTGTGAAAGGATGCAATGTGCAATGGAGACCTTTTCTCCTCTTACAACGAGACCTTTCTCTCCATGCTAAGTGCTCTGGCCCCTTCCAGGTCCTAGGGTATGTTTTATACTGGAGTATCAATAATTAATATATCTCCCTTAGTAAGGTGCTAAGGAATTACCTGAAAACCACTTAAAAACTCAACCCTCCTAAGGGCAAAGGTTCTGATAGCAAGTAGAGAAGATTGTTTGGAGCCAGCTGCTGCCTCTGTGGTCTGGTGAAATTTCAGTCTATTGAAAATCTGGCTCTGCTAGAGATATACAGAGTGAAAGTATGTCTGGAAATATGTTGGGGTTACTGGGCTAGAGTTAAGTTTATAGTTAAGAAACCTGATTTGAGACTTCATTAAAGAGTTTACCGTGGGTGGTAAGGTAAATAGTAATCTGAACTAGGGAGATGATATATTTTCATCTTCTCAAAATGATCTTTAAGAAAATTACTCATGAATCTTGTTCTACTCTTCCTACTATGAGAAAGCACAGTTGCCTAATGGATTTATAGAATTAAGAATCCTAGGTCCCTTTTCTTCTCTTTATAAAGTGACTTTACTTTCAAAGTGTATCATAAAAACCAAAATAAAGAATAAACAAAAAACACTAATCTTATATTTTCATATTTCATTGCAGGAGTAAAACTATTTTTTAAAAATCATAAAAAAGAAAACAATTTTCTTAAATAATTTGACCCTGACCCTGACACAATAAAATCACAGTGAAAATTAGTTTTAAAATGAATGGGTCTCTTCAACTTACTTGCAAATAGGCATGTCCAATTAAAAAGTTTGTGCTATAAATTTAGGCAGGGCCAAGGGTGGCTAATTACAAATGGTCCTTTTTGCAAAAGGACCATAGTACCTAGTGACTTTCTGTATTTCCAATTATGTTGTTTAACCAAACCAAGGATGGTAACTTTATTTTCAGCACTCCAAAATGTGGGAAATAAACTTGAAATATATCACATCTAATAATTTTACAAGAAGAAACTTTTCATGTAGAATTTTACTGTATTAGTGTCAAACTTTGGCTTTGCTCATGCAATTTTGGCAGGAAGGAGATACACCGTTTGTCTTTATTCAGACACTTCTGTTATTCAAAAACAAAACTCTGGTCTGTGAATGATGATATTGAATCAGAATCATGATGTAGCAGAGAATAGAGGAGTCATGAATCATCCAAGCAGAAATATGTTTGGATGCTTATAGACAGGCTGAATATTTTAAATATCCAACCAGCTTTCAGGCTGCAAGACTCTACCATGTAGGGTTATGTCAGGTCATCAAAGTAGCTCTTTTATGAAAGCAATACTTTGAGGAACTACATCCCAGCATCAGTCCAGACTGATCTGCTGTCATCATGGCTTCCTAGAAAAGGCAGCGCTTCCGGCAGTACATTACAACATGGTAACTCCCTAGAAATCAGCGTACCTTGTAGGTAACTCTGGTGTCGGGGGCACCACCGGGCAGCTGGGCAAGTCGGTTATTTCAATAGCCCTCAATCTCTAATATAAATATAACAATTATACAATAAATATTGCACAAACATATACACAATAGGCTAAATCATACTAGTAAAAAATAGAGCATGTAAGATCCACTATCCAAATATATAACAATCATCTATTTTTACCAATCCCATTTATTAAAATTAAAATAGTTCTGCTATTTGTACTCTGAGTTCCTTTTTGAAGTAAATCTGTCTAAAATTATTTGGAACAATTTAAAGATATCTAGTCTTCTTAGTTGAATGTATAGATTGTACAAGAAATGAAAAACACACCAAAGCTACAGAATAAATGTTGTACTCCAAAAGTATATTGTAAGGTAACGTACAGTAATTATTGCTACTTGTTCCTCTACTCTGTGGTTATGTAATTTATTTTCATAGAAGGTACAATATGATGTGGTGATTATCTTAGGGAGATTCATTTATAGATATTTTATATTTTTCCTTAAAAGATCGAGTCACAGGAAGTGAATTAATAAGTATGGACAAAATAGTGGAAACACAGACTGCTCACTAAACCATTTCTGTTCTTTTATGCAATTAGTGTAACTTCCTGTTTGAATGGGTTTCATGGAATAGTAATGCAAGGAGTATTGTTAAAAATACAGGCAAGGCTACCCAAATCTGCATGAAGTTTAGATGAGAGTTAAATGAAGCTTTATGTGGATTTTAATATCTGCACTGATAGGCAAGGCTTTCTGTTGCCTTATTAAAAGATCCCTTTATGCTTGAAGATCTAATTTACATAATCAAATGGCTCCACTTACAAGCACAGAGGGTGAGCTACGAAAAGGGAATACATTTGATTTCTAAAACCGGCATTATTGAGTCAAGCGTGTATTCAGTTGATGTGTTTTCCTCAGTATAATGCATAAAAATCCATATTTATAAGGCATTCAGTATTGTGTGAAAGCTATTTTAGGAACTATACTTTTGAATAGACAGAGATGCTACAAAATTATGTTGAAAATAGGTGTGCCATGAAATGAAGAGGGAAAAAAATAATCAGATATCCTATGCTTAATCCAATTGGGTCAAACATAAAATCTGATTCCTCAGATTTTCATCTAAAGCTGCAAGTTGTTTCACCTGGAGTAGACTGCAGTCTTTATCCCATGATAGCAGTGAGAGGGAAAGGTACAAAACTCACTTTCTCAGCCATTTCATGAGAGTGGTGCAGCGAATGCTCCCTTTCTGAGAACATCCTCCTCTGCTCATAGCTGGCTAGTCGACAAGTGAGCCACGAAGAGAGGGTGCAGCCCCCAATCCCAATGCACGCGAGAGACATGGAGGCAAGATGCAGAGGATAGAGGGAAGAGGTCTTCTTTGTGACAGCCCGAAGGAACTGAAAATTCAGGATGCCCCCAATGAGTCCACAGATACAGCAGGCTGAAAAGAGGATCATCTGTTAAGGAGAAAGAAAGATAGTGTTAAAGCTGAGGAGGCAAAACTGACTGGAAGAGAAAAGCTGCATGCCAAGGCTGGCTGACCTAAAAAAGAGATGGCCCTTTTGGTGTTTCGTGGAGGACTGGAGCTACCCTTTCAGTCATATTCCTACTCAATCTGACTCACTGGGGAGGAAGTAGAACATAGTGTTCAAAGTTGATAGCTCGTTATATACACACCAAGTGCATATCTTATGAAAAATGAAATAAGAAAATCTGTCTTCTATGTAGATTTGGATTTAAATAATATTTATTTAATGTTGACTATGTGCTACTATGCTAGAAACTCTGACTGACATCTCAATTTACCCTCTCAGGAAACCTCTGAGAGTGATAATATTATGTCTTTTGGAGAATTGAATCATGAAATGGATTATGAGTAGATAACACATTTAGGGACTGAGCTCAGATTTTTGGACTCCAAATCCAAATTTGTTATGTCAATACCCCCAAAATATAAAAATATTTTTTCTTTGAATTGTCATTAGTACCACCTAATTTTAATCTTTTGCATCTCACTAGCTATTTGAGCTTAGAGAATTTAGTTAAATCCTTTTTCTCATCCACTCAGTGTTTCATTGTATGTGAATCTATTTCCCCTTAAGGTAGTATAGTGACTCCTTATGAACTGGCATGGTGTCTTACAGTCTTTTTTTACTCCATGAAACCTCAAAGAAGAACACACAGGAGCTGTTCCACAAATACTTTATGATTGTTTTGTAGAAATACAGGACATAGCTTTGCTTTTGATCCTACTATTGATTTGATTTGGGTTTCTATTAAGAGAGCCAGGGGACTTTATTCCACTTAAATATCACTGTATCCCCTATAAAACCTAGTAGAATGCCTTCTTTGTAGGTAAATGTTCTGTGAATTTATAACAAATTTAACTGAGTATTCTAATAATCTTTAAGAATTTTATTTTTGCTTTAGTCTATGTTCTTCTATGGATTTTCATGTACTTTATAGTGTGAGACTAATTTAATTATATAACCTTATTTCTATGCTTCTATGGAACACAGACTCTTCTCCAGGTACCTATTTTATCCATTAGTAAAGGATGTTAATTCCCACCTCAGTGCTGTTTTCCCTTTTCTGGAAATACTTTTGCTTCTTCATTCTTCTAGATGGAAGGCCTTTATCAAGTTCTATCTTCCTCAGAAAGCCATCCCAGACTTAAATTCCTTTTTTGTTATTGAGCACTGTTAGGCCCTGAGCCAGTTGCCCTGAGTCAGTTACTCCCCTTGAGTATACTACAGTCTTGTGAGAGAGAATATCCAAAATTTCAATGTAAATGTTCAGAAAAGGATGAATGGGTGCCTTAGGAGTAGGGAGGAGGGGTACTTAGCTGAATCAGGGGTTTCAGAGAAGGCTTCCTTGAAGGGATACTATCTCAGCTAAGTTCATACAGTTCTCAGCAGAGGAAATGGGCACAAATGGATAGAACAGCATGATGGGCAGAAAGAGCTACAGTAGTTCATTTTGCTTAGCATTCTTTTTTTAAAGATTTATTTTACTTAATTATTCCTTCCCACCCCCTCATTGTTTGCATGTGCTGTGTCTGTTCGTTGTGTGCTGGTCTTCTCTTTTTAGGAAGCACTGGGAACCGAACCTGGGACCTCCCAATGGGGAGGGAGACACCTAATCTCCTGAGCCCCCTCCACACCCAACATTCTTTACTGTGCCTGTCTCTCACAGTACTTATTACCAGGGCTGAAAATCCAGTGGTAGATGAGTAAATTCTTTTTATACGTAATTAAATGTAATATTCAAAATCAATTACCAAATAACTGAGTGACTCAACAAAGAGGGAAGTTATAGCTCCCAATTTCTACTGGTTGTATTTCATTTGAAAGTATATTCAGATGGCGTGAAGTTCTTTGGGAATCTATTTCCGTGCTTACTCTTTCTCAGGAAGCATGGTAAGATTACATTCTAGTCTTCAAATAATGCATTATTCTTTTTTAAAAAAAAGATTTATTTATTTATTTATTCTCCCCCCTTGCGGCTTGTTCCATTCTTTGCTGTCTCTTCTCTGTCCATTTGCTGCACGTTTTTTCTGTATCTGCTTGTTTCCCTTTGCTTGGTCATCTTACTGTGAAAGCTTTCCGTGGCCCACGGGCAGTCAACTCTCCGCTGCGCAGGGGCTGTCAGCTCTCAGGGGCTCTCAGGCCAGCTTGCCTTCACAAGGAGGCCCCTGGATACGAACCCAGGGCCTCCCATACAGTAAATGAGCCACAGCCGCTTCCTTAATGAATTACTTTAAATTTAGAAAGTAAATGTAAATTTAATTCACTATCAGAGTAAAAAGCATGTCTATCTTGATGTCATTCTCATTGATTTTTGAAAGGCATGGCATTTCATTAACCTGTGTAAACAGAACATTCTCACCTAGGAATTCAAATGTTAGAATTTTTACCATATACTGCTTTCAAGAAATTCCACTGGGTTGGGGATTCTAGACTTCAGGTGCATTAGGACTGAAGAAATTTTCACACAATTTGATTCGAGGGTAGAAAACTCTTGATATCTAAATGCCACTGTGGGAACCCCAGATAGTACAGGAAGATAAAATGCTTGGTAGTTTCTAAGAAGTTCAGATCTTAGGATTTTCTTTTCTTTAATAACTTATGAGAGACTTGACAAGACAAAAAAAGCACTAGAGCCTTTTTAAAGATTTTTCACTTGCCTACTTTTTGTAATTCAAGTCCTGAGAAGTCATTACTACAATAGCCATGTAGAGTCTTGGTAGAAAAGGGATGCAGAAAGAATGAGGGCCACAATTAAAGGTGATGGTCAAATCATAAATGCAAATTTAAAACCTTACATAAATTTAAAAGAAATCTTTTTTAAAGAGGTTCTTTATTCCCATCATGTAATTTTACAAATTGTAAAGAAAAAAAAAAGGAATGGGGTTTTTATTCTTTTGGTTGCAATAGATATTCTTACAGAGAACAGTGTGATTAGCAAAAGGAGTTCAAACTAACTGCGATACTGCCCATTCTCTGTCCTCCTCAGTTAGCTGGCCTCCCCTGAGAAAACTCTTCTTAGGTTCAAAGACCATTTCCTAGGCTCCACATGTGCTATTAATATTGACAGTTCACACAAAAAGCTATTATCTTTCCTGTAGTATTCAATAAAATAAACGGTGCCTTTTCTTTCGTTCCAAACTCTCACAAAATGCCATGAAGGCAGTGGGGAATCCACACTTCCCCAGGCAGGGACTTCTCTCCAGCCAATGTCCTATTTAACTGGGAGCATGCCCCATACTCCCTGAGCCCCACAGAGCACCATAAAACGTCTGCAAATGCTTAGGAAGTACATTCGTAGCCAAAAAGATTAAATTAAATGTAAAACTTGGAGAATTGACTATGACCGTAATGACACAGCTACTTGCAAAATTAGTTTTACAGTCAAAGAACAATAATTCTTGGACCCAGTTAAATGTCCCAAGAACTCAAGCTGTCCTTCTCAGCTCACTGAAGAGTTCCTATGACTGGAAGTCTATAAACTGCAAAACTGGAGACTGGCATTTGCAGCAGTGTTTAAGGGTTGCATGTTCATGCTATTTAAAGAGTATATCAAACTTTTCTTTTTGTCACAGTCTCTAATAATCTTGATGGGTTTCTTTGAAAATAAGAAAGCCAGGATTTATTTGTCAGTCTTCTTTTTATCCTAAACGAGTAGCATTCAGCCTATGAAAACTGGCTGGTCAGCACTTCTGTTTTTGAGCACTTACATTTCACATACATCAATGATAAGTACAAGCAAGGCAAAAACTTACGACAAGTCCAGATTTTTTTTTGGCACACAATATTCCACAAATGCCACAAAGAAGAAACTGCAAGGGAAAAGAAAAGCAATTACTTCATATTCAAACATCGCAAGAGCCCCTCATTTTTATCTTATAATTCACTCATGACATTTGCTCCAGGAAGCCTGAGAGTTTTGTGTTCTTTCTGCCATGTTATTACTTATTTTGGTACTCATGTTCCATCAAAAATACCTCATTCTATAGTTGATAGTAATATTTTGATGATGCTCTTGCCTAGTTTGTAACTAAATGTTTCACAACAATGAAATGTGTTGGTGGAAGGGTAATGTATGAGACCACGGTATGATGTTATATATGTTTATTTTGTAATTCACAATCTTTAGTATACACTTATTGTTTATGTGTGTTCATGTATGAATTATATACTTCACTAAAAAAAAGGGAAAAAAAGAAATAACCAAATGAGAATGAAAGTTGCAAAATGTCAGCTCACAAACATGAATCCCTGGATTTAGGATGACACAAAATAATAACTATAGTCTGAAGAATTTTATTCTTGTTTTGCTTTTTTTCTGTTATTTTAAAAATTGATCTACATTTACTACTGTAAATATTGTTACCTCTACTTAATATTATCTCATATATATAGAAACAGTCTTGAATGTTACATGTCACATTTCCATTCTTATAAAAGTAATGGTGGAACACTATTCATTTAAAATACAATACTTACGATCTATTATATGGGGTTCAATAAAATGTAAACAGTATAAAAATAGCTCATTCTAGAATAGTAAGGAATAAAAATGAAAATGTATTTTTTTGCAAGATTAATATAGGTCTTGGAGGAAATAAGCAAAGCTAGAATCAGTTTTAGCACCAGGAAAAATTATGAAGTAAATGAATTTAGAGTTTCATTCTTCCCATTCCCTTTCACTGTTTTCTTAGCCCTTTCTTTCTTCTCTGGGAGAAAAGTGGTATGATACCTTCATTTGTACTAAGCAACCAGAACTCAATATAGTATCCTACAGGTAGGAAACATAGCATAAATGAAAAGGTAAGGTGTCAGACAGGGAGATGGTTTTGGAAAGAATGAAACTGTATCAAGTAGAATGACTCCCTTTTCAGTCTATCAGAGAGACACAAAAGGGATGAAATTATTAATGGCATGTTATTTCTTGTAAATAGAAATACTTTGGTAGCATAATCGCTTTGCAAAAGCCACTACATTGAGTCATCTACCAAAGACAATCTATTAGTCTATTTGGTTATCATAAAATGGGAAACTTTAATTTGGAGAGAAACATTTAGGGCCATTTGAATGCAAATTTACATATACGTCTGATGTGAGGTAAACCATATAAATGAAATAATGAAGTCATTAATAAGTAATAAGGCCACAAGGGGATTTCAGATATGCAAAGAAAAGTCAATGTAACTAATCTTGTTTCCATTTGATCACGGAAGAAAGTTGCTCTCTCAAGTCAGAACTAACAATATAAATGGTTGTAGATGACTGACACTGCATACATTTTAAAAAATACACATCAAAATATTATGTCAAGTAATAAACATGTGTGAAGCACTGAGAATATTTGATAAGAAATAAGAGAAGATGTTGCAAGGTGACTTTCCCTATAAGGGAAAAAATGATTATAAGGCAGGCAATTGTTTAGCAAGAAAGTTAGATTAAGGAACACAAGGTCCTAAAGAATTTAGTATATAATACAGACACTCTTTCAGCTTAGTGGTGGAAGATCGGAATCATTTCTTCAATAAATGGAATTAGGACAATTTTTAACCTTCCCTCACATCACACACTAAAATCAGTATGGGAGTTTGAATACTTAGATGTCTAAAAATTCATAAATATATTAGAAGATAATGAAGTTAAATATTCATGTAATTTTAGAGGAGTGGAAAGAATTTTTTAAACCTAGTATCAGCCTTAGACCAGTATAAATATTAATACTGAAAATTAAAAATTTTAAATGTCAAAAATATCATAACTCTCACAGATAAAAATTAAATTGAGGTTATATTCAGAATATATATGATAGACAAAGGGTTAATATACCACATAAAGAGATCTAGCAAAATATTTTTATAGTCATAAAACAATGAGAAAGTAGATGCTTAGAACTTTTTGAAACTTAAATATTTGCATAATTTCAGAAGGCATAGAAAGCTATTGCTCAGTGGCCATTTCTCATCACCTTTTCTATCTCAGATCTAATTGTCTTGTCCTTCTATTGACTTTCTTATTGATCCCATTTCACATCTTTCAAGGCTCTGCCTAGCAGTTCCACAGCTTGGATCAATTCTGTACCTCACAGTGCTCCCAAGCTTCATATCAAAGCATAAGAATGTCCTCCTCCTCAAACTTCCTTCATTAAGTAACCCATTATCCGGTCTGAATGTTCGTTTACCTTGAACTCATTTTTGGAATAATTTGAGAGCAGGTAGCTCTGTGCTCCTTGGATCTCTTTTGAGAGCTACAAACACAAGCATTATTAGAGTAAACCAAGGGGACCTCAGAAGCTATTTAAATAGAGTTTTCTTTACCCTACTGCTTGGTTGGAACATGAGTGGCAATGAAATTGTTAGTTCCTTTTGCACCACTTTACTGGGATGGAGCTACAAAACTGGAATTCAGGGCTGACGGGAGGGTAGATTATAAGGGGAACCAAACTATAGTTTCCATTCTCTCTCTGGCCAGGAATGTAAATATTCTCCAGTAGTTACTTCTGTTAGAACATCAAAAAAATACTCATCCTTTAGAGAAAACCTGTAGTCCAAGAAAAATAAGACAAAAAAAAAAAAAAAGGGAAGTATATAAACTCAGGAATTTCTGAGGAGGATCTAAGAGATCCTGACTGAAGTTTGACCATCACTATTTATAGAGAAGAGAAATAAAGGTCCAAAGAAGTAATAAATTGATCATTTACCTCTTTGGCTATCTTTACTTATTCCAAGTCATAGAGAGTTTGAACGATGGTTTGATTCAGCCCTCTAATTTTACATGTAGGGAACTGGAGATCCAGACAGGTTCAGATACGTGGTTAAAGTCATACATCAAGGTAATATATCAGGCATGTAATTCACAGACTTCATTAACGGTACTACTTAACTTGTTTCTATAGTGTCATGGACTTGTTCTTCAAATGGATTTTAGGTGGTAGCTTACTGAGTGTTTTTACATGCATATCCTACCAGAATATTCAATGAATAACTGCTCACCTGTAACTGCTTTCTTTGTCCTTTCTGTTGTTAATTTTGGTTGAAATTAAAATAATTAGAAAATTAGCCAATTGTCTTACAGTCTAAAATTAAGTGTACCTTATTTAGTAAGGGACTTTTCTATAATATTTCAAAATACATTTGGCTCAATATAACTTTATCTAGTATGCAAAGCACTCACCGACATTATTGAAATTATGAAACAAGTTAGAAAACAAACACACAACAAATTAGCTGAAACAAGTTAAGGAGATGGTTAGTTTCAAAACCTATGGACATGGCCTGAGGTATAATTTTATATAAGAAAATATAATTTTATTTATTAGAAAATGGGCTATTTAAATCCAGAGAGGGTTTTTTGCTTTGCTCTTAGTACAAAGCAATATAAATGTAGTGATGTAATAATAGGACTTCACGTGCTACACCACATAATAAAATAGTAGTTAGTTCTCCAAGTAGATCCCTTTGATTCCAATTTAAATTAAATTCAGTAAATATCTAAAGTTATGAACCTATTGTAGGATGAAATGGAAATATTATGGAAACAGTATTCAACATTATGAGTGAATTTTCCCTATGAAACAACTATGGAGATGTCCACTTTTGTCCAGACACAAAAAACTGCAAAGATGTCACTCCCACCCCAACAATAAGAAAAGGCTGGTAAACTACAGCCCATCTAGAGGCCATCAGAAAACTGAGGTTGCAGGGCAACCAAGGAACTTCAAAGAGGGTCAAGCTCCTCCAAGGAGAGACAGGATACATGAAGTATCTCACCTGTGGCAGGGCATGTGCAAAAGAGACACTGATTGCCTTACATATGGGTGAGAATAACGCAGATAAAATTGTAGAAAAACTACCCAGTGATGAATAGGTGCTACCATGTCACCTTAAAACAGCTATATGGGCCTCATACATGAAGAGAGTTTGCATTCACTAGCACATCCTTCCCCATGGGCATCCACTCAGCATCTGTGGGAAAGATTTGGGGATAGAGAGGACCGTAAAGAGAACCCCTTCATGAAGCAAGCAAGCAAATGGAGTACTAGAACTCATGGCGGGGAGGGGGGATGTCATAAAAACACTGCCCCTTATCATTCTCTCATTCAAAACAAATCCTCAAGCTTCTGTGGAAAAGGCAGGAATCTCTTCTTTTCACCGGGCTCCAAGGAGGAAATCAGCTGCTATGAGGTTGCCAGGCAACAGAATAACCTTAATCTAAAGACAGACAAACCACTCAAAGGTGAGACTGGAATATACGAAATGTCACACTTGTGGCAGAGCATTGGAGGAAGAGACTCTGGTTGTCATTAGTGGTTGTGTGTATGTGTGCTGGGAGGCACAAAGCCTTGTTTCTTCCTCGGACCTTACTCTGAAGCAAAAGCCTTAAACCATTGGTAAAGGGGAAGCAACGCTTATCATATCCAGGGCATAAGAAAATCCAGATTGTTCCTCTAACTGCAAGAAAGTAGAAATATTTTCTGTATCCCATGATAGGGATAGGAAATCATTATGGGCCTAGTATTCTATGGTCATACTAAATGGTGATCAGCAGCAATGTGGGGAGAAGCAGGGACCTCTCACTCAAGACCAACCATAGACACGAAGCAGAGTTTGTCTGCCAGAGAATGCCTGGAAAACCCTTCCCTGAGGCCAGGCTCCCAGGGCTTCTCTAATTGAAGCGCACACCACAGAAATCTATGGTTCAGGGGAAGGAAAGAGCGAGGGAGAAAATCTTATCTGTGGCAGGGGTGAGCAGGGAGGACAGAAAGTGAGAGTGGAACACTAAGATAAAGAAAAAAATTATCTCTAGCACCTCAACTCCTATGCTGAGCACAAGGTAAAGGCAGCCCATCCTTAGAGGAATCTGAAGACTGATGATGCATCAGTTAACCATAGCAGGAACTAAATTAAATTCTTTGACTCAAATCTTCACATTAACAGAATATATTAAGATATTAAGGTAACACTCTTACAAAATTCTGAAGAACAAAATAGAACTTTTGAGCCTTATTTGTACAGCCAGCCAAACTGTCATTCAGACATTGCTCATTTGGGGCAAAGGCATTGTGGTAGTCTTAATAAGAGGTCCCCAAAGATATCCATATCCCAATCCTTAGATTCTGTGTATGTTACCTTATGTGGAAAAAGGGGTATTTGCAGATGATTAAATTAAGGACCTTAACCCTCTGGGTGGGCACTAAATATCATTACAAGAGCTCTTATAAGAAGGAGGCAAGAAGATCAAAAGAGACAGCAGGCCACATGATGATGGAAGCAGAGGGACAGAGAGAAGACGCTACACTGCAGGTTTAGAGGATGGAGGAAGTGGGCCAGGAGCCAAAGGACATAGGTGGCCTTTAAAAACTGGAAAGGACGAGGAAATTGATTTTTCTCTGCACTCTCCAGAAGGAATGTGGACCCATATGAGACTTCTAGCCTCCAGAAATGTGAGAGAAAAAATAAGAACCTAATACAGGATCCAGAACATTATTTCACAGTATGAACTGATTGATATAGGTGATACAGAAGATTACATAAAGGAATTTTTATAGATATGTGTATTTACATGGAATTGTATACACACCTATATTCTCTTGCTCAATCATCTGAGAGGGCCTAGGAACAACAAAAACCCAATAGCAATGAGCACATGAAGCCCTCAGATCTTGGTTTCTAATACCAATCTCCAATAAAAGAAACGAGAGCTGCTTGGTGAAATGGCCAATCCCTGACGGCGTAGGCCAAAAAGTCAATAGTGCTCAAACAACAGTGGCAAAACAAAACAAAACAACCCGCAAAGACTCTAAACAAGTTACATTGATTAATATTTGTCAGAGGGACTCAGGAGCCAACTAAAATATCTTCCAATGGGCAAACTTAGAACTACCTGAGCAACAAAATATAAAGTTGCATTGGATTTTAACCCAAAAAATGTACAAATAAATATTTGAGTCCATACTAATATAAATAAATGATTGAATACATAAATAAATAAATAGAGAGAAGAGACAAGGATCCCATGTTATAGAATTCCAAATAATTTATGGGGATATTCCACACTCCAGAAGGTGGAATGTAACTGCCCACTCCTGAAATGTGAGCCACATAGAGTGACTTCCTGTCAAAGAGTACAGTATGGAAATATAGAGAAAAGAGAAACTTTATAGTAGAGAAACGTGACAAATACTATCTCATCCAGGTGATCAAGGCCAACCGCAAAAGTGATGTCATGTTGATAATATATATTCTTGATATGATGTCATGAAAATGGCAAGGATGCCCATTATCACCAGTTTTTGTGAACATTACAGTGAAATTACTAGCCAGTTTCATTCTAATTTTTAACATCCAATTAGAAAGGAGAAAAAATTAAAAGTATTAAAATTGGTAAGGAGGTGAAACTAGCATGGCTTGTAACAATATGATTGATACATGAAATTCCCAAGAGAACCAACTAAAATATCTACCACAAAATAAGGATATTTAGTAAGGAAGCAAGGCACACTTTAACATATAGAAATAATTATCATGTATACACATAACATCCTATTGGAAATTGTAATGAAAGAAAGCTCATTCTCAATGGAAAAAAGGATAAAATTTCAATTTCTAAAAACAAATTTCATAATAGTAGTGTAAATCAATAAGAAGTAAACTTAAAAACATATCTGAATATGAATTTGTACAAATGGAAAAATATAACATAATCTTGGATAGGAAGAATTAACATAAAAAGTATTCTAATATTTCCCAATTTGATTTTTCAATTTAAAATAATTTTTAAGAAAACGAAAGATTTATTCTTTTATTAACTAAAAATGTGATCCTAAAATTAATATGTAAGAATAAATGTTTAATCCTAGTCAGTAAAACTCTGGAAAAGATGAGCAATGAGGTAGGATGCTAATACCAGGTATCAAAACATAAAACCTCAAAAATTAAAGCAGAATAGTATTTGCACATGAATAGAAAAATTGAACTGCAGAATATAATTATAAATTCTAGAAATAAAACAAAATGCATATGAAATTCAATATATAAGAAAGTGGGATCTCTAAGAAGTTACAAAAAGTGACTATTCAACAAACAGCATTTGTCAAACATCTGTGTAGGTATCTGGAAACACACAATGAAAGTAGATTTACACATTACATCATACAACAGGGTAATATTCTAATGGATTAAAGATTTAAATAAAAAAATAAAACCATAGAAATACTAGAAAAAATGAGAAAATTCCTTATCACTTTGGAGTGGCAATGACTTTTAAATTTGACTCAAAATCCATGAAATAAAAGAATAACTTATGTAAAAACTGAAGGCAAGAAAATCAAAACATTTCCTGAATCACAGGAAATTAGTATAAGCAAGTTCAAGTGACAAACTTGGGGAAATATTTGCAACTTTCAAACAAAAGGCTAATTGTCTTAAGTAAAATGATTAGGAAATGACATGGAAAAGTCTAACTATCTGATACGAAAATAGGCAAAGAAAATGAAAAGATAAATCTCGAAAATATAAATTACTCCAAACATGAATATCTTTGCTCAATCTCATTCATTAATAAGAGAAATGCAATTCAAACCAACTCAGAAACTTTTTTTTCACCTACACAATTGGCAAAATTCCTTAGGCTTGAAAAGTTTGATGATATTGGTAAGGATATGGTGAATTAGACACTCATACATTGATTGTGGGAAGACAAATTGATACAATCTCTACTAAGAGGAATTTGGCAACAGTTACCAAAATTACATATGTGTGTACATCTGCATGTATGTATTTGCTTCAGCAGACCCACATTTGAAAAATTATCTAAAAGATTCATCTGAAAGTGTGCAAATAATAATTTTTAAAGATTTATTTATTTAATTCCCCCCCCCCCCCCCCAACCGGTGTCTGTTCTTGGTGTCTGTTTGCTGCGTCTTGTTTCTTTGTCCGCTTCTGTTGTCGTCAGCGGCACGGGAAGTGTGGGCGGGGCCATTCCTGGGCAGGCTGCACTTTCTTTTCACACTGGGTGGCTTTCCTCACGGGCACACTCCTTGCGCGTGGGGCTCCCCCACGCGGGGGACACCCTTGCCTGGCACGGCACTCCTTGCGCACATCAGCGCTGCGCATGGCCAGCTCCACACGGGTCAAGGAGGCCCGGGGTTTGAACCGCGGACCTCCCATATGGTAGACGGACGCCCTAACCACTGGGCCAAAGTCCGTTTCCCTGAAAGTGTGCAAATTATTTATTTTAGCATTGTTAAAATTAGCACAAGAGGAAAAATCCTAAATATTGGCTGGTAGAGAATTGGGTAATTCAAAGGAAATCACTCTAGTTATTAAAAATATGAGAAAATTCTCTCTACATTGATATGAAAATTTCTCCAGCATATATAGTTAGTGGAAAAAAGCAAGGCACAGAATCATGTGTGTAATATACTAAATTCTGCAAAGAAAGAAAAGAATATATAATAATCTACAAATAAATTTGCTCATACATGTATAAAGTAATTGGAAGAACATGTAAGAAACAAACAGCATTGGTTACATGGGTTGAAGGAGTTATGACAACTCGATGAAGAGGCAGACTTTTTACAGAATTTGTTTGGTTTTATTTATTTTTGACCCATGTACAGAGTTATCTATTTAAAAATTTAAATAAGAAACCTCTTCTTTTCTCAAGGCAAAATTATTATCTAGGTATTAGGAAAAAATAACCCCTTCAAATCCATCCCTTCTAATCCCAGACTCTCAAGTGGAAACAGCGTGGGCATCTTCATTCCCAGATCCTCAAGACTAAGGAACGAACAAGTACAGGTGAGACTGCAACTATGGACTAAAGTAGATTTATTATTATTATAGTAATGGAAGAACTAGTTACATTGATACAAAGAGAGTGGTCACCAGAGATCTGGGGGGAAGAAGAGGGATGAACAGGTGTAACATTGAGCATTTTTGTAACATTGGAATTGTTCTGCATGACATGGATACAGACCATTATACATTTTGTCAAAACCCATAAAATTGTTCTGTGCAAAGTATAAACCATAATGTAAACTATATACCATGGTTAGTAGCAATATATCAATTGGAACAAATGCACCATAATAATGAAAGATGTTATTAATGGAGAAAAGCAGCAGAGGGAGAGGGGGCGAAGTATATGGGAAGTCCCTATATTTTTGATGTAACATTTTATGTAGTCTAAAGCGTCTATAAAAATAATAAAAACAAAACAAAACAAAATAAAAGCCTCTGCTAGTGCATCTTAAATCATAACACTGAGTTCATCATCTTATTTGCCTATGTACATGGTTGGTTTTGTATGTTGAGTTGTATTTAATTGAGAGTCCACTCTGAAAGTGCCACAAAGTGGTTTAAAAGTTTGGACTCCAGTCCTGCCTTTGAATAAATGAAGTCTATCGTGGAGAGCTGAAGTTAAAAGCTGAGTGTGTTTTTATTTTCAGTCAAATATAATGAATCACAAACCACCACATATTAAAGTAGATGCCGCTTCATCTTCAATGACCAGCATATTTTAATCTTTATTTAGGGTTTCATAGCCCTATACATTCATAATAGTAGCAGAAATAAATCTTTTATTTTTCAAAGAATTTTGATAGTCTTTCAACTCCCTAAAAAACAGTGGCTTAAAAAATAGAATTTTGCTCCATGATGGGCAAGTCAATGAAGAAAAGAAATTAGGGAGTGAGGATTTCTGTTAAGATGACAGATTAGAAAGACATAGGACTCTCTTCTCTCCCAGAAAAATAGCTAAAAGACAGGCAGAATCAGCCTGGAAAAAAAATTGTTCTAGGGGCTAGGACAGCAGGGGAAGGCTGGACACTACCCAGAAGAGAGAAGGGCACAGGAGAAAAAAAAAACTCCATGGCATGATTGTGAGTAGAAGCTGCAGCTGCAGCTACTGGTACCCTTCTCCCAACCTATGAGCAGACAATTTTGAATTCTCCAGCCTTAGGCAAGTGGCTATAGACAGAGTGAGCTGCAGGGATCCACCTGCCCAGGAAATGGGAGAGAGAGGGATGCTGCCTAAGGCTGATTCAGCTTTTGGTCAACAAATATCATCTACTGTGTTCCATAAGCCCTTCCAGGCTGGATGGTGCTGTACCATTATTTGCCCTGGAAGCCTCCATGGGACTAAACAGATCCAACCCTCTCAATCACCCTTCCTACTGACTGGACCAGTTATTGAGGATGCAGAGGGAAATGGAATTATTCCGCACCCAGAAAAGGGAGGGGATGCTAGTAAAGGCGGAAGAATAGCCTCTGAGAAAGTTTGAATTACTAGGTTCTTAGTCTTCAGGAAGGATCCTCTGCCATGTTGTTGCTGTTGGTGTTACAGTGAACACACTCAGAACACTGAAATGAGAGGGCTGCTGAATATTGCCATCTGCTGGTGGACCAAGGAAGTGCATGTGAGGAAATTAAAACTAATTAAAAAAGTATTTCCTGGGCCTTTATAGTCCCTTTCCCTTAGGCACTTGGAAGTGAGTCTGCAATCCCTTACTGGGTCCATGGCTCAGATCTGAGCAACTAATGGGGACAATCCTAAAGACCTAGAACAGGTTGAACCAAGAATCAAAGAATGGCAGTAACATATAGCCTCCTGCCACTAACCATGAAACAGAGATAAATTGAGTATCAGAATAAATTCACCATCATAATCAGATGTTTAGACATCATTAAAAATTTACAAGCCACACTAAGAAAATGGAACAAATGGCACAAATACAGGAATATATCAAAACCCCAGATGAGACAAGATTTGAGACAACTGAGATTCATATAAATGTCCAAATTCAAATTAAGGAGTTGAAAGACAATATGGCTAAAGAGATAAAGGAAATCAAGACAACACTGAGTGAACACAAAGAAAAAATTTTAAAACCTTTAAAGAAAGATACCAGAGCTCATGGGAATGAAATACACAATAGGTGAGATCAAAAACATATTAGATGCATACAAGAGCAGACTCAAAATGATAGAAGAAAGAGTAAATACAGAACACAGAAGAGCTAAAATTGAAGAAAGAGAAGTACAGAGAAAGAATGGAAAGAATTGAGCATGGTCTCAGGTTGTTGAATGATAACATGAAGTACAGCAACATACATGTCATGGGGGAGAAGAGAAGAAAAAAGTGGCAGAAAAAGTATTTGAAGAAATAATGGCTGAAAATTTCCCAACTCTCATGAAAGAAATGAATTCACATGTCCAAGAAGCATAGTGTACCTCAATCCGAATAAATCTGAATAAACTACTCCAAGACACACACTGTACAGAATGTCAAACATCAACAAGAAAAAAAAAATTCTGAGAGTAGCAAGGGAGAAGCAAACCATCACATGCTAGGGATGTCCAGTAAGAGTTGTTGTGGATTTCCCATCAGAAACCATGGAGATGAGAAGACAGTGGTATGGTATAATTAGGATACTGAAAGGGGAAAAATGTCAGTTGAGAGTGCTTTCTTCAGCAAAATTTTCTTCAAACATGGAAGTGAGATTAAAATATTCAGAAATAAACAGAAACTAAGAGACTGTGTAACAAAGAGTTGCCTTTGCAGGAAGTATTAATGGGAGTCTTATAGCCTGAAAGAAAAATACAGGAGAGAGAGGTTTGGAGGAGAATGTAGAAGGCAAGAATAGTGAAAGGATAATCAAAAGAGTAAAAAAACAGATGACAATAAGATATGACATACGAAAATCAAAGAATAAAATGATGGAAGAAAATAATGCATTTACAGTAATATCATTGAATGCAAATGGATTAAACTCCCCATCAAAAGATATAGGCTGACAGAATGGATAAAAAAAAAAAAAACATGAACCATCCATATGCTACCTACAAGAGACTCACCTTAGATCCAGGTATAAAAACTGACTGAAAATTCTCTGAGTCAAACTTGACATATAAATGCATTACCTTCCCCCCAGCATGGGACACAACTCCTGGGGATGAGCCTCCCTGGCACCAAGGGATTACTACCAAGCACTGGCTGATGATGCAACTGGAAAAAGACCTTGAATAAAAAGGGGAAATGGTAAAGACAAATGAGTTTATATGGTTAAGAGACTTCAAAATTAATCAGGAGGTCATCAGAAGGATAGTGCTTATGCACATCTCAGCAGGATCTCATAGACAGTCAAAGCAGATACTACCCCAAACAGTGGGGATCCTGAGGGATATGGAGACACCCAAGTTCTATGGCAGATGACTCTGGGGTTTGATGCCTTGCCAGTGGGCCCTGCTTTGGAGTTTGTGCTCCTGAGTGTGACAGAGTTGGACTCAGATTGTGCCTTCTCTACATATGCCTCTTCTGTCCCTTTTATTGAATCTGTATGTCCAGGACACTTGAATCTCTGGTTGTCTATGTGTCAGCTGGGTCTTGAACCTCTGCAGAGTTGCAACACCTACTCTCCAGTTCATTGGACTCATCCAGGACAGCTAACAAGGAGATGAGGATGGATGACAACCACACCAAGGAACCGAGAGAGTCTACAACTACAAGCAGGAAAGTCCCATCCATCAGCCATGTGGGATCAAAACCCCTTCTCATTTAAGAGGTGGAGTGAATATCAACATCCCAGAGTCCTCAGAATTGCAGAATAAAATGTGGACTAGAGTGGACTTACTGGTATTCTACTATAGACTCATTGTGATTCTAGCAATGGAATAAATTATATTGATGTAGAGACAGTGGCCACTGGAGCTGCTGAAGGCAGGAAGAGGGAAAAAGAAGTGTAATATGTGGGCATTTTCGGGACTTAGAGTTGTCCTGAATGACATTGCAGGAACAGATGCAGGACATTATATATCCTGCTATAATCTACCAAATGGACTGGTAGAGAGTGTAAACTACAATGTAAACTGTAATTCATGCTGTGTAGCAGTGCTCCAAAATATGTTTATCAATTGCAATGAATATACTACACTAATCAAAGAAGTTGTTGATGTGGGAAAAGTGAGGGGTGTGGGGGATGGGGCATATGGGAATCCCCTATATTTTTTTAATGTAACATTTTGTGTGATCTATGTATCTTTTAAAAATAAATAAAAATACATTTAAAAATGCAAACAAAAACAAAAAAACTGACTGAAAATGAAAGGCTGGAGATACTCCATGCTTACAGTAACCAAAGAAGAGCAGGGGTAGCTATACTGATATCAGACAAAACAGACTTTAAAAGCAAAATTTATAAGAGATACAGAAGGCCATTATATATTAATAAAAGAAACAAGCCACCAGGAAGAAAAAACTGTACTAAATATTTATGCACCTAACTAGATACATGAAGCAAACTCTGGCAAAACTGAAGGGAGAAATAGACAACTCGACACTAATAGTTGGAGACTTCACTATACCACTCACATCATTAGATAGAAAAACTAGACAGATCAATAAGGAAACAGAAACTGAACAATAGGATGAACAAGCCAGACCTAATAGAAATATACAGAACATTCCATCCCAAATCAGCAGGATATACATTCTTCTGAAATGCTCATGGGTTTTTCTCTAGGAGAGAACACATGCTAGGTCACAAGGCAGGTCTCATAAATATAAGAAGATTGAAATTATACAAAGTACCTTCTCAGATCATAATAGGATGAAATTGGAAATCAATAATAGATGGGAAAGGCAAAAATTTTGCAAATGTAGGGAGTCTAAACAACACACTCCTAAACAATCACCGGGTCAAAGAAGAAATTTGAAGTGAAATTAGTAAATATATTGAGACAAATAAAAATAAGAACACAGCGTATTAAAAGTTATGGGATGCAGTGAAGGCATTGCCAAGAAGGAGATTTATAGCCTTAAATGCCTATATTAAAAAAGAAGAAAGAGCTAAAATCAAAGCACTAACTGAACAACTGGAGAAGCTAGGAAAAGAACAGTGAACCACTCCCAAAACAAGCAGACAGAAAGAAATAGTGATGATTAGAGCAAAAAAAAAAAAAAAAAAAAAAATGAAATTGAGAACAAAAAAGAATAGAGAAAATCAACGAAACCAAAAGTTGGTTCTTTGAGAATATCAATAAAATGGACAAACCCTTAGGTAGACTAACAAAGAAGAAAAAAGAAGATACAAAAAAATAAGATCAGGAATGAAAGTGGGAAGTTATGACTGACACTACAGAAATAAAAAGGATCATAAGAGGATATTATCTGCAACTGTATGCCAACAAACTAGACAACCTAGATGAAATAGACAAATTCCTAGAAACACACAAACAACCTACACTGACTCTATAAGAAATGCAAAAACTCAACAAACCAAACATATTTAGAGAGATTGAATCAGTCATCAAAAATCTCCCAACAAAAAGAAACATCCATGATCAGATGGCTTCATAGGTTAATTCTACCAAGTATTTTGAGAATTAACACCAATTCTGTTTAAAATCTTCTGAAAAATTGAAGAAGAGAGAACATTACCCAACACATTTTTTGAAGCCAATGTAACCCTAATACTACAGCCAGATAAAGATACCACAAGAAGAGAAAATTACAGTCCAATCTCTTTAATGAACATAGATGCAAAAATACTTAACAAAATACTTGCAAATTGAATCCAACAGCACATCAAAAGGATTATACACCATGAGCAAGTGGGATTTATTCCTGGTATGCAAGGGTGGTTCAACATAATAGAATCAATTAATGTAATATACCACATTAACAAATTGAAGGGAAAAAAAAACACATGATCATCTCAATAGATGCAGAAAAGGCATTCAACAAAATTCAACATACTTTCTTGATAAAAACTCTTAAAAAGAGAGTAATAGAAGAGAATTCCTCAATATGATAAAGGGCATATGTAAAAATCTCAATGGGGAAAGGTTGAGAGTTTTTCCTCTAAGATCAGGAACAAGACAAAGATGCCCACTGTCACCACAGTTATTCAATATTGTGCTAGAATTTCTAGCTAGAGCAATTAGAGAAGGAAAAAAACCAGACATCCAAATAGGATAAGAGGAAGGAAAACTCTCACCATTCGTGGATGATCCTATATTTAGAAAATTTTGAAATGCCCACAACAAAGCTACCTGAGCTTGTAAACAACTTCAGCAAAGTGGTAGGATACAATATCAACACGTAAAAATCAGTAATACTTCTTTACATTAGTATTGAAAAATCTGAAGAGGAAATCAGGAAAGAAAATTCTGTTTATAATAGCAACAAAAATACTCAAGACTTAGGAATCAGTTTACCCACAGAGTACAGGACGTACATTCAGAGAACTACAAACAATTCTAAAAGAAATCAAAGAAGACCTTAAAAAATGGAAAGACATTCTGTGTTCATGGATTTGAAGACTAAATCAAGATGTCAATCCAACCCAAACTGATTTAAAGACTCAATGCAGGCGGCGGACTTGGCCCAGTGGATAGGGCATCCGTCTACCACACGGGAGGTTTGCGGTTTAAACCCAGGGCCTCCTGACCCATGTGGAGCTGGCCCATGTGCAGTGCTGATTCACTCAAGGAGTGCCGTGGCACGCAGGGGTGTCCCCTGAATAGTGGAGCCCCACGCGCAAGGAGTGTGCCCCATAAGGAGAGCCGCCCAGCGCAAAAGGAAGTGCAGCCTGCCCAGGAATGGTGCCGCACACACGGAGAGCTGAAGCAACAAAAAGAAACACAGATTCCTGTGCCGCTGACAACAACAGAAGCGGACAAAGAAGAAGATGCAGCAAATAGACACAGAGAACAGACAACCAGGGTGGGGGAAAAGGGGAGAGAAATAAATAAATAAATAAATCTTTAAAAAAAAAAAAGACTCAATGTAATAGCAATCAAAATTCCAACAGCTTACTTTACAGAAATAGAAAAGGCAATTGCTAAATTTATTTGGAAGAGAAAGTGCACCCAAATAGCCAAAGCATTATAAAAAAGAAAGAAGAGCAATGTGGGAGGACTTTCACTGCCTGGACTTGAAACATATGACAAAGCAACAGCAGTCAAAACAGCATGGTATTGGCATAAAGATAGACACATTGATCACTGGAATATAGTTGAGAGTCCAGAAATAAACCCTTGCTTCTATGGCCAACTGGTTTTGACATACCAAGTTCACATTACTAGGACAAAATAGTCTCTTAAAAAAAATGATGCTGGGAGAACTGGATATCCATAACCAAAAAATGAAAGAGGACCCCTATGTCACTCCCTATACAAGAATCAATTCAAAATGGATCAGATACCTAAATAAAAAAGCCAGGACCATAAAACTATTAGAAGGAAATATAAGGAAACATCTTCAAGATCTTGTGGTACGTGGTGGTTTCTAGGCTCTTACACCCAAAGCACAAGCAACAAAAGAAAAAATAGATAAATGGAGCCTCCTCAAAATTAAACATTTTTGTGGGTGGGGGGTGGGGGGTATGGGAACCTTTTACAGTTTTTAATGTAACATTTTTTTGTGATTTATGTATCTTCAAAAAATACAATAAAAATGATGGGGGCGGGGGTGGGGAGTGGGGTGTATGGGAACCTCTTATGTTTTTTAATGTAATGTTTTGTGTTCTCTATTAACTTTTTAAAAAGATAATTAAAAATTAAATTAAATTAATTTTAAAAAAGTTATTACAAAAAATTTAAACATTTTTGTACCTCAAATGACTGTTAAAAGTGTGAAAAGGCAACTGACACAATGGGAGAAAATATTTGGAAATCACGTATCTGATAAAGGTTTAATATGCGTGATATATAAAGAGATTCTATAACTCAACAATAAAAAGATAAATAACCCAATTCAAATATGGGCAAAAGACTTGAATAGACATCTTCCAAAGATGAAATACAAATGATGAAAAAAATACATGAAAAAATGTTCGGCATCAATAGTGATTAGGGAAGAGCAAATCAAAACTACAATGAGATATCATTTCACACCTATTAGAATGGCCACTATTAAAAGAACAGAAAATTAAAAGTGCTGGAGAGAATGTGGAGAGAGAGGAACACTTATTCACTCTTGATAGGAATGTAGAATGATACAGGAACTGTGGATAACTGTTTGGAAATTCTTAAAGAAGGTGACTATAGATTTGCCATAAGACCCAGCAATACCACTACTAGGTATATACCCAGAAAAACTGAGCAGTGACACGAACAGACATTTGCACACCAGTGTTCATAGTAGCATTATTCACAATTGCCAATAAACTTTATTTATTCTTACATCTACATAATATTCCAAAATGTATATATACCGCAGTTTGTTTATTCATTCATCTGTTGATGGATGTCTGGGTTGTTTCCACCTTATGCAATGTGAATCTTTGAAAAGAAGGTGATAGGAGAATTGGAGAGAGAAGAGAGAAAATGGAACTAGTGATAGGAAATAGCCACCAGGGCTGCTATAAGTTTGGAGTTATAATTAACAATCTCTGACCTAAAATGAAGTTTCAATAATAATGGCAATATTTATAATGATTGAAAAAAATCCTTTTGCTTCCTCTTTTTAAAAATAAATTATTTTAGATCATCAAGAAAAAAATTATGGAGCAAAGAAGCAGTTTTGAACCTCATACAAAAAGAAATTTAAATGTGTTATTTAATTTGCTGTTACTGGCAGTATTAGGGTAACACATCATTTATTAGTCATCATCCAGTTTTGCCATAGCTCCTCAGAAAAAGCTATGCTGTTGTAATAAAATTTCAAGATGATGTAATGGAACTTCAAGCTGAATGAATGGATCAGTAGATGGATGGATGAATATATTTATAGTATGCAAAAAGAGGGGCAACAATAATCAAATTTATTCAATTCCAAGACAAATAACTGGGTGCACCTATTTCTTTTCAATGAATAAAATCCAGTTAACTTCTATTTTTCTGAAACACTAATGATTGGTTAGATAAGATTAATTCTCTACTCAATGGTAGCATTTGAAAATAATTTGAGTGATATTGACCTTTTCAGTGTCAGTCATAGCTTTGTGGCTTTTGAAAATTTCCTTCTCAATCCTCAGATACTTTTGCCATGTCAGCATAGTATACTTGACTACACAAAAGTCACTGAAAAAGATATTACCTTGACACTGAATGATGATTGCCAGAAGATTCTTATTTAGAGGTGCGAAGCAATTTCCCAATCTAGAAAAGGCCGTTTTTTAAATTGCATAAGACAGAAATGATTTGGGAAAGTTACCTGTAAGTATATATTCAAGCTGCTGACTCACTTTCTCTATTGGCTTCAAAACAGGCACATAATAACGTTATCCCTTATAGTGAAACTAGAAATTGAGGAGTGTCTCAGCACTCTCGTCTGACACCTATGGCCAGTTAGTCTTTTCTATGGTAAATTGTTCTGAGTAACTATTGCTCAGTCCCCCACCTATCCTTGGTGCACACAACTATGCATCCTAGTGAGATATTTCCATTTGAAGAAATCCAAATACTTTTGATTCTATCAAGATCAAATAAGCTGAAAAGAGTAAAAATATTTCATAAGATGCTTCAGGACATTGAAATACCAGACTCTGTGGTGGTTTTTGTTTGATTTTTGTGTTTTCTGTGTGTGTGTTGTTTTGTTTTAATGGAGTCAATTGCTTTGTTACTTTGTGGTTCTTTTAAGCTGAAGGTTGAATAGCAGGCAAGCCAGGCCGGGCGAAATGCAGAGATTCTGAAGGAAGGCAGGGACCGCTCTTTTTCTGATTATAAACTCAGGCACATCCTGGAAAGGTTATGGCTAAAGCCAGCTTCTTATGTTTACGAATTCCTTCCTGGGAAAAAGAGTAAACTATCCTGGGGAAAGATGGGTTCCCCAAGAAGAGCTGCATCAAACCTTAGGGCTATGTCATTAATAATTATTCTGACTCTTAAGTACTCTACATGAAATCCTTTGCAAAACACTGCTCCCAGGAAAGGATTCCCTTCCCATCTCTCCATTAAGAACATTCGTTCCACACAATAATCCCATCTAAATATATATCCATCTAGTTTGAAGGAACAGATTTCCCTGAACCTTTTGGGATTGAAGAATTACATGAAAGATGCCCATGCTGCCTGCCTTTTTTTCTTCATGGATAGTCCTTAAGAATCTGCTTTTGGTCATCTTAGCAACCGGACCTAGTTTAGTCCAAATGACCTGAGTTAGAAAGCATTGACAGGAATTTCTCAAATGGTGAGCTGTCCAGACCACTTTTTTTTCAGAATGCCCTGGAGATACTTTTTAGAATTATAGATTCTTGGGCAAACTTCTGAAACAGATTTTGATGGGCCGGGGTCCATGACTTTGTATCTTGAAAAGTCCCATGGCAACTTTTATGCTCCCATAATTTGAGAACCTTCCCTGTAGCCTCACAGGACTGGTTTAATTCTCTACTTCGGCTTCAGTGAGCTGGCCTAGCCCCATGTAGGACCTGAGAGTAGAAGTCCTGAAGGGTACGTGGATCACTTAAGAGCAGCAATGGATATTTAATATAAAACCTGGAAGGCTCCTTAAGCTTATATGATGAACCAAGGTTATTCTTTTTTACTGTAGCTAAGTTGGAAGTCCAAAAGAGAAGCCTCCAATGAACTCTCATTCCTAAAGTGTTTAAGCTGTTATACAGAACATTTATCTATCCATTCTCAAAGTATTATGTCACTCATCAGAAGCACTAAAGCAGAAGTAAGGGTGTCTTGGTCATACTTACCTCCACCAGTCATGGGGGAAGGAAGTTAATGTTGCCTTTTCTATATCATTACAGGCATTTTCAGCCTTTGCCTGGGGAGTTTTATGTGGTTTACCTTTGACATGCACATTTCCCCCATCAAAGAGCTGGTGGCATATCTGGGCTTTTAAAGTCTTTCAAGCTTTTCATTTTCTGTTCTCTGTGTTCCATGATGATGAATCATTTCTAGGGCTCAGAACACTTGAATTGAAGGTAGGGCTATTAGTATTCCACATGGAGCCTCCGGGGGAGGCGAGAATTGCTTTTCAAGGGGCAGTAACAAACGTGGACATTTTCTTGACCAATTTTTTTCTGTCCATATCCTTTTCTATTTGTGTCTGTCTTTCTCTTTTAAGACAGTCCGGAGCAGTTGATTGGAGACTTGTGAAATAAACATAGGGAAGAAATTTACTCCTGCACTGTGGTCAGCATTATAGTTTATATTATTTAGCTATTTTCTGCTTGCTACAATTCTTATAATGAATATTTTGGATTACATTTAAAATTATAATTTTCTTCCTGAATATATTTGTGCCAGAGTCTGTCAGTATACATAATTGGACTGTGAAAATTAAGGTGTTGGAAAAAGTAAACTAGAAAAAGGTATTTCCAAATTCCATGGGTAGCCAAGGAATTGCAGGGCACTATTTATTTATAACTTACCTCAAGTCTCCTGAGGGTGAAGTTTCCAATCTCTCCACAGACTTATTTATTTAACTTGAAACTTATTTTTAAAGGATACAAAACATGCATTACGCCTGTCCAGTATCTAGTTCAGATGGACCAGATGAGTAGGGAGACTTGCAAATCAAACCTTAAAAGGGTCATTGGAGGGCTTATAAGATTAAAAACTTAATATTAATTTCTCATTGTCTCAAAATATCTAAAATAAAATCTTACAAGAATGTGAATCAGGCTGTTAAATCTAGCAGATTCTGGGAAATGAATCTGGGGAGTGAAGTTTTTGAAGACTAGATTCTGGTTGGAATATTTGTAATCAAAGTGCAATAACAATGCAGAAGATTTATGACTTTAAGTGAAGAAGGGACCCAGGGAAGATGCTGAGCCTCTCAGTTGTTTTAAGAATGTCTCTGTGCCTCAACAGACTCCAGCACCTACAATCTGACTTATTGGGCTCACCACACTCAGCTAAGATGGAGTTGAAGAAGGACAACCACCACACCATGGAGCCTAGAGTGATTACAACTGAAAGTGGGAGGATTGCATCCAGCATCCATGTGGAATCTGAGCCTCCTCTTGACATAGAGGTGCAATGGACACAACCAATCCAATGTCCACATAGAAAAGGTGGCATTGGATTGAGAAAAGTGGACATGATGGCTGATGGGTATGGGGAAAGGCAGGAAGAGATGAGAGGTGGAGGCGTCTTTGGGACATGGAGCTGCCCTGGATGGTGCTTCAGGGGCAATCACCGGACATTGTAAATCCTCACAGGGCCCACTGGATGGAATGGGGGAGAGTGTGGGCCATGGTGTGGACTATTGACCACGGGGTGCGGGGGTGCCCAGAGATGTACTTGCCAAATGCAATGGATGTGTCATGATGATGGGAGGGAGTGTTGCTGGGGGGGGGGTGGAGAGGAGGGGTGGGGGTGGTAGGGTTCAATGGGACCTCATATATAATATATTTTTGATGTAATATTATTACAAAGTCAATAAAAAAAAAAGAATGTCTCTGAATCATGGCTTTCGAGTTTCATTGAATATGTCATTAACATGACAGCTTTCAGTTTTCTTTACCTAGAAAGGACCATCGTAGAATGATTTTGAAAACTTTTTCCAGTTTTCCATTGATTTCTTTCCTCATTATTTAGCAACTTTACTAGGCCAGTGCAAGTACATAGAGGAGTAACACTTGTAAATCTTTGTAGTATTATAAGATGATACTATGATAAATCAGAAATAACTTCTTTTCTTACCACAGCCAGACATTAGGTGCTGGGTTTTAAAGAAGCAAAAAAGATTAAACTGACAGATTTTCTATTTCCTGTAATTAAGGTGTGCTTTTACTGAAAAACCTACAAAAGTTGCAGAGGGAAATAATATTGTGGATAAAAGAAATAATTTGAGGGGGCATAAAACACACTGGGGTTATGGAATTTGGAGGAACTATTAAACACTGCACTCTGTCAATATTTTTCCACACAACAGTTATTTGCCTTACTGGAAGACGATTTAGAAGAGGCTAGAGATGGTAGATTCACATGCCTTAGCTTATGGGCCCTTATGCTCACTGTCCAGTCCCTTCATTTTGATTCCTGTTAAAGGACTCCAAAGAGATACATTTCTCTGGTGTTCGGTTGGGGTAAATTCTCGAATTTCCATAGTTGAGAAAATACCATATCTGGGTACTCTCAACCAGGATTTCTGGGAAAGCTAAAGAAATATTCTTCCATTTTGCGGGTAGAGGAATTAAGATGCCAAAAAATCACACAGCAAGTCAGTGGCGGAAGTTCAATGAGAACTGAAGCTTGGGATTTCCAAATCATCGCTTATTGTTCCCTATTCTTGTTTACAGATCAGCTCTAAGATATCAGAAACACCTTACCAAAAATATTCTTTTATAGACAAATCAAAAAACGTCCCTAGAGTTTTTGAAGGAAATCTGTCTGCTACACATACTTGTCTATCACCTTGCTTTCAGCTTTGCTCCTAGGATTCTTTTCTCTTTTTCTTCGCAGTTACTGTAATACTTAGCCTCAGGCTCCTTGCTCTGGCTCTAGCCCAGTTGTGGATAAAACCTAACAGAAAACAAACTCCTTTCTATTTGTTTCCTTAACACAACTAAACTAAGTTAATATTTTCAAAGGAAATTTACTAGAAAATAAAAGGGTACAAGGCAACTACAACAAACAAACGAAAAACAAGAAATTGTAAGATACGTGACGATGGTCTTTTTCCCGGGACACAGCTCATCGGCTATGCGGGCTCTGTGCCATCCCACATCCTGTCTGAAAGGCCCAGAACTGAGGGTCCCGAGAGGAAATCAAACCTTAGAAGGCAAAGGGCCAGAGGCCACTTCCGTGGTCATCTGCTCCCACTTGACATCATCCTTTGGAGTGTTCTGTGGTTATTTTAATGAGAATGGTTATTATTCTGCATTTCATTCTAATTTCTACCCAGATTTTTAAAATCAAACAACTGAGAGAATTTGTCTTACTTATTTTAAAGTGCGGAGGTCACAAAAATACCTGTCTATCAGATCACATGGCTGCTGAACAGAACAGGTATGTTTTGTGCCACAGGAAGTGCATGTTCAAAGGTTGAAGCTTGTACTAAGCAAAATTCTGGTCTTTGGCTTGTTTGGGAAATGGGGGTAGTCTAAAATGTTGTCTATTGTTTCTGAATCTAAATTCTAGAACAAAGAACAAAGAACAGGAGTTACAGCAAGGGGGATTTCAACCAGTACCAGGAAAATTTTGTTAAGGAGTAGAATTGTCCACCAAATAGCTTAGGCTTCCTCATAATGCAAATGAGATCCCTTTGATAGGAAATCGTTGGGGAGTGAATACACAGGTTAGTGTTGGTATAATTCTGGCAAGTAGTTGATGGGGGATCCTACAAAATATACTGCCATTCTGATTGATAGTAAGTTACTACATAGCTAGATGGCCGGTTTTCAAAGAATTAAAGTACAGTCACATACACATGAGGCATTATGTAATCAATATCTGATGATTCAGAAAGCATTTTAGGTCTTCAGTGTCCTGAGCTACTTACTGCTGTGAGCACTAAATCAGTCTAGTCAATATATAAATGTAAGGTCTCACTGTGATTTGAGCCTACTTATAGAGAATGCCAGATAACAGTTTACTGTAACTGAAGAAGTAGCCACTCTATTTTTATCTTTCTCTTTAGTTAAGGTTAATAATAGATGACTCTCTACAGTTTCTTTTGCATACAATTATAATAGTTCTCCACATACGGATTTTATATTTTAGGCCATGTTCCAAGAACATTAATTAATTCATACTCTTTATAGCATTGTGTGAGTGAGAGGAACTAATAGGGCTTTGATTGCCTAGAAGCAAAATGGAACCGCTGCCAGATGTAGATTTAGAACTTAGAGAATTTCTTTATTCCTATCTTCTGACTGTACTCCTTTCTTTGGAGCTAAGAAAACTGTAGAACATCCGTATCATGGTTGGCAAAGTTTGTTTTTGAAATGATTCTTAGCATGCATTTCTTTAGGGTTGGGTTGAATTATATTAAAAATAGTCACAGTGACAATAAGAAATACCTCTTAAGGACTGGGGAAGGAAATGTAGCATAATATTCATGATAATAAAAAGAATGGGCTAACATTTATTGAGCATTTGTGAAATATCAGGCCCTGTACTAAACCTTTTCATACATTACCTAATTTAATGCCCATATTTCATCTGAGAAAATTGATCCTCAGAACAATTTTTCTTATCATAACAAGTGACAGAACTGGTTTCAGACATCGGCATCTCTTAAGTCTAGAGGCTGAACTCATCTAAGATCTTCTAGTCATGATTTTACTCCCAGTTGTTTCAGGCTTTGCTGCAGTTAAGCTTTGTTTTCCTTTCCATTTTAGAGAAAGCTCTTGGAATAGAGATTAAAATACACCCCACATATTGTCTTTGATAGGAGGATATTTTTGTACTGTGGCAATAGAAACCAAAAAGAACTTGCTATTTAATGACTATCATTTTGAGTGGTCATGATGCAGTGGGATCGGGTGAAATATATCCAGGACTAACAGGTGAATTTGGTATGAAGTAGCATTTTTCTCTATGGGCCTTTGGATTTTATTCTCTGAAGAAGTATTTTCCTACCACTTGGTGGCAGTAGCTACCAATTGATCTGCAAGTTTATCCCCCTATTTACAACTTTATCTCTAGCTGGGAATGACTTTCTAAAAGGATTTTACCCTTCAATTAATTAACCTTTTCATGCAATACAGTTATTTCCATTGGCTCATCTCCCATGAATATATTTTATTATTAATAATAATAACAACATATGTCCTTGATATCACTTAGGCAATGTCCTCCTGCCTCTCCTAAATTAAGGTCCTTAGATTTTCCTTTAGGAGATAGACCATACAGAATGACAATAGAAACATTTCTCTCATTCAGCATTACAGATTTAGAGGTGTGCACTGGTTTCCAAGTGCAAAAGAGAATACTGACAAGGATGCTCAACTCTCCAATGAAGAGAAAAGAAGAAATTAGTTTATTGTGATAAAGAATAGATTTTGTTTAGACTTATAGGTAGGTAGAAAGTTGGAGTGGTCAACTAAAAAATTAATTAAAGCGTATCTTTTTAAGGAGGTTTAGATGATTAGCTTCCTTAAATAGTTATATGGAACTGACTAAAAGCAGAAGACTGGACTAAAGAATTACTAAAATTTAGCCTTTAAAATCATGCATATTTTAGAATATGTTAGAACATGATGAAATGTTTGTAATACTATTTTAAGTTTAACAAAGCAGCAGAATGTAAAACTTTATGCACATTTTGCCTTTATTGCAAATATTACTGTTTTCAAACACAGAAAATGAAGGTGTGTCAAAATGAAAAAAGTGATTGTCACTGAGTGTTGGGAATATAAGTGATTTTAATTTCATTTGTCCATATTGTATTATCCCAATTCTCTACAGTAAGCTTGTATAAAATAATAGGATATGTAATTTAATATTCCTAGAAATTTGTACTGATACATAATATAGGACTTTGGCTTATGGATTTGGCATTTTGTGGGGTTAATGCATATGAATTAGATGGAGGAAGGAGAATGCCAGCAGAGATATCCCTTCTTCAAAGCAGAGTAGGGCATACCAATAGATAAACTATAATATGAAAAGTGTCAACCAAAATATCTCCCCTATTGTACTTAAATTCACATCACATGAATGGTTTATTTGAGTTAAATCACAGAATTCCCAAAGTAAATCCATTTAAAATATAACCTTAACCTTTAACTTGCAAAAAGTTAGCATCCATACGAGGATGCTTCTTGCTCTATATGTATGTAAGAAACCATTGAAAATAATCCATAGAAGTGCTAATTGTCCTCTAGAATTCTGGTTTATATGAAAGGGAAGATCAAGGTTTTTGGTGAGATAGAACATATTCATTATCCATTTATTCTCCCCTTTCTTTTTCTTACCCATTGTACCTTTTACTTACTGGGACTAAGCTCAGCTTGCTGCAATGGAAACTCCAGTCTCAGTGAAGCAGAAATCATGACTTGTACAACATCACTATATTACTTGAATTCCGTGCTTGACAAGAATTTGTACAGTTTATGATGGAGCTCTTCCACTGACAGAGGCAGTAACTCAGATTATCAAAAGATTTTTTTTTTCATTCAGTCTGAAACCTTTATTGCATTGTCCATATTTTAAAACAAGTGTATCGTTAAACTTTTCTTCTATCTTTTCTTCTCTAGGCCAAACCTTCCCTGGTTCCTCAGCAATTTTCGTGATCGTTCTCTCCTGAGTATTCTGTTTTTTGTTTTTTGTTTCTCTTTCTCTAAGTGTCAGCACTGGAATTGCCTGGAAAGTAAATCAGGAAATAGACCTTCTTTAGGTCTTGAGGCTTTCTCTCTAGCAAATTTCCAGAAAGTTCAAGTCCCTAATCACTATTATGTGTGGCTCTTAATGAACATTTACCTTCCTCAGGTATTTTATCTCAGAAGAACTTCTTTATACATATACGTATCTATCTTCAAGTGGTGGAATGCTGCTGTTGGGTGGTAGTTATGTTGGGAGAGGGCATTTTCTACTCCCAAATAAGACAACAGATTTTAAAATATAGGAGGTTTACAACATTTAGAAGTCTGTAAACAAATACCATCCATTGCCCGGTTCCTTTCATTACAGGCAGTTTTACACTTCACAGAACTCAGTAAAAATATCATCAGCTTGGAGATAAAGTGAGACTTGTATAGTGAAAACTGAAAAACATAGCTTCAGAATTTCTGAAAGAAGAACAATCATGTATTATATATTTTTAAATATTTGTTTCAAAGGGGAAAATCCTTCAAAGCTCATTTCCTTGAAACATGTTTTGTGTCCAAAGGTGTCTGTGATACTTGTTGTAATACTTGGACCAAGTTAAGGGGAAAGTTTAAAATGTAATGCAATTCAAAGTTTTGCCTGGAATCCTGAGATAAAATCAGAGAGAGTATCTGATTGGAAGAAAAGGACTCCATGGTTATTTTGTTTTGTCTTTTCCTGAAGAGCCAAGAGGAAGTGGACTGGCATTGTTTTTCTGTCAAGTCATGAGACGAAGAGAAAACAGAAATATTGGAAGACAGATTTATCTCTTTCCCCTAACAAGATAAATAGCGTGATGGTTGTGCGTCAAAGGGCAGATGGAGTTTGCAGGTGGGAGAAAGGCATCTGCACTGGCTTTTCACATGCGGCTCTTAGGTACTCTGAAGCTCCAAAGGAGCCATATTTATGCTGCAGGACAATTGTCACCCAGGGAAAAAGGTTAATCCATGAGTGTTAACCGCTATGAACTGGGATACAGAAGCATAACTGTTTTTTTACAGTTAGTGCTTAAAGGAAACAGATGGAGTGTAGCGTAAGAATTAATAATAAAGATAATGAATGGAGTCAGACAGAGATGAGCTTAAATTTAGGCTGGGCCATATACTAGTGGGACTTAAAGTGGCTATTAATACTTAAGCTCTCTGAATCTCAACTTCCCCTTCTGTAAAATGGATATACTACAAGTATGCCAATAGCTATCTTACAGTGTTATTAAAAGAATTAATGAGATAGTGCTTATGATGTGTGTGTTATACTTTCTAATATTAATAAACCATCAATAAATGGAGGAATTAATAATTATCATTAAAACTGCATAATTTTTTAGCCTCTGAAGGTGTTCAGAGCAGGGTCTGAATTCCTGAGAACTATAAAGGACATATTACATATTTTAATTTTTTTTCCTCATAGCATCTTGACTTAGGCAAAATCATGTGTATGCTTGCCTCAGAATGCTCATGTTCTTTCCTCCATGGAAAAGAAAGGGTTGCCCCACATCACATCAATACCTACTCAGGGATTTGGGCCCCATTATTCCCTCCATCCTTTGGCCCTGATATGCTGAGCTTCAATTAGCAAGACTTAAAATCTTGTAAGTGGACTAACTTCTAGAAAGTTATTATTCAATGTATTAATTTTTATTTTATGCAAGAGAAGTCTCCAAAATGCTAACAATAATTCCTCTGAACGTGATATTTCAAAGCAAAATGTCATAACCAAAATGGGTCCATGCTCCAGTGACACCAGAGCATACCACAGAAGACTGGACCTCTTGAAAACTGTGTCTATTTTTTGCTCAGCCTACAATTACTCTGCAGTTCAGAGTGTGAGCAGCGAGATGCATGGGAGTCAATGAAAGAGACCCAGCTGGGATATTGTCAGCTCCAAAAACTCAAAAAAATGAGTCTCAAACCTGCTTCATTTTCCTATTTCTATCACCATTACTATTATTCTGCCTAAACTTAGAGGCACTTTTGTATTTTCTCTCCCTCTTCCATATCATTCCCTTCAAATCAAGCTTTTTTGTGTGTGCAATTAATTTTATATTCACAATGAATCTCTTAATTCATTCAGGCCCTCATTAGCCTTTATCTGGAGTATTGACATGCTTTCCGGGAAGTCCCCTTCCTTCTGTCTCTAGTGTCATTCTAAGCTTATCTAAGCATGAATTTTAGCACCTCACTCCTTGTTTTTTTTCATTACTCTGCAAACTTTTTGACCCGGCATCAAAGCCCAGATGGGTAGTCCCGCCCTGACTTCCAACTGATGTCCTGCTCATCTCCTACAGTCAGAGTGGATTTAAATAAACCTCACACTTTCTTAATTTATCATCTTTACTCAGTTTACTTCTATACTTGGAAAGTTTACTTCTTCTTATCTATTCTTTTTCAGGGTCAATCTCAATTTCCCTCTGGCCAGATGTAATCCCATCTATTCCCTGAATTCTTGTAGTACTTCATGTGCTTTTTAAATGGACCTTATTATATTTTGACATATATTTATAGTTATTTATATACTTGCTATCTATATAACTAGACCTCAAGCTCTTTAATGAAGAGATTATTTTTCATTCATGTCTATAACAGTCATTATCACCCTACTCCCATCCAGAATATTTATATGGTCCCTGGCTCACAGAAGCCTCCTATTAAAATGTTGGAGTAGAAGTATAAGGTCAGTGGTCACAGTGCTTAATAAACAGTAGTTCTCAACAAATGTTTGTTGAAAAAAATATTGTTTATATTCCCACAATTTTACTGAAATAGCCCTTTCAAAGGTTATTAATGACATTGGATTGACCATCTCTTATTATTGAAACTCTCTCCCCCCTTGGATTCCAGGACCCTGAGCTCTCCTTACTGCCCTCTAAACTTCATGCCCATCACTTCTCAGCCCCCGTTACTGGATTCCTTTTTCCTAACTATAAACTGGTATTTCTGAAGTTTCTATTCTGTTTTTCTCACTCTGTGTGCTCTTTGGGGCTTTAACTATTACTTCTCTGCCCAAAGCTTCTCACAACTACATATTGAGCACTAATATTTACCTGAACTCCGACACAGAATTCCAGCTGTCTTTTCCAAAGAATCCCCTTCCAATATTTCAAACTATACATTTTTCTCTTCTCCTCTTCCATTGACATCAGTTACTATTTATGGTGGTAGGTCACTGTTATTTTGCAGTCCAGAATTTATTCACGTATGTTCTGGCAATTATGCCTCATTTTTCTGCTAAGAAAACCATCTAACCTTCCCTTTCAGTCATGAGTTTCTCATCTCCCCCAGTTCTATGAATGAGGTTTAACAAAGTAGAATTTTCTATTACTCTAGTAATAGTGATTTCTTCAGGGATAACCACATGACACAAGTAATGCTGATCAGAGGAAAAGAGAAGACATTTTCAAAATTTTGTTTGCGCTATCAGGGAAGCAGATTCTCTTTTCTGCTGCTCCAGTTATAGTGACAATATGACACTGGAACTTTTGGGGACCACAAACTGGAAACTAAGAATGATGCCAACTAGAAGAATGAGACACTGAGCTGCCTCACAATAATACTTCACACTAAGAAAGTCCCAATCACAGTTATCTTCTCCCTGAAAATATTTTCCTCCTCCAACAGTTCTTACTTCTAGAAATAGTACAACTATCTACACTGATCATATCCTTGACATGTGGGACTCATTCTTGACACCTCCTTCACACCCTCATGCATCACATTCAATCAATCACAGAGTACTGTTCATTTTGCCTCCAAAATATATCTGACATTCATCTGCTTCTTTCTCTCCATTGCTTCCACTTGATTCTGAACCACTATCATTTCTCATTAGGGTTACAGAAAAAACTTCCAAATCGTTCTGTCCATATCTACACTTGGGGTCATCTAATCCATTCTTCTCTGAACTTGTTACTTCCCTGTTTAAAACCTTCCATTGTTAAACTATTGTCCTTAAGACAAAGTTCAAAGTATTTACATGGCCTTTAAATCGTTTTATGATCGGCCTATTTATCCAGTCTCAGCTTTCACTGATCCCTCCCTTAACTTCTTGGAACTCATCAAGTTCATTTCCTTTGCATATGATGTTTCCTTTGCCTGAATATTCCTCTACTTTGATTGGCTAACTCCTATTCATGATTCACCTTTCTGCCTAAATGCTACTTCCTCATGGAAGGTCTCCTTGACTTTCTTGACTGAGTTCTTGTTTTAAGGTCCTATGGCACCCTGACCTTTTCTTTGTAGCATTGTAGTTAAATATTTGTTTGTGCAATTATTTATTAATATTTGCCTCCCCTCCATAGACTGTACCTTTTAGATAGGGACCATATCTTGCTCTTTGTGTATCCGCATTTAATAGTACAATATCTGATATAGAATAGAAGCATAACTATTTCATGTATGAATGAATCAAACCAGCACACCTATCCAAACTTAATTTATTTATTGTTTCCCAAATATACTCCCATTTTTATTTTCCTGATCTCTGTTAAGTACTCTCTCTATTCATTTCCACCCCAATACAAAAATCAGACTTAGTTTCCAATCCTTTCCACACTAAGTTTTCAAAGCCTGACTTTCACTAGGTCCCACTGAGTATGCCTCCATAATATTTTTCACATAAGCCCTTTTAATTTTCTTTAACTTCATTCTAATGCTTAATTTTAATAAGAAAGATTTCAGTGAAGCTCCTTGCTTTAAGTCTTCCCACTTCCGCCTGGGTGACTATCCCTAAAATAAATTGACTCATGTCACTACCATCCTCAAAACCTTTCAATTATTTTTAGTGTCTTTCTAATTCTTAAAAAGTATATCATTCAAATTCCACAATATAGTACACTGGTTCTTCATAGTTGGCTAAGCCTGCCTCTCCAGGCTCTCTTCCTTCTGCAACTTTTGTGCTCTGGAACAATATTCTCTTTGCCATGCTCGAGATCTCCATGGGTTTTTCATGCCTCCACCAACCTTGCTCTTCCTCACCTGCCATCAAGCCCTCTCTCTTTCATTCTGTCAGGCACATCCTCCATGAAGTCACCTATCTCTCTATTCACCTACCTTTGTGCATCCATGGATTTGCATAGAATCCTTTTGCAGCTATTTATTCTGTCTCAAGGTACATGTATTTGAATTTAGTAGAGGGCAGTATAGCTTAATAATTAAGAGTGACAGGTGTGGAGTCAAAGTGGTTTGGTTTGAATCATGGCTCCACCATTTTTCATCCCTGTGACTTTGAGAAAGTAACTTAAATATCTTGCCACAGTTTCCTCCTTAATTCAAAGAATAAGGGGCGGTGGACTTGGCCCAGTGGTTAGGGCGTCCGTCTACCACATGGGAGGTCCGTGGTTCAAACCCTGGGCCTCCTTGACCCATGTGGAGCTGGCCCATGTGCAGTGCTGATGCGTGCAAGGAGTGCCATGCTACGCAGGGGAGTCCCCATGTAGGGGAGCCCCACGCGCAAGGAGTGCGCCCGGTAAGGAGAGCCGCCCAGCGCGAAAGAAAGTGCAGCCTGCCCAGGAATGGTGCCACACACATGGAGAGCTGACATAACAAAATGACACAGCAAAAAGAAACACAGATTCCTGTGCCGCTCACAACAACAGAAGTGGACAAAGAAGACGCAGCAAATAGACACAGAGGACGTGGGGGGGGGGGGGCTAGGGAAGGGGGAATAAATAAATAAATCTTAAAAAAAAAAGAATAAGACTATGCACCTCACAGAATTTCTGTTAAGAGTAAATAATGACACATATAAAGCACTTTGAAGAATTCAAATTCTCAATATCTGTTATTGTTAGAAAGTAGATTTCTCCCATGAGGTGTAATGCCACTGGTGCTAGAGTCCAGAGTACCATATAGCTTCAAATTCCATCTTCAGAGTGCTCTGTTCAAAGCCAGTCCAATAATTATTTGCCAGTTGATTTATTGGGAAGCTCTAGGATCCTGTAAATCTCAAGGCTTTGACTTACCAGAACTACCTTGGTAAGTCCGTTAAAGGAACAAACATTTAGGAAAGTAAAGAAAGAGGGAAAATCATCAGAATTTCAAAATTGGGGATATTATGAAATACAAATGTCAGTAATATTATAATCACAACCCTAACTCATTGACAACAGAAAGGAATTTCGTATAAACAAGGTGAACTCTTCCAGTAAATTATGAATAGGCCCTGATGTGATTTTACCGGAGTGTAGCTTATGAATTGTTTTCTGGAGTCGTGGGCTAAGAGGTTGTTAACCAATAGTGTGTGCTCCGGCCATGCACTATTGAGTAGAAAGTTCTGCATTTCATAACAGAACTCCTAGGCTCCCATTCAATCTCCCCTGGCCATTTATTTTTATTAGGCAAGTCAACCGAATTTTCTGGGTATCATCTTTAAAAGGAGAGAGTTGGGTCAGATGGCATTAGTGAGCCCCTCCCTCCTTTGACACTTTATCACCACTAATCTAAGCCCTATTTTTCTCACTTATTTTTAACAGATATTTCTTCAGTAACTACTGCGTGTGCCAGATATTTCTCTAGTATCTATCATGCCATATATCACAGAGCTCTGACACTGAACATACCATTTATAATGAAATAATATTCTGTATTTCCTTTATGAGAATGAGGATACTTATGCTAATATCACACAGTCCTGGCATAGAAGAGACAACCCATGTGAGAGTACTTAGCCTTGGCGATGGGATGTGGCAGGTGTTGAGAAAAGTCTATTTTTTTCCTCCAGGTGGGAATCCCTTCTTAAATATCAAGAGCCAGTGTAAAGATAAACTTTATTTGTGAAGTCATCTTCAACTTCTCTACCTACCCCAGTCTGAACCTAGCAAATCATTGCATTCCTGTCTATTACAACACAGATACACTGATCATATTTTATTGCAATTCTTTATTATATACCCGTCACTCCTAAAGATTTGAACCCCTCCTAGTCATGTGCTATTTTTATTTTTCGATCTTTAAACTTTTAGCTTTAACTCAGGACTAGGTCATTGAATATGAACAGTTGATGGATGAATGAATGAGTGAATAAATGAATTTCAGGTTAGTAGGAGAATTGAGAAAATGCCCCCCAGCTCCTTAATGATAGCTGGAATCTTTTCAATAAAAAAATCACGCAAATATTTTGTTTTCATCATAAGAAAGTAAAGGTTGAATGGTCTGTGTCATAGGAGCAGGTGACTTAGATGCCCCTTTTGGGAAATGCTGCACTGTACCTTCAGTTCAGTCTGTCCAGTTCACCAATAACTCCAATTTATTATAGTCCTTCCCATCTATAGTTTATATCTCAAGAAAACAAAGCACAAAGAGTTCCCTAGCCAGCAATGATTTCTTTTGATAAAAAGAGTCTACACAAAAGCTGTCCAACAGCAACCTAATGTAAGCCACAAATGCAAGTTACATGTATAAATGTATAATTCCTAGTAGCCAAATTAATAGAGAAAACGGTGAAATTAATTTTAGTAATATATTTAACTCAATTATTCAAAATATTGTTTCTGCATGTTATCTATATAAAATTTTTGAAGTGTTTTATGTTACTTTTTTTTTACCACACTCATTCTTTGAAATCCAGCGTGTATTTTATAATTAGAGCACAACTTAATTCAGACCAGCCACATGTAAAGTATCTAATAACTACATGTGGCTAGTTGCTGCTGTATTCAACTATGCCAGTCTAGATGATGCCTAGTTCTAGTAATGGCCACAAGTCAAGGAAAACCAATTTTCCTCCCAAAAATCTTATCACCAGCAGGTACAAGCTTTCCTAGATTTATTCCTTTCAGTTGTTTGAATGCTGTAGAAGCAAATTGCTTCCTGCCTGCCTATTGCCTGCTGACCCATTGCCGAATGTTTCACAAACGTGCACTTTTTAATGCAGCAGCAGATGACTTGGCTTGTTCAGGTACTTTCAACCTGATGTTTCACAAATTCCTCATATGTCCACCTAAAAGACTACTCTGAATGTCTGAAGGCCTAAGAGGTTTGATGATAACTGCTAGAACTGGGCAGACATTAGCAAAATTATAGGTTACGTTTATACTTCTGTCTCCAAACCCGAGTATTCCTTTGTGAAAATCCTTTAAGTTATAAATTCTTAGAGTTTAAAGTCTGCGAGTATAGCTTAACTTTCATAACGATATTTTTATTTAATTTCACACTGGTAAACTCAGCTCACCCTATCACATACAAGTGTATTTTGCTATCCACAGTCAAGGAAAAAATAAGAAAAAAGAGTACCTCTTATAATGTGGCCCTTTTTAAGATATTTATCTTTATAAAATATTTAGAGAATTTTTTGTTTGTGTTTTTGTTTTATTTTATATTCTTTTGGACAATTTTTAAAAGCAATGTTGGATAAAGGCATAACATATATACACATATTTGTTCATAGCCACTTTAGGCAAATCATGTACTGAATCTGATTATTAATTTTAACTTGTATATATTTGAATAAAAAATGAAAACGTTCAAATTGCAAATATTCAGAGCTGCAGGACTTGGACATTTCCTGTGTAAGCTTTCTGAATGTACCCAGCTTTGTAAATGAGCTTTGGAATCTGTTTTTAAAGCCTTCCTGAAGACATTTCATTTACTTACCTATATAAATCAATAGCTCTTATGAGTTTGAAAATATTAGCTATTAAAATTAGTTTTCATTTCCCTGTTGCTCTGGAAAAGCAAACATGCCAAAATTTATGAGGAAAGTTGTTTCTTGAAATTTCCAAGTGGAAGGAAACCCCTGAAATCTGTTAAAATATGTATTATAGTTTCCTTATAGTTTAGCAGTGCCAATAATTAGGGATCTTTCCTATTTAGTTTGGGGCAGTAGCCAGATAGTTGCATATTCTTTTTGGTTGAGCATTTATTTCCAGGATTCTTTATATTTTGAGGCACCAATGGAAAGAATGTTAGAATAAGAATTAAGGGATTTGGACTCTTGTTCTGGTTCTGCAACCAACCAGTGTGCCAGTAGTCTGGGCTTCAGATTACTCATCTGTAAAATGATGAAGCTGGAAAGAATTGTTTCTAAGTCTCCAACCAGCTTATACTGTGTGACTTAATTCTAATTCTCAACTAGTAGGAAGAGAAAATATTTAACAACTTTCTTAATGCTCCTCAAACCAGATTCCTATCCCTTTTTCACCTTCAGCTTTTGACAGGTTTTGAGCTAATAGAAAGCACAGAAGCATCTAAGAGACTCCTCTCCTCATTCACCATTAAATGTGGCAAACTGTCTGCATCTGCACACATATTCTTCTCTCCCTTTTATAAAACAGACCAAAATGAAATCCATCAGTGTAAAACCACCCACCTCAGCTCTAGATCTATTCATCATTGAGCTTCTCAAAGACTTTCTCTCTGTCCATCTTCATACTTTTCTTCTACTCCAATATTCATATGAGCATGCAAACTTTTTCCACATTCACCCTTAAAAGCAAAAACCTCCCTTAATTGCAAACCCTTTTCCATCTTTTGCTTTATCTCTGTACACAGTCCCATTTCCCCTTCATAACCACACTTCTGTACTTGTTATTTCCATATTCTTACTTTCCAATCTCTCTTCAGCTCACTTCAACCTGGCTTATAGTCCCATTGATTTATTTTAGCTCTTGCTAAGGTAAATGATGACTGTCATGTTTCAACCTTCATGTTACAAACCTCATGTTATGAGGCAGATTTTCCTATTAACTTTTCTGACACCACATTCTCCCAGTTTTCAACATAATTCTCTGGCCACTACTTTTCAATAATCTCTTTTGTCTTAGTCCCTCATCCACTATCCAGCCTTTGAATATTATAATAACTAAAGGCTCTGTGCTGGGTCTCTTCTCACTCTATACTCTATCTCTAGGTGGTCTCAATTAGTCATGTGGCTTTAAATGTCTTCTATTTATGGACTACTCTTAGTTATATTTCTAGCACAGTTCTTTCTTCTAAACTCCAGACTCACGTATCTAATAGCCAAGCATCTCTCCATTTGCATATCTTACAGCCAGATCTAACTTAATTAAAAAATAGAGACTTGTGATACTATATCTCTCTTGCACACACATACATACACACATGCACACAGGCACATAAACAGTTGTTCTTTTTCTAAGTATCTAGAGAGGACTCTTTCCTACCAGTTCCAAAATCTGGCAGTCCTCTTTGATACTTCCCTCTAAAATGGCATCTAATGCAACACAAAGTCTAGTCAATTTTCTATTTCAAAAAAAATCTCTGCTTCTGTTATTTTACCACCTCTGCTGTCATCCAAGTAAACATTGTATCATACATCTTATTAGCCTCCTAACAGACTTGTCATTCCTTAACTTTTCTGACTTTAATATAGTTCTAAAGCTGCAACTCTGGAAATGCACATCCTTAAATGTAAATACAATCTTATCACTTTCTGGCTTAAAAGCTTTCATTGGCACCTATTATAATGAAGGGAAATCAAAATGTGGTTGCATGTTTTCTATAAAGGCTTATGTGATTTTTACCCTTTCCTCCCTTTCTACTCACCCAGTGCTCTCTTGCTCCTCCTCACTTGCCACACTCCAATCACCTCGGCCTTCTTTTAGTTCCTCAAACACACCAGCATTTTCTATCTCTGGGTCTTTACCCATACTATTCTGTCTGCTTGGCATGGTGCTCTTTCACCTCTTCAGCTGGAAGCTAGGAGTGTCAGATCCCTGTTCTCACTGTCATGAGACAGTTGCTTCCAAAATATTGCTACCATTTTAATAAAGTTCTCTTGTCATAGTCTTTCATAATAAACCTTTTAAATATATTGCAATATGTAATTGCTGACTTGTGCAATTATTTGTTTTATGTCTCTACTCCTTTTAGCTATGATGTGGATAATAAATAAAGCTATGATGTGGACCGTTGACTATGGGGTGCAGTGATGCTCAGAGATGTGCTTGCCAGGTACAGTGGATGTGTCGTGATGGTGGGAGAGAGTGTTGCTGTGGGGGGAGTGGGGGGTGGGGGCGGTGGGGTTGAATGGGACCTCATATATTTTGAATGTAATATTTAAAAAATAATAATAATAAAGCTTCAGCAAATTAGGGACCATGGTTGTTTTGCTCACTGTTCTATCCTTTGGATAACACAGATAAGAAAACATAATAGCTGTGGAATCAATATTTGTTGACTAAATTGTGTAGAAAAAGAAATGAGGAAAGTGAACATCTGGATCATGAGAATCCGAAGAGGAACCCGATCCTCTGGACTTCCAGCAGAGCTTGTCATCCATACCACACTGTCTCCTCTTCTTGACTCCTCCCAACCTAGGGTAAACCTGGAGCTCAGGCCCATCAACTGTCATTGCCACCGATCTCAATACTGATTTGGCCCCATCTCTACAAGCCTAACACCTGGAAGTCTCAGATGCTAAGTTGTGCAATCTTATAACCCAATTTGCAGAATTTTTTCTGCCTTCATTAGGTTTACAGGGCTCCTCAATTGTCTCTGTTTTCCCCCTCTCCCAGTTCTCCTGCATGTTTTAGTGTAGTGCCCATCTTTAAAAGAAGTCACTTTCCCACTTTCCTTTACTTCTTTCTTTCAATTCTTAGTTTGGAAAACCATGCTGTTATAATTATGCTATGTTCTTTATTCCCTTAAACTCAGAAATATCTCTTATGTTTCCACCTTAGAACAAAACACTGAAATGAAGTAAAGGATTTAGGAAAAATATACCGTCCTCTTTCTACTCCAGAAAATTTCAAAACCAGGTCAACTGCAAAAGGGTGAATGGTCGAATTGCTTAATAGAGTCATGACCTCTCACAAATATAACAAATTGAGCAGAAAAAAAAATACCGAGAATGAAATGTATAACAGATACACTGATGTGATACGCTGTCTTCCATTAACTTTGGTCAATCTTGGTATCTTAGAAGGCTGTGAGGGATAAGAGGTAGCCATGGCAAATAGCGAAATTAAACTCAAGCACTCAACGGAGAGTTGGAAAGAAAAATGCCACAGTGACAAATGCACTGCAGGTAGTGAGAGAAGCCTTTTCAAACACACTGTAAAGCAAATGAAGGAAACAAATAATACACAGATGAATTTCAGAAGAAACCTTCAGACATAGCACGTAGCTGATTGGCATGCTAATCTAAATGAATTCAAGACCAGACATCCCAGAAACTTTCCACTGGCCCAGGGCCCAAATCTTTCAGGACACAAAACAATCAGCCTACATTCTCAGAATGTTATTCCTTCAGGTCTCCCTCTCAGTGTTCACTTAATTCCATTTTTCTTGTTTTTTTAAAAAAAATGCATTATGCATTGTGTTCTGTTCTAGTTACGCCTGTGTTAATTTTTCTTTTTTAAAAAATAATCTGATGAATATTTTCAGTGTGCTAAGTAAATAAAGCTTTTTGATGTTAGGAGCTGTTTCTGCTCTAAAATGGGCAAGCAAAAGGATAACAAAACTTATGAATTTAGGTAGGAGGAACTTTAGATTTGCAATAAATTTAAGTGTTAATTGTCCAACTAAATCTTAAATAAGGTCATTATTCATGTTAGTCCTTAAAAAAAAACACAACTATCTCATAGTTAGCAATAAGATAAGCAGGAGAGTTTATTTCCTGAGTTCAAATTATTATTTTTTTCATTTAAAAATACAATAAATAAATCCATTTTAAAAATTCAAATATATATAAAAATATAAGATAGTGATATCCTCTGGAAGTAAGTAAAGGGGCAGGTGATCAATAACTAACATACATATATAGACAATGGTATCAATGCTCTATTTCTTATGGTAGCCTAAACTTTTGATATACATTATATAAGACCTCTGTATGATAGATTTCTTAATAACAATTTAATAAGCATGTTTGTATATAACAATATACTTTTAATGTAAGTTATCCCAATTTGCATGATTTTTGCTTGTATTTTTATGTTTGGGATTCTTTCATGTCACATAAATAAAATGAGCTTAGGTACAGTAATATATTAGCATAACATTGAAATATAATGCTCACAACTTGAATAACATGAAAATTATAAAAGAGTTTTAAATGTAGAAGTTGAATTTGGTGGGAGAAAGATAAAAACTACTCCTATGGGTGCATGCCAACTTTTAGTCTGATTTGTGCCTGGTCCTTATAGAGATGAAAATAGCCAGCAACCCTTGGGGACTAGAAGACAGAAATTATGCTCTTCAAAAGAATTGCCAGAACAATAAATGAGTGTCCATCCAATGCACATGGCACTTTCTGAAAGTTAGCCAGTTATGGAAATAAGATGCAGATGCACAGAGGGTGACGGCATTGTGAACTTGCCCAAATATCAGGGCACTAGCAGTCTAAATGTAGTGTCTATTGTGTATCTGTGACAATCAGACAATTGACAACTTTCCCCTCATAAATACTGATTTCCCCTACACCCACAGACAGACAGACACACACACATATACACCTTCCTTTAGGTGGCTTAGGTTTTTTTATTTCAAGCCTGTTAATGATTTCACTTTCTGATCTTAAGAAAATCAATAAAATCTATCAGGTTATTGTCCCTTAAGTGAAGAAACTCCTCTGCTGCGAATAAATGGTATTATGAAGGCAGTTGGAATTCTTAGGCAATGCAGTATATTATATATATAAACTACCATTGCTCTTATTGTTAATATCATCATAATTATCAAAATTATTTCAGTTCTTCATAGTAATCCATCTAGGAAAACAAGTGACAGGAGACAAGGGAAAAGAACTAAGAATTCTAACAACCCAACCGGAAATAATGAGAAAATTAAACATACCTCTTTATTTTGTAGAGGTAAAATTACACCTCTTTCTCCCAACATTGACCTAAACAAAATATTCCTTGGTCCTGGGACATGCTCACTAAATCAAAATGCACTACTAGTGATATCCAAAATGGGATAGGAAGAACACATATTTTCTAAGAAAAGTTATATAACATAAATGTTAGCAAACACAAAGCCAAAATTCAATTTCATCAATGGATTTACAATAAGCTCCCCTTCACATGTATAAAAATAAAATATGTCTATAATAAGCAAATAGAAACCACACACTGAAAATAGATTTTCCAGAAAAATGGCAAAAGCGTGCAGTCATATGTGGACCAGAAAGGTTATTGAAGCTTTTTACAAAAAATATTACATTTAATTTTTAGAACAACTTCATGAAATAAATAGTAACATTGCTTTTTTGTGGATGAGTTAGTTGATTTTTCAGTGACTTAATACAAATCATCCAAATTTAAATAACTATAAAATGCTAGAGTTTGAATTTGAACCCAGATTTTAATGAGTCTAAAACCTATTTTCATTTTTTTTTGAGTCATGTTGACACCTCCAATTAAATAAATAAGCCATTTTTATATACCAGACAGCTGCGATGATAATTGAATAAAATGAACTTACAAAAATACAAATTCACGTCAACAGGACAGTCACTTAAAATTGTGTTTAGGTTTGTGATTGTAGATTTACACTTGCCTCAAGTCTTCAGACTTCCCTCAACCAATGATACACACCTTGGGAAAATAGGGCTAGCGCTTTGCCCTGACATTGAGCAACAATGCCTGGTCCAACTGCCTTGGCCACATGATCATCAAATTCTACCCAGCAGAGCTCCACAAGCCCTCTTGGGAATCAAGAACAGACTAGTGTCACCATTCTTTCAGGGCCCATCTTGCTTAAGTTACCTTCATTCACCAGTTTTTACGTTTCTGCTCTCACTAGAACTGCCTCCTCAAACAGTCCTCCTCCAAACAGTCCATTTCATTGCCCCTCCATGATGATGCATGCTGATGGCTTTACTTAGCACAATCTCTTCTCTCCTCTGCCTGAGGGAAATCTGCCAATCTCAAGGCCCAGATTAAGATCCCCCTTCTTGAGAAAGGTAACCTCAACTATCTGGGTCCCTTACTGATAGCTATCATTTTTTATTAGAAAATTGTGAGTTTACAAAACAATCGTGCATATCTTAGAGGATTCCCATACACCACCCTACCACAACCACCTTGCATTGTGGTAAAACATTTATTACAATAGATAAAAGAACATCCAAATATTACTACTAATTATAGTCCTTAGCTTATATTAGATGTACTTTTCCCATTAACCACCCTGTTACATGTTAACATCATGTATTAATATAGTGCATTTGTTACAGTTCATGAAAGTACATTCTCATACCTATACTGTCCATCGTACACAACATAGTTCTCTGTATTACATAATCCCATGCCTTGTACAATCCATCTAAGGTATATATATACTCACTGGTTCTTCGTGATAACTATCATTTTGAACTCTGTTTAAATTTGTTGTCTTGTTTCTCATTAACTTGTCCTTATATTACTCAGCAATCATTTGAAAAGGATAATTTAGTTTTACGTTTTAGGATTAAGGTTTAAGCTTTGAGAGCAGACACAACTTAGGCCCAACATCTTCGGCTGTACTATTATGAGAATGTGGGGGTGTACGTGATGATTGATTGGCTAAATCAGTGTCTCCTCCTGGAAATAGATAAGAATGTTTGGAACTTAGCCGCCTGCCTGACTCATACATTCAGAGGTGGGAGAAAATGATGAGGTCAGGATTCATCTATGAATGACTTTCTCATGAAATTTTCTCAAGTTCCATAAATGGAGTAGAAAAAAGTGTAGACTTTGAAATAAGACTCCTGGCTTTAAAAATTGGTTCAACTGTTTAAATAATAGTTTGACCTTATGCAAAGTTCCTTTTCCTACATAAATCCTGTAAACTACTATGCTCTTAACAATGAAAGAACCTGGACCATAATTAACTATCAATAAATTATATAATACTATTTCCACAGAATAAATAGATCCTAACGTGACCTACTTGACCACAATTATTTTCTTCTGGCCTTAACCACATAATTTTTCCCAATATTAATCATAGATCAAGAACTAATGGAATTTAGAAATGCTTCTCTGGCTTCTTAAGACTGGTACTAAAATTCGTGGAAATGAATTAAGGCTATAATAGTCATTGTTGAAATTTAAATATTTAATTGATTCAGCTGTTAATTATACAACATGTAATAAACATCGCTTCGAAAGCTACGTGGGTATTTCTCTGCAAAACCAGCCAAGTCTGAAAGATGTTAATTTTCTTTTTAGAAGTATTAATTTGTACTTTTATTTTGACTTTTGACAGTTATTTATATACTCATATGTTCTTTGAGGACTTGGTTTTATGGCATAAATAGTAGTTATCTCTACTATTTGGCTTGTCTTGCTTAATTAATTGCCTAATTTACCTAATATCTTTATGATAGCATTTTACTGTCCTTTTCCCAATCCAAAAGAAAAACAAAGGGAGAGTTGTCTTTTGGCTGCAGCTATTCCTCATTCATTTCTGGGCTAAATATTTATGAGTCTTTAGTGTAGATATTATGGTACATGTATGTAGTTGCTAATTTATATACCTGAATTAAATCAAAAGCTAATCAGACATATACTATATGTGAAACAAACAAATAAGAATGAGCCAAACTAATGTTGATTAAAGGTACTGCATCACAAAGAGAGGGCTGCTTCTAGATCCTGGCCGCCAAGGAGCAACATGAGGACAATAAAGGAAAGGCAAACACTAACAGTTATGAACTCAATACTGTTATTTCTTTCCTTTTAGAAATAGGAAACCTGCAACTCAGCAAAGAAAAATAACTTGTCCAGTGCTACAGTTACACTGAATGTGATATATGAACCCAATTGCCATTCAATTTGACTGATGTAAATAAAGATGACTTTGCATTAAACATAAAACTTTGTCTATCACAGAAGAAAGTAATCACAGTTTCCTTTCTCTCTTTTTTCCTCTCTCCTTCTCTCTCACTCTCTTCCCTAGAGTATGCTAGAATAGATCCTTTATATATTATTCCCTACTTATCCCAGCTTTGTCCATCTGGTATGTTGAAATGTCTATCTGCAGAGCAGACACCTGGTAATTTGACTAGATAACTAAGACAACTAAATCAAATATTTTAACCAACTCTCATTCTGGTAATTTAGGTATAAAAATATCCATTGAATGAATAATTAAGATATGTATATATAGAAAATGTAGTAGTGAAGTGAAATCTGATGTGATACTTCACATATGAGAGGCTATTTCAGGTCCAACCATCATTTGAGCATATAGAATTTTTGAGGCATTCCTCTGAATATGTGTGTGTGTGCCAAAACCTATTCTAGATTTTATTGAGGCTGAGATAGACATTTTTTCAGGTTAAATGGCTAAGCCATGCCTCCCATCTACTGTAACATTGATGGTTAGTCAGGGGCTAAGTGAATATACAAAAAATGAGCATCTATTTGGGCATATTAGAAGTACATATTAGGAGATATGGCTAATAAAAAAGCCAATCCAGAGAGCCAACTTGAACATATTTAGCAAAAGCTTTCCAGGTGAAGAAATTTGATTCCTTCATTTATATCATGTTTGTATCAAACCCAACTATCAACAAGTGGCTGACAGATGCAAACATCATCAGTTAGGAATCCCTAATGTTTCTAGGACAAAGACCCAGTTACACTCTTGGATAAAGGTTAAAATACCAAAGCACTCTTTGTCATGGGCTCTAGAGAGAAATTTTAACACATTGTAGTTATGTGTGGATGAAATCTAGACTAAAACTCATATGCTAATAGCAGAACTTACCATTTTTCTTTCATCATACCATTATCAGTTACCAACAGAAATGGGCATCTTTTTATGTCTATTTTGTAGCACGGTAAGTTTTTGTGAATAGTAACTACACTTCCCCCAGGAAACCAGTGTCACTTGAAAATGAAAGTGTGAGTTACATAAGGAAGAGCTTCATTACTTGGGATCTAGAGAGTCATGTGTGTGCTTCATTATATGCAGAAACTTCATGCAAAACTAGACTATATGCCCAAAACTATATTATTTATTACTGGAGATATGTCCATGACCTTGTACTCAATTTATAATGGTGGTTAAGGAAGAGAACTTCAGTTTTGACTATTTTTTTTTACTTTTTGAAATTATTTATGAATTACTTGTATAATTAACATTAATTTAAAATAGTATAAATGTTCTTTTGTAATTTCTTCTGAGGATACTGCCATTGTTTTCATCTTATACTAAAGGTTATGAATCCTTTGTATTATGATGTGTTTTGGCCTTAGGAAAAAATGAATGTTATATTATCAGGTCACAGATAAAATAGCTTCAAGTTCTGTACATTTGAAGTAACTCTTTAGGGTGCTTATTGCACTTTATTGTTTTTGATTAAATAAATTTTATAGATTAAATATTACAAATAATACTTTGGCACAGCTTTCATTACATACAGTATCCCATCTGTGTTGCTATGGTATGGATCGGAATTATTGTAGATGAATTTCAGCACAATCTTGCAACTGGTCAAGTTGTTGCCATGGTGAATTAGGAGTCCACAGAACAGATATATGTTATGATTATGCTATAAATTTCACTCACTCAAAGTATCAGATTTATTAAGCAGCTAAAGTTATGATATACAAAACAAGGATGGTGCAGAAAAATAAGCAACAAAATCACTCAAGCTCCATGATTTAGATATAGAAATTCAAAAATATTTTAAAAGATTATCTTGTTTACATGTGTAGAATTTTGCTTAGAAAATTGTTTTAATAAGTTAAATTTTAAAAATTATAAGATATGGATGAATAGAATTATAGCATGTTACATTTCAAAGGCAATTCAGCGTATGTTCTAGCCACCAGTACCTGAATTTCCAGATTCCTAGTCTATCTAGAACCAAAAATTGAGACTTTCTGGGACCCATGAGTCTATACACTGCTAAATCAAGTTCATTCCTTTTACAGATTATATATTGGAGGCTTAGGAAAGTAACTTCCTAAGATCACAGACCTTAGAGAGGCAGTCCTTTATCTTTAGCTCCTTGCCTTATACATCAATTATATTTCATGTTACTGTCTCTCCCAAAATAACTTATGCAAGGGTTCATTCCTTGTTATCTATTAATTCTTGTGATTTTTTTGCTTTCATATTTCTCACCAATGTAAGTGAATATATCTGCTATAACAAAGAATCAAGCGCCAAAATGTTATAAATGTATTTATAACTTTCTCTTTACTTAAATTATAGTTAAATGATTTTTCCTTTGCAATGGCCATAGTTTTTAGACTAATCATGAGAACCATCACTTGCTCAATTATGAAATAGTGGCTGGAAACAACCTATGTAAGCATCCATCCTTGTCTTTTTAAGCCTTTATCTTGTTTCTACTTTATTTTTAAGCCATCTTTTTTCCTCTATTTGCATATTTGAGGCCAAATAACCAAAAGAGTTGCCTGAAATCCCAGTGCATTTTTCCTAAATAAAAAGCTTATGATTTCAGGTTCCATGAATAAGAAATAATACCTTCATAGAACAGTTTTTATTTCCATTGACTTTAACATGCAATTCAGAAATCTTATAGTGATATTATTATGTAATAATGGGTTGCAAAAAACTTCATGACACCACTCAAAATGCATTCAAATTATAGACTTGTTTTTTCCTGACATGTTAATTATTATAAAATCCCATCTGGTTTTAATATATAATACAGATTTTTAATTCATAAATTACCAAAGGGATTAATTTTCTCTTTCTCTTCTCTCTGCATTTCCTGGAGTGTCTTTGGGAAGTAAGAATTGTTATTGTTATTAGTATGAAAATATAAAGAAAAATATCTTGCTTTAGACTGGCACATGTCCTCCCACAACTGACCTCAACTACTCTTTCTATCTCTATTCTCCCCGTTACACACCTAAGCCCCAGAAAACAGAAGAGCCTAATCTTCTTGGTACATGACCTGTCCTGTCCCACCTCCCTGCCTTCTTCTTGAAAGGCACTCCTTTCTCACATGCTTCACTGTCATTCTGTGCACCCAGTATCAGCTATTCATATTTACTTTGTAATTACTATATGCCACACACTTTACCAGGACCATTATATCGTTTGAGACTTCTAGCATCCATATGAAGCAAGTACTGTTATCATTATTTCCATTTGACAAATGAGGAAACTTTGCTGATCACCCATCTAGAAAGTGATAGATCTGAGATTTGTACCCAGATAGTCTGACTCTAGACCTCACAATGTAAGCCATTAAGTAACACTGAGTTGTTAATGCCAAATGTCAATAAACTTTCAAGATCAAGATGGATATAGCACTTCTTTCATGAATATTTCATTGACCACCCTAACCTTTCTCCCCTTTATCTGCTTGTGTGTTTCTCTAAGGTCACACTCTAATTTTTCACCACTGATAAAGTTAGTTCTATACTCATCTTGCTTTTTCCAATGGGCAAGAGCCTTTTGAGTAAAGCATGGTTCTTCTTTATATTTTCTGTAGTAAATAGTACGATGCCTTGCACATGGAAAGCCCTTTATAAATATTAGTTATATGAATTAATCATTGAAAGAACTAAGAAGAGATTCAGACTGTATGACATGAGCCCCACCCCCAAAAAATCAGCCTATAGTTTTATAACCACAGTGATCCTAAATGGATATTTTATTTCTTTACTAATTTGAATTTTTAACTTGAGTTTTAAAAAGTGACCGTTTCAGGGATTCTAGCGTTTAAGTACATTCTTTCAGTCAGATATATTATTTGATTATACTGTATTAGACAATATGATTTACAACTTTAATTGCAGGGAACTTAGATGAATTTTGGTTATTCTAAACAATCAGCTAAAAGTGAAAATAATTATTATGATAAAAACTGTGTAGATATGATTGATTTATCTACTCTTTACTGAGCCAACCAAAAATTTTTAATTTTTGTACTTACACATACGTTGACTCAACTAGATAATATTAAATAGATTGGGAAGAGAGAAAAATACTTTAGTTATTTTTCTTACATGATACTAAGTTAATGTAACCCTTGTTTTTATTCTTGAAGTTAAACTAGATGCTTTAATATTATTTAAAACAACATAACTTCATTCACTAAATTTCTTGAATTTCAGAAAGGCAGTGGCCCAAGAGTATTTGAGGCTCAACAGATGCCATTTACTCCCCCTTTCTATAAATGTTGACATGATTTCATTTTGACAGTTGTCTAATAAAAGTTTTTAAATCTTATTTTTGCTTATGAAATACTACTACTACTAATGAAATCCCTTTGGAATGATCATTTTCCTTCAGTGCCTTAAAGCCCATGTAATCAAACCATGTAGTTAATTACACCTATGGATTATTAGTGACATAGAAAAATATTTTATTAAATTATCTTGAAAAGTAGGATTAAGCTACAGAAGTATACTGTAGATTCAGAAGGATACTGTGGCTATATAACTTGAAGAAGATGGAAAAGTGGTTTTCTCACAATTAAGGCCATACTAGGAATGCTGAGTTATTTCATTGATACTTGATGAAAGAAATGGGTCTCTAAGGCTTTCTTAAAATTCACCGTAAGTATATAAACAAGAAGCTTGTTGTGGCTACCATCTGACCTAGAGAAAATTATGACATTTTCTCTGAGTAGGAAGATACTCTTTAAGCTGCGTTATCCTCTAATTAAAATGTCATATACCATACTATTTGTTGTGTGTAACTTATTGTCTAGAACTTACAAAAGAGTTTCCAGATGTGAAGTATCAGAAAACTAGCAAGAAACAATAAAAAGCAGTGTTTTTGTGACTCCAATATCAGAGATGAAAGGCACCTACACATTTCTTACACACTCACACCACGTTTCTCTTTTTGTCATATCCGAATTGCCTTTAGTGTGCCTTGGGCACTGTTGCCCAGAGATAAACACAAAACTCTTTACTTCCTTAATCCTGGTACACAAAATGATGTAACATTCTTGTTTTGATTTCCCTTGTAAAAGGGACAAGAGATTAACTTTGCCCTTGACAGGTCTGACCCCGTGGGTCCGCACGACTTGGTAACCCTTTGCCGAATCAGCTAGTGGGAACTCTTTCATTCCCACCCCAAGTTTCAACAAAGCCACTTAGTTTGGTCTTAATCCCAGGTAAGGAAGAAAAATCCTAATAAATAAAAGGACAACTCAAAGAGGCATAGCTTGTCAAAACCAACGTACATGCAAGCCAGAGGAGGTTTATGATTTTCTTCCCGAGGGAGGTAGTGACTAACGCACGCACACTGACCATCACCGAAAAGAGGTAAAGAGAGAGTGAAATGGCTCAACGTACACACACCCCGCTCCATACCGGGGACGAGTCTCCGAGCTGCGGCTTGTGCTCTCGGAGGGCCAGGCTGAAGCTGACCGCCCCCACGGCCACGCTGGACACCCCCAGCCCTATCTCCAGGACAGAGAGCACCAAGAGGCTCCCAATAATCTGGCCGCTGGTGCACATCTTTTCTCGGTCATCATTCCTTCCAGATCAGATGGGGAAACCAACCATCCACCTTCTTTCTTCCACGATCCTCCCTCCTCCTTCCACCCCCTATCAGACCCCCAAAACTTTTCTTTCTTCACCAGTGAAGCATTATCCACACCGACTGGATTTCCGGAACCGGAGACACTCTTCCCTGGCCGGGCCAGAGGCAAAAGAGCTGTTCCACGCTCGGCAAGCGCACGCAGGAATCGGAGGATTTTCCTGGGTCCGGGGGCCGGAGCCGAGGGCGGCGAGGCCACACCAGCAGCAGGGCTGTCAAGCCCGCCAGCAACCCGGCACAGCCCAGGCGCGCCCAGGCGCTGCCGAGGCGCTGTCCAGAGTTCTGCCGCGTCCCGGGTCTCCGCAGGGCAACCCGCACAGCCTCGCAGACCCTTGCAGGCTCCCTTCTCTTCCCCGGCTGAGGAGGTGAGTTTTGCTTCCCGGGGATACAAAAGGAACTGTTCGGAACGTCTCCTCCGTCCCCTTCTCGCCTCCTCTCCTTTGTTTTCGTGGTAACCCAAAGTGCTTCTGCCAATCTCTCCGGTCCCCAGGCAGGGCGGGCGGATGATATTCAGCACCACGCTCCTTGCAGTTGCTGTGTCGCCAGAAAAGGCGACCTTGTCTGCTGGCCTCTTCCCGTCTGGGTTTCTTCTCCCTCGCCGTCGTCCTCTTCCTCCCCCTCTCTCTTGATCTGATTCTTTCTCATCGCAGTGACCTCATTGAGATTTAGGAGGAGGCTGGAGGAGGGGAAAGCCTGATGTATTGGTGGGTCGAGAACCAATACTCTTGGCTGGCTCTTCACGGGCCCCGCCCCGGGACCCTGAGCACAGGGAGCCCAGCGATCCCTACCTCCGCACCGCCTCCATCGCTCCCTTTTGGGCTACTATCCAGGTGGGAGGGAGGCGATGCCTACGTCAACGCGGGGCTCTTTTTTGTGTAAAACTTACTTCTGCGTGCAACGCGGGGTGCGGGATGAGGCCGTGAGAAAAGAAATGCGGAGAGCGCGGGGGCAGTGAAGGGCCAGGCTCCTAAACTCATTAGGACCCCGAGAGACCTTCCTCAAGGAACTGCTCTACCTAGAAGGGCTAGACCCCAGCCTGCTCCTAAGGCGCGCCCTCTCCCCGCGGTCACACCCGAGGCAGAAGAGGCAGTTTTCCGCGGCACCCCGCCGGCCGCGCTCCCCCAAGCCAGCCCGCAGCACCGCGCTCTTGCCTCGGAGCGCAGGGGTGCTCCGCGCCGCCAGTCCCGGCAGGACAAATTCTCAAATTCAAGGGATGTGTGCATTTAAGTACTACGTTGGAAAGGGCATTTTAAAAACTAATATTTATTATTTAATAATAATAAGTGCGGCTCATTGCACAACTACTCATGACAGTCTGCCTTCATCCAGATCAAGGCAGAGGGCAAGCCTGGCTTTGGTAGTTTGAGGTTGCTGTCTTTGAGGGATGAGCAACTCCGGTCACCTGGAAATCGCACTTTGGGCCCCTTTTTCAGTTCCCTGGTTTTACCTCAGGGAAAATTGGAAGGTATTCCATCAGGGAGATCTAGGAAGTGGGAAGAGGTGTTGGGGTGTGGGTCATCAGTTTAAAAAACTGGGTTGCCCAGTGGAGATAGATTCAAGGAAAATAGAAGGGTTGAATTGGGACACAAGTCCCACAACACCAGGACATCGTCACCTCTGAACACAGGCAGGATAGCGCCCTGCAGGCTCCTTTCTGATTAAAGGCTTCTGTTTTAAAGCCCTAATCTGGAGATCATAAAAGTTGAGTGATATATAATCTTATAGCATAAGTGCCAGCTTAATTTTTCTTAAAATTTGAGTCAGATATTGTTTCAGAGTTTACATTCAACCATACACTTACAATTTTCCTTTTTATGACATTTATATTGTATATATAGTATGTATATGTATATATATTAATTTAAATTCTCTTCCCTTTAAGCAAAAGGAGCATGGTACAGTAATTACAAGTTCCTAGGCCTTAAGGAATTTTCAGTAATTGTGATATTTGGAGACTAACTCAGGCATTTATGTTGGATGATAATTAGTAGATTCATTTTCCACTTCTTGAAAATCCAGCCCATCAAATAGCCAGTTGTCAAAATTTCTCAAATAAATTTAAAAAAATCTTGTAGAACTTATATATACGAATAATGAAGGCTCTCTGTTGCTTAACCTTTAGTTTGGTTTTAGTCACTCCTTTTCTTTTTCGAATTTTTCTTACCCCTTAGGAAGGGAATAATAACCAATTATATAAATTGACTTATGCAAACATGTAAGAAGGAGTGTAACTTATAGGAAGGGAAATTAATTTGTATAGAGGACATACTAGTGGTTTTATCAATATATGAATTTCACAGGAAGAAAGAAATGAGCAAATCATGTATGATGGTTGAATTTGCATCTCCAGTTTTGATGGCTAGAAATGGGCTTACTTAAATACCCCAAACCTAATTACATGCCTGAATATAATCAACTAATTTTGATTAATCCAGTGTCATTGGTGAAAAATACAAAACTTTTGAAAATCAACTGCACATAGAGGAAATTATATTCATCTTTACCTAAAAGTAACCACCAAGGAGTCACACTAAAACTGAAACACAGGTATAAAAAAAAATCAATTATTTGTTTTGACAGTGGAAGAAGAAAGAAAATCACATTTTCTTCCACAGAAGACATTACTGTGTTGTTTTTAAAAGCATGGGGATCAATGATTTTAGAATTTTCAAAAGATTTTAACATCACCTGTTCTGCAAGACAAAGTATATGTTGCATGCCCTTTTAAATGAGGTAAAGATCCTCCCAAAGGAAACCCAAAGATATTGAAAATTTCCTCTTTATCATGGGACTCAAGAACAAATTGGTATCTTATATTGGTCAGAATGACTTCTTAGAAAAACAATTATAGGATAAAATAATAAATCAGGAGAAAACTTCAATCTGAACACCAGTGACTCCATCAAAAGAACTATGAGATATGTTGATAGATGGCTCAATACTTCTATATTTTCAATAAAAGTAGTAGTACAAAAATCTCAACTTAAAAATAATAAGTGTGTGTGTAGCCTTCAGAATAATTCTTATTAAACTGATTAGCTAATCAGAAAACAAAACCTTCCTAATTGTTCTCCTTAAGGTCCCAAGTATTACCAATAACAGTTCAAGATTTCTAACTCTTATACCCATTTACCCAAATTAGAGCTACAGAAATATAAAATTTTATAACTAGATAAAGAAAAATACATGAGTTGTTAAACAATTAGCTCATATTTTAATATTAATGAAGTGAGTTGACAAAATGGTCAGTGCCCTCACTAATGTAGGGTTAGTAACTGAAAAGGCCATAAATTTTAAATGATTAAATTAGGTATCTGAATTGAAGTTTTCAACTTATTATAAAGCAAATTCATATTTTAACCCTAAACACTGGGCTGAATAGACAATGTACTTTAGAAGATTAAGGAAAAGAAAAGTTACAAAATGAATACATAGCATTTAACAGTTGTGAAGTGTTAGAAGTGTAATTAATATTTTAATACTATTGGCAGAGGTTGGAAAAAGATTGTAACTAAACACTTACTTAGGATTTGGTGAAATGGTTTTGATAAAAAAGAAATTAGGAAACAAAATTTTGAGATTTGTTTTTGTTCTTATTTAGAGATTAATAAGCAGAGATTATTTAACCTGAACTTTTCTTTTTTCTTTTCTTGCCTTTTAGTGATAATATAGTTAGAAGTTATTATCCAATAGCAAAGTTTAGCACTTTTGAAAATTAATTAAGGAAGTGCAGTACTTAGTACTGTATTTAGTACATTTTTCCATTATGTTTAAAATATCTTTAGGTAATAAATTACCTTTAAATTTGTAAGAAAGGCTATACTTTATAGTGATTTCTACTTTTAAATAAACAATGTGAGCACTTGCACTCCAGGTCATTATGTAGTAATTAGGACTGGACTTACTCTCCCAGTGTACATAAAATATACAATAGTTTTCAGATAATATAAAATAGTCGGCACAGAAGTGTGATCCCTGGGAGAAGAGAAATAAGAAAGGTTAACCATGCAATTATCTTGGGTTTCTGATTATAGTCATTTAATGGATTAAGGTATAAGAATATACAAAAATACGAACAGAGCCTTCACAACCTGTAGGACAATATAAAGCAAGGAGACATGCATATAACTGAAGTTCTAGAAAAGATGTTGGAGAAATATTTGAAGTATAGTGGCCAAATATTTTTCAAATTGGGTGAAAACTACAAACCCAGGGATACAAGAAGTTCAATACACTGCAAATAAGATTAACATAAATAAAACTACAAGAAGGAGAAACACATCCAGGGAACTCATGATTAAACTGCTGAAAAACAGTGATAAGGACTAAAACCAGAGCATTCTGAGGGAAAAGGATAAATTATGTACAGATAAACAAGGATGAGATTTTCAAACTTTCCATCCATAATTATTCAAGTCAGACGAAAAGTAAATGGAATTTTAAAGTACTGAAATTTAACAAGAAGCAAATAAAAAAAGTTAATTAAGAATTTTATACCCAGCAAAAAAACACCTTTTGAAAAATGAAGGGGAAACAGACTTTTTAGATCAACAAAAACTGAATGTACTGCCAGAATAACTTCACCATAAGAAATGTTAAAAGAAATATTATTCAAGCAGAATTAACAAATAACAAAAGGGGGGAGTGAATGCAGCTCAGTCACTTGGGCTCCTGTTTGCCATGTGGGATGCCCATGCCCATGGAGAGCTGGAGCAGCAAGATGCTGCAATAAAGGGAGACAAACATACACAGAAGAATGTGCAGTGACTGGACACAGGAACAGACAGCAAGCAAGTGGAAAGGTGGGGGAGGGATTAAATAAATGATAAAAATAAATCTTAAAAAAAAAGATAATGAAAGGAAATCTGGTTCTACACAAAAGAATTCTGAGCATCAGGAAGGTAAATATATAGGTAAACATTTTTAAAAAGTTTTTCTCAGTTTTAATTTATTTACATGGAAATTGACTTGAAAAAAATATTTTGGATTTAAAACATATTTACAGGGAAGTGGATTTGATTGACTGATAGAGCATCCACCTACCTCATGGGAGGTCCAGGGTTCAAACCCAGGGCCTCCTGACTCATGTGACGAGCTGGCCCACTCGCAGGGCTGATGCACGCAAGGAGTGCCGTGCCACACAGGGGAGTCCCCCTCATAGGGGAGTCCCCCTCATAGGGGAGCCCCACGCACAAGGAGTGCTCTCTGTAAGGAGAGCTGCCCCTTGTGAAAAAAGTGCAGGAGTGGCACCACACACACACGGAGAGCTGACGCAGGAAGATGACGCAACAAAAAAGAGATGCAGTTTCCCAGTGCCACTGATAAGAATACAACCAGACACAGAAGAACACGCAATGAATGGACACAGAGAGCAGACAACTGGGATGGGGGGGAGGGGGAAAAGGGGAGAAAAATAAATAAAAATAAATAAATCTTTTAAAAAATAAAACATTTAGAGTAAAATATATAACAAGAATAGTATATTCAATAGGAGGAACAAAACAGAAGTATATATTGCTATACTGTAAATATTATGTTTACAGTGATATAATATGATCTGAAATTAATTGATAATTTAAATAGTTATATTATACAATAAGCTAGAGACATGATTAAACAATAATTATAAAAAGAAACATAGCAAATAAACCAAAAAATGTAGATAAAATGTAATGCTAACTATTACCATATTGATCTAAAAGAAGGAAAGAAAAGAGGAGAAAAGCATCAAAGAACTGGTGAGACAAATAGAAAATAAATAGCAATATTGTAGACCTAAGTCCAACAATATCAATAATTGCAATACATTTAAGTGGTGCAACTACTCTAATTAAAAGGCAGTGATGGTAAGGCTGAAAACTCAAGCAAGACAAAAATTATACACTGATTATAGAAGGTCCAGCTAAAAAGGATGAAACTCCTCTTGTAGATAGGACAGATTAAGCTTCTGCGGTTACACCTCCATTAGAACATAACTATAAAAGCAAAACAACAACAACAAACAAACAAAAACAAAAACCCAAACAAAAAAAAACCACCCAACTACTTAGGGATGTGAATTAGTAAACAGACACAGGCAGACTCTGGTGAAGGGTACATGATGGTTTAAAAAAGGCAAGATTGAGAGTGGTACAAGTAAGTCCCCATTTCTGGGTTGTTTGTCAGGGTCTAAGTGCAGACTGTATATTGTATCTGGTTGTGGTAGGGAGAAACCTGCTATCTTCTGGCCTGGATAACCGGAAGAGTAGAGCTGGAAAACTGTCAATGCTGTTGAAAGTAAGGAACTCCAAAGAAGTAAAAAAAACAACAACAACAGAGTGCATCTCCAATGTTTTATTGGCCCCTAGAGTTCACAAGTGTGGAACAGACTCAAAGATATGAACTGAGACCAGTTCTAACAAGCAAGAAGCAGAGTTTATAGTCCAAGCCCAGAACAAAAATTAACAGCTAAAACAAAGGAAATAATGCTTTTTGGAGAAAAAGAAAAGAATCCAGAACCTTCACAACTTAATTTTCCCACAATAATCTGGATACAATCTCAAATTGCCAGGGATAAGGCATTTTCGCAAGAGAAAAAAAAAATCGTTTGACCATAAAAAAATATCAGATACTAGAACTTGAACAGACAAGAAATTTACAGAAGTAAATGTAACTATTCTCAATAAAGCAAAACAAAGAATGCCTACTTCATTAGAGAAATGGGAAATTCCAGCAGAGAATAAAAATAATAAAAATGTCCCAAGCAGAAACTATAGAAGTGAAAACTATAATTTTAGAAATGAAACAATTACTGGAAGGACTGAACAACTGAATGGACGTGGCAGAAGAAACAATAAGTTAATTTGAAGGTATTAACTTAATTTTAAGATAGATTAACCAAGGTAATAAGAGAAAAACATTTTTTCAATGGACAGTCATTAGCATCTGTTAAATGATGTCAAATCATCAAATATAACTGTAATTGGGATACCGGAAGAAGAGGAAAGAAAATTGGACAAAAATTATTTGAGAACATAATGAAAAATTTTACAAATCTGTTGAAAGAAATAAATTTGAAAATTGAAGATGCTAACTGAACACCAAGCAGAGGAAGCATGAAGCTCCCAACAAGACACAACAAAGCATAAGTTAAATTGTTGAAAACAAAAGCTAGAGAGCACCTCTTGAGAGCAACAACAGAAAATGACATACTATACATGAGAATTGATGTCTTATCATCAGAAACCATAGAAACAAGAATATGGTTGAACAACTTTAAGAGCTGAAAAACAAAATAACCCAGAATTCTATATCCACTTAAAATATCCTTCTCAAATGAATGCAAAATACAGACATTTTGAGGTTAAAGAAGACTAGGAAAATTTCTCTCCAACTGGTGTGAGCTATAAGAAATTAAAAGTTCTTCAGACTAAGTAAAATGATACCATGTGGAAAATAAGATTCCAAGAAAAGAAGAAATATCAATAATTTATCAATAAATTTCAATATCTAGGTTTATGAAAAACCTTTTTTTTGCATTTTTTTCTTAATTTCTTTGTAAACTATGTAAGTATTTGAAACAAAAATCATAACACATTTTAGGAAGTTTATAATATATATAGATATGTCATGCATAATAACAGTAATAGAAAGATGGGAAATATGGATCCATATGCTTGCAAGCATTCTATATTTATGCAAAATAGTACAAAATTGACTACAAGTGAAGTTTAGAATGCTAAGGATATGTTGTAGTTCCTAGTTAGCAATTAAAAGTATGATATAAAACATATTATTAATCTGTAGAAATATAGCTAAGAAGTAAACAGGAAAATTTAAGTGGGATTGTTAAAAAATATTCAGCAATTAACATAAAAGTCAGGGAAAGAGGAACACAGGAACAACAACAAAAAGACAGAATAGACAAATGGAATACAAAAAGTATAATGGAAAACCCATGCCTAACAATAATAATAATTACATTAAGTGTATTAAACACTAATGGACTAAGCATTACAACTAACGGACAGACACTGTCAGAGAGAATTAAAGGGGAAGAAAGACCCAATCACGTGCTGTGTACAAGACATGCATAGAAAAGAAAGGGAAGGAAAAATATATTTCTTGCAAACAGGGCTATATTTATAAAAGATAAAATAGATTTCAAAATAAAATTATTACAAGAGATAAAGAGGAACATAATAAAAAGGTGAAAAATAGTCAATTGATCAATATTATGGTAGTCAGCTTCTGAACATGTCTCCCAATGATCCCTACTTCCTGGTATTCAAATCCTTGTGTAATAACTTTCCCTTTGGTATGCACTGGACCTAATTATGACTTACTGCTGTTAGGATATATCAAAAGTGATGGAATATGTAATGGCCTGCATTTTTGTTGCAATGTCATTCAGGACAATTCCCAAGTCCCTAAAATGCCCCCATATTACACATTTTTCCCTCTCCCTGTCCTCAGAACTTCCAGTGGCCACTACCTTCACATCAATGATATAATTTCTTCCATTGCTAAAATCACAATAAGCTTATGGTAGAATACCAGTAAGTCTCCTTTAGTCTATATTATATCTTGCCATAATCTATACAATTGGATGGGAGAGGGTGTAAACTATAACATAAACTTCAATCCACGCTTAGTGGAAACGCTTCAAAATGTGTTCATCAATTGCAATTAACATACCTCACTAATGAAGGATGTTGTTAATGTGGGAAAATGTGGGAGTTGTGGGGAGTGGGGCATAGGGAATCCCCTATATTTTTAATTTCACATTTGTATAATCTAAGTATCTCAAAAAAAAAAAAGAAAAAGAAAAATGAAACGACATCACCTCTGCGATTAGGTTAATAAAAGACTGACATTTTGCTGGTTGTCTCTCAGAATTGCCTTCTCTGCTTACATGCTTAAAAAATGCAAGCTGCTCTGTTGGAAAGGTCCACAAGACAAGGATTTGAGAGTGGCCTCTGACTAACAGCCAGCAAGGAATTGAGGCTTTCTGTCCAACAACTGATGAAGAGCTAAATACTGCCAAAAACCACATGAATGAGCTTGGAAACATATTATTCCAGTCAAACCCTGAGATGACTTTAGACCCAGCCAACACATTCATTAAGGCAGCAGACCCGCTTAAGCTGTACCTAGATTCCTGATCTCCAGTAAATGAGAGATAATAACTGTCGTTATATAAGTCACTCAGTTTAGTGGTACTTTTTTTCAAAGCAAAAATAATTTATACAAATACATAATCATAACAATGGAAAGTCCTAATAACAGAAATTCAAAATAGAGGATGCAAAAATCATAGGATTAAGAGGAAAAAAAAAGGAATTCCACAATTATATTTTGACATTTTAACACCCTTCTATCACTAATAGAACAACAAGAGGAAAAAAAATCAGGAAAAACCTGGAAGTTCTGAACAGTACTAACAACCAACTACCCTAATCTACACAACAGGGATAATAATAGCTTCCCTTTTTACCTTGAAGAGAATCAACTGACTTTTAAAGCACAATGAGATAAAGTGTTCTGCCCAAATTCTTGCAGCTGGATAGGGTCAGCACCACACCTCTTCTGATTTCTGATACTCTCTTGAATGCTTAATAATGAGTGCCAAGATTTTTTATAATCATTTTTATTATGTATTCTTACCTGAGCCCCTTTTCACATACTTACTTCAAAGAGAAATAAATAGATGGGAGCAAGCTATTGGGTTACATTACCAAAAATGAAAAGTCAGTTGTAAAAAGTAATTTCATATCCCTCACTGCTCAGGTTGTTAGTAATTGATGAGTCTTAATTTGTCCCTGACTCTCTAAAATCAAAGCACTTAAAAATGAAGTACAACAGGTGCGTCCTGTTAAGGACCAAACAGTGTAGGATCATTATCTCTGTAGTTCTATATTTCTATAAATGTACCTTATAATGATTGTGGTCATTTTTGAACACATTCTAAACCACTGATTTATACTAGTTTTCAATCAATAAAATCCCCAGTCTTTCTCCTGTGGACTGGCCTTTCCCCCCAATCTTGTACTTGTACTGTTGATTTTTTTTTCAACCCAAGGGCAGTTCTGTTCACATATCACTATCTAATTTTATCTTGTTAGGTTTGACCCTTTATTCTTTCCTATTGAGAACTTCTGAATACTCTTTCTGTCATCCCATGCATTAGCTATTCCTTCCAGAATTATATCATAAGACCCCTGCAGTGGGTCTATTCTGGCCTTGATCTTCCTGTTATGAACATGTCTAAAGATGTCATTTTTATTGTCTTTGGCATGTTTAACAATTCTCTGTTCATTTATGCCTCTTGCTTTCCTGTCTCTGTATTTCCAGATCCCAGCCACTCAGCGGTTTACCTCCATGTATATCCCCCGCATCTCAGCTTTCCGTAATTCCCTCAAAACATATGCTTACATTAAGCAGTTACTGGACAGGCACAAGACTGTTTTGTTTTTATCCTTTCATTTTTTTCTCAAACAGGGGATGTGTAATTGTCAGAATTTTGGCTTTGAAAGATTCCTTTCCAGTTTCACTATCTGGCAGTGAAAGTTTCTGGCCAGGCGTCTATCTTACATATTCTAGACAACCACATGTATGTCTCACTATGTCAATGCTACTTTCCTCTATTCTTTAGATGCTTAATACAACACTAAACTATAAACTCATTTTATGAATAAATAAAAGGAAAAGAGAATGGGTGAAAAATTAAATGGGAGATATGATGTTATTTTTCCCAAGGCTTTGTATATTGCAGCTATATCAACTGTTTCTATTTAATTATAATATATTATTTAATTATAATAATTCCTTTTCTTGCTTCCTTTATTCATTCACTTTCACATTCACTTACTATTTATTGAATGCTAGTTTCATGCCAGAAATTGGTGTTCAGGTAAACAGTGCAGAAAACACAACTCTTTCACTGATGTTTGCCTCTGTCATGCAAGTTGTCATTCAGATTAACCGATTTTATCTGGACATGCTTTTCCCCCTCTCAAAATTTAGGTGAAAATACCAGTAATCAGATTAGAATATCTTTCCAAACAGATTCTTCCAAGACTTCGTGGTTTGTATTCTATTCACTTTAAAAAATTCAGGTATTTGTTGAAAGCAAACTGTATGTAACCCCCAAATTCATGGGATTATAGTAGAAGATAGTTAGAAATAATCCTCTCCAACCATCATACTTAATGGCTGAGGAAAACAAGGCTTCAAAAGGTGAAGTGATTTGATCAAAATTATACAAGTCAGTACTATTAGAACCAGGGCTATCCAAACCTTTTCTATATGAACATGTAGCCAACTCGTCATTTCCTTCTTCATTTTTTTCCTGAACATGCTATATATTTTAATCTAAGAGGAGTAAAGTACTCAAGACCAAGTCTCCAGTTTTCTATCCAGTATGTAAAGATGTAAAGATATACTATTAATTTCTTCTGCTATTCATTCCCATGAGAATTGGTAGAAGTGTGAGCTAATGTTTCATGAATATTTGTTGTTCTCTATCAGGTCTCTCATAATCATTGTAAGAGGGGAGTAAATCTCCTTAAAAACAACTTCGGTAAGTTTCAGAACTTAACATTTAAGTTATAAACAAACCCATGTCTCAAAATTTCAAGCTCAGTTTTTCAGATATTCCCTGGCCAAGTAAAATTGAGATGGTAACATATTTTTATCTTTAACTGTCAGAAGGAAAAACAAATTAAAGAATGGAGGTTTAGAGTGAGAAGGATTCTGAGGTTTTTTTAGTTTAATTGTTTTTTTGTCTTTACCAGTGGGGCATTGAAAGTCTTGCTAAGTTAAAATCAAAGTTGTGATGAAAATAAAGGAGACCTTGTTCCTTACCTGGATCCTTTATATCTCATTAGAAGCTAGAAGTATAAGGAAAATGGGTGACAGCAGCATCAGGAACAATTTGAACACCCAGTATCATAAAAAGCAGTGTTATCTATGTGGTACAGAAGTGCTCCAAAATGTGTTCACTGAGTGCAATGAGTGTGCCACAATGATGGATGAGGTTGTTGGTGTGGGAGGGGTGGGGTGGGAGTGAGGTGGGGGGGGTTATATGGGAACCTCTTAAATTTTTTAATGTAACATTTTTTTGTTTGATGTATATATCTTCAAAAAAATACAATTTACAAAAATGGGGTTGGGGAGTGGGGAGTGGGGTATATGGGAACTCAATGTTTTCTTTGTTTTTATGTTTTTTAATGTAATGTTCTTTGTGATCTATTAACTTTAATTTAAAATGTGTAAATAAATAAATAAATGATTTTAAAAAGCAGTGTTATTTATTTATTATGAATTTGTATTTATTAAGCATTCATTAGAAGACTAGAGTGATTTTTAAAACGGCTCTTGGGATATCACTGAAGTAGTCACCAGTGCTAGCACAAAATTTCATGTTACACTCATTATACATGCAGAATCCCCCACAAATCCTCAATGTGAGCCTGTTTACTATTGTTTTGTATCATACACTATAATAGAATTTTGTTTTCCAAGAGCATAACAAATAAAGATGAACATATTCACACACTTAGAAGTATGCAATTGTGTTCTTAAATAACTAAAAAGAATCACATAAAACAACTGTTTTATTTAGAGAGTGCTAATATGGTCAAATATGAAAAAAAATTGTCTTTCTCTAGCAGTGTTTAACCTGTTATTTCTATATGCTTGGATAAGTTGTGATTATGACTAAGTCTTGTGTAACCTATTTATAAATTGAGGAAGCTAATATTATTACCCAATGTATAAAATTGATATGAATATTAGATAAACATATATACCAGGTATTTTGCAAACATATATATCTGGCATTTAGCAAACATTCCATAAAAAGTGATTGTTATATATCAGCAGGAATTAGGTAAATGTAATGGACAAAGAGTCAAAAATTATTGGATAATGTATGGGAAAATTACAATTAATGTAATTATGGATGATATTTAACAATATTGTAATATTTTGCAGCAATAGCAAGAAGATATTATTTCAATATTATGGGACAACAATAGGGGATTATAAGTGGATATGGGATTTTTCCTTTTGGAGTGATGAAAGTGTTCCAGAGTTGACAGATGACAGCAAAACCCTGTGATGAAAGTGAGAACCACTAGGTGTACACTTTGAATAGACTGTACAAAGCATAGGACTGTATAACACAAGGAATCCAATGAGAGATGATGGACTGCAGTTAACAGGACAAATATGAGAATATTTCTCCTGAAAAATAACAAATATAGAATATTAATATAGAGTGTTAATAATTGGATGAGTTGGTGAAAATATGCCAAATGTAAGATACGGGTTATAGTTAGTAGTAATATTTTTATTTTATTTTATTTTATTTTTTATTTTTTTAATTGATTTTGTAAAAATATTACATTAAAAAAATATATATGAGGACCCCTTCAACCCCACCACCCCCACCCCACCACTCCCCCCCCAGCAACACTCATTCCCATCATCATGACACATCCATTGCATTTGGTAAGTACGTCTCTGGGCACCTCTGCACCTCATGGTCAATGGTCCACATCATGGCCCATACTCTCCCCCATTCCATCCAGTGGGCCCTGTGAGGATTTACAATGTCTGGTGATTGCCCCTGAAGCACCATCCAGGGCAGCTCCAAGTCCCTAAGACACCTCCACATCTTGTCTCTTCCTGCCATTCCCCATACCCATTAGCCACCATGTCCACTTTTCCCAATCCAATGCCACCTTTTCTCTGTGGACATTGGATTGGTTGTGTCCATTGCACCTCTATGTCAAGAGGAAGCTCAGATTCCTCATGGATACTGGATGCAATCCTCTCGCTTTCAGTTGCAGGCACTCTAGGCTCCATGTTGTGGTGGTTGTCCTTCTTCAACTCCATCTTAGCTGAGTGCGGTGAGTCCAATAAATCAGATTGTAGGTGCTGGAGTCTGTTGAGGCTCAGGGCCTGGCCATCACATTGTCAGTCCAGAGATTCAGATCCCCTAAATATATCTTAAACCCCGACACCAACTACAACTCCAGCACAGTAGCATGAAAGTCTTAAGAAGAGAGGTCCCATCTGAGTCCAGATTCATCACACATAAACACCAGCTCCAAAGAAGGGCCATCTGACATGGCAGTAAACCCCATCTGCCATGACCATAGCACTCATGGGCCTCTTTAGCCCTCAAAGGAACTAATATTTTGACAGTACTCTTTCATAGTTTGTAACAAATGTTTCACCACAATGCAAGGTGTTGGTGGTAGGGAGATGTATGGGAAGCTTTCATGATAATATGCATGTTTGTTTTATAAATTCAAAAATTTTACTATACACTTACTGTTTATGTATGTTCATACATAAATGATATACTTCAATAAAATTTTATTTAAAAATCCTTGGATAAAATTTAATAAAAAACAGCAAAGTCTTTGAAATGGGGATTATCTACTTTTCTTGCCATATAAAAAATGAATATACAACTAAAATAATTATAGCATTTGTTCCGCTAAGGAAGAGGCAGAAACTCTAACTGCTATGCAAAGGCAGTTTTATTCAATCAAATGAGCTTCAGGTTATATCAAATGATTATAACAATGGAGCAATCACAAAAGAAAGTAATCAATTAAAGAAGTAGGAAAGAACAAAAATATATACAATCACTCACCAAAACAGGGGAAAACTCATCATCTGATCTCTCATATGGCTGGGGAACCCCTTTCCAGACGATCAGACTCCTGATTGGAAAAACGGTCCCAGGCAGAGCATCCCCTCCTGGGTAAGACTACGACTGGCAGTTTGGGAAACATCCTTTTAACCTCAGAACTCCAATGAGTCTTGCAGCTCATGAGGAATGACCTCATAGAAAGTAATAGAATCCAATGCGGGGCGGGGAGGCAGAGGTGGCCAGCCCTCCACCAGAGAGGCTATGTGTCTCAAGGGATCTTTGTTCTATTCTATTCATGGTACACTGAACAGGAACATGAGGTTTTCAGCTTTTAGTTTTACAGGAGATACCAAAGAGGACGTGCAAATGCCACGTCTGGTAACTTGTTCCTTTGAAACATTTGTTTTTTGGTTACTAGGTGAGGGGGTTGTCTGCACAGCAGCATTACAACATTCCGAAGGACAAAGGACAAGTTAATCATTCACAGTTCTAGGCTAAAACAGGAGACACTATTGTTTAGAAAGCTTATGAATTGACAATTCTTAATAATTTTCTTATAGTATATCAGCATTGTAGAACCATCCTAAGAATACAAATAGATTAAACTGAATAGCCAAGAGTTGTATTTTTACATGATAATGTATCATATAAGGATGGCTCAAAATTAAAATCATAAACTTGGCTAAAATTATAAACTTGGCTCAAAATTGGAAGATTTCCTTCCTCTTTTCTTTTTTCTCTTTTCCTCTTCCCTTCCCTTCCCTACTTTTCTTTCCTTTTTCTTCCTTTCCCTTTCTTTCTTTTCCTGGACAATTTTGTCATAAAACCTTTAGAGTGTGCCTGTGCTGCTCTCTCTCCATCATCACCAGTACCCACAATGTCCTCTCCTTTCTAGCTTCAGCGACTTCCCAGTTCTTTATAAGGCCTCCAGTAGTCTTGATTAAGACCCACTTCATTCAGTGGAGTTACACCTTAAGTAAAAATAATATCGGCTCTCTCCCTAGAGAGCCCAAATCAAATCTGGGTACATATTTCTGTCCTTCTCTATTTCTCAGCAAGCTCTGTTCTTTCCCCCCACTTCTCAATAAATTCTTTTTACTGGCCTAAAAAATAAAAATAATAATATCTTTAAACAGTCCTATTTACAATGGTACATGCCCATAGGAATGTAAATTAAGATTAAGAACATCTATGTGGGATACATAATCAAGCTTACCACAGATGGAGTCCAGCAATTAGATTGCTGCTTCGGTGGAGGGAGGGCAAAGGAACTAACAGCCTAAGTGAGGTGATAGTTCAAAGTAGCTGAGGAGGCATCTGTGCAGAAGTGGGGCTGGGTGCAGGGTATCAGACAATGAGCAGGGTGCAACCCATATTTATATACTGGAATTTGTGTGTGTGTGTGTGTGCTAATCTTCAGGAGCAGACCTGTTTCCCATGTACAAGGTCCGAGGTTCGTTCCCCCGTATCTCCTAAAAACACAAAAACAAACAACACAAACAAACAAAAACCAACTCTCATTTGGAAGATCTAAGTCAGTGGTCACGTGCCTGCTTTCTGAGTACAAGGTCCCATACCTCCAAAAAAAAAAGTCCTTATCAGGTCAACTGGTGAAACTTGAATGAGTGTAGATTAGATAGTAGTAATGTCGCCCAAATTAATTTCCTGGTTAGGGTGGCTACATCCCAGTTACATAGGAGTTTTGTTTTGTTTTTTTGGAAATAGTAATTAAAATAGTCAAGGGTAATAGGGAATTGTTTGACAATTTACTCTCAAATAATTAAAGAAAAATGTTCTTTAAAAATTTTTTGCAACATGTGATTACTTCAAAATAATAAAATAGAAATCAGTGGAAGAAAGTAAAAAGGTAAAAAACCCAAAAAGATAGATCTTTACTTCACATTACATTAAAATGAGTTGAAACAAGATAAATGAAACACATGAAAACAGTGGAGAAAATATAAAAGAATTTACTGGGTCTCTGAGTAGTGAAGGCATTTCTAATTATAGAAGTAATGTTGAAAGCATAAAGAAGAAAAGGAAAGGATTTTACTAAAAATTTGAATTATTATATATAGAAATGCCTGAAACAAAATGAAAAGGCAAATGGTAATCTGGAAGGAATGTAAATATTTATGACAAAGAGTGTCTTCTTCACTTATAAATAGTGATTTCAAACAAAAAAAATAAACTGATTGAAAAATTCACAATGTAAACAACAGACACTTTTTAAACTCAAAGAAAAAATTGCAAGTGGGTTAGTTAAGATATTAAAAATGTTCAGACTCAGCAGTAAACAAAAAATGCAATTGGGTATCACTGCAATTGTATTGGCAATTATTTATTTTAAAATTAGTATTAGTGTTTTAGAAATGAAATAAAGTGGTTATTCTCATAAATGCTGTAGGAAATATAAATTGGCACAATATTTACAAAAAGAAATTTAGCAATATTTATCAAGAGTATTAAAGATGCCTATACCCTTTGACTCAATAATTTAACGTTTGCAAATTTACTCTAATGAAGTACTCATTAATGACCTAAAGGATTTACAAATAAGAACATTTGTATGAGTATTATTTTTAGGAAAAAATCAAAATCAGGCTAATTTTCCAATTAAAGGCTAATGATGAAATAAAGCATGATAAATCTAAACAACAGAATAATTCATGGTCATTGAAACCATGTTTTAAAAATCATGTCTAGCTGTAAGTATAATTCAAAACTATACTTTAAAATCACATAAATATCATGATTCTAATTTTCTTTGAAAGTATGACTATAAAGCAGAATGTAAGGAATTACACACAATCATTTAATAGTGCTCTAGATAGTTAGATTTTAGGTGGTTTTTGTTTTCTTCTTTATACTGTTTTGTACTTTTCAATGTGCAAACAAAACAATCTGCATTAATTTTTAATCAGAAAAAGTCATACAATCAGAAACAGGAACTAAAAAGCACAGTAGTCTCAGGTCATTTAATGTGGGTGGAAAATGCCTATGAATCTCAATACCTCTAGAGGACATCATTATATTAAAATTTAATTAAAATATGTTAATAATGGTAATTCTTGGAAATTAAAGCTATATTAAATTATATATGCCATGCTTAAGAAGTTAGGGTAGTAAATCAAAAGCTTTAAAATTATTTTTTATCAGAAATGTTTAAGTTTTTACAAAATTAATTCTTCTACCCTCAGAGAATGATAAAGAAATATGGAAATCCTGTAAGGAAAAGCAGTTCATTCTCTCACTTATATGCCATAACTGTATTAGATCATATGACATGGGGTTTAATAAGCACCATGTCTCCACAAATTCTGAAGGAAGTTTTTCTTCTCTACTTACACTACATCCTCTTTGTGCATGAGTCAAGAGCTGGGAGTAAATAAGAAACGCCTCAAGTCCTGTTCACTTTCTCAGACTATTGGGACATGAATGCAACTGGTATTTTATTTCACATTCTACATCTTCAATTATCACAATTCTAGGAATAAAATGGCTTCTGCATTTCCTTGATAACTTAAGGGGCAGTGCTTATTTCCAAGCCCTGTACATAGCCAATGACAAATAAAAGCTATAGGTTTACTGGACTGGACAGTTGCATTGTCATTAACTGTGTCTTCTCACTCTTCAGGGTGGTTGGTAGAGTGGGTGGTAGGATGAATGAAGACCCACCTCCACTCCTTCATCCCCTCCAGCATATCTACTAATGGACTCTGACGGCAGCAGCAGTATCATCCAGTATTTGCTAATATGTTATGCTGTATTGAGTTTAGCCAAGGAGGTGCTCTGTCTTTTGGATAGCTACTTCAGAAGTCAGGTACAAATGAAGGCACCAGTAGAAGAATGCTTATCCCAGGTTCCTGAGACATCTCAAGGCTAGACAGTCTGGAAGAGGGGTGGGCAGGTGGAGGATCCTGGAGGGTGCAGCTTTAGGTGGTAGCACTGAGCCTGTCTTCACATTTGATAGGAAAATTCTCCCTTTTTGTGGCTATTGTGTCCGTTTAGTGTCGCGCAAGCCCACTGACAACAGTTTTGTAATTAGGGAGCATTAGTATTGGGAAACACTTGATATGAAAAAAAAAATCTAGTTCGATTTGAAAAGCATTCACATTACCGTAAGAAATATCAAAATTATGTCTGAGTAAGTTACAGAAAAGGAATTGCTGTTAGAATTTTTAAAACTTAAAATGATTTCTAGGAATTATTTTAAATTATTTTCAACTATGAATCCAGAGATAGCATTTTGTTAAGACTTTGAATAGATCAATAGATCATCCTAACAAAATTTTGATGAGGAATTACGTATCCATTTCAGGGAAAAACTTTATAAAACTTATTTTCCTATAAAATTTTTGTTAGATTGTATATGGAAGTTTTATACAAATTTGAAATATAATATTCTCTCTCACATTTTATATGACTTTTAATAATAATCATACCATATAAAGGAAATGTAATGATTTATTTTATTTCAAGTCTGATATAGAAGTTCCCAAATTCCCTCCAATTTTCCCCAATGTGTTATATCTACTAATATATTCTGTATGTGACAAGAAGGCTTGGAAGCTCAGGAAGCAGTGTACTTCAGGAAAGGACAGTTAAGACCATGGAGCCAGTTCAGAACAAGTTGGGCTCCCTTTGCCCAGTAGAGAGCTAAGAGGCTTTGCCTTGGTAGAGGCAAATCACTGGGGGGCTCTTGGAAGGGTTGAAAAAGGATGGGAAAGATGTGATACAAGATTAAAGTGGCAATGGGGGTAATCGTCTGGAGAGTGATCAGATCTGGGTTTTATGCTTATGCAGGACCTGGAAGGTAGAAACTGTAATGTGTGGTTGCTGGTAAAGAAACCATGGAAATGTCAGAAGGTCTCAGCGACTGAGCTGAGAGGGGAAGGTCTCAGGGCCTTACCGTTTAACTCTTGAGGGATCATTATTTGAAACGGGCTGATATAGACAAGGACCTTCTCAGGGTGGACCATAAGGAGCCAAGAACAAAATCACCTTCCAACTTTTTGGATTGTGTATCTTCTCCTAAGCTCCTATTCTACAAATCTTGGGGCATCGGGGGAAGCTCCTTCTCCCCAATAATGGCTTTTATTGGTAATCCAGGATAAATATAGTGTTTGCTAAATATAGAGTTTCAGGAATAAATTCATACCAATGCTATGTAACAGACAATTTATAAGCCAGAGGAGAGCAAGAGAGTGAATAAATGGAGTTTTCATGATAATTTAATTATTGCCTAAAGTATAAATTGTTTTATGGTGAAATCTGCTTCATTATTTTTATTTATTTATTTTTTAGGAGGCACTGGGGATTAAACTTGGGACCTCATACATGGGAAGCAGGTGCTCAACCACAAAGCTACACCGAATATCATACTTTTATTAGGTAACATTCACTTACAGAATGACACAGAAGAACAACCTGAAAAAAAACAAACAAAAAAACAGGTTTCCTCTGCAAGCTAAAGTAGTATCCCAGAAGAAATGTTTTAGCCTGCTTGTTTTATCTTGTGTGATTCTGTTTATTGTACTGTATGGCCAATGATTTTTATAGAGATTGATAGTTAGAGATTAGTAAAATCTGAAATTTTTTGTAATTTCATTTTTATATAGGAAAACTAATATAGTATTGCTCTCAATGGATTTGCAAGGAGCTTTAAAGAACAGGAAAAGATAAAAGAATTAATTTTCAATTATATAAGAACTGAACTTACCCTACAGGACTTAAATATCCTGACAAGCGCTAAGATTCAAGTTGGTGCTGAATATTGGATTTTCCATAGCATAATATTTCCTATATCTTATATTTCAATATGAGACTCATGTAGGTGTATTTCTTCGAAGTTCAATCTTTTATTCATTTATACAAATATATTTATTGTGTGTCCACAATGTGCCAGACACTATTTTATCAACTGGAGTACAGCAGAAAAATCTGCTTTTTAAATGTTATTTAAAAAAAATAACATTAGTTTTAATGACTCTACAGGGACACATTAACATCTTCCAGAAAACAGATCTTTTTCTTGCCCGCCCACTCGGAGACAAACAATTGGTAACAAGAAAAGCCATTAGGGATCTCTTTTAGCATATTCTAAAATGATACCAATTTCAGTATTTTGGATCCTAAGGAAAACCAAGCCATCATCTCATCAGCAAAGTATCCTTCTCCCAACTTACCCTCTGGCTGCTTAGCCTGCTTTTAATTTCAGTCTTAAGAAATGGTGCTCTCACTGCCTCCCTAAAATGGGTATTCCCTAGTTGAATAGTTGTTACTTTCAGGAGACTTTTTTTTCTGGTGTTTAACCTAAATTGTTTTTTTAAAAATCGTCTTCTCACTTTTCATAGATATACCTTCTTATACTTGATAATAATTTATCCTCTTATTTTAGAATTTGCACCTTTCCAATATTTACGAGCTGTTCTCATTGAAAAAGCAACACCATATGCATTTTTTGACCCCACTCCTTTTTTTCTTTCTTTTTTTCTTACAGGTATAGAACTTCATGGATTATCTTCATGCTACTTCCTAGGCATCTCTCCACTTTGTCTACTGCTGGAGGCTCCTGAGCTGCCAAAATTAAAAAAAAAAAAAAACACAAAAAACAAGGTTTGCAGGTGCAATCTTAACACAGTCATGTTGAAAGTGATGATAATCCTCTCACCATGACACACTGCCCAAAATAGCATTGGCATTCTTTGACACCAGGAGGAAGTGAAGTTTATTTTCCCTTACTTCACTTTATATCTACTTGGCAGTGATGCCATGTGGCATGAGTTCATAAATACAGGATTCCCTGGGAGATCAGGCTGGAGAAAATCATTCTCTGGACAAAGAATAGTGAAAGCAATTGAAAATGATTAATATACCACTTATTTCTCTACTCTGGTGATACTGACATTTCAGTGGTCTGAAAACCATTACATAGTTAAGTGTAGTTAACAGTGATTGCTCTTTGAAGACTTTCACGTACTTTAATTTTATTTAATCTCACAATAACCCTGTGACATGCTGTAGCAGTTTGACATAGTTATGAACTCCAAAAATAGATAACAGATTATGTTTGTAAACTGGTCTGAACCTCGGCATGATTAAGTTACGATTAGGGCTTTGATTGGGCCACATCATTAGGATACCAAGGGGTGGGGACTCACAGATAAAAGGCAATGCAAAGGACAGAGTTGAGGGTTTTTGATGTTGGAGTTTTGATGTTGGGGTTTGCTACTGAAGTCTTAAACTGGAGCCCCAGGGAGAGAGACAGAGCTGTTCGCCTGATAATCTACAGCTGACCTTGTGGAGAAAACAGAGGAGCTAAGCCAGAGGAACCCAGGAAGCCTGAACCTTGGCAGACGTTGGCAGCCATCTTGCTCTAACACATGACAACAGACTTTGGTGAGGGAAGTAACTTATGCTTCATGGCCTGGTATCTGTAAGCTTCTACCCCAAATAAATACCTTTTATAAAAACCAACCAGTTTCTGGTATTTTGCATCAGCACCCCTTTTGCTGACTAATACACATGCTATAGATCCTGAACTAAGGTTCAGAAATTGGGTAGCTCAGGCTCTTAAAGCTAGTTACTGACAGCTTACCTGAATGCATTGTCCTTGACATGATCCCATAGCGACTCTCTATTTTTATTAATGTGACGTTTTTGAAGTATGTTGTATATAAAGAAAAGCATGCATTTATCTACAGCTAGATGGAGTTTTATAAACTGAACACCTATATATAACCAGCATCTGGATCAAGTGCCTCAAAAGCTTCCATGTGCCCTCTCTCTATCCCCCTGCCTCTGAGGGTCACCAGAGCACCAGCTTCTAACAACATACATGATTTTGACTTGTTTTCGTACTTTATATCAGTAGAAACATGTAGTATGTTCTCCTTTACATTTGGATACTTTATCTTAATATTACATTTGTGAAATTCATCCATACTTTTTATGCGTAATTGTAGATTTTCATTCTTATTCTTAATATTATATGCTCTTCCAATAATTGTGACTATATCACAATTTATTTACCCATTTTACTTTTGATCATTATTTGGCATTTCCAGTTTGGGATATATATATATATATATGTATATAAATGGGATTTCTGAGGCATAGGTTGTGCAAATATTGAGTTTTGGTAGATAATACCAAACAGTTTTCCAAAGTGGTTCTACTAGTGGCTCTCTATCTTTTATTATTATTATTATTATTATTATTATTATTATTAATGTTTAAGTTTTCAACTATGATAACTATCATTACCTCTGCTATTTTTTGAATAACTATTATGAGCTAGGTAGGTTCAAAACACTAAACAAATACTATAATAAATCCTCCACAGCAACTCTGTGAGGATCCATTTTAAGATAAGAGAAACTGAGGTTCAGAGATATGAAGGAACTTAGGACACAATGCTAGTAAGTTGTATGGTCAAGATTTAAACCCTGGTTGTCTGATTCCAGAGATCATACTTTTTGTTTGTTTGTTTATTTTTAATAGGCTTTAATTTTTAGCTGCTATTAGATTTGCAGAAAAATTGGGAAGGTGGTAGAGAGACTCCCCATATAACCCAAGCCTAGTTTCCCTACTATTAATGCCTTAGATCCCTATGGTATGTTTCTTACATTTAATGAACCAGTACATTATTTTATTTTATTTTTATTTAATGTTTTATTTTTTTAACAATTTTATTCAAACACCATGCAATCCATCAAAAGTATACAGTCAATGGCTTTCACTATAATCAGAGTTGTGCATTTTTTCACCACACAATCAATTTTAGAACATTTTCATTACCCCAAAAAGAAAAATTCCTTTCTTCTTATACCCCTCTATTATTTCCATTAGTTGTGTTTTTCCTAAATACCACCCTGTTATTGACATCTTGTAATTGACATACGTTTGTTCTAATTCATTGAAAAACATTTTTGTCCAATAAATTGTTATTAACTAAAGTCTCTATTTTATTCATATTTCCTTAGTTTTTATCTAATGTCCTTTTTCTGTTCCAGGATATGATTCAGAACCCCACATTATGTTTCATCATCATGTCTCTTTAACCTCCTTTGGATCTAACCTTTCCTCAGACTTTCTTTGTTTTTGATGTCTTGATGCCTTTAAGTGGTATTGTTTTATATTTTGCAGATGTTAATTTGGGTTTGTGTGATGTTTTTCTCATGATTATATCGGGATTATGTGTTTTGGGCAGGAAACCACAGAGATTCAATGCCCTTTACATCACATCACATCACACTAAGGGTACATACTGTTAATATGACCTATCACTGTTGATGTTGACTTTCATCATCTGGCTGAGGTAGTATTTGTCAGATTTCTACTCTGAAAACTTACTCTTTCCAGACCCACCCCCAGCCTCTTCTATACCGTATTTGGGGGAAGAAAGTTTTTATGAACAGCCCGAATTTAAGGATGGCGAATTATGCTCCCTCTCCTTGATTACAGGGTAGCTACAGTAATTATTTGAAATTCCTTTCCACAAGATATTTGCCTCTTCTCTTTATTAGTTAATTATTTATCCATCATTTGTTTATATCACCATGTATGCATGGATATTTAGTTTATACTTTTGGTTGTAATCTAATACCATTGTACTTATTGTGTTGCTCAAGTTGTTCTAGCTTTGGTCATGGGGATATGTTTCAGTTGGCTCCTGCTCTAGTCCTAGAAATCAGGCATTTTTCCAAGGAGCCTTGGCTCCATCATTGGGGTATGGAATTAGAACCCAAGTTCTGGGTGCTAGGTGTGATAGTTGCTACTTGAATTTCATTGCTTTTAGACCCTCTCAACTGAACAGAAAAAGGGCATACGTAAGTGTATATAGAAAACATGTGTATATAAAACCTGTATATATATTTTTATATATATATATGCATATGCATATCTATATGTAACCATCAATATCTCTATTAAGCAAAACATGAGTTCATGCTAATGTCTCCAACTCTAATCAATTACCACACGGATGATTCTAGCCTTCTCCTTTGCTTATCAGTAAATTCCCACTACAACAGTGAAAAAACTTGGCTCCTACCATCTTCCATTCATTTACTTAATTGTTTGATTCCACTATATATGTACAGAACTCTTTCAAATTGTTAACCATTACCCTCATAGAAAGCAATGTTATCAATAAGAGGGCAGTGCTTATGTGCAATTCTTTTTGCAGTCATACAAAATCCACTAATTTCTAAATTTACTTAGGTGAGAAATCTCCCAAATCCGTTCAGTGAAGTTGTTTCATGTGCTGAAAATACAGTTAGATTCACCTGTCACAGTCTAAATTCCTTTCTGGGATCTCCCAATGTTCTAAATGATTTTTAGAAAAAATTTGCATATATTCGGGTTCCCTCTCTGTACTGTCAGGTTGGTGCAAAAGGAATTGCTGTTTTAGACCACGAATTTTAAATCATTATAACTAGACTCAAACACATCTTTATTAATCAAAATAGGAACCACTACAATCAACACATTTTTGCCAATGAGAAATGTTTGTTTATTCCTGTAGTATAAAAATTCGTGCTTCGGGATTTGACAAACTCTTGGAAAGCATTTTCTGTATCCTGCTGGTTGTGGAAGCATTTTCCCTGTAAGAAGTTGTTGAGATGCTTGAAGAAGTGGTAATTGGTTGGTGAGGGAGGTCAGGTGAATATGGCGAATGAGGCAAAAATTTGTAGTCCAATTTGTTCAACTTTTGGAGCGTTAGTCATGTGACATGCAGTCGGGCAATGTCGTGGAAAAGAATTGGGTCCTTTTTGTTTACCGATGCTGGCTGCAGGCATTGCAGTTTTCAGTGCATCTCATCTATTTGTTGAGCACACTTCTCAGCTGTAATGGTTTCACCGAGATTCAGAAAGCTATAGTGGATCCAGCAGCAGACCACCAAACAGTGACCATGACATTTTTTTGGTGCAAGTTTGGCTTTGGGAAGAGCTTTGGAGCTTCTTCTTGGTCCGACCACTGAGCTGGTCATCACCAGTTCTCGTATAAAATCCACTTTTCATCACACATCACAATCTGATTGAGAAATGATTCGTTGTTGTTGCATAAAATAAGAGAAGAGGACACTTCAAAACGATGATATTTTTGGTTTTTGGTCAGGTCATGAGACACCTACTTATTGAGATTTTTCACCTTTTCAATTTGCTTCAAATGCTGAACAACCATAGAATGGTTGATGTTGAGATCTTTGGCAATTTATCCTGTAGTTGTAAGAGGATCAGCTCTGATGATTGCTTTCAATTAGTCATTATCAACTTCCTATGGCTGGCCACTACGCTCCTCATCTTCAAGGCTCTCATCTCCTTTGCTAAACTTCTTGAACCACCACTGCACTGTATGTTCATTAGCAGTTCCTGCTGCTACATGCGTTGTTGATGTTATGAGTTGTCTCTGCTGCTTTACAAGCAATTTTGAACTGAAATAAGAAAATTGTTCAAATTTGCTTTTTGTCTAACATAATTTCCATAGTCTAAAATATATATAAAATAAATAGTAAGTAATAAATCACTAGCAAAAAAAAAACACCATAAAGCAAGAAATGCACGTTAAAGTGAGGTAAAACATAACCACATTTAAGAATGTATTCCAATATCAAATGGCAAATTTCAACAATGCAAAGCAGCAATACTTTTGTACCAACATAATATAATGTTCTATGGGTTTTGACAAATGCATAATGTCATGTTTCTACTATCACAGTGTCATACAGGGTAGTTTTACTGCATGAAAACCAACATGTTTCACCTATTTGGCCCTTCCCCATGTCTGAGTCCTTAGCTATTACTGACCTCTCTATTGTCTCTATATTGTTTTCTTTTCTGGAATGCCTGTATTCATAATTGGAACAGAAGTCTTTTCAGACTGGCTTCTTTCACTAGCAATATGCATTTAAGCTTCATCCATGCCTTTTCATAGCTTAGTAATTCATTTCTTTTTTCTAAAAGAAGATTTAGATTACATAAGAGTTACACAGAAAAAAATAGGGGATTCCAAAATACCTCACCTTATCCCACTCTCACAGCTCCCCTATTAACAACATCTTTCATTAGAGGGGTATATTTGTTACAACTGGTGAGCAAATATGGAAGCATCACTACTAGTCATGGTCTTTAGCTTATTTTATGGTTTACACTTTGTACCACAAAATTTTATAGGTTTTGACAAAATGTGTAATGGCCTGAATCCATCATTGCAAAATCATGCAGAACATTTCATCTCCCCAAAATGTTCCATGTTACACCATTCTTCCCTCTCCCTCCCCTCACAACCTATGGTGACCACTGTCTTTTTATCAATGATAATAGTTCTTCCATTACTAGAATAACAATAATTCTACTTTGGCCCATAGTTGGCATCCCCTCCTTATGTGTGTTTATTCCTCATTCCAGAAGATTTGGGGATGATGATGCCCTCTCTCCTTCTAATTGAGTGGGGTTTAGATCCCAGGGAGCAGATAGATGGAACTGCCTTTCTTTCAGTTGTAGACACTCTGTTTTTTGGGATGGGCATTGTCCATCTCATCCATTTATTAGTTGTCCTGGGCAAGTCTGATGAGTTGGAGAGTAGGTGTTGGCTGTAACTCTGCTGAGATTCAGGGCTCAACTGGCACATGAACAGAACAAAGATTTAAGTTTTCTGGGACATATATTTAACAGGTATAGTGCTTCCCACAGTTTCTGGAGGAGGATTGTAGACTGCTGTTCCCTACTTCACCATCTTGGATCTCAGTCCATTTCTTTTTATCATTGTATAATATTCCATTGTATAGACGTCTGAATGTTTATTTATACATTCCTCTATTGAAGAGCATTTTGGTTGCTTTCAGTTTTCGGTGATGTGGCAGTTTGATATAATTTATGAATCCCCCAAAAACTGAAAAATATGTTTGTACACTGGTATGTTCCTCTGGGTATGATATCTTTTGACAGTATTAAATTCAAAGCATTTAAGTTTCCTTGATAAAAGGTCAGGGCTTTGATTCAACCACGTCAGTAAGGCATGTTTCAGGGTTGAATCTCTGCCCCTGTGGTGGGTTGATATACACGGACCCTCGCTTAAGAAGACACACAGAAGAAGACATGGAAGAGGCGATGACAGTATTGTTACGTTGGATCCTGGGCCTCTGGGAGAGACAAGCCATTCACCAGGTAGTTTGCAGCTAAAGAGAGCAGAGCTGCTGAGCAACTGATAAGACCTGGAAAGAAATGAGCCCTATGCCAGCCTGTAGCTGAGAGAGGGGAAAGCTAAATCATTACAGAGATTAGCAATTATCTTTGGTAAGAAAGCAACCTTGAGTTGGACTCTTTAGAGCCTTATAACTGCAAGCTTTTACCCCATATAAGTACCCTTTATAAAAGCCAACAGATTTCTGGTACTTTGCATCAGTACCCCTTTGGCTGACAAATACAGGTGATTATGAATAGAATTGCTATAAACACTTGTGTGCAGAAGGTTATGTAGACATAAAGTTTTCAGCCCAATTGGGAAAACACATAGTAGTGCTATTGCTGGATTGCATGGTAAGACTGTTAAACTTTTTATGAAAGAGTCTTCCAATGTATAGGTACCATTTTGCATTCCCACCAGCAATGAATAAGAGTTCTTGATTCTCTGCTTCCTCACCTCAACTGGTATTGCCAGTATTTTGGATTTCAGTTCTTTAGGTATGAGGTAGCTTCTCATTGCTAATTTAATTTGCAATCCCCTTATGGCAAATGATGCTAAGCATCTTTTCATGTATTTATTTGCCATCTGTATATTCTTTTTGATGAGCTGTCTGTTCAAATCACTTGGCAATTTTTAAATTTTGTTGTTTGTTTTCCTATTGTTGATTTTTAAGTGTTCTTTGCATATTTTGGTTATTAGATCTTTGCTATGTCTATTAAAATTTTGTGTGTGCTGCCTCTGCATCCATCTTACTTTGGCCTTGGCCCTGGGGCATAAACTCCCCCAATGCACAAACCCATAACTGTGGCCACCACCCATACCTCCCACATACTTTCCCCAAAATTCTAAGCTAGGCCCAAATGATAAGATAACCATTCCCATGGTCCTTGCATCCTTACGTCCTTTCCCTTTCCACATGTGTTTGTTTTAACTATGTGGGAAAAAATGCTAAAAAAGAAACAAACAAAAACAAAACAAAACCTAACCAATCTTTAACTCCCAGCAGAAGTCTACTTACTTTCATCCCTGGACCACAATAAAGGTACAGGCCCATGGATCCCTCTTGCTTTGTGTGTTCCCCACCTTCTGGCTTAGTCACCTGAGCTGATTCTGCTTCCTGTGGACCCCTTATAGTATACCCACCCTCTCTGTGACCTATGAACAACAAACTATCTTTTCTTATGCATATGGCTTCAGTTTCCCATTGTGTCCTCAACCCATTCCCAAATATAAAATCCAATTTAGCTAATTGGGAACACATTTTACTTGATACATGTTTTTGTTGTTTGCAGAGTAGAAGCATTTAATTTTAATAAAGTTCAGTTTATTAATATTTTGTTTCTTGGATCATGCTTTTGGTGTTGTATCTAAAAATTTATTGCCAAACCAGAGTTTATCTTGTTTTGTCCTAGACGTTTTATAGTTGTGAGTTTTATATTTAGGTCTATGCTCAACTTAGAGTTAATTTTTGTGAAGGTATAATTTTTGTGAAGTCAGACTCTAGATTCTTTCTCTTTCTCCTTTTATTTCATGTAGATATCCAATTGTTCCAGCATCATTTGTGGACTCTTTTCTCCATTGAATTGCCTTTGTTATGTTGTCAAAATCAGTAAACTATATTTGTGTGGGTCTATTTAAGTTCCATTGATCTATGAGTCTATTCTTTTCACCAGTTCTATGCTTGCTTTTTTTTTTTTAAAGATTTTATTTATTTATTTCTCTCCCCTTCACCCCATCCCACCCCATCCCACCCCATCCCACCCCACCCCAGTTGTCTATTCTCTGTGTCTATTTGCTGTGTCTTCTTTGTCCACTTCTGTTGTTGTCAGCGGCACAGGAATCTGTGTTTCTTTTAGTTGCGTCATCTTGTTGTGTCGCTCTCCGTGTGGGTGGCACTGTTCTTAGGCAGGCTGCACTTTCTTTCACGCTGGGTGGCTCTCCTTACGGGGCGCACTCCTTGCGCATGGGGCTCCCCTACGTGGGGACACCCCTGTGTGGCAGGCACTCCTTGTGCACATCAGCACTGCGCATGGGCCAGCTGCACACGGGTCAGGGAGGCTTGGGGTTTGAACTGGGGACCTTCCATGTGGTAGACCGACGCCCTAACCACTGGGCCAACTCTGCCGCCTCTATGCTTTCTTGATTACTGCACCTTTATAGCAAGTCTTGAAGTTGAGTAGGGTGAGTCTTCCAAATTTGTTGTTTTTCACCATTGAAAACATCTGGGCCTGGTGCTTTGTTTGCTGGAAGATTGTTAATTGTTGATTCAGTTATTTTTAATGTTAAAGATATAGGCCTATTCAGATTATCTATTTCTTCTTGTATGGTTTTTGATGTTTTTTTATCTGTCAAGGAATTGTTCATTTTCTTCTATGTTTTCAAATCTGTGAGCATAAAATTGTTCATACTTATCATTCGTTACTATTTTATTGTCAGTTGATGCAACAGTGGTAACTCCTATTTCATTTCTGATATTGACAATTTGTGTCTTCTCTCTTTTCTTCCTGGTTAACATTGCTAGAGATTTCTCAATTTATTGATCTTTTCAAGGAACCAGGTTTTCATTTCTTTGATATTCTCTATTGTTTTCTTGTTTTCAGTTTCATTTTCTGCTCTAATATTTATTGTTTCTTTTCTTCTGCTTGCTTTAGATTTAAGTTGCTTCTTTTCCCCTAGATACCTAAGTTGGAAACTTATATTAATGATTTTGGATGTTTCATTTTGTTCTAATATATGCATTTAATGCTATAATTTTGATGCTTTTGCTACATTCAACAAATTTTGGTAAATTGCATTTTCATGTTATATACTTCAATGTGTTGTTCAGAAATGTATTAATTTCCAAATATTTTGGAATTTCCTCTCTATCATTTAGTTATTGATATACAGTTTCATTCCATTGTGTCTGACAATAAACTTTTTTATTATTTCTATTCTTTCATATTTCTTAAGGTGTGTCTTATGGCCAAGAATGTTAGAGAATGCTTCATGTGTGCCTTAGAAGAATCTGTATTCTGTTGTTATTGGATGGATTATTCTATACATGCTTGTTATAGCAAGTTGATTGAACACTCTATATGATTCCATTTTCTTTCCACATTTAGCATGTTAATTATTCTCCTTTAAAAATAGTTAGTGGTTGCCTAGAGATTGCAATATGACTTTACAACTAATCTAAGTCTATTTTCAGTAATACTGTATATACCTGCATGACACACGAAGCAGTACAGTGTTACTGAAAATGGACTGTATGGGGTGGTTAGCCCCACCCTACGTCACAGTGTTAGATGCTCCAGTGTAACTATCAGGCTTGACATTCCAAGGGCCTAGAGATCACTTCCCAGTAGCTGATGGCAAAGGCAAGACCTCTCTTTGTATAGGTAATTTTTACATACCGCACGTGAGAAAATTATTTTAGGATGAATCCACATGACCAGTTCTGGCCAGTGGGTTTTGGCTATTTAATTGCTAGTGCAAACCTCTATATCACTTTTTTTTTTTTCCTTAGCCACTGCAGAAGTAAATGATGAGATAGAGGCATAATGCTGAGTAATCACATGTAGGAGAGTTGCCCTGAAGTGTTGGTTGTTCAGAATCCCAGCAGATTATGTGTGAATGGGAAACAAATTTCTCTTTTTTTTTTATCCCTTAAAATTTGTGGTTGCTTGTTATTGCAAAATAATATAACCTTTCCTGACTGAGACAAAGTACTCATACACATCATTTAGGATATGCTAATAAATTGAAAACCAGCATATGCTATGATATTGTAAACTGATTTGATATTTATTGAGGATTACTGTACTTCCAGACTGGGGGAGAGGTAGGTTAAAAAAAAGAGCAGGAGAATTTCTTTGGAGAGAATTTGGAAAGCTTTTTGCTTCTAACCTCTCCATGAAAAAGGAAAGGCAGGGCTTCTCATTCATTTCAAGCTCAGTAATATTTTAATGGGATTACTTGGAGAATGTGCCCCCTGAAGTTTAAAAAGAATAAGAATAGGGGTTGCTTGACCTGAGAGAGACAGATCACACTGAGAATGAGAAGCTTTTCTAACAATGATTTCAAGTCAAATGTACTTATTCCTGGGAACCAAATGTGGAGCAAACTAAACCTATAGTAAAAAGAATTCTTCCCAAAAGGGCTTCTAGAATGATGAAGTGACCCAGTAGAGTGGTATGCATAAAAGAAGTGAACGACCAGAGTCCAATAAGGTGATAAAGTGGTAGACCAAAGGAACATTATACAAGTAATAGAAATTATAGTTGAAAATATCCAGCAAGATTTCTGGAAAACATGCAAAATAAGAGAAATAAGAGAAAGGCTGAGCAATTGAGCATCTGCCACCTAGAAGGCCCTAACAGTAACTGTATCCTAAAATGATATCAGCTATCTAAATAAATCTGTGGTTCAATTGTCACTTGCATATTAAGTGCAGATCCAGTTTGGTTCTGGCAAGAGGTCTTTTTCTCTTTTAGTATGACTGAAAAGAAAACTTTTAGAAGCTGGTGGTTGTACAGAAAGGAAATAGCTGGAATTTCCTTATAGTTGCAAGTGACATAATCCCAAACTAGCTTAAGGAAAAAAAGAGTGTTTTTTGGCTCATTCTATCACCCAGGGATGCTGCAAGCTCCAATCATAGGTAGATCAAGGAAATCACCACTGTCTTCTGGAAAACGCCTCTCTCTCCATATTTGGGTTCTACGTTATTTTGCATTACCTTTTTTCCCTCAGATTGACTCTCTTCATGAAATGGCCTTGGGAAATTCAGGCTTATTTTGTAGTAATTTAGCAACATCAGGAGAAAGAGATGCCTTTTCCCAATAGTGAAAGTCCAAGGTGGGACTTTTTATCCCAAGTGGTACCCTGTGCCTATCCTGAACCAATCACTATTACCCTGATTGACCAATAGAGTGAGGGGATTGTGTCAGTTCCATTAGGATCATACAGAATAAAAATCAAAAGAAGTTGTTTTTCCAAAGGATTCTGTTACCAGAAATGGGGAGTGGTATTGGTGTTGGACAGGCAAGAGTCTATCACAGGGAGGAATTGTGACAATTAATTACAACCTAAATATACCTGCCTTTTAAACCACATGTTTCTTAAGCTATTCTTATGGCTTTGGAAGAAAATGAATGAGCACTAATCCTTCCCCCATTAGCAATCAAAAAGTGTCTGGAGTATAGTAGAAAAAAAAATAGTCTACCAAATATTTAATCACACTAGTATTACTTAACATTAAGAGAGCAGATATGGGTGAATCAGAAATAGTCCACCAAATGAGTGAGTAAGTTAATTTTAGAAATATCAATACAAATGTTTTCTGTCTGTGGCAGACTCCCTTGAGCATAGTCAAAATCAATAGAGAAGGAGGCATACTTTTAAAAATAGCACTCATTAAATCTAAATTAGTCAGAAGGGGAAATATTGCATTCTTTGTCGAGCTGAGATTTGCATGGTAAACATTTCATCATTCATTCTATTCCCTTCACTCTCATTGTAACTCCCTCAGTATCCTTAGGAAGGAGCACACACTGAACATGCTATTTTTATAACAGTACAGAAAGCAGTAAGCAGGTTAGAGAGCAGTATAAAATCAGTAATGATCTGAAATGGAACACAGATACTATAATTTCCCTTGGCAATATTTTAACTCTTTGTCTATGCTGGTATTTTATATTTTAAAATGATAGTAATATATCCTATCAGGTGTAAACAATGGAGAAGTGGTTCTTTTATTACATTCTTCCCTGAAATCAGGCTTAAGACATATGCTTTGGCATATTCCCTCCAAACCTACTCTGTTGTAATCAATAACAAAATAGCTTCTTTCCATTGTCCAGGGAATCATGTTCCCAGGACACTGTTATTGTGGTGACTGTAGAGTCCAAAGATTTGCTCTCCACCACTTCATAATTATGGTGACTTAAGAATAAAGCCAGGGGATTATGGGACGATGGCAGAACAGGAATCTCCAGGATTCAGCCCCTATACCAGAACAACAATTAAACATTGAAAGTTTGAATTAAAAGTCTGAATCAACTATTTTGAAACATCAGCATCAAGCAGAACGCCATGAAGCATCCAGGGAAGAGCAGAAGGAAGAGAGTGGTAAATCGCAGTAAATATTGGTGAATTTCACTCTCCCTGCAGTTGGCTACCATCCCCAACCCCAGACTTGCAGCAGGCAGCAGTCGAATACTCAACCCTGGGCCCTGGTGCAGTTTGCCAGTGCCAGGATCGGATACAAAGACCTAGTATACCAAGATCCGGGTATATGTGGTCTGTTCACTTGTCATTGCTTTGTGTGTGTGTGTGTGTTTAATTTTTTTTGTCTTTATTTTTTTAATGTTACATTTAAAAAATATGAGGTCCCCACATACTCCCCAACCCCCTCACCCCATAACAGCAACCTCCTCCATCATCATGAGACATTCATTGCATTTGGTGAATTTACCTCCTTCAGATCACTGGAGCCATTATTTTAACCCACCTCAGGCAAAAGTGGCAGAGACTCAAAACCACAGAAAACAGTTTAAGAAATCCATTTACTGGGAACTACATTTATTGGAACTACATTATTACATTATTTTCAAGCACACCCAGCTTCAAAGATCCATAAGGAAAGCTACTGGCACCCTTGTGGCCCCTCTGTCATCCCCTCACCTGTGAAGCATCGAGCAGCCAGTGCTCCCTTTGTGGGCCCCAGAACTTCTGGCTGTGAAAAACTGACTTGGAAAACTCTCCAACTCACTCCCAGCAAACTTGATGCAATGAAAGTAGTGTAATAAACAATTGACCTGGCACGAAGACTTATCTGCTTTATTTTCTATGGTGTAGCTCCTGATAGAGGGAGAAGTTCTGTTTCCTCGGGAGTAGAGGGGACATTTAAATTCCTATAAACAGGTGAACTCCTAAGGCCACTAGCAAGCATAAGCCCAGGATAAGGCACAGGCACAAAAAAGGCAGGGAGGACCCTGCTCTTTGCATTCATATTGGACTGAACTTCTTCACAGAAGGGCTGAACTCTGAAGGAGTTTAACATGGTAACTACAAAGAAAATATATGAAAAATATATCCAGAAAGAAATAAAAAGGAACTTAATATGGTACAACACAAAAAAACAAATAAATATGAAAGTAGGCATTAATGGAAGAATTGAGGGTCAAAAAATATAAGACTTACAAGGATTACATAGCAAAATGACAGAAGAAAGTCCTTCATTAGCAGTAGTTAATTTTAATGTAAACAGATAAAAATCTCCAATCAAAATTAGATATTGGCAGAATGGATTAAAAAACATGATCCAATTATATGCTGTTTACAAGAGACTCATTTTAAATTCAAAGGTATAAGCAGGTTGAAAGTGAAATGTTGGAAAAATAAGATGCCATGCAAGTAGTAAGCAAGAGAGAACTGGGGTACTTATACTAATATTAGAAAAAATAGAGTTTAAGTAAAAAATTGTTACAAGAGACAAAGGATGTCATGATATACTGATAAAGGGTTCAAGTCAACAAGAACGTATAACATTTATAAATATATATCCACATAATGGCAGAATTCCAAAATATAGCAAATATTGACAGATTTGAAGGGAGAAATAAGTGGGTCTACATTAATTTAGGAGACTTTAGTGTACCACTTTCAATAATGGACAGAGCATTTAGAAAGAAGATCAAAAAGGAAATAGAAGACTTGAATGATACTCTAAAATGAATAGATCTAACAGACATACATATAACAATTCACCCAATAGTAACAATACAGATTCTTCTCTAGTGCACATGGTTTATTCTCAAGGATAGACTATGTTTGGTCAGAGAGCAAGTATCAACAAATTAAAAAATATTGAAATAATAAAATGTATTTTCTCTAACCACAATGAAATTAAGGTCGAAATCAATAACAGAGGGAGAAATGGAATTCACAAATATGTGGAAATTTCAAAATGTACTCTCAAACAACAGTTAGGCCAAAGAATAAATATTAAGGGAAATTAGGAAATATCTTGAGGTGAATGAAAATGAAAACACAAACACCAAAACTTATGGGATGCAGCAAGGACAGTACTGAAAGGGAAATTTATTGCTTTAAATACTTACATTATAAAAGAAGAAAGATCTCAACCATAGACTAAACCTTAAAACTGGAAAAAGAAGAAAAAAGAGGAAACTAAATCCAAAGTGAGCAGAAGGAACAAAATAGGAAAAAAAAAAAGATTAGAGCAGAGATAAATAAAATAGTGTTTAAAAAGTAATGGTGATTCAATAAAACCAAAAGAAGATACAATTTTATACTGTTTACAAGAGAATTATATTAAATTCACAGGCATAAGCACGTTGAAAATGAAATGTTGGAAAAACAAGATGCCCTGCAAGTAGTAAGCAAAAGAAAGCTGGGGTAAAATTGACAAACCGTTAGCTAGATTGACAAAGAAAAATAAAAAGAGAGAGATAGAGCACAAATAACTTAAATCAGAAATCAAAGGAGGGACTTTATTACTGACCTTACAGACATATAAAGAATGATAAAACAAACAACCAACTGTATGCCAACAAATTAGATAACCTAGATGAAAAGGACAAATTCCTAGCAATACATAAACTACTGATTCAAGAAGAAAGAGAAGATCTCAATCAACCAAGAACTAGTAAAGAGATTGAATTAAGAATAAAAACATCCCAACAAAGAAAAGCCCAGAACCAGATTACATCAGAGGAAAATATTAACAAATATTAAAAGAAGAATTTAACACCAAGCCTGCCCAACTCTTCCAAAAAATTGAAGAGGAAGGAACACTCCCTTACTCTTTCTATAAGGCCAACATCAGCCTCATACCAGGTCTGGGTAAGGATACTACAAGAAAAGAAAATTACAGACAAAAACCTCTTATGAACATAAATATAAAAATCCTCAACAAAATACGAGCAAACTGAATCTAATAGCACCTTAAAAGAACTATACATGTCATTTGGGGTTTATTCCAGGTTTTCAAGGATTGTTCAGCATAAGAAAATCATTAATGTAATATTAACAGAATGAAGGGGAAAAACACACATACATCTCTAATTTTTGCAGAAAAGGCATTTGGCAAAATCCAGGACACTTTCTTGATAAAAAACATTTAGACAACTAGGATTAGAAGGAAAATTCCACAACATGATATAAGGCATTTATGAAAAACACTCTGCTGGCATTATACTTAAAGGGAAAGACTGAAAGTTTCCCCTTGAAGATGGGGAATAAGACAAGAATGCCATTGTTATAATGGTTATTCAACATTGAACTGGAAGTTCTAGCCAGAACAATCAGGCAAGAAAAAAAAAAAGGCATTCAAACTGGAAAGGAATAAGTAAAACTTTCCCTATGTGCAAATGACATAGTCCTCTCTCTATATATATAAAAGAAAAAAATCCTGAAAAATCCACAAGAAAACTCCTAGAACTAAAAAAATGAATTCAGCAAAGCGGTGGGGTAGATCAATACCCAAAAAATCAGCAGTGTTTCTATACACTGATAATAAACAATCTGAAGAAGAAATCAAGAAAAAAATCCATTTACAATAGCAAATATAAAATCAAATATCTAGGAATAACCTAAGGATTTAAAAAACTTATACACAGCAAACTACAAAACAATGATAAAAGTAAACAAAGAAGACCTACATAAAAGGAAGGACATTCCATGTTCATGGATTGGAAGACTAAATATTGTTAAGATGTCAATTCTACCCAAAGCAATTTACAGATTCAATGCAATCAATCAACATTCCAACAGCATTCTTTGCAGAAATGGAAAAACCAGTCATCAAGTTTATATGGAAGGGTGAGGGAACCCAAATAGCCAAAGCCACTTTGAAAAAGAAGAAGGAAGTTGGAGGACTCACATTTCCTCATCTTAAAACTTATTACAAAGCCAGAGTAATCAATAGAGTTTGGTACTGGCATAACCACAGGCACATAGACTGATGGAAATGAACTGATAGTTTAGAAATCAATCCTCACATTATGGCCAACTGATTGTTGACAATGAGGCCACGTGCATTCATTTGGGAAAGAAAAGTATCTTTAACAAATGGTCCTAGGAAACCTGTATGTTTGTAAAAGAATGAAGGTGATCTCTATCTCACACCATATATGAAATTAACTCAAAATGGATTAAAGACCTACATAGAAGAACCAGGATCATAAAACTCCTAGAACAAAATATAGGGAAACATCTTCTTGACCTTGTGTTAGGCAATGTTTTCTTAGACTTTACCCTGAAAGCATGAGCAATAAGAACAAAAAAACAGATAAATGAATTTCATAAAAATTAAAAATTTTATGCATTTAAGGATTTTATCATGAAAATAAAATAACAAACTATACAATGGGAAAAATATTTGGAAACCACATATCCAATTATATATCCAGACTATAAAACAATATCCTACAACTCAACAACAAAAAGACAAACAATCCAATTAAGAAATAGGTGTAAAACATGAATAGACATTTCTCTGAAGAATATATACAAATGGCCAGAAAGCACATGAAAAAATGCTCAACAGTATAGCTATTAGGGAAATGCAAATCAATACCACAATGAGATACCACTTCATACCCACTACAATTACTACTCTTAAGGAAACGGAAAAATTACAAGTGTTGGAGAGGCTGTGGAGAAATAGGAACACTCACCCATTCACTGCTGGTGGGAATGTATAATGAAGCAGCTGCTTTGGAAGACAGTTTGGTGGTTTCTCAGAAAGTCAATAGAATTACTATATCACTTGGCTACCTCCATCTAGGTATATACCCCAAAGAATTGAAAGCAAGGACTTGAACAGATACTTGCACATTGCAGATAGTGGCATTGTCCACATTTGCCACAATTGCCAAAAGCTGGAAGCAGCCCAAGTGTCCATTAACGGATGAATGGATAACAAAATGAGCTATGTGTAATATTATTCAGCGGTAAAAAGGAGTGGAGTTCTGTTACATGCAACAATATGGATGAACCTTAAAGGCATCATTTTGAGTGAAACAAGCCAGACACAAAAGGAGAAATTTTGCATGACCTCAATGATATGAAATAATTATAACAGGCAGATTCATAGAGTCAAAAACTAGATTATAAACTACCGGGGCCTGGGATGAGGAGGGAATGGGGAGTTAAAGCTTATATTGTATAAAGTTTCTAATTAGGATGGTGCAAAAGTTTGGTAACGGATGGTAGTGATGGTAGCTCAATATTTTGAACATAGTAACAGTATTGAAATATATATTTGAATTTGGTTAAAAGGGGAAGTTTTAGGTTACATATATGTTCCTAGATTAATTTTTTAAAAATCCATAAGAACACACAATATAAACAGTGAACCCTAAAGTAAATCATGGACTATAGTTAATAATCCAATTAAAAAATGTTCTTTTATCAATTGCAAGAAAAGTACCACACTAATGCAAGGTGTTAATAATGGGGTTGTAGATGGGAACTCTGTATTTTTACATGACTTTTCTATAAATCTACAGTTTCTCTAATAACCAAAAGAAGAAAGCCAAGACACACTATAGGTCAGAGTTTGCATTCAAAATGACCCAATAAGGCAAGTGCTTTGGTTTTGAGCAGGAGTAATTTAACTCTTTCCCAATCCACCTAAATAAGATGGAGATACAAAGCAGACCTTAGCTCACTGGCCTGACTCTGTCTCTGTGAAACACAGTTTTTCACTCCATTCCTAGATGCTGAAAATGCAACAGGAAAAATAATGACTTAGAATTTTCTTTTAAGCTCTGAAGTAGAATTTTTTGTATATGTCTGAAGAGACTATATTATCATAGCCAGTTATTTTTTGCCCCAGCCTTCACTCCATCCCGCATTTTAAATTCAATAAACATTTATTCATCATGGACTACGTAAAAGACACTCTGCTAAAATGAATAACATGTGTTCCCTTCACTTACAACCTGGTGACAAAAGACAGACATACACACAATAACTATAACACAAGGCAGAATAGAGGACTGTACAATCTACAAAATATTTTTATGTATTTTTCTTGTTTGAGTCTCACAAAAATCATTTCAGTTAAGAAGAGAATCCAAAATTCCAACCATTCACCTTGATTTCTCACTTTTCCCCTTTGAGGGCAAGAAATTGTCTGGTCTGTTCCATTTAACTCAAGGTATCCAGAACATAATAGCCATTGAGTAAATACTCATTGAACACATGAATGCATGCATGAATGAATGAATTAATGAAAGGTAAATGAAGGTCTTTATCCTGAAGTGGGGATGGTGAGAGAGAAGAATCTTATGTGATTACTAGCTTTCTGATTTTGGTAAATAGGTGGATACTAAGGGCACGATTTGGTGAAAGGAGGAAATATACAGCTTTGGAAATATTGACTAGGAGAGGACAAACATGTTTGCCTGGGCAAGAGAAATAATGCTGTTGAGACATTTAAGCTGAGGCAACCAATAATGGGAAATAAATGCATGGATCTAGAAGAATTCCTGCTACAGACATAGATAGAATTGGGAGACATCACCTGAAGTTTATGGGTATAAATAAGTATAAAGCAAGCCATGACCATAGCACAGAACACATCTTTTGGGGAATCATCCTTTAAGCACTGGGCATTATAAGAAAAAGGCCTTTAAATGGAATCCCACAGCAGGTTTAAGTTTATAAGAAAAAGGGTCTTAATTGTCCCCTGAAGACATTTTGGATAGATTTTTCTCCAGTTTTTAGAAAGGTACCTGAAGAAAATCAACAACTAATGTGAAGGTGAAAGAAAAGGTAGAACAGGAAACTCTTAAGGAATTAGAATAGGATTAATTTAAAAAGAAACACAAAGACAAACTATATTGATGGTATGTTCATTTTCTCTTTGGAAAGGTCCATTAGAGAAAGGGAGGCTGGACAGAAGAAAGCAAGCAACCTATGCAGGGGCCACAGGGAGTAAAGGGCAGCAGCAAGGACCAGAGCCTGCTTTGGGTCAGCCTCAGCCTCTGAAGAGTAAATGTTGTGATCCCTTTTCCCTAGAAGAAAATATACTCTGAAGGAGAAGTGATTGCCTGAGGATGTACTCTTATGAACAGGGAGCATCAAACCTAGATCTCTCCAAAGTCCCAGTTCTTTCCACCACCCCTTGAATGAACCATTCAAGAGTTAGGATTTGTTATGATTATTCAGTACATAAAGGATGAAAGATGTAGTAATTAGAAATTTGTTTGGCGAGTAATGCTATTTGTCAATTCCATTGGGATACTCACAAAAGACATATTTTACTTTGTGTAAACCATATATATATGGTTGCTACCATGCCATGGCCAATTATTAAGTATTTTAATATTTATTTCTTCTAGGAACAATATTAGAAACAACAAATTTCATGCAAAGTACTAGGTATGGAACTATTCATCTTGATAAATGTGGGAAAGAATCATGTCATATGCAGGTAATAAAGAGGAACAGAGGAATTTTGTTTACTATTCTTATTGTGCAAACACAACAGAATTGACTGGAAGGCGCAATCCAGTCTAATAACATCAACAGATTTTTTAATGCCAGAAAGACCAAAGGTTGAATTTACTGTATTTTAAATCACTGCTACAGTGAATAGAACATACTTATTTTGGAGTCAAAGTAGCCTGTGTTCACATTTTGTCTCCATAACTTATAATAACCATAATACAATGAAAGGGTGATTGACTGATCCTCAGTTTCATTATGTGTAAGTTGGCACAATTATGCTGTAAATGAAGGCTTGTTATGAGATGTAATGAAATGATATGCTTTATTGGGTTCAGCACAATGCCTGTATTTTATTTTAATGCTATTAATAGTTGAAATTTATTTTTTGAAAGATAGGAATTTTGGCATGGGCATATAAACAAATTCCTCTTATAGGAGAAGAAATGTCAAATATATTGAAGGTGATACATTCCTTTTTTAGTAAACTAAGAGAAATAGAAAATGAGAACAAAGGCCAAGCAAATATTCCATCCCCTTCCCTCTGTGGACTTGAGAAGCCTTAATGTTTAGAGACCCTCTGTAGAGGACTGCTACATCTTTCAACCAAATATAGACCCTTCTGCAGATTGAGATTGCTATATTCTTATAAACACTTTTTTAATTTAAAATATTTTAATTTATTTTTAAAATATATTTTCTATTTTTTTTAAAGATACTTAGATTACACAAAAGGTTATATAAAAAAATATAAGGGGTTCCCATATGCCCCACTCCCCACACCTCCCACTCTTCCCCACATTGACAACTTCTTTCATTAGTGGGGTGCATTCATTGCAAGTGATGGACACATTTGGAGCTTTACCACTGAGTATGGATTATAGTTTACATTGCAGCTTACACTCTCTCCCACTCAATTCTGTAGGTTATGGCAGGATATATAATGGCCTGTATCTGTTGTTGCAATGTCATTCAGGTCAATTCTAAGTCCTGAAAATGCCCCCATATTACACCTCTTTTTCCCTTTCCCTGACTTCAGCACCTACAGTGGCCACTGTCTCCATATCATTGATACAATGTCTTCCATTGCTAGAATCCCATAAGTCTGTAGTAGAATACCAGTAAGTCCACTCTAGTCCACAATTTTATTCCCCAGTCCTGAGGATTCTGGGATGGTGATGTCCACTCCACCTCTAATTAAATTAATTATACGACTCAAATTGGTGTCAGTGCTTCCTGAATTAAGGAACTACATTTACCATGTTATTCAAGGTCTTCTAAAGACTGCCCCCAACTTTATTTTCAAACATTTTCTACTATTGCTGTTCAGCTATTCTATGCTCTACCTCAAATGAACTGTTTTTCTTTCCTATCTACACCCCACTCTTTCCCACTTTGATTTCTATTCCTTTGCTCAACTTGTTGCTTTTGCCTAATGTAACTTACTCCTAATCTTTCACTGTCTGTATCCATCCACACACCAAGTTCTGCTTGTGACTCGTTTCCCACAAAGACTTTCTGCAAGCAGAAGTAATCCTACCTGCTCTAAATTCTTCTAACACTTCATCTCTACAACTCTAATAACATTTGTTACATTCATTAGATTACATTTAAACATTCTTAGCTTTTCTGTGAGACTGTGAGTTTATAGAGGGGGGGAATCACAGCTAATTCATTTTTGCACTCCCACGATATCTGACATATTGCCTGGATGCAGTAAAATAAACAGATAATTTTAAAAAGAAAGGAATTGTCTAAGTTTCATCGTATATCCTGTATCCATTGCCATTTTAACTTAATTTCCAGAGCTTTTTGGTCACCTGTTTCTCTCAGAACATGAAATAAATGTGGACTCTGTCTGTTTGGAGAGTGTTTGCAAATTTTATGTCATAGAAAATTGAAGAAGCATCTTGACTTTGCAAGTATCACCAGAGGTAAACAGCTGTTCAGAAATTTTCAAGCTTTTGATTTCTTTGGCTGATGCCCTTATGTTCTCTGCAGTTTGGTTTCCTCTTTTAGAATATTGGGAATAACACCCTTCTCAGTGTGGCAGTTTGTGATTATTTATGAATCCCAAAAAAGGGATTCATTTTGTAAGCTAATCTATTCCTCTAGGTGGTATTAAATTGTATTAGATTCACCTGAGATGTCTTCGATTAAATTACCTGTTAAGATTAGGGTGTTGATTTGACCACATCAGTAAGGTATGGCTCAGGCCTATATAAACAATACTCACTTAAGAAGACACACGGAAGAGGAGAGAACGGTTTTGATCCTAGAGCACGGGAAGAGAGATGAGCCATCCACCTGAGAGGTTACAGCTGAAACTGATATAGAACGCCCTATGCCTAAAGAGAGAAAGCCCAGGAAGGAGAGACTAGGCAGAGATCAGCCACCATCTTGCTTCAACATGGGACAACTGACTTTGTGAGAAAGCAACCTTGATTTGGACTTTTTAGGACCGAGTAACTGTAAAATTTTACCCCAAATAAATATCCTGTGTAAAAGCCAACAGATTTATGGTACTTTGCATCAGAGCCTCTTTGACAGACTAATACACTCAGTATTGTAAAAAATAGCTTACGATTTTATAAATTGCAAGTTCTTTTACATTTTTTTTTTACAATTTTTCAGATTTCCAGTACTGCTTTTCCTTTTTCACAAACATTTTCTGATATAAATAAGATATTTCAATATGTTGCAGATATATTTAAATAATAATTCTTATGTGTTTTTAGCAGGCTAATGGTTCTTTGTTCCTCTAATGCAATTGAAGGGCATATTTACCTTTGATTTGTCTATCTGCAAATTTATAAGGACTATAAAAATAGCATATTCAATCTAGAACTCACTTTGTATTTAATAGTATTACATATTTGCTTTTATTTAGTAATCTCAAGTCTCATATCAGACAAAATTATATTTGTTGCTCTTAACATATTAAGTGGATAAGGTAGTGTACTGTTATCATATGAGATGAAACAGCTTCTTAAAACTGTAAAGTGAGGGAAGCAGTTGTGGCTCAACTGATAGAGCACCCACCTACCATATGGAGGGTCCAGGGTTCGATCCCCAGGGCCTCCTGACCCAGTGGTGAGCTGGCCCACATGCAGTGCTGCCATGTGCAAGGAGTGCCGTGCCACACAGTGTGTTCCCTGCATAGGGGAGCCCCACACACAAGGAGCGCACCCTGCAAGGAGAGCCACTCTGTGTGAAAAAAGTGCAGCCTTCCCAGGAGTGGTGCCACGTACATGGAGAGCTGACACAGCAAAATGATGCAACTACAAAAAAAAACAAAACAGTTTCCTAGTCCTGCATGACAAAAATGCAAGTGGACACAGAAGAACACACAGTGAATGGACACAAAGCGTAGACAACGGGGCGAACAGAAGAGAAATAAATAAAATAAATCTAAAAAAAAACCCTGTAAAGTGATATATCACAATAAACTATTCAACTCAAAATGCTGTTTTAAGCACATTATATACATGTGGTACTGTGCTTGGGTGTATTATAAGGCACACCCTGAATACAGTTCCTTGTACTCCTGGAGGTCAAAGTCTATAGCAGTTACAAGAGTGTGAGAAGAGACAAGACAATGGATGCAAGGCATGTTGCTAAAACATGTAGAAAGGGAATTTCTTTAGAAGAAATTATGCCTAAGCTTTAAATAAAAAGGTAGTTAAATGAAGGAATGAAGTTTCTTGCATTGGCTGTTGGCTCCAAGGAGAGAGAAATGTATATGCAAATTCACAAGGCAAGAGAGAACAGGTCACTTTTGAGTGTAAAACAAGTGCTGCATGGATTGATACTAGAAAATAAAGTAGGAGATGGTGAGACTGAAAGCTAGAGAAGTAAGTAGGGTCAAGATCTTGGGGTCCCGGAGGCCTTGGACTCTAGCCAAAGGTGATTAAAGTGTTTCAAGGTCAGGAGTGCCAGAATGAGATTTCCATTTTAGAGAGATTGCTGGGTTTGTGATATAATTTTGAGAAAAACCCTGGAAGCAGAGAGCTCATTTAGGAGGATACTGCAGAAATCTTGGGTAGAGGGGATGGTTGCATGGACTAGGAGAGTAACTTTAAGAACGGAAAGGGGAAATGGATGTTCAGGAAGTATAAAAGTTAGAATCGATGGATTTTGGAAATTGTTGATGTGAATGAAAGGAAAGAATTAACAATAATGCCTATGCCAATGGCTTGATCACTGAGTTTGGGGGCATAGGAATGGCTGGTTTGGGACACACTGAGTTGAATGATTGTGAGACATTACAGTAAGCCAATGAATGGATAATTGAGTAATCCTATTTACATTTGTGGTAGGAATTTTTATTTGGGAATCAAACAGATGACACTCAAAGACATATAATTTTATAATTTCAATTTTATAAACATATTTTTAAACCTACTTACCTACTTGCAGTAGGGTGAATACTCTATAAGTCATTCATAACTCAAATCCAAGGAATATATGTAATTATCTGATTCTATTCAGAATATGCCTATAGTAACACTTAATTTTTAAAATTTCAAATAGTTGTTGTTCTTAGAATTTAAATTTCACTATTTGGTATTCTTAGAATGTGTTATATTGACAATGTAGTGATTTCTTTTAGAATGCTTCAGTTTGTTCTATGCGTCTTATTTACTTTTATCTAAATCTAATTTATATTTTAGAGTATACACTATATTATTCTTAATCCTGAAATCGAGGGGAATGCCTGAATACAAGTTTAGAGTTAAGATACTGTGATCGTTCATTCCCACCTCTGCTCTCCCACCCTTTATTTTCACGCTAAGTTAACTCAAAGGCATTCAACTTTTATGCCTATGTAAGAAGACAAGTCAGGGTTGAGAAAATCATCCCCAGGTGGCAAGGGGAAACAAGAATATTTAACTCTCAAAAATTTATTTATCCCTCTAGACTCCAGTAGAATCTCATGCTAGCCATTCTAGAGACTGTCAGAGAAACATGTTCAGTGTTTTATCATAACGAGTGTCAAAAATTTTCAACAGCTAATGAAAATGCTTAACTGACAAAATCATTAGAGTTATTTCCCCTTTTTTGTACCTTCAGGCAATGTACTAGATTCAGGAACATGGTTTATAATTTAGGACTATTCCAATTTATACATTCAAGTGAATTTTACCTTAGAAGGCTGTCAGCCAGGGAGAATTTGCACTATTAGAATGCTGGTGTTATCACCCAAAACATGTCTGCAATTTTTCTTTGGAAAATGTCTTCAGAAACTTTGGAGTGTTTGTTTAGCTTTCTTTAATAGGGACAATTTTCCATCTATTGATAGGATGCTTGACAAAGTGTGTGGTTCCCCATAAAGTGCCTTAGAGTCATCCAAGAGACCCAAATGAACCTGAATTTCTCAGGTTAGGGGCCAGGGGTTCACACTTTTGCAGGCTTTTCAAGTTCTCAATAAACCACGGCATTAAAAGATGATTTGGTAAACATATAATATGCTGTGGGGCCAAATCCAAAGGCTGCGCACAGTGAATAAAATTATGAGTTCAAGGTATAAATGATGGCAAATTCAAGAGATGGATTTTCTTTTGTTGCTTGTCAGCTGCATTAGACTTTCTCAGATGAAGATTTCTAAGTGTTTTTTTCTCTCCAAATTATAGAAGCTGTGGGTTTATAGAATAATCATGTATAAAATATAGGATTCCCATATACCACCCTATTATTAACACCTTGCATTTATGTGGAACATTTGTTACAGTTAATAAGAGTACATTTTTATAATTATACTACTACCCATGATTTAACTTAGAGTTCACTGGTTGTGTAGTGTAGTTCCATGGATTTTTGATAAAAATTTTTATTCTGTTAACATATACAATCTAACACTTCTTCTTTTAATCACTTTCAAATATACATTTCAGTGCTATTAATAATGTTCATAATGTAGTGCAATCATTACTGCAATCCACTGTCAAAACATTTCCATCATTCCAAATAGGAATCCTGTACATTTTAAACTTTAGCTTCTTATTCCCTACCTTACCCTGTCCTCTGGTAAACAGTTTTCTAGATACTGACTCTATGAGTTTGCTTATTCTAATTATTTCAAATCAGTGAGATCATACAATATTTGTCCGTTTGTGCCTGGCTTACTTCTCTCAACATGTCTTCAAGATTCATCCATCTTGTCACATATATCAGGACTTCATTCCTTTTTTATGGCTGAATGATATTCCATCATAGGTATATACCACATTTTATTTATCCATTAATCAGTTGATGGACACTTGGATTTCTTCCATCTTTTGGCAATTGTGAATAATGCTGCAATTAACATCAGTGTGCAAATATCTGCTTGAGACCCATTCAGTTCTTTTGGGAATATACCTAGTGGTGGGATTGCCATGTCAAATGGTAGTTTTATACTTAGTTCTGAGGAATAGTCAAAAAGTCTTCTACAGTGGCTGCACAGTTGTTTCTGTTCAAAATTACAACAGTTTGATGTCAAATTAACTCTTTGAACAGCCTATCCTCATTGCCCTTCAAGATTCTGTTACTTCTCCCCTGGTTCACACTACCATCCTAGAGAAACTATGGGAGAGAGGTTGAAAAGTAAGTTCTTATTTAGGTGCATCCTTTTTTTCCCTTCAGGCAAGTGTTGTGTAACTTAAAATATCCATCCAGGATAATGGTTCTGCCCTTCCCATTGGAGATGTTATTTAACTAGAATTTTCCATGCCTACTTTGATCAAATGAATTAGATAGCAATTAAATTTTCTTTTATATTTATTAAAGGTTTTCCTGGTAAACTTACCTCTTCCTACAGAACTAAAGAGTTGGCAGTTAAGCAGTAGCCACAGGCACTTAGTTTTTTGTTTATTTTTTTATTTGAAAGGATAGTGATATAAACTTAGAGAACTAAGTTTTCAAAGTTGACATTTTCAGTAATGTTGTCCCAGGTGGCTGCTACGTCTTGAGTGTCCAAGTTCAGCTTTGGTTCCATTGGCATAAACAACAGTATGAAATTTAATGACATCCAGATGTAGAGATGGTTGATATTCTCCTGGGTATTGGAGACCTGCTTGGTTAGCATGAGAATTCATTTCTGAACTCCACATATTTGCATTTCCTTCCTTCTATTCAGCACTATAGTTCTGCTGTTCTAAGAAAATTGGTTAACATCTAACTTAGGAAGAGTTGGTTTATAAATTGAAGTCGTCCTAAATGGGATAGTAGCTAGATCTCAGAAGAGAGTTTGTAGAAGATTCTCTCATTTGGACTTGGAGGCTTGGGCAAAACATTCACACTATGAGGTGGTTATCACTGTTGAGTTCATGGGAGCCATGCGTCTCATCAAGATCTGGCTCATTCAGCTGCATCCTGTGCATGTTAATGAGAATTTTAGGTTGCTAATTCAATCTTTGATAGTGTAGCTGTTCACATGGACAGATTTTTTAATTTCTCTAGACACATTTCATAATGTTGAGTTCCCTGGAGCAATTTCTAATTAAGGCAATAATTTTTCATAAGTTATTTTTGTTTGTTTTGCATTTTTAAATGATTAAATTATATATCATGATCAGAAGAATAGAAGAGATGCATGAAATCATTTTTTTTTAGTTGTCATAAAATAGAAAACATCCCCCCCAAAAAAAAGAGAGAGAGAGAGAGAAATGTAAAGCACAAATGAAAGTGTCCAGGTGGCTTCAGCTGTAGGTTCAGAAAACCTGTTTCTAAATAAGGACGATGGCCAGTGTCATGGAGCTGTTAGGCATTTGATAGGAGAAAGTCAGGGAATAGGGAATAAATAAGAGTTATTGGGTTTCTAACTGGCATTACAGATTCCCCAAAAGTTCTAACAGTGGTTGTCTTGGTTTAACAGGCTGATATGATAAATACTATATAATTTGCTGGCTTAAAGAATAAGAATCAATAAATTCACCATTTCAGAGACCAGAGGTCCCAAATTAAGGCATCAGCAAAGCCATGGTTTCTTCCCCAAATCTGTAGCATCTAGGGCTGGCTAGCTGAAATCCTTGGGGTTCCTTGACTTGCATCTTTGCTTCCTGTCATATGGCTATCTCTTTCTCCTTATGCCTACATTTCTGGTTTCCACTGACTTCTGGCTTCTGACTCCTCTGGCTGTGAATTTCCTCTCTTAATAAGGAAGACCTCTAGTCATGTGGATTAAAGCCTACCTTAATTCAATTTAGCCACAACTGAACAGGGTCTTAGAAGATCCTATTCATAAATGGGTCCACACCTTAACATCTTCAGATGTTAAGCATCTTCAGAGGGTCCTATTTATAAATGAGTTCACACCCATAAGAATGCAGATTAAGATGAAGAACATGTCTTTGTTGATGTAGATAATTCAATCCACCAAAATGGTAGTCTTGTTTTCTCACATATGACAGTGAGGATATGGAAATTATCATCTCATAACTTCTTAGGAACAGGGAAGTCTGAATAGATAGTGTACAAAAATACTTTGCATTCCATTTCACTTCTGATCATCTAAATGTAAAGGCTTTAAGGAAATGGAGGGAGAAACATTACTGCCTTAGTTTAAAGTGATAGGAAGTGTAAATCTCACCCCTCCAAGGTTACTGCTGAATCTTACACCCTGAAACTGTATTATATACTTACCCTATCACCCTGAGTGTGTGTATGTATATGTGTGGGGTGAGTTATTGCTCTTTCTGGAGGAGGCAGGGAGTAGAGATGGTGAAGAAGGTCATCTGTCCTGTGAAAACATTTTTTTTCATACCAGTTTTAAGGCTCCCTGAATTGTTCTTATCTCATTTGTTTTTTGAGAATACGAAAAGTTTAAAATTTAGTTAAGGTTTACAAATGGACTTTAAAGCTCTATGAAATTTTAAATTCTGACCTGAACCATGATCTTAACAATTATGACATCCTAATGATTCCTCTATGTGCTATCAGGATCAACTGAACAGACTGTGACCCTAACTTAGCAGCAAGGACTCTTTCCTCCTCTAGCCCAGTGTATCCTCATTTCCTTCCCCTACATCAATAACTGACTTTGCTTGACCTAGAATTCCTCTCCTCTAGGCACTTGGTGTCTTCATAACATCGAAGAAAATTCAAACAGACCAACAAAGAGCTGGGCAACTCCACCATTGAGGCCTTATTTTACGTTTCTCATCCTTGGAAAAATATAATTCCACAATGTAGTTATTGTCACCCATTCATTGAGATCTCACTGCTGCTACTTTCTTGGCTGCTGTAAACTATTATCAACCTGGAAACTGGAAAGTAAAACACTGTTCTTTTATGTTAGAAAAATGAACAAATATACAAAACTGTATTACAATATGGTACTAAAATATTTGCAAATCATATATCTGATAAAGGACTTGCACCCAAAATATTAAAAAAAAAAAACTCTTAAAAGACTCAACAAAGGGAAAACATACAATTTAATTTAAAAGTGGGCAAAAGATTTCAACAGACACCTTACCAAAGAAGATAGACAAATGGCAAATAAGCACATGAAAGGATGCTCAACATCATTTGTCATTAAAGAAATGCAAATTAAAACAAACTGCTACTACGCACCCATTAAAATAGCTAAAAAACAAACAAAAAAAGAAACAAACAAACAAAAAAACCCAAAGGACAATGCCAATTGCTGACAAAGGTATGAAGCAGCAGGATTTCTAAGTCATGGCTGGTGGGAATGCAAAATGGTACAGTCACTTTGGGAGTCATTTTGGTAGTTTCTTACAAAGCTTAATATAGTCTTAGCATATAATCCAGAGAGTTCACCCCTATGTACTTACCCAATTGATTTGAAACTTATGTCCGTAGAAAAACCTTCATGTGAATGTTTATATCATTTCTATTCATAATTGCCAAAAGCTAGCAGCAATCAAGAAGCCCTTCAGTAGGTTAACAGATAAACAAACTGTGATTTATCCCTACAATAGAATATTATTTAACCATAAAAAGAAATGCACCTTAAATGCATATTGCTAAGTGAAAGAAACCAGTATGGAAAGGCTACAGACTATATGATTCAACTTTGCAGAAAATGAAAAACTATAAAGATGGTAGAAAGATCAGTGGTTGCAAAAGTTTCTGGGGGAGGTGTCGAGGGTTGAAAAGATGATATGTGCAGGAAATAGGGGTCAGTGAAAGTATTATGTATGATACTATAGTGGTGCATACATGACATTGTGCATTTGTTAAAACCATAGAACTTTACAGCACAAAGAATGAATTTTAATATATGCAATTTTTAATAAAAATTACTTCAGAGGTTGAGGGTCCCAGTATGGTATCCAAACTGTGACCAAAAATCTAACGGTGTTACAAATACATGACATAACCTCGATAGAGGAGCAAGAGAAAAGATGCTCACCTAAGTAACTTTGGAAATGAGTGAAGACTGTAAGATCAAAGATAATACTAACTGCACTGTACTCAAGTTAATAGAATTGTTTACCAGGGGTATGAATAACAATTCTGAAACAACTGAACCGTAAGTATTCCATTCTCCCTTACATCTGTAATTATTTTTTCTTTATTTTTTCCATAGCATTTAAAATCTTCTAACCACTGGATAATTGATTTATTTATTATATTTATTGTTCAAAACATTCATTAGAAAATGAACTCTACATGGGTAGATGTGAGTCAGGTCATTGCAGGTTCTCAATAAATTTTGTTGAATCATTTTGAATTGAATTGAACACACTTTGTGAAATATCAATCTGTTGGTCACCGAAGACCTTACAGCAAAGAAATGTTTAATGTGGAGATTCCAGAGTCAACCTGCATTGGAATGAGTCCTGCTTCCTATACATACTTTCTCTATGACCTTAGGAAAGTTATTTAAAATTCAGCAAGGGAAAATGTTGCAGCATACAGTTTAAAAGCAGTTTCAAGAATCCCTTAATCCTCTGACTCATATCCTTAAATTTTATTTTCTTTCAGGTCTAAGACTGGAAAATTTTCTCCACCAGTAATTTAAGTGCTACTAAAGCTAACATTGAGCCAAATGAGAAAAAATTTGATCATAGATTTTTTAAGTATATCTTTAAATATTTTTTACTAGTTTTATTTCTAATATAAAGTATTTGAAGAGTTTATAGAGTCTATAAAGGTAAAGAAAGTAATATTTTGGCTGACTTTACGTGTATCTGAATTGTGAAAGCAATATTTCTGCAAGAGCACTGTGATAAATAGACTAGTCAGCATAGTTATTTGTTGAGTAAGTTTCCAAACTGAAATTTTCAGTTTTCTGATTTACCACACATAAAGGACATAAATTGTATAGCAAAAATAATGAGTTATTCTAAAAACTGTGTCCATCTTGTAGTAATTAACATAGATTAGAATCAAATACCCAATTCTAATGAATAAAGTATTAGCAGAAAGTGATTGATTCTTTACTAACAACTAATTTCTACAAATTGAATGCCAAAGATTTTACCTAAAGCGTTTAACCTAACCTTATTCCTCTTAAAAATAATTTTAAAATTGTATCCAGGAAGGGCACTGCAACAATTCAAATAGTAGAAAAGCATGTTTTAGATGTTTTCTTAACATCTAAGATTTGTAATAGTATTAAGTATGAGAGTAGCTATATTTACTAAATTTTAAAAAAGAAATGTAAATATCATCTATGGCCTGGGCCTGAGTTATATAATAACCCTTATCAAAGGATCAGGATAAGAAAGGAACCAATGAACATGTGACTGAATGATAAATTTCTCTGTAATGAAACTTGTTAGAAAAAGAAGAATTTCAGCAATATATTAATTTATAATCAAACCCTTCTATTTACTTGCAAAGGTGAGTCAGTCTTGCTGGCCATCATTCACAGTACCAAAAGTTTTTACATCATTAACCCACTACTCATTCTTCTTCCAGACTTCCAGGACCTTCCCTGACCAGCCCAATACAAGAGTAGCTTAGCACAAGGTAATTCCAAAAGATCATTTAAAATATAGACACCAGCTTTAATGCAAAATGAGTTGAAACATAGTGACACATGATGCCATCATCTCACAAGGGTTTATTGACAAACAGGATCCAAAGAGGAGCCACAGTACAATCCAAATTTCCTCATATAATTTCTGAATGCCCTGTAGTAACTATTTCCTGGCACCAAAGCAGGAACTGGAGGTACGAAAACGAATAAAGTAAACTATTTTCCCTTGAGTTGCTCTAGTTTGGTGTGAAAAACAGATATGCATTTAAATAAATAATAATACAGCATGATATACAACAGTAGAAATACGTACACTGTTACAGAGTGGAGATTGTGTTTAGAAAGTAGAAAGGTCATGGAATCTTCGAAGAGAAACTTAAACAAGTTTGAATTGATGAGTTTTGGACCCAACAAACTGATAAGAGGCATTCTAAGAAATAGTATTCACAAGGCATAGAAGGAAAATCCAGAGAACAATTAATATTTTGATGTTTCTAGAGTATATGGCCAGTGATGAGGGAGTATGGTACTCAAGATTCATTTTTTGCCACAGTTGAAAAACACACGCTATCTGGTTAGGAAGAACTAGTCATTGAAGGTATATGCACTGGGAATGGGATGGGGAGAGGGTTTTGGTATGAAAAGCATTTGAGAGACCACTCAAACAGTAGTGTGGATGTCAGAGCCCAGGGAAGTGAAACTACAAGCAGATGAGGTAGGGTCTGCTGCAATGGTATGGTGATGGATGACAAGTGTTTGAACTAATGCAATGAGAGTGGGATGCAGAGAAAGGAGAAGATTTGAAATCTACTTAAGAAATTAAACTGACAGAACTTGGTGGCTATTGAGGTGGACTGTAAAGGAAAAAGAGAGTATAGAGAAATTCTTTGGGACTTAGACTGTATATTGTCTTGATAAAGAATTGCCTTCTGCTGCTAGTAACAGACACAGAAACAACAGTGGTTAAAATAAATAGGAGCTTTTTTTCTCTCTTCGGTGATCCAAACAGGAAGGTAAGCAACCAGGCCAATATGATAGTGCCACAGTGTCAACAGAGACCCAGGTCCCTTCAGTCATTCTGCTCCACCATCTGTCATCCTCACCATCATTATTTTGTCCATGATAGCTTCTGGAGCTCCACTATTATCTCCACATAACAGGCAAGGGAGCAGGCAGTGAAAAAGCCAAAATAAGCTTATCCCAGATGATGTGTCAGCTTGGCCCAGTTGTTTGGTCCAGCAAGCACTGGCCTATTTTTTACTGTGAGGACATTTTGTGGATTTAAATCATTAGTAAGATGATTGCATCTATGGCTGATTACATCCAACCAAATGCGGAGATTGCCTTCAGCAATATGACAGGTCTTATCCAATCAGTGGAATGTCTTAAAAGGAGAGGTGATGATTTCAGCAGTCAGAAGAGAGATTTTCTACTTCAGTCAGCCACCTTCTGGAGAATTCATCAATAGCCTTCATTGGAGTTCCCAGCTTGCAGCCTTCCCTGTGCAATTTGGACTCATGTATTTCCATAGATGTGTGGGACAATTTTATAAAATCTCATAATATTTACAGATATCTCCTGTCAGCTCTGTTTCCCTAAAGAACGTTGACTAATACACTAGGTTTTTTTGTCTTCCTTTTGAAGGGGCTGCAAAAGCATTACCTTGCAACTTTCACACGAATATTTTGGTGGGGCAGAACTTAGTAACATGATCATACATAACTTCAAGGGTAACTGGGATGTGTTGTGTTTTATCTGAACACTTTGCCTCTCTGAATAAATTTGGTGAAAGAGAAAGGGTGAAGAGGATAATTACTTTAGTTTTGGATAGGTTGAATTTAGCACACTAATGACATTAAGGAATATCCAATCAACATTGATCGAGTACACAAATGTCTAATAGACAATTGAGCTCTTGGTTTAAGAGAAAAAGTTGGAGGTATATATATTGGCTTGGGAGTCTTCTGAAGGTATGGAATTACTGAAGATAAGCCAAGCATTCCTCTTCTCATGAATAATATTAAAGCTGAAATCAAGCATGAATTATGATGATGGAGTCAGGTGTAATAAACACATACCTCCCAAAAGAGTAATTTTTATTGGATTTGAATGCTCATGGGGAATATATAGAATATTCTCAGACACAAACTGGGTTGAGGTCAGTAATACCCTCTGCTCTTAGAAAAGTATCATCCCCATGATCTTGGATGAAACACAATACCTTCAGCCCACTTTATTTTCTCTTATTTTTTCCTCTTGAAATAGATACTCTTTCTACCTCATTTTCTTATTTAAATAAATATTTATTAATAAGAATATACTAAGTTCTAGGCACTGAACAAATAAATAAGACTTAGCTTATGCCTTTTAATCAACTGGCAGCCAATGAAAATAAGTAGCCTATTCCCTTGATTCCCACATTCTTTTCAAAACTCATCTAGTTCTTGCCATTTAATGTCAAAAGAGGATTAACTGTCTGGCAAGTGTGGGAATTCTTATGATTTTATTGACTGTCCCATTATTAAAGACTGAAATGCACTCTTTTTTTTCTAGGTTCATATTTCAGATAATTGTTATGTATTGCATATTTATATTTATGTCTTATGGTAGATCAACCCTATAATTATAAGATGGTTTTCTAGTGGAGACTACAGAAAGTGTGGATGCAAATAGGTTTGGTTGAGTGTGTTCTTTATAGAATATTAAACTTTATCTGAATTATTTAAAACTTTTACAGTAAAAATGTTTTCATGAATTACTTGCATAATTATTCTTTTTACAATAAGTTGCTCCTATGGACTAAATACGGTTTTGTTCTTTTTATAAAATTCTAATTTTCAGATAGATTTCTTGAACTTTGCTTATCTTGTTTTATAGACAAACCTGGTGTAATGAGTCTCAGCTATAAAGTTCAAAACTTCTTTAGGCTGGTTCCTAGAGTAAAATAAATTAGTTTTTGTGGTAGTTTGCATTATGTACTCCCAAAGAAACACATGTTTTTAATCTTAATATATAATCCTGCATTATGTGAACTCATGTGTTAATAGGATGCTTTAGAGAGGTTATTATTAGTTAAGGTGCGGCCAGCTAAATTAGGTTGGGTCTTAATTCCTATTAGTGGGAGCCTATAAAGAGAAGAAACCAGAAACCAGACATCAAAGAAGGTCACAGGAGGAAATCAAGGTCATCACCATGTGACAGGAGGCAGAGATGCAAGCCAAGCCAAGGAACCCCAAGGATTGCAGCAAGATAGCACCTGAATGCTGAAACTCTCGCAGAATGCATAGCCTGGCCAGCATCTTGATTTTGGATGTCTTAAAACCTCAAAATCATAAGCCAATACATGCTTGTTGTTTAAGTCAACTCTTTGTGTAGTATTTGTCATAGCAGCACAGCAAACAAAGAAAGTCTTTTAAATAGGTTTGGATTTATCTTCAAGCAGAATTATTTAAGCATCCAAATTGCATATTATAGGCTTATCAAATTTTGGAACTGGATGGAATATAATTTTATATTTTAAAAATTTCTCCTGGGAAATGATTCTTTTCTGTGCTAGAATCAGAATTCATAAGTTCTCCTATTGTAAATGATGAACTATAATTATTAGTAGAATTACATAAATGTTCTTTTGTAAATTGTAACAAATATGCTACACTAATGCAAGGTGTTAATAATAAGGTAGTACATGGGAACTTTGTATTTTATGCATGACTTTTCTGAAAAACTACAACTCTAAAAATAATTCACAAGTTCTGAGTTACTGACACAAGAATGAGTTCTAAATTTATAGGCATTACTTAAAAACTAGTCTCTATGAATGAGATCATAAAGGGTTGTGTGTTTGTGAGTATAGGTGTGTAAATAAATTCCATTGCTTGGGGATTCAAAACAACATTTTTCAGTTGTGCAAGATAAACTTCTTCCTTTTGCTTACTGTCTATTCCAATTATTGTTGATTTTAATATTAAACAATCTGACTACCCTTTATAACATCAATGCAATCCTCTCATGCTTTTACCAATCTTTTTAAGAATATAATCTCTTTGGTAATGTCATACTCTAAGCTTTAGCTATGCAGTATTTATGGAATTAATAGAATCCCTCTGTAAAATCCCTGATATAATTGGTAACAGTATTGTGCTTTAATCACTATATAATTTTCCCATTATGTAATGTCTTTCTAATCCTTAGAACCACTTTTCTAAATCCTCAGGACTGTGACTTTTGGGATGGGAAACTTTATTCCTTTTAAAAATAGCTTTTCAAGAGCTCTTCCTCAAATAGATGATCAGGCTAGATAAAATAGAAGAGGTTAAGAGAAAAATATTTCATAAGATATGAATTCATTTGTTTGTCTTTTACAATATTTTGATTGGAAATGTTTTCATCATCTGAAATACAGGATTATCTTCAGGTAATTTAATAAAAATAAGCCTACATGATAATAAAATACATTTCAAAGTGCAGCACAATTTTAAACCTCAGTTGAGCAGAGTGCTTATATAATGATATTTTACAAAGTTAAATTTTATTTTTAATCCCATGTTAACTCTTTGTTATTAAAAATGTCTATCAGATATTTTATTGCATTTTCTTGTCACAGTAAGAAAATAAAATATTAAGCATACTTAATCTTTTTAAACAAGGATTTCATAGTGCTACTATGCTGTAGTTTTGTACAGTAACTCTCTGTGTCATATTCTATGTATATATGATAGAGATAAAAGTGAGGCAGAAGTAAACTTTCCTTCTGCATATATCAGCCTGTTTTAAAAAAACAACAACAAATTATTGTGCGAATTTGTTTCTTTTACATTTGTCCCTTTGACCTAAAATTAAAACTAAAAAAGTTTAAATTTCCTTGGTCATTGAGTTGGAGTACATTGGGAAATACATGTGCAAATGAACAATAAAATTTGCTTTATAAACTGTCCCTGAGTAATTACATGCATGGCATAAAGGGAAAATGTCTGTACATCTTCTGAGCTGTGTTTGTTCTTTTGGATAACTAGGATAGAATATTAGTATGATTGGTTGACCTTTTTTCTGAAATATTTTTTACCTTTATTAAAAATTCATCATCCTTCAGGTGGTTCTGCCAATTGTTTCCATAGCTCAAGTTTATTCTGAAGTTATAAGAAATGTAATAGCTAGACATTTGCTTCTGAATGTCCATAGTCCTGCCCTGTTATATGAAAAAGACTCAAGCAGAAATTGTTTGATCACATATAATATACTGGTGGATGAAGGATAATCCCAAAGTCACAAATGCAAGAATTTTACACAATAGATGGCTCCTAGCACTGATTTGTTGGAAGAAAAAGTAACCTAAGAAAACCTGTCAGCTGAGGACAGCATTTAGATTTCATTGCAGCATTTTAAAAATACTGTATCTGCTGCTATAATTGGAAGTGAGAGTTATCAGGGTTCAGAAATATCCTCCTGACAGATGCCTTTTTGACATCAGTGTTCATTCTACTTGAACTACATGCTTTCTTCTGTTGCTTCAATCTTAGCAAATGGCTTTTAAAACAATTTTTTCTTTGGGGTTCAAAGATGATGCTTCAAACTATTTTTTTTCAGAGAGAAATAGTGTCATATTTTATTTTTATTTTTGTTTAGAATATAAAGAAACATTCTGGACGTCACTTAGGGTAAATGGTTCCAAGATTTTTTTTTTTACATATTTTCAGAGAATCCCAGTTCTCTTCAATCAATTATTCTTCCAATTAAGCAGCCTCCTCATTACCAAGCTCATCACAAAGGAAAGCAATTAGATCCTATTAGAATCTACAGATTTGAAAACAGAGAACAGTGTATTGGGTAACTAAAACACTATGTGTTAGGTTACTTTAGATGCATAGGGAGTACACACTTTAAGCCTTTTGTAAATGAAACTGTAGGCATGAGAAGATGAAATCAGCTTCCTTTCTGGGTTGATTCTTTTAGTAATTATATAATCAAGCACTTTTCAAATTATTACAATGCTTTCCTGAAAAAAAAAGTAACAAAAATGCCTTGGAGGAAAGAACACCGCGCATTGGACATAGGGCAAGACTGTGCAGACATTTTCTAACAGTAGATTCAAAGTGTGAATCTGACGTTTTATATTAGCACATTTCCAGCTTTTCTCCAAGGACATAAAAAGGAAAAAAGGAAAGCCATCATAACAAATATTTGATATTGCAAATGATTAAGAAAATAAGAATTTAGAATAGTCTCTAGTGTATTTATCAAGTTGAGAATTTAATCCCATTTAACAGTGAACTTCTCTTATTCCTAAATCACCAGTGATTGCATAAAGATGAAGTAAAAAAAATAACTTTATCATATTAGAGAACATAGAAGTTCATTAGATTTTGAAGGCCTGAAAGTATAAAGACCAAATACTAATTGAAATGAACTATCAAATATATAAATTCTTATATTATATATGTATATATAATATAGATATGTAATCTTTGTGCATAGGATTGATCTGATTTGCCATTTTGTTTTTAAGGTGAATATTTGTCATGACTGACCCTCAATTTGTATTATTACTTTCCCTAATCGGACACTAGTAAGCATTTCAGAATGTTTTAATATCTCAGTCATGGAAGACAAATGGAATTATGATTCCTTGCAGGAACCCAACTCCTGGGATATGTAGAATCAATGTAATTCTGGATCATATCAAATTTAATATTGTACTTACAGGCCAGAGATTGAGGCTGCAGAAGGGCAAGACAAACAGAAAAATAAGATACCTTTGAATCTTAATCTCAGGGAGATGCAGGGATGAATTGAAATTATGAAGGATAGTAATCTGAGGTTAGTTAAGGAATAAAATTATCAAATTTAATGTGCAATGGAGACCTTGAAGAGCTGATAAGACACCATGGAAAACTGAACCTTTGAATTAGAAGGATAGTTTGAGAAATTCACCCAGAACACAGCAAAAAGGAGGAAGAGATAAATAAAAGGGAAAAAAAGAGAAAGCACATGGGAAAATACTTGGAGATTCAATAAACATATAATTTGAAGTCCAGAACATGAGAAAGGAGCAGTTTCTGATGATTAGGGTACCTAAATGTACAACTGAATATTTATCCAGCAACTATGGTTAAACTCAAGAAGTTTAATTTTTATGTTTAATTTGAATAATAATGTCACCTTAGGTCTCTGCTGTCCAATCTGATAGCCACTAGCTATAAGTGACTACAAAGCACTTAAAATTTGGGAAGTCCAAAGTGAGATATGCTGTAATTGTAAAAAAAATTCCGGATTTCAAAATGTGAAAACAACATTATATGTCTAATTAATAACTTTATATTGATTACATGTTGAAGTGATTATGTTTTATATGTTGAGTTAATAAAATGTTATTAAAACCTTTCTTTTAACTTTCTTCTACTATCTATCAGGAAATATTTCTACTAGGCAGTTCTCCTCTAGACAATACTAATTTGCCTTGCAAATATTTTGTTATTCTTATTTAGAATAATTTTCAAAGGCTTGGGGCATATTCCTTATAAAATTTTAAAAGCAAATCTCACTTGCCTGTAGACTGGATCTTGGAAAAGAGTCAAAAGTCATTTTGAGCTAAGTCTGTTAACTGAGTTGCTGCTAAAGTTAGATCATATCCTTGGGGTCAAAAACAAGATTGAACAACTAAATATTGAGTCTACTAATTAATTGTGAGTGACTCATACACTGAACACATTTCTTCAGACCTCAATTTCCTTTGTATAGAAGGAGAGGTTTCTACTAACCTATTTTGAAAGCTTCTTCAGTTCCTTTTGTAATTTTATAAATAGTTTCACTGTAACATTAATGGTATAAGATCATGGAACTGGTTTTGGAATCCACCGAATGACCTAAAGAATTATTTTAGTCATATTCAAATCCATTGATGGCACTATTCTCTGCTGAGAATGGAGAATTTAACCATCATAAAATAAGCAAACCAATACAAGCATTTTCTATTATTTCCTCCTGTGTCCCCCCCCCCCCACTGGGCTCTCTCTTTGTATATGAATAAATGGATGTGGAAAGGTGGTACTATCACTCAAATACTGTAATTAACCCCTTTAGAACTCACAGAGTAGTTCTCAAATTTGTTTTACATTTCAACCATTCTAATTAATAAATGGTATTTCTTCTCATTTGATTAATTGAGTCTATAGATATACCTCCTATTTGCCTTATATTTCAGTAAGTTTCTTTGATGATTTAAACTATAACCTAAATGAAAAATGAAAGTCAATAAAAATAATTTAAATTGTGTTAGGGAAAAGCCTTTAAAATCTAGGTAAATGGGTTTATAAAGGTAATAAATATTTTGGTCTTTTTCCATGTGGTTCTGGCAGTGTTTGCAAGAGGAAAATAAAATTTTTTCACTGCAAATATATGTTTTATGTCTTTGAGCAAGAATGTGCTTTTTAATGAAACACTAAATGTAAATATGCTGTTCTGGTCAAATAATCTAAGAGTAAAAATACATTTTCCAGTCATAACATCAAATGTTCTGAGGTTTTATCTCTATTTGCAATGAAGGCCACTACAATCACATTTTTGCAAGAATACAGTGGAAAATACTGTATTCTTCTGAAATCTTGTGTGGGTTTATGTGTTTTGGGCTGGTACAAAGTATTTTCATAGGACTTCCAATGGATAACATGAAGCCAGGTCACACTGAATAGAAATGATCAAAGCCATTTGTTAATCATGAATATGATCTGGGATTCTCTAATCTTGAAGATAATTTCAGTTTCATCTCTATATGATGATTAAGCATCTTAGGAAAACAATTCTTGACACACATTAGGGGCTCAAGAAATATTTATGTAATGAACGAATCATTGAGATATGCTATAATAATATAAAAGAACTGACATTTATAAGTGCTTGTCAGTGCCAGACTCTGTTGTAAGAACATGATATAATTTAATACTCACAATAACTCTTAAGGGTAGATATTATACCAATTTAACAAATTAGGAAGGGGAGGCTAAGAGAAGTTGGGTAATTGAATATGACCACACTGCTAGTAAGTTAAGATAATAGAATTTGGACCTATGTCATAATTACTACAGTGACCATCTTAAGAAGCCACCTGAAACGTCATCCTAAGCATGTTCTGAACCAAAGATTATATCTCAAGACACATCCAGGTTTGATGCAGCTGACTGTAGAATGCAATATAAATGGAGAACAGAACATGCTCCATCATTGACTGGAATGTCAGGAGATACAGATTTTGAGAAAATATCTTACCATTATAAATCTTATTTTCCACATCAGTTATATCAGTCAGTATCTAAACAGAAAATAAGAGAACACATCAATGAGGTGAAACTGAAGAAATTTAACCCAATACAAAGAATTGGTTACCATAGTGATGAAAAGGCCGAGTATCCGTACCGAAGATAGTGAGGCACACCACCAGTAGCCTGTAGAGCAACAAGTTACTTTCATGTATATGATAGAGAATCAAAGGATGGAGGCGCTGACACCAGAGAATATACTATACAGCAGGAGCTGGAGCCATGAAGGAGCTGATGCCTCTAAAAGGATGCAAAAATGATGCTGGCTGCTCCCTCCCCCACACCCTCCAATCTCTCGCCAGACTTTCCCATTGGCTGAACCCAAATTAAAAACAGCTGGTATAGGAGTATGAGAAACACAGTTTACCAAAGAGAACAGAACAGAGGAAGAGCAAAGAATTCCCCAGGAAAAGTAGAGCAGAAGTAAAGATAGAAATTATCTTTTCTGACTGCTGAAATTAATTTTTTTAAATCTATGAACTATGAATAACAATTTCAAAGTCTTGTGTCTAAAATGCCTTACAAAGTATCTGGCATAGAGTTTGCATTTAATATTTTAAATAAAATTTTGGGGAAAGTGGGCATTATCTTGGGGGGGGGGTGCAACAAGATAAGGAATCTAGTTTTAGCTCTTTTGAAAGTGAGGTAAAGGAGGGAAATCTGAGAAGAAATTGGAATGAGGAGATGACCTCTAAGGAGGAATAAAGGGTTTAGCATCAATAATGCAAAAGCGATGATGAAAATCATAAGAGTAGGAGAAAACTTCAGGGGAGAGAATAAAGAGATTAAAACTTAATCCACAAGTAAATCTGCAATTAGGTGCCATGAGTAAGATGCAGAAACAATAAAAGTATGGAGAATGCTGGAATCAGGGATAGAAAATGAAGCAGAATGTGGAAAAGCCCAGAGCTAATATCATCCCCAAAATCACATCCAGGGTAGTGCTGGAGCCTGCTCACAATCAGAGCCTCCCAACTCCATGCTCAGTGATATCAAATTCCTAGAAACACACAAACCTCCTACACTGAATCAAGAAGAAATAGAAATCTCAATAAACCAAAAACAAAGAGACTGAATCAGTAATCAAAAACCCCACAAACAAAGAAAGGCCCAGGACAAGATGGACCCAGAAGTGAATTTTACCAAACTTTCCAAGAAGAATTAAGACCTATCCTGCTCAAACTCTTCCAAAAATTGAAGAGTTATGTGACCAACATCATTTCACACCAAAGCCAGATAAAGATGCCACAAGAAAAGAAAATTACAGACCAATGTCCCTTTTATATACAGCTGCAAAATTCTCAACAAAATACTAGGAACCTGAATTCAACAGCTGTATTAGTCAGCCAAAGGGGTGCTGATGCAAGATACCAGAAATTGGTTGGTTTTTATAGAAGGTATTTATTTGGGGTAAGAGCTTACCGCTACCGGGCCATAAAGCATAAGTTACTTCCCTCACCAAAGTCTATTTTCACATGTTGGAGCAAGAAGGCTGCCAATGTCTGCCAGGGTTCAGGCTTCCTGGGTTCCACTGGGCTCAGCTCCTCTGTTTTCTCTACAAGGTCAGCTCTAGACTGTCAGGCGAATGGCTCTGTCTCTCTCCCTGGTACTCCAGCTTCAGCATCAAAGTCCAACATCAAAACTCCCACATTAAAAACCCCCAGCCCTGTCCTTTGCCAGGCCTTTTATCTGTGAGTTCCAATCCACCAAGGGGTGGGGACTGAGTGCCCTATTGGATCCAATATAATGTAATATGCCCAGTGGAAAAGATCAGTTTACAAACATAATCCATTATTTCTTTTTGGAATTCATCAATAATATCAAACTGCTACTACAGCATATTGAAATAATTATAAACCATAATCAATTAGATATATTCTAGGTATGTAAAGGTGTTTTGACATCAAATCAATTAATGTAATATATCAAATTAATGATATGAAGGAAAAAACACATAATTGTCTCAATGGATGCAGAATAAGCATTTGAAAAAATCTAGCACCTCTCCTTGATAAAATCACATTGAATACTAGCAATATAAAGAAGTTTCCTCAACATGATAAAGGGTATATATGAATAAACCACTGCTACCATAACACTCAATGGTGAAAGACTGAAAGCTTTCTCTCTAAGATCAGGAAAAAGACAAGGATGTCCAGTATCACCACTTATATTAGTCAGGGTTCTCTACGGAAACAGAATTGACAGGAGGTATCTGTAAATATTATGAGATTTTATAAAATTGTCTCATGTTACTTTGGGGAAGCATGAGTCCAAATTCCTTAGGGTAGACTGAAAGCTGGGAACCCAGATGTAGGTTTTCAATGAATTGTCCAGGAGAGGCTGGATGGCAACAGAGATGAAAATTCCCTTTTGACTGCTGAAATCATCACTTTTCCCTTTTTTTTTCTCCTCTCTCTATTTTTTCTAAATGTTACTGTGAAAAAATATAAGAGGTCTCCATAAACCCCCACCCCCCTCACCCCACTCCTCCCACATCAACAACCTCTTTCGTCATCATGGGACATTCATTGCTTTTGGAATTCATTTTGGAGTACTGCTGCACCACATGGATAATTGCTTACATCGTAATTTACACTCTCCCCCAGTCCACCCAGTGGTCCATGGCAGGACATACAGTGCCCAGCATCTTTCCCTGCAGTTTCCTTTTAAGGCTTTCAATTGTTTGGATGTTGAAGGCAATCTCAGTTTGTTGTAGATGTAATCAGCCATAGATGCAAACAACTTACTGATGATTTAAGTTCAGGAAATATCCTCACAATAACAATCAGGCCAGTGTTTGCTTGACAACACGACTGGACACCATCACCTGGCCAAGTTAACACATGAACTTAACCATCACAATACAGAATATCAAATATATACTAGCCTCTACCCTAGAAAAAGGATTATATATTTGTCTTAGAGTCTCCAGAAGGAACACAAACCTGCTAACACCTTGATTTTAGCCTCATAAGACCAATTTTAGACTTCTGGCCTCCATAATTGCACGAGAATAAATCTGTGCTGTGTTAAGCCAATGTTTGTGTTAATTCATTACAGCAACAATAGGAAACTAATACAGTATTGTTTTGAAGCACCACTTCTCCTCTTCTCAGCTTTGTGATCTTGGGCAAGATGCTTAACATCTCTGAACCTCAGTTTCCTCACAAAAAAACATGGACAGAATAAATTCTTAATTATCTATTAGGTTTTTTGTTTTTCACAGACTCTATCAAGAATACTTTTATTATACAGATATTGTATACACAACACAATTGTTTGGGGACTGTTGACAGCCATGGAATTCAATACCAAACTACCACTGACCCACACAATATCATTTAGTTTCGAGATGTGAAATAACTGCTTTGCATAGTGCCACCATATCGTAAAAACTTCATAGAAGGAGTTATTTCTTACTTGCCATTACTACTATCAGAATATATAAGATAATAACAAGGTCATACTGGGATTAGCCATACTATTAGCTCTTTGGAAAGATTCACAGGGAATACAATCTTTTAGTTTTCTATTGTTGCTATAGGAAATTCCCACAAACCTAGTTACTTAAAACAACACAAATTTGTTTTCTTACATGTGTGCAGCTAAGAAGTCTAAAAACAAGGTGTCTATGGGGCTGCATTCTTTTCTGGAGACACTAGGGGAGAATCCATTTCCTGCTCTGCTTCCTCCAATTTCAAAGCCAGCAATGGTGGGTTGAATCATTCTCATGTGGTATCACTCTGGCCTTGCCTTTATCATCACAATTCTTTATCTGACTCTTTTCTGCTTCCTTTTTCCACTTTTAAGAGCTCTTATGACTACATTGGGTTCACAAGGATAACCTAGGATTATCTCCATCTCAAAATCCTTAACTTAATCATACCTACAAAGTCCCTTTTGCCAGATAAGGTAACATTGACAGCTTCTGAGGATTAGGATGTGGAAATGTTTAGGTGGCCATAATTCTCCTGCCACATTTACACTACAAGATCAAAATCCTTCACTATTTGTCTGACATTTCTGGAATTTATAAACTGTTATACTTTGGGTCAGCTGAGAAACAGTCTCTGAGATGCTGAGATTTTTTTGAGGGACACTCTCAGGGTCACTATCTGTCAGGGAGTGTGGAATAAAGATAAAGGGAGATGTTGAACGGCAATGCAGTTACAACACAGGCCTCAGCCAATTCCATGGGGGTGCTCTGGAATTGGAATGGGTCTTCAGAGTTGTCCCACCCTGAGGCAGAGAGTTTGGGTGTTTATACACCTGTATTGACTAGTTATTGGAAGCAGGCTGTCTCCCCACCCCGCCCAGATGGGTAGGATGTTGGGTGAAGCAGCTCTCTTAGGCCAAAACAATCTGAGCATAGGGAGTCAGCTGAACATCCTTAATTACCAACATTCCCAGGACCTGTAGAAATTAGTCTACCAGTACTGAAAAGGGATTTGGGTAGAATAACATACCATTCCCCACACCAGCTAAGCCAATTCAGCAGTGACATCTTGTATCACATTTTATGCCACTATCTTCCATTGTACAAAAATCTTGGAGAAAATTCTTTCAGTTAAATATACATGTCAAATAGCAATTGGACCCAGTACCATAAATTATGTTGAACTTAGTTCATAAGGGGGGGAATGCAAACATGGACTAAAGTAGACTTATTATTATTGTGGTAATGAAAGAACTTGTAACATTGATAAAAAGATAGTGGTTACCAGAGGTTTTGAATGGAGGGGGAGGGAAGAATAGATGAAACAAAGGGCAATTTTAGGGCATTGGAATTGTTCTGCATTATGTTGTAATGACAGATACAGGCAATGGACTGTATCTAGTATACATTTTGTTAACAATTATAAAATTGTAAGGTATAAAGTATAAACCATAATGTAAACAATAGATCATGGTTAGTAGCAATGCTTCAATATTGGTTTATCAATTGTAACAAATGTACCACACTAATGTAACATGTTATTAATAGGGAAAAATGTGAGGGGGAGGTGGTGGGATATATAGGAATCCCCTATGTTTTCTATGGAATTTTCTGTAATCTAAAACTTCTTTGAAAATAAAGTTATAAAAAAGGAAATAATCTAAATGAAACAAAGGGAATGAATACCCAAAACTCATCAGTTCCTAATTATTTTTCCCTAGTCTATGTTCTTGGGGTTATTCACACCTATGGTAGCTGCTTGGTGGAAATACTGTATAATGTTGCATCTGTACTTTCCTTTCCAACTCCATGCTCTGTGATGCCACATTGATGGCTTTGAAATCAGCCATGGTGGGAATATTTACACCATGAAAATTAGCTAATGCTGCCAAACAGGACTTGATTTGTTTTACTGATTGGCTAGATTTAAGTAAGAGATGGAGAAAATATTAAGCAGAACAAAATTTAAAATGTTTAATTAGATAAAATATTCAAGAATGGGTAGACACTTTACAAAAACAACAATAGCAACAAAATATCACTTTCAATTGCTACAATTGCTCATCTGTGTTTAGGTTTTGAAAATGTGTTCTTTTCTTCTTTCCAGGAAAATTATTTGGATTAAAAAGGGAAAAATATTCTTAATGTTATGTAATCTTAGATTACTTATTTAATTACACCAAATTTACCACCTTTCCTCAAAGAAGTGGAGTCTTCTTTAGTATTTTATTTCTGGCTCTCTGCTCACTGATGTGTAAGGCAAAAAAAGGAAAGGTAATTTTCCCTTTGCCAATTTTAGAGTAGATAATCATTCTCTACTTCTCTCCCACTCAAGTCTGTAGGTTATGGCAGGATATATAATGGTTTGTATCTGTCATTGCAATGTCTTTGAGGACAATTCCAAGTCCCCAAATGCCCCCATATTACACCTGTTTCTCTCTCCCTGCCTTTAGCACCTCTAGTGGCCACTGTCTCCACATCAAAGATACACTTTCTTCCATTGGTAGAATCACAATAAATCTATTGTAGAACACCAGTAAATCCACTTGAGTCCATATTTTATTCCCCAATCCTGAGGATTCTGGGATGGTTATGCCCACTCCACCTCTAATTGAGAGGGGTCCTTGATTCCACGTGACTGATGCTTGCTTGCAGTTGTCAACTTTCTTGGTTCCTTGTGATGGTGCTTTTCTATCTTCACTTCCTTGTTAGTTATCCTGGGTGAGTCCAATGAGCAGGAGAGTAGGTGTTGCATCTCTGCTGAGGATCAGGGTCCAGCTGACACATGGACAGCCCAAAGATTCAAGTCTCTTAGACGTATACCTACCAACTCCAGCACCACTTATAGGTTCAAATAGAAGGAACAGAAAAGGTATGTGGAGAGAAGTCACTGAGTCCAACTCTGTCACACTCAGGAGCGCAAACTGCAAAGTAGAGCCTACTGGAGAAGCACCAAACTCCAGAGCTATCTGCCATGACCGTAGGACTTGGGTGTCTCCAGAGCCCTCAGGAGCCCCACTATTTGGGGGTAGTATCTACTTTCACTGTCTATGAGATCCTGCTGAGAAGTGAACAACCATTACTTCTGGGATGACCTCTCGACTCACTCTGAAGACTCTTAGCCATATAAGCTCATTTGTCTTTACCTTTTCTGCCTTTTATTCTAGGTATTTTTCTAGTTGCATTGCTCATTGGTGTTTGGAATAATGTCTCGGTGTCAGGAGACTGATCCCCAGGAGTCATGTCCCATGCTGGGGGGAAAGTAATGCATTCATATGCTGAATTTGGCTTAGAGAGAGGCCACATTTGAGCAACATGGAGGCTCTCAAGAGGTAACTCTTAGGCACACTATAGCACTAAGCTAAGTTGCAATTTCAAGAGCAAAGGCTCATAAGCATAATTGTCAATATCAAGAGCCCATCAATGAACCATCCTTCTTCACTGGTCATTGTCCTGTATTTGGGGGATTTTTGTTGTTCCCTTAGAAAATGTGGCAGAGCTCCCCAGGATGGGAATTCAATATTGTTTTGGTTATTGTGTGAATCTCCACCCACTGTGACAATGCCCTATGAACTTTTGAATAGATTTATGTATCTTATATGTATGCCCAGGTAAACTTCCTCCCACATATCCCCCATCACTGATACCCTGTGCCAATGATCCTCCCCTGCCATAGTTATAATGCTACTGTGATTCAAACTTCTTCAAAAATGAAACCAAGAATATCACCAAATACAATTAATAGGAAAATGAAATAATAATGATACGTTTAAACACAAGAAATAAAATACAAAATAATTTAGTGAAACTAAAATAAAATTTAAAAATTGGAAAACATGTATTCTAGATCTCAGAACACTTCTCTGCAAGGCAGTGATTCAGAAACCCAGACATCTCCCATCTTGGGCTCCACCATCTTTATCCCGTAGCTTCCAAGGTCAAGCTGCTCATCTGCTGTAATGCAGTCAATAGGTCAAGAGCAAAGATGAATGTGAAGGAGGTTTTGTAGCTTAGAGTGGTTCATAAATCAACTCCCATTCATTGGCTAGAATTCAGTGACATGGCCATATCTTCCTATGAGAGAGACCGGGAAATATAATGTAGGCATTTCCTACATATATCTATGAGGCTGTAGATTATCTCTGACACTAATTTGTGAAATCTTGTGCCACACATTCTTTTTTGTTTGTTTTTAAAGATTTATTTCATTTATTTATTTTTCCCCACCCCTTCATTGTTTGCACCTCCTGTGTGTGTTCATCTTCTCTGTTTCTTTAGGAGGCACCAGGAACCAAACCCAGCACCTCTGATGTGGGAGAGAGGTACCTAATCGCTTAAGGCACCTCTGTTCCCTGCTTTTGTTGTGTCTCTCATGTTCTTCCTCCTGTGTCTCTTGTTGCATCAGTTTGCTGCACCTGCCAGTACAGTCAGCTCACATTCTTGCCTGTCTTCTCTAGGAGGCACCACGAACCTCTGCTCCCTGCTTTGTAGTGTTTCTCATCATGTTTTTCTTCTGTCTCTGGTTGCATCTTCTTGTTGTATCAGCTTGCCACCTGCCCGTCGTGCCAGCTTCCTCTCTTTTTTACTAGGCATCAGAAACCAAACCATGGACTTCCCATGTGGTAGGCAGGAGCTCAATCACTTGAGCCACATCTGCTTCCCCACATATTCTTAGTCTTAATATTTTAAGTAATTATTCCCTCATGTGAAGAATTGCATGGCTTATGCCTGTCTATTACACTCTCCAAACTACTACCATGTAATATTGTGAGAAATTAACTTTTCATCCATTTATTCTTCAGTTCAACTAACAATTTTTGGTTACCTACATTGTGTCAAGTATCCCGAGCCGGCGGGGGCAGATTCCAGGGGCCTGTGGGAAGAAGTGGGGGGCAGGAGACAAGAAAGAATGGAGGCAAGACAGGATTCTGATCAAGCCTCGTTTATTGGGGGTAGAACATGGGAATTTATACTGAGGGAAGGGAACATGTCCATAGGTGATAGGCTGGTCTTGTGGGTGGCAGACGTCCAAGGAGGGGATTGGCTGAAAGTTCGCGCTGGGTCTGCGGAGTTTCGCGCCTTGCACATGCGTAGTGCTGTGGTCACCAGAGTTGTGGCGGGAAGGGGAGAACAAAGAAACAAAGAGGAAGAAGAAGAAGGAAATGGCGGGCAGGGCTGTGGTAGTTATGAAATCTGCCATGTTGTTGTAGGCTGTAAACAGACCTTACAGCAGGTGGCTCCCCACAGCCAAGCACTGAGATTAAACTATAATTAGGACAAAAAATAATTAAAATAATATAATTAGGACAAAATAATATAATTAGGACAAAAATAATATAATTAGGACAAAAAATCCTGAACTTAGGAACTCACATAGTCTAAAAAAATGATTCTCAACTCTGATTTAGGGATCCTACAGAACAATTAAATGAGGACCTTTAGGGTGGAGACCAGGCATTGCTATTTTTTAAGCTTCTCAAGTTAGTCTTATGTACAGGCAAGGCTGAGAAATCCTGAGCTATTTGGATTTACAAAAAAAGGATGTATTAATAGGGTAAATGTGAGTGGTAGAGGTGTGGGGTAAATGGGAATCCTCTACACTTACAAGGTAACTTTCCTGTAATCTAAAATTTCTTTAAAATAAAGTTTATTTTATGAAAAAATGTTTTGACCTACTGCCTATGAGTGTGACTGAGGAAAACCACAAAATCACATTTACCAGTTTTACTTTAAATTTAGAACCACAAAACCTCAGGAGCATCCTTTATGCTGTCCAACAATCATAGCACATTCTTTCAACCATACTCCTAAATAAATTTTTCAAACTTTCTTCACTCTCACTTTCTCCCTCACCCTTACTCTCAGTTTATGAACCTAGTTTCTACTTCACTGAGAAAACTAAAGCAATCAAAAGAGAAATTTTACAGACTATTGCCACCAAATTCAACCAACTACTACCTTTCATATCCACATATAATATATCAAGTAGAATTTGGTCACAAAAACAAAAACTATTCTATATATTTCAAGGATGAAAGAATTCAAATAGGTGTTTGGAAGGACTTAAAGCATGAAGGTTAGGGAAGCTTCTGTTATGATTTAGGAAATAGGGAATTACAGGAATTACAAGAAATCACCAACCAAGACCTTGGCCTTTCTGCAACACTAAAGTGAGCAATTCACAGGAAGGTGCCCTGAAGTTTATGGCAAACCTTGGATGAGGGCAGCCCACAAATTTGACCACTGCAGTCAGAGCCTTAACAGCTGATATGCCCCTCCCTACTTCCAAATATCAAACAAGCACCTTTCATTGCTATAACACTATCTACGAATCCTGAAAAATATAGTTTTCAAGATTCCATGTACTTTGATACAGCATAAATCATAACAGGGAGTGCAAATGGTGCTGGAATACCAAAAGACTCTGTAGTCCATCTAACTTCCCACCAACTATTCTTGAATCCAGAGTGAAGAATAAACTCTGCTTCTACCTAATGTAATCCTTAAACTTGTTGAACTTGTCAAAAATCTTCAATCGTTCTTCTACCTTTCTCCTACTTCATCAATTACTTTTGCTCTATTGAATCATTCCATCAGAATATATTTGTTGAGTGCATTGTTCAAATCTTCTATATTTTCCTGATATTTGTCTACTTTTGCTAACAAATATAACTGTGAATTTGTCTATTTCCTCCTTTGCTTATGTTTTATTAAATACACACAAAATTTAAGTTATTGTCTTTTTAATCAATTGATACTTTAATCATTATGAAATTCCTTTCTTCATTGCCAGCAGTGCTCTTTATCTTATATTTTTCTTTGTCAGACATTATTATAGCCGTATTAATTTTCTTAGGTTCTGTGCTTATATGATAGACTATGTTCTAATATTTTACTTTCTATCCATCTGTGTCTTTATATATAATATGTGCTCTTCATAAACAACATAAAAATGAATCTTGGTTTTTAATCCAGTCATGCCTGGAGTGTTTAATCCATTTATATTTACTGCAATAGTGATATTGTAAGTTTTACGTCTTCCACTTTGATGTTTGACTTTTACTTATTTCACTTATTTGTTTCATACTTTTTCATTTCTTAGAGTGAATCATATCTTTTATACCTTAGTATATTTTCTTCTGTGTTGCCTTTTGTCTTATTTTTAGTAGTTTTAGTAGTTTCTCTAGAGATACAATATTAATCTTTAAATTACTGTACTCTTTCTAAAATACTATTATATTATTTCAGAAATATTGTAAAAACCTTGCAGTACTCATTGACTGCTGTCCTTTTTACTCTTTTCTCATATTTAACTTTGATATATGCCATCAACAGCACAATAATGTTTTTTAATATTTTGTTTTTAGCAGTTAGCAATTTAGAATAAAAATTAGAACCGTGAACACAGAAACATAAGCATTTGTAATAGTAACACAAAAGCTCTTTTATATTTATTTAAATATTGTCCTTTCTGGGGTTTTCATTATTTCCTGTACTTTGCTAGTATTCCTTCTCTTCAGCTTAAGGCCTTTTGGACTTCTTATTGTACAGTTGTGCTGAAGACAAGTTCTCTCAACTTTTGTCTATCTGAAAATATCTTTAGTTTACCTTCACTTTTTTTTAAAGAAAAGATTTATTTTATTTATTTACTTCTCCCACCCCTTTGTTGTTTGCATTTGCTGTGTTTGTTTACTTTGTTTCTTTAGGAGACATCTAGAGCTGAACCCGGGACCTCCAATGTGGGAGGGAGGTGCCTAATCACTTGAGCCCCCTCTTCTCTTGGATTTGTTGTGTCTTCTCATCATGTTTTTTCACCCTGTGTCTCTTGTTGCATCACCCTCTTGTGTCAGCTCACTATCTTCTCCAGGAGGCCCTGGGAACTCCTGCTCCCTGCTTTGTTCTGTCTCTCATTATGTTTTTTCTTCTTGTGTCTCTTTTGCATCAGCTTGCCTCACCTGTCTGTTGCACCAGCTCACCATCTTCTTTAGGAGGCACCAGAAACCTCCTTCCATGTGGTAGGCAGGAGCTCAGTAGCTTGAACCACATCAGCTTCTCTTACTTTCACTTTGAAAGGATAACTTTATTGGCTAGACAAATCTAGATTGACTTTCTTTCATCACTTTAACAGTTAATGTCACCCCATTATCTTATTGCTTCCAACATTTCCTTTGAGACGTCATCTGTCATTCCTAAAGACATTCTTCTTCATGCTTTGTACACTTTGCCCACATCTGCACTGCAAGTTGCTTTTAAGATTTGCTCCAGTTTGAATGAGATATGCCTGTGTGTGGTTTTCTTTGTATTTATACTGTTTGGGGTTTATTGTGTGTTGATATTTTGTACCAGTTTTGGAAAATTCTCATCCATTATCTCTTCAACTATTTCTACTGGTGCATTCTTTCTTTTCTCTCCTCCTGGAATTACAATTGCATATATATTGGATTTATTGCTGTCAGATGACAGATCTTATATTCTCAATTCTGTATTTTTCACCACTGAGAGTACATATATTTGTGTGTGTGTCACTTTAAATATATTCTATTGGCTAATTTATCCTGCTACTGAATAAAATCTTCAGAGAAGCCCATCTAATGAAATATCTATTTCTGATAGTTTATTTTCATTTCTAGTGTTTCCTTTCAATTCTTTCTTATAATTTTCATCATTTCATATTTGCTGTATACATTTTCACTACAGCCTTAGAATTTTGGTCTTAGTTATTTTAACATTCCTATCTGCAAAATTCCAACACCTAGTTTGTTCCTTTCTTTTGCATGGGGCTTAGGTTCTGATCATTGGTGAAATTCTGGAATTATCTTTGTACTTCTCAATTGATTCATCCAATTTTTTGATGATAGTGGATCTTGCTCTCTCTATTCTTCATAGCTGCTATATAGTCCCACTCCATGTTTTCTGCATCTATTTTCCCTCAAATGCTTCTAAATACCCTTTTCTAAGTTCTCCTGTTTCTCCCAGTAATCCTGCTAGCTGAAAGTCTGGAGAGTATGGAATTGATTTTTCTCGATTCTCCTGTCCTGCCTCCCCAACGATTCTCTGTTCCAGAGAGAAGTTAGCATGCAGCTAAAGGATGCCACAACTTACTCAAAGATCTCTCTCAGGTCTCCTGATATGCTTCCTAGGCATTAAAATAAATCTTCTGAGCATTTGGTGAAAACCCATTAGAAATAGGTACCGGACATTCTATGACTGATATGTCCCAAAAGTATGATATATAATCTTAACTTGTGCACAGTCACTAAAAGTTTTTTAAGTGTTCTGTTGATTTTTCCTTAACCTCAGCTATGGCAGATTCCTCCTTCTCTCACTGCAGAGGAAGGCCAGAGATGAGAACAGCCATGTGCGTCTCTTTTCATCCACTTTCCATATAATAGTTTTATAGAATTTAAGTTTGTCCTCAATTGCAGCTTTCTGTTAGGTTCATAAAATTTATGACCTTATCCAGCTTGTGTTGGTTGATAGGTTAAGTATGATCATCTGTTGAGGCTCTGTACATCATACACACACACCATACAAGCATTTTTATTTTGAAACAATACTAAACTTTGCATAAAGTTGCAAGAATGATACAAGGAATTTTTACTGTTTTGGAACCCTTTGACAATACATTGCCACTTGATATATGCCATCACCCCAAATACTCTAATGAGCAATTCATATAAATATAAATAGGGACTTTTTCCAAACTAACCAGAATAGAGCCTTCAAAATCTGTAAATTAATATTAATATATTATTACCATCTGGTTCTCACATCCCATTCTAGTTTCACCAATTGTCCAATATGATCCTTTATAGCAAAATAATCCAGTGCAGAGTTATGTGTTGTATTAAGTTGGTATGTCTCTTTGGCTTTCTTCTGGAGCAATTCCTGAGAATTTTCCTGAAATTCATGACCTTGATAATTTAGATAATTACTTGACAATATTTTTTTTGATAGAATGTCCCTCAATTTGGAGTTGTCTGATGTTTCCTGATGGTTACATTCAGATTATGTATCTGAAATAGGTGCCAAACTATTTAAATTTGCTCCCTTACTAGTGTTAGTAAATTTAATAAGTTGATTAAGATATTGTCTAACAGACTTCTCTACTCTGTTATTCTCTTCTCCACTGTAATTAATAAATATTTTGAGGGAATTATCTGAGGCAATAAAAATATCCTATTCCTCATCAAATTTTTAAATGTAGTCATTTTTTTAATTTGTGGAATTATGGATTACTATTTTATTTAATGGGTTATGATCCATTGCTATCATTATTTATTTGTCCCCCCATTAGGCCAAGAGAAGCTTCGTCAAGCTAGTTTCTATGCCTTTTTGATATGTTCACATCATCATCTGAGCACTTACCTCTTTTCTGAAACAAGAAGTTATTTCTGAATTGCCTTCTACTTTTCCTACTCCAGCCTTAGAATTAGCCTTCCTTTCTAAGAAGACCAGGTCTTTTTAGAAGGGAATGGCATTTAAGAACAAATCTCTGTGTTATGAAAGTGTGGTCTTGGCTGCTGGTGTTTTGTTGCTCCTAGGCCCTCTTACTGGACAGATAAAGGGAACATACGTACGTATACCCTTATGCATATAAATCCAAATTTGCATTTATATTTACTTCTGTTTCCAGCTACATAAAATGAAAGTCATGATTTAACACTAATTTCTTTAGTTCCAATCCAACCCCACAGGGTTTATTTCTGTTTTCACCATTTCCATATTTGTAACTACATTTCCCAACAGTGAGAAACCTGGCTTCCAATGTCCTTAAAATATTTACTTGATTGATAAAATCCCCTGTATGAAACCAGTCTTCCACTGACGCCACTTTTCATTCCCACAGGATGCAGAAGCCTTCCTAATCCTGCCCGGGGCTCTAACACAACACCTGCTGGGCCCCTGCCCCTGCTCAGATGCCTTCCTCAACCTAATCAGGCTCTGACACCCTGACCCATATTGCTCTTGGGCTGATTCATGCCCACCTTATACTGATCGAGCTTTGAAAGCCCTCTGGACCATTACAGCCACTCACCTATTGAGACTATCGGACATTTTCCTCACCCTGCTCAGACTCTGACTGCTGCACAGGGCCTTGCGCCAAACGTCCTTCCCCTCCCTAAACCTTATCACCGCTATAAGTCGTATATTTATAGCTATCTGGCACGTAGGTATGTCTATACAAATTTTGTTTTTGGAAGGGAGTTCAAGGAATAAACACTTCCAAATCTGTTAACAAGTACTTAATCTAAATATTCCATCCCACACAAATTTCTCTTGGGATTGGCAAGTATTTTAAATATATATTTACTATGTAATAGTTGAGGACATGCATAATGAGGAAGAAATAAAATACTCAGAACTATTTAAGGAAAGTGATAGCGATAGTGATTATAGAGAGAGAGAGATAGTGACAGCAAGAGGGAACCCGAGAGCCAGAGAGAGGGAGGCGTGGAAAATATAATTGATGTTCCAGGAAACTTTAAATAATAAACAAAGCAGATAAAGGCTCATTGTTCAGAAGACTTCACTCCTAAGGACACAGGCAGAGCCCAGTGAAAAGGCAGAGCCATCAGCCAGCTCTCAGGGATAATGATATATCTAGGAAAACAAAAGGTAGGAATGAACTGGGTGTATGTAAAATGGTCCTGATCCCATTCAGAGGAGAGAATGTTCTCAAGAGGAAATAAACAGTACTTTTTCCAAGGGCTCAACTACCTGCCTTGAATATTTTTATGATGATACACCCAAAAAAAACTGAATTAGTTGGAATTTAAAAATGGAAAACAGTATTGTATGTTATTATTTACTTGGAAAGGGTGCTTTATTTAGTATACTTTTTAGGTACTTTAAAGTAAAAAGGTACTTCTTAAAAAGCTATGTGCTTTGGAAAATCACAAATAAAACTGAAAAAAATAAGAATAAGGAAAAGTGGGAAGTATCTTGAAGATTTTTAAAAATAACGTTTACTTTAATTTGGACAATAGAAACAAAGTATCCTCTTCTAGGAAGTAATAAAAAATTTTAAAATAACTTGTTTAATAAATAAACAAAGATTCTTTAGGGTAAAAGAAACTGTCAAAGAAGAGACCCAATAATCCAGTAATTTCATTTTGCTCTCACTTATATTTCATGTTATAGACTATTAAAAACTTTCTAGATTGTCAGGGGAGCTCTGCATTTTGTAGTCAGTCAGAGACCCAGATTCCTTCCAAGTTGTTCATCTGCTATCATAGGTCATCAAACATTTTCTGAAAAAGGCCATATAGTAAATATTTTAGATTTTGTAGGTCACATAGAGTATCTGTTGCATATTCATCTTTTTTATTTTTTTCTTTTGTTATAAATCCTTTAAAAACATGGTTTTCTTGGGATGGTAGAAGCTGGGTTGCTGCCATGTTCAATTTCCACTTGGAGTAGGGAAGAAGAGGGTGTCTGAAGTCCCAGAATTCAAAGACATTACCTTTGTGAAGCTTTCATCACATGGCCACCCATAACTTCAATGGAGGCTGGGCTATGTTGGTCAACCATGTGGCCAGCCACAGTTCTGTCATATGGGAAAAGGGGAGAATGGAATTTGGTGAATGATAAGCATTTCCTCCATTATGGTTTTGAAAAGGTGCCAAATTATTTCCCCACTTGGGACAACCATACTTTAGGTTGTATGATTAGATGCATGAACTCATCTCATTGTTGCAAATACATTCCTAAAACACTTTGCAATCTATTTTCACCATTCAGGAATGAAAAACCAAGCTTTATGATTCTCCACTGAAGAGGGTGCTCCATTTGGATTAGAATCAGAATAAATCTGAGGATGTAGAGTGTCTAAATTTTGATAGGAAATCAAAGTTTTACTTATTATTTATTATACATATAATAAATGTAAGTTTATTGAAGAATATTTAAATATTTATTAAGCAATTTATTTTTAATATTTTTATTATTAGAAGAGGATTACTTTGTTTTTACTGGCCGACTCAAGGTCAATGTTATTTTTTAAAATATTTAATCTCAAAAATCAAATCTGGTTGCTAACTGATTTTTTCTACTCATTGGCAGAGGATTTATATTTCATCTAGCATCAACATTAGAAATATATTAAGTGCCTGCTAAATATCGGGTGCTGTGCAAGGGGCCTTACATTATTCATAGCAATCGCAAAATCTTGGAAGGGTGCATTACCACTTATTTTACAAATGAAGGTGTTGAAAATTAGAGAGGTTAATTAATATTTCCATAGTCACCAACATTTCATACCATTAATTTCTGATCCCAAAGTTTGTGTTCCTTCCATAAATTTTGCTTTATGGTACCCTGCATTATTATGAGATTTACATTAAATAGTTGGTATTACTGAGAAAAAACTTTATGGGTGTTTTAACAATGACACTGGATTTTATGCTTATTTTTGCAAATTATTTTCGGGGCTTCAAGAACTTTATTCTTTATCATTATCAGAGATTATTTCAATAACCCTCTTTCACATATGAATCTGTTATTTAGGAAAAGTCTACTTCAACACATAATGTTTTATTAACTTATTTATTTGACTTGAGATGCAGTCCTCCCCACCCACCTTTTAGCATCTCTCAGTCTATAAAGTCAATGACCTCTTATAAATTGCTGTCATGACCTATACAAACATGAATTTGATCAGAGCTGTTCATATTGTAAAAATAAATAAAACCAAATAGAGTTAGTACGGCCAAGAGATTTAAAATGGCGTCAGAGTTTATTCTGGAGGAGGTTACTGTAGCAAATCTCAGCCAGATATCACAAACTGGCAAGGTATGCAAAGCCTTAAGCAACAATGATCCTCAAAACCCTAAGGACATCTGGTAACCATAAATAAACCACAATGTAAAGAACTCAGTATACTATCTAACCTGAAGAACAACTGGAACACCCCAATTTCCACCAACCATAAACAACTTATCTAATTTTCTTCTTTTTCTTTAAAGACCTTTGCTTGGAAGTGCCCAGACAGGATAGTATTTGGGTCATTACCTGAATGTGTACTTGCTGCATTGTAATTCTAAGACCCCCCCAAATAAACACCTTTGATTGCCTGGCAGCTTTGTTTATTTCTCAGTTGACAAGACTGATGGAATTTAAATAGAATTATGTGACTCTTAGTACTACATATAATGAATTTAATTGACATTTTAAATGTCAACAAAAAGATTAGACATAATGATTTATTATTGAAACAAATTATTGTATATTTAATAAGTCACATAAACAGAAAAAAGGTGCTAATTTCATGTCAATGAAGCAAATATGAATTGTTACATATACATAATTACAATTTCATAATTTTATGCAAAGCCTATATACTTCATAGTGCTAAGAGAGCAAGATACTCATAACTTGTTGGAAAACAATTTGTTGGCCCTTTCTGATATGATAAAGCAAGTGCTGGCATTAAAATCTGTACAATATATGATGTTTGGCTTAGAAGAAATTACACTATTTTAAGAAATGCTGCATCACTGTTGCTCTTCATAGCAGAGAAGATGATATTAGAGAAAAATCTGGACATTTAGTGACTCTGAGTTGAAAAATGACTCAGAAAAATCAAACACTGAGAGGAAATTTTTAAAATACCTTACATTATTTTGCTTATATTCATCTATTCATTTAGGCATATGAATGATATATGATCAAAAATCATGTCTAAATATTAGCATCTAAAAGTTTGTTCTTTAAGGATAATATAAAATGCTAAGAGATAAAGCATCAGGTTATAATTTTTTATTCTTAGTGGTAAATAAAATAATTAATCTTACAATAATATCTTAAAATTGATGAAATGCAATATTACAAAATATAATTGCATGCAATAAATAATACAGCAATCGTAATAAAAAATTTGTTTTATATGAACAAAAAAATATAATTGAAGGAACAATTTTGACCAATTCTCACAGTGAAAAAATCAGTCACATGGGATGATTTACAAAAATAAAGTTATTAAAAAATTTAAGTAGTAGGTTATTGGCAACTTAACCTTAACATTATATTAAAGTGTACTCAGACCAAGGAAAAACATTAAATCTAGAAAATTACCTCATTAGTCCTTAAAATATATATTTCCTATTTCTGGCTTCCTGCTAGACTATTTGTCTTTATAATCATGGAAACTATTTTAGGAACCTAAGGATATAGGTTTAACAAATTCATTCATAACTTCCAAGAATTGATACCATATATGGTCAAATGATATTCAACAAGGCCAACAAACCTACTCAACTGGGACAGAATTACTTCTTCAATGAATGGTGCTGGGAGAAATGGATATCCACATCCAGGAGAATGAGAGAGGAACGCCTTCTCATGCCCTATACAAAAATTAACTCAAGATGGATCAAAGATCTAAATATAAGAGCCAAAACCATAAGGCCCCTAAAAGATAATATAGGGAAGCATCTACGAGATCTTGTGCGAAATGTTTAATAAATTTTACACCCAAAGTATGAGCAATGAAAGGAAAAATAGATAAAAACAACCTCCTCAAAATTAAAGCCTTTTGCATTTCAAGGGAGCTTATCAAGAACATGAAAAGGCAGCCTACTCAATGGGTGAAATATTAACCATTTATCCAATAAGGACCTAATATCCAGCATATATAAATAAATTCTACATCTAGAAAATAAAAAAACAAACAACACATTTAAAAAATGATCAAGAGATTTGAAAATGACACTTCCAAAGAAGAAATACAAATGTCTAAAAAGCACATGAAAAGATGTCCAACATCACTAGCTATTAGGAAAATGCAAGTCAAAACTACAATGAGATACCATCTTATTCCTGTTAGACTAGAGACTACTAAAAAAAAGGGAACTACAAGTACTGGAGAGGATGTGGAGGAAAGTGAACCCTCATCCTCTCCTGATGGGAATGTAGAATGGTGCAGCCATTGTGGAGGACAGTTTGGTGGTTCTTCAGGAAGCTAAATATAGAACTGCCTTATGATCCAGCAATCCCACTGCTGGGTATATACCCCGAAGAATTGAAAGCAGGGACAAGAACAGACATATGCACACCAATGTTCATAGAGGATTACTCATTATCACCAAAAGTTGGAAGCAACCCAAGTGTCCATCAACAGATGAACGGATAAGCAAGTTGTAATATATACACACAATTGAATATTACTCAGCTGTGAAAAGGAATGAAGTATTGGCAAATGGGATAACATGGATGAATCTTGAATATCTTCTGTTGAGTAAAGTAAGCTAGTCACTGAAGTACAAATATTACATGACCTCACTGATATGAATTAAACAAACAAGCAGATTCACAGAGCTACGGTCTGGAAGATAGGTTATCAGGAGAAAGAAAGGGAATAGAGGGTGGTGAGCCGATGCTCAAGATGGGCAAAACACATGATAAGGTGGAAGGATGTGGTTCAGCAGTGGATGGAGGTGATAGTGGTGCAGGGATGTGAGTGGGGCTGATGGTACTGGAATGTGAGGGGGAGTAGAGTGGGGCAAGATTAGATTGGACTGTCCATGGAACTGGGGGGGAGGGCTGGAGGAAGGAACAGGTGAACTCTGGGGATTTGTAAGTCTGTGGTTAAGACTACAATGGTGGGAATGTTCTTTTGACAAATGTGGCAGGGGAGGGTTACTGGTGTAGAGTTTGGGCTGCAGGGATATGTAGGATATGGTGTACCTGGGGCATGCTTCTAACGAACATGAAAGTGTTCATCATGTCATAGGGTGTTATTTAAGATGGTGGAGACCCACACAATAAACAAAATATCAAGCTCCCATTCTGAGGAGTCCTGCTGTGTTCTCAATTAGAGGGGCAAGAATCTCTCGAGAACATAGCCAGTGCCTAATCAAAAAGAAACAAACAAACAACCAATGTGTCAAGCCCTCAATAATAATGGATGTAACCATGAACCTCATTCTGCAAAAAAGGAAACTTAGTTGTTACCATAGGTCCTGAGGGGCAGGGAAGGAAAAATAGTTGGAACATAGGGCATTTTTAGGGCATTGGAATTGTTCTCCATGATCTTTCAATGATTGATACAGCCCATTACACATTTTGTCAAAACCTATAAAAGTGTATGGTGCAAAAATGGTGCAAAAGGCAAACCCTAATATTAATCCATTGACCATGGTTAATAGCAGTGCTTCAATACTTGTCCATCAATTGTAACAAATGTGCCGTACTCATGTAGGATGTTATTAATAAGGGAAAATGTGAGGGGGCAAGGGGTGGGGGTATATGGTAATCCCCTATATTTTCTATGTGACTTTTCTGTAACCCAAAACTTCTTGAAAAATAAAGTGAAAAAAATAAGACAGTGGGGGAATATACAGAAAAAAATTATCATGCTATATAGACAATAGCAGATCTTATATGATAAAAGACACAACCAATCCAATGTCCACAGAGAAAAGGTGGCATTGGAGTAGGAAAAGTGGACATGGTGGCTGATGGGTATGGGGAAAGGCAGGAAGAGATGAGAGGTGGAGGCGTCTTTGGGACTTGGAGCTGCCCTGGATGGTGCTTCAGGGGCAATCACCGGACATTGTAAATCCTCACAGGGCCCACTGGATGGAATGGGGGAGCGTATGGGCCATGATGTGGACCATTGACCATGAGGTGCAGAGGTGCCCAGAGATGTACTTACCAAATGCAATGAATATGTCATGATGATGGGAGAGAGTGTTGCTGGGGGGGGGGGGGGGGGGAGTGGTGGGGGGGGGGGAGTGGTGGGGTGGGGGTGGTGGGGTTGAATGGGTCCTCATATTTATTTTTTAATGTAATATTTTTACAAAATCAATAAAAAAAAATCTCTGCACACACTGCTTAGGGAAAAAAAAGACACAATGTAAGCATTTTGTTAAAATTTTATTTATTTTTTATTTTTTTCAATTTTCAATTTATATTTATTTATTTTGGATCTGTTTTGGGGGAGATTTTGGATTGCAGAAGGGTCACAACTGGGGCAAGGAAGGATCACTGGTGTGGGATATCTGTGGCAGGGTGATTTGTGGGGAGAGGTGCACCTGGGGCATGCCTTTGTGGAATATGAGTGTGTTCAAGTGGTCATGGGGTATTGTCTTGGTGGCTGGAGACCCACATAATAACCAAGAGATTATTAAATTCCCATCCTGGAGAGTCCTGCTACATTCTCTCATAGAATGACAAGAATCTCTAGAGTACATGGGCAGTGTCTAGTGAAGGAGGAGAGACCAATATACCAGGTCCTTAAAACGAATGCTTGTCCTTATGAACCCCATTCTTGTGAAATTGAAACTTAGCCTAGTGTGTGTATGTGTATTCCCAGAGTTACCTCCTGACAGCCTCCTTATTGCTCAAATGTGGCCTCTCTAAGCCAAACTTAGCATACAAATTCAGTACTTTCCACCCGGCGTGGGAGATGACTCCTGGGTACCAAGAGACAACTAGTGATGCATTTGGAAAGAGACCTTGACCAAAGGGCGAAATAGTAAATACAAATGAGTTTTTATGGCTAAGAGATTTCAAAGTGAGTAGGAAGGACATTCCAGGAGTTATAGTTAAGTACAGCTCAGAAGGATCTCATTGACTGCCACAGTAAACAGTGCCTCAAACAGCAGAGCTCCTGAGGACTCTAGAGACATCTAGATAATACAAGGAGGGCAGACAATCCTAAGAATTCAGCACCCTGTCAGTGGACCTTACCTTGAAATATATGTAATCCATCCCCTCCCCCCCCCCCAAGTTATCAGAGTTAGACTCATTTACATTTTTCCTACACATTGCTCTTATGACCCTGTTATTGGAACTCATAAGTAGTACTACACCTGTTAAATGTATGCCCAAGAGACTTAAATCTTCCAGCACTTCATATGACAGTTAAGCTCTAAATCTCAGCAGAGCTGAGCCAATACCTACTCTCCAGTTCATCAGACTTGCCCACGATAACTAATAAAAGGATGAAGATGGACAACGTCCATCCTAAAAAACAGCTGCTACAGTAAGCAAGACAGTTCCATCCATCTGCCCCAGAGATCTAAGCCCCCTCTAAATAGAAGCAGAGTGGGCATCACCATCCCCAAATCCTCAAGATTGAGGAATGAATAAATATAAGGAGGTAAAATGAATAAATATAAGGAGGTAAAATAGACTGCAAAATAGACTAAAGTAGACTTAGTATTATTCTAACAAAGAAGAACTTGTAACAGTGATATAAAGGCAGTGGTCACCAAAGGTTCTGAGGGGAGGAAGAGGGAAGAAAAGGTTAACATGGGGCATTTTTTGGACATTGCAGTTGTTCTGCATGACATTGCAGTGATGAATACAGACCATTATACATTTTTTTCAAAATCTATAAAATTGTATGGTGCAAAGTGTAAGCTATAATGTAAACTATAGACCATGGTTAGTAGCAATGCTTCAATATGTATTCATCAAGATAATAAATGTACCAAAATAATGAAAGATTTTGTTAATGGGAAAAAGTGTGGGAGGGGGAAGGGTTGGATATTTGGGAATTCCTGTATTTTCAATGTGACATTTATGTAATCTAAGGCTTCTTTTAAAATTTAAGGAAAAATACAATTGTTGTGCTCTAAAGGCTGTGAATTAATTATGGCTTGCAAAAGTGTACAACATCCCCAGGGAATTTAATTTCACTTGTGCACCACAACTTTTGCATTAATATTTAATTTCAAAAGTGGAAACTAGGGGCTTGGCTCATTAAAGATTTATATATACTAGTTATTTGCCATATTCAGAAGACATTTAGTTGTGAAATAGACCCTTACTTTTTAAGGCATAGTTTGCTTTAAAAATACGAACTAGGGAAAATGTTACATGCTTCTAACATTTCTATTTTCTTTTAAAATTTTCAAATCCAGATTCATAACCCTGTAACCCATTATCCTTTCCCCTGTCCTCTCCAATGTGTCAACAAATAAGACTAAAACGTTATCCTCCTAAGAATTTTTATTAGGGATTCTTGAAGATATAAAATCCTTTACACCCAGCTGAGAATTAAGTACTGGAACATCCTGAATTTCAGCCCTTGATCCAGTATTTAATTAGTTACATGATCTTGGATAAGCTACTTAACCCTCTAAGAGCCTCAATATCTTTGCCTGTAAAATGGAAATAATAACAACTATCTTACAGAATGCTAAGTCATAGAGATAGATATATATATTGTTTGACATAGCCCCTAGCACACAGTAAGCAGCAGCCATTTCCATTGTTTCAAATCAAAGTTTAAATTTTATACCCTAAAATGCATATACATTTATTTTCATTTACTAATAGAATGTAAACTCTGAAAGAGTTAGAGAATATGTTCATATTTCACTCACTTTTATGTCTTTGACATCTAGCACACTGACTGGCACATGACATGTACATGATCAATATTTACATAATGAATGGGAAGATGAGTATTTAGACCCATTTTAAAAGTTGAACAAGCAGCATAGGTAATTTCTGACACTGCAGCTGGCACACAAATTCTTAAATTGAACTTGGTCTCCCACTATTTTTCTTATATAGAGAGAGCTCCCTGCCCCAGAAAGGTCTTATGATTTGGTTCAAAGATTGGGTGAGAGAGCTTTTCATCAGTACTGGAAGGTGTCGTTTGGCCATTGACTAGCAGCATTGGCTTGGGAAATCACATTCTCTGTAAGTCTAAATATCCGATCTGTAATATGACCTATTTGAACTAAATCAGAGTTGCCCCATTTTTTTTTTTAGCAGAAGCAGGCTTTGCTCAAAATCTTCTCATGTGGAACATCACTATATAAAATGATGAAACCAGAACTGGTACATGAAATGTATCTATGTGTGTGTTGATGCACCTCAAAGCAGAAAATACAGTCCTTCCAGAAACATCGTTTCAGTCATGCTGCCCCTTTCCTTTCCCAACCCCAACCACCTTGACCATGCACACAAACCTATCCGTTTCCTAGACTACTTGAAGGAATGCTAGCGATCCAATGATCAACATCTTAAAAATGGAAGAGATGAGTTCCAAGTTCTCCTCCTGCTTTAATGCCTCAAGAAGCTGTGATTTTAAGATTTATGTAAGTCCTATCCTTCTATCCGTACTCCCCTCTGTTTAAAATCTGAGCCAAGTAAATAATAAAAATAGAAGCAAATAATCCCTCTCAGTTATAAAACATTGTAGTGATGGTAAACCAAGAAGGACTGAAAGTAGGTAATAAAAGGCTGACACTGGAACTGGAGACTCCAGCATAACAAGTCTGTGCTCCTGAAGGGCTTAAGCTCAGACTGGGTCAGACTAAGTTTATATTTATTCTTCGTTATCATATTGACAGCTTTATCTTATGTAACAATCAATGGAGTTACAACAGACTTTTGTGTGTGTGGGGGGACAACAAGCAACTTGGTCTTTATTTCAATAGTTTTGAAAAACAGAGCCCATGTCTACTTCATATATGGAGAGTGAGGGGTGAGAATACCCAGGGGATAAGTGTACCAGGGTCTCAATTACTCTTTTTTTCTTCTTTATTTTATTTTAAATGTTACATTAAAAAAATATAAGGTCCCTGTATACCCCCCCACTCCCCTCACCCCACTCCTCCCACATCAACAACCTCTTCCATCATTGTGGCACATTCACTGCACCTGGTGAATACATCTTGGAGCACTGCTGCACCACATGGACAGTGGTCTGCAATGTAGTCTACACTCTCTCCCAGCCCACCCAGTGGGCCATGGCAGGACACACAATGTCCAGCATCTGTCCCTGTAGTATCACCGAGGACAACTCCAAGTCCTGAAAATGCCCCCACATCATATCTCTTCTTCCGTCTACCTATCATTAGCAGCTACCGTGGCCACTTTCTCCACATCAATGCTACAATTTCTTCCCTTACTAATCACAATAGTTCCACAGCAGAACACCAGTAAGTCCACTCTAATCCATACTCTATTCCTCCATCCTGTGGACCCTGGGATGGTTATATCTAGTACCCCCCGACATCAAGAGGGGGCTTAGATTCCACATGGATGATGGATGCAATTCTTCTGCTTGCAGTTGTAGGCATACTTGGCTCCCTAGTGTGGTGGTTGACCTTCATTTCCCTGTTAGCTGGCCGGGGTAAGTCCAATAAAGCAGAGGGTAGGAGTTGCAAGTCTGCTGAGGCTCAGGGCCTGGCTGCCACATAGACAGTCCAGAGATTCAAGTCTCCTGAGAACAGACATCTTTAAATTTATGTTCAGATTGAATTGACCAGCTGTTTGGCTGAATTGACTGAACTAATTCTAGAATAATGTGAACCCAGGTGTGAGTTAGTGAAAGATTGGCAGGGCTTTGACTTTTCCTAGTCTAGAGAAATAAAAAGCAAAAGAACCAAGAGGAATGGATAATACAAGGGAACGATGGGTAGAAGTAATGTCAGCAGGGGAAACAATCAGAACCTTCTAATAAATCCCAGGTACAGAACTTGGTTTCATAGAAACTCCTTTTTACTTTCAAAGTTATTTTAAAATAAATGTTTAAAAGAGATGATATGAGGAAAATGGAGGGAAAGGCTAGTTTAAGACTAAAAAGTCTGAAACTACAACAAATAATAAACTGATTACTAATAAAATTAAAATAGCCTTTGGTGGTCGTGTGGTAAAATTAATTTTGATTTTTTAAGTTTCAAGTGTATATCAGTATTAACTTTTAACATAAAGTAAATAGTAAGCTGAATTATTGGGAACTGTATTAAAATACCATACATGTGCAAGCAGACACACATGTATATAAAAGCACTCACACAATCTGTCCAAAGCTAAAGAAAATTTGTTTATGGTAATCTTACAGCACAGATATGTGACCATTTATGTTCATGCATCATTCCTAATAACTTTGGAAAGTAAAATTTGTTTCCATTTAGTCAGAAATTATACTTTACTTCACTGTAAGCATAGAACAAACTATCTTATCTGTTTTCCTAAAGAAGTATAATTTTTTTTAGCAGAGTAAAAATGTAGATTTAAACATAAGCATTTTATTCAATAAATATTGATGAATATCTATTCATGGATTGAAGGTATAAAATATGAAACATCAAATTTCCTAGAAGCCATATCATTAAAATTTTGGTGGAAAGTCATTACAAAAAAAAACTTTCACAGAAAAAATCAACACTATAAATATGAATGACAGATGTAGTTAATGTTATTAATAAATCAGATATGGTTAGACAAATATATAAGCAAAGAAATGACATGACATTATTCCATCCAATTTGGCAATGCAGATTAAATGGATATATTTGAAAAACACAAATTACTGAAATCAACACAAGAAGAAACGGACAACCTGAATAGCACTTATATCTATTAAAATAATTTAATTTGTAATTCAAAACTTCCACAAAAAGTTCCAGATGTTTTCACTGGTGATTTGTATCCAACAATTAAATAATACCAATTTCATACTAATTTTTTTCTGAAAACAAATGAGCAATGAACACTTCCAAACTCATTTTATGAAACCAGCATTATCTTTATACCAAAATCTTATGAAAATATTATAAGGAAAAAAGCACAGATTAAATATTTTATATAAACTCAAAGCAAAAATTCTTAACAAAATATCAGAAAATTGAATACAGCAATATGGAAAGGGGATGATGTACTATAAGCAAATAGGCCTTATGTCAGCAATGCCAGTTTACTATTGGAAAAAAATCAGTCCCTTAAATTTACCATATGAATGCAAGAGGAAAACCTACCATTCTTTCAATAAACACAAACATGTGATATAGTTCATATTTTGTTTATTTCCAGGGGGAAGGTAGTGAGTTTATGTGCTGAGCTTAGCTTAGAGAGAGGCCACATTTGAGCAACAAGAAAGTTTTCAGGAGGTAACTCAGGCAATATATATTACCAGCCTAAATTTCAATTTCACAAGAACAAAGTTCAAAAGTACAAGTATCAATATCAAGGGCATAGTATATTTGTCTGTCCTCCTTTGCTAGACACTGCCCAGGTACTCTAGAGATTCTTGCCTTTCTATTAGAGAATGTAGCAGGACTCCCCAGGATGGGAATTTAATATTTTTTCAGTTATTGTGTGGGTCTCCCCACATTGAGACAACACTCCATGACCACATGAACACATTCATATTCCATAGAGGCATGCTGCAGATGTACCCCTCCCCACACTCCCCCCACCTCCAACACCCAGCCCTAGCGATCCTCCCCTGCCACAGTTACAACCCTTCTGCAATCCAAAACCTACCCCAAAACGATGCTTTAAAATAGTAAAAAGAAAACACAGTAAGAATTAACTTTTTGCATTGCCTTTCATCACCGTAAAATTGTTTTCTTTTATGTATATTGACAATTTCTTCTCTATGTTTCCCCAGTATATTATTTTTTTCACTTTATTTTCAGAGACGCTTTAGGTTAAAGAAGTCACATAGAAAATACGGGGAATTCCCACATACCCCTGCCCCACATCCTCCCCTACCAATAACATTCTACATGAGTATGGTACATTTGTTACAACTGATGAATAGATATCTAAATCATTGCTATTAACCATGGTCCATGGTTTGCATTATGGTTTACATTATTCTTACCAGTGCCTTCACATTCTTTCTAAGCAAATATCTTTCTTAGTTTCTCACATTCCTAGTGTACATATTCCTAGTAATATGTACAATAGATTTTACTGTTTGTTAGTTATGTATTACATAACCATATTTATAGGTTTAGGTTTGTTTAAATTTTAAGCATATGGCAGATTCTTTTCTTTTAAGGTTGAGGTTGTGATGTTTTTGAAGATAGCTGCATTGGTTTTCAAATTGCTACATAACAAATTACCACAAACTTAGAAGCTTAAAACAACGCATTTATTATCTCACAGTTTCCATGTGTCAGGAGTCCAGGTACAGCTTAGCTGGGTCCTCTGCTTTAGGTCTTTCACAAGTTTCACTCAAGCTGTCACTAGGTCATTTCAAGGCTCAACAGGGGGAGAAACCAGTTCTAAGCCTGCTCAGGTTGTTGCCAGAATTCATTTCTTTGCAGTTTTATGACTGATACTTTCAGCTCCTGGAAGCACCCATCGTCCACTACCATGTGACCTCTCCATAAGCACTTTATATCACAGCAGCTTACCTCTTCAAGGTCAGCAGAACTGCCTTTCTTACCAGTAGCTGAGATAGAATTTTTTATAAGAATGTAACCTTAAGAGTGGCATCTCTCAAGCTTTTCTCTGTTACTAATTTTAGGGCCATGCCTGCTTCACATTGTGAGTCTTTCCCTTTCCCTTCCTTGCTTAATGTCTTTCTGCCTTTGGATTTTGGGAAAACAACTTTCCATTTTATGATTTTTGCTGTAAATGAAGCTTGTCCACCCATGAACCAGACTCTACGCCATGGTCTTTCATGGATGTAGACCAGGGTGAAACTCTCAGATGTAATAAAGATTCAACAACCCCATTTTGATGCAGGGATGAGACATCTGAAGGGTTGGATTTGTCCCATTCTAAGACATACCCTTTCTGTTTTACATGAGTGCTCTTCAGTGCTACTTTAAAAATATATTATGGTGCCAATTTGGTCCATGATATGATCAGCACTTGGGTTCTAAGGTTACTTAAGGTAAATCCAGTTAAGAATTCAGTGACTGTTTAGGCATTATAAAAAGTCCATGTCAATTTTTCTAACAGGGAATACCAAGCTATTGAGTCAGTCATCTTTTGGGTCCCAAACCCAATTGACTAATGTAATTTTATCCTAAATGATAATGACCTCATCAGTATGGATAAGGACCCATATACGTTTATGGTTACTAGCATCCTTAAGTATAGGTATTGAAGGCATAGAAAATTTTATCATCTTATTGACTTTCTGTAATGTTCTTTCATCCATATATGTTCACTTAAAAACTTGGGATTTTCTTTTTACCTCCTATAACGTACATGAGAACCCTTTTTTAAAATAACAAATAGACCATACAATTTCAAGCTTCCTTTTTATCTTTGGGTCTGGCTATTTCATTATTTTCTTCTTAATGGATGAGTGTATTTTTTCCATTGAATTAACAAATTATTGCTAAGAATTGTATTGCGGTTCTTTCTATTATATCTACTTTTTCTTGTGCTAATGACCACTCTCTACTTTGCAAGTGTTTCCTTTATCTTGGTCATGATATCATATATATTGTGTATTATAGTAAGTTCTTCTTTGTTAAAAATTATTGTAACTTTATCCAAATAAGCTATTTCTAATAATGGGCTGCTGATACAACTTTAGGTCAATCTAATAAAGTCATGGAATTCTCTTTTCCTTATAAATACCCCCAACATTTCTCTCTTCATAAGATTTTTCTCAATGACTAAATAAACCTATAATTGTGATTACTTGATATTTGTATTGATCCTATATGTTTCAAAGTTTGTTTAAAATACTTCATGTTCATATACAGTGTACATAATTGTAGAGTTGCAACTAACCCCTGGCATGACCACAACCTCAGGACTTCTCTATCCTTATGGCTTGAGTGGTTTTCCATTTTAGATACTGATATATTTTTTGTATTATCCAACATTTATCATTGTCATTGCCATCCTCATCATTACTTACTTAGATATATGTTTATTTTCCTGCCATGGTTGTCCTGGTATAGTATTTTAAATGGGTATGGTCTTCCTAGTTCATTCCCCTTTTTCCAATCATTTATTTCTTTATCATTTTCTATAACGTCTAATTTTCTGTAACATTTAATAGTTCCTGTATACTTGGTGATGATAAGCCATCAAATCTGTCTTTTAGAATGCTTCCATCTATTATGTAATCAAGAGAAACTTTGGATGCCATTTTTTTCATTTTAATATCTAATGATCAATATAGCTGATTTCTGATAGTTTTTTTTTCTTTGCTTCCAAATTGTCTTGTTTATAATGACCAATCTATACTATCATTCTTTGAATATTCATTAAGCCCTCAATTGTATCTTCTGCTGCCACAATGCCCAAGAGTCAGAAAAGTTTTCTCTAAGGATCAAATGGTAAATAATTAAGGCTTTGGGGTACAAGAAGCAAAATCAAGCAACTATTCCTGACTAAAAGACTAATAGTCTTTTTACATTTTAAAAGGTAAAAAAATTACTTTTACATCATTGGCCACACAAAATTTGGTAGGATACCAGATTTGGTGCCAATCCCCTATTATAGCACAGTTTTTTTCAGATGATGAGTGACTTCCATTAGATTCTTTTTATTTTGTTCCATGACATTCATCTTCTTTAGTCCATCTGATATCATTTTATGGAGTTATACATAAACTTGTCCTATGATACAGCAATTCCACTCCTAGGCTCTTTAGTCAAATAAATGAAACAATTTCACAAGAATGTTTATATCATCTTTATTAAAAATAGTGCCAAATTATAAACATAACAAATGTCCAAAAACAACATTGGGGCATATTTCTCCAATTAGTTACTTTTCAGCAATAAAAATGAATGAACTAGTAACATATGCAACAATATGGATAAATTTTAAAACCTTACATTGTGAAAAAGAAGTCATATATATAAGAATACAGTCTACATGATGTCATTTATATGAAGTGCAAGAACAGTAAAAAAGAGTCTATTATAATAGAAATCAATTACATAGTGTTTGTAAAGATTAACTGTATAGGTGTAGAAGGAAATTTCAGGGGTTTCATATTTTGACTGGAGTGTAGGTTACATGGGTACAGTCATATCCCAAAACTCATTTAATCTAGTTGCAAGTTCTCTGCATTTCACTATGTGTAAAGTTTACCTCAGTAAAACCACAAGACTTCAAAAAATACAAATAGATATCCCTCATTAATACATATAAATAAAATATTACTTAACAAATATGAGTGTACCAAATATTAGCATGTTTTCAAATCCAACAATAAATAACTGGGATAAAATTTTTTTTTTAAGATTTATTTATTTATTTATTTCTCTCCCCTTCCCTCCTACCCCGGTTGTCTGTTCTCTGTGTCTATTTGCTATGTCTTCTTTGTCCACTTCTGTTGTCAGAGGCACGGAAATCTGTGTTTCTTTCTGTTGCGTCATCTTGTGTCAGCACTCTGTGTGTGCGGCACCATTCCTGGGCAGGCTGCACTTTCTTTCATGCTGGGCGGCTCTCCTTATAGGGGGCACTCCTTGCGCATGGGGCTCCCTGTGTGGCAGGGCTCTCCTTGCGCACATCAGCACTGCGCATGGCCAGCTCCACACCAGTCAAGGAGGCCCAGGGTTTGAACCCCGGACCTCCCGTCTGGTAGAGGGACACCCTAACCACTGGGCCAAGTCCGCTGCCAGGATAATAAATCTTAACCAGGTGGAGTTCATTCTATGAGTGCAAGTTGGCTTAATATTTGAAAAATCAATTAATATAATTCACCAAGTTAACAGCATAAAGGAGAAAACCATACGATAATTTCAATAAATGCAGAAAAAATATTTGACAAAGTACAACACCAATGCATGATAAAAATTGTCAGCATATTAAGAATCACAGGGAACATTCTCAATCTGATATATGAACTCTACATAAAACTTAAAGGTAACACTAAACTTAGTGTGAAAAATTCAATTGCTTCTTCCTACAATCAGGAAAAATGCAAGAATGTCCAGTTTCACCACTTCTATTCAACACTGTACAGAAACTAGCCACTGTAAAAAGGCAAGAAAAAAGACATAAAATGCATAATCAGAAAGAAAGAAGCAAAATTACCCTAGTTTATCTAATAAATTATCTTACAGTAACATTGACAATTTTTGGTATAAAGTTCTATGACATTTAACATAAAAGGCAATTCCATTTCTGGGAGCCCTTCCTGCAAGTAATCAGTCAAATTTACCCTTCATCTGAGTCTACTCTTGTGATTTGATGGTTGGACACTATACCCTATCCCTTGAGCATCTTGTACCATTTCAACATACAGGAGCTCAGCTTAGAGCTGGTGGACGATAATCATAATAAATAGTAAAGAAAGGTCAGAAGTGAGACCTGAAGCTTTAGAAAACTATCTTGCTTGTTAAAACTTGCATGCAGAATATATTGGCTTTGTGAAACACATCGTTATGGATGGTCTGGCTCTTCTCTTAATATTTTATTTTATGTTGTAACTGATCATTCTGATAATGTGCATCCCTTTGTTGGTTGTGGGTAGACAGCCTCATGTCCAAGCAATTCCATAAAACAGCACTGGGGTACTATTAAATACATCATTTAGCAGGACTGGATGTCAGACTGAGAGTGACATGTTAGCCTATGACTATGGCATCCAGCAGAAGTGTGAAGTAAATAAAACTTAGCCTCTAACCATGTTTTTCCACCTCAGAATTAATTGGTTGGAGAACAAGTCACCCTTCCCTTAGTGTATCAGAATATATGGGCCAAGTCTTGAGGCTATGGTTGTATGACAAGATAGAAACATTAATGTTAGCCCTGTTCTGCCACTCAGTCTTTATTACTGGGGAAAAGATCTTCCCCCAGAATGATGGAAATAATGAGGTCTAATCTTACACATAGCAAATGCTGGCACAAAGGACCAGCAGCCTCTGTTGTTCCACATATCCACCACCAGGCTGCCTTCCCTTAGCAAGTCAATTGATACCTGTTTCCATGGAGCTCCTAGGAGTCCAATGTCTTTCTGGGAGGGTGGCCTGTGTTGGTAGTCTGTGAAATATGGTCTCTGTATTAGTGAGGGTTTTTGAGGGAAACTGAACCAATAGGAAATATCTATAAATAATGTGAGATTTTATAAAATTGTCTCATATGACCATGGCAGTGAACAAGTCCAAATTCTGTGGGGGCAGGTTGTAAACTAGGGTCTTCTTCATCAGAAGGTCCTTGAAGAGTTCCCCAGGAGATGCTGGCTATCTGAAGTAGAGACGGGAATTCTCTCTCTGAATGCTGAAATCACTTCCCCTTTTAAAGCCTTCTACTGATTAGAGAAGATATTATTCACTGCTGATAGCAATCTCCTCAGCTGATTGTAGATGTAACCAGCCATCTGTGCAATCAACTCACTGATGATTAAAGTCCATGAAATGCCCTTGTATTAAAATTATCCCAGTGCTTGCTTGACCAAACCACTGGGCACCATTACCTGGCTGAGTTGACACATTAGCCTAACTAATCATAGTCCCCATACTAGCAGCTTGAGCACCATTTGGGAAAGTCTTAGAAATGTGATTTCCTGGACTCCATCCCAGATATAATGAACCTCTAAGAGTAGAGACCAGTGATCTGTGTTGTATCAAATCCTGCAGGTGATTCTAGCACTAACTAAAGTTTGAGAATGAATGCTTTAGGAGATCAATCAATTAAACCCTTCTTTCTGAAGGACTTCTTAGAGTCTCACGATGTTAATGTGTACTGAGAATTCTTAAAATTAAAAGTTTTCCCAAACATGTTTAACCACAGAACTTTGTTTCATAAATATCTCTTCAGATTTTTATTATATGAAATATTCCTAATAAAACAGTGCTTCACAGCATATTTGAACTGGGGCACAGTTCTAAATTACTCCTAATAATATTTCTGTTTCATTAATTAAGGAAGAGTCATATAATTCAAAAGCACATGAAGAAACCAGGTTTTTACCTTTCAAAAGCAAATATTTTCTATATTGAATGGATGAGTTAGTTCTTTGAGGTAACTATTGTTAAAGACTACTTGCTTAAAATTCCTAAAATATGCCAAACTATGCTTTCTTTTCCTTTTTTTTTGTATTCTTCATTTTGTACATTGCTTGACAGATACGGTTATCATCAAGATCAAAGTAGATTTTTAATTAAAGAATTAGGGATAAAACAGTTATTTGAAATCCCCAGGTAATCCAAAGCTTTATTTTAAATAGCTACAACTAAGCACATAGCTACACCACATTCTTGATTAAGTCATTGATAATCTAGAAACTGAAATGTGAATCTACTGCTCTTGCATACATCCTCACAGTGTCAATGCCTATGAGACCTAATCTGTTGCAGTTTGTCTGTATTCCAGGTTTTAAGTAAGGGGATCTTTCAATATTTGCTCTAAATGGGATTCTTGAAAGCCCTTGATTTTAACTGCTATGTCATTTAATTTGAACTGGGAACTGAATGAGCCTCTATCTGAAATCAGTTATGAAATTAGCACATATCCTTGTACAGTCCTTGATGGCGATTTTCGCACAATTTATGATCTCTGAAAATTCACAGTTCTATTTACATTTAAAACAGTTTGCACCACTTGTACAACTGGGAACAAATGAAGATGGTAATTCAAATGAGAAATGAGTTGAAATGTTAATCATCTATCCAGAGAGAAAAACGAAAACAATTCATCATTTCACTTTTAAGTAGATAAATTGACATTTCACCATCTTCATTACCATCACAACTTAGACTTTTGATTGCTTGTAATACGCTAAATTCAAGGTAAGCAGATTAAATTAACTAAATTAGAGTAAGACCCCTTCTAGGAATCTATCTATAGATATACTTCCACCTATTAAACATGTTATGTAATGTATATAAATAGCAAAAGATTGGAAGCAACTTAAACGGTCATCAAAAGGAGACTGGTTAAATAAAAACTGATATATGTACATGATAAAACATTATTATGGAAAGAAAAAATTTAGTGCTCATATTCTTAAAGTAAAACTTCACTAGAAATGTTACCTAAAGCAACAAACTTCAAATCACAGCCTGGGATAATGCACCTTCAAATGATGGAAAATGGCTCATACAAAAAGTGTTTCAGTACTGTTTCTCAGACATTAACTTTGAATGTAGATATTCAGAGATTTAGATATTAAAGCAACAAAGGCTCTTTTAAAGGTCATTCATCTCAAGGCACTCTATTAGTGATAGCAGGAGATGCTTTATTGAAAAGAGCACTTGGTTGGGGTTAAGAAATGCTCCATTCTGGTCACAAGTTGCCAAGATTTGGTGCAAGTCATTGAATTTCTTTGAGCTGCATTTGCCTTGTTAGTAAAATCATGCGGTTGAGTCAGATAATCTCCAAGAAACTATTGCTATGAAAAATTCTATAATTTCTTATATCAATGCCACCTAAACTGTTTTCATTAATATATATATGGGAGATCATGTCATTAACAATCTGAGAAAGTTTTGAAAAACTTTCTGGAGAATCAGACAAATATTTTACAGCAATCTATGTTTACCTCAACCTCCTCTGAGTGGTGGGGAAACTCCATGTTTACCAGTGGGTACAACTGCACAGGTATTCTAAAATAGCAAACCTAGATCCAATTTATAACAGAAGAATGGATGATGTGGAGAGGACAGAAGATTTAGGGGGAATATTAATGGCCCAAAAAAGACTTTAGGTTGGTTCTACCACCCCCTTTATTCATTTTATCTAACATTGTTTCTCCTTATGAAATTTTGGTTATAAAATAGGTAATTGAAAAACGTCAGAGAAATAAGTGTTAATCCAATGGGTAGCAATTATCTCAACTAAAAATTCACCAGACAATTGATATTTATGCCATTGCAAGTAAATTATTTGCAACCCTCACATAATTTTTAAGGCACTTGCCCATCACATGAAGGGGCTTCTAGTGAGGGATAATTTCTACTGATTTTTGGTGATTTAAATAGTGTTGGATGGATCAAATGGCTAACAGAATAATTATTCTCTTCCAAAAACTTTTGAAGACAGGATTTTCAAGGCAGAATTTATTGGGCATTTAATCTAAAATAAACTGTCAGGATTATCATCCCTTCCTGTATAATAGCAACAAAGGCACTAAATCCATTATATAAATGCATTAAAGGGATTCTGAGAAGCCACATGCAGTTAAGATGCTACCACTTTCCTACATAATGGTATTCAGTTTAAGTGGAAGAGTAACAGTGACAAAACACTACTGTCTTACAATGCTCTATAACACCCATACAAAAGCTTCCAGAAAATAGCTCGTTGACTTAAGAAACCTTTTTGAAAGAAGCCAAGTTTGGCAGCCTTATTAAATCATTTTATTTTTGATATCTTTATATTTTTATGAATGCAACACCTTTCTTCTCAGGACCTCAAACACATTTCATTGAGTAATTTATCTGAGAGCTATGATCACTTTTGTTCAAATCAGAGATCTAGCTAAGAACATAAATATATATATGGCATGAACTAGAATATATGTGTAGAACTGGCAAGGGGGTTCACTAAATTATGTATTACTGATATGGTCATAGAGTGTCTAAAGAGAATATTAGTCTATATTCAATCATAATATGTTACACTGGCGTTCCAATAGCTGCAAGACTTATCAAATAAAAGTGGACATTATCCAATTAAATTAGAATTTTCAATTACAGCAATTTTTTTTAGTATAAATATGTCTGACATACTGCACGGTGCACCCTTATATTTAAAAAATTATTTGTTGTTTATCTGAAACTCAAATCTACTTGGATTTCTTTTATTTTATCTGGTAACCCCAGCACTGGCCCTGAATGAAATACACCTCACCATATTCACACATTTGTGTCATCCCCAGCCCTTGGGCTGGGTCTATCACTTGGTAAGACCAAAAGAGTGCTAGAAGTGATAGGTTGCCTTAAAGATAACTTCTGTGGTCTTTGGGTGCTACATTGCCAAGCAAGAAATCCAGCTCCCCCACTACACTACATGGAAGAGAACTGGTGAAATTAGGTGACTGCCAACTGAGGGCCTAACATATTACCCCACTTGAATTGCTCCAGCCAGCCTCTTCTGTCAGAGCCCTTGAGCCATCCTGACTGAAGCACCAGACGTGAGGGAAACGCCATCTTGGATATTCTGGCTGCCATAAATATCATGAGGAGCAGAGTCATCATACCTGCATTGCCTGTTCAATTCTTGACCCATGGAATTGTGAGAAATCATAAAATATTTGTTTCAAGTGTCTAATTTGGAGTACACATTATGCAAACACAAGAGATTACCAAGAACTTTTGATAATGCAGTTGCCAGCCTGGTCTCTACCAGTTATCATTACAGTTCCCCTGAAAAAGACATCTGACAGAGCTTATAAAAGTGAGGAGGAGAATATTGACATGAATCACAGATCTATCAAAAGGATTAACAAATTCACTTGTGTAATGTTTTTGAGAAAATAGTTGTACCCATTCTAAGTAGAAATATGAGAAGGCTTTGCTAAACCAAGGGTAAGTTGAATTAAATACTTAAAATGAGGAATTTCAACACTAGAGGGGTAAGTCTGAGCATCAACATCAAGCATAGAATACTCAAGATTTTTCTCCTCTTTTTTTCCTTTCCTTCCCTTTTCTCTTTTTTCTTCTTTTCTCTTCTCTCTTTTTTTTTCTTTTCTTTTCTGCTTTGTATTGTTAACATCTCTTTCATTAACTTCCTGGAGCTTAAGTTTGAATAAGATTTTGTTGTAGATTCTGTAGTTATAATTTTGCTACAAATAATTTCTAAAAACAGGTGATTTTAACTTTGCCTCTAACACAAGGGAGAAAACTACTGGAAAATAGACTTGCACAGCATGCTTTTCTACTAGGAAGAGAAAAAGAATTCCTTAGAGATTTTCCAAACGAAACATATTTGTACACTATATACTTGATGAAAACTTGTACAAATAAGCCTGAAAATTGATATTTTTAGGGAGATTACCCTTAACCTACATAAACCAAAAGATAACCAGGATTTAATTAGAATTGTGTTTGCCTGCAAGGATCAGAAACTTCAAATCAATTAAAAGTGGCTTAACAACATGCACTTTTGTTCTACCATGTAAGAAAATTCATGAGGCGAATAGTAAGAGATTAGAGTGGCTATTCCACAAAGCACTATTTTTTCTTTTTGGCTGCTCACACAGTTTACATATTCCTTTAAGCAATACCACTCTCACTCTCTATTCATCTTCATCATTACCATCTAGCAATATCTCACTCCCCCTACCCCCAAATCCCTGAGGACTTTGGTATCTGTCTTTTGGACTTCCTCCACATTCTTTTATGGGTTGTTTGGGGTATAAAACATCCACATGGTTGATCTATCTGAAACCTTAGTATCAAAACTTCTTAACCTTCTGCATTAAAACTATTTTTACCTTCACTGAACTTTATCCTCTTTCATAATAGCAGCACCTTTGACCTTGACATCATTCTGAAATGGAGTCTTAATCTTTAATGCCTATCCCCTACTTCTGGTCCCACAGCTTTTGCACATTCTCCCTCCCTACTCCAACATTAACAGAATCTCCAATATTTTCTCATCCCTCATCCATTACTACAGTTCTTACCCTTCCATTTTTAGCCCACAGTCTATGGGAGACAGGTATCACTTCAAACACCAAGCTAAAACTTTCAATCTTCTATTCCCAATCAATGTCAGCTGGGTACTCAGGGGCTTAGATAGATAGATAGATAGATAGATAGATAGATAGATAGATAGATAGATACATACATACATACATACATACATACATACATAGTTTCCTCTTTTTTTATTGGTATGTGACATACATAAACTCCCAATTCTATACTCCCTTCTGTCCCGCTCTTATTACCTTATCAGCTAACTTCAAGTATTATTCTCTAAAAATTGAGTGGCTTCATGTCTGAAATTTCTTAACTTCTTACCGAGTACTCATTTATGCATGTGCAATCACTTCTTCCTTTTCTTCTTTCTCGTGGAAAGTAGTCTTCCTGTCCATTCTAAGCCTAGATCCTCCCTGTCTTCTGTGTGCCACCCTTCCTGCATTCTCAGAGACCTCAGCACTGCGTATTTTGTCCTCTCTTCTCCCATACCTTCTCCAATGTTTTAAGATGCACCTCCCTTATGTTCATATACCCTGCTAACATCTTCTCTCTTATTTCCCTTCTATTCATAGGCAAGAGTCTGGGCACAGTGTAGCTTATACTAACTGCTTCAACTTTGCTCAAGCCTTTGAAATAAAGCTGGAATCCCAGCCTTTACTCCCCTTCTGTGATGGTTAGGCTATTCTGTCAACTCAGCCAGCTAATTTGCCCAGTTGTTTGGTCAAGCAAGCACTGGGCTAACTATAATACAATGGCATTTATGTAATTCAAAGTAAAGTCAAAGTCACCATTGACTTTACTGCAGTGGTAAATCATAGATAGCTTGTTAAAATTACATCAATCAGGGAGATCGCCATCAACAATGAGTGATGCTTAACCCAACCAGTTGAATGCCTTAAAAGGGGAAGTGATTCCAGCATTGAGAGAGAATTTCCCAGCTCGTCTTTGGACAGTCAACATCTCTCAGAACTCATCAAGAACCTTCATTGGACTTTCATTGCAGCCCCTGTTTGCAGCCTGCCAGCAGAACCTGAACTTGTGCATACCCACAGCTGCATGAGAGACCGTTATAGAATCAATATCAATAGATATCTCTTGTTGATTCTGTTTCCCTAGAGAACCCTGACTAATACATCTTCCAAGACACCAATAGACTCTTGATTGCTAAATCCAGGGAATACTGTTTGGTCCTTATCTTATTAGCCTTTGCAGTAGCATTTTACACAATTTGCCAGTCTTGCCTAAAAGAAACTCTCTCCTTATTTTATATTCATGGCACAATTTTCTTGCATATTCCCTTCCACTTCTCTGGCTGCCCCTTCTTAGACTCTGCAGAATGCCTTAAGTGGGATTATGTTCTAGATTTCTATTTTTAGCTTGCCTCTTCTCACTTTGTGAAATATCTCTGGTATCTCATCTATTCCCATAACTTCAATTGATATCAATATTCTGATAGCTCTCAAATCTGTTTCCAGACTCCAGATTTTACAAAAAGAATGGAAATGGATATATCATGCTTGTCCTTTTATCCATTTAGTACATAAACTTCCAGGGTAATAACAACACACAGCACCTGATACAAAGTTTGTATACAGGGCATCTTGCACAATGATAAGGCCTTGCTGAGAAGTAAACTTTTAAATATTTTTGGTTTGATTTTTGCCTGCTTGGTATGGAGGGTGGAGAAACAGAAGCAGTATGGATCAGATGTCTAATATTTTCAGAGTTGAGACAGCAAAATTTAGAATCTGTGGCTTCTACAACTTATAAAGCAATTCCAGTGTCCACTATAGTACCCTCTAAGCCCTGGTCTGCCATTTTATACAACTACTTAAAAGATAAAAGGTCAAAAGAAAACACTTACAGATGAATGAATTAATGTTAAGGTATTTCCACAAAAGAAGAACTGAATTCTGTGCTTGATATAGTTCATCACTTCAGAGTGAAACTTATTTCATCTCCTAAGGGAATATGCTAGGACTTCATCCACTTAATGTTCTTGTCTCTCAGTGAGTAAAACTTGCACACATAATTTCTCAGCATTTATAATACTACGGTGTGCCATGATTATACTTTTGTCTGTCCCTTCCATATTCTCCCTCTCATTCTCTCTCTCTCTCTCTCTCTCTCTCTCTCTCTCTCTCTCTCTCTCACACACACACACACACACACACACACACACACACACAGCTTACCATCCAGATAGAATATCTCAGTTTTTCTAGTCTGGGTTCCAAATGTTATAACTTATCATTTAAATATTTATATATAGAGAGTGCTTTATACATGTATGGAACACCATAACATAGAGTGTACACTATAGATTTTCTATCCTCCTTCAGAGAAATGGTTCAAATGTGTGCTGCCCTGTTTTCAAGTCCAGCATCCATGGCCGTGGTTGGCTGATTCAGGAATGGGCATCTGTCTGAAGTTACGCCAGTCAGATTACTTTCCTGGTCTTGCTAAATTTGGGACCAAGTAGAAAGTGTTTGAGTTCTTCTCTTGTAGAGAATATGTGAATCTGGAGTTGTTAGTGGCCCTTTTCCCCACTGTGTGGGAAAGGTTGGAGAAAATAAAGGCCATCTCTATAGAGAAGCAGAATAAAGGCTGTAGGGAGAGTTGTGGTGGATTTTAAGACCTGATTCTGATTGACCTTGAGGTTACCTCTCAGACTCCAATTCCTCCAGATTGATTACATAATTCAATATATTCTCCTATTTCTCTGAAGTAGTTTATACTAGCTTTCTGTCAATTGCACCAGAGTTTTGACTAAAATTATCTGCTGTGAGCTTAAAGCTGGATTTTTTTCATTTTTTAAAATTTACTACTTTATGCTTTTCATAAGAGGAAGTAAGTTCTTTGATTAGTTAAGAGAGCACTGAAGTTGGGGCATAGAATGTTATATTTATTCTGTGGCAGAGGAGGAAATCTCCCCTGCATATGCATACCTTAAACATGCTATCTCCCCTCCTCACTATTTCCTGTTATAACAAAATTAAAGTTTCATTCCCTCAGCTTAATGTCTTCTACATCTGTAATGAGGAAGACACTTAGGAATAAACTGTACAAGGTAACACTTTGCTAAGTGAGATGTTTACCTGCTCTTCCCATTCTGGATACCAGAATCTTGATGGCATTAGTAAACTGGAGTCTACTCAACTGAATAAACACAAAAGCAAGCAAACAAACAAAAAGCTGTCCATAACAGTCTCTGGGAAAGTTACACAAGTTTGGATTTTTGGATTCTTTAAAAACAACAAAATGATTCATTTAGTCCTTCTCATCCCTCATAGTAGAAATAGAATGGCACTCTTTACCACACCATAAATACAACATTTTGTACAGCAATAATCAAAACGGACACTCAGGACTGCTTTGATGCAAACATGCAATTCTTTTCATCTATGGATTGGTTGAAAAAAATGACCTTAGTCAGATAGAATGAGGACATTTTTATGTGGGCTCAGTCTCAATTTTTCATCTCTTTTGCTTCCCATCCTGGCATCCACCAGTTTTGGTCCAGTCTGCAATAGAAGGTTAGCATTGATAAAAATTGCAGGATATCCTCATTCTCTGTTGGTTCTATGGTTCTACCCTGAATGCAGAAAAATATATTAAATTGTGGCTGAGGAGGAAGAAGAATTAGTATGCTACTAATGCTACTGCCTCATTCATTACATGAGGAAGGGTTTCTTATCCCATTACTCTGTCCAGTGTCCCTTTACACATTCTCAGCTGCCTTTTATTTATTGCCACATGCCATAATGGCAGATACAGTTTGCTTTAACTTCTAAACCAACTTTTAGCTTAAAGGAACAAACTTTTAAAACTATTTCCCACTACCCAATAGTCAGGCAACAGATTAGCCAAAGACCACTGGATTTGAATTTCTTGAAAACTAGGAAAAAGTAAGCACTAACCTCATCAATCATTTGCTTTGGAAATTATTTTTGTTTCAAAATCTGACAAAGTAATTGACACTAATAACAGAGCTTTACCCTGAAGAAGCACAGGAACCATCCAAGACTGCTACTGACAAGGATGAGCTGTAGTGCTTCATGTCCATGCAACATCCTAGTATCGCCTCTCCTTCAGCTACTTACATTACATAAATGGGAGTGAGAATCTATGAGGCAGCTGTAAATTATTTGGGGGTAATTTATGGGATACATAAATTTAAATAACAATTTCTTTAAAATCCTAGTGGGGGAGGAGAACCAGCAAGATGGTGGCAGAGTAAGGCACTCCTAGAGTCAGCTCCTGCTACAGGGCAGTTAGCAAACACCCAGAGCTCTCTGGAGCTAGCTAAAGCACGTGTTTGGGGGCTCCAGGAGGCCAGAAGAGCATTCTGCAACATACTTGAAGGAGTGAAAGGAGGAGGCTGCCCATCTGCAGAGAAGACTCGTAAGTAGAGTGCTCCACACCCCAGAGGCCAGTGCCCATCCTCCACCGGAGACACAAGCCACCTAGGGACCTGTTCCATGGCTTGAATTGAAAGCTCCACTTCCCCAAAATGAGGAAGAAAGATACAGTTGGGCACCAATTACAGCTACTGATGAGTAAATTCAGTGGGCTAAAGTATAATCCTGAGAACAGCTGAAGTTTGAGCCTGTCTGAGTCAGAAAGAGGCTGGGAGTCGCCATCTTAACTCCGTTCCTGGCATGAAGGAAGCGAGGTGAACCCCAGTGCTGGTGGGGACCAGCTTCTTTCCATCCAGCTCATATTGCAGGTGTAGCCTAGGCCCCAGTGCCACCTCCAGAAGGGAGGAAGCTACAGGTACCCATGCCAGCCTCTCTGGGAAATTACCAGCCAAGCCCTGGACCCCGGTGATTATCCTACTCTGGTGGCAGGAGCCGCCCCAGGAGCTATTCTGTGGCTGGAATTGGAGGCTTCATTTCCCAAAAACAGGGTAGGAGGAGACGGTTGGCTGCTGATCTCAGCTACTGATAGGTAAACTTGGCTGGCTAAGCTATAACCCTGGGAACAGCTGGGGTGTGAACCAGCCTAAGTCAGAAAGAGGCCAGTGGCCGCCATTTTGACTCTACCCCCAGCCTGAGGGAAAGCAGGGCTGGCTGAAACTCTCAGTGTCGGCGGGAACCAGTTTCTTTCCCATAGATCAGCCTGCAGCCTTAGCCTCGGCTTCAGCCCTGCCTCTGGCAGGGAGGAGGCTGAGGAGCCCTGCACTAGCCTATATAGGTAACTGCAGGTAACTTTGGCTAGCATAGACTGATTTCAGAAGTCTACCAGGGCAACCAGCAGTTCCATCCCTGCCCCAAGCAGGGGAGAAAGGGATGTGAACCTTCATCAGTCGGTCTGGGCAACTACAGTCCATGGCTGCACTTAAATTATACCACACAGCTGTGACTCTGTCCCTATACCTGGCAAAGGAAAAAGTTGGAAGAAACTTCATTGGCCCCTGGTGCAATGAGGGCAGCTTGAGCCTCCACAGTTAACAGCATCAAATACATACTTGGCTCCTACTGTACGACCAGCAAGGGGAAAGGGTAGGAATCCCTAAACTAAAGAGAAAAACTGCACCCAGAATAAATATTCTAGTAAGCCAGATGCAAAGACACCAACAAAAAATGACAATCCACACCAAGAAACCTGAAGCTATGGTCCAGTTAAAAGAACAAGATAAGCCTCCAGATAGCATAAAGGAGTTGAGACAACTAATTATAGATTTTCAAACAAATCCCCTTAATATATTCAATGAGATGGATAAAGAGATTAAGGATATTAAGAAGATATTGGATGAGCACAAAGAAGAATTTGAAAGCATACATAGAAAAATAGCAGATATTATGGGAATGAGAGGTACAATAAATGAAATTTAAAAAGCATTGGAATCATATAATAGCAGATTTGAGGAGGCAGAAGAAAGGATTGGTGAACTTGAAGAAATGGCCTCTGAAGTGAACATACAAAAGAACAGATAAAGGAAAGAATGGAAAAAATTTAACAAGGTGTCAGGGAAAATAATGACAGTAAAAAGTGTGCAAACATATGTGTCATGGGAGTCCCAGAAGGAGAAGAGAAGGGAAAAAGGGCAGAAGGAATATTTGGAGAAATAATGGTAGAAAATTTCCCAACCCTATTGAAGGACATTGATACCCATGTCCAAGAAGCATACCATACGCCCATCCAAAAAAATCCAAATAGATCAACTTCAATACACTTATGAATCAGAATGTCAAATGCCAAAGACAAAGAGAGAATTCTGAAGCAGCAAGAGAAAAGCAATGCATAACATATAAGGGATACCCAATAAGATTAAGTGCTAATTTCTCACCAGAAACCATGGAAGCAAGAAGACAGTGGTCTGATATATTGAAGATATTATAAGAGGAAAACTTCCAGCCAAGAATCTTATATTCAGCAAGACTGTCTTTCAAAAATGAGGGCAAAATTAGAATATTCACAGATAAACAGAAAGTGAGAGAATTTCTAAGCAAAAGACCAGATTTTCAGGAAATACTAAAGGATGTGCTAGAGGCTGAAAAGAAAAGACAGGAGACAGGGGCCTGGAATAGAGTCTAGAAATGAAGATTATATTAATAAAGGTAACTAAAATTGTCAAAAGAATGGTGAAAATAAAATATGACAGTAAAACTCAAATGGTCAGGTATAAACTGAACCAACAATGTAAAGCACTTGTATTCAGAAAACTGCAACCCAATGTGAAAAGAAATAAAAAAAGACCTAATAACTGGAAAATATTCCATGCTCATTGATTGGAAAACTAAATATCATTAAGATGTCAATTCTACTCAAATCTATATACAGATTTAATGCAATCTCAATAAAAATTCCACCAGCATTAAAGAAAAAATTGAAAACATGATCATTAAATTTATTTGGAAGGGTAAGGAGTCCTGAATAGCCAGGAACATCATAAAAAGGAAAAGCAAACCTTCATTTCCAGACTTTAAATCATAATACCTACCTATAGTGGTAAAAAGCAGCATGGTACTGGCCTAAAGACAGACACATAGATCAATGGAACCAAATTCATGGTTCAGAAACAGACTCTCACTGGTATGGTTAAGTGATCTTTGACTAGCCTGTCAAACCCACACAGCTCAGGCAGGACAATCCATTCAACAAATGGTGCTGAAAGAATCCATAGCCGAAAGAAAGAAAGTGGACCCCTATCTCACACCTTATCCAAAAATTAACTCAAAATGGATCAAAAAGCTAAAAATAAAAGCAAGAACCATAAAACCTCTAGAAGAAATTATTGGAAAATATCTTCAAGACCTGGTGGTAGGTGGTGGATTCTTAAAGGAGATAAGAGGACTGAATGGACTACTGCTATTTAATGAATGTGAAAGTTTTCATTAGCTTTACTATAAAAGTATGGAAATGTATAGAATGGATGGTAACACACAGTAACAGTTAGTTTATAAATGCAGATATGACTAAAATGGTAGTCTAGTTATGTAAATGCCAACTGACAGAATGCTAGGGAATAATCTTGGAACTGGACAGCACAGTAAACCAAGAGGTGGATGAGAATCATGGTTGATGGTACAGATGCAAGAATGTCCTTTGTTAGCCAGAGTAAATGTATATCACTACTCAGGGTTTTGAGAATGTGGAGAAGCATGGGAGAAATACAGCTGGAGTGACCAATGGACTGTGGTTAACAGTAATAATATAATATTCTTGCATCTATGTGACACTGTACTGTGTTGATACTGAGGCAGTATGGAAAATGTGAGCCAAATGTACACTATGGACATGGTAACAATCAGATGATGTAATTTTATCTGTAGCAAATGACACACCACAATGTGGTGGGGTGTTTTCGGGAATTCTGCACATCTTCATGATTGTTTTATCAGTTTACAATTTCTGTCATAAAAAAATATATTGAAAAAATAATAATAGGGTGCATTGGGGGGAAAACACACCAAATGTAAGATAAGGACTATGATTAGTAGTAAGATTTTGACAATATTCTTTCATAATTGGTAACAAACATCTCATGACAATGCAAGTTGTTGTTGGTGGAGGGTTGATGTATGGGACCTCTATATGATGTTATGCATATTTGCTTTGTAAGCTCACAACTTTTACTATACACTTAATCGTTTATGTATGTTCATATATAAATGATATAAAGATAATAATAATGAGATTGGTTGGGAGAAAATACTTGCTTTAGTAGTAATATTTTGACAATGTTCCTTAATCATTAGTTAAAAGGTTTAACAACAATGCAAGTTATTGGTGGTAGGGTGAGATGTTATATATTTTTGTTTTGTAAGTTTACAACTATTATTATACACTTATTGTTATGTATGTTTATGTATGAGTGATATATTTCAATACATTTAAAAAATATTTTTTTTAAATCCTAATGGGGGCAGAATTCTAATTTTGGTATATTGTCTCTGTAAAACAGTTGCAGCATCAAAATACACTGCAATTAATTGTTTGGGTATGTGTGTATACATGTGTGTGTACTGTTTTATTTTTCTTTTGCCAAGAACAAACTAGGGACTATAAACAGTCTGCCTATCCATAATGTTTTGCCTTTAAAATGTGTTTTTCCATCACTAAAACCCTTTAGGCAATTAGGAATTGAGTTAGCATATGTGACAAAAGCAGTTAGGGAAATGCTTGCCAAACCTGAACTATATATATATAGAGATGAGAAAGACTAAAATAGCATATAATTTCATGCCAAAAGTACTTGGAGAATTAGCTGGAGAAATCATCCTTATATAGCCCATGAGAATTTCAACTGATAAAAATAAACATACTGGATTTTATCTGTTAAATTAAAAATAATGGCAAAAGAGTATATTAAGAGTCAAAAATAATTACCTCCCCTAACCCATGTATGTGGAGATCCTAAAGGATAAATCCAAAACAAAAATGGTGCAAAAGTATGTCTCAGTTCCCCAGCTATATCCCTCTAGTCCTGTCTTTCTGGGCCACTTCCTATAGGTCAGTAAAGCCTAGCTCACCATGAATAGCCTGCCTTTGCAGGTGCTGTTTCCCTTCCTACAATGCCAATCCTCATTTTTCTGAAGAGGCGTCTACTCAATTTTTTTATAGACCCATATTAATTAAGACCCAGTATTGCCTTCTCCAAAGTACAGCATGTAATTCCTATTTCTGAGGCTTTCTGAGCACTCTGCACGTATTTCTTGTGTTTAATTGAATCATTAAGCATTTGCCTGCCTACTGTGTGACTGACCTTGCCTTAAACGTGAGTAACGTATACACAGGCATTGATGGGGTCCCACTCTCAAAGCCGTGTCACACAGCACTATACTGACTTGCTGCTGCAGATCTTATTAATTTCTGTTTCCTAGTTCCAAATACTGTGTTTGGCACAGAACAGATACTTGATAGAAAGTTATTTCAGTGATATATGCAACAAAAACTTACTTAAATGGATATGATTGTTTATAGTTTTATTGTTAACATTTAGTACCGATATTCATAAGTATATCTGCACAAGTACTAAGGTATTGGATTATAGAGTATTTTCCCACATCCTGTTGCATTTGATATATAATATAAGGTACATGTACTTTTTGAAGTCTGAAAAATTCTCAATTCTCAAAAGCATCTCTTTTCAAGGATTTTGAACAAGGGAATGTAGACTTTAATTAATCTTTAAAATACCAAAATTTCCACTCTTACATTCACAAAAAAATGTCATTCCAAACTTTCTTATGCATCAGCAACTTTGTAGTAATAGTTGTAGTAGTAGAGGTAACCTGTAGAGCCATTTCTGCATTTATCTAACTCCTTTTTTAAGAGTTCATTATCCTCATTCTATATAAGTTGCTTACAGTATAGAACCATTAAAGTTCATGCTTGATTTTGTCCCTGGATATTTTATTCTAAGTATTTAACTACATAGTAATAAGAATAGGACTCAGTTTATTTCCTCTGCCCTATTCCTAAAAGCTTTATTCAAAATATTTATCAACGGGTATTGCATGCTCTTCAGTCAATCCAACAGAAATGATAATGCTGAAGCAGAGTTTGGGAGTTCCCCTCTGTGGCAGCCATTGCTTCTGGGTGTTCCACGGGACCCTGAGCGGGGAACCAGGGCACCAGAGCAGTGAGGGATGGAGGCTCCAAGCAATAAGAATCTGCTAACCATGGGTGTATTTCCATATTTTGACTACTACTTCAGCCATGGTGGTGTTTGTAGGCCAAAATTAACCCCACCTAGAGGTATATTATCTGTAGTCTCCAAAACCAAGCCACTGATTTTATTGCTTTTAAACATGACTCAAAGTCTAGTTTGTAGGGATATTCAATACAGGCCATTGTGAGGTCAAACCTTCAGGAATAATTACTCAACTTCTGTTAAATCTCTTCCCCCACTTTTATGGAAGGGAAGGTGGAGCAGGGCCAGGTCCTTTTACTGAACTCTATAAGAACAAACTAGAATGAGATTCACTCAGACTTATGATGGCTTCTCCAAAAAGAACTTGCTGTGCAAACTAAATTCAGTGAGAGGATACCACATAATATGCAATATTTCAGAAATATAAGGTAACTCTATCCTCGGAGGTTTACTATTAAGAAAACAAAAAATCTAGCTTTATTAAGGCATATTCAGTATGTATATATGATTTTTCATACTTCATGTATGTTACAGTAAATAAAATTTGATGTCAAAATTTCTCCAAAGGGGAAAAAGTGAAATCTTCTTTTCTACTGCCTTAAGAGGCCATCACCACTAAAATGAACTTAACGTCCAGTCCTATAATGACTGAGTTTCCTTTATGTTGAATTTTTTGCTAAGTCCTGCTACCTGTTCTAACTGAACTGATAAACTAAAGACGTCCTGACTTCTATTGCATTTCATGCATATGATAAACTGGGTTTTTTTCTTTCTTGGAGGATGAGTAGTGATGCATTTGTAAAACAGTGTCCTCCTTTCCTATGGCCTTTAATGCATTGTAGGAAATGGGAAACCATAAAGAATTGTAGCAGGAGAAACAACTCAAAATCTATATAGCCTGGGAAATGTAGCCTTTGCTATAATAACATGAGGAAAAATTGGGCACAAGTTTATTTTCTGACTCCTGCTAGTTAGATTTGGCTTTTATTCCAAACTTACATGAGGCTGGTGGCAAATCACAGAATGCTTATGTAAGCCAAATGTGTTTTGGGAAAGCAAGTCAGGGATAAAGTGGAAATTGGAGCTGACACATTGTACAACCCTTGCTTTGTTCCGTAATTTAGGGTTGCAGAGGCTTACAAAAATGTGGGCCTGTAGTTAATGATTAAGTCAGCTCGTTTTCACCAACCTTCTATTTTTCTGGGTTTCTTTCAAGAGAAAAAAAACGGCTTGATGGAAATTTGACAGGTCTCTGGCAGAAAAGTGTTGTTCTAAATTAAGAACAAATCTACTAACAAATTTTTCTACTACATTTTTCAGTAAACCATTGTTTCCTGTTTTGAGACATTGCTTACCTTTATTTTTTAATACTCTGTTGTGGTAATCATCTCCTGCTATTGTACCAATAAGCCTCTTTTCTCTGAAGAAAATAAAACACAGTGGCTTTGATATGCCTTTCAGCAAGGGGATGTAAGTTGAATCTTTGGGCCTGAGTACATCCTTGAGAGCATCTATGAGCCATAAAAAGCAAGGCACAATGTGTGGTTTATGCTGTCCTTCCTCAGATAATCCTCTTTGGAAAAGAAGAGATTTACTCAGAAACAGCAAGCTGTATTAGTCACAGGGCAGCAGAACAGTGGGTCTCATTTTCTCTCAAAGCCTGGACTAATCCTTTCCCAGAAGAGGACAGCAATGGATGATCATGGGTTTGAATTTTCAAATAGGACGTAACACGAAAGGTGGCATTTATTAAAAACAGCTGTGGCCTTAGTACTTTATAATAAACAAGATGTCTGAACGTTTTTGGATTGGAATGATTTCAAGGATGTCTCAATGGCAGCTTCACCCAAGTGGCTTTAAATCCTGTCATAACCAACCACAGGCTGTATGATGTTGGCTAAGTCTTCTAGAAAATCCCTAGAGGTATTGAAAGAGATCACATAAGCCAATGGACATTTTTTTTTTTAATTGAAAAAGAAGTGGAAGCCCTTTCTATTTTTTTAATTAGAGAAGTTATGGGCTTAAAAAACAATCATGCATAATGTGCAGAATTCCTGTACATCACTCCTCCACCAAAACTTTACATTGTTGTGGAACATTTGTTACAGATTATGAAAGAACACAATCAGAATATTACCACTAACTATGGTCCATAGCATATACTTGGTATATTTTTTCCACATAACTCCTATTGTTAACACTATGTATTAGTGTTGTACTTTTTGTTATAGTCCATGAGAGAATGCGCTCATATTTGTACTGTTCACCACAGTCCATCTTCCTCCACGTGGTTCACTGTGTTATGCAGTTCCATGCCTTGTGCTTTCTATCCAAAGTGTATACTCAGTGGTTCTCACTTTCATCACAGAATTCTGCAGTTATTGCCCCAGTAAATCTTTGAACATTTTCCTTAATCCAAAAGAAAAAATCTCATAACTCCTCCCCCCCCCACCCCCGCCATTTCTTTTTAGGAAGTACTGGGAATTGAACCCAGGACATTGTACATGTGAAGCGGGTGCTCAACCACTGTGCTATACCCACTCCCCACTCGCCTATTATTTACCTTTAGTATTGATATAGTACCTTCTTTGACATTGATGCAAGAATATTACAATACTCCTATTAACTATAGTCTATAAGTTACATTAGTTGTATTTTTCCTTTCCACCTTATACTAGTAACATACATTTGTTCTAGCTCATAGAAGAACATTCTTATATTTGTGTTATTAACCATAATCCTCATCCACCTCTGGATTCACTATGTTATTCAGTCCCTACATTATTTTCTAGCTTCCTCTCAACTGACATTTACATTCCTAGACTACCCCTCTCAGCCACAATCCCATTTATAAACCAGCCATGTTAGTTAATACTCACCATAATGTGTTACCATCAGCTTTATCCATTTCCACATTAACAGGCAAGTTAACTGAAAATTCTATATACACTAAGCATCAGAGCCCCTTTTCAGTCCTTATCCTATCTCCTAGTAACTTATAGTATAGGTTTTAACTCCTTGTGTCTGGGGCAGGGATGGAGCCACAGGTACGGGCAGCAAACTAACCATGTGAGTAAAAACTGACTGCAGTTGCCCAGGTAGACTGATGAAGCACTGGTCCCCCTCTTCCCCTGTCGGAGATGGGAATTGAGCCATCGGTGTGCCCAGCAATTTAGTTCACGCAGGCCAAAAGTGACTGCAGTTGCCTAGAGAGGCTGCTGCAGACCTCACCCCACCACCATGCTCCCTGCTGGAGGTGGGGCTGGAGCCTAGGCTAGAGCTACAATTGAATCTGGAGGAAAGAAACCAGTTCATACAGTCACTGTGATTTTCAATCAGTCCTGCTTCCCCTTATGGCAGGGCTGCAGTCAAAATGGCAGCTACTGACCTTTTCAAACAGGTTCAAACTTTAGCTGTTCTTAGGACTGGATTTAGCCAGCTGAATTTACTAGCCAGTAGCTGAAATTGGTGCCCAGCTGTCTCTTCCTCCCCCATTTTTGGGAAATGGAGCTTGTAACTCTGGCCAGGGAATAGCTACTGAAGCAGTTGGTGCTACCAGTGAAGTATGGGTACCGGCCTCTGTGGTGCCTAGTGCTCTGCTCATGAATCTTCATTGCAGGTGGGAAGTCTCCTCCTTCTGTTCTTCCAAGGAAGTTGCAGGTTGCTCTTTTGGTCTCCTGGGCACCCCAAACAGGTGATTTAGGTACCTCCGCCTGATTATTAACTGCCCTGTAGGATGAGCTGACTCTTAGAGCTCCTTAATCTGCTGCCATCTTGCCCCCTCCTCCAAAAATGACTTTTTAAAGCAAGTTCATGAAACAAAGACCTTCCATTGCCCCAGTGATGTCACAGACCTGGGAATCCTAAGGAAGTAGGATGAGACTACCTTAATAGACCAGGAAAGGAAGAACATGCAAGGGTTAGATTGGTGTACAAACCTTTCACCCATCCTGGTCCTCAACACATCGGTACCATAGTATCTATGGCCTAAACCACCAGCTTGCCTTCTTAATTCCCTAAAACATAGACCTCATTTGGGACAAACAGTGGAAAGAAAGAAAGAAAAATTGTAGAGGAAAGGGCAGGGATGTCTGGACTAGAAATAGGCAGGAGCTGAGTGACTGGACATGGGGAAGTATTGCAGAAGTCTCTATCTTCTCTTTGGTAAATTTGTACAGCAGCTGAGGTGTTTCATCTTTTCTGTTACAGTTTGCTTCTTGGCTCTTAATTCATCTTCAAGGGGCTTCATAGTTAAGATTAAAAACTAAATGTTTACTACCTTATTGCATTCTGAAAGTTATATAGGCCAATGTAGAATTCCTTAGGCTTTCAAAGTTCATATTGGGATCTTTAAGTTAATGACCATTTAAATAGTAGGTCCATGAAATACCAAGTAAAAAAAAGTCTTTAACTATTGTGAAATATATCATAATACTAAAAATATATAAAACTTGCATGAAAACCTGAAAGAATAATAAAAACATTCATCTGTGTCCACCAGCCAAGTAGGAAGAAATAAAATATTCCTATAACCTGAGAAGCCTCCAATAGGTTCCTCTTTCATTATATATTACTTCCCTTTACACACCAATGTGATGACTCTCCAGAAATTTGTCTTATTCATTCCTTTGCTTTTCTGAAAAAATTCTCACTACATATGTATGTTTCCTTAGACAATATATTGTCTTATTTTGACTGCTTTTGAATTGCATGTAAATGGAACCACACTTTATTATTCCCTTGAGACTTATTTTCAGTTGAGAGTTTCACTAGTCAATATATGGGAGCTTCTATTGCCTAACATCCTTGCCAACCCACAATATAATCTCACGTTTAAAGTTTTATCAGTTGAGTGCATCTCATTGTAGTTTAGGCAATTTCCTGACTATTAATGAGGTTAAGCATTATTTTATATGCATATTGAGTTTCCTTTTCTTCTTCAATTCTGTGGCAGTTTGAAGTTCAGTGGACCCCAGAAAATCCTGTTCTTAAAAGCTAATCCATTCCTGTAGGTGTAAATCTATTGTAGGTGAGACCTATTTATTAAATTACTTCAGTTAGGGGCCTTTGATTAGATTGTGTGACCCAGGGTGGTTCTTAATCCTTTTACTGGAGTCCTTTATAAACAGAGGAATAAAAAGCTGCAGACAGAGGAAAGAGCTACAGAGACAGGGAGGAACCCAGAAGCTGAGAGTAAGCCAATTCAGCCAGAAGCTGAAAGCCAAAAGGGGAGGGGAAAGACATAGACATGCCATGTGCCTGAAAATCCACAGTTGCAGCCCCAGTAGAAGGCATCACTTGATGATGACTTTATTTGGACACTTTCACAGCCTCAGAACTCAAATCCTTTAGCCTAATAAATCCCCATTTTAAAAGCCAACCAATTTCTGGTATATTGCTCCCAGCAGCTTTTAGCAAACTGAAACAAATTGGTACCAGTATAGTGAGGTGCATGCTGCTATACAAACACCAAAAGTGTTGCAACTGTTTTAAAAATGGGTAAGGGGAAGATTCTGGAAGAAGTGTGAAATACTTGATAGGAAAGGCCTAGATTGCATTGAAGAGACTGTTGACAGCAATATGGATGCTAAAGATTCTTCGATGAGGCCTTAGACAGCAGTGATGAATGTGCCTTTGCAAACTGGAAGGAAGGTGATCCTTGTTTTAAAGTGGCAGAGAACTTTGCAAAATTGACTCCTGATGTAAGATGGAGTGCGGAATTTGAAAGTAACAAGCTTGGATATTTAGCTGAGCATATTTTCAAACTAAATGTGGAAAGTACAGCCTGTCTTCTCCTTGCAGCTTATAGTAAGATATGAGAGGAAAAGAAAAAGCTGTAAACTGAACTCCTGGGTACAAAGAAACCAGAATTGATGGTTTGGGAAGTTCCCAGCTTCTAGAAAGTGAGTTCCCAGAGAATAGTGTCCCATGTGAGGACATAACTGAACTTGGAAGCAGCCAGTCATTTTAGTGTAAGTCAGCATTGGATTCCAGTTATCCAGGAAGGATCTGTTAAAAGTCTTACTTGCACGTGGGACTCCCTTATGCGGGGACACCCCTGTATGGCACGGCACTGCTTGCCGGCGCAGCCCCATAAGGAGAATCGCCCAGTGTGAAAGAAAGTGCAGCCTGCCCAGGAATGGCGCCGCCCACATGGAGAGCTGACACAACAAGATGATGCAACATAAAGAGACACAGATTCGCATGCCGCTGACAACAGAAGCGGACAAAGAAGAAAACACAGCAAATAGACACAGAGAACAGACAACCGGGGAGGGGAGAAGGGGAGAGAAATAAATAAATAAATCTTTTTAAAAAAAGTCTTAGTTGCCTTATCCACAATCATGGTATTCCACACAGCATTGCCTGTGATCAAGGAACAACTTCACAGCAAATGATGTGCAGTAATGGGCACATGCTTATTGAATGCACTGGTCTTACAATGTTCTCCATTACTGAAGCAGCTGAATTGACAGAACAGTGGATTGGCCTTTTAAGATTCAATTTTGGTACCGACTAGGTGTCAATATACCTTAAAGGGCTGGGGTAATGTTCTCCAAGAGGCTGTGTATGCTTTAAATCAGTATCTACTATATGGTGCTCTTTCCCATAGCCAAGATTCAAGGGTCCAGGAACCAAGGGGTAGAGATGGGAATAGCACCACTTACTATTACCCCTAGTGATTCATTAGGAAAATTTTTGCTTTCTGTCCCTGCAAACTTCAGCTCTGCTGGTCTATAGGTTTTAGTTCCAAACTAAAGAGGATTTCCACCAGGGAACACAATGATTCCATTGAACCAGAAGTTAAGATTGCCATCTTGTCACTTTGGGCTCCTCAGGACTCTGAATCAATAGACAAAGAAGAGAATTAATATACTGTCTGGGGTGACTGATCCTTACAATCAAGGTGAAAGAGGACCCTGCAACTACACAATGGAGGTAAGGAAGACATTGCCTGGAATATAGGAGATCCCCTATGGTGTATCTTAGTCGATGGAAAAGTGAAACAACCCAATCCAGGCAGGACTACTAATGGCCTGGTTACCTGGATGTCTATGTGGAGCCACATGGGTATAAAGTGAGAAAAAAACCTGTTTTGTGTTTGATAGCAGTTAGCATATGCTGACTGATGCAACTTCCTACCAAAACCTACAGGATATTCCCGAAGCTTTCTTTGAAGAATATGTATCTCTTCAAATGCATTCTTTATTTTAAAAAGACCACAATAAAGAAATTTTATTTTCATCTTACAAAGTTAGGGGAAAATTATCTATAAAATAAACCAAAAAAAAAAATTCAGAAAGGCCAGTATTAACTCTTAACCCTGTTCCTTACTGGATTTGTGAACTTGGGAAGCTTTCACAGTCTCTGAGATCTTTTTATTTTTTAGCTATTCATTGTATCTAATAGTAAATATACAATAGAGTTTGGAAGGATTAAATTTGGATAGGCTTGTAAATGGTACTCAATATGCATATATTATTAATAAAAATAGCTAATGAAAAGTATTAACCTCAGTATTTTATCTTATCATTATTATTAAGAATACATTATCATCCAAGTTCAGGATTTATACATCATGTTTCTTATCTCTCATAGAGTTAAAAATATAAAATATAATATTTGGGAAGCGGACTTAGTTCAACAGATAGAGCGTCCACCTACCACATGGCAGGTCCACAGTTCAAACCCAGGACCTCCTTGACCTTTATGGAGCTGGCCCATGTGCAGTGCTGATGCGTGTAAGGAGCACCCTGCCATGCAGGGGTGGCCCCCACATAGGGGATCCCCATGCACAAGGAGTGTGCCCCGTAAGGAGAGCTGCCCAGCACGAAAGGAAATCCAGTCTGCCCAGGAGTGGCACCACACACACGGAGAGCTGATGCAGCAAACAGAAAGAGACACAGATTCCCAGGCTGCTGACAAGAATAGAAGTGGAATAGAAGAACACACAGTGAATGGACACAGAGAACAGACAACTGTGGGGGGGGGGGGGGTGGCGAAGGGGAGAGAAATAAATAAATAAATCTTAAAAATAAATGTGTATAATATTTTACATGGGCATAACTCATTTAAAAATATGTAAGTCATTAAACAATACAGAGTCAAAGTAGAAAACCTCAAAGGTTTATTTAGTATTGAAAAATTTTTGTCTGGTTCTCATTTGTTATTATTATTATCGGAAATGAAATGCTCTAATAATGATTGAAGTGATTGAAGTGATGAATGTACAAAGGTGATTATACTAAATACCATTGATTGTACTCTTTGATTTTACTTAGAGACTAAGTATGGTTTAAGGTAATGGTCGAGTTGACAAGAGGTGGACTGTGACAGCTAGGCTGTTATGTCAACTTGGCCAGGTAATTGTGCCCAGTTGTTTGGTCAGGCAAGCACTGGGCTAACTGTAATACAAGGGCATTTATGGACTTTAGTCACCATTGACTTTACTGCAGTGGTAAATCATATATAGCTGGTTATAATTACATCAATCAGGGAGAGCGCCATCAGCAATGAGTGATGCTTAACCCAACCAGTTGAATGCCTTAAAAGGGGAAGTGATTCGAGCATTGAGAGAGAATTTCCCAGCTCGTCTTTGGACAGTCAACATCTCCCAGAACTCATCAAGAACCTTCACTGGACTTTCATTGGAGCTCCTGGTTGCAGCCTGCCTGCGGAACCTGAACTTCTGCATCTCCACGGCTGCGTAAGAGACTCATAGAATCACATACTATTGACAGATATCTCTTACTGATTCTGTTTCCCTAGAGAACCCTGACTAATACAGCTAAAATTTTTAATTAACAAAGACCCATATATGATATACAGTATATATATCAGATTTCTCAGAACTCTGAATTCAGTCAAAATTCAAGTAAAAAGACCCAGAGTGAGAGAGAGAGAGAACACCAACAAACACTGATTAACAAGTCTTTCTGGCAACACCTCCTGGACCAGATGGCATTGTCAACAGAAGGCATTTGAGGAGACTTGTTGCTAAGCATTGCCAACAAGTCAGTGCCTTATGAAAAAAAAAAGCTCTTGTAACAGAGTCTGTGCTGGGATGTCATGAACAATTCATGGAAGTACTTCAAAATATCCTCCAATATACTATAGCTCTGGGTAAATCTGTATTTGTGAGAGTTACTGTCTTACTATCTCTGTTCAATAATTATCTTTGTATTCTACCAATTTGTTTTATACTTTTCTTTTAGTATTGGCTTTTCAGCATTCCCTAATTTATTTTTAGAAATATGGAACGTTCCATGAGCCTGAAAGGATAAATATTGTTTCATTATTGTTTTGCTATGTCTGTGAAGATTAGCTTTGCACATATTACAATAACAATTAGAATATGTACTTATTGACAATAACTAAAAATTATTTTAAATATTGGAAAAAATACATAACCATACAATCTCCTCTAGTTTTTCCTAATGGATACCTGATTAATAGTCCATACTGGACTCTTTTTCCACTTTTTCACATTCTTTCGCTCTACTCAGTTTGATCAGAGAAAGTCAATACTTTTAGAAGGAAGACTCTGAATAGGTCAAAAGATAAAGCTCTCCAAAGGATCCGACATCCTTTTGCCACAATAGTTAGTTATCATAACCCTCCTTTCTATGTACTCCTGACAAACACTTTGTCAAATGTTGACACATTTAACTTAAACTTAGTCTTTAACTAACCATGGTGCCACTCCTTTGCAATTTTGTATGTTCTTATGCTGCATCAATAAGTAATTAGCTATTAGGCTTACTAAGTGTGAGATGTTGTTCTAAAAATTGTGGGAGTCATAGATAAGCAAAAAATGGTCCTTCCTCCCTTGCCCCACAAGGTCCTCAATTTTGTTGAAAAGAGAAATATATATATCCATTAAAAAAAAAAAAGGCTCTTCTTGAGTAGTTTGCATATGCTATTTCCTCTGCCTGGAACACTCCCCTCATGCCACAGCCTGCATCTTCACCTGGCTGACTCCTCTCCTCTTAGATTCCAACTTAAACTTACTGCCTTTCCTGATCCTTCAGACTCTCTGAGAACCCTCTGCTCTGCTCTTCTATAACACCCTGCACTTTCCCTTTTACTATCAGGCTTGACTGCCATTAGTTGCTTTTTGTCTACTCCCCTACTAGAATGTAAGCGTGTGAGAGCAGGAACCTTGTTTGTTTGATTTACCAATATAGCTTCTAAGCTCAGAAGAAAACTAACCAATATGTGTTGAGTAAATGAATAAGAGTAATATAAGATAAACTTTTGAAGAATGATAATTTTTTTAAAAAGTTTTATTGGCATTCCAGGAAGGAAAGAGAGGGCATTAGGTGTTCAGGAAAGACTTCATACAATGGAGTAGGAGCTGGAGTTTTTCATAGCAACAAAAACTAAGATACAAAGCGGCATCTATTAATGATGATAAAAACTGTGATTGGATTGTGAATTGACAATAAGAAAATGTAAGGCTTGCCGTTCATTTCTGGCCTATGATTCATTTCTAGAATCAATCTCATTCTGGCTGACATATAACTTTCTGTCTATAGCAATAGCTCTAATTGATGGGTTCTGTGTGCAAAGCATCAAGCCAGACAAGAATAAAACAGCTTTTTAAAAAGGTGAAGGGCAATGGAAGACAACTTTCAGGTTTAATACTTTCAATCATCTTGATTATGAAACAATGGATATAAAAAATCAAAGGATTTTAAAAATATACATATATTCCTCCAGTTTTTAGTTGGGCATAAGGGGCTTATGGACTTGGCAGTGTGTACCATTTCTTATGGGATTTCCAACCAATTTTATAATGCTTCCTATTTAGAAAGTTATAGATCTAAGAATGATTTAAATGTAAAGAAATAGCATAATCTTTTGCTCCTGATCTCAATTTTTTTTAGCATCCCATTCAGTAGATCATATTCTTCCCTGGTATGTTCTTTCAATGGTGAGTTATATTACTTTCATTTACCCGAGAACCATGAAAAAAGTAACTGTGTTAAACAGATGGCAGTACCCAATATAAAATAAACTAGAATCAAAATGCTTTCATATAATTCTATTTTTACAGTTAGATTACCAGTAGTGATGAAACTATAATTTTAAAAATCTCCACTTTTAATCTGTAAGATACACTGATTTGGGGGCATTCCTATTTATAATATTAGACAGAGAGCAGAGAAAATTATTATTTTCTAATGTGAATACAGTAATGCTTGGTTGTTTGAATTGCAAAATGGTTAAAATCTGGACTGTCATAAGACTCAACAAACAACTAAATAGGCAATTTTCCATAAATAATGAGATTTTTAAAGTGCTGATCTCTGTTTAATAAACAGAAATCTGCAAATTCATATCTGAATTTGTTTACATCTGAGTAGTAAACTTGTTTACTCTGAATTGAGGGATTCATGATTGTTTTGACAAGGGCCTAAGTAAAGAGATTCTAGAGTCTACTAATAATTCATTTCATCATGGAGTTTCCTATAGTATGTATTTCTAAAGCTGACATTGAAAGAGATTTAAGAAGCAGCTGCAATTTTAAAAAAACAGTTCTTTACTTCTATATTTCTAACTAATCTCTAAAGTTATTGAAGGCCTTCACACTGGACCAGAATTGAGATGTTGGTAGTTGCAATCATAATTTTAGTATACATGGCCAGTTATTTTATTCAGACAAAATAGAGTCAATACCCTATTTCTCTCTTTTTCTTAACAAGAATAAACATCTTTGAAGGGTACTTAATTCTTTATTCTAGCATATTATGTCTTTCATCACTTTCACTCATCCAAAGCAGCTCTTATAATGACCATTCCAAAGAAAATTTTCCATCCTTACTTTCCTTTACAACCAGTGGCTTAAGACTTTCTCACATGTACTTCTGTGACTTGAATTATCATTTATAGTCCAATCACTTCCAAAGCTTTGTCTCTAGACCAGAGCCTTCTCCTGATCTTCTGACTCAAATTCCCAACTGCCTATTGGGCACTTCCATTTGGATGCCCTACATATAAATTAAGGCCCAAAAGTCCACCATTTACATCCTACAAACCCAAACAATTAACTCCATGGTTTTGTCATTTCAGTGATTTCTTTTCAAATTAGGTGACAAAATTGAAACCTGCTTAAGAGGAATGTGGAGTTCTACCCTGATATAATCTACACCAAAAATATAAGAGCAGTAGATTCTAAAGTTGGACAGAGAGGATTCAAATCCTAGTTCTAACACTTCACTCACCATATGACCTATGGCAAATTATTTGCAATTTCTTAAATTTAGTTCCTTTGTCTATAAAATTTGGATAATAAAAGTTCCTTCCTCATAGATAGTATAGTGAGAATTAAACACTAGCATAAATAAAGCAATGACTATTAACTAATTGTCATAATTTTTAATGTTCTTAATATTAATATCAATATTACTATTTTTAGTTGGTTACTTGATTCCAACCCATACTTCATTTCTTGGACATCCCATTTTCTCAGCCAGTTCAATTCTCCAGCAAAACAGAGTTAAACAAAGTGAAGTTCGTAGTCACATTGTAAGTCAATATTAAAACAGCATTTCTATCAAAGCACTCACTCTCAGATCACCAATGGTCCCACAGATTATCTTGAAAAGTGTGCTCCTCAAGATAACTGATAAAGAGATGCCCTCTCTGTATAAACTTTGAAAACTGAAAATTACCCACATCACATTTGGTTTAAAAGCATCCTTTAAGTTTCTGAGTAGCTTTATGCTTTATATTTTCTTAACCTGTCTCCACTTTCATTTTTTGTCTTACTATTTGAAAAAAAGTATTGGAAAACTAGGTTAACTATAATGGAAAACTAAGGCAAAGTAGTTTTTTTGTTCTTATTGTTTTTTTAAATTAATTTATTGAAGTATATCACTCATACATAAACATACATAAACAATAAGTGTATAATAATAGTTGTGAACTTACAAAACAAACATATATAACATCATACAGGATTCTCATAACTCACTCTACCACCAATATCTTGCATTATTGTCAAACCTTTTTAACTAATGAATAAAGAGCATTGTCAAAATATTACTACTAACCAAAGTATTTTCCCCCAAACGACTCTATTATTAACTTTATATTATTTATATATGAACATAGATAAACAATTAAGTGTATAGTAAAAGTTGTGAACTTACAAAACAAATATGCATAGCATCATACAGGAGTCTCATACATCAACCCTCCACCAATACCTTGCATTTTCGTGAGACTTTTGTTACAAATTATGAAAGAATATTGTCAAAATCTTACTATAAATCATAGTCCTTATCTTACATTTAGTGTGTTTTCCCCCAACCCAACCTATTATTATTTTTTATATATATTTTTTATGACAGAAGTTGTAAACATATAAAACAATCATGCACATGTGCAGAATTCCCAAAAACACCCCTCCATCAACACACCACACTGTGGTGGAACATTTGCTACAGTTAAGGTAATATCATCTGATTGTGACCATGTCCACAGTGTTCATTTGGCTCACACTTTTCATACTGCCTCAGTATCAACACAGTACATCTTTCACATAGATGCAAGAATATTATATTATTACTGTTAACCACAGTCCATTGGTCACTCCAGCTGTATTTCTCCCATGTTTCTCCACATTCTCAAAACCCTGTAGTAGTGATGTACATTTGCTCTAGCTCACAAAGGACAATCTTGCATCTGTACCCTCAACCACAATTCTCATCCACTTCTTGGTTTACTGTGCTATCCAGTTCCTAGATTATTCTCTAGTATTCTGTCAGTTGACATTTACATAAATAGACTACCATTTTCAGTCACATCCCCATTTATCAACTAGCTGTTACTGTGTATTACCATCCATTCTGTACATTTCCACAGTTTTACAGTAAAACTAATGAAAAATTCATACATTAAATATCAGTAGTCCACTCAGTTCTCTTCTTATCTCCTTTAAGAATCTACCACCTTATTTTGAAGTATTTTCCTACAATTTCTTGCTTTTATATTTATTTTTCTGATCCATTTTGAGTTAATTTTTGGATAAGGTGTGAGGTAGGGGTCTTCTTTCTTTCTTTCAGCTATGGATGTCTAATTCTTTCGGCACCATTTGTTGAATGGATTATTTTGCCTGAGCTGTGTGGGTTTGACAGGCTAGTCAAAATCACTTGATCATACCTGTGGGAGTCTGTTTCTGAACCACAAATTTGGTTCCCTTGGTCTATGTGTCTGTCTTTAGGTCAGTACCAATTTCATTTATTGTATTTTTCTATGTATGCTTTCAAATTCTTCTTTGTGTTCATCCAGTGTCTTCTTAATATTCTTAATCTTTTTAGCCATCTCATTGGATTTAATGAGATTTGTCTGAACATCTATGATTAGTTGTCTTAACTCCTTTATGTCATCAGGAGGCTTTTCTTGCTCCTTTAACTGGACTATACCTTCCTGTTTCTTGGTGTGGATTGTCATATTTGTTGGTATCTTGGCATCTGGCTTACTAGAGTATTTATTCTTTGCTGAATTTTTCTCTTTAGGGCTTCCTGCACTTTCTCCCTTGTTAATTGTACAAGCAAGTAGTTGGTGCTATAAGCTGTGGAGGCTCAAGCTGCCCTCATTGCACCAGGAACCAATGAATCTTTGTCCAACTTTCTTCTTTGCCAGGAGTAGAAACAGAATCACAGCTGGGTGGAATGATCCAAGTCATGCAGGCCTAGACTGTATTTGCCGAGAGAGACTAATGAAGTTTCACACCCCTTTCTTCCCTGGCTGGGGCAGGGATGGAGCTGCAGCTGTGGACAGCAATCTATGCAGTGCAAGTCCAAGATGACCACAGTTGCCTCAGTAGACTTTTGATTTTCAGTCTGTGTCAGCCAAAGTTACCTGCAGTTACCTGAATAGGCTGGTGCAGGGCCCACCAGTCTCCTCCCTGCCAGAGGTGGTACTGAAGCCTAGTCTAGGGCTGCAGGCTGATCTGGGTGAAAGAAACTGGTTCCTACCGTCACTGTGATTTTTGGTCAGCCTGGCTTCCCCTCAGGCTGGGGGCAGAGTGAAAATGGTGGCACCGACCTCTTTCTGACTTGGGCATATTCACACCCCAGCTATTCCCAGGGTTATAGCTTAGTCAGCCAAGTCTACCAATCTGTAGCTGAAATCAGCAGCCAACCATCTCCTCCTCCCCTGTTTTTGGGAAATAGAGCTTCCATTTCCAGTCACAGAATACCTCCTGGTGTGGCTCTTGCCACCAGTGTAGGATAATCACCAGCCTCCATGGCTTAGCCTGTAATTTCCCAGAGAGGCTGACGCAGGTCCCTGTAGCTTCCTCCCTGCCAGAGGTGGCGCTGGGGCCTAGGCTAGAGCTGCAATCTGACCTGAATGGAAAGAAGCTGGCCTCACTAGTACTGTGATTTTCAGTCCATCCTGCTTCCCCTCACGCCAGGTATAGAATTAAGATGGTGGCTCCCAGCCTCTTTCTGACTTGGAGAGGCTCAACTTCTAGCTGTTCTCAGGATTATACTTTAGCCTGCTGAATTTACTCATCAGTAGTTGAAGTTGGTGCCCAACTGTCTCTTCCTCCCCCATTTTTGGGAAGTGGAGCTTTTAATTCCAGCCATGGAACAGCTCCAAGGTGTCTTATGCCTCCAGTGGAGGATAGGCACTAGTCTCCAGGGTGTGGCACAATCTACTCATGAATCTTCTCTGCAGATGAGCAGTCTCCTTCTTCTATTCCTTCAAGGATGTGGCAGGATGCTCTTCTTGTCTCCTGGAAACCCCAAACAGGTGCTTCAGGTGGCTCCAGATAGCTCTGGGTGTTTACTAACTGCCCTGTAGCAGGAGCTGACTCTAGGAGCTCCTTACTCCACCACAATTTTGCTCGACAAAGTAGTTTTTAAGGGACTCAAGAATGAGATAAAGTTAAACAATATGAACAGAAAACATGGGAAATGACTGAGGAAAGTAGATATAAAAAGGTCATCCATTTTCAGGCTATATGGTGGCTAAGGATCATTGTTAATAAAATATTTTAAAAAATTTTTTTGACAATGAGGAAAAGTATATTATATTTTATCTCCATCATTTGAAAATACAAGATCTATTTTTAATAAAATCCTCAAGATATTCCCTGTTTCCAATCAAGGAATTTAACAGACTGGCAGATGGTTTGTGTATTTTGTTATTTGAAACACAATATTGCAATAGTTCTCAGACAGTCCTTAGCTTTACAAGATAATATGGAGTTGTTGCTATTTAAAATCCCTTATGTAATTTGTTTGTGACTGGGTTAAACCACCTCATTCCATGTGTTCTGCCAATATTTCAGTAATTAGGCAAGGGTTTAGAAACCCAGGAATGGAAATGCTGTGAAGGAAATTTTGGAAGATTTGGAGCTATAGCCTAATGTTATCTTCAGAGAAGTAGAGAGGGAATCCAGAGGGACAGTTCAGTAATTTAAAGTCACTGACACCCCAAAGCACTCCTCAAAACAGTTAGATCTTTTTAGACAAATGTCAGAATATGCGTCTGCAGTTCATTTTATAAAGCCCCAAATCTCTAGTGCCTACAAAGCTCCGTTCACTGGTGAGCCTATATATATATATATATATATATATATATATATATATATATATATATATATGATTTGCTCCTAACAGTGCTATCTGTCCTGCAAATTACCTGAGCATACACTGATCTATGGCTCTGTTACCAGAAAAATAAAATTCTTTATTCCTTGAGCTCAAATATTTCAACGTAAAATTATTCTTGTAAAACAGTATGTTAATTTTATGCACTTGTCCAGCCATAAATATACAATTACATAGTTGTGGGGTTTTCTCGTCATTGGCAAAATCCATGGCTCTGTGCCATAATAAATTGTAAAGTATGTCAGAAGGTCAAAATATTTGTGGGAACATTCTTTTGAAAGAAAAGAGTTGAATGTGATGGCTCATGCATTCTCTTAAGGAAATCATTAGAGCCTCGTTAATTTCCTTTCTTCCTTTGTCAAAACTCAGGCATGAAGATAACATTGACATTCTTGCCAAATCAGCTGTTGCCAGAATTTATAGAACAGACTTGGAGTTACCAATTTAAACTTCATAGTTGGCTGAGAATCCAGCTGTGTCAGCTCAGCCAGAGAGGGTAATGGAATGTTAGACAAGTGACATCGTCTGACATCATCCAGGAAGGGGTCTAGAGAGTGAGAGGGAAAAAAACAAAACAAAACAAAAAAAAATCCCTAAATGGAGAATCTTGCCTCATCTGACAGTGATAGGTGGAGAGGATGTGATTTTTTTTTTTTTTTTTTGCATTGAAAGAAGTCTCTTCATTGACATGAAAAGGAGACATGGAAGTCTCTACATTGACATGTGTTTTTGGGGAGGTCTCTTGGAAATAACATAACCCCCATGTCCTGGAGGTGTGAAAAGTAGCCTGTTTTACCCAGAGAACCAAATGTCTAATTAAAGTGAATGTGAAAAAGCATGAAGTCAAATACAAAAGCATTTTCTGTAGTGCCTATTTTTAACCATGTGCAATATCTTTTGACCTATTTCCCCCTGCTTGGCTATCTTAAATGTTCATGTTTTTAATGATGACACTTATGAATACTATGCAGATATTTTCATTTCCAACTTGGTAAAAGAGGGTGGGGTTCTGAAACAAAGATAAAGCCTGGTCCTTTTGGCAAGCTCAGATGTGGCTTGTCAAGTTCACTTTTCCTACTTTGGCAATGGTGTCTGTTCAGTCTCACAACCTGAGAAATCTGTTCGTACTCCATCTGTGCAGTCATTCTAGATGGTACTTCTCAAGCATCATTGCCAAGGAAAGAGACCTTTAAGGAGCAATTATTGGGTCTCCTTATTTCTTTATACAAACACAATGGTTTTAGGAATGCCAACCACAAGAGCCAAAAGGAATCCTGGTTCTGCAAGTGCACCCACAGATATGCACATATAAGCACACACCCAGTGCACAGAGATGTAGTGGAGACGATGAAAAGTTCACAGTAGGAGAATGGTGACACCCCAAAAAGAGAAATCACTGTACCTGCCTAGAAAGCCCTGAAGAACCACAGCCTCGAGTGTGCCTCATGGTACTGCTACTGAGCATTTCTCCTTTTATATACTATGACCAGGGAAAGAAATCAGAGTGTTCTCCCATCTTTAGGTGCAGAGGGAGTTAAAGGGGAAGAGAGGTTTGCGATCTTTTAAAATCTGGCATTGTATATGAGTCTCACCATTTCTTTGGGGAGCCATTTGGGCTCCCAAAGTAATTTTCCCTCAAAGACAGTGCACCAGTCCCATTTGATAATGATACTTGGGTTACTGAGTTGAACTTTGCCACACTAGTTTGTTGCCAAGGCTGTAACAGGGACATCTCAAATTCCTGACTACAAAATTTCAAAACACTGTCATTTTGTGAGAAAAGATGGAAGCAATCTCAAGTTCACATTAAAATGTACACAGATGAAAGCGCTGTGTTTGAAAGTTACCAGCCTACATCTCTTTGTAGCTTTGGGTCGGTTTCCATGGAATAAAGAACACAGCTACTACTATACTTAATTATATTTGCATAAAAAGTGTTCATTCTTTCAATCAATTATCTTTATCTTTGTAATTTAATATTTATCTTATTTAAATTTGTAATCCTTTGAGGCAATTAGGGCAAATCAGTACTTTCAATTTTAAAATAATTAAAGGGGGACCAGGTACTTTAAGTGATACAAGATTACATGAACACGGAAAGGTAAAAACAAAGTTGAAGACTAAAACCAAGGTAATTATAATCTGTCTTTGATATCTCAAGTTTGTCTATTAGAGGCACAAATGAGGAAAGCTGACTCTGAGGTTAGGCCCTATAGTCTAAGGATTGGTTAAATGTAAAGGCCAAGGTGTTCAATCTGGGGCAGATATATCAGTATTCAAGTTCAAAACTGAAATCTAAGAGAATGCCAAGGTCAAATTTTGAGAGCAATAATGTTTTTGGGTCCAAAGCATTAACATGGGGTTGAGAAGAAGAGAGGAGGCTCAAAACATCAAGAATAAGGAAACACAGGAATAGAATGGGTTGAGATGCCCTAGACCATATTCTGCTTCAGTGGTTCTCAACTGGAGCTGATTTTATCCCCTAGGAGACTTTTGGCAATGTCTGGAGACATTTTTGGTTTTCCAACTGGGATCGTGACAATTGACATCTATTGTTTAGAAGAATGGGATACACCTAAACAGCCTTCGATGCACAGAACAGCCTACCACAACAAAAATTATCCAGTCCAAAATGCCAACAGTGTCAAGGTTAAGAAACCCTGGTTTACGTAAGGCTTAGTCCTCTGGTAAATGACTTAAAGGGACTGCATTAGGATATCTGACATTTAACCTACCACTCTGGAACATTCTCTGATATGCTTCATAATAAAGTATAACAGGCTGTAGTAGGTTGAATAGGGAGAAAGACTTAAAGGGAACCATCTGTCATTTAATCTATATGAAAATAAGCTGTAGAAATGGATTTCTTGTTTCCTATTACATTTGCTATTTAAATTAATCAGGGGTGGATTGGAGCTATTTGTGATATAATTATTAGTCTTTTCAGTTATAAATGTATATTTTAAAGTATATTGTTTTGAATTTCAGAAACCATGTACTCTTGTAGGGAGGATATTAAATAAGTACTTATTATTTGCATTGCCTTTTTAGGTTGCTTCTGTAAAAGTATGCATTTCCAGAGATTCAACATTGGCTATTCAGAAAGAAAGCAATGTATATATAAGTGGGAATCTACATAAACTCATGACTTTATTGATTGACTGTTGAAAGGAATTGTGTCTTGTTTTTTCTTGCCTAAGTCCCTTTGCAAGGGAGACTTCTAACAGCAGCATCTTCCCTGTGATGGAGAACTGGACTGCTTTGAGGACAATTTTTAAAAGACATTATGTATTTCTCCTTCTCCTTGCCAAGATGAACAAAACATGCATAAGCTGCAAAAAATGGAGCAATGGAATCAGAAAACTTAGGTTTATTTAATATTTACTATAAAAGGCACAGACCAAGGTAGATTCAGACAAGCAATCTTTTGCCCCAATGATCTAGACCTGTGCTGTCTAATTGGGTAGTCACATGCGGCTATTTCAATTTCAATACATTAAAAATAAAATAAATTTAAAATTCACCACAGTGGCACTAGCCACAGTTCAAATGCTATATATTGGTTAATGGAATGTGGCTAACTTATTAGAAGTGTAGTTATAGAACATGTACATCATTGCACACAGTTTCATTGGACAGTGCTTCTCCAGTTGGTGTATTCAGTTGTTAACACTGAGGACACTACCAAAGACCAGAGAGCATTCTCTTGAGCACACAAAGTGCCTCTGTATAGTCACTTGAATGCTCTACCCTGTAGACAGTAACTGCAGACACGTCACTGCATTTTCATTTAAACATTCAACAATTACTTATCCAATGTCAACCATGGGTCAGAAAGCTTAATTCTAGGCTCTGGGGACAGAAACAGAAAAAACAAAAACAAAAAACCTGAAAATGTCTTTGCCTTCATGGAAGTCAAATTCTAGTTGGGAAGACCAATAATACATACATACAGATGGGCAGACTTATATACATACATGCATGTGTCCAGGAAATGACCACTCTTAGAAGAACCTAAAGGAGGTGTGTGGAGATTAAAGTGATGGGGGATTGGGTGCTATTTCAAGCAACATTGTCCAGAAAAAACCTTTCTGAGGAGATGATACTAGAGTTGAGAGTTAAAGGCAATGAAGAGTGACTCATGCTGATATTTTGGGCAAGGATATTGTAAGCACAGGAAATAGAAATCAAAAAGACTACAAGATTTCCCCTTAAGAGGGTGCTCACTTTCACTACTTCTATTCAATATTGTACTAGAAGTTCAGGCCAGAAGAGTTAGGCAAATTGTTACCTTTCAAATATCCAAATTAGAAAAAAAGAAGTAAAACTATCTCTACTTGCAGATAACATGATCTGGATCACTAATATAAACTGGATTAGTTAAAGATGTGAATGACTTGTATAATGAAAACTACAAAAATTAAAGAAGACATAAATAATTTGCAAGACATCCCATGTTCATGGATGGAAAGACTTAATAGTGTTAAGATGTCAGGACTACCCAAAATGGTGTACAGTTTCAATACAGTCTCTATCAAAATTCCTGTGGTCTTCCTTGCAGAAATGGAAAAACCAATCCTAAGGTTCTTATGGAACTACATGGGGCCTAGAACAGCCAGAACATATTTGAGAACTAAGAACAAAGTTGATGGACTTACACTTCCCCATTTCATAATATACTATGAAGTTACAGTAATCAAACCAGTGTGGACTGGAATAAGGAGAAACAAATAGACAACTGGAATAGATTTGAAAGTCCAGAAATAGACACACATTTAAGGCCAACACATTTTCAACAAGGGTGCTAAGAACATGCAATGAGGAAAGAATAGTCCCTTCAACAAAAGTTGTTGGACAAACTAGATATCCACTTGCAAAAGAATGAAGTTGGACCCCTACCTCATACCATATGCAAATATTAACTCAAAATAGATCAACAACTGAAATATAGGAGGTAAAACCATAAAATAATTAGAAGATAATGTGGGGGTAAATCTTCATGGCCTGAAATACAGCAATAGATTCTTAAACATGACACAAAAAGCATGAGCAACAAAAGAAATAGCAGATACATTTAATTTCATCAAATTTTAAAACTTTTGTGCACCAAAAGACATTATTGAAAAAGTGAAAAGAATCTACAGAATGGGCAAAAGAATTGCAAACAATGTATCTGATATGGGCTTAAAAGCCAGAATATATAAAGAATGTTTACAATACAACAACAGAGACAAACAATCCAATTTAAAAATAGACAAAGTACTTGAACAGTCATTTGAACAGTCATTTTTCCAAAGAGTGTATAAAAAAGGCTAATAAGGATATGAAAAGATGATAAACATTATTAGTCATTAGGAAATGCAAATCAAAATCCCCACATCATTTCCACGAGAATGACTGTTATTGAAAAAAAAAAAGAAGAAAACAATATGAATTGGAGAGAATACAGAGAAACTTGAATTCCAGTGCATTGTTGGTAAGACTGTAAAAATGGTGCCTCCAATGTGGAAAGCAATAGATAGTTCTTCAAAAAGTTATATACAGAATTATCATATGATCCAGAATTCTACTCCCAGGCATATATCCAAGGAAATTGAAAACAGGGTCTCAAACACATACTTGTACACCAATGTTCACAGCATTATTCACAATAGCCAAAAGCTGGAAACACCCCAGTGTCTATCAACAAATGAATGGATAAATAAAATACGGTACATATATAAAATTCAATACAATTCAGCTTTAATTAGGAATGAGGTTCTGAGACAGGGCACCCAAGGAAAAACATAGTATGTTGTCACTTATGAGAGATATATATAAATAGCAAATTCAGAGATTAAAAATCAGACTAGAGGTTTGCAGGGGGAATGAAGAGTTTTGGCTTGGTGGGTATAGAGTGTTTGTAAATAAAATAATAAAAAAGGAAAACTGGAGTATTTCTTCTTTATTTAGACTTTTAGGAGGATTTGTCACAAACTCTATGCATGTATGATTCTGCGAATGAATGTATTTATGAATATATGTTTGAAGTGTCTTTTCCCTGAGGGGGAGAGAGTACAGACCCTTCAAAACTGTGATAATGCAGTCCATTCAGAACCTAGTTTAACACTAGCAGGAGAAGCTGCAGAGAGAACAGAAAACACTCCAAGACCTGCTTGAGCTACCCTTCTTCCTCAGGGACAGAAAGGCAGATATCCTCACTCTTGCACGTGATTAATGACATCTATTTAGGGCTCCTGATTATTGTCTTGACTCATACAAATGACCATAATTACTCTATTGCTCAATCTGACCTTTCATGAGATATCTCCTAGTAAAATTGCTCCTTTAAATAAGGAAACATTTTATTACCATTTATTTTCCCTACCGGTATGCAAATTACTGTCACATGTTTTACTATTAAAAGTATTGGATAATGAGCATTACATATATTTATTATTAATTGAAATCAATACACAGCAAAGGTTTTTGTAAATTAGTGCTCAATAAATATTTATTAGCTGTGATTGAATATTAATGATGCGTAAAGAACAATATCACACACAGAGAGGCTAGTTTGTGCACATTAACTTTTCCATCTACAATCTACTGTCTACTCATTCAAGTGTTGCATATCATGTTATTTCATTTCAGTCTCACAACCTTTCTCTGAATCAGGTATTATTGAACTCTTTTATAAATGAGGAAATGCATAGTTAGAAGAGTGTTGGGTTTTGCTTAAGGTACCACAAGTAGTATGTGGCAGAAAAGAAATCTGTACCTGGATCTGACTGACTCCAAATCCCACACTGCCCCTCAGTATTTAGGTTAGCATGGGGTCCCAGGAATGAGAACTCTAACTGAAGCAAAGAGTTGAATCAGCTACAGTGCTGTTATAAATATCATTTTATAAAATAAGCCAGTGCCCTGCTCTAATTAGTTTACAGTTCTAAGAAAAGGAAAGGGAAGCATCTTATTGAGAGAGGTGAGAGAAAATTAGGAAGAAAAACAGTGATATTTACTCAACCCTGAATAATACCATTACACCCCGGCACTACACTGCACCTTGCAATGCAGTACTGTTTCATGAAGCACAATTTGTAAAATGCTGGCCGAGAATCTAATAGTCTCCAAATGGATTCCTTGCCCCTGGTATTACCTCCTTCACATGTATCCTCTACACTACTAACAGACAGAGATTGACAGAATGTCAAGTGTAAAGCATTTTTAAAGCCCGTCATCTCCATAGACTTTTGTGAAATGCTCACATTTCTTTGCCTGACCCAGTTCCACTTTCCTAGCCTCACTTTTTTCTCTCCTATTTCCCCATTGCACACTGTGCTTCTGTCATAGTCAGCTTCTTACAGTTTCCTAGAAACAATCTTTGCTTCTTACTTCACTGCCTTTGCCTCTTCTCTTCTTTTATTTAGAATGTTCTGTTTCTCAACCTTGGCACTATTCACATATTTGACAATTTTCATAGCTTTTAGATGTGCATTGTGGGATGCTTAGCAGATTCTGGGCCTTGACATACAAGATACCAGTGGCACAATCTTTCTCTCCTAATTCTGAGGTTTTCTAAATTGTTTTTGCAATTTCTTATGATTACATTGACTATTTCATTCAGTAGGGATTTTGTAAATTTTTCTTTCTCTTTCATTCTCCCAGGAAATATTCTTCTCTCTATGGTTCTTTTCCTCATTTTTTAATTTTCTTTTTCGGCTATTTAGACTTTTGCATCTTTGCTACATATCGATGGCATAACTCCCTTTTATTAGCACATAAAATTAGTACATCTTTAGAAGAGTCATTACTCCTGAACAGGATTAGAAAGAAATAGGATTGGGTATAGGGCTTTAGCTATAGCGTGATTATATTCTTTTAAAAGATTCTGAAACATAATAAAAAATCCTTTCCTAATCTTTCAAAATTAATATTTTAAATAATAAAGGAGTAAATGTTTCATAATTGGTAATGAACTCTTGATAATTTTTATATTGTAGAAATATTTCATAATTAATACTGAAATAATAAAACTTGGTCTCTTAAAATTAGAAAATCTAGGAAAGTGTAATAATGGAAAGAGAAACTGACCAAAATAAACATTTAATAACCTTTATGGCATGGGCACTGACCAGTTGTCATGGACGCTGAGGATTGCTGGCATGATCGCGGTAATGCAGAGCTTGTGAATGACAACCCTGCTAGCATCTACCAAAGACCACCACGAATGTTTCATGTGTACCTTTTTGAACATTTTTCACTTAATATTTATAAATATATGTATACCTTCCTTTTGTCCAAAAATCCACAGCATGCATACTTTTCTTTTATAATGATTTTCACATTTGTAGTTGTCTACTTATCTATTGTTGGTCTTTCTGAGTGACTCAAAGCCTCAGAAAGGTAGTGCCCTTTTCTCTCTTGCTCACCATGATATATCTGGCATTTATCCTAGTGCTCAATTGACAGAATCCTCACAGTATATCCTTAGCATGTTTTTATGTAAACTGATATATGGGCACATGATCGTTGTTCAAGGTTGTATAGTATTCCATGTGGTGATTAACAGAAATCATTGAATCAATCTGTTTGGACATGTAGATTACTTTTATTTTGTCATTATATTTCTCAGGAAGTTCTCCTGCATAGATATTTAAGATAAAGTAGAGGGACAGAATTTGGAGGACACTTTAGAGAAATGAAGAAGATAGTATTGTAACATCTTTGAGATACAACAATGCATTAATGAATTCCCATGTGGCAATGGATGTAATTTGCACAAAAAAAATCTTTTAAGATGCATGAAGTCAAATGATCTGTGACTAACCAACCCTACAGACTCCAAGAGAGACAAGACTACATGCAAACTGGTCCTAGATTGAGCAGCATATACATATCACCAAAAGTTTGTGATGCCATGGCAGCAATATTTGAGTTTACAATGGTCTCCCGCATCTGCGCATACAAGATGTGGCCAAACAAAATAGAGTATAGACAACTGTTGTCAAACAAATCCTATTTTCTTCATTAACCTTTGCTTTTTATTGGAATACAACTTTTAAAAATACATATTTTGGGGAAACGGGCTTGGCCCAGTGGTTAGGGCGTCCGTCTACCACATGGGAGGTCCTCAGTTCAAACCCCGGGCCTCCTTGACCCGTGTGGAGCTGGCCCATGCGCAGTGCTGATGCGCGCAAGGAGTGCCCTGCCACGCAGGGGTGTCCCCCACGTAGGGGAGCCCCATGTGCAAGGAGTGCACCCCGTAAGGAGAGCCGCCCAGCGCGAAAGAAAGTGCAGCCTGCCCAGGAATGGCGCTGCCCACACTTCCCGTGCTGCTGATGACAACAGAAGCGGACAAAGAAACAAGACACAGCAAATAGACACCAAGAACAGACAAGCGGGGGAAGGGAGGAATTAAATAAATAAATAAATCTTTAAAAAAAAAATACATATTTTGAATCTATTTTTAACCCCCGAAGAGACTATATATAATGCTTAGTGTGGAAGATCTAAGGTACATTGAGATAGAATTTTTGAGGGGAAGAGAGGGGTAAGTACTTTATATCAGTACGTCCTTATTGACTCAGAATAGTCCTTATATATCCTTTCTGAATTGCCCTTAGAAGTAATCTTGAAATATGGTGCTTAAATTATATTAATGCTTAAATCTTGAAGTATAACGTTTGAACTATAAGGCTTAAAATATTGCCATGATTAATTTCAGACATGAACATACCCTGAATTAGGGTTGATTCATTTCTTGACCTTTAAATAAAACAGATCAGGGATGTGACATAGGTATCACAAAGTCCTGATTCACTTTAGATTTAAATATTGAGATAGCAAAATAAAATCTCAAATACCAATATTATAAGTGACTTTACTGGAAATTGATTAGATTTTTTTTTTTTTACTTTACAGGAAATTGGTCATAAACACCATTCGTGCTTATAATAATTAGAAGTGGGATAATGGTGGAAGGGGATTCAGTGTATCTTTCTTTGCTCCCTAAGAACATGACAGTGCAAAAATTTATGGTCTGCAGGTGTACATCATTATAGAAATATTCACACCCTCTAGGTTGCATGGCAGAGAAGAAAAACTGCTGCTATCTCCTAGGAGTTGTGAAATGGCATTGTCAGGACATGGCTAAGAATACAAATCTTGTGAGTGAAAGGATCTAAATTCCACAGCAGCTTTTACTGGGAATCTAACTAATTTAAAACAGAATATAGACAATAATAAAAAAAATAACCTAAGGTGGAATAATCTGTTTAATTTCATCTACAGGGAAACAATATCATCACAGATTGCAATAGTGTCAGAAGGGAAACCACTGCAGGGAAGTGTCTGACTACAAAAATTTCAAGTAAATAAGCTTTTCTTACATTCATTTTGGATAGAGAGCCCAACTTTGACATATATCAGCAACAGAGCTGTGAATTCTTGTCTGCTTTAGTTTGGAACTTTCTGTCTTCACAGCCTAGATTTGGAAATTAAAGATCATAAATCTGAGATTGTTCCTGAAGGGTTGAGAGGATAAGCAATTGCAATTCAACTGGTAAATACTGCTAAATATTTTGAGCGCCCTTCCGTCCAGCTGAGGTGAGAATTCACCATTTGCCTTGAAAGTCTAGGAGCAGGCAAAGCCTCATGTAGGCAATTTACATAATTCTTTCAAGAAGAAAAATGCCTTGGACCACTAAATGTCAAATCTGCTTATTTCTCAGTTTAGTCAAGTACAGAATCAGCAGTGCCAAGATGGTGGTTTAAAGGTAAGTGACCACATGGGTCGGATCCCAAGTCTGGGCAGGAGAAAATGATTTTTTTTTTTTAAAGTATCCATTTTGAAGTCTCTTTGCCATGTAAATGCATTTGTCCAGAGGGGTCGTGCTTATGCATGTCTCGGCAGGATCCCAGAGACAGCCAAAGTACATACAACCCCAGGTAGGTGTACTCCTAAGGGCTATAGAGACACCCAGTTTCTATGGTCATGGCAGATGGATTTGGAGTTCAGTGCCTTGCCAGTGGGCCCTACTTTGGAATTTGTGCTCCTAAGTGTCATGTAGTTGGAGTTATTTGTGACCTCTTTATACATGCCTCCTCTGTCACTTTTACTAAACCTGTGGTTGGTGCTGGGGTTGGTGTATGCTCAGGAGATTTGAATCTCTGGGCTGTCCATCTGCCAGCTGGGCCCTGAGCCTCAGCAGAGTTGCAACACCTACTCTCTGGTTTATTGTACTTACCCAGAGCTAACAGGGAGGTGAGAATGGTCAACCCCCACACCAGGGAAGCGAGAGAGTCTACACCTGTATGCAGGAGAATCCCATCCATCAAACATGTGGCATCTAAGCACCCCTCTCGATTTAGAGGTGTAGTGGACATCACCATCACCAAGGTCCTCAGGATGAAAGAATAAAATATGGATTAGAGTGGACTTACTGGTTTTCTACTATAGAATTATTGTGACTCTAGCAATGGAAGAAATTGTATCATTGATGTACGGACAGTGACCATGGGTGTTGCTGAGGGCAGAGAAAGGGAAAAACTGTTATATGGGGGTATTTTTTGGGGACTTGGAGTTGTCCTGAATGATAGTGCAGGGACAGATGCAGGACATTATATATCCTGCCATAACCCTCTGAATGGACTGGGGGAGAGTGTAAACTATAATGTAAACTATAATCCATGCATTTTGGAGCTCCAAAATGTATTCATCAAATGCAAATGAATGTGCCACACTGATGATGTTGTTGATGCAGGAGAAGTGGGGGGTGGGGTGGGGAGTGGGGTATATGGGAACCTCATATTTTTTTAATGTAACATTCTGTGTGATCTGTGTATCTTTGAAAAAAAAAGACAATAAAATTATTTTTTAAAGTATCCATATCTATCACTTGTTAAAACTAAACCCCCCAGAGAATGGTTTGCATCCTAAATTAGCCTTGCTTATGCCTACAAGGGACAAAGAACAGTGCCAATGGTTTGATGACTATGAAGCCATCACTTAAATTTCAGACAGAAAATGGAATAGATGAAAAAGAATAAAATGGTTACTATCAATGCTCTCCTCAAGTTAAATATTAAGTCAAGTCACAAAACACAATTTTCAAATGATTTCTATATTTATCGCTCCATTTGACAATTCTTCATTTAGTTCAAAACAGAAGTTATTCACTAGAATTCTCGGTATATATTTAAATATCTTTTTTCTTAAGTGATTATTGATAACCATTATAACAGGTATAATTTTAGTTTATACATGGAGACAAATATATACTGAACATCTAATATTTGTAAGACACTACTCAGCACTAAATATATAATCAGGATTTTTAGTTAATAAGTCTTTTCACACCCCAGATAACACCAAGACAATTATTTTAAAAGTTAAATAACTATGGTTTCTATGATTGTCCAAAATAGCAGTATTAATTATATGCATAAATGTTAAAACAAGTGGATGAAATTTAAAAACTAATTAAATATATTGAAGTTTCATTTCTAAATAATGTTGTTTTTAAGATATTTTGATGAGAACTAGGGTTTTGCTCTTGAGAGAAACATACACAGACTCTAGCTGAATTAAACTAAAATGGAAAATAATAGAAGGACGTGATTGGATATAGGGAGGCTCACAGGAAAGAAGAGAGGCTGGAAAATTAGGGTTGTGGTAGGCAAATATCAAACATCTCACAGTTCTAGGTGAGCTCAGTAGCACTACAGATTTATTCAGGCACAAATATTGCAAAATTTCTCCTGTCCGTGGGACAGTCCATTAAAGATTCAAGGTGCTGAATCTATTGCTCTATTTCAGGTTATGTATCATTATAGGAGAAATGATCAAGAAGAAGGATCTTGTAGCATGATGTCCCCTATATGCCAGTCTGAGATACTCCAGGATTCAATCCACCCAAAGAAGATTTAAATGAGAAGCAAAATCTGACAGAACCATCTTTCTTAAAGCTCTAGGAAACAGTTAAAGGGTTGCTGTAACAGTGTGAGCACTGAATCCATGGCATTTAAATTGGTAGGAAACCTCAGGGAACCCTTGCCAGTCCTTCTCCTACTCCTTCCTAAGCATGGTAAGGATACAGCCTGCATACCTAGTGCAGGTCCATAGCCCCAGTTCCAGAAGGAACAAAGAAATCCATTTGGATGTAATAATAAGCATGTATGTCTGTGTAAATCTGTCTGGTGGTAACCTGAAGGATGGAACCAGGACAATCATCACAGGTTCACCATCCCAGAACCTTCCTGAGTGTAGAGGCAGATGACAGGGCAATGAGAACACTGTAGGAAAATAGTCAAACCACAGGTGTCTGGGGCAAGTAATTGCTAGCTATTGGGAACACAATGTAGTACTTACGCTTTTCTCCTATTTCCTTGGAGAGAAAAGACATTCAGATCTGGCCAATAGGGTATTCCTAGACCCTGTGTACATGCCCAGGACAGGACACATGTTCAGAAAAGATTGGTGGGGAGGGACTATTCTTTAAATTCATTGGTAAACACTCATACAGATCAATTTGCAAAGACTGGGAAAGGTGTTTTTCTTTCTTTTAAAATTAAAGACATATTAAGAAAGAGGAAATTATGGCCCAGGCAAAGAAGCAAGATAAAATATTAGAAATCATTCACAAGGAGGACCAGACCTTGGACATATCAGAGAGGCACTTAAAAAAATAATTGTCCTTTATATGCCAAAGACCTAAAGGAAAACATGGGTAAAGAACTAAAGGAAATACAGAAAATGATGGATTTACAAAAAAAAAGAATATCATAATGAGACAGAAATCATTAAGAACCAACCAGAGCTAGAGATCACAGTAACAGAAATAAAAAAATAATTCCCTAGAATGAATGATTCAACAGAAGATTGGGGCCAGCAGAAGAAAGAATCAGGAAACTTGAAGATAAGAAAATAGAAATGATTCTTTCTTAGAAGCAGGGAAAAAAAGGAATGAAGAAAAGGAAATAAAGCCTGAGAGACCTGTGGGACACCATCAAGGATACCAATACCGACATTATGAGATTCTAGAAGGAGAAGGAAGATAGAAATGGGAAAAGAGGAATATTTGAAGAAATAATGGCCAAAAGCATCCCAAGTTTAATGAAACACAAAAATATATACATGAAAAAAGCTCAATAAACTCAAAAGAGAACAAACCAAAATAGACCCACACTGAGGCATATTATAATCAAACTGGCAAATGCCAAAGACAGAAGAGAGAAGTCAAAATCTACAAGAGAGAAGTGCACATCATGTACAAGATAACCTCAATAAGATTAAGGGATAATTTCCCATTAGAAGCCATGGAGAAAAGAAGGAAGTAGGATGCCTTATTGGAAGATTTATTTGGATAAAAATACTGCTACCCAAGAGTCCTATATCTGGCAAAACTCTCTTTTAAAAGGGAAGGAGAGATTAAGACACTGCCAAGTAAAAAAAGCTGAGGGAGTTTCTGGCTCTACAAGAAATGCTAAAGGAAGTTCTTCAGGTTGAAAGGAAAAGATATTAAATGATATTTAATATAAATAAATAAATCTTTTAAAAAATGATATTTAATAGAGCTATAAGACATATGAAGAAATAAAGAACTCTGGCAAATATAATGATGTGGAAATATAAATGCTAGCATTATTGCATTTTTGGCGTGTAGCTCCATTTCTTATAGGATCTAAAATGCAAATGTATTAAAAAGTAATGATGAATTTATGGTTTTGAATTCATAATGTATAAATAAGTAACATATGACAAGAACAGCATGAAGGTGGGAACGCAAAGGGTATAGGAAGATAGATTGTATATGCCATCAAAGTTAAGTTAGTATCAAGTCAAGTGAGATTATTACAGAGTTAAGATGTTAAATAAAATCCGATGGTTATTACAAAGAAAATACTGGAAAAATAAGCACAGAAGGAAATGAGAAGGGATTGTAAATGGTTCATTATAAAAGATCAGCTAAATACAGTGATAGGCACTAATGGAAAAAGAGAAGGATGAAAAATGGCATATGACTTTAAAATAAGAGCAACAAAGCAGAAGTAAATCCTACATTATCAATAGTTACTTCAAATGTAATTAGGCTAAACTCTCCGTTGAAAGGTAGAGACTGGAAGATGGCTAAAAGCATGTTGCTTACCAGAAACACATTAAATTTAAGACACAAGTGGGTCGAAAGTGAAAGAATTGAAAAATATTCCCTGCAAATAGTAACAAAAAAGAGGGCATGGCAATACCATATCAGAGAAATCAGATTTTAATTTTAACTGTTACAAAGGACAAAGTTTTGATAAAACTTTCAATTTCTCAAGGATAAATGACAATTATAAACATATATACACCTAGCGACAGGGCCTCAAAATATATGAAGCAAACACTGATAGGTTTTAAGGGAGAAATAGACAGTTCTACATTAATAGTAAGAGACTTCAATATACCACTCTCATGAATAGATAAAACATCTAGACAGAAGGTTGTTAAGAAATTAAAGTACATGAGCAATACAATAAATGAAGTAGACCTAATAGAATTATACAGAACACTTCTTCATAGCAGAAGAGTATGCATTCTTCTCAAGTGCACACAGATCATTCTCTAAGAAAAATCTTATGTTAGAGAACAAAACAACTCTCAATAAACCTAAGAAGGTTGAAATCATATATCTTTTCTTACCTCAATGGAATGAAGTAAGAAATTATTATCAGTGCGTCAAATGGAAAATTCACAAATACGTTGAAATTTAAAATTACACTTTTAAGTTAATAATATGTCAAAAAAGAAATCACATGACAAGTTAGGAAACAACTTGAGAACAAAAACAACATACCAAAACTTATGGGATGAATCAAGGCAGTATCCAAAAGAAAGATCTTGGTAATCTAACCTCATTCCTGGAGGAACTAGAAAAAGACACGCAAACTAAACTCAAGGTGAGAAGGAAGAAAGAAATAATAAAGACAAGAGTGAAGATAAATGAAATCAAGGATAGTAAAACAACAGAGAATCAATGAAATCTGAGGTTGGTTCTTTTAAAAGATCAACACAATTAACAAATATTTAGCTAAATTGAAAAATAAAAAACAGTGGATGCAGAAATGAAGTGAGGAACATTATTATCACCCGAAAGAAATAAAAAGGATTTTAAGGGGAGGGCAAGATGGCGTTGATTTAAATGCACACTCACCATCTCTCTCACAAAAAACAGCTGCATGGGGACCCACAGAACCCACAGAACAGGAGGCTTCAGGGTATCGATCTGAAGAGAGATGGACAAAGAATTAAATAGCTCAAGGTAAAACCCTGAATTTCTAGCCACTGATGCTGGAAACTGTGGGACAAGAAGGCTAAGCCCTATACTTAAGGCAATAAGCTGCTCTGAGCTCTGACTCCCAAAGGCCACCCAGTAGGAGGAAGCTTCTCTGAGCATTCTCTGAGAGTGGGAGGGTTCTGGTGAAGGGTGAGGAGGGGTTTCCTTTCTGTGGGTTTGTTTACGTGGATCCCCTTTGAGCTTTGGGGAGCATGGCTAGAAGTGGCATCAGAAAGAGGGGAGAGGCAAATCTGCTGAGGCAGCCTGATTTACCTAGCTGACCTGGGAGAGAGGAGAATGGTCTGATAGAAGGTGGAGTTAGGCTATTGACTAGTCTTTGCTGAAAACTATCAAAATATCAACTCTCCTAGGGAGGTGGGCAGTAGGAAGCCCTTAATAAGCTTCCAAGAACATATTTCGGGTCCCCTGAGATGGTTTAGAAGAGGGTTGAGTGATTTTTTTCTGCAGCGATTTCAGTCACCAGGGTCCCATTTGAATTTCAAAAGTGAATTCAACCTAACCTGGACAGGTGAGGGGAAATTCCTTCCCACAGGCTATTGAGTCCTACTGCCCTGGGAGAGAAAGCAGCAAGAATAGAAAGGGGTCAGAGACAAACTTGCCTGAGGGAAAGTGACTGGATAGCTTTCTAAAGAGCTAATTGACCCAAAGAGAATGTTTAGCTCGGTGGAGTTTCTACCTTGAATATATGAGGTCCCTAGTTCGATTCCCAGCACCTCTTAGAGCAGTGATCCACTGGCATATCAAACACACAGCTGATACTTTAGGACTGGGAAAACAGACATTATATTTGTGCTAGCTTCACTTGGGTCTCTTATTTTTCCTAAAAAAAAAAAAAAGGTTACTTTAAAAAAAAAATTAGCTTAGCTTACTCACTAAAACCCACTTCAAAACCTGCAGAGGGAAGGCTGCAGGGTAATTGATTGATGAACACCAGCAGCCTGAGAAGCTCCACAGGGCCCTAAGAAGAAAGACTGTCCTTCCTTAGTGTTTGTTTAACTGCTTGCTTGTGTGTTTGTGCTTTTTTATTTCCTTGTTTTTATTTCCTCTTTCTTTCACAGCCCCCATTTTTTTTTCTTTCCTTTTTTTTTTTTTTTTTAATTTGGTGCTGCTGGCTTGTTTCTTGTTGGTTGTGCTTCCTCCTCTGTGATTTCCCCATTTTGTGTATATTGACATTGTCTATCAAGGCTGTATCTTTTCCTCCCTCATCTTCCTATCTTGCACTTTCAGTTGTTATTCTTACATCCCACCTCTCTATTTAAGCCTCAGTTATTCTGGTTTATATTTCTGATTCATCTATTCTATTTTCTTTCTTTCATTAACTTTTTTCTCTTTTGTCCTTTCTTTTCTCTTTCCTTCTATCCTCATCATTTTGGCCTTTTAAATCATCCTATATGTTTTTCTTTTTTTGAATTTCCATGTCATTGTAGTACTCCACTTTATTATTCCTGTTACTCCACACTGCTTACGTGAATTAAATATTCATTTTCCTAGGTCTTATATGATTCCTCTTCTAACTTTTACTATTATTATCATTATCCTTTTTCTTTTTTACCACTTTCACTTTCTCTGGCTGTAATCTTTTTCCTTCAAGGGAACATAGAAATCAATAAGGAAATAGAACAAGAACAAAATGTCAAAAAGAACACTTTACACACACACACACACACAGCAGCTAAATAAAACCTAGGGTAGAGAGAGAAGCTAATAAACAGAATAAACCCATCACGATAAAAAGATGACCAGACAGCAATAAAAAATTACAAGCCATACCAAGAAACAGAAATACATGGCCCAGTTCAATGAACAAACTAGAAACCAGGAAGAGATGCAGATCATTTACAAACTAATCAAAGCTGTTGAAACAAATATCATGGATCAACTTAATGAAATGAAGGAAGAGATAAAGGATATTAAGAAGACACTGGGAGAACACTGAATAAATTGTAAACATACATAAAAAGATAATGGATAAGATGGTGATGAAAGGCACAATCCAAGAAGTCAAGAATACACTGGAAGCATGTAACAGCAGATCTGAGGCAGCGGAAAGAATTAGTGATGTGGAAGACAATACATCTGAAATAAAACAGATAGAACAGATAGATAAAAAGATAGAAAAAGTTCAGCAGGAACTTAGGGATTTGAGTGACAACACAAAATGCACAAACATACACATTATAGGCATCACAGGGAGAGAAGAGAAGGGAAAGGGGACAGAAGGAGTGGAGGAAATAATGGCTGAAAACTTCCCAACCCTATTGAGGGAGATGGATGTACATGTCCAGGAAGTACAGTGCACCCCAAACTGTATAAATCCCAACAGGCCTACTCCAAGACATATACTTGTCAATTTGTCCAAGACTCCAGACAAAGAGAAAATAATGAAGGCAGCAAGAGAAAAGAGAACCATCACATACAAGGGAAACTCAATAAGATTAAGTGCTGAGTTCTCATCTGAAACCATGGAGGCAAGAAGGTAGTGGTATGACATAATTAAGGTACTAAAAGAAAAAAAAAAAAAAACAAAAAACTTCCAACCAATAAGTCTCTATCCAGTAAAGCTGGCATTCAAACATGACGGATGGTTCAAAATATTCACAGATAAACAGAAATTAAGAGAATATCCAATAAGAAACCTGCCCTTCAAGAAATACTACAGGAGTTTTGCAGGTTGAAAGGTAAAAACAAGAGAGAGAGAGATGAGGAAAGTGTAAGAACAACTAAACAGACAAAAAGAGAAATAAAAAGGTATTACGTACATAAACACAAAGAAAATGCAGCTAATGTAAGTAATTCCTTGAGAATAATAGCATTGAATGTTAATGGATTAAAAAAACCAGTCAAGAGATAGAGATTGGAAGAATGGATAAGGGAATATAACCCAGCTATAAGCTGTCTACAAGAAACTCATCTTAGATCTGGGGATTCAAGGAGTCTGAAAGTGAATGGTTGGAAAAAACCTTACAAGCAAACAATAACCAAAAAAGGGCTGGAGTAGCTATACTGATATTGGACAAAATAGATTTTAAATGCAAGACTATTGTAAGAGACAAAGACAGACACTATATATTAGTAAAAGGAGTAATCTTTCAAAAAGAAAGAACAGTCATAAACTGTTACACACCTAACCAGGGCACCTCAAAATACATGAGGCAAACACAGGGAATACTAAGTGGAGAAATAGATGTCTCTACAATTATAGTAGGGGACTTTAATACTCCATTATCACCATTAAACAGAACATCTTGACAGACAATCAATAAAGAAATGAAGACTTTGAATAATACATTAGAGGATCTGGATCTAATAGACATATACAGAACACTACATCCAAATACAGCAGGGTATACATTCTTCTTGAGTGCACATGGATCGTTTTCCAAGACAGACCACAATGCTACATCACAAAAACATTCTCAGTGACATCAGAAAGACTGAAATTATGCAAAGTAATTTCTCTGACAACAATGAAATGAACTGGGAATCAGTAAGGGCCAGAGAACAAGATTAGGCACAAAGATATGGAAGTTAAACAACACACTCTTAGACAAACAGTGGGTTAAGGAGAAAATTTCAAAAGAAATCAGTAACTACCTTGAAATGAATGAAAATGACAATGCAACATACCCTGAGCCTCAGCAGAGTTGGAACACCTACTTTCTGGTTCATTGGACTTACCCAGGTCAGCTAACAGGGAGGTGAGTACAGTCAACCACCACACCAGGGAACTGAGAATGTCTACAGCTGCAAGCAGGAGAATTCCGTCCATCAGCCATGTGGGATCTAACCCCCCTCTCTATTTAGAGGTGAAGTAGACATCACCATCCCAGGGTCTTCAGGATGGAGGAATAAAATATGGATTAGAGTGGGCTTACTGGTATTCTACTATAGAAATATTGTGACTCTAGCAATGAAAGAAATTATATCATTGATGTGGAGACAGTGATCATGGGAGTTGCTGAAGGCAGGGAGAGGGAAAGAGGTGTGATATTGGGGCATGTTCTGACTTGGAGTTGTCCTGAATGATGTTGCTGGGACAGATGCAGGACATTATACAATAACCCACTAAATGGGCTGGGAGAGAGTGTAAGCTACAACGTAAAATATAATTCATGCTGTGTAGCAGTGCTCCAAAATGTACTCATCAAATGTAATGAATGTGCCACATTGATGAAAGAAGTTGTCGGTGTAGGAGGAGTGGGGGGTGTGGGGAGTGGGGTATATGGGAACCTCATTTTTTTTAATGTAACATTTTGTGTGATCTATGTATCTTTAAAAAAAGATTTTTAAAAAAATCTATGGGATGCAGCAAAAGCTGTACTGAGAGGGAAATTCATAGCCATAAATGCATATATCAAAAAATAAGAGTTAAAATTGAAGACCTAAGCACACACCTGGAGGAGTTGGAAAAGATACAACAAACTAACCCCAAAGGAAGTAGAAAGAGGGGAATAACAAAGATTAGAGCAGAACTAAATGAAATGGAAAATAAGAAAACACTAGAAAAAATAAACAAAACCAAAAGCTGCTTCTTCAAGAAGATCAATAAAATTGACAAACCCTTAGCTAGACTAACAAAGAAAAAAAGAAAGAAGATGGAAATACACAAAATAAGAAATGAAGAAGGGGATATTGCCACTGATCCCACAGAAATAAAGTGTATCAAAAGAGGATAACTTGAAAAATTATATGCCAATAAGAAGAACAATTTAGAGGCAATGGACAAATTCCTAGAAACACACAAGCAACCTACACTGACAAAAAAAGAAATTGATGAACTCAACATACTAATCACAAGTAAAGATATAGAATCAGTCATTAAAAAACTTCCAAATAAGAAGCACACAGGACCAGACAGCTTCACAGGTGAATTCAACCTCACATTTCAGAAAGAACCAATCCTGCTTAAACTCTTCCAAAAAATAGAAGTAAAAGGAGCATTGCCTAACTCATTCTATGATTCCAACATCACCTTAATACCAAAGCCAAACAAAAAGGCCCCAAGAAAGGAAAATTACAGACCAGTCTCCCTAATGACTTAGATGCTAAACTCCTCAACAAAATATTTGCTAATTGTGTTCAACAACACATAGACACCATGACCAAGTGGGTTTCGTCCTGATATGCAAGGATGGTTAAACGTAAGAAAACCAATTCAGGGAAGCGGACTTGGCCCAGTGGTTAGGGCATCCATCTGCCACATGGGAGGTCTGCGGTTCAAACCCCAGGCCTCCTTGACCCATGTGGAACTGGCCCATGTGCAGTGCTGATCCACGCAAGGAGTGCCCTTCCATGCAGGGGTGTCCCCGTGTAGGGGAGCCCATGCACAAGGAGTGTGCCCCGTAAGGAGAGCCACCCAGCGTGAAAGAAAGTACAGCCTGCCCAGGAATGGTGCCGCCCACACGGAGAGCTGACACAACAAGATGATGCAACAAAAAAAAAACACAGATTCCTGTGCCGCCAACAACAGCAGAAGCAGACAAAGAAGAACATGCAGCAAATAGACAAAGAGAACAGACAACTGGTCGGGGGGTGTGGGGAAGAAGGGGAGAGGAAAAAAAAAGAAAAAGAAAACGAAATCATGTAAAACACCGCATTGAAAGAAAAAATATCACATGATCATCTCTGTAGATGCAGAAAAATCATTCAACAAAGTACAAAGCCCTTTCCTGATAAAAGCACTGCAAAAGATAGTAATAGAAGGAAACTTTGTGAATATGATAAAGGGTATAAACAAAAACCCCACAGCTAACATCATATTCAATGGTGAAATCCTAAAAGCTTTCCCTCTAAGATCAGGAATAAGACAAGGATGCCCACTGTCACGCTCCTATCTAACATTGTGTTAGAAGTACTTGCTCAAGCACTGAGACAAAAAAAAAAAAAAAAAAAAAAAAAAAAATACAAAAGGCATCCAAATTGGAAAGGAAGATGTAAAAATTTCACTATTTGCAGGTGACATGATCCTATATATAGAAAGCCCTGAGAATTCTACAATAAAGCTTCTAGAACTTATGAGTTCAGTAAAGTTACAGTTATAAGATCAATGCACAAAAATCAGTAGCATATCTATACACCAATAATGAGCAATCTGAGGAGGAAATCAAGGAAAAAATGCCATTTACAATAGTAACTAAAAAAATGAAACACCTAGCAATAAATTTAACTAAAGACGTAAATGACTTATACACAGAAAACTACACAACACTTATAAATGAAATCAAAGAAGACTTAAATAAGTGGAAGAATATTCCCTGTTCATGGATAGGAAGACTAAATATCATTAAGATGTCTATCCTACCTAAACTAATCTACAGATTTAATGCGATCCCAATAAAAAATCAACACTACATTTTTTACTGAATTGGAAGAACTAACCATGAAATTTATTTGGAAGGGCAGGAGGCCCCAAATAGTCAAAGACATATTAAAAAAGAAAAATGAAATTAGAGGAATCACACTACCTGACTTGAAAACAGACTACAAAGCTACAAAAATAAAGTTGCATGGTATTGGAACAGGGATAGAAATACTGACAAATGGAAATGAATTGAGAGTTCTGATATAGATCCTCGCACAGTCATCTGGTATTCAACAAGGCCACCAAGCCCACCCAACTGGGAGAGAATGGATTATTCAACAAATGGTGCTTGGGGAACTGGATATCCTTATCCAAAAGAATGAGAGAGGAACACCATCTCATATCCTATACAAAAACCAACTCAAGATGGATCAAAGCTCTAAATATAAGAGCCAAGACCATAAAGACCTTGGAAGATAATGTAGGGAAGCATCTACAGGACCTTGTAAAAGGAAATGGTTTCATGAACTTCACACCCAAAGCATGAGCAGTGAAAGAAAAAATAGATAAATGGACCTTCTCAAAATTAAAACCTTTTGCACCTCAAAGGAGTTTGTGTGTGTAAACACAAAGTGGTATACATAAATAATGGCATATTTCTAAGCTGTAAGAATGAATACAGTACTAACACATGGGACAACATGGATGAATCTTGAGGACCTTATGTTGAGTGAAGCAAGCCAGGTACTGAAGGACAAATATTACATGACCTTTCTGATATGAATTAAGCAAATTGACCTGACCCAGGGAGCTAGAGGCTGGAAGATAGTTTTATAGGAAATAGAAAGGGAGAAGAAGGTAGTGAGCCAAAGTTCATAAGCATGAAATCTATGATAAGCTGGAAGTGAGTAGTTGTGCCATGAAGAGATAAAACAGGGGTGTAGGGATACTACTGGGTTGGGTGGTGCAAAATTTACTGGGGGGTAGGGTGGTGGTTGGACTGGGGGAGGGTTGGGGGAGGGAGCAAGTGAACGCTGGGGATTGGCGGTTACTTGATTGAAACTAAAATGTTGAGAAAGCTCTCTTGGCAATAGGACAAGAAGTATTACTGGTTTAGGGTGTTGATTGGGGGAAGGGGCATTTGGGACTGGGTGTCCCTGGGGCAATTTTCTAGAGAATGTGTGAATGCCTCTTTTGTCCTAGTGTGTTTTATCAGTGGGTGGAGATCTACATAATGAGTGGGAAGGAGTTGGACTTCTATCCTGGGGAGGCCTTATATGTTCTCAGACAGAGGACAGGGTGTCTCTTGAGAACATGGGCAGTTCCTAATAGGGGAGGACAGACTAAGGTGTCAGGCCTGGAATATTACATATTACTAAAATGTCAAGTCTACCCAAAGCAATTTGTAGGTTCAATGTAATCCCTAGTCCATCAATGGGGAAAGAACAGTCTCTTCAACATGGTACTGGGAAAACTGGATATACACATGCAAAACAATGAAAATGGGCCCCTACTTCACATGATACATAAAGAAAGGAAGATACTATTAAACAACTCTAATTTGCAGTGTCAGGAAGCAGATTAGAGGTTGTCTGTGGCTGAGGGTTAGGCAGAAAGGGTCACAAGGCGCCCTTCGCTGTGATTGAAGTGCTGTATATCTTGACTGAGTTGATGGTTACACAGGTAAGTTGTCAAAAATCATTCAAATATACACTGAAATGGGTGCATTTAATTATATGTCAAGTATACCTCTAAAAAGTTGATTTTAAAAAGACATCTAGAAATATTGAAGATCTTAAAGACATTAAAATATGCCTTTAAGTGTTTGAGATGAACAATGAATGAAACAATGTCTTAAATACAGTTTAAGAATGACGGGAATATAACATCCTAACTAAGATTATCTATTATTTGAAAGGAATTTTACTAAACTAAAATACCCCCAATTGTAAAGCAATATTACAAAAAAGTAGTTTGGCATGTAAAAAATCTATATTAATCAGAAAGAGAAAATTTTTCTATTTAAATCCATGAAGCAGGCTTTCACCACAAAGCAATTTATAACCTTCCTAAATCAATGTCATACTTAACGAATCATGATGGATTTCTATTTATTGTAGACTTTTCTCTCTTTGTCATGCTTTAACATTAAGTTAACTTTTATTTTTCCCAGGGTTGTAGAGTAAATCCCTGAGATTTGGTAATGATATCATGAAGGTACATAATCATATATACATTTGATTGGTTTATATCTTAGGTAAATCTCAATTATAAAGTTTTTAGTGAACATGCAGAATGAAAGATGCTATGTTGATTTTGTACTTCTATCATAAGGACTCACTTTAAACTAAAGAGCATTCCAGCCAAGCTGCTCTCCTTTTACCACCCCATCTCCAAAATGAATAGAAGCATTCTTTCTTGTGTAAGAAAAGGAATAGATTATGGACTTTTGCAAAGGTGTTAGATTATGTGAGAAATTTTAGGAATAAAACGTGCTCGGTCTTCAAATATTCTTGGGAAATGTTTAGTTGAATATACTCCTCCTAAGAGATATATAGTTTTATTAATGGCACTAAAAGGATATTATTTAATATTGACTAATCAAGATTTCCCCAAATCGATTTGACCTCAGAAACTTCGTTCATGTAACACTATAAAAAACTGTAAGAAATGCAAGCTGAAAATGCAGCCCATCTGATCAGCTAGCCCTCCTCATCTCTTGGACTTTTACTGTATTTTAAGTTACAAGCTGACTACCCCAATCCTTGGTAATTTTCCCCTCTTCTGAACTCATAGTACTGATTTTTCTCTGTTTTTGTCTTGACTCTAGTTAGATTAAACATTTTTTTTCAATGACATAGACTATTAGGGATTGTTTCAAAATGTTTAAGATTCAGTATCTCCATAAACAAACAGAAACCAAATTTATCTAGGTGTAACTATTAACCCTACTTATCCTATTTCTCTGAGTGAGTTCTTATGGCTAACATGGAAAGTATCACAAAATTCATACAAAAAGCGTTGAGATGGGTTTATCTATTCTCAATTCTCAGAAAAACTAAAGTCCAAAACATTGTAAAATATTTGCCACAAGTAACAATAAATCTAGGGTTGAGCTACAGGCTCCATGGCTTCTAACATTTTGCCTTACACACTACCCTTCTATTTGAAAGGGAATATAAAATCTGTTATCACTATCAGTTCTTCCTATATCAACCAAGTCTGAAATAACTCCATGAATCAGAAACTGAAGGAACAAAAAATTTCCTCCAAATATGATTGAATTTTGTGATTAAAATTAGCAACCAGGTTTCCTAAATAAGCTTCACCCTTGCTGGAAAATTTGGCCCACAGGAAAGCAAATGTGCTTTGTCACAGCAGGGCACTGAAAAAACACTTTTTGGACAAGTGCTAGTCTTTTTTTTTTTAAAGATTTATTTTATTTACTTCTCTCCCCACACACACACCTTGTCTGCTGTCTTTATCCTCTCACTGTATGTTCTTCTGGGCCCACTTGTACCCTTGGTGGCACTGGGAAAGTGTGTCTCTTTTTTGTTGCTTCATCTTGTTGTGTCAGCTCTCCGTTTGTGCAGCACCACTCCTGGATGGGCTGCACTCTTTTCACGTGGGGTGGCTCTCCTTGCAGGGCGCACTTCTTGCGCGTGGGGCACCCTGACGCGGGGGCACCCCTGCATAGCATGGCACTCTTTGCCCATGGCTGCTCTGCACCTGGGCCAGCTCACCACATGCATCAGGAGGCCCTGGGGGTCAAATCCTGGACCCTTCCATATGGTAGGTGGATGCTCTATCAGTTGAGCCACATCCACTTCCCATAGTCTTTTCTATTTCACTATGCTTAAGCATCTAATAGCAAATAAAGACCAAACTGGGAGTCAGATGCTTGAGTTTTCTGGCCTTGAATTTATATGACTGCAGAAAATTCTCTAGACCTCCATAGCATTTAAGGTGCCTTTTTAAGGCACCTTAAAAAGTCAAAATGGGACAATGTAAAGAATGAGTGCTGATGTTTTTTATGCATGTCCCAGAGCACCTGATTGATAAAATATCCATTTGATGGAATGTTTCTTGCTCTTTCCTCCTCTCCTTCCCCTCCCCCTCCACCTCTCCCTCCCCACCCTCTCCCCCCCCCCTCCTCCTCCTCTCCTGTGTCAAAGTTTTTACTTTCACTTGTTTACTGTACAGAAGCCCAGATAGTCTTCTGTGACAGCACCTAGAGCATGTAGGACCCCTCATTTGGTCAGTTGCTGCCTTCTCCACACTGTGAGCATCTCGTGGAACGAGAAGCAAACCCAGTATATAAGGGACTGTGATTTCCAGTGGCAGGACTGCAACTTCCACACATCCTTGGGACCTCTAGTACCTGGAAAGCTGGCCTTTCCAAGCGAACTCCTAGACATCTGCTGGGTCATCAAGTCAGACAGCTAGACACCTAGGTCCAAATAATAAGGCCACCCTCAACCTCAGCTCAGCTCACCCCCACGAAAAGGGGAGAATGAGGGAGTGGGGTCCTTTACTTAGAACTTAGCAATGGTGCGAGCAGCAGGCCTTCCTGGGACCAGAGACCACGTGCTCCCTCCCACGCCACCCTCTGCCCTGTTCCTTGGCTTGTGAAATTCCCCAAAAACCCATACCAGCAAGAGCATATCATCCCAACTTGCCTTGCCATACTCAAGAACAGTGACTGCGGCTTTTGCAAATATGGTTCCTGGAACAAAAAAGATACTTTAATTAAAACGTTTAATATATTCAACTATTAAGTTACCAAGGAGGGACTTGAGGCCTGGGGAAAATCTGACTCAAATTCAGTTTATGTGTAGACCATGTTCTCTATAAAATATAGAAAAGAGGAGAATTTGTAGAAATGTGGTTCAGGAGGGCAGGGGTAAACCAGACAATAAATAAGAGCAGAGAAATCAGAACAAATACAAACTATTTGGGAAAGGAAAAAGAGGTAATTAATTTAGCCTTTTGGGATGCCTGGACAGCTGGAGAGAAATCTGGAGGCTGAAGCAAGTCTGAGGCTTTCCTACTGTGGGCATTGACCCCGCCTAGACCTGCCCTGCTGTCTGCTCAGCCAAGCGCCCCAGGACATCTCCCACGGGGTGCTGTGCCAATGGCATACCTCAGGACGAATGCTAAGGGATTGTGTGCAGGTCAGAATTTCCTGCCACAACTTGCAATTCACTTTTCCTTTATTTGTAAAAGTCAGCAAAACTCAAATCAGGGAGCTGCTGCCTGGGGAGCTCTTCTGAGCTCTTCTGAGATGAAGGTGAAGATTTATTGGTTACATTCCTTACAGCATTGTTACATCCAGGCAAACTCTCCCCTGTTTGTTTTAATTGATGGAATAACTAGGAAGACAAGAAGTCATTATGTAAAGAGAAACTGAGGATCATATCATTTAATATTCAATCAGTCTACATAAGAATTTAGTCACTCAGTGTTAAGCAGTCTATTCCTCAGGAATGATATCTGATTTTTTTTTTTTTTTTTGCTTTTGCTAGATCTAATAAACATTGTCCATATTGGAATTCAATATGTATCCTTGAGAATTGCCACAATAGTTCATATCAAAAATAATTTCTCAGATACCATGGGTAATGCAAATGCCTTTCATTCTACACAGAGGGACCAGTGCTATCAGCGGCTGGGATGATCAGTAGAAGGAGATTCGCTGATACTTGAATAGCACCAAAGTCAGTGTTGCCCCTTTAGGCACAGACGCTTCATTGGCCCTCTGACGTATATAGTTTTCCAAGAAGAGGTATCAGCCTTTTTCTTGTCCAGACTCATTACATGTTACATCTTGAAATGGATAGAACAACTTTATAGTCAGCATTACTCATAATACTAATGCCTTGGAAGCACTGGAAGTATGAGAAATTACTGAGAGATAGCTAAAAAACAAAACAGATGGAAGAAGAATATGAGCATTTAGATACTTCTGGAGGAAGGGAAAAAAAGTTTGTTCTGTAGTGGCTTGATCAAGCCAGTGGTCTCTAGGTACTACGAGCAGAAGGATCCAAGGAAGGAAGCTGTCGCTTTCATATACAGAAAAATAAATCACTACACAAAAAAACATTCTGGCGTTTGTTAGAATCTGTCACATTCAGTGAGCCAAGTTCAACCTGAGTTTGGAACTCCAATTGCTCTTGAGGAGGTAACATAGAGATTCATCCTTCAGCAAAGAGAGAAACAAAAATGTGAGAATAACACATGGCTAGACCTGGGGCACTCTCTGATCCAATTAGGAACACTGCCTTTTAAGAATACTGACATTTAAATTTTTTCATAATTTTTATGTTTTCTTTAAAACAAATATGAGTTTAAACATTCAGCCTATTTTCCTCACCTATCCTTTCCACCACTCCTTACCTTTCTGTTTCTTAGGAAGGAGGCCCACTCTAGGTCTACAGCAGGTTTACTTAAATTGGGTTCCTTGGGGAAGCCTCAAGGCACCTGTAAACCATACAGGCTTTATGCTCAGTTTTATATTTGTGTGCATTTTTGGGGGGAGAATGTCTTTATGTTTCAATTAAGAATTAAAAGGTTTTAAGTGAGGTAATAAAAAGGGAGGACTTGTTCTTTTGCTAATGCATGGCTGAATGCTTCCATCCAGTGTTTCCTTCTGTAAAGTCCTAATGCTCATCTTCTAACACTCAGGTTGGATAGTGAGGTTTACATGTGGTAGGGGATATCGATAGTCTGACATGAGGTCTGGAATCCAAGCATGTTGTCTTAAGAGTTTAATTTCCCATAGGCTTTGTGCCTACAGAAAGCAGATATTTTTCTATCCCCTTATTTTTCAGATTGAGGTTAGGGCAAGTTGTTTAGGCATGTGTGTGTCCCCGAATCCCTTCTGACTCAGGGTTAGCTTGGATCTGACGAAGGAACCCCCCGTCTCTCTTTGCCTGTTGCAGTGCTTGAGAATTTCACTTATATACTTATATTGGACCTGGGGAATCACCAACAATTTGGTTCATATAAAATCATCTTGATGCTTGGTGAAGATGAATAGGCAGGGTAGCAGATAAATCCATAGTTGGTCTGATAATCTGTCCCATGTTTTCCAGAGACCGACAGAGCAGATTTCCCAGAGTCAGACTCATTCTGTCTTGATTGTATTCCTTCAGCATCCCTGCAAAGTATTCCCTTGAGGTCAGGGACTCTGTTTTCTGTCCCACTATGGTATCCCCAAGGCCGGCAACATAAGAAGTACTCAGCATATAGTTGCTGGTGGTGGCGGTGCCATTGTCAATAACCTTATCCACCTCACCTACTGAAAATATTGCATAAAAGCTGCACATGAGATTACTTTGGCTGCCTCCAAGAGATAAACAGATGTTTCTGCCAGACAATCCACTTCACGTTGACATAAAACCAGTGGGAAAAAAGATGATATGTTTCATCAAGTCATGGCAGCCTGCCCTTGTATTTGTCAATTTATGCTTTTCCAAAAATGCCTGTTGGCTAATGTGTAGACATAGGCAAAATAAATATTAATAGCTTCTAGAAGTTTATCTTTGCCACCATAGTCATCCTTTTGCACTCATTCCAATTTCAATCAAGAAGCACAGATGTAGAGTTTATTATGACCAGATAGGCAGGGAAATTTATTGTCAAGATACTACTTCCCACCAATTAAGAGGACTTACCCAAATAACTCTGATCCACACTGATTGAAATCTAGTCCTGTTTGTCCTAAAAGTGATTTTTTTAATGAAATGAAAATCAATTATACATTTCTTTATGATCAGTCAAGTTGACAAGTATTTTGTATTTTTACTCAGAAAGTAGTGGTGTACAAATTCTTCTGCATCTTCTTATTGAACAATGGTGCTCTAGGGTTCAGACATTTCAGTGTGGCAGAAAACACTTGAAAAAATCATAGAAGAAAAAAAACTGATATGCTTCTTAAAGACTGGGAGACTACAGCCCTTAGAACCACACATCTACTTCTGTATTGGGATGTAGATGATTGTCTCTAAATATGAATTAAATTGAGTTTAAAGAATTCAGAAGATGTACATTAATAGATTTTTTAAACAGAAGAAAAATAGATAACATGATTGCTCACCCTTCTTCTGATGCCAGCACCCTGATGCACCTTTGAAAACCATCCCTCTTCTTCTCCCTATCCATGTAGTACTAATGGAGCTGCTTCCATCCATAACTCTAAGAATGGTATATGACCTGCCCTGGCCAATCAGAATAACACACCCTCTGACAAGAGTAATTAGTTCATGCTTGATTATTATTCAATCGTAGTTAAAAAGACCCAATTGCAGGAATTCTTGTGCCCTTTAGAAAAAGGATGTGATGTAGGGATATTTTTGGGATTTTGAGTTGCCTTAATGATATTGCAGGGTCAGATGCTGGACTTTATATATCCTGCCATAACATACTGAATGTACTGGGGGAGAGTGCAAACTACAGAGTAAACTATTATCTATGTGGTGCAGCAGTGCTCCAAAATGCGTTCACTGAGTGCGATGATAAGGGAGGTTGTTGGACTGGGAGAAGTAGGGTGGGGGGTGGGGTGTATACAGGAACCTCTTATATTTTTTAGTGTAACTTTTTTTGTGATGTATATATCTTAAAAATAATACAATTTACAAAAATGCTGTGGTGGGGAGTAGGAAGTGGGTTTTATGGGAACCTCTTAAGTTTTTTGTTTTTTTTATGTTTTTTAATGTTACATTCCTTGTGATGTATTAATTTTTTTTTTAATTAAAAAGAAAAAAAAGGGAAAGGAAGCAGAGCTGCTGAGAATGGATAATAAGGTGGAATAATTGGCAGCCATATTGCATAAGGAAGGGACAATATAAAAATGGGCTTAAAACAGAAAATAGCAGGGCTAAAGTTTTGAGAGAGATGGGTTATTAAGGATTTTGATTGAACCCTTGGATTCAGCCAAGCCCTAAACTAACATTCTGAGACTTTTAAAAAATTATTTAGTTATAAAATTTTAATTTGTAAAAGCATACCTGAATGATATATACATATATTCCCATAAAACATGTAAATAATATAGATAAAGTAGAATCCCCAGAGGCATTCCCATTTACTCCCATTTTCCAATTCTAGGTGCCAAATAGTCAGTGAAAAGGCAGACAGGCCAAATAACATAAGGAAGGACCATTTCCTTTGGATTTAGCAACGTAAAATTCAGTGGTAACCTTGATATAACAATATTAGTGGATTTGTAGGGAAAAAAATCTTGTTTGGAATGGATTTAAGAGATACTGAGGGAAAAGAAATTGAGACAATGAGTTAAGTACTTTTTTGAGAAGGTTTATTGTGGGAAGACTGAATAAATGGACTGGTGGCGGGCAGAAGAGCTGAAGAGATAACAATCACCTCTAAAGAATCCTTCCCACATATGACTGAAATTGTGCTACCTATTTGCCATAGATGATTGCCCAAGAATGAGCCACTGACACAAGGTTAGGCAATATATAAACTGACTTACGGTAAATAATTATCTATCATGAAGGCACTGACCTAAAGAGATGAAGGTAAGTAAATATACCAATCTAAGACTCTTTCCAGAAAAATTTGAACCAGAAATATAAAGTCAACATGATGGTGGAAAGGAAAGCTCTTAAAGAACATTCCAAATCAAGCAGAATCAGATAATATGACTCAGTGACTTTAACAGTAGCACACCACGACCAGAAGAACGATCAACAAAATCCTGCTGCACCAAGTTGACTCTAAGCTATCCCAGCCACATCAACAATGGTAGATAATAAAAGACATTTAAGATTTATGAGGCTCAATTGCAAATTCCTTTCAGAATTTTTTTCTGAATTTACTTTCTTTTTACCTTTTAATTTTAGTAGCAAATGAATTTACTATGAAAAAAAGATGGTAAATTTATATGGTGCAAAGGTATAAAAGGATTTATAGTAAAAAATCTTCTTCTTACCCTGATCCCTAGGTACTCAGATTTTTACCTAGAGGCAACAACTGTTATCAGTTGTCTGTATATAGTTCTAGAGTAATTTTGTGCACAAACAAGCAAATATGTTTATAAATATATGTGAATGTAAGTGTACATATACATATAACCACATACATCAATAAATCATGGAAATTAATTTACATTAGTAGATGAAATAACTTCCTCATTCTTTCTGATGGCAGAAGAGTATCACAACCCAATTTATTTAACCAGACCCACCTTGAAGGATATTTGGATTATTACCCATTTTTGACATTCATACACAAAACGGCAGTGAGTAAACTTGTACTCAAGTTATTTTGCATACATGAAGTTTATCTGTAGAACACATTTCTAGAACTGAAATTCTGGGGTCAGAGGACATGTGAATTTATAATTCATATATATATTTTCAACAGACATTCCACAGAGGTGATAACAAATTACAGTCCTATAAGAGTTCATGTTTCCCCATATCCTAGAGAACACAGATCATGAACAAACCTTGTTTTTAAAAGTTTTGCCACTCAAAGAGTAAAATGTTACCTCAACGTAGTTTTAGATTACCAGTTTTATTATGAGTGTGGCTGGGCATCTTTTTACATGCTTAGGAGTCACTTCCAGAGAGAAAGAAAGAGACAAAAGGAATCTGTTACCAGATCCTCTAGACTTCAGTGTAATGAAGCATCAATAAAATTTGAAAGGCTTTCTTTTCATAAATACATCCCTGAGAAAATCAGTTTGACAATTTAAAGAAGGTTGGCTAGTGAAGGAGGATTAAAAGATCCTAGCCCAATGTGCCAGGAAGATCAAGTATGGCTGAGCAAATCCATTCTCCAGTATTTTTCTTGTGACTTATAATATGCACCTATTTATATACACCATAAGATCCAAGTCTAATTTGGGACCAAATCAAAGGGTGAGCTATTTGCCATCTAAGAATTGGGTACAACATTTATTCCCTTGCTTCTCAACCAGGAGAGATTCTCCACCCCATCCCATCCCTGCCAGGACATTTGGCAATGCCTAGAGAAGAATTTTGTTGTCACACCTTGAGTGATAGTGCTACTTGCCTCTAGTGGGTAGAGATCCAGGCAAGCTGTGAAACATCTACAATCACAGGACAACCCCCAGCAACAAAGAATCATCTGACCTAAAATGCCAGTAGTGACATGGTTGAGAAATCCTGCCTTACAGGAATTCTTAGTTACTTCTAAGATGTGATATTAGGCAGTAGAGCTATTAACTATATATATATTTTTGCTTAGTTTATAACAAGAAAAATAAATTGCACTAAAAATAAAATGAGTTGCTGACATATTTATTACTTGGTGATACAGTAAAATGATGCAATAAATGTTTCATGAGTGATTAATCATGAAGAGGTTAAGATGTTGCCAAAATTCTTACTGCTGGTATTTACTATTTCATGCCCCAGTTTACTAATGCTACAGCATAGCTTCTGGTAAATCCTTAAAAAAGCAACTTTACAATGCACTGGGATACGAAGCACTTCACTTTTATTACTTTTCCCATATTAAGAACTTTTTCTTAACTGAGTTCAGATTATTTAGGCCCTCCCTTTTATTGGAAACAACTTGAGATTTATAGAGGGATTTTCTGTAATCTTTTTTACAAAATATCATTTGTGTTGCTCTATGTTTAAAATGAACATAAATTCAGAGTTCCTTTCTAAGAAAACCCTGGTCCTTGAAATTAACAAGTAGAAGAAATAATATAAAATTTCTTGTCTTCTTAACACATTTTGGGTCCCCTCAACCTCCTTATTTGCTGCTTGAACAAAAGGAGCATTAAAAAGACTTGAAAAAATTAGCTAGCTCTTACAACTAGAGCATTAAACATATTGAATGATGTGCCAACCTTAATGACCAGGAAACACATGGCAAATTGTCAACATAACTCAATATTGTTTAATGCATACTAAATACCTAGGTTCCTGTCAAAGGTGTTCTCTTCAAATGCTTCATATTTTTGTTGGCACAAAAAGTATAGCATCTGGTTTAAATGCATTGTAATTCTGTCAAGTATTGTGAAATGAAAGTATACAAAACGATCCATATTATCACCAACTGCAAAGAAATTGAGAATTATAGAACTTATTCACGGTTTTATACTTAAAATTATATAAATTTAAACTATGCACAACAGTTACCCCTGTCAATAATTGACTTTAGAAAAGCAAAGTATCATCTCCTTCACGTTCACAAAATGTCATCTCTGTCAGGTCAGGCTAAAAATTCACAGATTTATTAGGTAGATTTAAAGGAAATACAAATACACATGTACCTCCTTTTATTCAATAATTCCTATGCTATTGCACACAACCCAGCAGTTAATGGGCCATTTCTTTTCCTTGGGGGCTCTGGAAAAATCATACTTATCCATTATATAAATCATATTTGTTTTTATAAAGTGATGCTATTCCAGTTAGTGGCTTTGTAAATATCCTTATAAGTTGAAGACCCATTCACAGGTATTGTAAGATAAATGGGGAATAAAAGAGAACAATTTAGATTTCACTTACTTTGATTTAAGTGTCAGTGGAAAAATAAGCTCACAAAATATTTGTGTGGAATAGGAATCCAGTAGTGCTATTATCCACACAGATTTATGTTTAAGCTTCTCATTTACTGTCACCTCGTAGTAGATTATTTCCTGCAATATCTGTAAAGTGTATACTTTTCAGTCTTAAGGCTGCTCCCCAACCAATGGACAGCTTCTGAAGTACCTACTAAAGGGAACTGCAGTTCCACAGCTCTACCTTTCTTCTGAAGAAATCATGATGCTTGTGTACTATGATGGGTCCTTGAAACTGGAACAATCGGAAGTTATCAGGTTATTTTATATGTGAAACACTAATAAACAAACCATGCTGGTAAGAGGCACTAGTCTGTGCTTGGGTGATCTCACTTAGTTGACCACATTCCTTAACTTCTACAAGATTCTTAAAGGAGACCTGATGGTCATGCCCCAGACCCGTCTCTTCTCCCTTAGCCTCCAAACTTTGTGATATTATATCCCATTCTTTAGGTTTCCTTCTCTCTGATAATCTCTTGTCAAGAAGAAACTACCTGTGCTTCAGCATTTCTGTGTCTTGTTCTCTAGGGATCATATTCACACTTTGACAGCACCTTTCTGGAGGCATAATATTAGCACAGAGGAATGCGTGACTCCCTCACTGGTAATTTCAAACTCTAACGTTTGACTAGTTATGAGGAATGCAGAGTTTAAAACACTCCTAATTTATGCTACCATATAAGTATCTGCCAACTTTTACTATGTATGTGTATGTTTGACGAGTAACCGTAATTTACAGGTGAATATGCCTTGTAGTAAGAATCCTTTGAGACTTCTTTTATCAAAATCACACTTAGTTTTTATTAAATAGCTATCTCAGTAAGATCAATGATCATATTTTATGCTATACTGTCTGTCTTAAATGGTAGGATCCTCTAAAATCCCAAGTTCCACAATTTTCTTCATAAAAAAGCTGGCACAAATCATTGCTATTCTTAGCCAATAAAAAAACAAACAAACAAAAGAAAAATAAATAGTTGACTGAATCCTTTATTGTCAGTCTAGATATTAAGAAATAGGTGTTTTCCTTGATAAAGTTTTATTGTATTAATGACAACAGTACCAAAAATGAATTATGGGTAAGCAGATGTGGCTCAATCAATTGGGCTCCCGTCTATCATACGGGAGGCCCAGGGTTCACTTCCCAGGGCCTCCTTGTGAAGGCAAGCCAGCCCGTGCCTGCAGAGAGCTGATGGCCTGTGCCCACAGAGAACTGGCAGAGCAAGATGACGCAACAAAGGGAGACAAGTAGACACAGAAGAACACACAGTGAATGAACACAGACAGCAGACAGCAAGCAAGTGGCAAGGGGGAGGGGAGGAATAAATAAAATAAATCTTAAAAAAAAATGAATTATGAAAACCACCCATGATAACACCACCCAAACAAATGAGCTCTCTTCTTTCTTTTTTTAAAGATTTATTTTATTTTTTTATTTAATTGCCCCCCCCCCGCTCCTGGTTGTCTGTTCTCTGTGTCTATTTGCTGCGTCTTGTTTCTTTTGTCCGCTTCTGTGGTCGTCAGCAGCACGGGAAGTGTGGGCGGCACCATTCCTGGGCAGGCTGCACTTTCTTTCACACTGGGTGGCTCTCCTTATGGGCACACTTCCTGCACGTGGGGCTCCCCTACGCGGGGGACACCCCTGCATGGCACTGGAACTCCTTGCGTGCATTAGCGCTGCGCATGGGCCAGCCTAGCTCTCTTCTTTTAAGGGTACTGTTTACGCAACTAGTTTCTTGGGTTGTTGTTGTTTTTTGTTTTTCAATGATTTAAAAAAATTTTTTTGTCTTTTTTTTAAATGTTACATTAAACAAATATGAGGTTCCCATATACCCCCTACCCCCTTTACACCCCACTCCTCCCCCCATAACAACAACCTCCTCCATCATCATGAGACATTCATTGCACTTGGTTAATACATCTCCAAGCACTGCTGCACCTCGTGGTCAATGGTCCAAACCATAACCCACTCTCTCCCACAGTCCACCCAGTGGGCCATGGGAGGACATACAATGTCTGGTAACTGTCCCTACAGCATCACCCAGGACAACTCCAAGTCCCGAAAACACCCCCACATCTCATCTCTTCCTCCCACTCCCTACCCCTAGCAGCCACCATGGCCACTTTCTCCACACAATGCCACATTTTCTTCGATTACTAATCACAATAGTTTATGAATAGAATATCAGTAAATCCACTCTAATCCATACTCTATTTCTCCATCCTGTGGACCTTAGAATGGTTGTGTCCACTCCATATCTATATCAAGAGGGGGCTTAGAGTCCCCATGGATGATGGATGCAATTCTCCTGCTTTCAGTTGTAGGCACTCTTGGCTCCCTGTTATGGTGGTTGACCTTCTTCACCTCCCTTTTAGCTGAGTGGGGTAAGTCTAATAAGCCAGAGTGTAGGAGTTGCAAATCTTTTGAGGCTCAGGGCCTGGTTATCACATGGACAGTCCAGAGATTCAGGTCCCCTGGGCATACACTAAACCCCAGTGCCAACTACAGACTAGTTTCTTTATGCATCAATCTAGTCTTTTCCAAGAGGACTGAAAATGCTAGCTAGAGAAGAGCTCTTGTGACTTACTGGGCAACACTGATGGATATGCATTGCCCCTCAGCTGTGAAAAAGATACAATAATGTTGATGCACCACCAAGAGTTATAGTGAGGGATCTGTAAATATCACTGTAGCAGTTTGATATTATTGATGAAATCTAAAATGAAATATTTGATTATAAAAGCCAACGGGCATATGGTATTTTGCACCAGCATGCCTTTGGCTAACTAATACAATCACCTTAACTATATGCAACACTAGAAAGCTGCAGTAAGCTCTGTGTAAAGAGAGAAGTGCTTTGTATGCATGAATTTACTTCTTATTTTAATGGGTTGCATTCTGAGTAGAACAAAAATCACCAATCAAAACCTATGTTCTGCCTACTAAGATGCAAGTGATAGAAAAAGTAAGGCCATAAAAACAATAATAACAAACATATGGTAGGCCCTTGCCATGTTTTAGGATTGTTCTAAGTGCTTTGCTGATAATAATTCATCCAATCATGATTGTTATATACACTCTATCTTAAGGCCCTGCTTTTAAGAAGAAGAGAGTGAGACACACAGAGCTTAAATAACTTTCCAAGGGCACTTGAGATGTAATAATAGAGAGAGGTTTGAACCCAAGCTCCTCACTCTTCATTCTTTTTTTTAATATTATTTTTTCTTTACATTGATTTCTTTCTTTTTGCTATATTTTCTTTTTATTTTTTTATTTATTTCTCTCCCCTTCTCCCCCACACCCCCCCAGTTGTCTGCTCTCTGTGTCCATTCACTGTGTGTTCTTCTGTGACTGCTTCTATCGTTATCAGCTGCCCGGGAATCTGTGTTTTTTTGTTGCGTTATCTTGTTGTGTCAGCTCTCCGTGTGTGTGGCGCCATTCTTGGGCAGGCTGCACTTTCTTTCACCCTGGGCGGCTTTCCTTATGGGGCACACTCCTTGCACGTGGGGCTCCCTCACTATAATGTTGGAGTTTTGATGTTGGAGTTTGATTCTGAAGCTGGAACCCCAGGAAGTAAGTACAGAGGGGAAAGAGAAGCAAGCCCCAGGAAGAGAGGAACCCTGGGCCTGGAAAGAAGCAAGACCTGGGAAGAGAAGAACCCAGGAAGCCTCAACCCTGGCAGATTTTGGCAATCATCTTGCTCCAACATGTGGAAATAGACTTTGGTGAGGAAAGAAAGTTATGCTTTATGGCCTGGTCTCTGTAATTTCCTACCCCAAATAAATACCCTTTTATTTATTCCTCCCCTCCCCCTTGCCACTTGCTTGCTGTCTGCTGTCTGTGTTCATTCACTGTGTGTTCTTCTGTGTCTACACGGGGGACACCCTTGCGTGGCAGGGCACTCCTTGCGCGCACCAGCACTGCGCATGGGCCAGCTCCACACGGGTCAAGGAGGCCCTGGGTTTGAACCGCGGACCTCCCGTGTGGTAGACGCATGCCCTATCTGTTGGGCCAAGTCCGCTTCCCTCACTCTTCATTCTTAAGCACATAATATAGATGCTAGGCTGAACAGTTGCAACAAAGAGATAAGATAGCCTTAAAACGGCATAAGGTCTAAAGAACACAACAAATCCCCAAACTAAGGCATAGCCTTGTAGCATATTTTTCAGTCTTTATGTGATCGGATAGTCTGAGAAATCCTTAGCCTCACACACCCACAGCCATGGAACAATGTGCAGGAAGACAGAAAGTCATAATATCCAAGAAGTAAGCATTTGTTGAGCTGGATAACAAGTCACTGAAAGGTTCAACTCTAGACTCAGCTCATATTCCTTCAGCACTTTAGTCTCAATTCTCCCAACAATTATAACACATTTGACCACAAAAGTCAGATTTGGAGGTTTTTTATTTCCAACTTTGTAAGGACTACACTGAAAACCAGTGTGCCAGACAAGGTCAGGCTGAATATGCAATAGTCACAAATCATTCAGCAACCAAATTATTATGGTGCAACAAGGCCAAGCATCAAAGCATTAAATCATCTTGGGGGAATTTTGCAGACAATCTAAATAACTAAATGAGATCACAGGCTCTCTGGAAAGCAAGGCTGTCCATTCATGACTGATTCTCATCAGCCAAAATGCAAAATTTTGGGAAAGGCACTTAGATATTCACTAGGTATTAGGCTCAATCTCTAGATTTCCCACTTTCAGAATTACCCTGTGAAACTGCAGGACAAGGCCAGTGTTCTTTTAAAGCAGTTTAGATCACCTTTTAATGGCTTAGGTATTTTGTTTTTTCCAATTCTTCCATTTCCACTTTAGAATGTCAAATATTACTTTAATTTCTACACTAATTTGGGCTTTAGGAACATTATTGAGAAAATGAAAGTGTAAAATTAAAAGGATGTACACAAGGTGGAACATCCAAACAAAGAAGCTAAAAAAAGAAAGATAATGAGCAAGTGAGCAGAAGAGAAAATACACACAAGGGAGAAACTGTAGCCACTGAATATGTAGAGTGGTAAAATAACTTAGTCAGGCTGGGCATGGAAGATACTGGTTCTCATGGGAACAGAGGAATTTTACTGCTATGGTAGTATAGATTCCAAACATGACTTTCAGCAGCAGCCTTTTTTTTTTTTTTTTTGCCCCCATTCATAATATTATCCTTACTCTCATTCTCAATTATTGCACCCCAGAGAGTTGTGAGCTCCAAGCTTAAATCCTCAGCTCTAGGCTTCTTCTTGCATTCTAAATTCAAATGTGTGATCTTTCCAACTGTTTCAATTTTTTTCTCTTCTCTGCAGTTTATCAGGTTGCTTCCTTTCCCACAACATGCCTATAAATGTCCAGGACAATGACATATTATGTTTAATGCAGAATGTTACAGAAACTCAAAGGGTTACCTTGTCGTTGGCATTGGCTAAGCCACCCAGCAATTCAGCAGTGTTTACTGCCTCATCAGGAACACACTGCTTGTATTCACCCTCGGTTCTCACTGGCCCCTGAAGACCAGTAAACAAATCAACACCATCAACCAACTAAAGAAAAATGAGACCTCTTAGACTGTAAATTCTTACTGTGTCTATGTAGACATGCTAATATATCTTGCCTTTTTATTATGAGACTACTGTTGTTAATTTTTCAGCTTTATCTGGCCAGTGAGACAGGCTTGATACATTTGCAGGTGTATTAAGGTTCTTAGATACTTGGTTATCTTTTCATGTTTGAAGGAGCTTATTAATCAAGAGATGATAAAGTGGCCATATTCATTTTACAGCAATGTTTCTCAAAATATGATCTGTAGACCACCTGCATCAGAATTATTTATGGAGCTACTAAAGGTCATAATTCTTTATCAACATAAGACTTTAAATAAATTATGGCATTCCCATAAATGGAATTCTACTCAGCAATAAAATGAAACAAACAACTGATACACACAAAAACATAGGTGAATTTCACAAATATTGTGCTGAGTGAAAAGAGTCAGATGTAAAAACAGTACATACTATGTGATTCCATTCATACAGATTTCTAGAATAGGAAAAAATTACGTGAAAGATTCTGAGTGGCAAGGTGCATGAGGGAGCTTTCTTGAATAATGGAGATGTTGTGTACCTGCTATGAATTCACTAAAACTGATTGAATCCTCTCAATCAAATTTATACAATTATAAACCTCCCTCTAAGCACTGCCTTTGTTGCATTCCAGAAGTTATAGTATGTTGTGTCTTTTTTATTTCATCCATCTCAATATTTTCTAATTTACCTTGTGATTTCTTCTTTATCCCAAAAAATCATAAATTAAAGGGGGAGCCATTATTAATGACCATACAGAAATAAACAGGACTATAAGAGGTTATTATAAACAATTGTACACTAACAAATTAGGTACTCTATATAAATTAACACATTCCTAGGGACACACGAATTACCTAAATGGACTCAAGAAGAAGTAGAAGATACCAACAGATCAAAAAATAAGAGATTGAATCAGTAATCAAAAACCTTCTAAAAAGGAAAAGTCTAGGACAAGATTATTTTACCCAATGAATTTTACTAAGCACTCAAAAGAAAAATTGACATCAATCCTTTTAAACTCTTCTAAAGAATTGGAGAGGAGGGAACACTTTTTAATCCATCATATTAGGTCAGCATCACTCTAATATCAAAGGCAGATAAACATATCACAAGAAAATAAAATAACAGACCAATATCCCTTATGAATATATATGCAAAAATTCTCAATAAAATACTAGCAAACTGAATACAACAGTACATCAAAATAATTATACACCATGATCAGGTGGGATTTATCCCAGGCATACAAGTGGGGTCCTATGTAATCAAATCAATTAATGTAATACACTACGTTAGGAGGATGAAGGGATAAAACCACATGATCATCTCAATTGATGCAGAAAAGGCATTTAACAAAATCCAGCAAATTTTCTTGATAAAAACCCTCAGAATACTATGACCAGAAGGGAACATTCTCATCAAGACAAAGGGACTATATGAAAAAACCCACAGTTAACATCCTACTCAATGGTGAAAGACTGAAAGTCTCCCCACTAAGGTCAGGAACAAAGTAAGGATGCCTACTTTCACAACTACCATACAACATTTTACTAGAACTTTTAGCTAGATCAATTAGGCAAGAAAAAGAAATAAAACCATTCAAGTGGGAAAGGAAGAAATAAAACTATCCCTATTCACAGATGATGCTCTCCTATACATAAAAAATCATGAAGAATCTACAAGAAAGCTACTACATTAATAAATGAATTAGGAAAGTGGTGAAATACAAATCAACACACAAAAAATAATTGATGTATCTATATATCACCAATGAATGACTGAAAAGGAAATTAAGAACACAATTCCATTTAGAGTAGCAGCTAAAAGTATAAAATATCTGAGAATAATTTAGCCAAAGATGTAAAGCACTTGTACACAGAAAAGTGCTAAAAGAACTTTGCTAAAAGAAACCAACACAGAAAAGTGCTAAAAGAACTTTGCTAAAAGAAACCAAAGAAAACCTAAATAAGTGGAAGGACATATCATGAATCGGAAGACTCAATGCCATTGAGATGTCAATACAATCCAAAATGATTTACAGAGTCAGTGAAAATTTATTCAAAATTCCAGCAACAATCTCTGCAGAAATGGAAAAGATAATCATCAAATTTATATGGAAGGGTAAGGGGCCCAAAATAACTAAAGCCATCTTGAAAAAGAAGAAAGAAGTTGGTGAAAAAGAAGAAAGAAGTTCCCCATCTTAAAACTTATTACAAAGCCATGGTAAAACAGCATGGTACTAGCACAAGGAAAGGCATATAGACCCATCGACTAGAATTGAGAGCTCAAGAATCAACCCTCTCATTTATGCTCAACTGTTTATTGACAAGGTGGCAAAGACTTCTCAATTGGGAAAAAATAGTTCTACATCAAATTGTGCTGGGAAAACTGGATGACCATTTGCCAAAATAAAAAAAGGAGGACCCTTACCTCACCCCATATACAAAATTCAACTCAAAATAGATCAAAGACCCAAATATAAGAGCTAGAACTATGAAACTCCTACAAGAATACATAGGAAAGAATCTTTAGGGCCTTGTATTACGCAATGATTTCTTAGACTTTACATCCAAAGCACAAAAAACTGAAGAAAAAGTAGATAAATAGGACTTCATCAAAATAAAACACTTTTGTTCCTCAGGGGCCTTTATCATGAAAGCAAAAAGACAACATTACACAATGGTAGAAAATATTTGGAAACTACATATCCAATAAAGGATTAACATCCACTGTATATAAAGAAATTTTTCAACTTAACAAAAAGACAAAAACCTAATTAAAAATGGGCAAAAGACATGAATAGACATCTCTCCAAAGAAGATCCACAAATGGCCAGAAAGCACATGAAAAGATGCTGAACATTATTTGCCAACAGGGAAATGCAAATAAAAACCGTAAAGAGATACCATTTCATACCCATTAGAATGGCTGCTATTTAAAACAAAACAAAACAAAAAAACAACAGAAAATAGCAAGCATTGGAGAAGATGCAGAGAAAGAGATACATCCATTTATTGATGGTGGCAATGTAAAATGGTGCAAGTACTGTGGAATAGTTTGGCAGTTCCTTAGAAAGCTAAGTATATAGCTACGATATGATCTGATAATCCCACTACTAGGTATATACCCAAAAGAATCGGCAGCAAGGGCTTGAACAGATATTTACTCACTGATGTTTGTTGCAGCATTATTCACAATTGCCAAAAGATGGAGACAATCCAAGTGTTGGATAAAAACATCCTGTTGATTGAAATAAGTGAAATAAGTCAGACACAAAAGGACAACTCTTGTATGATTCATTGACTTAACATAATTAGAATATGCAAACTCATAGAGTCAGAATCGAAAATACACATTATTTTAGGATGGGATGGGGACAGAGAGTGAGAAAATTAAGGTTTAACATATAAAGAGTCCTTTTGGAAATGTTGTTTTGGTAATGGATGGTGGTGATGGTAGCACATCATTGTGAATGTAATTAACATCACTGAAATATATATCTGAATATAGCTAAAAAGGGATATGATAGATTTTATGTATGGTGACAGAATAACAATTAACAAAAAAAATCCTTGGAGCTACACTACACAAAACTGTGAACCTTAAGTTAAACCACTAATTTTTATTAATAGTATAATTATATAAATGTGCTATCATCAATTTTAACAAATGTCACAACCAATGCAAGGTTTTGGTGGTGGTGTGGTATACAGTAATCCTGTACTTCATTCAAAATTGTTCTGTAAACTCACAACTTCTCTAATAAAATAAAAATAAAAAATTAGCCCCAAATGGATCAATGACCTATAGCCTATATAGAAGCACTAAAACTATAAAATTCTTAGATGTAAACATAGGGAACATCTTCAATGTTTTATATTAGACAATGAATTCTTAGACATTACACCAAAGACATGAGCAACAAAAGAAAAACTAGAAGGCTTGGACTTCATCAAAATTTTAAAACTTTTCTGTATCAAAAGACATTATCAAGAAAGTGAAAAGACAACCAACAGAAAAGGGAGGTTATATCTGAAAGACATATATCTGATAAAGGTGTAACACCGAAAACATGGTGGCGATCTGGATGTCCATCGGCAGATGAATGGATAAACAAAATGTGATATATATATACTCAATGGCATATTATTCAGCCATTAAAAGGAATCAAGGTGGGATACAAGCTACAACATTGACGCACTTTGAAGACCTTATGTTGAGTGTGAAATAAGTTAGACACACAAAGATAACTATTCTATGATTTCACTTATATGTAACAACTAAAATATGAAAATTCATAGATACAGAAAGTTGAGTACAGGTTAGCAGGGTGCAGAGAAAGAGGGGGACTAAGGAGTTATGTTTAATGGGAACATGGTTTCTGTTTGGGGTGATGGAAAACTTTTTGTAATGGATGGTGATAAGGGTAGACCAACATTTTGGATGTGATTAATCACCCTGAATTTTATCCTTGGGAGTGACGGAGATGGGAAATTTTATGTTGTACATATGTTCTCACAATTTAAAAAAAGAGAGAAATACACAGACAATGACATTAAACATTACATGATCATGGACTAGATTTAATAATAAAAGAGAAAATGTCCAAAAGGACATTACTAGGACAATTGGGAAAATAGAATATAGACTGTATGCTTTATATCAATATTACATTTCTTGAACTTAATAACTTTTACTTAATGAGGTTAAATAAGTAAATATCCTTGTTGTTAGGTAATACACATGGAAGTATTAAATGTTCAAAGAGCATGATACATGCAACCTACTCTCAAATGTTTAGAAACTAGATATTACAGTTCCTTTCATCTGCCCCATAAGACTTCAGCCCCTTCCCAATCTGAAGCAGAGCAGGCAACACTATCCAACAAGCCTCAAAATTGAGGAATGAGCAAGTATAAGGGGGGAATGTAACCCAGAACCAAAGCAGACTTATTGTGTAGTAATGGAATAACTTGCAACATTTTATGAAGATAGTGGTTACCAGAAGTTCTGAGGGAAGGGGAGAGGAGGGAGGAATAGGTGGACACAGGGTATTTTTAGGGCATTGGAATTGCATGATATTGCAGTGGCAGATATAGGCCATTATGCATTTTGTCAAAACCTATAAAACTGCACAGTATAAAGTGTAAATCACAATGTAAACTATAGACCTTGGCTATTAGTAATGCTTCAATATTGGTTCTTCAATGGTAACAAATGTACTACACTAAGTAAGATGTTATTAGGAGAAAATGTGGGAGGGGAAGGGGTAAGTTATATGGGAATCCTCTATACTTCTGATGTAACTTTTCTATAATCTAAAACTTCTCTAAAATAAAGTTTATTAAAAAAACTAAGATAGATAAATAGATGATAGAGTGATATACAAATGTGACAAAGTGTTCAAAGTTGGTAAATCTGGGTATCTGGGAAGGGAGTATATTTGTTTTGTATTATTTTGTAACCATCCTCTTATTTTGAAAATATTTCAAAACAAAAAGTTGGTGCAGGTAAGATCCTAGCATTTCACTGTACATTGACAATTCAATTTTTTGTAAATGTTGATTCTTGTATCCTGAAATCCAGCATTTGTACTTTTTCAAATTAACTTATTAAAACCTTTTATAGTAATTTTAGAGTTACAATATATACTCTACCCAGTCTTCATTGTCAAATCTTATATTTCTATGGTAAAATTCACAGTTAATAAATCAGTACTGATATATTATTATTAACTAAACCCCATATTTTATTCAGATTTTTTCCCAATTTCTTTCTCTGCTTCAGGGTCCCATCCAGGATACATTTTTAATTAATTCATTAATTCATTAATTCATTCATTTATTATGACCTCTGGGAAAACAACAGATGTTTATTTTTTTCTTCTTTATTTTCTTTTAATGGTACATTAAAAAATATGAGGTCCCCATATACCCCCCACGCCATTCACCCCAACCCTCCTACATCAACAACCTCTTCCATCATCTCGGCACATCCACTGCACCTGGTGAATACGTTCTGGAGCACTGTGGCACCACATGGACAGTGGTTCACATTGTAGTCCACATTCTCCCCCAGTCCACTCAGTGGCAAGATGCAAAACATCCAGCATCCACCCCTGCAGCACCACTCAGGACAACTCCAAATCCCAAAAATGCCCCCACACCATATCTCTTCTTCCATCTCCCTACCATCAGCAGCCACCGTGGCCACCCTGTCCACATCACTGTTATAATTTCTTCCCTTACTAATCACAATAGTTCCCCAACAGAACACCAGTAAGTTTACTCTAATCTATACTCTATTCCTCCATCCTGTGTACCCTGGGATGGTTATATCCAGTTCCCCTCTACATCAAGAGGGGGCTTAGATTCCACATGGATGATGGATGCAGCTCTCCTGCTTGCAGATGTAGGCACACTTAGCTCCCTGGTGTGGTGGTTGACCCTCTTCAACTCCCTGTCAGCTGGCCAGTGTAAGTCCAACAAACCAGTGAGTAGGAGCCGCAAGTCTGCTGAGGCCCAGGGCCTTGCCATCACCTGAACAATCTAGAGATTCAGGTCTCCTGAGTATACACCAACCCAAATGCCAACCACAGATCTGATAAAAGTAACAGAAGAGGCATGTGTAGAAAGGTCATATCTGAGTCCAACTGCATCACACTCAGGAACACAAACTCCAAAGTAGGGCCAACCGACATGGCCCTGAACTCCAGAGCCATCTGCTATGGCCATAGAACCTGTTGGTCTCTGCAGCCCTCAGGAGGACCAGCACCTGGGTTTCCATCTACCTTGGCTATCTCTGGTACCCTGCTGAGGCATGCATAAGCACAACCCCTCTGATGACCTCCCAACTCTTTTTTGGAGACTCATAGCCACATAAACTCACTTGTCCTTTCCATTTCCCCCTTTTATCCAAAGTCAAAAAGCAGTTTTTAACACCTGATATTACATGTAGATTGAGATATTCTGCCCCTTTATTCAAGGTCTTTTTCTAGTTACATCATCAGCTGGTGCTTGGTAGTAATCTCTCAGCGCCAAGAAAGCTCATCCCTGGGAGTCATGTCCCATGCTGGGGGAAATGCTATGCATCTAAATGCTGAGTTTGGCTTAGAGAGTGGCCACATTTGAGCAACATGGAGGCTCTCAGGAGGTAACACTAAGCACCCTGCAGCTCTAGGCCTAGTTCATATTTCAGGCACACAGGCTCATAATTGAAGCCATCAGAATCAAGGGCTCTTTGTTGGACCATCCATCTTTGTTGGTCTTTGCCATTGCACTTGGGGTATTGTTGCTGTTCCATTGGGGAATGTGATAGAGTTCTCCTGGCCAAGAACTCAGCACTCTCTCAGCTGTCATTTCCAACTGAAACCACTACAAAAATATCCAGACCATTCTATGTACCCTGTATACATGCCCTGGAGAACTCCCAACCATATGCCCCCATCAATAACACCCCACACAAGTGCTCCTCCCCTGCCATAGTTGAACCTCTTTGTATTCCCAAACTTCTTCAAAAAGGAAGCCCAATACATTGCCAGGTTCCATTAATAGTAAAATGGAACATAGTGATGGTTTTAAAGGTTAGATATAGAATACATAGTCATTTAGAAAAATTAATAAAGGAAAGATAAATTGGGGTATCAAAAAATGAAAAAATGAAAAACTTTGTTTTTGACATTTTGCCTTCCATCACTGCTATAGGTGTTGCCCTGTATGTACAGTGGCAAGGCAATTTCTTCCATTTCTTCCTCAGTGTCTATATCCTCTCTTTTTTTTTTCCTTCTAATTATTAAATTTGTCTTTACATAAGTTTTAGATCACAGTAATTCACATATACATTATATGGTACTCCCGCATATTCAACATCAAACCCTTTGTCCCTTCCCCAACAATGATCTTTTTATATATTCATATTATATTTGCTGTAGCTGATGTACAGATATTGAAACAATAACTTTCAAATGTGATTCCATTTGGGTTTACATTATGGTTTATATTTTAGACTGTACAACTTTCTAAATTTTTAGTTATCTTATGTTTTTACATTATGGTTTACATTTTAACCTATGGACTTTTATACATTTTTGGTGTCATTTAACAAGTCCTATATCTATCATTGCATGATCTTGTGGAACACTTCCATTGCCCCACAGTTACACTGATTCCATGTATTCAACACCTCTTTCCCCCTCCCCTCAGGGCCCACCATGAACCCCAGGAGAGAGACAAGACTTATCCTAGCCTACAGGTGATATTGGAAGGAGTTGGGACCACAGAGCCTTAAGAGGAAGAGGGATGCTAAACCCTTGCAGATGTCAGCAGACATCTTGTTCTAACACATGGCAACTGGCTTTTGAGGGAAATAACTTATGCTTTATGGCCTGGTAACTGTAAGAGCTTCTATCCCAAATAAATACCCTTTATAAAAGCCAACCAATTTCTGGTATTTTGCATCAGAAGCCCTTTGGCTAACTAATACAATGACATAATCATCAGACTATTACCACAAACTATGGTCCATGGTGTACATTTGACATATTTTTTTCCATAGCCCCATAATTGATGAAGTATATCTCTGGCATTGATGGAGGAATATTAATACTGATGGAGGAATATTGCTACTGACTATCATTCATAGGTTACATTAATTGTATTTTTCTCATGCTTCTCCACATTCCTACCACTCTGCAAATAATGACATACATCTTTTCTGTTAAATAGAAGAACATTCTTGCATTGTAACACTAATCAAAATTCTCATCTACTTCTGGGTTCACCATATTATTCAGTCCCTAGATTATTTTCTAGCTTTCATTCAATTGACATTTACACACCTAGATTACCCTTTCAGTCACAATCCTATTTATAATCCAGCTGCCACTCACTACAATGTGATAACATCAACTCCATACATTTCCACACATTGGCAGTCAAGTTAATTAATACAATGAGCAGGAAGGTATTATACCCTCATCCTGGGGAGGCCTTATATTCCCAAACAGAGGGGAGAGTGTCTCTTAAGAGCATGGGTGGCTCCTAATCAGGGAGGACAGACTAGTGTGTTAAGCCTTCAGCATTGTTGCAAGTGTCTAGCAATCTTGTCCTTTAAGCGGTGAAGCATGGTCATCACTGTGGGCCCTGAGGGGTGGGAGAGGAATAGAATAGTTGGAAGAGGGAGTAAATGGGGGGCAATGGAGGTGTTCTACATGATGATGGATACAGTCCATGTTGAACTTCACCAAAATTTTATAAATGCATATAGTCTAAAATCTAAACCATAATGTAACCAAAAAATTTATAAAAGTATACAATCTAAAATGTAAAACATAATACAATGCATAATGGAACTATGGTCGGTAGCTATGTTTCAACAGCTGTACCTCAGTTGCAGCAAATGTAACATCCACATGTAAAAAGATCATTGCTGGAAAAGGAGCAAAAGTGTTTAATGTTGGGTATATGGGAGTCCCCTATATTCTATATGTGACTTTACTGTGACCTAAAACTTTTTGAAGACATGAAAAAAAAAAAAAGAATGTAGACACTGAGGAAGAAATGGAAGAGATTGCTTTGCCACTATACATACAGGGCAAACACCTAATACAGTGATGAAAGGCAAAATATCAAAGAAAAATTTATTATGATATTTTTCATTTTTTTTAATATGCCAATTTATTTTTTACTTTATTTTAGGTTTTCTAAATTATTATGTTTTCTATTTCTAATCTTTAAACTTATCATTACTATTTCATTTTCCTAGCAATTGAATTTGGCAGTATTAGACTTCATTTTTGAAGAAGTTTTGGATCGCAAAGGGGTACAACTATGGCAGGGGAGGAGCACTAATGAGGGGATTACTAATGGAGGATGCATGGATGGGAAGGAGTTCTCCAGCGCATGAATATAGGATATATAGATATGTTCGGATGTTCGTTGGGTATTGACATGATGGGTAGAGTTTCCCATGACAACTGAGTTCCCACTCCCGGGAACTCTCTTGCACTCCCCAATGGAGCAGCAACAATCCCCCAAGTGCAACGGCAAAGACCAGCGAAGAAGGATGATCCAATGATGGGCCCTTGATACTGATGACTATACTTAAGAGCCTGTGTGCTGGAAATTTCAACTAGTCCTACAGCTGCAGGGTTACCTCCTAAGAGTCTCCATGTTGCTCAAATGTGGCCACTCTCTAAGCCAAATTCAGCATGTAAATGCATTACCTTCCCCCCAATGTGGGACATGACTCCCAGGGATGAGCCTCCCTGGTGCCAAGGGATTTCTACCAAGCAACAGCTGATGATGCAACTAGAAAAAGACCTTGAATAAAAGGGGGAAATGGTAAAGACAAATGAGTTTATATGGCTAAGAGACTTCAAAGCGAGTTGGGAGGTCTTCAGAGAGGTTTCACTTATGCACATCTCAGCAGCATTTCAGAGACAGTCAAAGTAGATACCACCCCAGGTAGTGGTATCCCTGAGTGCTATGGAGACACCCAGGTCCTACAATCATGACAGATGGCTCTGGAGTTCAGTGTCTTGCCAGTGGGTCCTACTTTGGAATTTGTGCTTCTGAGTGTGATGGAGTTGGACTCAGATGCGACCTCTCTACACATGGTTCTTCTGTCACTTTTACTCAACCTGTGTTTGGTACTGAGGTTGGTGTATGCTCAGGAGACTTCAGTCTCTGGTCTGACTGTGTGACAATTGGGCCCTGAGCCTCAGCAGAGTTGCAGCACCTACTCTCCAGTTTTTTGGACTTGTCCATGTTGGTTAACAGGGAGGTGGGGATGGCCAACCACTACACCAAGGAACCAAGAGAGTTTACAACTACAACTAGGAGAATTCCTTCCACCAGTCATGTGGGATCTAAGCCCCCCCCCTCGAGTTAGAAGTGGAGTAGGCATCACATTCTAGTGTCCTCAGGATGGAGGAATAATATATGCATTAGAGTGGACTGACTGGTATTCTACTATAGAATTATTGTGACTCTAGCAATGGAAGAAACTGTATCATTGATGTGAACATAGTGGCCATGGGTTTTGCTGAGGGTAGGAAGAGGGAAAAAGAGGTGTGATATGGAGGCATTTTCAGGACTTGGACTTGTCCTAAATGATATTGCAGGGACAGATGCAGGACACCATATATCCTGCCATAACCCACTGAGTGAGAGTATAAACTACGATGTAAACTATAATCAATGCTGTGTAGCAGTACTTCAAAATGTACTCATCAAATGCAGTGAATGTGCCACACTGAGGAAAGAATGTGGTGATGTGGGAGGAGTGGTGGGTGGTGGGGAGTGGGAGTATATGGGATCCTTTTATATTTTTTAGTGTAACATTTTGTATGATTTATGTATCTTTAAAAAACTAAAATCTGGTTTTTTTTTTTAAAAAAAAACTTCTACATGTATTAAGTGTTAGTACTCCTTCACAGCCTTCCTCTTATCTCCTAATAACCTACACTCTGGGTTATAACTACATGAATGTATTCTTTGTATTTAGTTCATATTAGTGAGACCATGCAATATTTGTCATTTTGTGTCTGGCTTATTTCATTTAGCATAATGTCTTCAAGATCATCTAGGTTACCATGTGTGTCCCAATTTCATTTCTTCTTACTGCACCCCAGTATTCCATCATAGATATATACCACATTTTATTTATCCATTCATTAGCTGATGAACACTTGGGTTGTTTCCATCTTTTGGCGATTAGGAATAACACCACTATGAGCATCAGTGTGCAGATATCTGTTTGTGTCACAGTTTTCATTTCTTCCAGATATATTCTTAGTAGAGGAATTGCTGGATCATAGGGCAGTTCTATATTTAGCTTCCTTAGGAACTGCCAAACTGTGTTCTACAAAGGCTCCTCTGTTTTACAAACCCACCAACAGTGAAGGAGTGTTCCCATTTCTCCACATTCTCCCCAGCACTTATTCTTTACTGTACTTTTTAATAATGGTCATTCTATGCAGTGTGAAATGATATCTCATTGTCATTTTGATTTGCATTTCCCTAATAGCTAGAGATTGGGAACAATTTTTCATGTGCTTTTTTGGCCATTTGAATTTCCTCTTTGAAGGAACATCTGTTTAAGTCTTTTGCCCATTTTTTAATAGGACTGCTTGCTCTTTTATTGTTGAGTTGTATGATGTCTTTATATAGATGGAAATCAAACACTTAGTGAATATGTGGTTTCCAAATAATTTCTACCACTGAGTGGGCTGCCTTTCCACCTTCTTGACAATGTCCTTTGTATAACAAAAGAGTTTAAGTTTGAGGAGGTCCCATTTATCCATGTTTTCTTTCATTGCTCATGCTTTTGGTGTAAGGTTTAAAAATGCACCACATACCACCAGGTCTTGAAGATGCTTTCCCACATTTTCTTCTAAGAGTTTTATGGTTCTACTTTTTATATTTAGATATTTGATGCATTTTGAGTTAATTTTTTTAATAAGGTGTGAGATAGGGGTTCTCTTTCTTTCGTTTGGATATAGATATCCAATTCTCCCAGCACCATTTGTTGAATAGACGGTTTTTACCCAGCTGGGTGGGTTTGACAGGCTTGTCAAAAATCACTTGACCGAAGTTGTAAGGGTCTGTTCATAAACCATCAATTTGGTTCCATTGGTCTATATGTCTGTCTTTATGCCAGTACCATGCTGCTTCTCCAACTTTAGCTAGGTAATACGATTTAAAGTCCAGAAGTGAAAGTCCTCCAATTTCGTTTTTTCTTTTTAAGAAGTTCCTGGCTATTCAGGGCTCCTTACTCTTCCAAATACATTTGGCAATTGTGTTTTCCATATGTTTAAAAAATGCGGGTGGAATTTTTATAAGGATTGCATTGAATCTGTATATCAATTTGGGTAGAAATGACATCTTAATGATATTTAGTTTTCCAATCCATGAGCATGAAGTGTTCTTCCAATTATTTAGGTCTTTTTAAATTTCTTTTATGAATGCATTGTAGTTTTCAGAATACAAATGTTGTCATCCTTGGTTAAGTTTATTCCTAAATATTTGATTCTTTTAGTCACTCTTGTAAACAGAAATTTTTCCCGGTTTTTCCTCAGATTGTGCTTTACTAGTGTATAGAAACACCACTGAGTTTTGCGTATTGATTTGTTTCCTGACACTACTGAAATTGTTTATAAGTGCTAGCAAGTTTGCTGTAGGACTTTCTAGGCATGGATCATATCAACTGATAATAATGAAAGTTTTACTCTTTCTTTCAGATTTGGATATCTTTTATATCTTTTGCTTGCCTGATTGCTCTAGCTAGAACCTCTAGCACTAAATTGAACAACAGTGGTGACAGTGGGCATCCTTGTCTTGTTCTTGATCACAACGGGAAAGCTTTCAGGTCTTTCACCATTGAGTACAATGTTACCTGTGTTTTTTTCATATATGGCCTTTATTATGTTGAGAAAGTTTTCTTTAATTCCTACCTTTTGTCGTATTTTTATCAAGAAACGATGCTGTATTTTGTCAAGAAACTTTCTGCATCAATCGATGGGATCATGTGATTTTTCTCCTTTGATTTATTAATGTGGTGTATAATGCTGATTGATTTTCTTGTGTCGAAACACCCTTTCATTACTGGTATAAAACCCACGTGAACATAATGAATAATTCTTTTAATGTGCTGTTGAATTTGATTAGCAAGTATTTTCCTGAGGATTTTTGCATCCATATGCATTAGGGAAATGGGCCTGTAGTTTTCCTTTTTTTTTTGTAATATCTTTACCTGGCTTTGGTATTAGGGTGACATTGGCTTCATAGAACAAGTTAGATAGTATTCCTTCTTGTTCAACTTTTTGGAAGAACTTGAGTAAGATTGGTATTAAATCTTCTTTGAATGCATCATAGAACTCACCTATGAAACCATCTGGTCCTGGGCTTTTCATTTTGAGGAGTTGATTGTTAACAGTTTCAATGTCTTTCTTCGTGATTGGTTTATTGTGGTCTTCTATTTCATCAAGAGTCAGTGTAGGCTGTTTGTATGTTCCTAGGAATTTTTCCATTTCATATATATTATCTAGTTTGTTGGTATACAGCTGTCCATTGTATTACCTTATGTCTTTCTTTCTCTGATGTGAGTAATAATGTCCCTGTTTTCATTTTACATTTTATTTATTTACTTCTTCTCTATCTTTTTGTCAGTCTAGCTAAGGATTTGTCAATTTTGTTAATCTTCTCAAAGAACCAACTTTAGGTTTTGTTAATTCTCTCTATTTTTTAAATTAATTTCTGCTCTGATCTTTGTTATTTCATTCTTTTTACTTGCTTTGGGAATAATTTATTATTCTTTATCTATTTTCTCCAGCTGAGTAGTTAGGTCAGAGATCTTTTAGCTCTTTATTACTTTTTAATGTAAGCTTTGAGGTCTATAAATTTCATTCTCAGCATTGCCTGCACAACATCCCATAGATTCTGATATGTTGTATTCTCATTTTCATTAGTTTGAGATATTTACTGATTTCTCTCACAATTTCTTCTTTGGCAAACTGATTATTTAAGAATGTGTCATTTAACCTCCATATGTATTAGTGAATTTTTCTCTTTTACCAGCTCTTGTTGATTTCCAACATTACTCCATTATGATCATAGAAAGTACCTTGTATAATTTTGATTTTGTTGAATTTATTGAAATCTGCTTTGTGACTGTGGTCTATCGTGGAAAAAGATCCATGAGAACTTGAGAAGAATGTATACTCTGCTGTTTTGGGGTTCAGTGCTTTGTGTGTTTATTAGATTTAGTTCATTTATCATATTACTCAAGTGCTCTGTTTCTTTATCAATCCTCTGCCCAGATGTTCTATCCAATGCCAAGAGTGGTGTATTGAAGTCTCCAACTATTATTGTAAGGATATCTATTTCTCCCTTCAGTTTTCTTATTTTGAAAGTGCATGGAATTTTATTCAAAGAGATCCAGTTTTCTCTGGGATATTATAAATATATTATATACATATAATGTATAAATGTGAATGTAAACATTAATTGTTCTAACTTTTAATGAATACTTACTTCTACATATATATTTTTCATGCACAAATAATACAATATTCAGAGATAAATAAAGTTGGCAAATTAAAAGGAAGTCCTTGAATTCTTCTCAATTATTTGTACAATTCTATTGCTAATGAAATGGCAATAAAAATTATATCCTGAACTGTATTTTGAAATATAATTTTTATATAATTTCCCCTTATCAAAAACAATTAAAATTTGGCTTCCTATTATCATTTGGATAATTAAAAACATCATGTACTGTTCTGGGGAATACTGTGTAGTTTCTATCTTACTATTCCCATCCTACAGACTTCATTCCAGTAACCTGTGGTATTTTTTATCACTCTCTACGCATGTTGAAAATATTTATATGCATCCATTTTCTATTTTTTTATTTCCAGATTTATTTCAAAGAACTTCAGCTTATTATTTACAGAGAACCAGTGTGTTAGGATTCCTGATATATCTCCAGGAATATATATATCCTGGAACACATAACGCTATCAAAAGAATATATAAATGAATTAAAGAATTAATGACTCTTCATAATTACTCCTTTCAATATCCTTAAACATAAACATCATTTGAGGGATATAATTTTTCAGGATATAAATTGTATTCTTTTTTTAATAATTTAATTTTATTGATACGTATTAATAAAGCATAAATCCATCCAAGTTTACAATCAAATGGAATTCTCTTTAATCACATAGCTGTGCATTCTTCAGCTCAAACACTTTTAGAGCATTAATTATTCTGATAATAACAATAAAGAAAATTAAAAAAATACTCATCACATCTCAATCTTTCTATGCTTCCCCTGATGTATGTCTGATCTTGTTTCTGTCTCTCTAGTTTATTTGTATTTATATTTTGTAAAAACAGTCTTATACATGCAATATCACCCATATTTGCATTTTACATGAGGTTTCACTTTTTAGCTTTCTTCTAGTAGTGTACATGACCTTAGACTTAGCCTTTCAACCACTGTCACACTGATATAATAGTTCTGCTAGTTACAAACACTATGATATGCTTTCACCCTTTTCTATTCATTTCCAAAGATTTACAAATAAACTTTTTACCAATTCTGGATAGATTAATCCTCTAGTTCCCATTCTCTACCTCATTATATTTTCTGATGACCTATATTCTTTTTATTATTATTATTTAAATATGTTTTTAAAGATACTTAGATTACATAAAATGTTACATAAAAAAATATAAGGGATACCCATAAACCCCACTCCCCACACCTCCCACTTTTTCCCACATTAACAACTTCTTTCATTAGTGTGGTACATTCATTGCAATTGATGTACACATTTTGGAGCATTGCCACTAAGCATAGATTTTACTTTACCTTGTAGTTCACACTCTCTCCCAGTCAATTCTGTTGGTTATGGCAGGATTATAATGGCATCCATCTGTCATTGCAATGTCATTCAGGACAATTTCAAGTCCTGAAAATGTCCCCATATTACACCTCCTTTTCCTTCTCCCTGCCTTCAGTATCTCCAGTGGTGACTATCTCCACATCAGTGATATAATTTTTTCCATTGCTAGAATCACAATAAGTCTATGGTAGAATACCATGCATAGACTATCTTTTACCAGGCTTTCACTTTCAATTTATTGGTATTCTTGGGTCTAAGGTGAGTCTTTTGTAAACAAAATGTAGATGGCTCACATTTCCTTATCTATTCTGCTAGTCTGTGTCTTTTGATTGTAGAGTTTAATCCATTAATATTCAATGTTTTTGCATTAAAGGTAGCTCTTATTTCACCCATTTGGACATTTGGACTTTATTTGTCATATTTTATTTTCACCACTCTTTTGACACTTTTAGTTACTTTTACTGAAATAATCTTCATTTCTAGACTCTCTTCCAAGTCTCTCTTGCCTGTCTTTTCTTTTCAGGCTATATCACTCCCTTTAGTATTTCACAAAAAGTCTGCCTCTTAGTTACAAACTTTCTTAGTTTCTATTTATCCATGAATATTCTAAACTCACCCTCATTTTCGAAAGATAATCTTGCTGGTTGTAATTTTCTTGGCTGTCAGTTTTTCTCTTGCAGTATCTTAAATATATCATATCACCCTCTTCTTGCCTCCATGATTTCTGATGAAAAATTGACACATAAATCTTATTGGGTATCCCTTATATGTTAGGCATTGCTTTTCTCTTGCAGCTCTCAGAATTCTCTCTTTGTCTTTGGCATTTGACATTCTCATTAGTTTGTGTCTCAGAGTTGTTCTATTCAGATTTATTCAGATGAGAGTACATTGTACTTTCTGGACTCAGATATCTATGTCTCTTGAAAGGATTGGGAAATTTTCTACCATTATTTCCTCATATATTCCTTCTGCACCTTTTTCGTTCTCTTCTCCTCCTTGGACACCCATGACATGTATGTTTGCATGTCTCTTGCTATGATTCAGTGCCCTGAGACTCTGTTCAATTTTTTCATTCTTTTTTTTCTCTTTATTTTTTTAAAATGTTACATTAAAAAAAAATAAGAGGTTTCCATATACCCCCCACCCCCTCATCCCACTCCTCCCACATCAACAACCTCTTTCATCATCATGGTACATTCATTGCATTTGGTGAATACATTTTGGAGCACTGCTGCACCACATGACTAATGGTTTACATTGTTGTTTACACTCTCCCCCAATCCACCCAGTGGGCCATGGCAGAATACACAATGTCCAGTATCTGTCCCTGCAGCACCACCCAGGACAACTCCAAGTCCTGAAAATGCCCCCACATCATATCTCTTCTTCCCACTCCCTACCCTCAGCAGCTACCATGGCCACTTTCTCCACATCAATGCTATCATTCTTTTCTTCATCTGTTCTTTAGAATGTTCACTTTTGGAGGCCTTCTCTTCAAGCTCACTTGATCCTCTCTTCTGCCTCCTTAAATCTGTTGTTATATGCTTCCAGTGTATTTTTAATTTTATTTATTATGCCTTTCATTCCCATATGATTTACTATTTTTCTATGTGTACTTTCAAATTCTTCTTTGTGCTCACCTAGTGCATTCTTAATATCCTTAATCTCTTTAGCCATTTCACTGAATTTATTAAGGAGATTTGTTTGAACATCTATGATTAGTTGTCTCAACTCCTTTATGTCATCTGAAGGCTTATCTTGCTCCTTTGACTGGGCCGTCTTTCTTGGTATGGACTGTAATATCTTGTTGGTGCCTTGGCATCTGGCTTATTAGATGTATTTATTCTACGTGCAGTTTCTCTCTTTAGCTTATGGCTTTCTTGCCATTTCTCCCCTGCTGCTTGTGTAGAAAGAGCCAAGGATATAGTTGGTATTGTAAGCTATGGAGGCTGAAGCTGTCTGTGTTGCCCCAGGGACTGATAAATCTTCTCCACCTTTCTCTTCTGCCAGGGATAGGGACAGAGCTGCAGCTGTGTGTAATAATCCAGATCATGCAGACCAAGACCATCTGTAATTGCCTGGAGAAACTGATGATGCTTCACACACACACACACACACACACCCTTTCTCATCTGCCTGGGGTGGGGGTGGGGCTGCAGGTGTGGGCAGCAATCTATGCCATGTGGATCAAAAATGAGCAGTTTCCCAGGTAGACTGACAAAGCACAGCTGCCCCCACCCCCAACCTGCCAGGGGAGGGCATGGACCCCCTGGAATGATGAACAATCTAATACATGTGGGCTGCATACACCTGCCTTTGCCCAGACAGGCTGAGGAAACACAGTCTCCTCCTATACTACTGGGGGCCCGGGATGGAGCTACAAGTGTCTGAGTATCCAATTTTTGCAGGCCAAAAGCACCTGCAGTTACCCAGAGAGACTGAAGAAACAGCAGCCTCCTCTTATCTTAGGGGGGTGAAGAGGTGGAGATGGCATAGATAGCAATCAATAAACCAGGTTGTGCAACTGAAATTGTGTGCAGTTGTCCAGAGAAGTCAAGGAAACACAGCTCCTCTCCTACCTTATTGGGGTGTGAGGATAGAGACTATTCAGTCTGTGTTGGCTGAAAGCATCTGCAGTTACCCAGAAAAGCTAGTGCAAACCCTGCTAGCTTCCTCCCTGCTGGAGGTGGGGCTAGAGCGTAGACTAGGGCTGCAATCCAATCTGGGTGGAAAGAAGCTAGTCCTTACTCTCTCTGTGATTTTCAATCAACCCCACTTCCCCTCATGCTGGGGGTTAGAGTTAAGATGGTGGCTACTGGTCTCTTTCTGACTTGGACAGGTTTAAACTTTAGCTGTTCTTAGGGTTATACTTTAGCCAGCCAATATTATAATATTAACCAGTAGCTGAATTTGGTGGCCAACCATGTCTTCCTCCCCCTGTTTTTGAGAAATGGAGTTTCAACTCCAACCATGGAATAGCTCCTGAGGGTAGCTTGTGCTGCCAGTGGAGGATGTGCACTGGCCTCCATGGTGAGGGGTGCTCTTCTCAGGCAACTTCTTTGCAGATGGGCAGTCTCCTCCTATTCTTTCACAGATGTTACAGAATGCTCTTCTGGTCTTCTGGTCCCCCCAAACAGGTGTTTTATATAACTCTGGTGCTTACTAACTGCCCTGTAGGAAAAGCAGACTCTTGGAGCTCCTTACTCAGTTGCCATTTTGCCCATCCTCCAAAAGCCCACCTTTTAAGGGGCTACAATCTATGATCTGCCCTGTGCCCAGTTGTTTCTGAGGGACAGCCTGGCAAACTTCTTTTTTCATCTCTCTCACTCACCTCTGAATTTTCCCATATTTTATCTAGTGAATAATGCTCATATGGGCTTCAGGAAGTAATGTGATTTGTGATTTTAGTATTAAACATCCCTCAAATTGATACAAGTCTATGTTCTGCTCTTTCTAGTCCCTTCTTCTCAATATATATACATATCTTTAAATGCAAGTACATACATTTTAAATATATATTGATAATATTATATAACATCCAGTTTGCTATGCTAGATTCTCCATAAATTATAATAATTAGAAGAGAAATCTTAAAATCAATGTAAGGAAGTTAAATAAGTTGCTCAAGGTCACACGTCTAGTTTGTGGCAGAGATATTAGTAGTCAGCTCTCCTGAAATTCAAATTTATCAAACATTTATAAAATGCTCAATCTGTGCCAACTTTCACATGTGTTTTCTCAGTTAATTTTCACTGCAATATAAAAAAAGGAAAATTAAATAATTTGTCAATGGTTCAGTTGTATCTCAATTCTGTAACCTTTTATTATTCTTGTATTATACAAGTAATACACTGTCACTAGAAAAATTAGAAAATACAGAAAAGGATAAATAGGGGGGAAAACCAGTAATCCCATCATATTGAATAAATTGCTACTTAAAGATAGGCATATATCATTCAAATTTTGTCTAAATATATATTCAGTTATGTTTATTTTATATATGATATATAAATGTCATTGTATATTATTTTATTATTTAGAAATATTTATATATATATGAATTACAATTTATGTTATATATATCCAGAAACATAATTTTTTTACTTAATAATAGCTCATGAACATATTTCTGTCAAAAACTTTTGTTTATTATTATTTCTAAAGGCTAACTAAACTTTCATCACATAAACGCACCATCATTTAATTAACTCTTCTCCTGTTCTTGAGCATTTAGGTTATTTTCTTTGGAAAAAAATGCTGGAACACTTTGGTGTCTAGGTCTTTGGGCAGTTGCCTATATCTCCTCTACAAGATAAATATTTCCAACTGGAGACCTGGGAAAAGGAGGCATACACTTAGATTTTCCCACAGGCAAGTCTCTCAATGAGTGTCCTCACTGCATCACCCTACCGAACATAAAATATTAACATTTTTTAATCTTTAAAAATTGAATAGAGCAAAATGCATTTGATTTATTACTAGACCCATATCTTCTGACTCCAGAGATTCTTCCAATATGCTGTATTTCTATAATACAATATTCTTAGTGATTTATTATGAATTTAATTTATCTTTTAGAGTCAAAACTATAGCTTCAGTGGAAATATTTTTTAATCAAAAAAGTCTTGTATTTTGTATTGATTAAAACACCATTTTAAAACTGTGATCCCTAAATACCCATTCTCTGAAGCTCATATGGACTATATTCTCTTGAAACATTTTATTTTTAAATGCAGCATTTTCTTTGTGACTGCTTTATTGGTGGTGAAGAAAATATAGTCCCACAGAGATAGTTTAGCTATAATGATATTCTGAATGTACACTGAGGTCATACTGACTGGATTAAATTCTTTCCATTTTCTATTTTTACTTTACCTTCAGTCAAGGAAAGGGAGGGAAAGACATTAATCTCATATTACCTTGCAGGCCACACTTCAATACCACTTTGTCTAAATATAGTTGCATTCCCTTCCTCTTTAAAATGTTTGTTTATAGCAGCTAAAAACTGGCTATAAAATGCTAATGGTTGCATGATGAAATACAGACACCAAAATAATTAGTTGCTTTCTAATTTAGACTTCATAATGGAGACCAAAGGAAACGTACACTAAATCTATTTTAAGGGAAAGTCAAGTATGACAAATACTATCTCCTGAGCCACCTGCATGTTTCAATTTCTACTTCAGCAAACCTCATGCAAAATATAATACAGGGACCCTATTTAAGCCTCTGGTAATTAAATGTCCTAACTACTAAAACTAATTAAGCCATTTCCTTAAATCAATTTATAAAATGAACAAGTTTGTCATATAAAGTAACATTATGTAAATTAGAAATTTGTGTTCTAAAGAAATTTTCTTATTAAGAGTGAAATATGTCGTTTTAATTTTATGGCTCCGGAAAAGTTCTTACGCCATTGGTTTTTATATAGTATAATTTATTTTTTTATTTATAAGCAAACTGAAAAGTGCAAAGAAGAAGAAGTTATCATTCTAAGCCCTTGCTTCCCCATGCGCAAAGTAACAATTTGTATAAACACGAATCCAGGCCCCTTTCTCTGTAACCATATGAATACAAAATATGAATATGCTATAAAACAGAAGTATCTGGTAGCATAAGGGAATAAAATAAAGAAATGTTGTACTTTGGGTTCTTCTAAAAGCCAGACAGGAGGTAAGTACTTATCCCAGGAGCATGAGTGAGGGAGAAAAGAAAGTGATCTAGGGGAGGAAAAAACTCAAAAAAGAGTGCTTTCAAGAATGGGCTCTTTGGGAGGATAACTGGAACTCAAGTCTTGCTAGAAAGCCTTTAAGGTGTTAAAGAACTCTGTAGCACACATGTCAGCCACTGATACGGGGAAGCTGGGATGTTTATTCACTGATCTTGTCCCTCACTGACAAGAGTTCCTCACTGACCTGAGGCTTGCTTCTGGGGGTATTAAATTCCAGGCAACTAAGCTTGGCTGGCTAATGGGCTCAATAAGCTCCAGCCAGAAGCACCCAAGCAAGCTGTCAGGCAGAGAAACAAAGGCATGTGGGCATGAGGTGGGAAGAGGTCAGTGTGCACAGAAACTGTCCACTGCAAATGCAGGTGGGTCATGGGAATACTGGGCTGCTGCATGGAATATGATCTAAGCAGGAAAGTCACTGAAGGATTCTCTGAGGGAGACGCATTAAAAACAATATTAAGGACATTCATTTTATACTAAAAGCAATGGGAAATCATTTTCTCAGCATAGGGTTGAAATGATCAAATATGGTTTATTTGTTTGCTTGTTGTTTTTTCTCATCTGCTCATTGTTTTTTCTCATTGTCTGCTTGATGTTTGTTTCTTTAGGAGGCACCAGAAACCAAACCCAGGACCTCTCATGTGGGAGGCAGGCACTCAACAGCTTGAGCCACATCTGCTCCACAGATTTATATTCTGAAAACATTAATCTGGTTGCTTATTGGATATCCCATAGTGCCAGAGCTAATGAGGTTAAGCCCCTTAAAAGATTAGGGCAGTAGTCCAAACTGGAGATGACTAGTATCTTGGAATGATAGAATGTAGCACTTGCAAAGCTATAAAGTAAGCAAATTTTGGGGTTTTCTCTGTCATTCTCATATGCCTTCCCATTATGTTGGTAGGCTTTACAATTTGTTCAATTAATTCATATTGCCCTTAACTACCCATTCACTTATTGAGCAGTGATTTATTGAGCAACTACTATGGACCAGGGACTATTTTGTATGCTAGGTATCCAACAGTCAACGAGACAGCATATTCTATGCTCTCAGGAGGTTTGTTAAGTATCATAGAGTTAGAAAACTAAGTGAAGAGTAATATGATGTGACAAAATAAGACTGAATGACTACATTCGTTTGGGTGGTCAGAAAAGGCCTCTCTGAAGGGACAGTACTTAAGATGAGATTTTATGGTTAAAAGGGAGGTTGTCATTTAGGAATCAAGTAGAAGAATATTCTATATAGCTCAGCCACCCTAACAGAAACACATTTGTGGGCTCAAGTACCTGAGAGAAGTAGTGGTGTGGCTAAAGGGAAAGAGAAAGGGAAGATCAATTTAAAGAGATAGGGATATACTCTGAGGCCAAAACAGAGACTTTGTAAGTCAAAGGAAGAAATCTGATAATAAATAGGTATAATAGTAAGACATTGGGGAGTTTTAAGCAAGTGAGGGACATAATCCAGTTAATATTTTAAAAAGATCACTCTGGCTGCTGTTTAAGCAATGTGTTATAGTGAAGATAGAAGGTAACAGGGAGGCCAGTGGGAGGCAACTGCTATTACCCAGATAGAAGAGATGGTGACTTACACAAGATTGGGATTAGATGGTGTAAACAGAGGACAGTGAAAAGGTCTTTTTAAAATATATAATATGGAGGTGGAGTGTGGGAGATCAGGACCCATTGATGCCCCTCCCCTTAAATGAAACACAGCCCCAAGCATGCAGCTGCCAGCATAACCTGGATACTCCCTAGTTAAAAAGTAACTGGCCTTCCTGGAAGAATGTACAGATGGTACTGCAAACTCTAATCTTCTCAAGGTTGTATACTCTCTTCCTGCAACAACATCACCATACATCCCATTTTTTTGCTTCATGTAACTCTTATAGAAACTCTGTTTTCATACCCTATGGAAGGTCTTTGTTCTGTAACCCATTATTTTTCCCTTCGTTTTCCTATCTCTTTGTGGAGTGCTATCTTCATTCTTCATCTGGCTGCCATTGAAGAGTCTATTCTGTTCGTAAGTCCAAATAAATCTCACATCTAACCATTTGGTGGGTGCATTCTTTGGTCTTACAGCTGCCTCAACCCATACTCTTCAAAATTAGGTTGGAATAACTGGCGAGCCACAGCCAGGAGACTTAGGGGCTACTGGCAGTGGTGGGCATGAGCTCTGGGAAGCGAGAATCTGCAAGAGAAATCCTGAGTTGACCTAACATCCACATGGGGAAGGGTGGTTGTCCTCCTGGACACATGGGGAGCAGATGAGTGGGGGCCACCAAGAGAATATGGAGTTGCCCACTTGCTTGACTGTGGTGGAACTCCATGTGGGTATGGGGATGCCCTGAAAATGCTGATGGGAGTAGAGTGTGTTCTGCAAGAACAAAACATTATAAAGTTTGTTTATGATAGCAGGTATGCTGCTTCAGCAGGTGGCTGGCCATTGCTATGGGCAGTACAATTAGCTACAGCAGATTGTCTCGAGGAAGACAAAAACATTTGCCATTTGAGGGAAGAGTTACAACTAGAAAGGAATTTGCAGACTTCTACCTCTGCCTTAGCTTGACAGGTCTCTCTGAGCAACTAGATAAAAAGAATTAAGATCTTAAGATCTGGAACCCTTGCCATGAAAGAGATAGTGATTCAGATGTAGAAACTACAGAAGAATCTTTAAATCATGTTAAACTGCTTGTGCAAATGAAGGCTAAATCACTGATATAATATCCCATACAAACAGAAGTGCTAAATGGGCACTTGTCAGTGAAATTGTGCTAGTAAGAATTGAGAGTTAACTGAGTTAGGGAAAACACTCTAATAGCAACTCCACGAACCTCTTGCCACCTGGACAGTGTGACTATGTGCTGGTGGGGGCTGATGGAATTAGTTTAACCATTGGAGATGTAGAAAAACTTAGCAACATTACTGTTTTCTCTTCTATTTCCATGTTAATTCTAATTGGACAAGGATAGCCATATTGATAAAATTAGTGCTGTTAAAGTTTAGTAACTTTTAAACTGAACGACTCTATGAATGTAAGAGAAGAAAAAATAGAAAAATGCTTGCTGCTTTGTAAGACTGTATTTAATTTTCAGGGCTTCGCCCCGAAAGCAACCAGCCTCCCCTGCCAACTTGCCTCCAGAAAACTGTTTCAGAAATATGTCCTTGTAAGTGTTTCATATTGTAGATCACTGAAATTCTGATAAATATTAAACTAAAGATCCCTACGAGCTATCAATGTTCTAGTATTGCTTACTATTAGGTATTTGAAATGGAAAAGAGTTATGTTTGCATATAACCAAATTGAATCATTATTCTGACAAGCGTCTTCAGTGTTAATGTAATTGTATGTTGCAAGAAGTTTTCTTGGAGACAATTTCCAAAATCATTTTGGTAACTTAAGTATGCAAGGTATATAGAATGTGCTGTTTTCTTTTTATTATGGAAAAGGAAAGTAATTTCTCCTAAGATTAAATGACTGGTTATTAAGAAAGAATAAAATGTGGGGCAAAAACTTAATGGCTATAGGAAGTGCAGAAGCTTGTGGAAAAGGAATTTTTGTGGTCAACATTAAAATTTGATGCATTTTTCTATAAAGTTTCAAAAGCCTTAGTATCAAATAGTATACTGGTGCAAAACTAAATTTTTGTCCTTTCTCTGTTATAGTGACAAAGTTTCTTAAGTCAATAGTCTTTTTTATAAGGTTATAAAGAGTTTCCTCCTGACTAATCCATATACAAAGCAGAAAGTCTGTTTTATCAGAATAGCTTCTTGTACTTTAACCTTATTGTGTCCATGGTGGTTTAAGAAAACAAGTCTTCTCACTTTTGAAAGAACATAATATTCAAACCTAAAAACTTTTAACATTTTGCTTTCTCAAAGTCAACCCTAAAAGGTATCCTTTTATTTCAAACTATTGCAAAAGATTTGTTCTTTCAACTTGAAAAAAGTAAAGGTAATGAAATAGTTAAGTTCATTTAATATGTTATTAGTTAAATGGAAAATGTTTGAAAAGTGTACAAAAATTGAAAGGTTTTTTTTATCCTTCTGTTAATCAAAGTTGTATGGGTAAAACGTTCATATAAATACTTAAATTTTGTATAAAATTCCCAGAGATTTAATAAAACTTTCTGCATAATATTAGATAACTGTATAATGTTGTTAGTCGTTGTTGTAATTATTTATAGAATGCTATATGTCACAGAAACAACCTCTCCATGTGGGAATCAAGAGGCAAATGCTCGAGCTCATATTCATCTAATTTGCCCCACCTCTGCTGAAGAAGCAACCCTATGGCTACATACAAAAGTGGCCATCAGAGGGCTGCCATGGGGTGGCGCATAATTGTAGTTTGCCAAAAATTTAATAAAGTAACACCACACTTTATGCAGGAATCCCAGATACTGATGGTTTATTGCAAGAAATTAATACCTAGATATGTCCCTATCACTTTCTTTTAGATCTTACTAGTGCTTTCTTTAGTATCTTTTTAGACAAGTTAAGCCAGACTGCATGGCTTTCAAGTTGCAAGGTCCTGGCTGCTCTGTTAAATTCTTGGGTGTTGTTTGGTAGGGTAAGATAAAAACTATAACCTCTGCTGTAATCGATAAAGTGCAATGTTTTCCCATAACACAAACTCCAGAACAATTGATGGCCTTTCTGGGGATGTTGGGGTGCTAGAGACCATTCACCACTCATTTAATTCAGATATTAAAACAACTGTATGTGTTAATCACGAAAGATCGTGCATGGGAATGGGAGGACTCCCAGCAAGCTGCTTTTAAAGAAGCAAAGAGGGCAATAGCACAGACTCAAGCACTAAGGGGTGTGGACCCTGACTTACCCTATGCATTAGATGTGGCCAGAACCAATATTGGCTTTGGGTGGGGTTTGTGGCAAAGGCAACATTCTAAATGAGTACTCCTTGGGTTTTGGTCACAATTGTGGAAAGAGGCTGAATTAAGATATAGCCCCTGAGAAAAGCAACTATGTGCAGCATACTAGGCCTTGTTGCAAGTGGCAACCCAAAACTGTCCAGTCACTCTGAAAACTGCCATCCCTATTCAGGGGTGAACTGTGGATACTGGTATCAAACCTTTCTCTAGTAATGCGCAATTAAGTACCTTAACAAAGTAGAAAGCTTACCTGCTACAGTGCAATGTCTTCAATTCTAGCCCATTAAGTACCAAAATGCATGAGATCCTAAGCCAGTGTCTTAGGTGGAAGATTCTTCAGCCCAAGTTACAACCCCCAAGGTGGCTGTTGAAATGCCCACTAAAGAATGCACCAGAACATGCTTAGTACACAGATGAAACAGTTATTATATATTTCTCTGTGTTGACGGCCATAGCTGTGCAGCCTAGCACTGACACTATTTGGTAAGAAACACGCACCATGCAAAGCAGTCAGTGGGCTGAATTATAAGCTGTGTGGATGGTTATTGTACATGAGCTTGGAGAAGAATTAACAATCTGTACTGATAGTTGGGTAGTATACAAAGGCCTTGTCACCTGGATGGCAACTTGGAAACAGAAACAATGGACTGTCATGGGGGATAGATCTATGGAAGGACATCTGGGACTACTGCCAGTGGAGACAGGTAACTATCACATTCCTGCCCACTCCACTAACACCCCTCATGGGAATGTTAAAGCAGATGCCCTCATGAAGATCCAGAGTCATACTACTAAGACCCACCCAAGAAGTGGTGGAGTGGCTTCACAAGAAAAATAGACATCATGGCTACCAGCCTCTGTGGCATCTAGCCCAGCAGTTCCAGCTGCCTGTCACTCACTCACAGCTCATGGACATCACCAATGAGTGTCCTTCATGCTCACTCTGATGACCACAGCATTACCTTACCAGATGGAACACATTGGCTGACCACAAACTCCAGTAAAACAATGGCAAGTAGAATACATTGGTCCCCTCTTGCTCTCAGAAGGGGCTAGGTATGCTTTCACTGCTGCAGACACTGCCACAGGACTCTTGTTAACCTTCCCAGTAGGAAAGGCCAACCAGCTGGCTACTATTCCTTGCCTAGAAAAAGTAAGTGCCCTATATGGTGACAGTGACCAAGGACTCCTCAAGTAGTATTATGCTATGGACCAGGATATTGTTTGGACTTTCCATCTACCTTATAACCCCACATATACCACCCTGCATTTCTCGTATACTGTTAGACCAGCATGATCTGCCCCTTATTGTTCCCATAAACATCTTTCTTTTTGCCCACAGCGCCCCAGTCAATACCATCCTGCAGTGGGCTTCAGCAGTAACTCATGCCCTCAGTTGGACACAATTTTGGGTTTGCACAAACCTGCCATCCTCAGGTGCTACTTGACTTCCTTGGACTGTCACTCCTGCAAATTAGATGGCATGGCAGAATATGCCCCATCAAGTTTGGAAGAAGACCTTTTCATTTAAGACTAAAATCCAACTGCTATACTTATATATTTTTCCCTTGTGAGGGAACAAGTGAATAATACCAAACCTTTATTAGTATATGCTGTATATGATAGTTTAGGATGGTTAACAGCTGAATCTGTCGTCCTAGATTATGTTCTCCCTATCTGAGCAGAAAAACTGGAAGGAATCTGTCATATGGGGTTGTTACCCCCCAAATTGTGTGATTTCACTGTCAAGCTAACATATGACAGCCTTTTCCAATGGCAGGCCTACCACTTAACAATGGGGGCTTATCCATCCCTTAAAGGATGGTTATGGACTTATGGCAAAACAGGTAGCCATATTTGACATCCCCTGGTGGTACTATCTATTAACTGCTTTTGTACAAGCTAGTGCTGCAATTGTCATAGGAAAACATATAACTGCTTTAACCAATCACACTGCTCAAGCCCTTAATGATTCTAAGGTAGCTATTTCCTTGATGAATGATGAAACTACTGAATTGAGTAAGGTAGTTTTACAAAATAGGGTGGCTTTAGACAGTCTTCCTGTGGCACAAAGTGGGACCTGTGCCCTCACTAATGATCAATTTTGTGTATATATTCCTGATCACTCCCATAATATTTCACAAGTTCTAAATCATATGCAAGGGCACATACAACACATTGATAAATTAGCTACTGACTCCCTATCTGACTGGTTTTAATTCCCTTTCCTGGTCCTGGCAACATGTCTTCATAGGTCTATTAGCTTTAGGTAGAAGACTGTTATTCTGTTGTCTGTTATACTGTTGCTGTGGAATGTGGATGCAGTATGGTCAATGTCAACTGCTGCATGGGGGTGGATTGTAGGATCCCAGGGCCCAAGGATGCCCTCCTCCCTTAAATGAAACACAGCCTGAAATACATAGCCTCCAGCATAACCTGGACACTCACTAGTTAAAAAGCAACAAGCCTCCCCTGAGGGAAAGAACATACAGATGGTACTGCAAACTTTAATCCTCTCAAGGCTATATACTCTTTTCCTGAGATAACATCACCAAACACCCCATTTGTGTGCTTCATGTAACTTGCAGAAACTCGGACTCTGTTCTCATACCCTATGGAATGTCTTTGTTCTGAAGCCCCTCATATCACTCCTTATTTCTCATCTTTTTGCAGAGCATTATCTTCATTCTTCAACTGGCCACCATCAAAGAGCCTCTTCTGTTTGTAAGTCCCAAAAAAGCTCATGTCTGACCATTTGCCTGATGAGTTCTTTGGTCTTATGGCTGCCCCAATTCATGTGCTTCAAAGGTGGGTTGGAACAGAGTCAGTAAGATATACTGAAGACATGATGATGGAAAGAAAAGAATAAAAGATGGCACCTAGATTTTAGACTTCAGTAACACAAACGGTGACATAGACTGAGATGAGGCATACTAAGGGAGGAGTAGGATTAGGACTGGGAAATCAAGTGTGCCATGTAAATTTGGACAACTCACTAGATACCCATATAGAAAATCCAAATTAGGTATTTTTGGAAGAGGTCAAACCTGGTGATATATGTTTGTGTCATGACACAAATATAGCACTTAAAGCATAGGAACTATGATCTTCGGAAGAGAAAATGACTTGGGGGCCGAGGAGGAGTAGTCTGGGAAGGAAACTGCAAAGGAGCAGCTGATGATGTTAGAGGAAATTGGGACTGTGGTATTATTAATACAAAAGCCACAAGAAGAAAAATTCTTAAAATAAAGAGTTATCATCTGTGTCACATGCATTATATCAAGGAAGGTAAGACCGAAGGGAAGCCAATAGTGAACAATCCTCTCTAATGCCACCTTCCCCACAAATTCCTCATACATCAGATACTTGTTGACACAACTCCCACTAAATTACCAGCTTTGTGAAATACTCTCTTTAAGTCTTTCAGTTTGACTAGTTAACTAACCCACTAGGTGAAACTATGAGCCATGAAAAGTGGAACAATAAGTAGGCAAATTTGGATTAAACAAATGTTTTGTTTTATCAACCACATCCCTTCGCCCTCTCATTCTCACCTCTAGACTGCTATCAGTATGTAATATCTGTCACTAAATAAACCTTTAATGAAAGTAGATTTCCTAAAATTCTCAACTGTCCTTTTTGCTCTTAAATTTGTATAACCCCAAGGGCTTTTCTCAGATTTCAACTTTGTAACTTCTTTTGTTTTGTTTTGTTTTTGTTTTTTTTTTCGGGCTTCAGGGCTACTTATCTTCCATTTTATTCTCTGGATGAATGAAATGAGCAACAGCAATGTCACATGGTGTGATAATTTTAAGTTCTTTTATGAATCCATAAAAAAGAAATATTATGCTTTTAAACTAATCTATTCCTGTGGGTGTGATTTCTTTTTGATTGGAATATGTCAGCAAGGCACTCTATTATAAGGAAACTGCACTGCATATGAAGTGGTACAGTGTTATTTGAGAATGGATTTAGATTCATTAAATACATATATTGTAAACTGTAGGGCAACTACTGAAAACTATTTCTTAAAAAATATAATTTATATGCTAATAGAAGAGATCAAATGAATAATATAAATTGTGCAATTTAGAAAAGGAGAAGGCAGGAAATAGGGGGAAGAAAAAAGGGAAAATGTGACAAGAAACTGTAACAAACATTCAACTAAATAAAAAATCTCTTTAGATGTCAATATAAATAATCACATCAATTCAGAGACATTTTTGATTGCATATAAAAAACAAGATTCAACTACATAGTATCTATAAAACACCCACTTTAATATAAAGACAGAGATGGTTTAAAAGTACTGGAATGGGTCAAGAAGTGCCATGTTAACACTAATGAAAATAAAGTTGGTGTTGATGTATTAATTTCAGACAAAGCAGACTTCAGAACAAAGATTATTAGAGATAAAAATGGGCATTGCAATAATAAAGGGGGTTAACTCTCCAAGTAGATACAGCAATCTCAAACATGTATTCACCTAATATAAATATCAAAACACATGAGGCAATAACTGATTGAGTTGAAAGTAGAAACACACAAATCCACTATTAAAGTTAGGAATTTCAAAATCCTTCTCTCAGTAACCGATAAATAAAGCAGGACAAAAAATTGTTAAGACTATATGTGACTTAAACAACATTATCAATCTACTGGATCAAATTGACATTTACAGAATACACTATCAAACAACAGCAATAACACATTCTTGTATAGTACACATGGAAAATTCACAAAGATAACCAAATTTTAAGTTGCAAAACACATTTTACCAAATGTGAAAGAATGGAAATCATACAAAGTATATTCTCAGGCCCCAATGGAATTAAACTAGAATTTAATAACAGAAAGATAGCTGAAAAATCTCCAAATCTTTTGAGATTAGGTAACACACTTCTAATTAATACTTGTGTCAATGAAAAAGACTCAAGAGAATTTTAAAAATATTTTGAATTAAATGAAAATGAATATACAACTTATCAAAATGTGTAGGATGCAATGAAAGCAGTACTTGGAATGAAATTCATGAAATTACATATATATATGGGCAAATAGGAAAGATCTACAATCAATAATCTAAGCTTCCACATTAGGAAATGAGAGAAAAAGAGCAAATTAAACATTAAATAATCATAAGAAAATTAATATAAAAATTAAAACAGCAATCAATGAAATTGAAATTAGGAAAATGAAAGAGAAAATGAACAAAACCAAAAGCTGGCTCTTTGAAAAGATGAATAAAACAAATAAACCTCTAGTCAGACTTGCCAATTAAAAATTGAGAAGGAACAATATAACACCATGAGAAATGAAGGGGTCATCATTACAGAGTTTATGAAATTTAAAAGATAAAGGAATACTGTGAACAAACCTATGCTCACAAATTTGATAACTTACATGAAATGGACCAGTTTCTTAAGAGATACAAATTAACAAAACTCACATAATATGAAATAAACCATTGTAAGAGGCCTGCATTTATTCTATTGAAGAAATTGAATTAATAATTAGCAATCTTAAAAAGTAAGTAAAAGGTCAGATGGTTTCAGTTGGTGAATTTTGACAAATATTTAAGAAGAAATAATAACAATTCTACACAGAAAATAGAAGCATTCTATGAAGATGGCATACCAAAATCAGACCATCACATTACAAGAAACCACAAACCTAAATCTTTCATGAAGATGGATGCAAATTCTCTCAATAAAATATCAGCAAATTAAAACGAGCAATATATAAAAGGAGATATAGTACATGACCAGAAATTACTGGAGATATGCAAGACTGATTTAACATTGAAAATCTATCAATGTAATTGTATTAGTCAACCAAAGAGGTCCTGAGGCAAAATACAAGAAATCTGTTGGCTTTTATAAAAGGGATTTATTTGGGGTAGAAGTTTATAGTCACAAACCCATTGAGCATAAGTTACTTCCCTCACCAAAGTCTGTTGCCACATGTTGAACCAAGATGGCTGTTGGTCTCTGCAAGGGTTCAGCCTTCCACTTACTCTTAAGCCTCCATTGTCAAGCTTCTTCCAATATCAGCTGTAGGCTGGGATAAGTCTTGTCTCTCCTGGAGCTCATTTCTCTCAAGGCTTAGCTGTTCTGCTCTCTCCACAAGGCCAGCTATAAACTATCAGATGAATGGCTCCTTTCTCATCCCAGGGCCTCTGCGGTGTCTAATGGAGCCTTTTCTCTTTCCTCAAGTATCTGCTTCTCTGTGTTTTTACTTCCTGGGACACCAGCATCAAAAACTCCAACTCTCCACATCTCTCCTCTGCCATGTTGTCTCCTCAACATCCTACTGACATGGCCCAATCAGAGCTCTAATCATAAGTTATCAAGTAAAAGTGAAACCTCTGAAGTTAATACAATCCAATATGCTCAGAGGAACAGGCCAGTTTATAAACATAATCTAATATTTATTTTTGGAATTCATAAACAATGCCAAACTCCTACAGTAGTCCATCATATCAACAGGCTAAAGAAGAAAAATCACATGATCATACTAACTGGTGCATAAAAAGCATTTAACAGCACAACAACCACTCATGATTTATTTTTAAAAATCTCATAAAATAAAGAACAAAAGGGAACTTTCTCAACTTGACTAAAAATATCTACCAAAAAAAAAAATCCCTATATTTAGCATTATATTTAAAGATGAAAGACTGGATACTATTCCCTGAAAAGGTCATGAATCACCATCCCTATTTAGCATTGTCATAGAAATTCTAGTCCATGGAAGAGTTGGATTCCATTTTAGATGTTTGCTGAGAGGTTTCAGTTTACCCATTTACAGTGATAAATATGAATAACCCTGTAAGATATTGAACTGCTTCTTGAGAAAAAGACAATAAATAGTGTTTCAATGGAATTTTGCTGTTATTAAAAATGAGGTATTAACTCTTTCCTTCTAATGATATAGTGTGTTTATATTCTAGTTCTTTTAAAAACTGATAGTCCCTATATATGATAATATTCTATTAGCAATAGAATTTCAACCCTGGTTGAAATTTAGAGAACACAATCCACAACAACCATATTCTGGCATTAGTCTATCTTGAGGCAGGGCCAACCTCTCAGGTCAACATATCATGAAATCTCTCTGTAAAATAAGGCCATGGTATAGCATATTAGAAAATGAAGCTTTCCTTGTTTGGTTGGTTGGGTTTTCTTGGTGGTATTCTTTATGTTTATATAATTTCAAAGGTGTGTTTTTAGACTTGTCTTTTAAGAAGCATACTATTGATATGAAATCCAGAAATCTTTGGTAGAAAGGATTTCATGTCCAGTTATTTTTAAATTGTCAGCTTTACATTGTTCTCAGTTTGGAATTTTCCAGTGATCTAAAAATAATCTGAATTTTCATATTTCTTCAAGTGAAGGAAGTCATTTGAGTGGCTTCCCAAGTAGTACTATCAAGAGATCTGGTTGTCTGCTTGCTCTGTAGGTAATGTTTAACAAAGTAGGTCACCCCTGAGTGGGAAAGGAGACACTGTTAATAATAACAACAGAAAAATGTGTATAAATTAGGAATGTCTCAGACATGCTCAGATATAAGGTCACCTTATCTAAAGATAATGACAAGGTTTACACAAATCCAACTTTGCATGCTAATAAAAGGAACTGAAGAACATCTAAGTTGAGTTCTTAACTCTGAGAATATGATTTTCTGGATTACTGGTGAGGTCTGTCCACTAAACTATTACACAGAAAAGGAATTTTATAATTTTTAAAATCTTCAGAACTTTCTTTAAATAAGACAAATCTAACAGCCATCAATTAAATCATGTAAGTACAAATAAATAGGAAGTTTGGTGATTCTTCAGTGTTATGGTTTGCACTCCTAATTGTATACTAATGTGAACTTGTAGGTGAGAATATTATTCTTTCCTAATTCATATGATAGTAGAAGAGAAAGGAAACATTGTTCATCCTGAATAAAAATGTATATTTTTATATTTGAAATGTATTTCTAACCATTAGGTAAAATGGTTTTCTTTACCTTTGTGACAGACATAAAAGACTTTCATAGAGAAATCTGGCATCATTTTAAACCCTCAAGTGCCTTTAAGTTTAATATGCTTTCTATTTATAGTGGTGACTATATGCTTAGTTTGAATTTTGATATCACCAAATTGGCTCATGCAAGTAAATTCTTGAAATACCCAGTAGATACAAACACAGATCATTTTTCTAAAAATAAATTGTTGCTTCTTGCATTTAATTATAATATACTAAGATGAAATGCCCCTGAAGAAGTAATGATAATTTTCTATTGCAATGATGTAATTTATTTGTTCATAGAACATGTGCTTTAATCTCAGTATGGTTCTCTACCAGCATTTTTATATACTTTTCAAGAAAATGTTATATCAATTAAATATTATGGTTCCATGGTGATCAAATACAAAACATATTGTTTCTCTTATTTATGGTCATTTTAAACAACTCATATGTTTTTTGGTATTACTGGGGAGGAAGGGAATTATTTTTCTCTTCCAGGATAGGAAAATATTTTTAATAATGAAATAAAGGGAGACAATAAAAGTAAGAAACTAAATATTTTAGAAATAGCATTAATTTTTTTTATTTGAAGTAATTTTACAGGAAAAAATCTATTGAAATAATTTTATAATATTATTTCTAACATATGTTATATTCTGCCTGGATACATGGGACTCATAGATGTTAAACATTACAAAAGATCTAGTCTACTTTGGGAAGTAAAAAGGAAGGCAATAAAGAAGTCCAAAGGCCAATATAAGTAACCATTATGCATCAGATTATTTTTTAGAAGGAGACCTAGGGTGAATAGTCATAGTCTTTGTATTAATAATAACTTTATATCATCTTTAATTCCTGAAACTGCATTCTAATTATCATTGGCTTACCCATTTCTTTCCTTCCTTGAAAAATCTTAGATTTCTGTCTAATACCAGTACACCAATAGAAGAAATATAACAGAGTAAAAAATATACATATTTGCAATAGAAAAGGAGGAAGCATTTGAAAATAATTGCTGTGTCCACAAATCAGAAGCTGGTGGTCAACTTCAAAAAGTAATGGGGTGCTTGCATGCCCTGACTCCTTAAGGATGGGAAATATTTATGCCATTTATTCTCTTTTAGGAAAAAAAATAAACGAAACATATACAGACACACAGTGACAACAATATAACATCAAGGATATGGGAAAGAAGTTCCAAATTTCTATTTTTCTTATCATAGAGATGTTTTGAACAGGTAAATTCTTACTCACATGAATAAGCCCATGAAAACTTTGAGAGTATGTATTATCAGAGAACACCACCTGAGACATGATCAGTCCTGAGGGACAACATAATTAGTGGGTTAAATCGCAAAGCAAGAAAAATTGTTCCGTTTACTTGGCAAGAGAAATGCTTTTGCCTTTAACAGAATTTATCTACTAGATGGGAATGCATTTTGGAATTGAAGGTCTACCCTGATCCTTTTTAATTCTAATTAGAGGATGATTATAGGATGCAAATGTATCTTTGCTTACCTTCACCAGCACATAATCATTCCTTATAGACAGGGCCTTGGAAGAACGTGTATTGTTTTACTTTCATAAGAGGTTAATGGTTATTTCATGCAGCAGACCTAAACATTTTTAATTAATTAAGGTAAAACATCTTCTAGCCTAATTGCTTTGAATTCCTCAGATTTCGGTGAATCTGTTGTCTTTTTCTATCTATAATATAGTTCCTTTTTCATTAATACAGAAAAAGTAGATTGTAGGTTAACTTTCTTTAGGTGATTGCAGTGAGTGTGGACTGATAGCTTAAGAGAATACCAATTCCAGCCTCAAAATTACCATATTGTGATTAGTAATCGAAGAAAATGTGGCATTGGTGTGGAGAAAGTGGCCACGGTGGCTGCTGGGGGTAGGGAGTGGAAGGAAGAGATGTGATGTGGGGGCATTTTCGGGGGTTGGAGTTGTCCTGGGTGGTGCTGCAGGGACAGTTACCGGACACTGTATGTCCTCCCATGGCCCACTGGGTGGACTGTGAGAGAGTGTGGGCTATGGTGTGGACAATTGACCATGAGGTGCAGCGGTGCTCAGAGATGTATCCACCAAGGGCAATGAATGTCTCATGATGATGGAGGAGGTTGTTGTTATGGGGGAGGAGTGGGGTGAGGGAGGTGGTGGGTATATGGGGACCTCATATTTTCTGAATGTAACATTAAAAAAATAAAGACAAAAAATTACTATAATGTTCCTTTTAATTAGGTCACTCATCAGAAAATCAGGGAAGCAGGCATCTGAGTAAACTTTAAATGGGCACCTTAGGTATTAGTTTCTCTTCCAAATGAAATAAAACCACAGAAGGTGAATAGTAGCAGAGTAGAGATGAAATATCTCATTAAGGATTTTTTCTAAAATTCACAATCTTCTACAATTAGTATGACCTAGTTAGGAAAATTCATGGCAAAATGATTGTAAACACACACTTAGGACAAGTACACTTGCCTAAAACTATATTTAAAAATTTTAGTCCTATGTCAGAGTGCTTGGTTCTACCATTTCCCTGAAGCTGGAGTCACAAGACCCCAGCGCAGGCTTAGCTATAGTAGATGCCTGAAGCCAATCTAGCTCCCAGGCCAGAGGACCTTGAAAAACACAAATCCATATGCTTGGAGTAAGAATCAAACCAGTTTTGACTGACCTCTCATTTTTGTTTTCTTCCTAGGTCAAGTCTCAGTTTTAGCCCAATTCTAAATTCACTGAACGTCTAGTTTATTTCTGTCTCAGTTCTTTGTCCAGCAGCCTGCTTGAGCCTTAATTTTATTTTTAATGCCCATTTTCCTAGAAAATGAAGTTCTCCCCATAAACTCAGGCTAATGTTGGGTGTCCTTCATCTACCAGAAGACCTTAGAGAGACTGCTTATATTTGATTGTTCCATCCTTCCGGATTCTCATTATCATGTCCTCCTTCCTGCCCAACAATACCCTGCATGCATTTTGGACATATTCCAATTGTCCATTGCCAGAATCTAGAAATCATACTATGATTTCTGAAATAGACTACCTAATTAGCAGCTACAGCTATATGCATCCATCCATCCATCCAACTCTTTGTTCATTTATTCATCCATTCCTTGGTCAAACATTTTAAAATACATCTATGTGGCAAGAATTTTGCTGGAGGATTTGGTGGGTGAACTTGTGAATGAGCAGAGATATTCTGGGATGACCACAGGTGTCTTCTCAAATATTTTCAAGGATGGCAGCACCATTAAAAAATAGGTAAGAAGGGAAATGGATTTAAAGAAAGACAGTGAAATCTGTTTGGAATATGGAAAGTTTCAGTGTCTCCAGACTTCTGTTACTCAAGGTATTATCCATGAACCAGGAGCACTGGCATAATTAGGAGCTTGTTTGAATTGCAGAATCTCAAGGCTTCTCACTGCACCCCTTAAGCTAAAGCTGAGTTTCAATAAGATCCCCGAATAAATCTTTTAGGTACAAGAAAGTTTGAGAGGCACTGTTTTTTCTAAGCTATTAATTTAAGGTGCTCAATAAACATCTTCAAATAGTGTCAAGGTCTGGAGATAAGGATTTGGGACTCATTACCACATGGCGGTAAGTGAAGTACAGAGTGGTTTAGACAACCCAAAGAGAATGTGTGAAGAAGAAAAGATCTGTGAAGATAAAACCCTATGGTTTAGTTCTTCTATCTGTCCTTGAAGCTTATTCCCTTATTAATGGAAAGGAAGAGTTACTCAAAGTCATATAGTCAAAAACAATGTAGAAAAGTTGAGGCTTATATGATAAGGAGGTATACACCAAATCTGGCTGGAATCAAACTCAGTGTGAGGAAGAGAACCAAGGACACAAAATCTAAACAATGCAGACCATGCTGTGCAAAAAGTGCTTTATATGGGAGGTGGTGGGAGAAGGGTTTATTGGTGACTTTCTTTGTAGCCAGACATCGTGGGCATGATTAGGTTGTTCTGAACTAAAGGACCTGAATTTAAATGGATGTTTCACTTATTTTTACTTCCTCTTCAGGTGCCTTTCAATTGTATTTTAATATGATAAAATTACAATTATTTTATCATATATTTATTCTCTCTTTGAGTGAATGTCTCTGCTATTTAAGAACTCTGTGACTTTGGATGCATTTGTTCCTTAATATCGTTAGCCTTCAATTTCTTCATTTGCAAAGTAGATATAATAAAAGGGCAAAATGAAGAAGGCTGGAAGAAATTTATGAGATAAGGCCTGCAAAGCTCTCAGCTCAATGTCTGGCACACAGTAAACAACATCCTGATCATATCTATTAATGTCACTAAAAATTACTTTTACAATGTAAAATTAATATTACCTCCATCTGACTATTTTTACTTCTAATTAAATCAAAGTACATTTCTCATATTAACACAAATACAGCATTTTCTTATACTTTGAAAACATTTGAAAGGAATCATTTTTTAATAAAATTCAAAAGGAGTCTTTATTTATTTAAATGTGTTGGCATGTGGGAAATAGGCTTAGAAAAGTCAAGCCTTTTCTTCTTTATTAATCAGGTCAACACAGAGACATTAAGCACTAGGACCTTCATCTACTTAATCCTAGAGCTTTTCACTGACCACTTCCAAGAGGTAAGTGATTTCTGTCAACTACAGTCAATTGGAATGACAATTTGAATATCTGAAATCAGAGCGAGGGGAAAATAAACAATTCCCACTGAGTGTAAATATGTTCTACTGAAAAGGATGGAGTTGGGCAGAGTCTCTCATTCTGTGTAGAATCCATGGAGTCCGAGCTAGGAACATGTGAAAGTTCTGTCTGCTTGAAAAATATTTCTTTCCCATGTCAAATGCCCTTTTGAAAGAATTTAATACAATTATAGCCTCAGGAGACAGATTTTAACTTAAATTTAATTGAAAAGAAATAGCAATGGATTCAGGAAGATATCTCCTACATTACCAGCATGTTTGTTAAGAGATCTAAGCTTCAAAATGAGTTAATTACAACAACACAACAGCAGCCACATGATTGACCTAACAATATGGTGGGAAGCAAAGTAGAATCAAATGTAAGATGCATAAACCCAAAACTCAGCTTGACAGGGAATTTGTGCTTATCTCCAATCCCCAGCCCCACTCCCAAGAAAACCCTCTATTACATATCAAAAATCTTCCCTTAGCTTTCACTTTTTATTTTCCAAGCCATTCTTCTTTATTTTTCACCAAATAAAAAATATCTCTTTTAAGAGCTCTCTCCTCCATCATCTTCCTGGCTCACAGCAGAGAGCTGGGCATCCTCCTTGCTCTTCACAATATTCACTTTTATGAAGGTTATGGTTTCTCTTTCTCTAACCTCCTCTCTTATATTTAAGCCCTGCTCTTCAAGACTTTCTCTCTGTATTTTTCAATATATAATCCATATTTATTTCATTCACCTGGCATCTTCCCCTGTGATTTCAATGACGACACGGCAGCTTCTTTTATATGTGCTTTACAAATTTGCCAACCTTTAGTAACCTTGTCACCTGGTTGCTTTGCTGATTCTCAGAGATGACTGTAGAATGGCACAGAGGCTGACAGAGGCAAGCTGCTCTCCAAATCCATTTCCTCTTCTTTCCAAACTACAGCCAGATTATATTTCCCAGCCCTCCTTGCAGTTGGTAGGGCCATGCATGTGGCAAAGCTCTGACCAAAGAGAACTGAGAAGGACTGATGCATGCCACTTTCAGGCCAGGCCCATAAACAAGCAGGATCCCTCAGGTTCCATCCCCCTTCCTGACTTGGATCAGATAAGCACAGCAACCTTGGAAGCCAGTGATGAAGAAAAAGTACAAATCAGAAGGGGACAAATTTTCTGAATCACCAGATGGAGGAGGGTTATCACCAATCAGGAAGACCTTTTATGGAATCTACATAAGCAAAAAATAAGCTTCTATCATTTTTAAGTCATTATTCCTTCAAGGTCAATGGAGAAAGAGACTACCTTCTCTAATTAATACATCCACCCGAAAGGAAATCTGTTTTCTATATTTTACTTTTGATTGATGTGGTCACCAGGGATTAAGTTTAATAGAATACATATAAAGTATGAGTGAGCAACAGAAAAAACAAAAATTACATAGACCATTTTTAATCTTTTGTTTGCTATTTTATTTCTATGATTTTCTTGTCCAGTCATCAGGTTATGTAATTCATTGTGGTATTTTAAATAAATGCTAAAAAAAAAAGCTATATATCATGCATGTGACCTAAAGAGAGGGGAGAAGAGGTCGATTTAGATTTTCATCTCAATTGTATCTCCTAGTGCCAGATCACTGAACCATAGCCAGAAATTTCCCAAAGCAACCAAAACATCTCCTTACAAATATTATTCAGTCATAACAATCAATGTGCTTTTTCTCTTTCTTTTTATAATAATAAAATTCAAACTGCAAGGGTGGATAGAACAAAACAAAATCCCGATGGAATTAGCATGCATTAAGTGCCAGTAGAGTATATCCCCTTATGCACCCACATCTAATTGGGAATTTTTTTTTTTTTACTTTTAGTGGCTGGTTCATACTTAGAACAATGACCTCACTGTCAATTGATATACTCAGTGTTTTCGATTTGTTGTATAGATATGATTCATCTATGTTGCATTTTCCCCATCTTATATTTATATAGTTGGTCTACTGCACTCAAGTTTAGGACCTAGTATTTGTTTCTATTAAATTTCATCTAATTAGAGTCAGCTAAATATTGCAGACTACCAGGTTCCTTTTGGATCGTAATTCTGTCACCTACCTGACTAGCAAATTCTCAGCTTTCTGTCAGTTTTATATTTGTAAGTATGATTTCTTCCACTTTACTCCCACCTCTGACAGAAAGGTGAACAGGAGAACACAAGTGAGGATGGAGGATCTAGTGCCATGTCACTACAAACCACTATGTAGGTAGACATTAAGTGGCACCGTTTGGGGAAAGATCACCTAAATGGTTACTCTCAAACCTAACTGCTGTTGCACTTGGTCCTGTTTCCTCTATCTTGCTTTAAGAACATCATGAGAAATCTTATTAAATTGCTTGCTCAAGCCTGGATATGTCATGCTTAATACACTTTTCAGCCATCTGTTTAGTAATCCTATAAAGGAAAGAAATGAACTATATCCATCATAACTTGTGTGTATATATATATATATATATAATATACATAAATATACATAATATACATAAATATACATAAATATAAATATACATAACTAGTATATATATCTAAAAATATATATATACTGATCCCTTATGATCACCTACTTCCTTTGTAAGTGCTCAAAACTATCTATTTAATAATTTACTCTAGAATCTTTCTGAGATAAAGTCAAAGTCATTGGTCTATAGTTTCAGAGGCATGCATTTCTCTCTTTTTGAGAATAATAATTTACCCACTAATGGCCATAAACAAGGAGAAGGTAAAGCTAATTTGGCAGTACTTAATAATAGCTATGGGGTAAAATGAATATTTTAAGATAAAATGTAAAGAATTATATTGAAAAGGAAAACAGTACATGATTCTGAGGAGAAAAGTAACCTTAACCTTCATAAGAAAACAATGAATGGAGAATATGGTAAAAAAAAAAAAAATGGAGTGAGAGGACATACACAATAAATGTGAGATTAATCCCACAGAAAGAGAAGTTATATATTCTGAAGAAATGTGAAATAACAATGCTACTTACCACATATTGATAAGAAACAAAAGAAAAAGAGAAACTGATGTGCTTTACAAACCTCTGCAGTGTTACTTGGAGGAAGTTTAATGTATTCCCAACAAAAAATATCAGAATGAAAGATCCAAGTTAAGAGGGAGATTCACAAAACTACTGCTCATTCCCCCAACTTGACAGTGAGACCAAAAAGGAGGCCAATAGGGTAGAATAAGTTAAGGTAATTTTAATTCACTACAACGCCTCCCCCAACTCTATTAAAAACAATAATGAACACTTATATAGCACATAATGCTCAATAGACAGCTATGCTCTTGTCCTCACAAGATTACTTTCTCTAATACTCACAAAGATTGGATATTCTTTTACCCATGTTGTCTATAGATAAATTGAAATTAAGAGAGAGTAAGTAGGTGGTGGAGCTAGTAGGTGGTGGAAATAACATACTAAGTTAGATATTGTTATTTCAGAATTTAATTTCTTAACCAGTAATTTTTTAACCCAGAATCACCTCACTTGATGTTTTAGTATGCTCCACTTAAGGGTTAGGCTTAGAAAATAATAAATAATATAATAATAATAAAAACAAAAAACTAAAATGTAAAAAACTAAAACAAAGAAAAGAAAAAAAAATTTTTAATCAGGCTTAGGTAAATATAAGTTTGGGAAAAATTTTTTTCTGAACACATAGACCTAAAAATTACTGAAAGATAATCCAGAGATGTATTATCTTGAGATAAACCTGTCTCAATTGCCTTCCATTCTATGGGACGATGAAACACAGTGTCAAGGCTTATACTACTCAAAAGCCAAAAGATAATTCCCATATCATTTAAGCAGTCCAGTATCTCAAGCTCAAAGGGCCCTCCTTTCTGTTCATAAAATGGTAAATTATGATTATTATAAGCTCTCATGTTTGTGGACTATTCTCGTTCCTAAGTGTAATAAAACATAGAATACTTTGGTAATGGAAGTTCTATCTTTTTCATTCTAAAAATGAACTGAGTCATCAAATTTATTCCAAGCCTGATATTTTTGATGCTGTTGTAATTGTTGTGGTCAAGGGAGGGGTGGGTGTGTGGGGGTGGAATTTAACTATATTGGAAGATGCCCAAATGAGGTGGCCAGAGCAGGGAAGCACTAGTTAATTCTCCCATCAAGTCCATCAAATAGGTAGGTTGGGGTGAGTTGGGTCAGGGACCAGTGTAGCCCATGAACTACTAGAGGGAGTCTGAGGCAGGGAAATCCAGCTGGACAAATCTAAACCAGATTCCTTAAAGGAGATAAGTGGAGAGATGATGTGTGAAAGTCCAAAAGAGAGTAGATGCCAATGCCAATTCTTTCATGACATTCTGACATAAACCTGGCTTACTGCAAAATTCTTTATAAAAGCAGTTTAGTAATCTCATAAAAGCACCCAACCGTAGCCAGCTGTAATGAAATTATGCTTGTATTTTAGCAGTCGTATCTTTGGGTTTAGCTGATGATAGTTAAGCCCTACTGGATTTCTTTCTATTCTGGCATGTAACCTAAAGTTTGGATATTAACCTGAAGCTCAGAACCCTCTCCAGACTTTGGACTACAAAATTGGCCTGGATCAGTCTCAGCCATTTGTCTTTTCTGACCAGATTCATGATCCAACATGTTTCCTGGTGGTTAGTCAGGAAATACCAGAAGTGGAGCCTTTCCTAAGATATTTGGCCATTTTGTTTCCAATTCTTTGTCAGAAATTGAACATGCTAAATATAAGGGGTGAGGTGGTTCATAAACTGAGAAAAGAAATAACACAATCCTTCAAAACTAGGAGACAAGTGGATTAAGATTCTTTTGGAGTACTGAGTGAAGAACTTAAAAAAAGAAATCAGTAGGAAGATAAATGGTTTATGAGCAGTCCCCATTTTATACAAATTGTATGGCTTAAATCAGGTTATTATTCCATAACACTGATGATTAAAGGACAATAGGACAATTATTCCCTAAAATTGAACAGTGAAATAAATCATGGGCATGTGTATGATATGTTGCGTCAATTTTCTTGATTCTCTTCAATATGCAAGATGATCATTATAGGACACTTCAAAATTGGATAAAAGTGATAATAAGATAAGATTAAATTTGCTGCCATAAATTGTATTTCCTTAAATCTTTGGTGGGAAGCCAGAGGAAGAAGCTTGAACATTTTCTCATGCACATACAATATCTATCCGTATATCCCATCTTCTCCTAGAAAAGGGTAGAAAATTTTAAGTAAACTTGTTTCTAAACAAGTATAAACAAGGCATATTCCCAGTCACCCCTTCTGCAAACAAACAAACAAACAAACAAACAAAACATAAAACAAAAATAAACGGATGGCGAGGATAAGGAGCCTGGGAATGCCTGGATAAGGTAATAGGCTTCGGTCTAGACACTGTTAAACTCAGCTTGGCAGTACTGTATTTGGCTTGGGGCTTAGTTAAAAATCCTGCAGTGGGCGGTTCTGAAAATAAAATTCCAGTTAAACCATATGGCCACTTAGCTATGCAAAATATAAAACAATTTGCCTGGCTTTCCTCTTTCCCTCACTGCCTCTCTGAATACATTCATTGCTAGATTCTATCTTTGGCATTTTTATTATTCAGAAGAAACACGAGTGTGCTATATCCTTTTCTGCCAATGGACATTGATAGCAAACTTTTCAAAGCATGATGCATTGACAGTCATAGATACATTCATTGCCTTTTGAAAAGTAAAAAAGAAAAAAGTGAAGAGAGAAATGGAGATATTAGATCAAATATTTTCATATTTCATTTTACTGTCACATTTTAATTTTTGAAAAGGTGTTATATAGAGATGCAATTTACTTAGTACTGCAGTGACTGGTTTTTAAGGGTTTATAAACTATCAAAACTTTATCTAAACTACTAAATAAATCTTTTAAAATGGAAAACAGCCAAACATGAAGTAGCAACAAGACAGAGCAAGAAAACAAAATTCAGGTACAAATTCATACTTAATGGATATAAACTTCAACTGCTGTGGAATTGAATGCTAACTACAATTAATCTGCTACACCAGGCAATCTCCTTCTCTCCACCAATGTAGTTTACATGGCCTAATATTCACATCTGTTCCTAAAGCTTGCCTAAACCAACCATCTCCATGCACTGCCCTGCTCTGGTGCTGCCGACAATAAGATAATCATTAGCAGAGAAAATAAAGCCAAGACATGTCAATTGTGGATATCTAGTCTAGAATTTTTAAACATCTCTATTTCCTCAGAAATGTAGCACATGGTTGGTAGAAAAGAATGATTCTGGAGCTAGTCCACCTGGATTCAGACCTTGACTCTGCAACCTGGTAGTTTTGGAACCTTAGACACAGTAACTGCCTCAGTATTTGTAAAAGGGGAATAATATTTGCTATAAGAATTAAAATAACTACTTTTCATAAAGCCCTTGAAACAGTACCTGACAAACAGAAACACTCAATTTGTATTTTTTTCTTATTATTAACCTCTATATTTATTATTAACTACTTTGAGCATAATTATTACTAAATAAATGCATACATATTCATGGAAGAAATTTAGGATATTAAACAACTAAAGTGTGAAAAAGCATGTCTTGAATGAATGCTTAAATTCATTCACCCTTTTATTAATTATTTATTGAACTACTGTGATGAGGCAAATACCATGTTAGATGTTGGGCATGTAACAGAGAACAAGAAAAATGAAACTTTTGCCATTATAGCATTAAAATTGTAATGGAGTTTAAATTTGAAATGATAAATGAATATATTAAGGGCTTTATGGATGCCAAGGAATGTGATTGTAACCTTTGTTCTGAAACAGCTTTCTCTGCCAGACATTAAAGTCATCTCTGTGTGTGTTCAGTTATTTTGGAAATTCTATCCATGTTCTTAGTGACCTTGAAAGGTGATTCATTAGTGTGTATTTATTAATCATGTTAATGGTTGCTTATTCACATTATATAATTAAATCCAGTTTTCAAAGTATAAGGGGTTTAATAAAATTAAACATGCCTAACATGAACTTTGCATACAAAATAATATTAGATCTGCTAAAATGTTCAGCTTCTATTTGCTTTTTTCAATACGAAAAAATGATTATTTTTAGAATATGTTTTATAACACATGCTTATTGACACACTTTCAATAATGCATAAAATAAAAATAAAATAAAATATCAGTGGATATTCAATCTGCTGAGATGATTACCATCAATATTTTTGTGATCAACTTTTTATGTATCTCTTTATGCATCCAGATTCATATAACTATACTACATAAAATGCTTTAGTCACCAATTCTTTTCCTTCCTTCTTCCCTTCTTTTCTTCCTTCCTTACTTTATTCCTTTATTCTAACACACTAGAGTTCTCATCGATTTCTGAAACTTCTGAACATACTGTTATCTATCATTTCTTGTTCTATGGCCACAAATAAACTTACATAAGTTGCTTTAAATATTGCTTTGAAATAAATGAAATCATATAGTAGACACTTCTTTAATATTGCACTTTTCATTTAACAATATATCAGGTAAATATCTTCAATTCACATATTTAAGTGTAATTCATTCTTTTGAATGACAACACAGTAGACATTCATATGCATACAATTTTACATAAATGGGCATGTATTATGTGTTTTAGTCATGAATACCATTCCTTCCTTCCTCTTTAATTTTCTGCTTTCCTTCCTTTCTTCCTTTCTTTTTTGCCTCTATAATGACAATACAAACATCTGAACATATAATCCTTATGTATTGGTACTTTTGTTTCATAGGTTAAATTCCAAAAGTAGGATTGCTAGGTCAAAGTGTACATATAGTTTTAATTTTTATTGATTCTGCCCAATGACTTTCCAGAGTAGGTGTATTAACTTATGACTAATACAACCAGCATGAGTTCTCACTGCTCCTCTTTCTTAGCAACACTTGGTGTTTTCAGGCTTTTAAATATTTTGACAACCTGATAAGTGTAATAGTATCTCATTCTAATTTAAATTTGCATTTCCCTGATTTGCTCCTCTCTTAATAGTCTATTCATATTTGGGAGTTCACTGGACTTTCTAAATATGAGGATTTATTATTTTCATGAATTCTAGAAAATTTGCAGTAATTATCCCGTCTAATATTGCTTCTGTCTTATACTCATTATCTAGAATTCTATTAGACATAGAACTTCTCACACAATCCTCTATGTCACTTAATCTCCCTTTCATATTTTCTTTTTTATGTCTGTGCCATTTCTATGTTATCTCTTCAGGTACCAACTCATGATCTGTTTCTTCAGCTATGTCTAAGCTACAATGTATCCTCTCTATTAAGTTTTCATTTCAATCTTCTGTTCTTTTCTAATAGCCTTACTTGAAAGTTTTTAGAGCAGTCGCTTCATTTTTGATAGACTTTGTTTATTCTTATTACTTTTAATGCCATCTTTTATTCCATTAAACACATTAGATATATATTCTTATTTTATATTCTGATTATTCAAAATCTGCAGTCTGTGTGCATCTGATCAAGTAAGGATATTTTTATTTGTTTGTTTCTTCTCTTAACTCCCATTTATGGCAGCTTGGGTGCCTTTTAATTCTGATCTCATTCATCTTGAGATATTATCTATTGAAATTCTTTAAGAATTGAATTTAAACTGCGTTTCTCTGGAGAGGATTTGCTTTTTATTGGCCATTTGCCTGGAAATGCCACTAACATGAAACCCACTTTAAATTTTTGGCTTGTTATAGTTGGAATTATAGAAGTTTGAATTCTGCCTCCAGCCTTTAAGATGATATGTGGTTAGGAATTCTCAGATAATTTTTCCTCTTTCTCTCTTCTCATCTCACCCCCCCACCCCCACCCCTGTACATACACCCAATCAAGGTGAAGACAGGCAAATATCTGTGATTGCTTAGATTACCACTCAGGAAATATTCAATCCTCCCTCTTTTCTCTTGAGGACAAAAATATACTTTCTCTTTCCCTTAATTTATACTTGGACAAGTGACTTGGTCTGGTCAGTGGGATGTTAGTGAACATAAAGCGAGCAGAGACATTAAATGTACTTCGGGGTTCAGCTTGTGTATTAGTCAGGGATCCCCAGGGAAATAGAACCAGCCGGAAATATCTCTAAATAGTAAGAGATTTTATAAAATTGTCTCACATCACCATGGGGATCACAAGTCCAAATTCCATAGCGTAGGTGGCAAACTAGGGGCTCAGATGAAGGAACCCTTGATGAGTTCCCCATAAGACCATTGCTTTCTGAAGTAGAGATGTTAATTCTGACTGCTGAAATCACTTCCCCTTTTAAGGCCTTCAGCTCATTGGATGAGACATCGCTATTGCTGATGGTAATCTCCTCAGTTGATTGTAGATATAACCAGTATCTATGCAATCAACTCACTGATGATTAAAGTCCATGAAATACTCTTGTATTACAATTAGCCCAGTGTTTCCTTGACCAAAAAACTGGCACCGTTACCTGGCTGAGTTGACGCATTAGCCTAACCATCACAGCTTGGTCTCTTGTCCTGTGGTGAAGAGTTAAAATTTGCCTTCAATCTGGGCCCAAGAATAAACACATGTGGGGCAGACCTGAACCCAACCTGGAACCTGAAGCATGAGAATCAATGCCAATTCTTGTAAGCCAATGAATTTTTGGTAAGTTGTTACACAGCATTATTATGGCAATTTTTCACTAATACATATCCCTTCTATCCCTTTCTATGGGACAATTAAAAAATTTATTTCACCTATCTAGGATAACTTATTTTGAGTCTTCTAGATTTATATAGATATCTGTGATATGTTCTCCCACCTTACAAGGGTCATAGGCTTTATCATCTATCCTGTATGGGGCTCATTTAAGTGAAAATCTAGGCCATATTGGATGGCATATATTGTCCAAAGGTAAATTCTGCCCTCAAGCTTCACTGCTCTCTGGATTTATGCATTTTCATCATTCAAGTTTCTGGAGATTTGTTTCCTTCTCTTGCCTGCTTTTTGTGCTAATTTGGAGGTTTTTTCCTATATTTCTCTTTCTGGACATGTATTCCACAATAATGCAGGATATGGAATTCATAGTTATTTACTTTTTATATTTATAATGTACCTAATTACCTCATCAAATTTCCTTATTAATTGTAGGAGGTTTTTTTTTAACAATGATAGTATCTTAAGTATTCTAGCTCTATGATACATCCTCAGTAAGTAGAGATTACTTTATTTTCCAATATTTGTACAAGTCATTTCATGTTTCCTGTTTAACTACAATTATTGATGGCCACTAAACAAGGTTAAATATTATTTCAAATAGTACCTTTTGTCTTATGTCTGATAGTCTTTTTAAAAAATCATATCTACTACTCCCCAATTGCAAATATTGGATCCTAACAAACTTGCTGCATAAACAAAGTTCAGCACAAACTCAAACCCACAAACTGCAAACAAAAACCGTACATTTACTATCCAAAAAATACTTTCAGTAAATTATATGTGCAAAGCATTATTCTGACACCTTTAAAGAGAACAAAACAAAACAAAAAAAAATGGAGAATTAAGAAAAAGCTTTATTCTATTTAAAGCCCCACTAAAAAAACAAGAAAGATTGAAAGGGCAAAAATGCACAGAGACAAAGATAATGTGAGAAGGGAAGAGTACAACACAAATTTGGAAACTAGGAAGCAGGTGGATGACTGGTGTATTAGTTTCTTATGGCTGCTGTAACAAGTTATCACAAACTCAGTGACTTAAAATAACATACATTTATCGTCTTACAGTCTGGAGGTCAGAATTCAAATTTTGCCCACCATGCATCCTGTCTCAGGAAGGATATAATCAACTAAAACAAAGAAACAAGAAAGAGGAGAATGGGGGATCCATGCAACAAAACAACAATGAAAAAGAGATACATGTAAAAAAGAAATTAAGAGAGTCTGCCCAAAACCAGTAATTGAAACTATTTAACCAGTTTTTATCACCTGAGGGTGATTTTGCCTATCAGGAGTCATTTGACAATGTCTAGAAACATTCTTGGTTATCTCAACAGGGGGCTGAGTTCTAGTAGAGTCATATGAGTAGAGGCTATGGATACTGCTAAACATCTTACAACAGGACTACCCCCAAAAGCAAATAACTACTCAGCCCAAAAGGAAGTTGAGAAACCCAGTCCTAGGCTAACAGCTGTCCAGCAGGGTGAAACAGAAACCAGTGTAACCTAAAAGAAGAAAATCTGGAATTCATTCTGTAGGCAATGTGGAACCACTGACATATTAGAGTTAAGCCTCAGAAAACAACTTTTATTATGATGCAATGCAAGCAGTGTGATTATGTAGGTAGGCAGAAAGTGCTTGGGACACAATTGGGTCATTTTCCTTGGTTTGGATTGCTATTGTACTAACTTTTTCCCCAACTTAAAGGACTCTGCATAATCTTGCCACAAACTAACTGCAACTTTAGCTCTTCTCAGTCTCCTACACTATACAGTTTGTGGTTTTCTGAGCATATATTAATTTAATCCTCCATTCTTTTTCACATACTATTCTTTTCTTTTGAATTTTTCTATCTTGTTCTCCACTCTTTAAAACAAAATAGAATTTAATTTAAAAGGGATAAAATGTGGGGAGCATATGTAGCAGGATCTTGCCTGCTTCCCAAGTACAAGATCCTAGGTTCAATCCCTTGTACTTTCTAAAAATAATAATAATAATAATAAAATGGACTCCAAGTAACATTCTCAATTTTAAATAATATATACTCTTCATGTCAACAATCTGTATATGTGTTAGTTAAGGTAGGATCAGCTACTATAACCTCCATAATTGAAGTTTCTTGCTCACTTACAAAAAATCCAAATTACTAATTAGTAGGTGTTTTTTTCCAGCAGTGATTCAGAGTTTCAGATCCCTTCTATTTTATGTTCACCCCTCTGCAATATTTAGGCCTCTAATTTTAACATGTTCATCAGAATTATGATGGTGGTTTGGTAAAGCATGCACAATAATATGTGGGAGGTTTTGATGGGCCAACCTGACATGGTGGGCATCACTTTCACTCACTTTCTAATGGTTAAAACTCATCCATATGCCACACATAATTCCAAGGGAGGCTGGGAAATATAGCCTACTTGCATGCCCAAGAAGAAGAGGAAATTGGTTAGTGATTAGTTAGTTAGCTAATCTCTGCTATTATGTGGTTCTGAAAACATTCCCAGTAATGTTCAGAAACAATAAACTAAGTGCAAGGAGGTTTGGTTATTGTAAGGTACATATATATGACTTTATTATCACCTAGCTATTGAAGTCACAGTGCAAAATGACAGTGACTGAAAAAATTGAAATATTAAAGAACATAGGGAAAGGCCCTCAAGGAGAGGGTGTAAAATCAAGAAAAAGGATTGTATGAGGAAATAGTGTAAAGAGGACACAGTTAAAAATGGAGAACAATGAGCTAAACATTGCCATAGACAGCAACAAGGATGCCACTCTTATTTCTGTGAGTTAAGAGGATTGAAAGTAAGAGCTCTGTTGGCTATAAGGAAAATCGGAAAGCCAATTTTGTCAAGGAGGTAAGAAAAGTACAAGGACTGCTTGGGAAAAAATAGAAACACTGAAGGGAACTTATTCTTCATATATGAGGGACTTTTTTAATGTGGTGTTGAGATGGGTAAACTGACTTTTTGAGAAAGGACTGGAGGGTAGATGAGGTATGGAGTCTGGGTGTGACGTTCTTGTTAAGGTGATCATCTGTTCCACAGGGATGGAAGCAATAACAAAAAAGAGAGGCAGAGTAATTTAAATTTAACGGTTTAATAGTGTGACCTTTATTGTGACCTTATTTTGTGCCATGCATTTTGCTGGTTATCAAACCCTTACAACACAGTGTGCTGAGTGCACCTACCTCATTCTTACAGCAGCAAGTAAGTAGTCACACCTCACATGGATAGATAAAAGGTTAAGTTGGAATTAGATTCCTAGTCAGGTTGCTTCCAGAGGCCCTTAAACATTTACTCAACCCCACTGCTATGAGTGTGTGTGCATTATATATAAATATAACATATTTATATAGTTATTTATTTGTTCTTCTGTTTACTGTTTATTTTTTAATCAAATCTACAGACTCACTTATAGTAAATGCCTGTAATGTTTAAGACTACCACAACTTTTTATACTATGAAATTATTTTTCGGTGTTCATTAAAATGGTCAACATTAATCTAATGGCTGAAAACAAAAGCAGGGTTTTACAGGCAACTTTGAAGAAGAAAACAGGAACAATTAAACAAAAATAAAATGGATGGCTTCTAGAAGGCCATTCTGGCTCTAGTATCCCACTTTTAAATTTAGAATTTTTAGCGAAACTATGTCTTTGAAACTTCATATACTTTCTACTCAGCAAATTTAATTTAGAGCACAGTAGTGCTCACACACCATATGAATGTTTAATTTTTAAAACTCCTCTGAAAGTAGAAAGTATCACATATTTCAACTGTTCAAAGTTTCCCGTTAATTATCATTAGTACCCATATCTCTAAGATGCATTTTTATGAAGCAATTAATTTTGGAAGGTGTCACAACTAACATTTAATTGCCATAACATATTAAGGAATTTCAGCTCTTTCCTTCCTTTTACATTTCATGCAGCAAAATGTCAGTAGAGAAGCACATATTAAGACACTCTACACTCCAATTAAGGGAAACTGGAATTTTAATAAAGGAGGTTTCCCAAGTCTCTTACATTTGGAATATCCTGACAGTTTGAGTTAAGAAAACAAAGGTGGAGTTATTTGAAATGTCTGGAATATACTACTGCCACTCCAACTTAGCTGGCAAACTTCCTTCAGACCGAAATTAAAATGTCACCTCAGAAATCCTTCCTGACAGCCTGGATGGTATCCGGAACACACCAGGATCCTGTACTTAACCTTGACGCCCTTATCACAAAGTAGACTGAATAATTAATTACTAAATTAAACAGCGTAATATGCATCTCCGATACTGGAAGAGATCAGGGACCTCATCCATTTCTTAAGTTACTATATCTGCAGCTTTTAGTCAAGCACGTTACCCACCTTCAAAATTGTTGAATGATAAGTGCCAGCTGAGTTGGGGAATAATCCTTTGTTTTCCCCGAATCTTTGAAAGAGTTTTTTTTAACATTACATTGATTTCTTCTTAACTAATTGGAAGTGTTCCTCAGGGAAGGCATTTGGTTTTAGAATTTTCTTCATGGGAAATTTTTTACCTGCTGACTCAATTTTTTTTTTTAGTATTTATAGACACATTCAGGTTTTTTTTTTTATTTCTTCAGTAGCCAAATTTAGTAAGGTATATTTTTCTAGGAATTTATTCACTTCGTTTTGAAGCATAAAGTTGTCCATGCTATCTTTTCAAATATGTATTGTTATAGTTTTATAAATTAATTGAATTTTGGTGAGAAAATATATTTTGTATGACTTTTGAAGTTTGTCAAGGTTTGCTTTATGGCCCAAATATTGTTTTATTTGTTAGAGAAGAATATCTATATCGTACTTGGGTATAGTTCTACATCTGTCCATTAAGCTAAGTTTATTAGCTACTTATTCAAATATTTTTTATTCTTGCTGATAGTGTCATTGTCTTATTATTCTCAAGATAGTCGTTTAGATCTCCCACCATGATTGTGGTTTTGTCTATTTCACTTCGTATTTACATTATAAGAATATTTTATTAATATTAGGTACCTATAAATGTAAAAGTGCTGCATCTTCTTATGGAATTTAAAACTTTTATCATGGTGAAGGAGTGTTTATCCAATAGCAGTTTTCTTTTAATTTTTGCACTACGTCCTTTGTTCCTTGTTTACTTTCAATCTTAAATTTTATATATATTTTTAATCCATTCTGAATTTTTGTTTTGTCTTTTCCTTGGAGCAAAGGATCTATTCATACTGCATATAAATATGACATATTTGCAATTTTATTTATTTGATTTTATTTCATTTTTTTCTTCTTACTAGTCTTCTTCTGGACTGATGGAATATTTTTGTTAATATTTCAATATCTTCTATTCTCCTAGTTTTGAGATTATCTCTCCACATCTAGCTTATTAATGGTTACCACAGAAATTAAAACATACCTACTCACTATCAAAATAAATCAATACTCAATTCTTCTCCCAGCTAATGCATAGATCTTAGACTACTTTATTTCATTTAATTAATTGCATTTTATATATTATTGTTTGTAGTATTTAATTCTACCTGTTTAAAGCTCACAAGGCATTTAATATATTATTTTATAAGTCAATGTTCATTTAGAGTTAATCAATAATCATCACAATATTTTTTCCTTATTCATTCCTTCCTCTCATGTTCTAATTGGGATCATTTTACTTCTGCCTGAGTTTATCTTTTAAATTTTCCTTTAACATGACTGCTAATGATAAACTCTCTCAATAGTTTTATTTTTGTATTGTTGTTTTGATATGAAGATATCTATTTTAATCCTCATTCTAGAAATCCATTTTGGCTAGGTATAGAATTTTAAGTAATAACCTTTCAACATAGTTCAGATATTTCATTGAACTGAGGCTTCTATTTTTGTTGTTCAGAAGCCAGCTGTCAGTTTAAAAGCTACTCTTTTCTTATTCTGTCTGCCTTGAATTTTTTTCTGTTTCTCTTTGCTGTTCTGGAATTTCTCTACAATGTCTTTAGATACAGAATTCATTTTATTTATGTGCTTGGGTTTTGTTGAGATTCTTAAGTCTGAATTAGTGTCCTTAGTTCTAGAAAATTTTCAACCACTATCTTTTCAAAGCCTCTTGTTTCTCTTGTCTCTTTCTGAGATTGATTAGCTATGTCATACCTTCTCACCTACTGCTCTACCCTTTCCCTCTCTGCTATATTTTCCAATGTTTTGTCTCTCAGTGCTGTATATTTATCTTTTGACACATCTACAAGTGTTCTGATTATCTCTTCTTCTGCTGTGTCTACTTTTCTATTAAAGTCATCTTTTGAACTATTTATTTTAGTTATACTTTTTATTTCTAAAAGTTCCATTTGGTCCTTTTATAATCTGATATTTCAATATTTTTAGCTTCCTTAACTTGTGGTTATTTTCAGTCTTGTATTTTACCTCTTTAAACTCAAAAGCATAATTTATATTCTTTTAATAGTCCATTTTTGATGTTCTGATCACCTGAGATCTTTGTGCCTCTGTACTCTCTGACAATTCTATGTGTCTTTATATGCTTTGTTTTTGACCATTTACCTTTACCTTTGTTTACCTTTCCTGGCAAAAATCATTTGGAGGCTAGGATAAATGTGCCTGCCTCTAGAAAGGATTTGAAATTGCTTCTGGTAAGTGCCCAGGGGCACTTCTGGGCCAGATTTGTTTTAAACCAAACAAAGTCTTTTGTTTCTCAGCTATTAGCAGGGAAGATCCTCCTCTTAGCTTCCTTACTTTATACATACTGGGGGCTTTGATTTCTATTTCTTCCACTTTGCCTCTAAGGTATCAAAATAAGTTAAAATGTGTTAAGGTGGACAAGTGTCTACAAGGTAAAAGCAGGTCTCATTCTGCTTACCTCTCTGATTCTGGTTTTGCCTTTATTTGGGCATGATAATTCCTCACCATCTTGTCAGTAATTCAATACATTTAAGGATTTTTATCTACCATATTTAGTTATTTTTAGAGGATTACGGGTCTGAATAACTTAGCTTGCATTCACTGGAAAACAAAAAAAACAAAACAAAAAATCTCCTCCAAGGGATTTTCCCACCGTCCACTCTGAGCACAGCAAGAAGGAGAGCTTTTCCTTACAAAGGATAAGGATATGGGCAATCTACTCATTGTCCTGTAAGGCTGGATTTCAAATGCCTTGTTTATCTTTCTCTCTCACAGGAGGCCTGTAAAAGTGTTCATGTTTACAGAAGGAATGAATAAATGTAACATTTTGTCTTGTTCATGTGGCCACCTTTAACCACCAGACTGATGGAAACAAAGTATTTTCCCTTTAACCTTCAATTGCATAATCTGAGCTCAACATTAGATACTTACTCATTTCCCTGGAATAGAGAAGGTAGGAGGGGGAATCTCTGGGAGCTTAATTTAGACAGAATACCAGAAAGCAGGAGTCAGCACAGAGCCAAAATACTCTCACAGAGAAGGAGGAATTGCATTTTTTTTACATGTGGTGGGAGTTTGAGAACTGCAAATCTTGAATCAGACAGATGTGGGTTTGAACCTGGCTCTACCACTTTCTAGTTATATAACTGTGGCACATTATTTAACCTCTTGTAAGGGAATAATGATAATATTTTTATTAGGTAGAACGTAAACATAAATGGTATACTGGAGAGAAAATAAATTGCACATTGCCTGACACATCATAAATATTAGATCTTATAATTTCCTTTGTTGTCCTGATAAATAATCCCTTTATACTGGCATAATTTCTTATAATTAATTAGGCATACAGATAAGGGAAAACAGGGACCTTCCATATCAATTTCCATTCTTACAGATAGCTATTGCTTTTCAGCACCCAGTGTTGAAAAAGATTCTGTAGAAAGAATATCATGACTGATGATCAGTTTCATCACTGAACGCAGCTACAGTAACTAGAAGCACCAGTACCTTTTATATGCCACAACCAACATCTATTTTTTAGGAGGAAATAGGCAAATAACCTTAATACAAGTATTAAAGCAAAAATTTTCCATTTGCTGCCAGAATTTACTGAACAGTTTATGCTGAGATTTTAAGCGTGTGTGTGTGTGCGCACACACCTGTAGGCTTTGAACGCACACCTTTTTATTCCATAGTCACCAAACAGTATCTCCTAGAACCCCTGAACTAATCTGTTAAGTGCCAAAATTTCAACATATAGTGCCAATTTAATTGCTTGTGCACAAGCAACCTATCTAGCCAGGCCATCCAGCCACATTTAGAGTTGTCTTTTCATGTTTTCTTCTCCAATAGAAATTTCTAACTTAATTTGTCCTATTCCTTGACATATATCACATGTCTGTTCTAAGATTTTACTATATATTATGTATTTACCTCATTTTAACTTAATCCTAGCCTAGAGTAGGCCAGTTTGCCAGTAGAACACTAAAAACTCAACTGAATATTTGTCATAGTGATTTTATCAGGTATGTGGCATTGTTTAAACATAGATTTTGATTGAGATTAAGGGTAAATGTCTGTGATCCTATTTTATGATAATTCGTCCAGAGCTCAGAGTAAATACTCTGATGTCCTTAATGACAAGATGTGCATTTGCCTCTTGTGCTTGCCTAGAGCCTAGCACAAAACCCAGGCACTCTGAAGGCATTTGTTGTATGAATAAATGGATAAATTGCTTACTTCCTAAAGCACATTATTCTTTTTCTTGCTGTTGTTATTGTTGCTAATGTATTACTTTTGTTTAATAAGCCATATAGCATTTTAAAATGACAATTTCCAATTTTCTCGTTCACTTTGTGGAACATTATGAATAAAGCATACCTTTATTTTAATCAATTACCACTGCACAAGTCAATATTTTAGTAGAAAAGATGCTTGCTGAACATTTCAAAATCTCAAGAAGGGTATACTTTTCTTTGAATTAATGCAAAGGCCATGAGAATCTGACATCTTGATCCATCTGCTGAGACATAAATGTACTTATAATGATACTTTGGGAAGTTACTTTGAATTCCCATTTGGTTAGACTATATAATCAGAGTGGTGCCAAGGGTTGCATGTGTATATGACAGCTTTACTCCCCAGAGATAGATAGATCTTCTCTTGAAACATCTGAAACCCTAAAAATAGACTCCTATATAGAAGTCTCCTTATCCCATCTCATGTCTTTTATCAAAGGCTGAAAGTTGCTGCAATTGGAAATTTTATAGTAGTCTTTTAATCTGATTTGTGCATGATACACTGAGACTGGAAGTGCCTTTGCAGACACTAGGAAAAATACTACCCACTGAATGGGCAGAATTCAAGCCAAATTTTTCTTCCACTGGACAGATATTCACTTTCTTGAAACCCACCATTACTCACTGATATTTTGAGCAGTGGAAAAACAGTGAAGAGGTCTGATGCTATAATAACATAATCTGTAACAAATGTTCCGCTACGGTGTAGTATGGTGTGTTAGTGAAGGTTGTTGTATGAGATTCTACATGTGTAAAATTGTTTTGTAAGTTCATAACCTCTGGAATAAAAATACATTTTTTTAAAAAAATAGGGTGGGTTGGGGGAGAAATATACCGAATGTAAGATACTGACTACGGTTAGTAGTAATATTTTGACGATGCTCTTGCATAGTTTGTAACAAATGCTAAGTGCTGGTGGAGGGGTGATGTATGACACTCCTGTATGATGTTATGCATGTTTATTTTGTGAGTTCACAATCTTTACTATACACTTATTATTTATGCATGTTCATATATGATTGATATATTTCAGTAATCAATATACTAAAAAAAACCCAGAGAGGTGACTGAGTACGAAACTTTAATATCCTTTTCTGTTTCTAATCAGCACCTGAACCAATGTTTAAGGGGAAGGCAGAGGGAAGGCGGGAAGGCAGGAAGGCAGGAAGGAAAAAAGGGAGAAAAAGAGAGAGAAACGTGTTCCTCTTACCACCTTCTTGGAGTAAAAGACTTAAGCTTATTTCATCTATGAATCAATATAACACCTTTGAAACCTGGAGCACTCACTTGCCTATTCAATTATGTCTTTAAAGCCAAAACCTTAAAGATATGCACTTTTGGAGAAAACAGCTAAACAAAGTCATCACCCGTATTATATCAAACTTTTTCAGACAGAAAATGTAGCCAACAGAGATCATCTTACTGAGTTCCAGATGTTGCAAATGTCACTTTTACTGGATATTTCCCTCCAGAATAGTTTTTGCTTTTCCAAAGAGGAAAGCTTTTTCCCACATACCTTCTTTGGCCTAAGCAGTCTATGAGCACATTAAATCAAAGGCAATGCATGTGCTGAAGAGGGCAATGATGGGTCCCTGTTGTTAAGGTCCATGGTACTCTATAAGCAGCTTTAACAAATGGAAAGTCCAGCTATAAGCCTTTATGCTGCAATGACTTTTATGCTCTGCTGTGTCAGCCAAAGGCTGAGTTGCTTCAGTGGTTTCTATTTTTAGAATCATGGAGCAGAGGCTACAAATTATCATGAGGTTATCTTACCAACTGTGCTAAATTTTCCATTCCTTGAATCATTCAGGAGCTAGAGATGCTGCCTTTAAAATATCGCAAGGATGTTATTTTGGCAAAGGCCAACGTAACTATGATTATGAACAGAAGTCTGGAGACCCATTCTGGGGAAAACAATCAAGGGTGAGTCTTTTTCAACACTTGCTTATTTATGATCTTGGCTACTTGTTCCATTACATGTGAATGCTGAGGCACTGTGGCACTTTTGCGCAGCTTCCTGGTGTATCAATCTTGGTGTCATAACAGTGGTTTTGGTTAATAGAGAATCCACAATCCTGTGTGCAAACATCTGTTGCTATTGAGTTGTTTAAAGCATTTTGAAAATTATTTCCTCTTTTTCAAAAATTTGTATTGAAGTACAAGCATATATTCACATTGCTGGAAAATATTATTTATCTCCCTTTTATCAATTCTACTGTTAATAGGCATATGTGAATAGTATAAGTTTTAGCAAACAAAGCAATAGATTGAATTATCTAATTAGCCAAAATAAGTCTCATGGCCAAGCCCAGAGTCAAGTGGAGAAGAAGACTACTCAAAGGACATGGATAACCAGTTTTATGACTTTGGTTATGGTGTTTCTTCCATGCAAATTTTTATTTTTATGCAGCATAATTTATCAGTCTTTTCTATATCGCATATGAATTTTTATTCCAAAGTTTAAAAGTCTTTCTTTATATCCATGTTAGAAAAGAATTCATTCTTTTTATTTCAATTGTTCATATGATTTTATTCTGTTAAACATTTTGATCTCTATTCAATTTGGAATCTAATGTGGTATCCCTGTGAGATATTAATCCAATTTTATATTTTCCCAAATATCTATCATATTCTCCCAGTACCATTTAAAAGACCATGTTTTCCACAGAATTTTCAGATGCAACCTTTACCATATACTTAATTTCGATATTTCTGGACTTTTTATTGTCTTCTGTTAATTTACCTACAAACCCATGATCTTTTATCACCCTATTTTAATTATAAAAGGCTATATTTAATTTCTCTCAGGACTAGAGATTAAAAGCCCTCATTGCTTCTCTTTCACATAGTTTTAGTAATAGTGATTTTCTTTTCATGCTTTTCCTAACTATTCATACATGCTTATTTTTCTATGTGTACTTTAGAATCAAGGTGTCTAGTTCCAGGAAAAAAAATAGTATTTTAATTGATAGTTTTATGATGTTGAGTCATTCTACCAAACAACAGGGAATGAGGTCCTTCCTTTAGTTCAAATAACTTTTGTGTCTTTCAAGAGTGTTTTAAGGTTTTATTCATATAGATTTTTCAAGTTTCTCCCAAAGTAATTTATAATTTATTGGTATTATAAATGGAGTCTTTCATCCATTATCTTTTCTATGAGATTTTCTACTTAGAAGCAGTCTACTGATTTTTATGTTAATTTCATATTCTACTACTTTAATAGATTCCTTTATTCTATTATTTGTATTAGGTTTAATGTAGATTCTTTTGGGTTAATCAACTACAGTATCATGTCTGCAAAACAATTTTCTGTGGTAGACAAGATAATGATCCCCAAAGATGTCCATGTCCAATCCCAATAACCTGTGAATGTTACCTTACATGACAAAATGGATTTTGCAAATGTGGTTACATTAAGGATCTCGTGATGGGAACGCTATGCTAGATTACCTGTGCCCCAATGTAATCACAAAAGTCCTTATAACAGAAATACATGAAGGATGGAGTGAAAAAGGAAATGTGATGATGGAAACAGAGGTTGGAGTGATGCACTTTGAAGACTGAGAAGGAGCCACGAGCTAAAGAATGAAGACAGCCTCTAGAAATTAGGAAAGGCAAGTAAATGGATTATTCCCTAGAACGTACAGCCCTGCTGACATCTTGATCTTAGTCCAATGAGACCTGGGTTGGATTTCCAACCTCCAGCGCTATAAGATAAATTTGTGTTGTTTTAAGCCACTAAGTTTATGGTAAATTGTTACAGCAAGATCAGGAAACAAATTAATATCCTTCTTCTGTTCCAATTCTTATGCATCTAAATGTTTTCCCTTGTATAAATGCATTGGGTAATACCTCTAATATACATAAGTAATTACATAAATAATTGGAAACTTACTTTGTTCCTGAACTTGGGTCAGGGGGATAGGGTGTTGGTGGTGGTAGGCACTGCTTGTGCCCTATGGAACCCCAATTGAGTAAGATGCTCGATTTAAGACAGATATGTAAACACACGTGCACTGATGTTATCATTAAGGGTATTAAATATTTTTATCCCTGCATCTAGCTTCAGAAAGAAAATTGTATTTAAATGATTGATGTTGGGTCATCCGCTCAAATACAGTAGCCTAGTGTAAATGCTTGCTCAACAGGAGCAGCCTATATTGTCTGATATCTGAATGACCTAGTCTTCTTGGATCTCTTCAATTCCAAATGCAAAATGAGCAGAAAACAGAGAGAAACAGAAGTAAAGAAACATATGCAGGAGAGATAATAAGCAAAAGGCATGCAGAATTAGGTACTATGCATGAGGGGAAGTAATGAACAGACAAAGAGTGTATGAGAAGAAATGTGCTCTGCCTTAGGGTCAATAGTCCTCTTTATAATATGCACTCCTTAATCTATAGGCACATTCAGTAATGTCCAATTAAAATATGTATAGGGCACAAGACCTTAATTTCTAAAATGTTTGTTACCAGTATGCCAAAATTACTTTCACATCTCATTTTTCTGTGGTAGTTTTGTGTCATACCCCAAACTGTTCATTCTACCTCTCATCAGAACTTTGGCTTTTTAAGGTTAAAAAAAGAAAAAAAAAAGTCAAAGTAGCACATGAATAGTGTTTAAAACTTCAAGTATTCCAATGGGTTTATATTGAAGAACAGCAGTTTCCTCTCCCAACTTCTCCCCAAATCCCTCTCTAAAGGCAGCAATATTCAAATTATGTAGCTGTATTTTCTAGTGCCTCACAACTTTCAAGTTCTCAAATACTGTCTTAATTTTCCAGTTTTAAATATTATTTATTGACTGTCTAGAATGGAATATAATGATTTGGCTACCCTACTATGGAAAATATTTATTTAGTCCTAATCTACACATTTCCCCTGACAGCAATCACCAAATTATAAAAATTTTGTAAAAATCATTATTCAATATTCCACCACAGTATGGTATGTTGGTGACGAAGTGTTGTTTGGGAATTCTACACATGTGCATGATTGTTTTTTAGTTCACAACCTCTGTAATAAAAATATATTTTAAAAAAATAGAGTGGATTGGGGGAAAAATACACCAAATGTAAGATAGGGACTATAGTTAGCAGTAATATTTTGAAGATGTGCACGCATAGTTAGTAACAAATGTTTCACAATGGAAGGTGCTGGTGGAGGGTGATGTACGGGAGCTCTGTATGATGTTATGCATGTTTATTTTGTAAGTTCACAAACTTTACTATACACGTATTGTTGATGCATGTTCATTCATGTATGAATGATACACTTCAAATAAAAATATATTTTTAAAAATCATTATTCAGAGTTAATATTATTGTAGCTCTATAGATAATGCTCCCAACTGAGTGATATACTGGGCAGTGATTCCATTTAATTCTTTAATAACATTTTGTTTTTCTGAAGTTAATATGTTATTGCATCTTGTTTTGTCTTTCAAAGGGAAAATACAGGCATTTTCAGACAGGAAAGAAAATGGTTAGAGAACTCTTGGTCAGCATATAGGCACTATGAGTAACACTGTAATAAAGTCTTTAAATTGAAGAAAAATGATTCCACGCAAAAGTAGAGAACTCCAAGAAAGAGTAAAGAGTAACAGAAAGGGCAACATGTAGGTAGATTAAAATATTGACTGCTTAAACACCAATAATAATAATATCTTATGGGGCTTATAAGATATATAAAAATAAAGTATATGACCACGGATGCTCAAAGCGTCGAGGAATCCATGGAGTTAGTTTCACCTGAACTGTTATCTCAAGCACCACAGACTGGGTTGGCTTAAATAACAGGAATTTATCGGCTCTCGGTTCCAGAGGCTCGAAGGCTCACTTCCTCTTGGGGTCAGTAGCATTCTGGCTGGCCTGCAATCTATGGGTGCTTTGGCCTACTTTGTCACATGGTGATGTCCTCTTTTTTTAGGCATACCCATCATCTGCCAGCTTCTGGCTCCTTCTCATGGCTTTATCTGACCCTGGCTTCCAGTTTATTATCTTTATTAAGTCTCCAGTAATTGGATTAACGCCCACCCTCCTTCAATTGGCCACACCCTAACTAAAAATAACATCAAGAGATTTATTTGCAATGGGCACATACCCACAGGAACATGGACCAAAATTAAGAGCATGTCTTTTCAGGGGTACATAATGCAATCTACATAGGGTCCTTGAACGTGCAGGAGTGGTAAAAGCACTAGTTAACACTGACCAGAAAGCATCCTACATTAAAGAGGACAAAATGATTTGGCTAATTGATGACGGCAAGCCTGAATGATTGCCACCCAGAATCAGAATGTTAATCACAAAAATCAAGTGACCATGATGGCAGAGAAGGAGGCCTCACATAGCAAGGGCTCTCACTTAGGAAGACCAACCTTATTTAGTTTCTATCTCGACCTGCTGCACCGATTGTGGAGGAAACTTCATGATGAGGTGGAGAGCCACAAGATCTGAGCCTTAGCTAATGCAGGGTAGACAGCCTAAAATCTGTTTTAGTTTTTCTATTGCTGCTATAACAAGTTATTACAAGCTTAGTGGCTTAAAAGAAGTTACTTATCTTACAGTTTTAAGATCATGGGTCTCAGTGGAATGGGTCTCAGTGGACTAAAATCAAGGTGTTGGCAGGTTGGGAAGTAGAGAAGTGGTGATTGAAAACAATACTGACTAGTTTCCCATGGCAGCTGTAACAAATCACTAAAAATTTAGTGACTTAAAACAACACAAATTAATTATCTTGCAGTTTTCAGGACCAGAAGTCCAAGATGGGTCTTGCAGGCTAGAATTAAAATGTTGGCTGGGCTCCAGGGGATAATCAATTTCTTTGCCTTGTCCACCTTCTAAAGGCTGCCTTCATTCTTTGGCTCATGGCTTCCTTCCATCTCGACAGCCAAAAAGAGTCACATTCTTGGTCTCCCTCTGACTCTGACTCTCCTGCCTCCCTTTTTCACTTATAAGGATCCTTGTGATTATAGTGGGCCTACCCAATAATCCAGGATAATCTCCCCACCTCAAAGTTCTGAACTTGACCTCATCTACAAAGACTGTTTTGCCCTGTGAAGGAACGTTTTCACAGGTTCCAGGGATTAGCTGGAGCGTAAACTGGAGAGTCACCTGAACCTGCAGAGGACTGCATGAATGACAAATCCATTTTGCTGTGTTAATCGACAGAGGTTACAAGGATATAAACCACAGTGTAGCCTAGCTTCTCCTATTTCACCTAGTTAAGTAGAGAACATAGGTTTAATCTAAGATCCGGGTATTTTATTAATTGTTAATACAGCACAGACTTCTTACAAATGTGTATTGGCAAAAAGCATACAGTAAAAGGCTAGTTTCATATAACTTTGGGTATTGGAATTACAAGCAAATATTTTTAAACAACTATGTTCACACATTTAATGACATAAATAACATACCTGAAAATGTCTGTAGGGAACAAAAAACAGTTATAAAAATGACATTGTACAGTTTAAGAGAACCAAGCAGAGTTCTAGAAAAAAATATAACATAGCCAAAAAAAAGATGATAATAGGGATATTTAGCAGCAATTTGAACACAGAAAAAAAGATTAATAAGCTGGTAGATACAGAAGAAGAAATTATAAAGAATGGCATATGGAGAATCAAAAGAATGAGAGTAGGGGGGGAAAGAGGATGAAAGACATGGAAGATAACCACAGCTTTAAGCATCATAATGAAAATGCAGAACGCCAAGAGAAAGAGGATATATTAAAAGCAACCAAAAACACAGAAAAATTGCCTTCTAAAATAACATGTTATATATGATCTCTCATAAGCATAATGAAAGCCAGAAGACAATTAAATTATATCATCAGTAAACAGAGAGAAATTAACAGTCAACCTAGAATTCTATACTCAAATAGAACATGTATCTTTCAAGAATATGGCAAAATTAAGACATTTTCAGAAGGAAAAATCAGAATGTTCACCAGAAGCCCTTACTAATGACAATTATAAAGGATATGATACGGGAAGATAGAAAGTGACTCCATATTAAAGTGTTCAGGTGACAGAAGGAATGAAGTGCAGAGAAATTGGTAAAATCATGAGGAAATACAAGCAAACATAGACATTATTAGTCAAGAATAATACTGTGTAGGGGCATCCCAAAGATTTTGTAAGTATTGATATCATATGGAACACATTCTTTTACCACAATAGAATTAAAATAAATATATTTTCAAGGTACTAAAATTAAATTGGAAAATAATAAATATACTTCATATACAATCATAATGGAAATTAGAAGGTGGAATATCATAAACTGAGTAATGAAAAAGAATTCCATAGAGTAAATAAAAAATTATCACAGGAAATTAAAGTGATAAAGGGAAAATCATAGCTTTAAAAGCATATCTTAAAAAATAATAAAGACTGAAATTTAAGAACTAAGCCTCCATTTCAAGTAAGTAGTAAAGGATATTGTAGAGGAAGGAAAAATAAAGGTAAGAGCCGCTTAATGAAATAGAAGGAAAAATAGTGTACATAATATAGAGGGACACCAAAGCCAAATTTGGTCTTATGAAAAGATTAACTGACCAACCAGTAGTAGAATAAATCAAGATTTTAAAAAAGTTGCAAATAACCAATATTAGGATGGGGTGAATATTAAATAGAGATGATATTTTTAAAATGCATAGTTTTCAAATACTTAGAAAACAATTTAAAAATAATAAATCTGAATATTCCTATTACTATTTTTTTTTAATGAATCTGTGGTTAAACATCTTCCCACAAAGAAAACTATAGGACCAGATGGCTTCACTGATAAGGTCTATGAAATATTCCCAGAAGAAATAATTCCAATCCTACACAAATTCTTCCAGAGAAGAAAAAATAAATAAGACATTTTCAACTCATTGTGTGAGTAGCATAACCTTGGTATTAAAAAAAAATTTAAAGAAAAGGAAAATAAAATCCAATCTCAATTTTGAATGTAGTTGAAAAAGAGATAAACTAAATATTAAGAAACTGAATTCAGTAATATGTAGAAAGGATAACACATCATAGCAGCTTGGTTTATCCCAGGGTGGCTAACATTAAAAGAAAACATTAGCTTGTTATTATATAACAATGTAATTTTTTATATAATCAGGTAAAGAGAAAAATCACAAAATTGCCTAAGCAGATGTGGGGAAAGCAGTTGACAAAGTTATTCATCACTCACATCAACAAAGCATAGAAATTAGACTTAAAAAAAGAAGCTTCCTTATAAGCTGATAAAGGGTATCTACACTACAGCTTAGAGCACATATCCTACTTGTTGAAAAATGAAGGTTTATCCTTGAAGTTAAAGATCAAGACAAGGATGCCCATTATCTCCTATGCAACAGTGCATTGAAGTGCTAGTCAGAAGAAGCAGTACATCAAGAAAAATCACTGAAACAGAAAAAAATTGGAAATGAAACAAAAATGTCATTAGTTGCAGATTACATGATTGTATACACAGAAGATCCAAAAAAATCTACACGTAAACTACTAAGCTTAATAAAAATTTAGCAAGGTCATTGCATTCAAAAATATTTAAAATTTTTAAAAATTAATATACAAATATATGCCAGTAATAGGCACTTTGGGAATAATTTTTTTTAACCTAAATAACATTAGCAACAGCACTAAAAATTAGCAAGCCCTAAGAAAATACATAAGACTATATGAGGAAATTTTTGTAAAGCTTTATGAAGACAAATTTCAGACCTAACTAGAAATACTATATTCATGGACTGGAAGACTCATTATTATAAAAATGATAGTTCTTAGATTAACTTAAAGAATCAATTCTTATCAAAATTCTAACAGATTTTTTTGTGTACATTGACATACTAATTATAGAAATACATTGACATGCTAAGGGTCAATTGTATTCATGACCCACTTGTAAAAGAATTAGCTAAGAAGACATGTTTTAGTAGATAGTTCTTTAAAGTTATTGAAATAAATCCAGCATGTTATTGTTTCACTTAGATAAAGAGACCTAGGAAAAAAATTATTTCTAAGTTAAAAGACCAGAAACAGAGTTATTGCTTTTTTAATGGACAATTGATTTGTGACAGCAAAACAGAAAACATAGGCTTTTCAAAAAATAGTGCTGTGATATACATAAAAAACATATACCTATAGCTTGGCCCATATCTCACACCATGTACAAAATCAACCCAGGTGGATTAAAAACTTAAATATGAAAATTAACTTTAAAAACTTTAGAAAAAAGTATAAATAATGATCTTCATGATCTTATTAAGGGGAAGGTTTCTTAAAGAGATCATTAAAAGGGTTAATATGAAAGGACAAAGTGGACATATTTGATTATGTCATACATTCTTAAAAATACACTATGCAAAGAAGTCACACAAATCAATTTGAGGAAGGTATATAGTACAATTAAGCAAATTGGCAAAAGATTTGAACAGGTACTACAATATAGCATTAACATGTTATTGCCTAGGACAATCCTGGCATATGCCACTTAGCGTGGTTTAACTATTAATAATGTACCCTTTTACTCTCAAAAAGCTCCTAATAGGCCTAATAAATTAGATGTTTACTCTATTGTGCAACCAGTCTTCATATTCTCAAACCCAGCATTTATCCCCACTTGGGATGTCTGATTCAAGAGTCTTTCTCCAGTTATGTTGAATGAATCTTCCTGCTTCTAGCTTCTCCATCTGCAGATTTCAGCTTTCTGTCCATCTTTCCATTTCAGAAAATGTGATTATAACCAATTCCTTTTTCTCTTTGTCTTCATGAGTATGTAATACTGGTTTCCTTTACTATCAATTTATGGAGGATTGAGACGGCTTCAAAGTAAGTGATTATGCTCAATGTGCCATATGTAACCTGAAGTACCTATTTACTCTTTTCTGCTCCTCAACTAGATGTCCAGTTAAAATCATTTTAGAAATCCTTCACAATGAAATAGGAAAGAGATGGTGATTCCTTCTTGATACACAAGCCTTTGTTCATCTTGATAAATGCACATTATTTTTTTGCATATTCAATCTCATTTATTGCTTTATTGCTTTCCAAGGAATTTTGTTCATAATTATATTGATTCACTATGTCTAAGTATTAATTATATGCTAAATGATTAATGCCCATAAATTAATGCCCATAAAATAAGAACTTGTACCACATTAACAAAATTAATAGAGCTTTATATACAGGCCTAGAGTGTAAAATGAGGTCTCCTTGTTTTTTTTATAGTCTCTTTAGTCAGAGATAACATATTTGAGATTCACAAGACTCTGCAACCTGTACAGTCTTTTTTTCCCCCAGACCTTTATCCACAATAGCATTAAAGCCAGGAATCTAATTAAAACTTTGTCCTCTTCAAGGTCACCCAGATTCTAATGACTTAAAATAATAATTTGCTGAAATGATTTTGATTGTTATCTAATAAAGCGTCTTAACAATTTTCATATCCCTGACATCAAAGAAGGGCTCCATAAAATATCTGCATTTGAATGGATATTTTGGAATCGCTATGTATTGTGCTTAATAGAAATACAAATGACATTTTAACTGATGGTGATGCAGTGAGGCTATTCTACGTACTCTCTCCAAGTTTTTCTTATCATCATAGCACAGGTATGCAAATGATACGAAGTGACTGAAGAAAGATGCAGTAGTATCAGCATTTTGCTTAGGTTTGAGCTTGAACAATATATATCTGTCCTAAAAAAAGAGTTTTTGTAAACTGATAGCCTTCTTTAGAAGATGAAATTTTCAAAATAGATTCTTTTGTTTGAGATAAAAGGGCAGGGAAAACATAAAGCATCAGCAATTGCCAGATATGGACGACATTTCAAATTTTGTTAGCATAATAAGAGGATCACAGGAAAGTGTCATTGTGAGTGAAACAGATAATTGCTTTCAGTATGCCGACATTATATTCTAAGGCTCAAATGCTGTCCCAAAACTTAAACTGCACTACCTGTGGTCACAAAAGGAAAATAAGCCTGACCCTAATAATTTCACAGCAGTGTATGTTCTTAAGAAAATGTCCCCACAGAGTCTCTGTGAAACAGACAAGGATAAGATGAATATAGTTTCTTTTCTTTTTTTTTTAAGATTTATTTATTTATTTATGTCTCTCCCCTTTCCTGCCGCCCTGGTTGTCTGTTCTCTGTGTCTATTTGCTGCGTCTTCTTTGTCCACTTCTGTTGTTGTCAGCGGCACGGGAATCTGTGTCCCTTTTGTTGCGTCATCTTGTTGTGTCAGCTCTCCGTGTGTGCAGCACCATTCTTGGGCAGGCTGCACTTTCTTTTGCGCTGGGTGACTCTCCTCTCTCCCCTACGTGGGGGGCACCCCTGCATGGCAGGGCACTACTTGTGTGCATCAGCACTGTGAATGGGCCAGTTCCACACGGGTCAAGGAGGCCTGGGGTTTGAACCGAGGACCTCCCATGTGGTAGACGGATGCCCTAACCACTGGGCCAAGTTTACAGTTCTTGAAATCCACTGAACATAAGAACAGAAGGAATTTAAATGGCATGATTAAAATCACCTTGTCTATGGTAGGACTTAAATTAGAACGTAGCTCTTATGCTTCAAGGTGGACTGCCTCACTGGGTTTGTGAGGAAAAGAATTCAAGTACAGTGACAGAAAACAGTTCTTGTCAAATCTACAGTACCTCTGATCACTGTGTATGCAAAGAACCCATCCCCTCATGGTGCTTCCCGAAGAAGGAGCAAGGATCAGAGGGAACAATTTCACTCCCTTTGATCACTCCCCTTCCCTGAGTGAGGGAATGGCAGTGGCCTATAAGGACACTGGTGCGTGGGGCTAGGAGCAGAAGAGCAGTTGGAAAGAGAGTACTAAATTAGTTTGAGTCTCACTGAAGTAAGGAAAGATGTGCTGAAGGGTAGACTTGCCAAACACCCTGAGTCTTATACCAACTCCATGCATTTTAAATAACAATACTGAGGACATTTGAACTATGCTTGATAGTTTACAAACCAGTTTTCACATGTATGAATTCAGGTGTATTTAAGCATCAAAATATTTCAAGCATTTATTGGCATTTCTAATTTATAAATGAATAAATGTGCTCTCATTCAGCCACTGAATAGAAAAGTAAGAAAGAATAGCATAATCTAGATCTTAAATCTCCAACTTTTCAGTTCTTTCTTTTTGCAATAGGAAAGCATAAAGAGGAAGTCTAAACAGTAGTTGCAGATTAAAGCAATGCAGGTAACTTCAAGCAAAACACGATGTCTAATATTAGGAAATAAACAGGTCAAAAGCCTTACTATATTTTCTATGCAAACAGGAAATTGTATATAGTGTCAAGAAAAGTTGGGCGTTAACATTAAAAATAATTTAATAGAGGGAAGCAGACGTAGCTCAAGCTGTTGAGCTCCTGCCTACCACATGGAAGGTCTGTGGTTTCGTTCCCAGTGACTCCTAAAGAAGACAGTAAGCTGGTGCAATGGCCAGGTGCAACAAGCTGACTCAACAAGATGACACAACAAGAGACACAAGAAGAAAATTATAATGAGAGACACAACAAAGCAGGGAACGGATGTGGCTCAAGCAATTACGTACCTCCCTCCCACATTAGATGTCCCGTGTTCATTTCCTGGTGCCTCCTAAAGAAACAAGGAAGAGGAACAGACACAGTAAGTGCAAACAATGAGGGGGTGGGGAGAAATAAATTAATTAAAAAAAAAACAATCTAAAAGAAAATGTAATCCTTCCTTGGGACCATTTATACTTAAATCAGAGACTACAGAATTAGTGCCAAGCATACTAGTCCAGAAGACACTAGATCAACTCAGTATGTTCATATGTAGAGGGATTTTCATTACCACTATCTCTAATGACTTCCACATGGAGAAGTTTTATCTAAAATATGCTGAGTAGTTACTTTATCTTTGAGGTTTGGCTCTCTTTAATTGTGTGATGTGCTTTTATAACTGCTAAAAATACAAAAAGTTCAAGGAAGAGAAAATTTTTGAGAGTATGTGAGAGAAGATAATTGTTGGAGATGCATCCAGATAGCTAAACACCCACAACGCCTACACAGTCTCTGACACTTATACCAGCAAGCAGTAGGCCATCCAAACTGCCATGAAAATAACTAAAATAAATCAAATGGAGGATCCTCAAAGAAATTTACTGACAAATTAGCTTAGTATTAAATACTTCCTGTTAACCTTAGGATTAAATAATGAGATAATATCTACCATTTTTGTGATTTAATATCAGTTGAATATATCTGTGCCATTCAGACCTTTTAAGTATTGAAGGATTTTACCATTTCTATCTCCTGTTTTCCAACTTTGTCAATGTCTGCTTCTCTTGACTCTTGTTGCACATTACATTTTTCTACTATATAGTTTCCCTTCTCCTAAATAATAATAACAGCAACTACTTTTCCAGGACTGGGCATGGCATGTTGCTAGTCAGTTTTAGATTAAATTTCTCATTTAATCATGGCACTAATCCAGCAAGTTATATTCTCATCTTGCAGACAAGGACACTGAATCCTAAAGAGGGTTAAGTAACATGCTCCATGCTTCGTGGTAATAAACAGCAGATCTTAGATTTCAAACCAGAATTAAACTCCTTGGGAACAAGGCTATATGTTTTGTATATCTTTCATATCAGTAGTTCCTATATAGTACATACATTGAAATCACCTGAATAAACTTAAAAACACAACTTCTTACTTATTACCCAATAGGGATTCTGATTCAATTAGTCTAGGATGGAACATCATAGTCTATAATTCTAACAAGTCCATTGCATGATTTTTATACGGCAGCTAAAAGATGTGCTTTTTAGGATCACCATATCACTGTCATTCATATGGCATAAAATTTTTATTTTTGAATTTTGAAGTAAATTCCAGATAACAGCTGGAGTTGCTTTGCTCCTTAAATCATCCCAAGATTGGTTCAAACTTCCAATTCACAATTTATAGCTAATTAACTCCTCACCAATATGCTCAGTTTCCAAATGCAAGGAGGTGAAGGAAGAGAGGTAAAGGAGTCATACAGTCATTCCTGGCTTCCATTTCTAATCCCATTAAATTCTTTTTTTCTTTTTTTTTTTTTTAGGACGTACTGGGGATTGAACCAGGACCTCATACACCGGAAGCCGGCACTCAAGCACTGAGTTACATCTACTCTCCCCCGTTGAATTCTTATTCTCAGTGCTAAGTATTGATTTTGTATTGTCTGTCCTGGAGTTAACCTCAGCAGACTACCTTGTTTCCCACATTAAAAAATCCCTAAACAGTCAGATGCACAGTTACAATTATACAAAAGCAGTCACAGAAGGCATTGTATATATAGCATACTTTGATGAAAGTTTGGAGTTTACACTAGTGGAATTTAAATTGCTGTAACAATATCAACTTAATAATAATCATTAGACATACTTTTCTAAACTAATTGGGCTACTCGCAATGTTGCCCAGTCATTCTCTTTTTTCTTTAACTCCCTGCTCCCTGCATCTGTGCATTTCTAATGTGGAGTGGTTTAGCTATCTCCCTTGGTTCCTGGACTTCCTATCACCCTCTTCTCATGGTCTCATATTCCAACCCATGTAACATATCAGTATATTCTCCCGAACAGAGAATGTTTTCACTGGTGCCAGCTATTAAGATCAATATTTATTTTCACTCTGCTATTCAAGACATTTGGCTTCTTATAGGAAATCTTCATTTCACAGGAAATCTTTTCACTAAAGGATGTCATGTAAGGTCTGTGACTTCGATTATCTCCCTAAGTAGGCTTTGTTTTTTATTTTTTGTTTTTCATAATAACTGCAACTACCTTAATTTCTACCCAATAACCTCTGGGAATAAAAGATGAAGGCCAGAAGTAGGACTATTGTTCCTGCCCACTTTCACTAGTAATTTCCAAACATTGGAGAATATATGGCTTAGAATAGATTTCACTGAATTGTTATTTCACAATTATAGGGCCAGAAGTAAGAATGGCTCAGAAAATCAAACTACATAATGAGAAATTCTAATTAGTGTGAAATAACTTAAAATAGGGAGGGGCAAAAACTTAGCACCCCAGGATAGTGTTTAATTTTGCTACAGAGGAAATAAAATATAATTCCTTCCTTAACCTTCTCCTCTACTGAACCCCACAATTTTGGAATATGCAAGCACAGATTTCTCAACCATACTCTATTCTCTCTATACTCACTCCCTAGGCGACCTCATCCAGTTTTATAGGCTGACGTTTCCCAAATAAATCATCAGCCTCACTCTTCCCTTAAACTCTGCCCACTCAGTGTTTCCCCTTGGGAGCCTAATAAGCATTTCAACTCTAACACGACCAGGGTAGAACTCCTGATTTTCCCTTCTGGTTCTCCAATCTTTCTCAAATCAGTAAATGTCACTACCATGCAAACGATGAGACTGTGATTCCCCTCTTGTGCTTACATTCTTTCATTCTATCACAAATCCTATTGGCACTGCCTTCAAAACACAACCTGACGTCGGCGCGTGGGGGGGGGGGGGGTCCTGCGTGTGACGTCATCGCGCGGGAGGGCAGGGGAGGTCTGGCCGTTTGAAGGAGACAAAGACGGATCCGCAGCCGGGAACAGGCGGTGGACATGGTGCTGCCGAGAGCCGAAGATGGCAGTGAGCGTGTACTCGACATCAGTGACCAGTGATAACCTAAGTCGGCATGACATGCTGGCATGGATCAATGAGTCTCTGCAGTTGAACCTGACAAAGATTGAACAGTTGTGTTCAGGGGCTGCCTACTGTCAGTTTATGGACTTGCTGTTTCCTGGCTCCGTTGCCTTGAAGAAAGTGAAATTCCAAGCTAAGTTAGAACATGAATACATCCAGAACTTCAAAATATTACAAGCAGGTTTTAAGAGAATGGATGTCGACAAAATAATTCCTGTGGACAAATTAGTGAAAGGAAAGTTTCAGGACAACTTTGAATTCGTTCAGTGGTTCAAGAAGTTTTTTGATGCCAACTATGATGGAAAAGACTATGATCCTGTAGCTGCTAGACAAGGTCAAGAAACGGCAGTGGCTCCCTCCCTTGTTTCTCCAGCTCTGAATAAACCAAAGAAACCTCTCAGCTATAGCAGTGCAGCTCCACAGAGGCCCATTTCAACACAGAGAACTACTGCAACTCCTAAGGCTGGCCCAGGTGTGGTGAGAAAGAATCCTGGTGTCGGAAATGGGGATGATGAAGCAGCTGACTTGATGCAGCAGGTCAACGTATTAAAACTTAACGTTGAAGATTTGGAGAAGGAGAGAGATTTCTACTTTGGAAAACTACGGAATATTGAATTGATTTGCCAGGAGAATGAGGGGGGAAATGACCCTGTGTTGCAGAGGATTGTGGACATTCTCTATGCTACAGATGAAGGCTGTGTGATACCTGAAGAAGGGGGCTCCCCGGAGGAACAAGGAGAGTATTAACAAACTGGACCAGCAGAGCAACATCCAAATTCTTCACTCCAAATCGTGTCCTTAACTGTAAAATACTCCCTTTTATTCTTAGAGAACTCACTGGTTTCTTTTCATAAGCAAAAAGTACCTCTTAAAAAGTGCACTTTGCAGAAGTTTCACTCCTCTTCCATTAAGATGAGTTAGGAGCTTTTACCTTGTAGTAGAGCAGTATTAACATCTAGTTGGTTCACCTAGGGAACAAAGAGGCTGACCATGGGGCTCTGGAAACACTGATTGCTGGAGAAGGTGTTCTTATGTAATATGTTGAAGTGGAGACCACAGTAGAGAAAAAGCAAGACTGAATTGAATTTTAAGCTAATGTGAAATCTTGGCAAAGAAAGTTTTAATAAATAAATGCCTTAAGAGTATTTAAAATATGCTTCCATATTTCAGAATATAAAATGTAACATGACAGACTTTATGTGTTTTACGTGGTGTTTAGGATGGAAGGGCCAGACCTTGGAACCTTCGGAACCTGCTGTTCACAAGGCTTTGAAGGGCTGCTTGAATCCTCGTAGTCTAGACGTTGGCCCAAAAGGAAAGTTGCTCTATAAATCATTTGCTGCCACTGACCAATTGCATCTCTGCTAAAAGAACAAGAGGCATTGTTGCCCGAATGAATATAAGATGTGTTTCAACCCTGAGATATTTGAGTTAGAGTTCGATTTTCATTGAGCATTTCTCTGACTATATTTGCAATTATCCCCTGAATTTCTGTGTATAGAGTTTTTTTAGGAAATGAGGTATGTCCAATTTTTAAATCTTAACTACTTCTGAGGACTTGCCCACATCTCTGGGATTTAAAGGGGGTTGTGTCCTATTTTATTGTCTTTGACGTTTACATTTAACATGTTTCTCTTCTCTGCTCCCTTTGCCCACTGGGGACTCCTCTTTGGCTCCTTTAACTTTTGCTGCTTGGAGCAGGCAGGTGATCATGCTGCACGTTCTTTCTGGACCTCTGGCAAAGGGAGTGATGAGTGAATGCCATCGCTACCTTGGATCTGCAAGGCTGGGGTGATTTCGGTACCTGCTGTCCACAGCTCTCCACTGCTATTGGAATGCTTTGCCAGTGTACTAATATCTCTTTGGAGATAAATTCATTAGTGTATTACTAAATGTTAATTTTCTTTTGCAGAAAATACAGTACCATGACTGACTTAATTATTAATATTTAACATATTTCATTCCTTAACTTTTCCTCATTTGCTTTTGCCCACAGCCTATCCAGTCCCTATGTTTCACAGAATTTTGCAAAATGTGTGTCACCCACTACTGAGATTGTTCAGCCCCTGATGTATTTGTACGGATTTGTTTCTGGTGGTAGCTTGTCCTAAAATGTGTGTAGAAAGCAGGTATTTTATGATAAAAGTGTTGTGTAGTGCATGCTCTGTGTGGAGTTCAGAGGAAAACCCAGATTCAGTGATTAACAATGTAAAAAAAATGCAAGTAACTAGCCATTGTTCAAATGACAGTGGTGCTATTTCTCTTTTGTGGCCTTTTAGACGTTTGTTGCCCTAAATTCCATTTTATTGGGAAGCCATTTTCCACCTGGTCTTTCTTGACAGGGTTTTTTTCCTACTTTAAACAGTTTCTAAGTAAAATTCTATATTTCAAGAGTGACATGTCTTCTGAAATTTGTCTTGCCCTGGTTATGTGTTTTTAGGTTCAAGAGATATGGTATCTATGCTTCTGTTGTAAATTAGGACTGATCTTATTAAAATTTTCAGATTAAAAAAAAAAATACAACCTGAATCCCAGCATGTCTCACCATATCTATCCCTAGTTCAGACTGCCATCATCTCTTGCCTCAACCAACTGCAGTTGCTTCCTAATAGCTCTGCTTGCTTTTTCCATTCTGGCCCCTCTACAATCTACCACTCAGCTGTCATAGGGAATGTGTTAAAAAATATATATATATACCTGATCAAGATATATTCAAAACTCTCTAACACCTTCCTATTACATTTTGAAAAATGTAGAAATATATTGCCATGTCCTGGAGCTTTATTTAATCTTGCCCCTGTTTCTTCTCTGACCTCCTCATTGACTGTTCAGTCCCTCTTTCAGACTTCACTTGTCCTTTCATTCCTTGAATATTCTAGGCTATTCCCACCTCAGAGAGTTTATGTGATGAAACAACTTTTTTCATCAAAACATGTACCACCACTTAAATTCTCCCTTCCCTCCTCACCCCTCCCCTCCTGTGCTCTCTGCCTCCTAATTTTCTCCCTCCTGCCCTCTCTACCATTCCTTCTATGTAATGTATTGTGTTTCTTCAGGTAAACTGTACACTTCTTGATGGCACAGGCTTTTGTCTATTTTGTTATATTATAAACACAGATTATAACCCATTTATGAACTTATTGAATGCTAAATAAATATTTGGTAAATGAAGCCATCAATGAATGAATCCACTTCTCAAATGCAAAATAAGCAGAGAAAATTAGAGATGTCAAAGAATAAGTGTATAGATAATTCCTAAAACAACAATTCTCTGTAAATGGGCAATTTCTATATCATAACCATCAAAAGTAATGTTTATGGACTATTTAATATTCTTCCAGCAACTGAGCTAAGTATTTTATGGATATCATCTAATTTATTTCTCACAACAACCCTCTGGAAGTGATGCTCTTACTTTTCATATATTACAAATAAGCACCCTGAGGTTCAAGGAGACTAAATGGCTTATTTTCCCATGGTCACACAATTTTTAAAGGATGAATTTGGTACCTGAATCCATTCATACTTCAATGCCCATGTTTCCAGTAACTGTATTATACAAAAGTGGCTGTGGTAATTTTTTTTAAAGCTACATTATCTAAACTCATATCATTATTACATAAAGAGACTGAAAACCTAATAATTATTTCAAAGAAACTGCCAAAGAGCACATGAATATATTGTAAATAGTGGATAAAGTATTAGATTGGGGAACAGAATAACTGGGCTCTAGTTTCATGTAGGGTGCTCTCTGATTTTATAAATTAGATTTCAGTCTTCCTTCTCCATTAAGGAAGAAAATTACACTAAACAGCTTAAAACTGGATAGTTCTTGAGCAAAATTCAGCTTACAGGAATGTTTTCTTAAGCCCTCAATGCAATTTTTGTAAGTACTGACATCCATTTTGGTAGGGAATTTATTCCACTTCAGGACAGTCCCAAGGAGCCTTTCATCCAGTCACTTAATGCATTAATGTTTCCTACCCTGGTTATTAACAGCATTTTGTTTTATGACCACTGAGCTACATTTCAAGGTATATTTAATTTTCTGTTGCATCATTTCAAGTCCAAACACATTATTATGAAAAATTCCATGAGAAGTGACCAATGGAATAAACACAAAAAATTTTAATAGTTGCATCATGATTTTTTAATTATAACTAAGCATAAACTAATGTTATTTATATTTTGCATCACTGTGAAAAAATAAAAGCATACTAACTGTAAACTTAAATCTCTATTTTCAAACACAGCCTTAGCTGTTGTTTTCTGAAACTATGTTAAGTTGTTTCATGTAAGTAGTTTCATTGCTGTCATTTTAAAATCTACTCCATTGTAAATCATGACAGGAAATGAACATTTCACATAAACAGCCAAGAGAATATATCTGTTGCAGCAAAACACCCAGATGTAAAGTGGAAAATTTGGTCATATACTGTTTCCTTTATAGAATGCCAAACATCTGGAGGTTTAGAGAGAACTGCACAATTTCCTAAATATTTCATTTCTAATCTAGATGTTGATGTTCCTAATTTGGCACATTGTCAGCAAATAAGGGATATCAGGGGTGAGGTAGAGGTGTTGGGTGCTAAGGATAAAACTTGTTTTCCCCCAAAGAACTACTCAAGATATTAATTTCCTAAATATTGGAATAAATATTTTTCTTCTGATCAAAGCCATTTCTTAAGTTTGCCTTTTCTTCACATAGAACAATCCTGGATCATGCAAATTTATATTTTGTTTCCCTTGGTGTTTTTTTGTTGTTTCGGTTTTTAGTGAGAAACATAATGCAATGAGGACCGAAGAACTGTCAGGTGCTATCTATGCAAAATAATAAATGTCTCCTTCTTGTTAAACTTTCATTAATTCATCATCAATCCAATTACAATGGTGTATACAGAATATGCACACACTAGGAAAAATAAATCAGATATAGGTGTTTTTACTAGAATCTTTAGGATTTGGGTGAATTTTTTTCTTTTCTCAAATTTCTATAATAGATTAATAGTATTTATGTTTAAAAATGAAAACAAATTTAATTTTTCAGTTGACTGCAAACATTTATAAATTCATATTTCAGGGGAAAAAAATCCTCATCCTCTTAATTGGGGGTGCATGATTAGCATGTTTCCTATGAAGAGCTTTCATGTTCCTGGTAATCTAAGCAAGTAGAAGCCTGCTAATATTTAGGATGTATTGACTGATATTTTACCAGGCAAAAAGTATAATGCAGCTATTTCTCATTAATAATCTCTTCAAGAGCATTAGACTCTCAGAATGCTATATGGACAAATAACCCAAGGATTCTAGATTTGAAGACATTTTTTAGGAAAACGAAAGTATTTCCAAGCGACCAGCTCTCTCACAAAAATCAACTGTGGTTCTAAATGTATTAGGAAATAACAGAGAAAAAATATTAGGAACATCTGAAGAGGTCTGCCAGAAATTAAGATACCAAAATACTTAACAAACCCAGTTAGATATTCGTTGACAGAAGTGTCTTCCTTTTGTATTCTTCTTAAACGAAAAGGTAACCGCCTTTCACTATACCAAATAATTTATCAACAAAATAATCCCTCACCCTAGGGGGCATTTCATATTTTCACACTCAAGGATTAGATGCTATTTTATAAACTGCTTAATGAGTGGCAGTTGATGGTCCTGTGGTAATAAACACATACCCAGAAGTGATTCAATGAGAAAACACCAGGATCATCAGATTGATCTATCTTTAAATGAATCCTAAATCTGCTAGCACAAATGCAAATTCACTGTATGCATCAATTAAGCAACTATGTAACAAAGAAAGCTATAGAAAGTATGATTAGATTTGGCTGTTCGATGTCTGTGTATTATGTATAGTGCAGTATCTGATGGTGGGGAAGGGCTTGACAGAGATTTACTAGTCCAATGTTGCTAAAATATTTGTAGTGTGACCCTAGAAGAGGTGGAAATGTTAAGATTTTACTAAGATGATTACAAAGTTAATTAATGTTTATTCCTCACTTGGTAGACTTCTGTCACTCTCTAACTCACATTAATAGTAAGGTTTGAGCAAGCTGTATCTAGCTTATAGCGGATTTAAATCAAAAGTCAAAGCATGTGTCTTTTTCTTGAAACTTTCTTTATCCTCATAGAAATTCTTCACACCCCTGTACTGGAGGTTTCTAAAAACCATTTAAGAAGTTTTAAAACTTTACTGTTACCTTATACCATATGAATGAGTGAATCCAAGCAGGATTCACAAATCATCTCAAAGACAGCAGCTTCTTTATATAGTTTTAAAAATATATAGTATTGCAAATAACAGTTTGTCATACTGGTAACTAATTTCTCTAATGTTTCCTAAGAGAATATACTTTGCCAAACAAGTAAAACTGATCTATGGTATAAAAGCAATGAACTATAAGAACTTTAAAATTAAAAATACCATTTACAATAGCATCAAAAAAAAAAAAACCTTAAGGATACATTTCACAAAAAAATGTATAAGGCTACATACTAAAAACTACAAAAAATTGCTGAGGTAACTTAAAGGTCTAAATTAATGGAGAGCTATACTGAGGATACGGATAATAAGACTCAATATTTTTAAGATTTCTATTCTCTCCAAATTGATCTATAAATTCAACATAATTCCAATCAAAATCTCAGCAAACATTTTTGTGGAAATTGACAAGCTGATTCTAAAATTTCTGTGTAAATGCAAAGGGCCTAGAACCATCAAAACAACTTTGTAAAAGAACAAAGTTGAAGGATATACCCAATCTAATTTCAATAATTACTGTAAAGCTACAGTAATTATGACAATGTTGTATTGGTATAAAACAGACAAATGGATCAATGGAATAGAAAGACAAGAAATAGACCCAAATATATATGGTCAATTGATTTTTGAAAGGGGCTAAAGCAATTCAATGGAGAAAATAATAGTCTTTGTAACAAATGGTGGTAGTACAATTGGATATCCTTATATAAAACAAAACACAACAAAAAAAAAATCTTGACCCTTGCCTCAATACCATGTACAAAAACCAACTCAAAGTTTCATTATATACTTAAATATAAGAGTTAAACTAGAAAAACTTCTAGAAGCAGATATAGAAGAAAACCTCAATATCTCTGGGTTTGGCAACAATTTCTTAAATACAACAAAAAGGCATGATTTATTCTTTTTAAAAAGACAATAAATGATAATCAGAATTTAAAATGTTTGTTCTTCAAAAGACACTGTTAGGAAAATGAAATGATAAGACACAGACTTGGAGAAAATATTTGCAAAATGGATATCCAACAGAACCTGCATCCCAAATGTACGAAGAACTCTCACATTCAAAACCAAATTAAATAGGGGCAAAAGATTTAAGCAGACACTTCACCCAAGAAGATGCACTGATGGCAAATAAGCACATGAAAAGAGGCTGAACATCTTTAGCCATTAAGGAATGCAAATTAAAGCCAGTGCTACTACACACTCACCAGCACCAGCAGCACGGCTACAATGAAAAAAACTGACCAAGTGTGGAGAGGACATGGAACAAGTGGAACTCCCATAAATGGCTGCTGGGAATGCAAATTGGTATATCCACGTTAGAAAAAAAGCAGTTTCCTAAAAAGTTAAACATATAGTGACAAATGACTCAGCCATTCTATTTCTTAGCATTTACAAGAGAGAAGTGAAAGGATATGTCCTATAAAACTTAGACACAAATGTTCATCAAAAGCTTTATTTGTAATAGCCAAAACCGAAAGCAACAGGTGAACAGATAAAGTGTGGTATATCCATACAATGGAACACTGCTGAGCAATAAAAAGGAACAAACTACAAATGCACAAAACAACATGCTGAATGAGAGAAACCAGACTTCAAATACAAAAGATTCATTTGTATGATTCCATTTCTCTAAAATTCTAAAAACTGCAAACTAATCTATAGTGACTGAAAGCAGATCAGTGGTTGCTCTGGGATGGGACATAGCAGATTAGAGAGGTCAGAAGAAAACTTCTGGGCATGATGTATATGTTCATTGTCTTGATTGTGGTGGTGATTTCATGGGTATATTCGTATGTCAAAACTCATTAAAAAGTACACTTTAAATATGTGCAGTTTAAGAGATGTCAATTATACTGCAATAAAGTTGTAAAAAAAACCCAAACACCCCAACAACTGGAAAACCAAAACTAACCTGTGGTGACAGAAGTCAGAGGAGCGTTTGCCCTCAGTGAGCCTGGGTAGCCTCTGCAAGGGAGCAAGGAGAGGCTTCTGAGCTTCTTGCAAATCCTCTGCTTCTTGATCTGTTTGCATACATGTGTTCACTTTCTGAAATTCATTTGGCTGTCACATAAGATATGTATACTTTTCTGAATGTATGTTATTCTACTTTAAATATTTTACATTTAAGTAAATATTAAAAATGCTTGCCTTCTCAGTGTAGACAGAGCCAACATGAAACATACCCAATAGATTTTTGAAAAGACAAGATGAATGAAGATGGAAACCAGTAGTGAGAGATAAAAAAGCACAGTCAGCTAGTATATCCAATCCATGCCTTACTGAAACATAACACGGAACCTTCTCTCAAATTCCTGACTATACAGGGATCTTTATCTCATTTTATCTCTAAGAGTATTTTTCAGAAATATCATTTTGTCTTATTTTCTTTTCCCTAAAGACACTGTTTTCCAAAGTGGGTGTTTCAGAATTCTTCTACAGCATGTTAAGTAGCTCCATAGGCAAAATAATTTGGGATAGTTGTGTTAAACAAAGTTAAACTGTTTTCCTTTCAGTAGTTTTTATAGGTCAGTGTTTAGTATGTTAAAGTGTTTTGTGACTCCTATACAAGGCTTAAGCAGTGTTTCCCAAACTTATATATTCATAGAGCTTCCTTTTCATACAGCATCCTAGTGTACTAATGTTCCAAGGAATACACATTGCAGTTCTGGTCATAACATTATTGTTAAATTTTGTGCTCTCAAATCAAATCACGTGGGTTTGAATCACCTGACTGGACTTCTTCAAGGGTTAATTAGTGTGAGGAAAGTGCTCTGAAACCATGGGCATAAAACCACTGAAATGCAGTCTTCCCATCCTTCCCTCCCTGTTGCTTTGTGTAGCTGCTATTTTTAGTCTAGGTCAGGGCAGGAACATCTGTGGAGAAAGGAATGAATTGCGTGCAGCAAGACAAGTTTTGATGAATAATTACTTGTGCTATAATGTGCAGTTAGGGCCAGCTCCATTCCACAGACCAAGAGCTAAGACTTCCAGGAAGCAATCATAGGCAGGTCCTGGGCAGCTGCTTATGACTTCCAGCACTAATGGCACGTGGCAGTGCTGCCAGGATAATCAAGAATTAACTGATTTGCTGTGAACTCCATTGAAGGTTAGCACCAATGCTGATGTTATCCAATGCAGTTACATATTCAAAGGAATTTATAACCATTAGTTCTTTGTTTGTCCCAATGTCCCAAGGAAGTAAATAAAATAATAGTTCCCTTTTAAGTACAAAGCTATCTTTGCAACTCTATAATTCTAAACCCTTGAATTTTTGCTAAGTGCACAGGCTCTTTCATAAATGTCATGTTTCAAGAGCTAGAACAAGTCAAATCTTTCCAGTTGTTTGTTTATGTATACTTTTTTTCCTAAAAGAAAGGGTAGGTTCCAGATATCTTTCTTTCCCTTGTTTCTTATAACCCAGATGGTGTCAGCATCTGATCAGCCCTAACCTAATATGTGTTAAAATGTTCCAGTAGGATGTAAAAGACATGTCACTCCTGAATCTGGATAGAGCTTTAGGTAAGGCAGAGTTTCAACTCTACTCTTAAAATACATATATATATATAAAAATCATTAATTGAACACATTAAATGAACACCCACCAAATGCTAAAAAATATTATGTAATGTTTGTCATTTTCTTTCCATTGTAAAAGTATTATACATCTATTATAGAAAAATTTATATTTATATCCTCCCATTATTTTCAATGCATATTTGCATTATGCCTAAATTTTGAAACTGATTTTTTATATTTTGTGAGCTCATCTCCCCATGTTCAAACATCCTCAGAAAATGTGATTATAATTTCTCAATTATTTTTCATACAGACGTATCATTGTTTATTTAACCAACCACTTTTTATTGAACATCTAGTTTGTATATTTTTCTTCTTAATCCTTTTGTTGTATGAATAATGTTGTTACACACTTCCCAATATAATTGCATAACCTCGGATTTTTCCTTAGTATACATATCAAAAAATGAAGGTATTGTATCATGGATATAAACATTTTTATCTGTGACATATTTTTAAATTTCTGTTACAATCATTTCCCATCTTAATCTAAATTTAATTCTATTCCCATCATATATTTTTTCAAATAATTTCATTTTATCATTTGTCTTCAGCTTTACTTATGCTGAGACAGGCTGATATAATATGGCTTTTAAAATGTTATATGGTTAATCATATATACACATATATATTCTAATAGTAATGTATTTCTTTGCTTTTATGCTTCCATCCTCTTTCTAACGCACTACCTTGAGCCTAGAAGTGAGTTGCTTCACAATCAAAATCTAAAACATGCTGCGCTGGCTCTGGGAACAGCCACAAGCATGGACTGTTAGTGAAAGTTGAAGAATAGTGAAGAGATTATTATTAGAGGGTGAAGAAAAGTGGGCACAGGTTATTATGGCTGGACAATTAGTAAAACTATCAGCTGTAAATACATGGAAGGGAAAAGGATTACTCAATTAACTTATGGTTTTGGCTAAGAAATTTTCTAAGCAGAGTGTTGACAGGCATTTGTCCAGAAGCCTACGATGAAATATGGGAGGACGAAGATAAGTTTTTTTAAAAACGTCAATTTTCAAGCAGATTTTAGAGAAAATATGAAGTACCCAAGATTTACTGGGGTCAAAAATACCATTTCTCTCCAGGCAGCAAAAGATTCTCAAAGCAAAAAAGGGCAAGATCAAACCAAGAGCATGGGCCATCAAACCTGGCCTCAGGGTAAAGTTTAGATCAAGTGTATACTGTAAGACCCTTTGTTGAGACCTCAGAAATCCTTAAGGCCTCTCACAGACCTTCTCAACTACTCAATAGGCCTTCTATGAATCTTAACAGTATAGTTCAATAATATCTGAATCACAGCCTAGGATAAAAAAGGCCCATTTCAAAGAAGTGGGCATGGCTTTTATCTTGTGGTATAAACCCCAGTTAGATTCACAAGAAATTCGCAAACTTTTAAAAAAGAACTGCATTAAGAGAAATATGGCCAGCATACACTAAAAGGGATATAGACAGCTCAAAATTAGAACAGGCCTTGGGTCGTCCAACCTATAGGACAAGAAAACAGGTTAAGAGAAACTACTTAGCTGTAAACATGGGCCATTTCTTGTGGAAAAGGAAGAATGACTCAGAGGGTAGAACTTTGAGAGCATAGGTAAGAAGCTTGGAGAACTCCCAAGTAGGAGGCCTGGTTCTTAACAAATGGACTGGCAGCATGCACTCAGCTAGATATCAGAATTGCTATGGACCAGTGACTGGTATCTATATCTATAGCTATAATATCTATATATCACCTATCTCTTCACCAGATATTATATATAGATATATTACTATATCCATATTATATCTAGATATATATTATCTTTACTGTAGAGATGGCATACATAGATAGGTAGCTAGGTAGGTAGGTAGATAGAAAGAGAGAGAGAGAGATAATAGCCAGGTAGATAGGTAGATAGATGCAATCCATAAATACATAACAATACCAGGCATCATTAGGTGATCAAGTAGTAAGCAAGCACAAATTAATTAATCACATTTGTTCTGCCTAGCTTAACAAATGGCCTGGAATCATACTTCAGGAAGAAAGATTAAAAAACTGTCTCCATGTGACCACTTCTCAAAAACCCAGATCTTAACACTTTACTGACTGAAGCATGACAATATACTAAGGCTACTCTTCTATTTGGTTAAGTAGATCACCTATTCACCTATGGTGTAAGGAATTAAATTGCCTACCCATCTCCCGTGCCATGGAACTCAAAAAAACACTTGCATTTGGAAAAACTTGTATCAAAAAAAAAAAAAAAACAACAAAAAACGTTATTCACAATGGTCTAGACAGTTTCCAAAGCTCCTTCTATTCTATTATAGATAATGGCAATTCATGACTTTCCTGTAAACTTTTCCTTCCCATATCCCATATCCCATATCCATTTCCTTCCCATATCCATCCATATCCCATATCCATGGATCCCATATCCACTAATTGACTATGGTACTATCGTCTCTAAGTCCATGTATGTCCTCCTGATCTTTTTCAACACAGCATTCTAGGCAGCTTTGCCTGCAAATCTGAATTTGAACACAAATTGATTTTCTTTTACTGTTAATTTCTATGATGTTTGAGGTTTCTGATCTCTCTGATCTACTTATATTAATATCCCAGATGGTGGATAAAACTTGGAAAGAGTTTGAAATCTCAATCCACAATTGAGGGAGATAGGAAAGCAAAGGTGTTAAGAAAATGGTTCCTGGAGTAGACTGCTTGAGTATTTATCTTAGCTCTGTCATTTACTAGCTGTGTGACCTTATATTAACTTCATTTATTTTTACCTTGCATTAACTTAACCTCTTTGTACCTTGTATTCCTCCTCTTTAAAAAGGTTATAATAATAGTATCTACCTCATAAGTAAGTTATAATGATGAACTGAGAAAACATGGTAGAAAATAAAATATTTAATGTATTTAAATAATGACTGGTACCAGGGTAATGCATACATATTACTTATCATTATTATATTATCTCTATAATCATTTTAGTTTTCATTATTATTATTAAATAGCTCTATAAATTTGGCAAATTGCGTAACTTTATTCTAGGATTGTGGTCTAGAAGATGTTTGTTAGCATCTATGTGAATATTCAACTAATTAAACATACATAATTTAACACTTAATATGCTGGAGTTATTTTTTATTATTTTGATGAAAATGAAAGGTTTGGAAAAATCTAAAATATGCTATATATTTCCCTATTTTGTGAACCATATATGCCAAACATTATTTCAACATTTCTTTATAATTCAAGGTCAACAATATGTGTGCTATAATCTTAAAATATTTTAGGAAATGTCAACTTGCCTTTTCACTGAATGCCCCATAGAACATAGCCCCTTTTCATTTTGTCTGTGCTTTTGCTGTTGACCACTCCTTGAAGGGCTGGTGAGGTTAGTGAACTCTTAATTCCAATTTTGTTTCCCAGTGCTATGTTTTCTTATCTCCCTCTTTTCTAACCAGCTTTCTTCTATCTCCCAATAATTTCTTTCCATTTCTGGTTTCCTCACTGTTTTAAAGCCCTCTAAAATCAATTCGACTCTTCTGAACTCTTGCTCTAATCTCTTACACTCTTAGGAGAATAGCACACTAAAATCACAGTAATGTGGTTTTTTGTTTTTATGACAGAAGTTGAGTTTACAAAACATTTACACATAACACATATGATGCCCACACACCATGCTACCACCAACACCTAGTATTTTTGTAGAATGTTTGTTACAACTGAAGAAAGAACATTAAAATATTACTATTAACTCTAGTCCATAGATTACATTAGGTGTAGTTTTCCCGTAAACCACCCTATTATTAACACCAGGTAATATTATTGTAACTTTACTATAGTTCATGAAAGAACAATCTCATCTTTGTACTAACCACCAGCCATTCACTATGGAGTTCCCTGTGTTATACAGTCCCATGCCTTGTACAATCCATCCAAAGTGTACACTCAATAGTTCTCAGTATCATCACAGAGTTGTGTTGTCATAACCTCAATTTTAGAACTTTTCATGACTCCTTTATTACCTCCTTGTTGCTGACTCTTAGCATTGATATAGTACCTTTGTTGCCATTGATGCAGAAATGTTAACAGTGTTACTGTTACCTATAGTTCATAAGTTAATTAGTTGTATTTTCTCTTATATCACTATATTCTTAACACCTTGTAATAGGTAACAAATGTAACAAATAGTACATTTGTTCTAATTCATGGAAAAATATTATTGTATTTGTATTATTTACCACAATCTTCATTCATCTCTGAAATCACTACATTATACAGTCCCAAGATTATCCTCTAGCTTCCTTTCTACTTACATTCATGAACTAGACTATGCCTTTCACCCACAATCACATTTATATATCAGTAATGTTAGTTATATTCATATTGTGTGACCTTCATCTCTAGCCATTTCCAAACATTTACAACCAACTTAATTAAAAATTCTATAGACATTAAGCATCAACTCTCCTTTCTCAACCCTCAATATATACCCAGTATACTCTAGATTTTAACTCCAGGACTTTACTAATAGCATTTAGTTCATATTAGTGAGACTACACAATGTTTGTCATTTTGTGTCTGGCTTATTTCACTTAATACAATGTCATCAAGGTTCATCCACATTGTCATATACACCCCGACTTCATTTCTTCTTGCAGCTGAATAGTATTCATTATAAGTATATAAAACATTTTGTTTATCCTTTCATTGTTTGATGGACATTTGGGTTGTTTCCATCTTTTGGCAACTTAAATAACAGCACTGTGAAGTAGTGGGATTGCTGGGTTACAAGGCAGATCTGTATTTAGCTTCCTAAGGAAACTCCAATCTGCCTTCCACAAAGGCTATACCATGCTACATTCCCATCAGCAAGAAGGAATGTTCCTATTTCTCTACATCCTCTCAAACACTTGTGGTTTTCTGTTTTTTAATATAGATCATTCTGTAAGTTGTGCAGTTATATTTCATTGTACTTTTTTTTTTTTTAAGATTTATTTATTTAATCCCCCCCTCCCCCCCTCATTCCCTGGTTGTCTGTTCTCTGTGTCTATTTGCTGCATCTTGTTTCTTTTTGTCCACTTCTGTTGTCGTCAGCGGCACGGGAAGTGTGGGCGGCGCCATTCCTGGGCAGGCTGCACTTTCTTTCACGCAGGGCGGCTCTCCTTACGGGGCGCACTCCTTGCGCGTGGGGCTCCCCTACGCGGGGGGCACCCCTGCGTGGCACGACACTCCTTGCGTGCATCAGTACTGCACATGGCCAGCTCCACACGGGTCAAGGAGGCCCGGGGTTTGAACCGCGGACCTCCCATGTGGTAGACGGACGCCCTAACCACTGGGCCAAGTCCGTTTCTCTCATTGTACTTTTGATTTGCATTTCCCTAATAGCTAGTGATGTTGAAATTTTTTTTAATGAGCTTTTTAGCAATTTGTATTTCCTCTTTGGAAAAAATGCTTGTTCAAGTCTTTTGCCCATTTTTAAATTGTGTTGCTTGTCTTTCTGTCATTGAGTTGTATGATCTCTTTATATATCTTGGAAATTAAATCTTTATCAGATTTGTGGTTACCAAATATTTTCTCCCTTTGAGTAGGCTGCCTTTTACCTTCCTAACAAAGTCATTTGAAATGCAAAAGTGTTTAATTTTGAGGAGGTCCCATTTATCTATTTTTTTCTTTCATTGCTCATGGTTTTGGTATAAGGTTTAAGAAACCACCCCGTACCACAAGAGCCTGAAGATGCTTCCCTACAATTTTTTCTAGGAGCTTTATAATTCTAGATTTTATATTTAAAATTAAAATTAGCACTTTGAGTTAATTTTTGTAGAAGGTATAAGACAGGGGTCCTCTTTCTTTCTTTTGGATATGGATATTCAGTTCTCCCAGTTTTTAGTAGGCTGTTTTGACCCAGCTGTGCCGATTTTGCAGCCTTCTCAAAAGTCGAATGACCTCAGATGAGAAGGTCTATTTCTGAACTCTCAATTTCATTCCATTGGTCAATAAGTCTATCTGTATGCCAGTAGCATGCTGTTTTTTTTTTTACCACCATGTAGCTAAGTAATATGCTTTAAAGTAAGGAAATAAGAGTCCCCTGATTTTGTTCTTATTTTTTAAAGCTATATTTGGCTATTTGGGGTCCTTTACCCTTCCAAATAAATTTGATAATTGACTTTACCATTTATGCAAAGTAGGCTTGGGAATTTTTATCAGGATTGCATTGAATCTATGTATCAATTTGGGTAGAACTGACATCTTAATGATATTTAGTCTTCCAATCCATGAACATGAAATGTTCTTCCATTATTTCTGAATACAGGTCCTGTACATCATTGGTTAAGTTTATTTCTAGATATTTTATTGTTTAGTTTTTATTGTAAATAGAATTTTTTTCTGATTACTTCCTTAGAGTGCCCATTACTAATGTATAGAAACACTACTGTTTTTTGTGTATTAATCTTGTGTCCTGCCACTGTGCTGAACTTTTTAGTTCTAGTAGATCTGTTATAGATTTTTCAGAATTTTCTACCTATAAGATCATATCATCCACAAATAGTCAAGATTTTACATTTTCCTTTTGAGTTTGGATATCTTTTACTTCCTTTTTTCCTAATAGCTCTAGCAAGAACTTCTAGCACAATGGTCATACTTGTCTTATTCTTAGTCTTAGCAGGAAAGGTTTCAGTCTTTCACTACTGAGTACAATGTTAGCCAAGGTTTTTCATATATGTCCTTTCATGTTGAGGGAGTTTCCTTCAATGCCTATCTTTTGAAGTGATAAGGAAAGGAAGCTGGATTTTGCAAATGCCTTTTTTGCACCAAGTGAGATGACAGTGTGATTTTTCTCCTTCAATTTGTTAATGTAGTATATTACATTGATTAATTTTCTTTTGTTGAAGCACCCTTGCATACCTGGGATAAAATCCACAAGATCATGGTGTATAATTCTTTTAATGTGCTGCTGGATTCAATTTGCAAATATTTTGTTGAGGATTTTTTCATCTATATTCATTAGAGAAGTTGTTCTGTAATATTCTTTTCTCATAGTATCCTTATCTGGCTTTGGTATTAGGGTGATGTTGACTTCAAAGACTGGTTTGGTAGTTTACCCTCCTTTTCAATTTTTTGACAAGTTTGAGCAGGATTGGTATTAAATCTTCTTTGAATAATTGGTAGAATTCACTGTGAAGCCATCTGGCCTAGGCTTTTCATTTTGTGAAGGTTTTTATTACTTTTTCAATCTCTTTACTTGTGATCGTTTCTTGAGGTTTTATATGTCCTCTAATGTAAGTGTAGGTTGTGTGTTTCTAGGAATTTGTCAATTTCATGTAAGTTGTCTTGTTTATTGGTGTACAATTGTGCAGAGTATCCTCTTATGATCTCTCTTATTTCTGTGGTGTCAGTAGTAAAGTCCCCACTCTCATTTATGATTTTTTTGCATCATCTCTCTTTTTTTGTCAGTCTAGTTAAGTGTTTGTCAATTTTGTTGATCTTCTCCAAGAACCAACTTTTGATTTTATAGATTCTCTCTACTGTTTTATTGTTCTTACTTTCACTTATTTCTGCTCTAATCTTTGTTTTTTCTTTCCTTCTCCTTGCTTTGGGGTTAGTTTGCTGTTCTTTTTGTAATTCCTCCAAGTGTGTAGTTAGGTCTTTGATTTCAGTTCTTTCTTGCTTTTTAATTTAGGCATTTAGGACGATAAATTTCCCTCTTGGCACTGCATTGCTACATCCCATAAGTTTTGATGTGTGCTCTTGTTTTCAGTAGTCTTGAGATATTTACTAATTTCTCTTGCAATTTCTTCTTTGGCCCAGTGATTGTTTAAGAGTGTGTTATTTAACTTGCATAAATGAATGCATTTTCCAGACCTCTGCCTATTATTGATTTCCAGCTTCATTGCATTATGATCAGAGAAAAGTGTTTTGTATACTTTCAAACTTTTTAAATTTATTGAGAGCTGTTTTGTGTCCCAGCATGTGCTCTATCCTGGAGAATGAATCATGGGTACTTGAGAAGAATGTGTCCCTTGTTATTTTACAGTGCATTGTTTTGTATATGCCTGTTAGGTCTAGTTCATTTATGAAATTTTTCAGGTTCTCTAATTCCTTATTGATCTTCTGTCTAGATGTTCTATCTATTGATGTGAGTGATGTATTGAAATTGCCAACTCTTATTGTAGACATCTATTTCTCCCTTCAATTTTGCCAATGTTTGCCTCATGTATTTTGGGGCATCCTGGTTAGGTAGGAGTATATATATATCTATAAAATTGTTATTTCTTCTTGGCAGATTGCCCTTTTTACTATAATGTCCTGGTCTCTAATAATGGCTTTGCTTTTAAAATCTATTTTGTCCAATATTAATATAGCCATCTCAGCTTTTTTTCTTTCTTTCTTTTTTTTTTTTTTTTTTTTTTGTTACTGCGTATGTGGAATCTTTTTCTAGTCTTTCACTTTCGGCCTATTTGTATCCTTTGGTCTAATCTGAGTCTCTTGTAGACAGCACATAGATGGATCACATGTTTTTATCCATTTCATCAGTCTGTCTTTTGATTGGATAGTTTAATCACGGTAATATTTTAGTGCAGTGGTTTCCAAAGTGTGGAATCTGGAACTTAACAGAAATACAAATTCTCAATCCTCAGATCCTACCCCAACTTTCTGAAGTTCTAGGGGTGGGGCCAAGCAATCTCTGATTTGACAAGCTCTTCAGATGATATTGATGCACACTTAAGTTTAAGAAGTATTATTTTAATGTGTAAACTCATTTTATTTAGGGTCCTACTGGCATCTACCTTTAAAGTTTATTTTCTTGTACAAACTATAATTTATTATAGGGTATAACACTTAGCTCTAAGGACACAAATTTTGTTGTTTGTTTTTAATTTAGCTTTAGTCTCGTCTCAGTGATCCAGATTATCCTGACAGTATCATATAAGAGCTACTATAATGAAAGCATAGAATCTGTCTTATGCTAATGAATTTTCCTAGTTCATAATAGAACTAAAGAAAACAGTTAAGAACTACAAATAAAAGGAAAAAAAGAGTTTCGATGATTAATGTACTCGTTAGCCTTCCATTTTTTAATTACTTTTCCTCATAAGTCATTGGGACAAGACATTTAGGATGACATGATAAAAGAACCTTGGTATCAGTATTGGTATAAGTTAGAGGGATGAAGTAGGGATGTCATCTGCAGCAGCTGGCTGATTATCCCCATAGATCTTCTTCCCAAGTGATGTTACCTTGGTAGAGTTACCAAATTCTAATTCCCAGCTTTACAGTATATGAAATTTGAATTTGTCTGTATATCTTGAAAGTTGTCAGTCTCTTGGGGACTGACTCACTCTAATTGAAATTGCAAGAGAATAAAATACAGAGTTATTCATTGATAATAGAAGATATTTCTACTTTCTCAAGCTAGAATATTCATGTATGATCCTCAAAGCACTCTCTCTTCCTGTTACAAGATCACTTGGAAAACTGAAATAGGGATCAAAGAGTCCCTTCTCTTCCTCCTTTGATGGACTGATTCTTAAGTGAATTTTATTAATTGATAATAAACCTCCTAAGATATATGTTGATTTTATTAATTTATCTCTTAGAAAGGAGTTTTCTAAAATTCTTAGAACATCTTACTTTTAAGTAATAGCAACAGAAAATGAAAACCATCCTCTAGTACAGCAGGGATCCTTGTTAACAACTGCAGCATGGGATCAGAATACCTACTTTCTGACTATTCAGATCAAGTCCTGGTCTGAAACAGTTATGAATACAATTAATTTCTTTAAAAACACCCATTTTGAGAACTGATTATCATTTCCTTAAATAAATGAGTCTAGGAACTCATGATGTATAAATGTATAAAATACTACAGCTCAGCATAATGAATACAGATTATTGTTTATTAATTTATACATTCATTTTGATGAAAAAGAGGATGAATATATCTAAAACTGTATAATATATAACAACATAAAGGAATTCAGGTTGTTTGCCTTGTGCTTAGGGTGTTATGAGAAAGTGCTAAATTTGTTGGTATTAAAAGAGAGGTTATTTTTCTCTCCAGTGGATATTTAAGTCAATTACAGAATGTCTGAATGTTTTTATTAGAGAAATTGTAGGTTTACAGAAAAATCATGCACAAAATACAGGATTCCCATATACCACCCTTTTATTAAGACCTTGAATTGGTGTGGAAATGCACATTTTTATAATTGTACTATTTTTATAATTGTACTATTAACTAAAGTTCATGGGTTTTTTTGTTTTGTTTTTAATACTTATATTTTATTTATTTCTCTCTCCTTCTCCCCCCTCAGTTGGCTGCTCTCTGTGTCCATTCACTGTGTGTTCTTCTATGTCCGCTAGTATTCTTGTCAGCGGCACTGGGAATCTGTGTTTCTTTTAGTTGCGTCATCTTGCTGCGTCAACTCTCCATTTGTGCGGTGTCATTCCTGGGCAGGCTGCACTTTCTTTCACACTGGGTGGCTCTCCTTACAGGGCGCACTCCTTGTGTGTGGGGCTCCCCTACGCGGGGACACCCCTGCATGGCACAGCACTCCTTGCAAGCATCAGCACTGCGTGTGGGCCAACTCCACACAGGTCAAGGAGGCCCAGGGTTTGAACCTTTGAACCTCAGACCTCCCATGTGGTAGAGGGATGCCCTGTCCGCTGGGCCAAGTCTGCTTCCCTAATGATATTTAACACATTTAAATAAAGTCTGTGCATTGTTGCCAAATATTGGCCAGTCGCAGTTGCCGATCGCTGATCTAGAATCTCTTACATATACCTATACAATTGGAATGCCAAAACATCCACACACACAAAAGTGCAAGTTTAGAAAGTAGAAAAAGTGTCAGATAGGTTTTGTAGAAGATTAAAGATATCAAAATAAGGAAGGGAAATAATACATTACTGAGAAAGAAAGTCTGGATAATCCTGGAAAGAGGAGTAACACATGACATTTTTAAGTTTTGTTATTTTAAAGTTACCAGAAAAAAAGAATATTCTTCATTAGCATTGGGTTAATTATTCAAGTTATATTATCTCTAATGGAAAACAAGTATCTCTAACTTCCTCTTAAAAAATAATACTTTTGACTTTTGTTAAGAATTTGAATCTGTGATTTCCATTGGATTTGGTAAAAACCCAATAAATTCAGGTTTGTCCAAATTTTGCCTGCATTAATCTGCCAAGGGAGTACTTATGCAAAGTACCAGAAATCTGTTGGTTTTTATAAAGAGTATTTATTTGGGTAAAAGCTTACATTTACAAGGCCCTAAAGAGTCCAATTCAAGGTACCATAAGAGGTACTTTCTCACCCAAGTCAGTTGTCACATGTTGAAGCAACAAGGTGGGTGATATCTGCCTGCTCTCTAGGGCCTGAGCTGCTCAGCTGCTCTGTTCTCTTCAGAGAACAAATTATTGGGTGAATGGCTCATTTCTCCCCAGGGCTGCAGGATCAAAGTGCTCTCCTTTTCCTTGTCTATGGAGCTCTTTTCCTTGTGTATCTTCCTCTGTGAGTATCCGTTTATAACAGCCCACCAGAGGCAATGACTTAATCGGAGTTATACCCTACTACTGACAGCTGAATAAAAGTCCTCCTTAACACAATTTAATCAGATGCATCTCAGCTAAATCTAATACAATCAAAGGTATCATGCCCAGAGTAACAGACCAGTTTTCAAAACATATCCTTATCTTTTCTGGGGTTCATAAATGATCTCAAATTGCCACAATACCTGTATTTTTTTTTAAAGATTTATATTATTATTTCTTTATCTCCCCTTCCCCTCCCACCCCAGTTGTCTGTTCTCTGTGTCTATTTGCTGCATCTTCTTTGTCTGCTTCTGTTGTTATCAGCGGCATGGGAATCTGTGTTTCTTTTTCTTGCGTCTCTTGTTGTGTCAGCTCCCTGAGTGTGTGGAGCCATTCCTGGGCAGGCTACACTTTCTTTCGCGGTGGGCGGCTCTCCTTACAGGGTGCACTCCTTGCACGTGGGACTCCCTTATGCGGGGACACCCCTATGTGGCAGGGCACTCCTTGTGCACATCAGCACTGCGCATGGGCCAGCTGCACACGGGTCAAGGAGGCCCGGGGTTTGAAACACGGACCTCCCATGTGGTAGATGGACACCCTAACCACTGGGTCAAGTCTGCCACCACAATACCTGTATTAGTCAGGATTCTCTAGGAAAACAAAATCAACAAGAGACATCTATCAATAATATGTGATTCTATAAGATTCTCTCATGCAGCCATGGGGATGCACAGGTCCAGGTTCCGTAGACCAACCAGGACCTGCAATGAAAGTCTAATGAAGGTCCTTGACAGAGTTCTGGGAGATGTTGGCTATCCAAAGAGAATTGGGAAATTCTCTCTCAACACTTTGAAGGAATTCAACTGATTGGGTTAAGCATCACTCATTGCTAATGGTAATCTCCCTGATTGATGTAATTATAACCAGCTGTCTATGACTTATCACTGCAGCAAAGTCAATGGTGACTAAAGTCCATAAATGCCCTTGTATTACAGTTAACCCAGTGCTTGCTTGACCAAACAACTGGGCGCAATTACCTGGCCAAGTTGACACAATAGTCTAACCATCACAATACCCCTCAATGAAAGTCTTATTAACAGATAAGAGAAGGAAATGACAGTGATTAAAATGCCTTAAAAAACAAACAAGTGTAAGGAATATTTTTCTTTTGGACATTGCAATATGAATATGTAATTAAAGAGAGAACATGCATACTAAATTCTGGTCCAATTTTATTCTAATCTAATAGCTTTACAGTAGTAAATTTTACAAAATACAAATTAAGGTAAGCAGATGTGGCTCAAGCAATAGGTCTTCTGCCTACCATATGGGAGGACCCAGGTTTGGTCCCTGGGGCCTTCTGGTGCAAAAGAAGCAGAGAATGCGTGCCTGCCTGGTGAGCCAGTACCTGTGTGGCAAGCCAAGTGTCCTTGTAGTGAGCTGAGTGCCCATGTGAGTACCTGTGTGGCAAGCCAGTGCCCATGCAAGTGAGTCACGCAGCAAGATGATGACACAACAAAAGAGAGATGAAGGGGAGAATCAAGGTGAAGTACAGCAGAAACCAGGAACTGAGGTGGAACAGCTAACAGGGAACCTCTCCCCACATCAGAGGTCCCTAGGATCGAATCCCAGTGAATCCTAGAGGAGAAAAAATAAGAAGAAAATACAAAAAGGGAAAGAGATACAGAAGATCACACAGTGAATCAGAGACGGCAAAAACAGCAGGGTGGGGGGAATGAGAGGAGGAGGGGAGTGGGACACAAGTGGGAGGGGAGGGGGGAAAGGGGAGGGAAAGGTGGAAATAAATAAATCTTTAAAAAAAACACAATTTAAGAGTAGAACAAAATGGAACATCTGAAAAGAAATTTCAATGCATGTAGTTATGAGATGGTGGTGACAAACACTGAATCTATGAAAGGAAAACACAAGTCAAAGTGAGTAACATTGAATAAACATTTTCAAGTGTTATCCTTTAAAGCAGTGGTTCTTAACCTTAATTTTTTTTTTCCCCACAGACCCCTTTGCCAGTCAGGTGAAAACCACAGATCTCTTACTAAGTCCACACTACACTGTGTATTATTTAATAAATATATCACACCCTCACCAACACATCCCCCACGAATAATGGACCCTTTGCTTTAAAGGGATGGCTTTACTATTATTTTTTTACAGTACATCATGTACTCTCTCATACTGGGTTCCAGGAACAGAAGAACATTTTCTCCTCCAAAAGGCAGCATGACACAAAGGGCCAAGTAGTTACATCACACTGGCAGCACACAGGTAAAAGGCAGTAATCACCCACTCTTCCCATGCATTTATATTAAATATTAATTGGGATTAATCCATATTTTATTCAGGGTCTCAAAAGCCTATGGGAGCAGAATGATCACTTTGAGTTCAGAAATTGAACCATGTTAAAACTGAGAAGGGTTCTCACCAAGGAACTTTTATAAGATGTACTCTTACTAAAGCACATCTTTTAAAAGTACATCTAAGGAATAACTTAGGCCTTGGAGTCAGACAAATCATGTGAAAACTGCAGTTTCCACTGACCAACTGAGTGACTTTGTAAAAGGAATCTAACTTCAGAGTTTTTGCTGTAAATGAGGACAGTCCACTATATATCACTGATGTGCTGATATGCCCTTTGTACAAGCTCCCAGTAAAATGCCTTGCACATCATAAGGCAATGTAAATGGTAGTTACTATTATATTGAAAGCAGCTGTTGCTGTCATTATTTTGTCTCAGAATGTTGAGGCAAGGGGATCCAAGATGACAAAGTAGGGAACAGCAGGCGGCATTCTTCTGCAAGAGAAGGTATGCCAGGGAAGCAGGGGTGCCGCTGGGGTGATAGGAGAGGGCAGATGGAGGGGAGGGATCCCAGCTGGGCACAGGTGAATAGGGGAGCCGGGTGAAGAAGAGAGCTTACCTGCCGGCCCCAGAGGGAGGGGAAGCTGTGCAACCAGCCCTGGAGGAGACCTGAGCTGCTGAGGAGCAATCCCCAGGTGGGCCTCTGCCCAGCCGGCCTAGGGTAAGCAGAGCCTGACAGCTGAGGGAATTTAGCCAGAGGCTGTTTGTTTGTTTGTTTGCTTCCCTTCTCTTTTTTTTTTCCTATTTCCTTTATTAATTTTTTAAAAAAAATTTATTAAAATGTTTTTTCTTTATCTGGGTACTAGCATAGAGGCTGGCTGTGGGGGCATTGATTGGCAGGTAAAAGCAGATGGAGAGAGGGAGGCCTGTTTTTCATTTTTTATTTTTATTTTTCCTTTTTATGTGGCGTGATCCATTGGCCAAAATGGGCAGTCTGAGAGGAGGAGCCAAGCAGGTCCTAATGATCTGAGAGGGAGACCCAGATTTTTGTTTCCTTTTGTTTCATTTTGTATTGCTTGTTTCTTCTTCTCCTCTTCCTCATTTTTATTCCTTTTTCTCTTTTTCTTATTTTCTTTCTTATCTTCCACTTCTCTATTTTTTCTTTTTTTTTCTTTTTCTGCCTTTTAATCTTTTATTTCACCCTTTTCTTTATTTTTAGTCTCTTTCCTTCCTCTGCTTATTTTTTCTTTATTTTTTTATCTTTCTGTCATTTTTCCTTCTTTTCTTCCCTCTGCCTTTCTCTGTTTTGTCTTTCTTCTCTTTTAGTTTATCTGGACTTTTATTTTATTTCATTTTTTCCTGTTTCTTTTTTTCTCCTATTAAAAATTTTAGTCCTGTTTACTAGTTTTCCCATATTATTTATTATTTTCTGTCCCCCTTTTTGTTCTTTTTCCTTCCTTCTTTATTTTTTCTTTTTCTTTTCTCTTTGCTTCTTTCTTTCCTTTTTTGGTGATCAAATATTTTTTTCCATTGAACACAGGCAACTACAAGTATATAAAAATTAGTGGAGACAAGTTATAAAGAAGACTTCTAACACAAAACCAAACAAAAATAAAACCCTAGGGGAGTGGATGTAGCTCAAGTGGTTGAGTGCATGCTTCCCATATACAAGGTCCCAGGTTCAATTCCCAGTACCTCCTAAATAAACAAACGAATAAATAAAACCCTATACTAGAAAGAGAAACTAACCAACTAAGTAAGCCCATCAAGAAAAACAGACAGCAAATTTTTAGATGGCAGCAAAAAATTATAAGCCATAGTAAGAAACAGGAAGTCATGGCCCAGTCTAAAGAACAAACTAAAAAGCAAGAGTTGACACACAATGTGGAAAACTAATCAAGGATGTCCAAACAAATCCTTAATCTCTGTGAAATGAAGGAAGAAATAAAAGATACCAAGAAGAAACTGGGGGAACATAAAGAAGAAATTGCAGACATCCATAAAAAATCTTATGGTGAAGACAGTCACAATGCAAGAAATTAAAAACACATTAGAAGCAAAAACCATAGATTTGAACAAGCAGAGGAAAGAATTAGTAGTGACACAGATGATAAGACATCCAAAGTCACATGGATAGTAGAAAAGATGGACCAAAAAAATGGAAAAAAAATAGTCAGGGACTCGGGGAATTAAATGACAACATAAAATGCACAAACATATGATTATAGGCATCCCAGAGGGAGACAAGAAGGGAAAGGAAGCACTAGGAGTGTCTGAGGAAATAACAGCCAAAAATTTCCCAACTCTTATGAGGGTCATGGATATACATGTGCAGAAAACACAGCATACCCCAGGCATGATAAATCTTAGCAGACCTACCCTGAGACACATAATTACTAGACTGTCAAAAGCTCAAGAAAAAGACAGAATCCTGAAAGCAGTAAGAGAAAAGAAAATCAAATATAAGGGAAGCTTGATAAGATTAAGTATTGATTTCTCATCTGAAACTGTGGAGGCTGAGAAGGCAGTGCTATGGCATAGTTAAGATGCTGAAAGAAAAAAAAAAAAAAAACAACAACTGCCACCCAAGATTCTGTATCCAGGAAAACCATCATTCAAAATTGAGAGACAGTTCAAAATATTCACAGATAACAGAAATTGACAGAGTTTGTCAATAAGAGTCCTGCCCTTCAAGAAATACTAAAGAGAGTTCTGCAGATTAAAAGGAAAAAACAAGGGAGAGAGAGAGGGATGGAGGAGAGTATATAAAGGAGGACTATTGGTAAGAGTAACTAAAAGGATAAAAAAAGAAATAAAAATAAAATATGACATATATAATCCTAAAGAAAAAATGGCTAAAGTAAGTACTGTGCTTCCAGTAATAACACTGACTGTTAATGGATTAAACTCTCCAAACAAAAGAGACAGGCTTTCAGAATGGATAAGGAAATATGACCCATCTATGTACTGTCTACAAGAAACTCATCTTAGACCCAGGGATACAAACAGATGTGTCTTCTAAAATCTGGAACAAGAAAATAATGTCCACTGTTACCATTCTTATTTAATGTTGTATTAGAAATACTTGCTAAAGCACTTAGGAAAGAAAAAGAAATAAAAGGCATTCTAATTGGAAAGGGAGAAATAAAACTTTTACTATTTGCAGATGACATGATTTTATATATAGAAAGTCTAGAAAAATCTACAACAAGCTTCCAGAGCTGATAAACAATTCAGTAAAGTAGCAGAATATAAGATCAGCATGCAAAAATCAGTAGTATTTCTGTACACTAATAATCAGCAATCTGAGCAGAAAATCAAGAAAAAAATTCCATTTAAAATAGCAACTAAAAGAATCAAATATCTAGGACTGAACTTAACTAAGGATGCAAATGACTTGTACACAGAAAACTACACAACATTGCTAAAATAAATCAAAGACCTAATGAATGAAAGAATACTCCATATTCATGGCTTGGAAGACTAAATATCATTAAGATGACTATCCTACCCAAATGGATTTACAGATTCAATGCAATCCCAATAAAAGTTCCAACAGCATTCTTTTACTGATCTGGAAAAGCCAATTATCAAATTTATTTGGAAGGGTAAGGTACCTCAAATAGTCAAAAATACCTTGAAAAAGAAAAACAAAATTAGCAAAATCATACCACCTGACTTTAAAGCATATTACAAAGTCATAGTGGTCAATACCTGTGTATTGACACAAGAATAGACATATTGACCAAAAGAACAGAATTGGGAGTTCAAATATAGACCCAACTGACACTCAGCAAGACCACCAACCCACTCAACTGGGACAGAATAATCTCTTCAAAAAATTGGGTTTAGAAAACTAGATATCCATATCCAAAAGAACGAAAGAAGATCACCATCTCATGCCCTATACAAAAATTAACTCAAGACGGATCAAAGATGTAAATATAGCAGTCAAGTCCATAAAGCTCCTAGAAGATATGCAGGGAAGCATCTAGTAATAGGAAAAGTTTTCATAAAATTTATACCCAAAGGATGAGCAATGAAAGGGGAAAAAAGATAAATGGAACCTCTTCAAAATTTAAAACTTTTGTGCTTCAAGGGAATTTATCAAGAAAGTTAAAAGGCAGTCCATTCAATGGGAGAAAATATTGGGAACCATCTACCTGATAAGGACCTTAAAATCCAGCATATCATTATATATGAAATCTTACATCGCTAAACTAAAAAGACAAACAAACCATTTTAAAAATGGGTGAGAGATTTGAGTAGACACTTTTCCAAAGAGGAAATACAAATGGCTAAAATGCACATGAAAAAATGTTCAATGTCTCTATCTAGTAGGGAAATGCAAGTCAAACTATTGCTGGGAGGAATGTGTAATGGTGCAGCCAATGTAGAAGACGATTTGGCAGTTCCTCAGGAAGCTGAGTATAGGATTGCTATATATGATCCAGCAATTCCACTATTAGGAATAAACCCAGAAGAATGGAAAGTGGGTATACAAACAGATATATGCACACAAATGTTCATTGCAGCATTATTCACAATTGCCAAGAGTTGGAAGGAACCCGAGTGTCCATCAACAGATGAATGGATAAAAAAATGTGTTATATACATATGATGGAATATTACTCAGCTGTAAGAAGGAAAGAAGTATTGACAAATGCAACAACACGGAAGAATCTTGAAGATCTTATGTTGAATGAAGTAAGCCAGTCACTAAAGGACAAATACTGCATGATCTTACTGATAAGAACTAAGGATATTGAGCTGACTCACAAAGGTAAAGTTAGGTTACCAGGGGATAAAAAGCCAATAGAGAGTGATGAGCCAATGCTCGGAACCTATGATAAGGTGAATGGGGGAGGTTTGACAGTGAATGGGGTTATGGTGATGCAGCAGTATGAATGGAGTAGACGATCCTGGAGTGTGTGTGTGAGTGGAGTTAGGGGGATGGGCTGGGCTATCCACAGAGCTGGGGGGATGGTTGGAGAAAGGAAAAGGTGAATTCTGGGGAGGTAAATGACTGTGGTTGAGAATACAATTGTGGGAGTGCTCATCTCAATCTCAAGCAGGGTGGGCATCAACATCCCAAAATCCTCAAGTTTGAGGAATGACCAAAATAAGGTGGGAATGCAGTCATGGACCAAAGTAGACTTATTAGTATTGTAATAATGAAGAACTTGTAACATTGATATAAGGATGGTGGTTACCATAGATTCTGAGGGGAGAGGAAGTGAAGAATAGGTGGAACAAAGGGCATTTTATGGCATTGGAATAGTTCTGCATGATTTTGCAATGATGGATACAGGTCATTAAACATTTTGTCAAAACCTATAAAATTGAATGGTGCAAAATGTAAACCATAATGTGAACTATTTACCATGGTTAGGAGCAATGCTTCAAGTTTTGTTTTTCAATTGTAACAAACGCACCATACTTATGTAAGATGTTATTAATAAGAGAAAATGTGAGTGGAGGAGGGGATGTGGTATATGGGAATCCCCTGTATTTTTTATGTAACTTTTCTATAACCTAAAACTTTTTAAAAAATAAAGTTAAAAAAGAATACTGAGGCAAATATTAACCCAATTAAACATTTACATAGTTAAAACATCTATGCTTAGCACTATAAAACTCTTGTTTTGAAGTATGGACAAAAGAAGAAATGTGTATAAGAAAAAAAAAGATACATCTATCTACTTGAATTTTAGGATTAGAATAACTAAAAAGAATGGACCCTATTGAAGTAATACATTACAATTAAAATGATTTTAAAAGTTAACTTCTTAAGGGAAATGAAGCATGCAGCATTTAGGTTATGGCATTTAAATTTCAATCTAGCTCCATCTGTTTTCTTAACAATAGTCTAGAATTGCTAGTCAGATTTCAAACATGAGTTTTTCCATTTCTGTAGTTTTTGATAAAGCCAAGGTAATAGTATTTAGCGAAGACCCTAATTCTGCTTGCCTTCTCATTAATTATTAGACTTTGGGAAAGTTATTTAATCTCTGTAAGTCTTACTTTTTTACTTCTGCAAGAAGTAGGTGTTATAGGTTGAATGTGTCTCCCGAAAAGACATGTTCACCTCCTAATCCCATGTTCTGTGAATGTTACTTTATTTGGGAATAGGGTCTTTGAAGAGGTTATTAGTTAAAATAAAGCCAAACTGGATTAGAGGGTCTTAATGCAATATAACTGGTGTTCTTATAAAAAAGGGGAAATAGTGATAGCCAGATCCTGAGCCTCAACAGACTCCAGCACCTACAATCTGATTTATTGGACTTACCACACTCAGCTAAGATGGAGGTGAAGAAGGACAACCACCACACCATGGAGCCTAGAGTGATTACAACTGAAAATGGGAGGATTGCATCCAGCATCCAGGTGGAATCTGAGCCTCCTCTTGACATAAAGGTGCAATGGACACAACCAATCCAGTGTCCACATAGAAGAGGTGGCATTGGATTGGGAAAAGTGGACATAATGGACAAAGGGTATGGGGAAAGGCAGGAAGAGATGAGAGGTGGAGGCATCTTCGGGACATGGAGCTGCCCTGGATGGTGCTTCAGAGGTAATCACCGGACATTGTAAATCCTCACAGGGCCTGCATGATGGAATAGAGGAGAGTATGGGCCATGATGTGAACCAATGTATATGAGGTGCAGAGGTGCCCAAAGATGTACTTACCAAATCCAATGGATGTGTCATGATGATGGGAACGAGTGTTGTTGGGGGTGGGGAGAGGGGGGGTGGGGGGGTGGGGTTGAATGGGACCTCACATATATATTTTTAATGTAATATTATTACAAAGTCAATAAAAAATAAAAAAATTAAAAAAAAAAAAAAAAAAAAGGGGAAATAGGACACAGAGACACATGGCAGAATACTATATGAAGATGGAGACAAGAAAGAGAGCCACATGAAGATGCAGACAGATGCATCTACAAGGCAAGGAATGCCAAGGATTGCTGCAAACTCCAGAAGAGATAAGGGAGCATTCTCCCCCAGGGGCTTGAGATGGAGCTTGGTCCTGCCAACATCTTGATTTCAGATTCCTACTATCCAAAACTGTGAGACTCTGTTGTTTTAAGCCATCCAGTTTGTAGTAATTTGTTACAAAAGTCCTAGAAAGTTAAGACAATAGGTAATGGTAACTACCTGTGTTAGTGGTTGTGTGACGATTAAATAAAATAATGTGTTTTCTGTATTTATTTTATTGAAGTATATCATTCATACATTAACATATTTAAATATATATAAACATATATAAACAATAAGTGCATAGTAAAAGTTGTGAAGATAAAAAACAAACATGCAGATCATCATGCAGGCTTCCTATACATTACCCCACCACCAACACTTTTCATTGCTGTGAAACAATTGTTACACACTATGAAAGAGCATCATCAAAATATTACCACTACCTATAGACCATATTGTACATTTGGTGTATTCTTCCCCCAACCCACCCAATTATTAAGACCCTCTCTTACTATTAGTATTTGTTATATAGCTCATGAGAGAAATTTTCATATTTGTCCTGTTAACCACGGTCCACTTTAATGTTTTAAATAAAGTACCTGACTCATGGTAGGGACACAGAAATGTGAGTTCCCTTCCCTTCCAACATTGAGGGAAAGAATATTTATGAACTCAGGATACTAGGAAAGCCTGACTTTTGAAATCTGAGGAACAGTGAATATCTTATTTCCATTTAAATGCATTTCATTTAATCATTAAATATTCTTCTTAATTAAAACTTGGTATGGGAACAAGGGATAGGACTGTAAACCAATTTAAACAACATAATAAAGTTATTTACCATCTGATATCCTTCAAAACTAAGGAAACACAAAGTTTCCTTTTTAAAATCTCAGCAATTCTATGAAGGGCCAGTAGGTGAAGGTTATAAAAAGACACCCTATATTTTCCTAAATTATAGACAATGATTTCCATTTTTAAGACCACTTCTGGCTTTAGGGAAGCCTTTGCTCCTCATCCTATGTTGGATGGCATTATTAATGGCAAGATGGGATAAATATTTTCTCCTGCCTTCACTTTCAGACTTTTAGATGCCAAGTAGAGTTAATTTTGTCCTGCGCTCGCTTCTTAAGGGAACATTCACATCCCTTGAATTGGCTATCTCACAAAGGTAATTTATCATTCATCTAAAGGTCTGAGGTACAACACATATTTTCCATTGTTTCAGGATGCGTGAAAGAGGAGCCCTCCTGAAGCCCTTTACGCTATGTGGACATCACAAAGCTGTTTCTGCCTATTGGTAGCACGGTGATCTGAGCTGGCATGGGACAAACCCCACTCTTGATAAAAATACTAGAAATGGTGGATAACATATCTCAACATTTAAAAAAAAAATGAGTATGTAGACTGGAGAGAAAGAGAAGGATATATCTATTTTGCCAGCAGTGAGAAAGGTACCATAGGACTTAACATAAGAATGTCCTTGCCGTGTATGTGCATTCATCTGAATGAACATAGGTGATAAAGCCTGGGGCTAAAATTGAAATGTCATTCAAAGGGAGACGAGACCACTATGACTGAGTGATGGGAATTTTGCTGGATCTTCATGAGCCCAAGAAGTCTTGAGAAGCTTTCCTTCCATTCAAGGCAATAGCTGAAGGGATAAAGTCATATGGGAGAAATCAAGACATCAAGTCTATATAATATGTATGGATAAAATTGTTTATATTAACGGAGCATAAAGCTCAAGCTGAGAAATTAGGATAAATTAGCCCTCATCCCTACCATGCCCTGACAAAAATTCCATATAGACACAGTTTCATAGCCCAAGGCACATGGAACACAGATAGGAAAAAATATCTCCTACTGAGGAGGTGCTCACAATTGCATAGATACACACAAAGGATAAATAAGTCATAATAGGGGTGAGTCAATAGATGCAAATGTGAGAGAACTAGCATGGAAACAACTGGAAATAATAGAAGAATCTAAAAGAAAACTAAAAATTAGAATTTTAAATATATTAGAAAGGTAAAAGAGAAAATACAAGCCATAATGACTAAAAACGTTGCAGTGAGGGGAAAAAAAGAAACAGGCAGATAGGTAAAAACCAAATTAAACTTCTAAAAATGAAAAACAGGAATAATTAAATGAAAAACTAAATGAATTGGTGAAATGACTGATCATATCTAGCTGATGTCTGGTAAACTGAAAGATAAAGCAGTTGCAATCACAGAAAGCAAATCAAAGGTTCAAGATGTTGAAGGGTCCTGGGGAATATAATGAGAAGGTCCAATACATGCAGCAGGAATTTTAGAAAGAAAAAATAGAATGCCTCTCCTCAAAAGTGTTATTTAAAGATAGAATTAAAGAAATACATGCAAATGTTTTCACATATGTAGCAGTTTGATATAGTTATGAATTCCAAAAAGAAATATTGGATCATGTTTGTAATCTGGTCTCTACCTGGGCATGATTAAGTTATGATTAGGGCTTTGATTGGGCCATGTCATTTGGGGCTTGAGATAAAAGATAAAAGGCATGGCAAAGGACAGAGTTGAGGGTTTCTGATGTTGGAGTTTTGATGCTGGAGTTTGATGCTGAAGCCTTAAGATGGAGCCCCAGGAAGTCAGCATGCAGAGGAAAGAGAAGCAAGCCCTGGGAAGAGAGGACCTGAACCAGGAGAAGAAGGAATAGAGGCATAGAGACAGCTCCTTAGACACGGCAGAAACCCCAGAAAGAGAGACAGAGCTATTTACCGGAGAGTCTACAGCTGACCTTGTGGAGAAAGGCAAAGTCTAGAGAGCCTCATAGTCTACAGCCAACCCTGTGGAGAAAACAGAGGAGCTGAGCCCATAGGAACACAGGAAGCCTGAACTCTCACAAATGTCAGCAGCCATCTTGCTCCAACACATGGAAATAGACTTTGGTGAGGGAAGTAACTTATGCTTTATGGCCTAGTTAACTGTAAGCTCCTGCCTCAAATAAATACCCTTTATAAAAGTCAGCAGATTTCTGGTATTTTACATCAGCATCCCTTTGGCTAACTAATACAACACAGAAGAGGATAATCTGGAAGGATAAATAAAAAGAGAATTCTACCTATGCCCATCATTGTTAAACATAATATATCAAAAAACAAAAAGAAAAAAAATTTAAACATCCATTTAAAAAAATTAATTTTTAACATTGTATTGCAATATAAGACTGTTTTTACAAAATATAAATACAAATATACTAGAGAGAAGAAAACAGAATAGCAGCTATGTACAGTAGGGGAAGGATAGAGAGATTGAGAAGTGATTAGTTTTGTTTGTTTGATTAGTTTTTGTTTTTAGTATTATTACTGGAATAATGAAAATGCTCTAAAAGTGAGTGATGAATGCATAATTATGTGATTATGCTGAATATAGTTTGGATTGATTTATGCTGTATTAATATGTATCAATAAAATGATTTGCTTAAAAAAAAAGATTCTTCCACAGGAACTGGTTCTTTCCCCAGTTTTCTCTAACTCCTTAAATGGTATCACTATTCCTCAAGTTGTTCAAGCTAAAACCTTGGTGTCACTCTTCACTCTGGTTCCTTCAAGTCCACATCCTATCATTAGATAAAGTCTATTTACTTCTATATTCTAAATGCCACCTGAAAATGACATCTCCTGAACACCTCCAAAGCCATCTCCCTATTCCATGACCTCTTCATCTTTCACCTAGAGAACTCAAATCACCTTCCAGCTGATCTCTCACCTTACTGGCCCCTGCAGTCAACTCACACCACATCCTTGCTCAAACTATCCTATAGTTTCCATCTTATTCAGAGCAAAATCAAAACCCATTTCTTTACCCTACAAGCTCCTTCAAGATCTCACACCTCTGCTTCTGATTCCTCCCAATCTCACTCTTCATTAGTCACTACCAGTTATGTTACCAGATTTTATTTAGGTTCTTGACTATGCTGCAGAAATGAATTTCAAGAGCACATCAGGTGAGTTAGGCCAGTAATTTATTCAGGTAGGGAGGAATGAGAAATGGGAGAAAATAGCAGATGAGGAATCTGAGATAGAGAGGCAGTGGATTGAAAAGTGATAAAGTGGGCTGACTTACACACTACAATTTCCAATTAAAGATTACATGTGCCCAGGTTTTATCTGCGTGGCCACATGGCAGAGGAAAAATGGCAAGAGCGGTACACAATGGGCAGGAACAGGTCCAGAGGCACGAGAGAGCTTATTCAGGCCTCATGCACCTGGCTTTTTGAATGGTTAATTATTCCACCCTTTGCTAATGGCAGGGGAGGAGTTCCAGCAGTTTGCTGTTTTGATTGATTACCCTACCCATCAATCCCCAATGAGGGCCCAATGATAAAGTCCTTGGGGAGTATCAGGGGCTTCTCCTGGATCCCAGAAGAAGTCTTTGTTCTGAATGGCACAATTTTGGGAATGGGAGTCTTCCAGCAGCCATCTTGGGGGTTACTGATATCCACATGGACTCTCTGCCAGGTTCCAGATCTGTCTATCGATTCCTTATCTTATTAGCCTGCTTCAGTTACATAGTCTGAGCTCTTTCTCACCCTAGGGCCATTGTTCTGCCTGGGATGACATTCACCCACATACCTTGTTCTCTTGTATTTATGTTTATTCTGAAGATCTCCTTTTCAGAAAAGCCTTCCCTGGTCACCTTCCATAACTCTTCTTTATGATTTCTTTTAACATTCAAATGTGACAATATTACATGCTTATTGGTTTATTTGCTTGACCACCCCTCAACTTGAATGTAAATTCCACGAAAACTTTCTATATTATACTGTGACTAGAACTCTGCCCGACACATTGTAGGTCTTCAATAAAATATTTGTTGAATAAAATAAATGAACCTTATACTGAACAAAGAGAGGGGTTACATAGTTTTTTAAAAACACACATTGAATATTTTACAAATGTTGGCCTGGAAAAGACAAATTCAAGGGGAATTCCAGGGAAGATGTTGAAGTAGAGAGCTCCCAGAACTCAATCCTTCCACCAAAATAACTACTAAACAGGTATTAACTGTCTGAAAACAACTATTTTGAAACTCCAGGGGCCAGAAAAACACTGTACAGCATCCAGGGAAAAGCTGGAGAAAGAGGCTGATACACTGTGGTAAAGAACTGCAAAAAGCTCTCTCCAAGCAGCATTACTGCAGCCCATCCCTTGCCGTCATGGGGTCTAGCCCTGGCTAGCTGCTGCTGACAGAAAGGAACCTAAAAATTCTATTCCCCAAAAACAGGGATATGCATAGCTGATCACTGATCCTGGCTTTCGATTAGCAAATTCAGATCACAATCTCCCTGCTCTGAGGGCAACTATTATTTCAAGCTATCCCAGACAAAGGCTGGGCATAGCCATTTTTTCACCTCTCCTTGGACTAGGTAGAGGCCACAGAGATTAAAAGATGCAGGGCTTTCTCAGGGCTAATGGGAGAAAGTCAGCTGAAGGGCTGCATTTGCGAGGCAGGCCAGGAAAGCTCAGCTTTGGGGAGCCATAAGAGAAGATTTGGGCATCCTTCCTGACCCCCTTCATGAGGCACTTTGGAGCCCCTCTGCACCCACTTCATGGGTCCCTCGACCCTGTTTTGGTATGAAAGACAAAATCAGAAAACTCCTGCCCCAAACGACTTCCTCCCAGACTTTGTCCACTAGGCCAAACCAGGCCGCATAAGACAAGGAAAGGAATGTAAAAAACTACAGAGGCAGACAGTCTGGAGCAAAGGGCTGCCAGTTTCAGATAAAAGGGAGAAGGACATTTACACACTGGGGAACAAAGGGGACAACCAAAGTCCTATAAAAAAAGGAACTCCAAAACAACTAAAATTCAATAGCCCAGGACAAGACAAAGGCCCAGTAAGACAAAGAAAACCCTGCACAGGATACTGGCCTTGGGCAGACCTTACATATAGTACGGTTGAACCTCAAAAAATCTCTGGCTTATCACCAGCTGGTTACAAAATGAGGAAACAGACATTTCAAAAAGTAAAGCCCACAGTTAATATTTTAAAATATTAAACTGTTCAGGGTGCAACAAAAGAGTACATGACAAAGAAACAGGAAATGACGGCCCATCCAAAGTAGAGGATAAAAATCCAGAAAACAGCAATAAAGAAAAACTCAAGAATGTAGACATACCATGAAAAGTCTTTAAAAATTAATCTTAGAATTTGCTTAAGGAGATGAAGGACAGTACAGAGAAAGTACAGGATATCAGGAAAACAATGAGTGAACAAGAGTTTCAGTAAAGGGATAGAAATTTCAAAAAGGAACCAAACAAAACTACTGGAGTACTACTATTGTAGTAGACCACAATAACTGAAATGAAAAATGCCCAGGAGAGTTTCAAGAGCAGAATGGAACTGGCAGAAGAATCAGTCGAACTGAAGACATGATACCTGAAATGAGTCAGCCTGAAGAATAGAAAAGAAAAAAAATATATTAAAAGCAAAAATATCCTAAGATGGCTTTGGGACATCATCAAGCACACCAATGTATGTGTTACAGGAGTCCAAAGGAGAAGAGAGAAAGGTGCAGAAGAGCCAAAGATATAATGAGGAGAACTTCCTAAACTTAGCAGGAGATGTGAATAAGCACATCCCAGAGAACATCAATAAGGATAAACATGAGGAAAAATATACTCCATCATATACTGATTATACAATCAAATGCAAAAGACAAAGGGAGAGTTCTGAAAGCTGCAAGAGAAAAGCAAAATGTTACATATAAGCAAATATCAGTAAGACTGAGTGCCAATTTCTCACGAGAAACCACAGAGGCAAGATGGCAGTGGGTAAAATACTTAAGGTATTGAAAAAAAACAATAGTCAGCCAAGAATTTTATATCAAGCAAGACTCTCTTTCAAAAATGAGAGCGAGATTAAGAAATTCTCAGATAAACAGAAGCTGAGGAACCAACAAGCAATGCTAAAGGGAGTTCTCCAGACTGAGAGGAGAGGATACTATACAATAATTCAAAGGAGCATTAGAAAAACTAAAGACTTGTGATAAAGGTAACTATTTAGGAAATAATAAATGCTCATATTGTTGTATTGTATTGCTTGGTATGTAACTCAACTTCTTACTACCTACAGGTGCTAAAATGCAAAAGCATAAAAAGTAATAAAAAATCTAGATTTTTGGACTTAGAAGATAACAAGTGATAACAAGTACAAAAAATGGTGGGGGGGGTGGACAGAAGGGAATAAAAAGTATATGTGGGGAAGCAGCTGTGGCTCAATCAGTTGGGCTCCTGTCTACCATATGGGAGGCCCTGGGTTCACGTCCAGGGGCCTCCTTGTGAAGGCAGGCTCGCCCGCACACTGCGGAGAACTGTAGACCCCGGTGCTGCGAAGAGCCGCTTACCCGCAAGCGCTGCGTAGTGTCACCGGCCCACAAGCTTCATGGAGTGCCAACTCAGCAAGGTGACCCAACAAAAGGAGAGACAAGCAAAAACACAGAAGAACATGCAGTGAATGGACACAGAGAGCAGACAGCAAGCAAGCCACAAGGAGTGGGGGGATTAAAAAAAAGTATTATGTGCTGATGTGATGCTATTGAAGTTAAGTTGGTATAAAACCAAACATAATTGTTACATATTTAGGATGTTAAATTGTAACCCTATGGTAACCACAAGGAAAACCAATGAAAAATATATCCAGATAGAAATGAGAAAGCGCTCAATAAGGTAAAACCCAAGAAGGCAAGTAAATACTTTAAAAAGGCTTTAATGTAAGTGAGGGACAAAAAAATGTATAAGACTTACAAAGGTTAATTAGCAAAATGGCAGAAGTAAGACCAACATTATTAGTAGTGACTTTAACTGTAAATGGACTAAACTCTCCAAACAAAAGGCAAATATTGGCAGAGCAGATGAAAAAATATGACCCAATTATTTGCTGTCTGCAAAAGACATATCTTAAAATCAAAGACACAAGTAGGCTGAAGGTGAAAGGATGGAAAAATATATACCATGCAAATAGTAACAAAAGGAGAGCTGGTATAATTATACTAATATAGATAAAATAGATTTTAAGTAAAAACAGTGATAAGGAACAAAGATGGTCATTATATACTGATAGAGGGTACTATATAACAGGAAGCTATAACAATTATACAAATATATGCACTTAACAGCAGAGTCCCAAAATACATGAAGCAAATTCTGACAGATTTCAAGGGAGAAATTGACAGTTCTACATTAATAGCAGGACACTTAATTCACAATAATGGAGAGAACATCTAGTCAGAACATCAGCAAGGACATACAGGATTTGAATGGTACACTAAACCAACTAGACCTGAAAAACTGCACACAACAAAAACAGAATACATATTCTTCTCGAGTGCATATAGATCATTTTCTAGGATAGACCATTTATTGGGTCACAGAACAAGTCTCAATAAATTTAAAAGTCTTGAAATCAAACAATGTAAATTATCTGACCACAATGGAATGAAGCTAGAAATCAATAACAGAAAGAAAAATGAAAAATTCACAAATATATGTAAATAGAACCACATACTATTAAACAGCCAATTTATCAAAGAGGAAATCAGAAGTGAAATTAGGAACTATCTTTAGGCAAAAATTTAAACACAACATACCAAACTTAGAGATGTAGTGAACACAATGCTGAGAAATAAATTTAGAGCTCTAAGCACTTAAATTAAAAAAGAAGCAAGACCTCAAATCAGAGACCTAACCTCAAAACTGGAAGTACTTTAAAAAAACCCAAAGCAAGCATAAGGAGGGAAATAACAAAATTAGAGAAGAAATAAAAGAAAAAAAATTGAGAGAATCAGTAAAACCCTAAATAGGTTCTCCTAAAAGAGCAACAAAACTGACAAATCTTTAGCTGCACTGACAAAGAACAAAAGAGAAAAGGATACAAATAACAAAAAAACAGGAATAAAAAGGGGAACATTACTACTGATTCCACTGATAAAAGGACTGTATGTGGATACTATGAACAACTGTAGGCCAATAAATTATACAACCTAGACAAAATGTACAAATTCTTAGAAACACATAAACTACCTACATTGATTCAAGAAGAAACAGAAGATAGCGACGAACGAATTATGTGTAAAGACATTGAATCAGTAATCAAAACTCTCCCAACAAAGAAAAGCCCAGAACCAGGTGGTTTCACTGGGGAATTCTACCAAACATTCCAAAAAGACTTAACTCCCACTTTGCTCAAACTCTTCCAAAAACTGAAGAGAAAGAAATACAATCTAACTCATTCAATGAGGTCAATATTGCCTGCATACCAAAGCTGGATTAAGATACCACAAGAAGGGAAAACTGCAGACCAATATATCCTCTGCATATAGATGCAAAAATCTTCAAAAAAAAAAAAAATACTAGCAAACTGAATCCATATTAAAATAATTATACATCATGATCAAGTGGGATTTATCCCTGGTATGCAAGGGTTGGTTCAAAGAAAAGAAAATCAATTAATTAAAATATCACATTAATGGAATGAAGGAAAAAAATAAACACCCCACGATCATCTCTAAAGATGCAGAAAAGGCATTTGACAAAATCCAGAACACTTTCTTGATTAAAACACACACACGCACACACACTTAGAACATTAGGAATAGAATGAAACTTCCTCAAGATGATAAAGGCATATATGAAAAGTCCAAAACCAACATTATACTTAATGGTGAAAAATTGAAAGCTTTCCCTCTAACATTAGGAACAAGACAAGGATACCCATGATCACCACTCTTATATGACACTGTATTGAAAGTTTTTGCCAAGACAAAAAAAAAAAAAAAAAGAAATGAAAGGCATCCAAATTAGAAAAGAAGAAGTAAAACTTGCCCTTTTTGCAAAGACTATGATCCTATATATAGAAAATCCCGAAAAACCCACAGCAAAGCTCCTAGCACTAATAAATGTATTCAGCAAAGTGGTGGGGTATATGATCAGCACTCAAAAATCAGTAATGTTTCTATATTCAAACAACGAGCAAATGGAAGAAGAAATCAAGAAAAAACTCCATTCACAAGAGCAACTAAAAGAATGAAATATCAGGAACAAATCTTACCAATGATGTAAAGGACTTATACACAGAAAGCTATAAAACATTACTAAAAGAAATTAAAGAAGACCTAAATAAATGGAACGCTGATGGGAAGACTAAATATTCTTAAAATTCCAATAATACTCAAAGCAATTTATAGATTCAATGCAATTCCAATCAAAATTCCAACAACCTTCTTTGCAGAAATGGAAAAGCCAATCATCAAATTTATATGGAAGAGCCAAGGGCCCTGAATAGCTAAAGCTATCTCGAAAAAGAAGAATGATGTTGGTGGATTCATACTTCCCCATCTTAAAAGCTTATTACAAAGTCACAGTAACCAAAACAACATGTACAGACCAACGGACTAGAATTAAAAGCTCAGAAATCAACCCTCTCATTTACAACCAATTGATTAATGACAAGGTGGTAAAGACTATTCAATTGGGAAAGAACAGTATTTCAACAAATGGTACTGAGAAAACTAAATCTCCATGCAAAAATAAATAATAAAAAAAGAGGGCCCTTACCTCATTCCATATAAAAAATCTACTCAAAATGGAAAAAGACCTAAATGTAAGAGCTATCAAACTCCTAAAAGAAAATGTAGGGAAGCATCTTCAGGACCTTATATGAGGAAAATGTTTTCTGAGATTTTACACTTACAGGACAAGCATGAAAGAAAAAGGAGATAAATGCGACCTCATCAAAATAAAAAACTTTTATTCCTCAAAGGACTTCATCATGAAAGTAAAAAGACAACCTACAAAATGGAAGAAAATATTTGGAAAGCTCATATCTGTTAAGGGGTTAATACCCAAAATACATAAAGAAACCCTTCAACTTAACAACAAGATACAAACAATGCAATTTAAAAAGGACAAAAAAACTTGAGGAGACATCTCTCCAATGAAGATACAAAAGTAGCAAGAACATGAAAAGATGTTCAACCTCATTTGCCAATCAAAACCACAATGCAATACCATTTCCCACCCAGTAGAATGGCTGCTATTGGGGAAAAAAAGAAAATAACAAGTATAGGAGAGGATGAAGAGAGTATAGGAACACTCATTCACTGCTGGTAGTAATGTAAAACAGTGCTGCCGCTGTGGAAGATAGTTTGCCAGCTCCTCAGAAAACTAAATATAGAATTTCCATATGACCTAGCAATCCCACTACTAGGAATATACCCAAAAGAACTGACCTCAGGGGCTCAAACAGACATTTGCACATCAATTTTCACTGCAGCATTATCCATAATTGCCCAAAGATGGAAGCAACACTAAACCCAACTGATGATTGGATAAATAAAATGTGGTATATACATACAATGTAATATTATTTAGTCATAGAAAGGAATGAAATCTCAATACATGTAACAACATGTACAAACCTTGAGTGAAGTAATTATGTTGAGTGAAATAAGTCAGACACACAAAGGGATATACATTGCATAATCTCATTGATTTGAAGCAATTAAAATAAGCTAACTCAGAGTCAAAATCTAGAATATTGTTTCCCAGGGGATGCATTGGGGATAGGGAATGGGAAGTTTAGCCTTTAGATATACACAGTTCCTATTTGGAATGATGGTAATATTTTGGTAATGAATGGTGGTGATGATAGCACATCATTGTGAACATAATTAACAGCACTGAAATATATACCTAAATATGATTAAAAGAGGAAATATTAGATTGTACATATGGCAACAGAATAATTTTTTTTTTAATACATGGAACTACACTCTACGAACAGTAAACCCTAAGTTAAAACATGGACTTTTTAAAATCATTTATAACAATGAACTATCATCAATTGTAACAAATGTTCCACAACAGTGCAAGACTTTGGTTGTGGTGTCATGTATGGAAATTCTGTATTTTATGCATGATTGGTATGTAAACCCTCAACTTCTCTAATAAAGGAAAAAAAATTGGCAATAAAAATTTGGCCTGATCCTGGGACATAAAGGAAGTCCAATCAATCCATAACCGTAGACCTCAAACTCATTATAAAGAAGCAACCACGCGCAAGGAGTGCACCCATAAGGAGAGCCGCCCAGCGCGAAGGAGGGAGCAGCCTGCCCAGGAATGGCGCCGCCCACACTTCCCGTGCCGCTGACGACAACAGAAGCGGACAAAGAAACAAGACGCAGCAAAAAGACACAGAAAACAGACAACCGGGGGAGGGGAGGGGAATTAAATAAATAAAAATAAATCTTAAAAAAAAAAAAAGTAGCTGTAGATTTTAAAAAAAAATTTTAAAAAAATAAGTGTCTGAGAGCTTCTTTCACTCTCTTCTAAAAAAAAAAAAAAGAAGCAATGGAGCTGCCCACCAAAAAGAATTAAATTACAAAAGTATCAACATTTCTTTCATAAAATAAACGTCATGCCTCTATTCAAACAAAAATTTATTACAAATCTGACTGCTAAAATTGTCTAAAAGTCTGAGTATTTGCTAACTCAGGAAAGAATATTTAGTAGCTTTTATTTGCAAGGCTCTGAATTGGAGGGAATAAACAAAAGGGAAAAATAAATAAAGTATATGTCCTAAAGTGTCTGAAGTTGATTTAGGGAAATAAGATAATATATATCACTTAAGGTCAAATTTTAGGCTGTAAATGAGCCATATAAGTAAATTCAGAAGATTAGATTGAAGAAATGGCACTTTAGCTGGGACTTAGCTGATGGATAAAATCTAACAGATGCAGATAGAAAAGGAGAAGGAAATTTTTCCAAATGGAAAGTTTGGTAGTGCAAAACTATGGAAACAGAAAATTTTACAACATTTTTAGAGAAATAGCAAGTAACCTAGCTAGGTAGAAATAGAGACTTTAAGTGAACATAGCATACTGGCAACAAACTATGGAAAGCTTTAAAAGGCTATTAAATATAGTCCTTAATTGACAGATGATGAAGAACCACAAGAATTGAGGAGAAAATGAAACAAATCAAATTTATGCTTTAGAAAATTGGACTTGGCTAGGGATGTTACTGTGCTCAGAACCAGGCCCATGAATTCACAGACAAGCAAGTGCTTCCTGAGGACAAGGTAGTCACTGCAGTGCTTGGTGGGGCGGCTCCATTTATGCCTTCATTTATGCCTGGGTGGGGGAGTTGGCCCTGCAGAGGTGGGCAAAGGTAATGTCGCTGATAGGCTGTGGGCAGAGGTAGTGGTGGCTGAAGTATTTTCTAACTCCCAAGGAAAAAAAAAAAAAAGGACAGAAAGGAAATGTGTCTTCTATGGCTTTTATATCTAAAACATATTCTCAGATTCTGATAAAAGTAGATTCATGTGATGAATTCCTGCCCACATCTCTGTGACAATGAGAAAGCAAACACAGATTCCCTTGTGATTTTATTAATTTCCAATGCACTGGAAAAGCAAAAGTGTGGAAACTCTTCGCTTAAGAGTAAATACTTCAGCTTCCATCATTGAACATAAAGAAATCTTTTTTCACTTCTGAATGGGAGGTCACTAAGTGAGATGAATAATGGCCTGCAATTACTGAGCCATGCAGGATATGCTGAGTAATATCTTTATATGCAATTTGTACAACTCCTTAATTAGTTCTAAATATCAAGCTTACCCTGGCTGATAGCTAAGCTTTAATATTATCCAATTTGAGCCAAGTATGTGGTTCTGAATTTGCTTTGCAAATGGTATGTGTTTCAGGGTTGCTTATGTAGCAATATTCTGATCTCAGTTGCTACATGAGCTAACTGTATAATAAAGAAATTACAAAAATAGGCACACGACCAAAGATATACTCTTTACTGCATGATCCAGAAGTATGAAACCTAACTGAAACAATGAAAGAAACTACTAAATACTCAAATACAGCAATGTCACCTGCAGAGACAATATCCTGCAGAAAGCTGTCCTCTGGGATGTGTTTTATTCAACAGCCAACTGATGGTACTATGTCTCCAACAGTAAGAATACATGGATCTGGGAACCAAAGGGCAGAATTAAAATTGTCTTCTCTCAGCACTAACCCCATGACCCATTTATAGAACCCGTGCTTCTTGTCTCTAGAGTCTGAGACACGTGAGGCTCTTGAGGAAAATGCTTCTACCAGGAGACAGATTAAGGAGTCCACTGAAACTAAAGCTACAACCAGACTAATAGATAATAATAGGAATAATAATAATAATAATAAAAAATACAAGTTGTACTCATTCTATTGGAGGGATAATTGCCTCTGATAACCATGAGGAGTTGGCTGATATGCAACAGAGTCAGGAATGGATTCCCAGGAAATTTGTTTGTGTTCTAGCCATTCTTCCACAGCCAATGGTAATTATAAATGGATGATTATACTACCCATGACTCAAAAAGAACATGCCAATTGGAGATTCTGATCCCTTAGCAATAAGAATATGGTCACCATTAAGCAACAACTCATACCCACTGAAGTATTGAAAATATGGTAGAGGAAGAGGGTGAATACTAATTATGGCATAGGGACCAGTTGCAGCAGAGAGCTTTATAGCTGGTTTACTAATCCTTGTGCATTGATTCTTTTGTGGAGATTATCCTATCTACCACCTTAAAGGCTTCGCAAGCTATTGCACGTAATATAAGTCATGAACAGATATAATGGAGAAGGGGGTGGATTCTATCATAGACTTCTTATTCCACATATCCCTCAGCCCAGTGTTTTCCTCCAGCAATTTCTAAATAATCAGTTGTAATCAAGTGTCACTTGATGGCATTTCACATCAGTTGCTCTACAAATTGCTCACCTTCTGCTCTGGCACTTCTCTGCCACCTCCATGTGGGATACATGCAAGAACTTTCTCAGCCATTCTAACACACAATACCTAACCAAGAGTGTATATAAGCTAGTGGATAAACAGACAATTTTGAGATGCATTTTACAGAGCTCCTGGAAAGGTTCATAGTGTAATTGATTCCAGCTATACACAGGTATGATCAGCTCAGTAATGCACTCTTGGATTGAAATCCCCTCCTTCCCTGTTTCACTCTTCCTAGTTGCCCATATTCTACTTCCTTGGAATTTCTTAGCAAGGCAAACTACATTTATGAAAGTCCCTATCTCCAGTTATGCTGTTTTGAGGGACATAAGTTAAGACATTTAGGAATCCCTGACATATATGGCAGTCTACCATAAAACCCTTATCTTTTCAGATAATTTCAGTTCTTCAAATGGTAAAAAATATCTCCTTTGGAAATAATGGATTCAAAATAAAAAGAAAGTCTATTACCAGATTTATTCTCTACTGATGGTACCACAGATAATTTTTTTCAGAAAGAAAACTGTTTTGTAGGGAATTATTAATAGTGAGATCTGAAGTATTTCTTCAACTGATTTAACAGTTTAATAATGTATATTCTTATTCAGTTTTTATTCTACTACTAATTCTAACCATTTTTTCTAATAATATCCCAACTGCTGAATTCCAGAGAAACATTATTGTTGAAAGAAATAAGCTAAAATTTAAAAAGGAAAATAATCTACACTAAACAGAAATAATACCAAAAGAGAAAACTGATTATTACAATGATTAAGAATGTAAAAAATACTGAGGTATAGGTTTTTATCTATGTATACACTATTCATCTATTAGAATAGTGTCAGTGTTTCTCTAGATGGATATATATGGAATTTTAAAGTTTTAATTTATAGCATACACACAAATTTTCATTTATATAACCAAGTAGTCACAAATTAAAAGGAAATTATTTTTCTGTCCTTAATTATTCTACAATTAAATAAAAGAATTACGTCCCAAATTAATAAGTTCCCCTAAATTATATATGGAATAAACATTATAAAGATTGTTTCCCTATATATGTTCTAAAAAAAGGAAAATGATTTTTCCATTGTGAATGATTAAAATCATAAAAGATGAAGTGAATTATAATCACATCACACCTATTCAATATGATTTTCCATGACACAATTGTCATTTGTTACAAAATCAAATACAAATGTCTAACCTGAATCTGATAGTGGTAGGCAGAATTCTAAGATAGCACCCAAGAGTTCCACCACTTAGTATATTTACCTTGTAGATCCCTCTTGCATTGATTCTGAGAGTGGAAATACAATGGATTTCACTCTTATGATTGTCAAGTTATATGACATGGGTATAATGTAATAGGACAAAGATGAAGAGACTTTTTAGATATAAGTAAGGTCCCAAATCAGTTGACTTAGAGGTAGTCAAAAGGAAAAATATCCTGAGTGAGCCTGACTAGTCAGATAAGTCTTAAAAAGGATTGTGTCTTTTCTGAAGCAAGAGATTTGAAGGATGAGAAAGATTCTCCTGCTGGCCTTGAAGAAGCAAACCTGCCTTAGTGGAAGAGGATGGGACCACATAGACTAGGACTTGAAGGTAGCCTTTAGGAATTAAAGGTGGCAACAGCAAAAAAGAAGCAAGGACCTTGGTCACACAGTTGGAAAAAAATGAATACTACCTACAATGTCCATGAGCCTAGAAGAGGACTCTGACTCTAGATGAGAACACAGCCAAGCCAACACCTTGATTTCAGCTTTGTGAGACTCTAGCAGAGAACCCAGCTACTCTGTTCCTGGAATTCTGATATATAGACCCTAGGAGATAATAAAGGGTTGCTTTTTTAAACTCCTAAGTTTATTTTAATGTTACACAACAACAGAAAACTGATACACTGGTAAACTAGAATGGAATGTGTACTTTTATTTCTAGCTGAATGTTAACAATGTAGGCTCAAATGGTTATTTTAAAAAGTTAAATAAATACCACTATCTTAAGCATCTAAAAAATATTAAACTTATGTTTCCATAGTATTTCTATATTTTTAAAAAGTTACCAATTACTTTTAATTGAATTATTTTTCTGAAAGCAGGAGGCAAGACGAAAAATGTTGTAGTATTAATTTAAAAATTGAATTGAAAGTAAAATATGTAACATAAGTGGAATGATGAGTTTATTTTCCCTATTTGAGGGATGATTTTTGAAAATGTTTCACTGGTGTTCAACTCTGGTATTAGGTATTCCTTACGCATTACTGTTTAGGAAAAATTGAGGATGTGAAGTTAATGAGAGCAATTGGTTAAAGAATAATTCTAAATACAACCAAGGAGATATAAGGTATTAACATTTCTGTGCATTTAGCGTATGCCTACCACTGTGCTAACTGCTTTACATAAATTATTTAATGCATTGTTTACAATAATTCTAAAAGGCACATATCTTATTTTAGAGACCCAAGATCTTAAAATTCAAAAATATAAGTAATTTGTTCAATGTCACTCAGTAAGTAACAGAGCTAAAATTCTAACTGGGGTTGATATCTGATTCAAAACGTTATTTTGCTTGGCTGGTTTAAATTCAAGCTCCTCTTTTTTTTTTCTCTTGTAGCAGTTTAATATAATTAATGAATTCCAAAAAGAAATATTGGATTATGCTTGTAATCTGATCTGTACCTGGGCATGAATGAGTTATGATTAGGACATTGAGTCCCCACCCACCAAATTGTGGGGACTCACAGATAAAAGGAATAGCAAAGGACAGAGTTGGAGCTTTTGATGTGGGGATTTCTGATGTTGGAGTTTGATGCTGAAGACCCGGGAGGTCAGCACGCAGAGGAAAGAGAAGCCAGCAGCAGGAAGGAAGGAGGCTTGAACACAGAGAAAAGCAAGCCCCAGGAACATGGGAACCCAGAAAGCCTGAGCCCTTGCAGACATCGGCAGCCATCTTGCTCCAAATAGACTTTGGTGAGGGAAGTAACTTACGCTTTATGGCCCAGTATCTGCAAGCTCCTACCCCAAATAAAGACTGTTTATAAAAACCAACCAGTTTCTGGTATTTTGCATCAGCATCCCTATGGCTGACTAATACATCTCTCTCTATTTTTTAAATGTTACATTAAAAAATATGAGGTCCCCAAATACTTCCTACCCCCATCACCCCACTCCTCCCACATCAACAACCTCTTTCATCATCATGACACATTCATTGTATATGGTGAATACATTTTGGAGCACTGCTGCTCCACATGGATAATAGTTTACATTGTAGTTTACACTCTCCCCCAGACCACCCAGTGGGCCATGGCAGGACGTACAATGTCCAGCAGTACCACCCAGGACAACTCCAAGTCCTGAAAATGCCCACATCATATATCTTCTTCCCTCTCCCAACCCTCAGCAGCTACCATGGCCACTTTCTCCACATTAATGCTACAATTTCTTCCATTACTAATCACAATAGTTCCATAGCAGAACACCAGTAAATCCACTCTAATTCATACTCTATTCCTCCATCCTGTGGACCCTGGGATGGTTATGTCTATTCCACAGCTATCATTTTTTACCCATCTACACAGTAGGAGCCACCATACACTGTGACTACATCCAAATATGTAGTCTGTTAAGGAACAATGGGAGAGCAAAGGCAATATTTGGAAGAGATGAAGATGCAAAGAAGGAGGGGAGGTAAACAGATATTATTGGATTTTAAAGTCCTCTCTAAATGCAGATCTCTTCCCAGATATTTTGGTTAATCTATGAAGGCCTCATTGTCCTGACTTGTTCATAAGTGCCCAAGGTATTTCTAAAAATTTGATGAGCTTTGAAGATAATCTCAGTGTATGAGTAAGACCATCTAAACCTGGGGACACATCCCATTTGCTAATCTATATCTATAGAAGTTAGTGTAAACCACTTAGAATCTGATGACTACTCTATCCCAAAGTAGACTTGGTAAGCTGAGATACCCAACCTTTTTCTTCTTAAACAAATGAGCATATCTGTCCTGGCTCCTGTGCTGCTGACCATACTCATTGCCTTTTATTTATTTTTTTCCTACGTTATTCAAGGAACCCAATTCTGAGAGTGAAATAGCACTTTTTTAGCAATTTTAATGGGGCTGTCCCAGGTAAACTGAGACATAAGATAACTTACTTCTAACCATTTCATCCCTCATTCTCATTGAACATATTCCCCAACACAATAGAGCACTCCAGCTCTTTTGCCTTTTCCTATCATCCTGGCTTATTTTCTTAAAAGCATACATGCTTTTTGCCTTGCTCTTCAGCCTGAATCCCAACAATCAACTGAATCAGTCATACTTCATTGACACTCTATGATCCCTTAACTTCTTTATCTATCCACCCTGCCAAGTCCCAATTTTGAGGTAATGTATAATTCGTTTCATTTTGTATTATGTTCAAACTTCTTAGTCAAAAGTTATGCTCACTCCTAAACAAAAGACTTTATTTTAAACAGAGTTTCCCATTCACTGTAGCCTTAGTACTTTCTCCTTGGAAATAATTTAGTAATTCTAGTTTATTCCATATTGAAAATCCCATAGCAGTTACTTGACAATTTCTCCATTCTATTCATATCCTAAAATGCACCCTTTTCACCTTCCTAAATTTAGCAAGTGATCTTTCTACCTACATAGATGAAAGGATGGGTAACATCTTACATCTGATCTCCCATCTACAAGCCCCGAGCCTTTGAGAGCATAGTATTAAGCTAAATTTTTTCGAAAATTATTTTTGCATGTTACTTGTAGCAAGTAATAAATTACAAAGATATAACAAAGGAAAAATTAAAAGCATCTTTTGATTCCATAAGTCCAATTCTACTTTCCTGAAGTCATCAATGTTAATATTTTTTGCTTATATGACTCCTTCCACATGTTACTTTTTGCTCTGTATATTTATTTATACATATAATTATTTATGTATGAATATGTATATATATGTACTTTACTATATGCATTTATTATTTGACTAAATAGAATTAAATTAAAAACAGTGTGCTGAAACTTTTTTTCAGTTAAGACATCTTTCTCTAAAATAGTATATGGATATATATATAATAACTTACACATAAGTAATTTATAAAGAAAATCATACAAGGTGCTGGAGGATTTTAGCACAATATTTTATTTAATTTTTTCTATTAGTGCTTAAACTATGCCTCTTTCATTCTTCTCATCCTTCTTCCTACATTTCCTCTACACCCTCATCCCAAGCATGTAAACCATGTAAATAACTTGGCAAGCTTATATACAAACATCATCAACTGTATATAAATATATATGTATACAAATGCAAAGACTTGAAAGAGCAAGTCCCCAATAGTATAACAAAACTCAATATATATAAAATTTTTAAATGAGGTGACAAACCTCCTTAGGAAACTTCAAAGTAAATGATAAGAACTAGTAATATGACCCTGAAAATCCACAAAGGGGCTTTAAAAAAAGAAAAATGAAGCATGTGGAAAAAGAGTTTGTAAAGAGATTTCCTCCAATGGGAATGAAGAGGTGGAAGACCATCTCATAACCCCAGATCTATCACAAGATACAAACAATGTCATATGGGGATCTTTACATGTGTCCTCTGATAATGGAGAATGAAGGGACTAGAGCCTGACCAAAGCCAAAGAAAATGAGAAGTTTTCTGAGGTAGCAAAGTAAAGAGGGCTGCTTCTGGGAGGCCCCTCCAATGGTACATAGGGCACAGGATGCAAGTAGGATCTGTGGAGGAGACAGCAGATTTGGAGTTGTTTTGGCTTCTTTCAAAGAGTACCATCTGAACAGGCAGTGGTTCCCCAACAGTACTGAGTGGACCTAAGCCAAGGAGGACAAGACAGCATGTGGAGGAGAATGCATCTATCTTGGAAAATGAATTGTAGACTAAGCAGCCCACAGAGGAGACTGAAGAGGCTGCAAAAGTGCTTTTGAGAGAAAGAGCCATCTTCACGCATCTGTCAGACCCAGAGAGCACAAAGCTGCCCTATGACAGTACCTGTCCAGTAAAAGCTTTCTTCTCCATCCTACAACTCATTCCAACTGGGGGAAGTATCATGAATTTAAGAATCTGTTTGCCTAAAGTCATCTTATGAGCAAGTATGAGTTTTTATGGAGGGGCACAGGAAAGGACTTCACTGAATTAATTAATTTTTAAGAAGATATTAAAAGATTAAAATAAAATTAGATCCTGACTACACCCCATGAGTCATATTTGTTCATGGTACTTAGATGTTACTATTTTTATTTTGTTTAACAAATAATGGCAAATATTTATTTTTACAAATAAGTATAAAACATTTATTGAGCCCCTATTAGGTATCAGGCACTAATATAGATATTGGGATAAATACACTAATGAAACCAAAGACCTCCAGTGTTGAAGAATGCAAATTCTAATGGGAAGAGACACATAATGAACAAAAAACATAATAATGTAAATAAAAATGTAAGTTATATAATACAGTATATGGCGAGAGGTTACATGGTGATAAGTGTTATAAAAAATAGTGTAGGGTAAATGGGATGGGAAATGCTCTAGTGTAAGGGGCAGTAGTCATTTTTAAATAGAGTATAAATTTTTAAGTAAAGTTTTTATTAAATAGGCATTTGTGCTAATTCCTAAAGCTGGTGATGGAGATTACCTGGTAGATATCTGGGGGAAGAGTGGTCCCAAAAGAGGAAACAGCTAGACCAAAGACTCTAAAATGATATGCCTTATCTGTATGAGGAATTTCAAGGAGTTGATATCATTGAGAAAACTGAGCAATGGGGAAAGTAGTAAGAGGTAAATCCAAATGGATTATCCAGAAAGGATAAGTTGACTTTAAATCAGATGGGGGGAGGATGCATGTACAGCTAGGAATTTCAGCAGTTTGCTTTTGTACATGTTTGATCTATGATAGTATGTTGTTGTTGTGGTTTTTTTTTTGGTTTTTTTTTTAGGCACTGGGGGCAGGGATTGAACCCAGGACCTCATACTTGACATGCCGACACTCTACTCCTATGGCATGCTACACCAGCTCCTATGATATTATTTTAATTTCCTTGGCTGCTCACACAAATACCATACAACGGGTTGGCTTAAGCAGTGGTAATTTACTAGCTCACATTTTTGAGGCTAAAAGAAAGTCCAAATCAAGGTATCATCAAGGAGATGCTTTCCTCCTAAAGACTGGCATTCTGAGGTTGGCTGCCAGTGATCCTTGGTCCTTGGCTCCTCTGTCACATGGTAGCGCGCATGGTAGCCTTTCCTGTCCTCTCTGTTCTCTTCTGGGTTCTGTTGAAATTCCACTTCTGGGTGCTCCTTTGGTTTCCTCTCTGTCTTAGTTTTTATTCTGCTTATAAAAGACTCCGTAATAGAATTAAGACTTAACCTGACTGAAATAGGCTACACGTTAACTGAAATAGCCTCATCAAAAAGTCTTACTTACAATGAGTTACATAACCATAAGAATGGCTTAAGTTTAAGAGACATGTTTTTCTGGGACACGTATAGCTCCAAACCACCATAGATGTCAAATACACATGATAATGAATGGGCATTTGGACAGTAAGTCTAGATTTAACAGGAGATATAAATTTGTAATCAACCATGAACAGATGGAAGGAGAAGATCAAGAGAGTGAGTATTGATAGATTAGGTGGAAGAACTAAGCCTGGGAGTGCTCTCTGGGTTCAAATGGTTGGAGAAATGACAAAGAATGAGCAAAAGATACAGTTAAGGAGAGGCCAGTGAGGGTGGAAGAAAACCAAATTGTGGTTTCCTGGAAGCCAAGTTAAACAATAAAATAAAAGAGAGTATCGAGTAAAGAGAGTGATAATCTGTGTAAAGTATAACTGTCAGGTAAAATAAGCTATGGACTGTGAACTGAGTGCCTGACTTAACAACATGGAGATTTGGTAAAGGAGCCTGGTGAGTGGTGGAGATGGAAATCTGATTGAGTGAGATAAAAAAAGATTAAGAGATAAGGAGTTTGAAATTAAGAGTATAAATAGGCCTGTGCCTCACAAGGAAACAGAGATGTAGATACATATTTTTAAATACAGACAAATAATAGTCTTTTTGGATGTTGATGTGAATAAGCCAGAAGATAGCGAAATGGTGATGAAAATGCACAGGAAGATTTCTGGAGGGATGTCATTGATTAGACTGCAGATGTCTCAGCAGAGAGAAGATGGTGGCATGAGTAAAGATAGTAGCATATAAATAGAGAAAAGTGATTTATATCAAAAGATGATTAAGATGCAAAAGTGGCTGGAATTGGTGATGGATTGGCTATGAGGAATGAATAGCGAGGAATCAATGACATCGCTCTGACTGGTGTAGAAGACATCATTCACCAAGATAAGAAACACTGGAAGAAAAATTGGTTGGCCACTGTGGGAAAGCACTGAGGACAAAAAGAATGCCTCCTTGGCCTCTGCACTTGTTATGGTCTTGCTGTAACCTGGGGTTGTCCAGAAGGCCCTGCTGTGAAGATTATGAACTGCATTTTGAACAGAGTACATGAAAAAGAATGGAAGGGCATTTTTGAAAACAGTGTTCAACTGCTCCTAAGTAAGAGAAATTAAACAACTTTAACTGAAGAATCATTGTCATATCTCTCATATCATATCTCTTCAAGCACCTGAGCGCTGCTGGAAAGAAGGAAGTGGGAGTGAAATGGTGGAGTTCCATGTGTGCTCAATCCCCCATCAACATCATTATTCAGTAAAATGGGTCTCACTGAAATGTGAAATTTCTTGGGTGAAAAATATATCCACAGGGTTCAGATAAGGCCAGGCATTGCTCATTCAGTCTTTCAAAACCAAGAAAGAGGAGTTAATTCTTGAAGGAATTAATTCATTGAACTTATTGAACTTGAATCAAATTAAAGCCACAGCATTGAAAACAAGGATATTAGAAAAATTTTGGACATTGATATCTCTGAAAATTCAAGAGTTTGGCAGGCTGATGAATAAAATCTAAGAGCTGTCCAGCTATGGAAACAATGAGATGCCAGATGATTCCTGACTATTTTTGATATTTTAAAGATATAATAATATTTATCTGTTGAAAAAAATAAGCAAAAAGGAATCAATCAATAAGAAAGGACTAGCTAAAGCATAATAAAGAACAGAAGCATTTGTTAAAGCCCTTGCCAAAGCTTTGCCATATCTCAGCTCTAGTTCCTTGGCTAGCATTTAAAAACTGTGGGGCCTTGGGCAGGTTGTTTATTCAACTGCATTTATTCATTATGCTTAAAAAAACTGCCCTAACCTTAATAATGACAGCAAATAATAATGTCTGAAGGCACTTGGAAAACTATAAAGTCATTTCACATTTATAAACCATAATTACATATATGACAAAAATTATGTGTTATTTTTATGTTATTACTATTAAAATAACTATTAAATCTCAGAGCAAACAGTCAAGGCCCTAAAGAAGCAAGGGAAATGAATAGCAATAAGTTTCCAGTAATCAGAGAAGGATAAATTCACAGTGGGAACTCTGCATAAGGACAAGTAAGGTGATTACTGACTCTTTATATTTTGGGAGGTTTTACTGGAAGTAAATGTGCAGGAAAACACAAATTTCAAGCGAACGAGAATAACCATGGAATTGTCTTGCCAAGAATGAAATCTTGGAGGAGGGGACTTCCAAGTTTTTCATTCTTTCACAATGTAGTTTAAAAAAATAAAAAAATAGATTTAAAAAGTGTAAACCCCATACTGCATTCTCTTTCCTGTCAATTATATATATTATGTATAAGGTAACTTTTTCTTCCCCTCAAGTTTGAAACTACAGGATATTCCCATGGATTCTGGAGTAATAAAGACATCAACAGTTGATTCTATAGCAGTCAGAGATGTGAGAGAAAGAAATCAAAGTGTAGCATGGATGTGTCTCATAGGTATTCAAGAAAGTTTAGAAGAGGTGACTTTGTGTCCTTCCATTTCCTCATTTCTAACATGCATTAATTTTCAAGTTTTTATATTTCAGAAATAGTGATGCAGTTTATGATTACATGTACATTTAATGTGGTACATTTTGTTTTCTGTCCCTCATCACCCCAAAAAAAGAAGCCTGTTTTCAAATGTTGGTACATCTAGCATTGAAGGCATATTTTAATGAGGAAAGAAGACATATTTACTTACAATGATCACAATTTTTTAATGAGATTGCAAGTTTTAAAAAACAAATAATACTTTTACAAAGAAATTATCATTTTGGAGTGAACTACTCATTTCTTCTTTAATTCATTCAACAAAATTTTATTGCATGCCTACTATATGCCAGATGTGTCACAGAGAAATAACCTGTAGATTTTTAGTGGAGGAGGTGAGGAAGTCACCTTATGTGGAAAGGCATTACTCCAGATAGCCCTGGATTGCTCCCACCATGTTCCAAGCAACTTGCCTAATAGGTGCCTCTTTGCATTGCTTCTCCTTTTCTCCTCCAGAGCTCCAAGTCTCCAGACATAACTCATTTCCAATCCAGCTACCAAAGTTCATGGAATCTCTTGGAGGACACACTTGACCCATTTTTGCTTAGGGTAAGGGAGAGGTAAAAAATTCTGATCGTCCACTCAGGAATGGCCTATTAGAAGGTGTCCTTCCCTAAGTTATCAGTCTGCTCTCCAGAGGATCCCCAATCAACTCCTGTAATCATCAGTCCATCCAATGAAGTTCAAGATTAAGTGTTCAAAAATTGAATCTCCAACAGTTACCTTAGATTTAACAAATGAAGCTTGGCTTCCTCATAATGACATTTAAGACTCTGAGAACATAGCAAGAAACCATATTTTCAACTCTTCTTTCTACCTACTCCCTATATAAATCCATCCACTCTAGTGACCTAGTTTCTATTTACTTATTTCTGCCTAATGCCTTTAGTCATTCTATCCTTCTTCCATTTTAAAATCTATTTGCTGAGCAATAAAATAACTACGGTATAGGGCACAAATCAGCTATTTCATTAAATTTTTCTCTAATATGTGTACACTCATGTATCCACTATTTAGACCAAGGTATAGGATATTTTCAACACCCCATTAGCCTACCTTTCCACTCATCACTTTCCTGAGGAATAATTATGTTTCTTTGGGTATCACAAGAAATTAATTTTTCAACAGTATAGTTTAACTAAATTACCCACCAGGAATGAGACAATGAAAAAGGAAGTGCCACATGAAAAGAAAAGCATGTTAGTTCTTCCTGGCTGATCCGCTTTTACCACCCACCCTACTATTATACATTTGGATACAAAGAGATGAGCCTGGGTTTTTAGTTAGGTATTATGATGTCCCAAAGTAATAAATACTGAACCTACAGTTTCACTGTTGTCCTTGGCTCTTCGATTATTTTCCCAGAAGTATCTGTGAAACAGGTTGACCAACATGTGACTCAGGAGGGAGAAGAAATTACAGACTAACTTAAAATGAAAGTATCCTGTAAAATGATACTTTTCAAAACACATGAAGATCTGAAAGTGTGTTTAAAGATATCATATTAGTTTCCTAAGACTGCCAAACAAAGTACTACAAACTAGGTGACTTATAAGAACTGAAATTTGTTTTCCCACATAAGGCCAGAAGTCCCAAAGCTGGCTGTGTTGGCCAGGCCATATTCCCTCTGAAGAATCTATGGGAGAATTCTTCCTTGTCTCTTGCAACCTTTGATGGCTCCTGGTGTTCCCTGGCTAGTGGCTGCTTAACTCTAATCTCTGCCTCCATCTTCAAAGGGCCTTTATCTGGGCCTCTTTCTGCTCTGTCTCTGTGTGTCTCTCTAAGTGACCTCTCCTTTTCTTATTAGGACATCATTCATGGGATTTAGTGCCCATCCCAATCCAGTATGACCTCATCTTAATTACATCTACAAAGAACCTGTTTACAAATAGGAGCCCATTCTAAAATTCCAGGTGGATATGAATTTGGGTCACAACTCAATCTAATACAGAGATTATTTGAATTGTCTATTTTAATAGTATATTATTTTAATAATGATATGAACAAGTGTCTAGAATGATGTTCTGCCTTGCATAATTTGATAAAGAAGTTCTGGGATGGCCTCCCAGCATGCTCTCCCCCAAAATAGCCTTCCATTGAGCCACTGATCATCAGACTGGGAGTCTAGTCATTTAACTAGCTATAAGTCTACCTAACCATACTGTAGTGGTTCAACATAGTTATGAATTCCAAAAATAGATATTGGATTATGTTTGTAATCTGGTCTATTACTGGGCATGATTGAATTATGATTAGGGCTTTGACTGGGCCACATCATTAGGGCATGGAGCCCCCATCTCTTGGTGAGTGGGAACTCACAGAAAAAAAGTGTGGCAAAGGACAGAGTTCGAGATTTTGATGCAAGTGTTCTTAATGTTGGAGTTTTGATGTTGGAGTTTGATGCTTAAGTCTTGAGCTGGAGCCCCAGGGAAAGAGACAAAGCCATTCACCTGATAGTCTACAGCTGACCTTGTAGAGCCAGGCAAAGCCTAAGAGCCTCATAGTCTACAGCTGACCTTGTGGAGAAAACAGAGGAGCTGAGCCCAGAGGAACCCAGGAAGCCTGAACCCTCACAGACATTGGCAGCCATCTTGCTCCAACACGTGAAAATAGACTTTGGTGAGGGAAGTAACTTATGCTTTATGGTCTGGTATCTATAAGCACTAACTCAAATAAATACCCTTTACAAAAACCAACCAATTTCTGGTATTTTGCATCAGCACCTCTTTGGCTGACTAATACACCTACTATTACTGAGCTCATGTTTCTATGACTTTTATCTAAGGATATCACATGACAGCTCATTAAATGTTTTATTAAAACCAGACACATTATATCTATGCAATTCATTTCCTGGATGACTTGTCTAGTAATCCAGGAAAAAGGAAGGAAGGGAGGGAAGAAGGGAGGGAGGGAAAATGAGGCCAGTTTGAGAAACCAATGCTTTTACCAAATTCCTACCAAATTTATTTCATTTCCTATTGACAATCAACATATTCACTGGGTGACAGCTACATGTAGGGCATTAAACTAAGTGAGGAGAAAAACCCATTCTAAAGTATATTACAATCCTCAGTAGGAAGATAAGAAAAATATGAAAATAAATATCGCCAAAAGTCATGACAAGGTGAGGACGTATTTCTTTATCAAGAGAGACTGCCAGTGGATAGGACGGAATTTTCAGGCACTTGTGCTGAAGGCCCTCACCAAGTAAAGTAAGATCTAGGACCATAACTTAGGAGGGCAAGAGGCAAAGAGAGTCATCTTGGTGAAGGTACCAGGGAACTTCAGGTATCCCTCAGAACCAAATATCTAGAATCAAATAGAGTCCAAACTCATAAAGCCTCTTCTACTTCTGCCACCAGGTCTACTGCTGCTGCAGCTCAGAAAAAAAGGGAGGAGGGGTAATAGCCAAACAAATGCTGCCAGAGCCCTGTGTTGAAAAACAAGGAGTCTGATCCATAGGGTACCAGATGTACCTGGAAATAATACTCCAAATTTACAAGTCCTCTTTTCCCCTTGACTGGGAAAGAATATTAGAAATGATACAATTCCTTTTTTTCCTCTGGTCGATAGGACAAAACTTAAAAGTCATCTAATCTCAGTTAATATCAAATAAATTCCTACTAATAGAAAAATCCAAGTCAGCATTACTTTTTCATTGGCCTGAAAAATGATGCTAGGTGGAATTAAGAGTTCAGCTTCTCTGCTTTTCTCCAAGTTGAACAACTGTTAATCTTGAGAAGTTAAGCAAAATTATGATTAAAGCACTGAAGAGGTTAGTCCACACCTACTTCTGAAGCTTAAAGTGTACTTTTAATGTATTTTAAAAGTATTTGTCAAAGAAATCTGCATAAACATCTAGTTCCTTATGCATCTCATTTTATCTATCACATAATAGAACACTATATATTTGTTCAGACATTTTGGCTATAAAGCTAGTTCTTAACTCATAATGGAAAGTAAAAAAAATAGACTTGTCAGTTTTCTTTCAACCTGTCTTTTTATATATCTTGAATATATATAACATTTCCAAGTGATTCAGAAATGAAGAGATGGTGTTCTTTTGCTCTTTTCCCCTCTCAGCCGATCAATTTATTTTTAATGTTTGAGTCAAAGTCATCTCAGTTCTGGTCAATGGAGCAGAACTCTCTTGCCTTGATTATTTGAATCCATCCAAAACAACTTTGTGAAGGAATTTTTATGCTTATAACCCCTAAAGCCTAACGTTATTTGAAAAGGTGCTGACTTTTCTTCCATGTGAAGGAAATTTCCCAAGCTCAGTATTCCCCAAGGCACTGCATTCAAACTGGGAGCCACTCTTATTGTTAGAAGTTTGTCATTTTTGAGGGAAAATCCAGGTAATAAATCACTGGTCCTAGTCTCATGTCTGAAGCTGAACAGAATCAGTCTAATGCCCCCTCCGTAAAAAATATACAAATCATTAAGAACTCTAAGTTAAATATTTGCTTTTTTCCCCCCTTTGTAGTATGTTTGTTTTGCTTTGATCACAAAATATCCAGACAAAACAGTCTTTTCTTTGTAGAGACAGAAGTGCCAATTAGCCTCTGGTTTTCCACTGAACTAATTTTTTTTATTAGAATCTTCAGTTTGAAAAATGAGAATAACATCTGCTTCCTCACAACTCTAGTCTTCAAAATGGATACAAGACAGGATGATTACTTATTTTTTTAATGTGGATGGTCTTTTTTTTTCTTTATTTTCTTTTAAGTGTTACATTGAAAAAAAAATATGAGATCCCCATATACTCCCCACCACCCCTACCCCTCTCCTCCCACATCAACATCCTCCTCCATCATCGAGGCACATTCACTGTGCCTGGTGAATACATTTTGGAGTACTGCTGTACCACATGGACAGTGGTCTACACTGTAGTCTACAATCTCCCCCAGTCCACCTAGTGGGCCATGGCAGGACACACAACATCCAGCATCTGTCCCTGCAGCACCACCCAGGACAACTTCAAATCCTGAAAATGCCCCCACATCATATCTCTTCTTCCCTTTCCCTACCATCAGCAGCTACTGTGGCCACTTTCTCCACATCAATACTACAATTTCTTTCCCTACTAATCACAATAGTTCCCCAGCAGAACACCAGTAAGTCCACTCTAATTCATACTCTGTTCCTTCTTCCATCCTGATGTCAGTTTAGCTCATCAGTCCTCTACAGCAAAAGTTGTTCACATGTTAGGAAATGAAGCCGATCAGTTAAGGAAAGATAGTGATTCCACAGAATTTTCAAATGTTTTGTCAGGAGGTGGAGAAAGGGCAATCTTTTTAAAATATCCAGTTTAAATTTCATCTCCTCTGTGATGTACCCCACCCCCACCCTGGCCCACAGCTTTCTTTAAGCTTCGGTTGTCAGCTATTTCCCATTACCACTTTGTGTAATGGTCAGAGCCCAAACGAGTATGATGGTTCGATGTGCATATATCTGGCTCTCAGTTAGATGGATGACTACTGAAGGACAAGAAAGTTAACCATTTGTTGCATCCTTGGAGTCAGACACACAGTTAGAGATCAACAGATATTAACTGGCTTGAATTAGAAGTTGAATCAATCCTATTTCCCAAAGACAAGCTGAATAGATCCCATCGATTTGCTCCAAGGTCACAGATGTTGATGGTTTAGAATTAAGCTGATTCAGCTTTCTTGGTTTCATCTAGACAGGCTGAATTATACACATCATTCACATATTGCATGAAACTATGCTTCTAAGAAAATTTATTCAACTTTCATGGTTACAATATGCATAATATTTGTATTTCACTACTTAAAATATTCAATGTACTCTATCATGGATAAGGGGAAGCTTTCCATCAGAACTGCTCTCAGATGCACACCAGAGATAGCCACCCTTTTTTCACTATGTATTTTTGAGAGAATACTAAACATACCTATCCATATAATTTTACTTATTCATAAAATTCATACAATTTTAATATCATAAGTCAATGCTTTTTGATCATCTTAATATTTTCTTGGAATTTTTCCTAGTCAGGCAAAGAGACCACTGTAAGTTTATTAAACTAAAACAAACTAATTCTATGGTACTAAAATAGTTTAATAATTAATCAAAAGTAAAGATCCCATTTGGGCTAAAGATGAACAGACTAAAAAAAATACATTTAAAAGGCAAAAATAGATATTTCTGTGTTGGATTACTGACACCAATCTCCCAGAAGCTAAGCATAGGGCATTGTCACAGGACACTGTCACCACTGAGTGATCAAACTTTTAAAGCAGTCAACTGAAGTTAATGATACCAAGCCTAACTCTGAAGTCATCTAAAGAAACACATAAGCAAGAAGATACGTGGCGCAGACTGGTAGGTGCTGGATGTTTTTAACTATGTCCTTTCACTACTTGAGGGCAAAGGAAAAACAGAGTTAATTGCCCTTTTGAAAACAAGTAATGTCTGCCTACCCCAGGATGCCTATAAAGCTGCTAAGTAGAGCCAAAGCCGGAATCCACCTGGGAATGGATTTCAGTGGTGTTGTCCTTTTCTGTCTCATTATCCCTACTAATTTAGGGACTGAAACTCAAAGGGCCAGTTGTTTAAGGGGATATTTAGTACATAAGAAATATGTACAGTATGCTGAAGTGAATGAAGCAGATTGCATTGAAACTCTGTGCAAAGAAAACTAAGTGCCCTTTAACTATTCTTGGCTTCAGTTTCCTAGTCAGTAAAATTAAGGGAGTGGAGTGAATGATTTCATGTAACTTCTTAATACCAAAGTATTGGAATCACCTTCCTATGTTTAGCTCCTCCTACACTTTCTTAGGATGTTTCTATACCAAGAAACAAACAGGCACAACTGTAGGCAGGGAAACTAAATCATCGTCATCATCATCATCATCATCATCACCATCATCATCATCATGTGTTATCATGTTTGTCACAACATTGCAGAATATTTCTCAGAGTTCTACCTCCACTTCTTAGAACAGGAAATATATTATAGTACACCTGGAGTTTTAGCCTTCAACCAGTACTAAGGGAACAACTCAATTCATACGACCAAATTCTTCCATAACTTCAAGTGAACACCTACTTGTATATCTGTCATTGTTGTATACACCATAAGCAAGCCATCCATCCTTTTTGACACCTCTTTTTCCATTTAAAAGGTAATACAGTAGCTACTAAGATGCATTATAATGATAATGAAACATTTTCAAAAATTTATCATTTAGCCCATCATTATATTGCTTGCTCAACTCAATTTTCTAAACACATTTTCTTATGCATTCTTTCTCAGTTGCTATGCTTTACATAAAGGAGGGCATTCCCTGGACCTGTCTCCAGGTTTTCTGCTATACCAAAATTACATACACCAAAGTACTCTGGAACTTTCTGAAGAGGTCACACAGAGGATAAGTAATTCTTTTCCCTATACCTCTTATAGGAAGTAGTCTATTATTGTAGCATTTGAGGTTGAGCTCAAGTTTTGTTTCTCTTTTAGCTATAAGTATGAAAAATCATATTGTAAAGAAGATTTAAGTATAACCCCCTTCTATCAGCTATCAATCAAATGTCATCACCTAATATAATATATAATTTAAATATGATTCCTTTAGTCACTGGTAAGAACAATTTCTCATAGTGACATGGAAGCGATCTTTCTAAAATGCAATACTGATCATGATGCTGCCTTCCCTAAAACACTTGAGAGGCATCTAACACCTCATTGTTAAAGTTGAAACTCCTGATCACAAAGTGGAAGAGTCTTTGTTATTTGGCCTCTTATTATTGCCCCATTCTGCCTCCCTTATTGTCCCATCCAACATTTCTTCTCTCTCTCTTATAGTTGAAGGTACAACCTAGATAAGCTACTTGCATTTTTCAGGACCCGCCATACTCCCAGTGCCCCTTCTTGCCTCTGCCAGGGCTGCTTAGGCTACCCGAAGACCCCCTTCCACCTCCTCACTTCCCTCTATGCTATTTGTCTTTTAAGAATCAGTGTCATGTGTCTGGCAACTTCAACCATCCAGAATATGGACGAGTATCTGGAATAAAAATATAAATAGGTGTCTAAATAAACTAAAATCAAGGTCATGAAGACAAAAGACAGGCCCTAACTCAGAGTCTATTAACTCTAACTTCAGACAAGAATTTTCTGGTTTCTATGTTCACAACAGATTAGAAGTCAGAATTTAGAGAAACCTTGGTTACCTGCAACTGTTAAAACATGAGAAATTGGCCAACAGCAAAGGAAGAGACAGGAAAAATTCAAAAATTTTCATAAGACATTGTGATATAGGGCAACTTGTGCCAATGGTCATATGATGTTTTAGAGTATACTTAGTATTCATTGGCAGGAAATTTTATAAGAGATTTAAAGAAAATTGTGTTACAATGTTTAAAAACCATGAAAGAGATATTATATAAAGAATAAGATGTTGTTACCTAAACAAATTAAGTAACTGCTAAATTCTAGATGTATATAATGATACACTGTTTGGAAGTTTTGATATGCACAGGCAAACCAATTTTATATTAGTGGAAAATATCAAATCACCAGTGATGAGTGAGCATATATTACTTTCTTAGTTATACTGAATTTTGGAAATACCTTTTCAAGGGGAAAAGAGATATTTATAAGTCATTCATGTCACTCTGCTTTTCAATTTATGAAATTTATATTCAAAAACAGTTATAGGTTTCTAAATATAATAGCAGTCACAGTTTAGGTAAAGTATATTCTAAGGTCTTAACACAGATGTTTTATTACGTAAATAACTGTAAGGCAATTGAGGCAAGAAAATCAACAAAGAGGGACTTGCCAGATGCCCTGGTAGTTGTTGGGAGCCCATGCTGTTGTCAGGATGGATAATAATCAACATTACTGAAGGAAATCATAGCCCAGTAAACCATTTTATACCCCAGCATAGTTTCCACACAAGAACTGGGAAAAGGGACATTTGTTTTCATTAATGCACATTTCTGTAAAAAAAATAAAAGCAAAAAAGAAAAAATCCCACCATCCATGGGATGTCTTACTTTGTGTCATAAACAAAGGAGAAGATGTACTCAGTGATGAAGGGTCACTTTCTCTGTTATCATTAACTAGATATTTCCTTATGGTATAAATGAGTTCACTGCTCATATCCTTCTGAACTATAACAAAAAAAAACTTTCATTTCACTGCCGATTACTGATTAAGGGTGAAAAGGGAGTTTCTTCTAAGTATTTCTTATTCACACTTTCCTTTTTCATTTCTCCATTGTTACCTGCTTTTACATATCTCATATCTGTGATTTACTGCTCTTACATAGTTCTTTTTCTAGCAAACCAAAAAATACCATTTTGTCTATTCTTTACACACATGATGAAATATACACATTTCAGTGTGTATACACAATAGACACATTACTATCTTTCAAGAGAGTAAAAAAAAAGTCTCTGTAGCAACTTGCTGTTTATTTTCCTAAAAGAATGGGTCTGTTTTTTAAAATTAATTGGGGTCTTGAGTCAACCCTATGCAGGCTTCTTGCCACGTGCAAGCTGGACACAGTCCGTATCAACTCTTCAGCACTTGAAACTCAGTCCCTTCAAGATGCCTGAGAAAGGACACCAAGTACAGTAGGAGGAAGAGACTTGAGCAATATCCTTACTGGGTATTCCATCACTGTGCTAACCATGGTAAGCCAACTGGATGGGGTACCAAAGTAATCTTTCACCTTAAGGTAGACCAGACAGAATACTTAGAGGACAGGTGAGTCAAAGAAGTGATGAAGAAGCACATCCCATTCATAGGCTACCTTATCGCCCTTTACTTGGACAAGAAACAAGAGAAGGAAATCAGTGATGATAAAGCAGAACAGAATGGTGAGAAAGAACATAAGGATGATGAAGAGAAGCCCAAGACTGAAGACATGGGTTCAGATATGGAGAATGATAGTGGTAAGGACAAAAGAAAGAAAACCCAGAAGATTAAGAAGAAATGCATTGATCAAGAAGAAATGAACAAGACCAAGCCCATTTGGACCAGAAACCCTGAAGACATGTCCCAAAAGGAATATGGAGACTTCTGCAAGTGCCTTACCAATGATTGGGAAGACTATCTGGCAGTCAAGCACTTCTCTATACCAGGCCCCCTTTTCCATCTTTGAGAACAAGAAGAAACAGAAATACATCAAACTTTATATGTCCATCATGTGTTCATCACAGACAGCTGTGCTGAATTAATACCAGAGTACCTCAACTTCATTCATGGTGCAATCAACTCTGAGGATCTGCCCCAGAACATCTCCTGATAAATGCATCAGCAAAGCAAAATCTTGAAGATCATTAAAAAAATATTGTCAAGGGGTGACTTAAGCTCGTCCCTGAGCTGGTGGTAGACAAGAAGAACTACAAGAAATTCTGAGGCATTCTCTAAAAACCTGAACGTTGGAATCCATGAAGACTCCAGTAACCAGTAATGCCTTTTGAGCTACCGCATTATCATACCTCCCAGTCAGAGATGAGATGACTTCTCTCTTTAAATATGCTCTCATACAAAGAAGATCCAAAAGCCCATTTTTTTTAATCACTGGTGAAAGCAAAGAACAGGCAGCCAAATCTGGTTGTGTGGACCGAGTGCAGAAGGGCTTTGAGGTGGTATATTTAACTGAGACTATCAATGAGTACTGAGTACAGCAGCTCAAGGAGTTTGATGGAAAGAGCCTGGTCTTGGTTACCAAAGAGGTCCTGAGCTACCTGAAGAAGAGGAGGAGAAGAAGAAAATGCAGGAGAGCAAGTCAAGTTTGAGAACCTCTGCCAGCTCATGAAGGAATTACTGGATTAAAAGGTTGTGAAGGTGACAATCTCCAATAAGCTTGAGACTTCACTCTGCTGCATTGAAACTAACATGTATGAATGGACAATCAACATGGAGCAGATCATGAAAGCCCAAGCACTTTGGGACAACTCTACAATGGGCTACATGATGGCCAAAAGGTACTTGGAGATCAATTCAAGCCACCTGACTATGGAGACTCTGTGGCAGAAAGCTAAGGCAGGCAAAAATGACAAGGCTGTCAAAGGTCTGGTAGTTGCTGCTGTTTGAAACTGTACTGCTCCCCTCTGGCTTCTCCCTTAGGGATACCCACGCCCACTCAAACTGCATCTACCACATGATCAAGCTAGACTTAGTCACTGAAGAAGATGAAGTGGCAGCAGAGGAGCGCAGCGCTGTTGTTCCTGATGAAATCTCCCTGTTGAGGGCGACAAGGAGGCATCTCACATGGAAGAATTAGATAAGCAGTTCCTCTCCACTGCAGTGTCCCCATGACTCCCACAATAACCTGAGTGACTCTCTCCCATCTGGCTCCATCTGTTGATGTCTAGTATTGTTGGCTTTTTCCCCTCTTCTCCTCCTTGTATCTAAGGCAGGATACAAAGGCCTTGAGTACCATCGCATTAGACAATGGGGTTGGATGGATGTTGTGTATTGTGAATTTTTTTGTTTATTTTGCTCTGAAATTAAAGTATGTAAAATAAAGGAAATGCAGTTTTGTATAAAAAATTAATTGGGCATTATAACAGCAAAAATACCAAGAATGTGCCTGGGAAATTTATAATAAATTCAGAAAATAATCTTTTATAATAGGTCCTCATCTATGCCTTTTCTAATCCCTTAAAGCCATCTGATTTTGAAAGGGCTGTGAATTTCACTGCAAATGAGAAATAATAATGCTATTGGAATTGAAACAAGGCTGATCAAAATGGGAAGTTCCCCTTCTCAAAAGCATCTTGCTTGCACAATCCAAATTGCATCTGGGAACAAACAGCTTCCTTGGGCAACTGCAACCTTTAGTAAGAACACTTCAAATGTGGGTTCTGCTGAGTTAGTTATAGAGTTCAAAGACTCAAAGTTTTATTCCAGGCCTTAGCACTGAAATTTATAAGCTGTGTGACACAACCTACATACTTAATCTCTGTGTTTCACTGCCCTCACTGGTAAAGTATGTGTATAACAATACGCGCATATAGTTAACGCTCGATAAATATTAGTTATAACTATCATCATGGTAACCAAGTATGCAGAAAAGAAGGCATTGGTAAAACTGAAACTCCTTTGTGGAATCCATTTTCACAACCCTTATATGATAATGATAAAGTAGAGAGTACACAATTATATCCTTACTCTCACAAAGATAATAGAAGAAAACTTGAGTGCCAGAAATGCTACCCCTAATTCGCAGGCTAGCAGAAGCTCAGGGCCACCTTGGAACTGCTACTTTCTAGCCATGACCTCCTGAAAACAATGTTACATGAAAAATAGAGAGTGGGCCAAGATGTAGAAAAGTCAATTATCAGTGCTTTGTGGCTGCTTCCTGGGGAGGGGAATAGTGCTCTGTGTTTCTTCTTCCTTATAAAGGCAGCAAAAAGAGGGGATGAAAGAATTTCAAAGATGTGATTCGTTTTATGGACTAGAGAGCCAGATGAAATGAATAAAATGATTAGTATGGAACCAAAATGAGCCATATCATCTTAATTTGTATTCTAAATCAGATTTCTGAAATGACGTGACTCAGCTCAATGAAAACTCTCTTCATTCAAAATCCTTTTCTACTGCATAACATGAGAAAAATGTAAAAGAAAACAAAGCAAAACAAAAACATAGATATTGAGAGGAAATGTTCAAGGGTATTACCAAAGGAATGTTGTAATCTTTGCAGAAACAATATGTTAATAAATGTAGACAAAAAAATATGAATTGGGGAAACAAACACTGTACCTGTTTAAACTGCTTGATTGTATTTTAGAGGACGTTTTGTGTGATTCTATTCTGCTTATAGCATTCTTCTTTCTCATTCAACTAGAGACTTAGGTTTTTATTTCAGTTATTTGAGATTTGAATTTCCTCTTTACATTTTCTAGACAATAAGGCCAAACATTAAATATCACTATTTTGAAATGCTCTGGTTTACTTTATAGAAAAAAAGGAAAGGGAAATGGGATGAAATTAATACAGATATATTTAGTTTTATGTGTCATACACAAAGCCAACACTTACTGATAACTTTTATAAGTACTTTACATAAATTATATTGTTAATCCTCATAAAAACCCAGAGGTAAATACTATTATTCTTTCCATTTTCCAAATAAGGGCATAGTCCCAGAGAAGATAAGTAATTTGACAAAATAAGCCTAGTAGTCTGTAGGGAGGCAGAGACCACCCCAAACCCACCTGCCTATGAACCTTTGCCATTACAGTTCACCACATATCCAACCAGTCAGACAGACACTATGAATAAAGTCTTCTAGAACCTGATTCCTAAAGAGCTGAACCTGTAAGTGAGGCTGCCTTCCCCCTGATCGGTCTAGACAGCATGGTCAGTAAGCTCCCACCTTTCTCTTTTTGCAAGGGGCTGAATTGTTGTCCTCATTCTACGTAAGAAGCACACTGTCTCACCAAGTAGGACATCAGTAATGAGCATGCATGGAGGATTAAGAAGTAAATCGTGCATTTGGAAAGAGTATTTGAGCTTTAGAAATAAATGGAATTCATAGTTTTAAGTGAGAGGAATAATAATTTTACCACATAAGCATTTTGCTTAAGAATTAATTTGTTGACCCATGCCCCAGACTGTAAATAATGAAGCTAGATTCTTCATAAAACCCAGTGCCCTTCCAGTTAGTGATGAAAGCACTTGGAACTTTTCTTTTCCATTCTGTTCATTTGCACCAACAGCAGCTGAGAAGAGACTAAGCAAACAATGGACAAGGCACTGAGTCCAACATTGTTGAATTATTTTTTTTCAATTTATGGAAGTATATCATTCACACATAAACATACATAAACAATAAGTGTATAGTAATAGTTGTGAGCTTACAAAACAAACATATATAGCATCATACAAGACTCTCATAACTCACCCTACCACCAATTCCTTGCATTGTTGTTAAACATTTTAAATTAATGATTAAAGAACATTGTCAAAATATTACTACTAACCAAAGTATTTCCCCCAGTCCACCCTATTATTATCTCTATATCATTTATATATGAACATAAATAAACAATAAGTGTATAATAAAAGTTGTTGACTTACAAAGCAAACACACATAACAATATACAGGGGTCCCATACATCAAGCCTCCACCAACACCGTGCATTGTTGTGAAACATTTGTTACAGATGATGAAAGAATATCATCAAAATCTTACTACCAATTAGAGTCCTTATCTTACATTTGGTGTATTTTCCCCCTAACCCACACTATTATTATTTTTTAAATATATTTTTTGACAGACATGCACATGTGCAGAATTCCCAAACAACATCCACCTATAAATACACCACACTGTGGTGGAACATTTGTTACAGAGAAAATAATGTCATCTGATTGTTATCATGTCCAAAGTGTACATTTAACACACATTCTCCATACTGCCCCATTATCAACACAGTACAGCTTTGACACAGATGCAAGCATATTACATTATTACTGCTAACCACAGTCCATAGGCCACTCCAGTTGTATTTTTCTCATGCTTCTCCACATTCCTACCACCCTGCAGTAGTGATATACATTTGCTCTAGCTCACACAGGACACTCTTGCATCTGTACCATCAACCACAATTCTCATCCACATCTTGGTTTACTGTGCTCTTCAGTTTCTAGATTATTCTCTAGCATTCTGTCAATTGGCATTGTCAGCCACATCCCCATTTATAAACTAGCTGTTACTCACTATTTGTTACCATCTACTCTATACATTTCCACACTTTTATAGTAAAGCAAGTTAAAACTTCTATATATATTAAACATCAGTAGCCCTTTAAGAATCCACCACCTACCACCAGGGCTTGAAGATATTTTCCTACAATTTCTTCAAGAAGCTTTATGGTTCTTGCCTTTATATTTAGGTTTTTGATCCATTTTGAGTTAATTTTTAGATAAGGTGTGAAATAAGAATTCTCTTTCCTTCTTTTGGCTATGGATATCCAGTTGTTTCAGCACCATTTGTTGAATGGACTGTTCTGCCTGAGCTGTGTGGGTTTGACAGGCTAGTAAAAAATCACTGACCATCAATTTGGTTCCATTGGACTACATGTCTGTCTTTATGCCAGTACTATGCTGTTTTTACCACTATAGCTAGGTAATATAATTTAAAGTCTGGAGATGAGTGTTCACTTTTCCTTTTTAAGATGTTTCTGGCTATTCAGAACCCCTTACCCTTTCAAATAAATTTGCTAAATATATTTTCAAATTTTTTAAAAATGCTAGTAGAATTTTTATTGGATCGCATTGAATCTGTATATCAATTTGAGTAGAACTGACATCTTTATGATATTTAGTCTTCCAATCCATGAACATGGAATATTTTTCCAGTTATTTAGGGCATTTTTAAATTTCTTTTAACATTGTTTCTGAATACAAGTGCTTTACATCATTGGTTAAGTTTATTCCTATTTGAGTTTTATCTGCCATATTTTATTTTCCCGACTTTTTTTACTTTTGGCTACTTTTATTGATATAATTTTCATTTGTAGACTCTCCTCCAGGTCTTTCTCTCCTGTCTTTTCTTTTTAGGCTCTAGCACACCCTTTAGCATTTCCTGAAAATCTGGTCTTGCATAGAAATTCTCTCAGTTTCTGTTTATCTGTGAATATTCTAATCTCACTCTCATTTTTGCAAGACAATCTTGCTGGATATAAGTTTCTTGGCTGGAAGTTTTTCTCTTGTAGTATCTTAAATATATGAGACCACTGTCTTCTTGCCTCCATGTTTTCTGGTAAGAAATCAGTACTTAATCTTATTGGGTATCCTTTATATGTTATGCATTGCTTTTCTCTTGCTAGTCTCAGAATTCTCTCTATGTCTTTGGCATTTGATGTTCTGATGAGTATGTGTCTCAGTGTTGGTCTATTTGGATTTTTTTGAATGGGAGTACATTGTGCTTCTTGGACACGGATATATGTGTCCTTCAATAGGGTTGGGAAATTTTCTACCATTATTTCTTCAAATATTCCTCCTGCCTCTTTTCCCTTCTCTTCTCCTTCTGGGACACCCATGACACATATGTTTGCATGTCTTTTGCTATCTTTAAGTTCCCTGAGACCTTGTTCAATTTTTTCCATTCTTTTCTTCATCTGTTCTTTAGTATGTCCACTTTCAGAGGCCATTTCTTCAAGTGCACCAATCCTTTCTTTTGCCTCCTCAAATTTGCTATATGCTGCCAATGATTTTTAATTTCATTAATTGTGCCTTTCATTCCCATAAGATTTGCTATTTTTCTATTTGCTATTTGTATGCTTTCAAATTCTTCTTTGTGCTCATCCAGTGTCTTCTTAATATCCTTAATCTCTTTAGCCATCTCATGAATTTATTAAGGAGATTTTTTTGAACATTTATGATTAGTTGTCTCAACTCTTTTATGTCATCTGGAGGCTTATATTGTTCCTTTAACTGGGCCATAGCTTCCCATTTCTTGGTTTGGATTGTAATTTTTTTTTGGTGTCTTCTCATCTGGCTTACTAGTGTATTTATTCTGAGTATAGTTTTTCTCTTTAGTTTAGGGCTTCCTGCCCTTTCTCCCTTGCTGGTTGTACAGTAGGATTCAAGAATGTAGTTGATGCTATAAGCTCTGAAGCTCAAGCCACACTCATTGCCCCAGGGACTGATGAAGCTTCTCCCAACTTTCTCCTTTGCCATGACAGTGTTACAGCCATGTGGAATAATCCAAGTCGTGCAGGCCTAGACTATAGTTGCTCAGAGAGACTGATAAGGCTTCATGCCCCTTTCTCCCCTGCCTGGGGTGGGGATGGAGCTGTAGCTGCAGATGTGGGCAGCAATCTATGCAATGCAGGTCCAAGATGATTGCAATTGCCCTGGTAGACTTCTGATTATTTAGTCTGTGCCAGCCAAAGTTACTTGCAGATACCTGGATAGACTGATGCAGAGCCTGCCAGCCTCCTCTGTGCCAGAGGAGCTGTGCCAGAGGGGCTGAAGCCTAGCCTAGGGCTTCAGGTAGATCTGGGTGAAAGAAACCGGTTCCTACCCTCACTGTTTTTTGGTCCTGGCTTCTACTCAGGCTGGGGGTAGACCAAAATGGCAGCTATCAGCCTCTTTCTGACTTGGACAGATTCATACCCTAGCTGTTCCTAGGGTTATACTTCAGCCAGCCAAGTCTATTAATCAGTAGCCAAAATCAGTGGCCAACTGTCTCCTCCTCCCCTGTTTTTGGGAAATGGAGCTTCCAATTCCAGCCACAGAATACTTCCTGGGGCAGCTTGCACTGCCAAAGTAGGACAATCACTGGCCTCTACTGCTTGGCCAGTAATTTCCCAGAGAGCCTGGCGCAAGTGCCCCCAGTTTTCTCTCTCCCAGAGGTGGCACTGGGTCTTAGGCTAGACCTGCAATCTGACCTGGATGAAAAGAAGCCAGTCCCCACTAGCACTGTGATTTTCAGTCTGCCCTGCTTCCCCTCGTGCCAGGTGCCAAGTTAAGATAGCGGCTACCGGCCTCTTTCTGACTTTGACAGGCTTAAACTTTACCTGTTCTCAGGAGTATACTTTAACCCACTGAATTTACTCATCAGTGGTTGAAGTTAGTGCCAACCATCTTTTCCTCCCCATTTTGGGGAAGTGGAGCTTTCAATTCCAGCCACGGAACAGCCCTGATGTGGCTTGTGCCTCCAGTGTAGGATGGGCACCGGCCTCCGGAGTGTAGAGCACTCTACTTATGAGTCTTCTCTGCACGTGGGCAACCTCCTCCTTCCATTCTTTCAAGGATGTGGCAGGATGTCTTCTGGCCTCCTGGAGCCCCCAAACTTGTGCTTCAGCAAGTTCCAGAGAGCTCTGGGTGCTTTCTAACTGCAGAGGCTGACTCTAGAAGCTCCTTACTCCGCCAACATCTTGCTGGTTGTTAAGTTGAATTATTTTTGACCCAACTCAAGCCCTCATGCAGGTGTGCCTCATCCCTGACCCCCTCTAGCCTAAATATGAACTTCATCACCTAGCTCTTCATAGAAGCTTTACATGGTTTAGCAATTATCTCATGTACTTTACTTTTTATTCCCAGTACACTGATATAAATGTCTTTTCAATATCAGGGTGCAATGGAATAATTAAGGTCAAAGTCCTTTACAATCAGTAAACCAAAACGAACCATTTATTATGAATTTTTACAACCATAACACAGTTCTGAGCATACTGAATCATAGTATTTTCTAAGTCATGTTAATAACTAACATTAATTGAGCTGAGTTCCTTTACACCTGCTAGGAGTTGTTCTAAGAATTTGCTTAAATTATTTTATCCCATCCTTAGGCGAATCCATAAGGTAGGGACTAAACCTGCTCTTACATGCCCCAGTGTGACTTCAGAACCTGCTTCCTTAACCACTTTGCTACTTTGCCACTTACTGAGAAAACCCATACTGAGGAAAAATTTCCATTCTCCGTTTGCCTACAATGAAAACATTATGAAGGGGCAGAACTGAGCTAGAACCCAATTTTCTGATCCTACTCCCAGAGTTCCTTTACCACAACATACCTCTGTATATGGGAGGCAACGCTTATATATAATTTTTTTAGCAATTTTGATGTTTTCAAGAAAATTAAGGTAATCTTCTAAATTTCCCAGTCCCTTGCATACTCAGGTCACAGCACATGAATCATCCTTTATAAAATAATAAGATACATAAGTCATTGTTTTAAAGGTAACATCCTTACCATGTAATGTCAGATAAAACACATTTCTCAACTTACAACTACGAAATTTAGAGAATAGTGAAGACTGGTGAGTGATTTGAGACTGTGCTTGATGGGAAGGCTCCTACTAGAAAAATAAGGTTTAAGCTTTTTATGTCTGTTTTGATTTTTAATTAATTTTTACATATAAAGTATTTCAAACATACAGAAAAGTACAGAAAATATTGTTTATGAAATCATTCATGTCCAAAATAACTATATTAAATATGTCAGTATTTTGTAGCATAGGGGTAAAATCTCCATTTAGGAAAAAAAAAACATTATGGAAATAGCTAATGTACCCATACTTATCTGTTTCTTCCCCTCTCTAAATGTGCCCACTTTTCTGAAACCACCATGTTTTCACATATGCATGTATTTAACTACATATGTATGCATGTAATCACAGACATTATATAAATTTTATATGATGAAAAATGAATATGAAGGGTTACATATTGCATGAATGAATCCTTTTTCATCTTACTTTTTTCATTCAGCATTATGTTTTTGTTTTAGTTTTTAGTTAGAAAATGTTGTCTCTAGGTATATAAACTACATTCTTAAGTGTTAAGGCATATGGTAAAGTGTGAGCATAAGACAAAATTATGAAGGAAAAACACATACTTAAATAGCACATCTCAGTAAGGCAAGGGCTATTGTGTATCTTAAATGGTCTGTTTTGTATTCTTAATGCAGGTGGTATATTTTTAAATAAGGATGAAAAACTGACATCATAAAATCAGAGTGGAGACCTAAATAATATTAAGTATTACACAAAGAGAACCAAGCTGTACAACATCCAAAGAGAATTTAGGATAAGCGAGGCCCACCAGGAAAGGGCAGAATTCTCAGATGCCAGGTGCCCTCAGCCCCTGGGCTAATTGCCCACTCACTGCCTGTCCTCGCCAATACTCCTGCCCACACCTGCCTTTGTCTCCTGTGCTTACAAAGGCTCTTTATCTTCTCCCTGCCCAGCTCTGAGTCTTGGCTCCGTCACGAAATGTCAGTGGAACTTCCTCCTCTTCCTTTCCCTTGAAACCTCGCCACCCAACAAAGCTTCCTAACAAGTCCCCCACCTGCCACAGCAGCTCTCTTCCCAACATCTTCCCTTTGATGACAAATTATTTTGCACTTTGGCTTGTTGTCTTATTCATGCTTTTAGTCTGTGAAACTGAAACTCTTCAAGACGTTTTATTCCTTTCGACACATATTTCTCATTTCCCATACATGTTCTTTTATGACTAAAACTTAAGCAATTACAAGTGATTTTAATAACTCAGTGGCTTCTCAAGTGATATTTCTCCAGGACCCTGCATCACATCATATAAAATGTGTTCTACCTTCCTTACAATAAGTAAAAAGATTAATAAGACAGGCTGAAAGTTAAAGGGAACAAGAAGAGTGTTTTTCTCTAACTCACCCAAACACTATGAAGCACTGCCCCAAGAGGCCTAAATAACCACAGAGTAATGACTTAGGTGTGGAAGTCATAGTATAGTGTTCCAAGTCACTTCTATTTATAGTGCCTCATTTGATTTTCACAACAGTGAGAGGTTTAAAAAGTTGATATTTAAAGCTACAAACTGCTATTCCTGTTAATTCACCTCCACCTTCACAGAAAGTGTCTATTAGAGTAGTGAGACAAAAAGCCAAATAGGCTTGCTTTGGGAATGCCAATTCAAAGAAGTTAACATGTAGCCTATCCTGTGAGAAATAGACTTAAGAAGACAGTTCTCTTTAGAGGGGACTGCTCACCATCTGATATGGTCCACTTGACTATCAATATTTTGGTGAAATACTGAAATCAGCCTATATACCTGTAAGACTATCTGGAAAGATTTGCAATGCAGAACTGTATGAAGATAACATTAGTTGAAAGTGTTGGAATCTACACTTGGGATTGGCTATTCTGAAAGTGCTACTGTAACCCTAGCCACATGTCCCAGCTAGAGTGAGTAGAGTATGGTGAGGCCTGTAGTAAATGTTCTGTCTCTTAGCTACAAACACACAGTAACACCTACAGAACGTTCTCTCCTTTCACCTGAAGTCTAGCAGGTGCCTGGGATTTGGACATGTCTTCTCTAGTCTTTTCTTATAAATGCTATATATGACAAAGAACATTAGTTTTGTATACTTCAAGTGCACTAAATGGTCAACTTTGCAATTAAGAGAAAGTATTGGTTGCGGCTCTTGGGTTTTTAACACCCTTATCCACAGAGCCTTAGCCTTTGTGCTCACTCACTCTCCACCAAGGTCCTGCCTCTTTTTCTGCTTGGCTTTCAGTCATTCTTTATACCATGGATTCTGGTGATTAATAGGGCCCAATTAGCTTTAAATCCTAAGCACTGAGAAGAAACAAGTTCTACATCATCTAGTCTTGGTTCACAATATTACAAAGGTAACCAGAACTTTTCCAGAAAAGAAATTTCCTGCCATCAGATCTTCTTTGTGTCATTGTACAGAAAATGTCCATCAACTTCCTCACTCTGATTTACATTGATAAAAAAACTTCCTTTTGCTATTTAATTTCAATGTACAACACATTCCAAGAATAGGTCAGGTTTCTTGAATTGGGTGGAGAAAGTTTAAAACATCCATCCTAGTATACTCACAATACTACAGAGTTAAGTTTAGCATAAATGTATACCCTTACCACCACTTATAGCAGATTTCTGAAATTACTTTTCATTTTCCAGTTCTGCTTTATTAAGGAACTAGTTATAATCAATGCCCAAGGTAAATTTCCATTTCAGCCATACATGAAGTCCTCTTCATCTAGTTTGAGTTCCATTCTCTTCTTTCATCTTTGGGGACTGATTCCTTCTCTATAAGGGAATCCTTACTTCTCAATCTCTGCTTATACCAGACCCCCAAACATACCCAAGAACAGCATTTAGCAACAGACGTCTATAGGAGCCTGCATCTTGCAAAACTCTGGCTGTCTACTTATATATTGCCCTGGAAATTATTTCTGCCTGTTTTCTCAACTTTGGAACACTGTTCACTGACCTGAGCACCTGTATCTTTTTCTCCATCATGCTGGAAGGACTGGAGGACCACTGTATACCCTCATGGGAAGGGCCATTTCATAATGGTACCTAAACTGAAGTAGATCTTATGGTGCAGGGAGGTATTATTTTAGATAATCCCATTCACAGATGTGCCTCCATAGTCTATAGTCTTATTTGTTGTGCATTTTAGGAAGACTCTCCTTGCTCCAGGGATTCTTTTCAATTACCTTATCTAATATCCAGAACATATTTATTTTTCAAAGCTCCATCATTAAAATGTTGGTTTTTCTAAAGAAAGAAGCAACCCTGCCAAAATCATATCTTCACAGTTAATTATAACTGAGCCACTCTCAAGGTCTTTTCCTGTGCTGAGTATTTAGTCATAGAATAATTTCTATTTGAGCTTTGTTTAATCAGGATTGTAGTTTTTCTAAGACTTTTTTAAAAAACATTAGAGTGTTTTGGAAATACAATCTTCTTTATTAATGTAAGAGTCCTGCCCGTAAACCTGAGTTATTTCTGTTGAGTCAGACCTACTGATAGATTCCTGAACTTACCCAAAGCTTTAAATGTTGTGTTCCAAATGCTCTTTGCCCCCCAAAGAAATCAAGGAGTGCATTAATGCAGTTGTCACTGTAATATTTAATAAGAAACCTTGTTTAGGATTTTAGAAACTTTCCATTTGAAGGTGTTTTTGCTTCTAAATAATATAGAAGCTATCAATATACAAATAGGGCTGAGAATGCAGGAAAGCTGATCAATTGTGCTTACTCTGTACTCCCAGAATATGGGAAAATGGAATTTAGGAAGTAGAGTGTCCAAAGAGAAGAAGAGTCTTCAAGTCCACTGTTTTTATGATGTGCAACAGTTGAAATTAACTGTCAAATGAGATTTTAATCTAGCCAAATGTAAATATGAAAGAGAACAATTTATGGTTAACACAAGCCTAGGTCTGTTGTTATGCCACAAAACCACAGAGGAAGTGACAAGAATAAATTGCAATAATGATGACAATGAACCTCACTACTTTTCATGTTCAATATGTTGTGTAAATCATTTAAGATAGACGGCATTTATTCACAAAATTTTTACACATAAATTCAACCACTATTGATCAACTACTTTTGTTCTGCCATGTCTATTATTCTTTACTTCCATACCTAGCTCCTCTACTAGGTTGAAAGTGCTTTAAGAGTGGGAAGAGTTTCTTTCCTTATGTCTCATGCCATGCACAGTGCTTTAGAAATGGTAGATAAGTGATAAAAATTGCTTTCACTGGAGCAGTAACTTCATTATTTGCTCTAAAAATAATAGCCCTACTTCTGCTATTTTTGCCAATGAAAAAGAAAATGAGGAAAAGGAAAGAGGAGGAGGAATACGTTGAGGGGGAAGAGGAAGAGAAAAGAAGAAAGCAGAGGAAGAGGAGACTGACATTTGACTAGATTATCTTATTCAAAGCAATCAATTTTCAATTAAATTTATTTGGATCATTGGACATGCATATGGTATCTGGCTTGGCACAAATTAATGTGCTATATATATGTGTTAATTGAAGGGTTAGTTGATAATAGTATTGATCTGTATTGATGTTAAGTCACTATCATATTCTAGGTAATCTTGATTTCCAAAGACATTTTGAAGAGATCACAAAGCTGGACACTTAAAAGCTTTCTTCCACACTCTCTCCAGGTTTTAAATCTACTTCGCAACTGAATATGCCTAATACTGGTCTTCAAAAAACAAAATAATCACTTTGACAAATACCCTTTTCATACATTGCCTGCTAGATTCATATAAAGTCACCAAATTGCTTTGACCAATGCATTTTTTTTCACTGAATTAAGTTAATAACGAAATAGTCTGTGGTCAGAGAAACTGGTAATTGAGTAATAAATTTACAGTTAACCTTGCAAAGGGTTATACACATCAGAGTAGTGTAAGCTTTCGCAGGTCTAGCTCTCAGCCACATTTTTAGTCAAGATTCATTTTCTCCCTAGCATTCTTTGCACCTTACATTTACCTTTATATTCTGCCCTTTCTCTAAAAACAGAGTCTAGCTTCAAGTCAGTGGCACATTCTGAGTGCTTTTCATGACTCCCTTCACCTATAAAAACATCCGTGCCCTATCACAGGTTTATTATCACACAGGTTTACTAATGTGATTACTTGAGCTATTGGGCAAAATGCCTGATAACAATTTAAGGTGTTATTCTTCCCAGTTGCCACTTTTTGCTTTAACAATGACTTTCAGTGTTTTGCACTTTGGTGACCAACCATGCTGGTTTGTCCATCTTGTTCCCAGCTTTAGCACTAAAAGCCCCATATCCAGGGACCACCTCAGCCCTGGACAAACTGGAAAGGTTGTTTGCTCTGAAAGGACTGTGCTAATTGCTCTGGAAGGACTGTGCTAATAAATGCCAATTTAGGGACACTTTTTAGCCACCTCACTCAAACTGCAGCTCCAATTTGGCGATTTGTCAACCTCTCCTCCCAAAGCCCTATTCATGATGACCAACTCCACCCCCTCAGGAGCCAGAGCATCCTGTCTTCTCCTCCCTCAACATCTTTCAAGACATATTTCCCAGATGAGTATGCTTTTCTGGGAATCCAAGCCTTCCCTTGTTTTAGTTTGCTCAACAGGAGACACTGCCTTCCTAGGCACCTCAGTGTTCACTAACAACAACAATAACAACAATGTAATCAAAGAGGCAGAGTCACGTCATAACCCCCACCCATGACACTCTGCCTGTTCTTAGACTGATTTTATAGTACCCCACCTCTAGCAAGAGCTTTCCTTATGTGTAGCCCTCAGATCCTGTAGTGACAACAAGGAATACCAAGGGATATTACCTGCTTGTGTTACCTAAAACAATGCTGCTTTCCATTAGCTCCAATGAGCCAAGTTTGACATTGTGTCATGCTTGAGGTAAAAGAACAATGTAATTATACAGTTTCAGCTGTCTAGTTCTGCCATGTGCAACAAGGCTCTTCCTGAGGCTTGGATCACTCCCCATTTGCAGGCCTTACTAACTTGCCTGTGATAAAGAAACAAGGAGGCAAAAAAGTAAAAATGATCATTGCAGAATTGTTTAAAATGCATTTGAACAAAGTAGTTCAGTTTAGTAACTAAAACAAAAACAAAACTGACCAATTCATTGTTTAGCAGAGAAATACAGAATATACGAAAGGGTCAAAATGTAGTTCTCATTAAAGATATATTTTGGAATCCAGGGTGGGTAGATTAATTATCTGCAGATGGGCTGCATCTCCCACATCAGAAATTGAACTCTTATCCCTAAGCTAAGTTTCTCTAAGAATGTGAAAGGAGAAACTAGATTTTTTTTTTTTTTCAATCAATGAAACCTTGGAATATCGTTAAGAACTTAATGTCAAGAGGGATCCTCTCTGCTTCCTCTCACAACTAACTTGGATCACTGTAGCAGTTTGATATTATTTATGAATTTTAAAAATAGATATTGGATTATGTTTATAAACTGGTCTGTCAATTTACTGACAGACCAGTTACTTGATTAAATTATGATTAGGGCTTTGATAGGGCCACGTCAGTGGACATTGAGTCCCCACTCACCAAGAGGGCAGACATAGAGAAACAGCAAGGCACAGGAGTTAGTTGGAATTTTAGTGCTGGAGCCCCAGGAAGTAAATACACAGACAGGCAGATATGTGAGGAAAGAGAAGGTTTCATTAAACACAGAGGCCCCAGAAAGGGAGACAAGCCATTCACCCGATAGTTTACAGCTCACCTTGTGGACAGAGCAGAGCAGCTGCGCCTGGAGAGAAATGAGTCCCAGGAGAAAGGGGAGACTTATTCCAGCCTACAGCTGATATTGGAAGAAGCTGGGACCACAGCGCCTTAAGAGAAAGAGGAAGGCTGGACCCTTGCAGAGACTGGTAACCATTTTGTTCCAACATGTGGCAAAAGACTTTGGTGAGGGAAGTAACTTGATGATTTAAGACATGATAACTGTAAGCTTCTACCCCAAATAAATAACCTTTACAAAACCCAACAGATTTCTGCTTTTTCACATCAGCACTCCTTTGGCTGACTTACACAATCAGTAGTCTCTTATTTCACCACAACTTACATCATTCCACACAATCATAAAAAACATAATGTGGCATTCCTTCCTAAAGAGCATTTCCCCATCCAGAGTAAATTGTGAATATACAATAATTGAAGACACCTTAAATAGGACCTATGCATTAAGAAAGAAAATGTTTGCAGTCTCTTTAAAATGAACAGAGGGGAGCAGATGTGGTTCAAGCATTTGAGCACCTGCTTCCCACATGGTAGGTCCCAGGTTTGGTCCCTGGTGCCTCCTAAACAAAAACAAAAACAAAAAATAATGAATAGAGAGAGTGATAGCATGATATGGAGATACAGCTCAACAAAGCTGCTATATTTTAAAAGATATGTATGTCAAAAAGCAAACACACCAGTTTTGTTCATTCTATCCCTTTCATTTGGTTTAATTTTTCATCGTCTTGTCATCCTCTAATTCCGTTGTCCATTACTGCTGCTCCCCTTTCCCCTTGGGCAAAATGTTATTACCAATTCAAAAAAAAAAAAAAAAAAAAGAGTAGATAAAACTTTCCACTGAAAGGTCAGATGGCTGAGTAGGCTAGAAATACCACTGGGCTTGGATGTGCTTTTGCAATTTCATTCAGGAAATGATCCAAGGAATTTACCTTCTGTATTTTTCACGGACATGTCCAGTGACTCCATCCTTATTTTACATTTCTTCAACTAGGCAAGGTGAGAACTCCTCCTCTATCCCTCGTCTCCTAGGCAGCAGATGAGATGGATCTCATAGCTTAAGGGGTCCTGCTTGAGAAGGAGCTATAAGTAATAAGAGCACTGCCAGGTCCCCCGGCCGCACCTGCAAGAACAGTTGTCATGTCATCAGCAGTTCATGAAGTGGCATGGAGAGCGTAGGTATTGTCTGTGAAGTTCCCTTTATTTAGCCGTTTCGACTGAATGCAAAAGATTTAGAAACAGGCCCATCGCCCAGTGTCTTGCGAAGGATTCAGAAAACTAGCTTTTTGAATTACACTTGAGGGAGAAAGGATTCCTGGTACCGGAAATAGCGCTGCAGTTAATTTCACATCACATTTTTAGTGGAAAATTACTGCCAGCCTCGCTAGCACCTGCCCCTTTCCTCTTCCAGTAACAGATGCCAACTTCACCTGGACATTCTTTGTGCCTAAGCTCTCAGGCCCCGCAGTCAGTGCAGAGCGCCAGCGGTGAAACTCGTGACCGGGTCTGCCAATCAAAAACCACTGGTTACAGTGATTGGTTGAGGGATGAGTATGAAAGCTATGTTAGTCCAATCAGAGCCACTCTTCCTCTGAGCCTGTGAGAAAATAGTCTCCTGCCCCGCCTGTCACACCCTTCAAATCTTGAATCCGGGAAAGCTGAAACTACCCCTAGGGACAGTTGTGAAAGACAACCATGCTTTGTGCCTAGGCAGGTTTGAAATAGGTTTTCTGACACCAGTCCCCAAAAGCATGAAAATCCATCCTGGAGAACCAAGCAACAATTGGTTTTATTATTTATCAGATAAGGAGAAAGAATGAATGATGTTTTCCTAAAAAGACCAACCCAAAGAAAGAAAAACAAAGTTTGAATTCACTAGAAATAGTTTCCTTTCATCAGACCATATCAAATTTTTCCCTGTCTCCCCTTCATACCCTCCTTGTTTTCCATCATTATGTAAGGGGGCTAGGAGAGCGCTGAAACAGTGCATCCTGGGAATAAAAGAGTGTATTTTCTTCCAGTAAATGTATTTTTCGCCTATGCTAGAAAGGAGTGTGGTAACTAATTATATTTTGCCATATAACCTAATAGGGTCAACATTACATCAAATTTGCAAATCCCGAATTCAGCTTAAAAGACAGTTTGGTATAATCATTTTAAGTAGAACTAGTGAGTTCACCATGACTAGGTTTTGATTTTCAATTACTAATTATATTTATATGATTAAGTTAAATATTCTGGTGCATTCCTAAGATTTGAGAGTAGAGTTAAATATTAGAAACATTATTTGTATTCAAATATTTTAACCACACTTTAAATACAACCATAATTATTACTTTTCAGGCTTTTGTTAACTCTCCTTACAAAAAAGTTCACTTTATATAAATAAATGGTGCTATTATACAAAGTGATTTTTCATTTTTTTTGTACAATTTTAAAAGCGATTTTCTGGCAGAATGACTTGAAATTTTAGTTATTTGAATGTCAGTTTTCTTGGTTACACAAATATTTAGAAATATTATTACAGAGGTTTCTATAGAGATGAGAGAAACTATAGTTTAGTGGTTCTCAGAACTGTAGCCACATCACCTGCGAACTTAGAAATACAAATTCTCAGGTCCCACTCCAGACCTGCTGAATCAAAGAGGGTGTGGTAGAACCCAGAAGTATGTGTTCTACAAGCCTTCCAGGTGATTCCGCTGCTGTTGAAGTTGGAGAACTACAGCCACAGGAGTTGCAGGGTCTCAGGTCCCTGCAATGAGAACAGAAGACAGTCGATGGTATGCTTTGGGTAGCTTCTATAAAGTTCTTGCTGGGCTTTTAACTCAATAATCAAACATATAATGTAGCTTTTTTCTGAATAGCAATTGTTTCCAAATAATCAGAAAAGTGGGTTAATACAATATTAATTTCATAAGTTTATATGACTATTAAATGAGATATTTGTAAAGTGCTTAGCACCATGCTTTCACACAAGGAATATTACTTGAATGTGGATAATTGGTATTCAATTTATTATACTTAGTTAATGTTCTCTTCCCTCATAGCAAACCAACCAAACCAAAAACATAAAATATATATTCACTATATATTCATAGACATTTAAACTTAAGTGAAAATTTAGAGGTTACCTAAATTCAATCCTCTCATTTTATGATGCCTAGAGAAGCTGAGTGGACAGGTCCTAAGCCTCTTATTTTATAACAGGAAAACATTAGAACCCCCAGCTCTCAACTCCTGGACTAGTGTTTGCAAACGAAGCCTTTCAGTTGTAGTCATTACTGCAACTGCCCTGCTTACTCTGGGATTTTCTCCTTTAGCCTTACCAGTGTTTATCAAATGCTAATATTTCCATCTCCACTACCCCAAATGTAAATTGACACTACTATTTAAGAGTGTAAAACTATTAGGTTTAAAATTTTCTGGATATACATAAATAGAAAATTAATGTAAAATATACATGCAAAAGCCACACGTTCCTACAACGTTCAGTAAAATCTCCTTGTTCAATAAATTCATATCAGATGCAAGATTTTTGCCAATTCAAGTTTCTTGTGGATACAGGGTCACATTTTATTTTGTGTTGTGGACCAGTAAATATGCAGGCAAGGAATAAGGAAGCCAGCCTTCAATGTATTATTTTATTCTGAAGCACATTTTTGGATTAGCCCCACCTGGCATGACCTTAGGGACTGCCCTCTCACTGAGCCAGGCAGCATCAGTCTCACAAACACCCAGCACCAGGAGGGAAACTACATGCGGAGAGGGGGAGATTATGTATGTGCAAGAAGAAAACAGATCTATTTTAATTAGAAAAGCCTCCAGCGACAAACGTTTCATTTTTCTCCTCTTTCTTTATATTAGTTCAAAGTAGTCCACAGGCATTAGATAATTACAGAAAATATCGTTCATAGTAAAACAATATGAAAATTCTCTACCAAGGTAACTTCCAGGATGACTTCAAATGTATCTTCTCTGTTGCATGTCCATATCTTATATCCAAAGCTGTTTACCAGCAGCTACCTTTTCTCAGCCCAATGCAATCCATGGATGTACTCCATTCTATTCTTTCCAGAAAACTAGTCATTCCCCAAGATCAGAATTTTATATGGTCTTTTTTCTACATTACAGGACATAAAATGATGCTTTATCCACTGCTGGTAGAACAGTTAATGACACACTAGTGATACCCCTTCTCAAATGGCTTTCATATAAAGGCTTTAGTGGAAGGTATAAGGAAATAAAGGGTTCGCAGCTTACATAGAAAAACTGCTAGTTTGCAAACTGAGCACCAAACTGAAACCCCATCCTAGTTTGTGCATCATTAGATGAAAAGCCTTAGGAACTGAAAGAGCTGTCTATGCCTTTTCTACTTTCGAAAGGCTTAAAGAAGTTCTAGATTAATGGGTTTTAATAATGTGAAGGATGAGATTAAGTGCCTTGTTAATTCCCTTGACTTTCGCTCATGGAATAAGCTGCTGCCGACTATTAAAGACAATTCATGATTACCAAGGTAATCTTTTCTGATTATAAAAATCCATTATGGGAAGAAAAACATAAAATTCAGAAAAGTAGAATCAGTGTATAAATACGTTACATTTATTTATGTGACCAGAATGTTTGCATGTGGGTTTAAAATTTCTCTGGAAGGATTTGTTAAAAGAGTTTAAAATATCTTTGTAATGTATTAGCATTCAAACTATTGCTTCATCCTTAAACTAAAGATTCATGTTTGTCATTTTTTTAAAAACTATTCATAAACTTCCCAACCACAATCACAACATATGATACAGTGGAAACCTGAAGTGATGAATTTAATGTTACTACACTAACCAGCTAACAAGATCTCTATCTTCTCAGATCAAGGAGCCTGGAAAAACCCAGTTATTAATTTCATACTAACCCTTCCCGAAATTTCCTGGTTTGCTTACAGGTTAATAAGATTACAAGAAATGGTCTAAAGAAAGCAAAAGCACCATAATGACGACTGTGTTTTGAATTCACAAATTATTTTTTCTCTCCTTGAATTTATTTTCACCTAAAATAAATTAAGCCCTTGAGTGTCTGCACGTAACTTCTTGGACAGGCTGTATTCTTTTATCATCACATACATATATTGAAAGCCCGAAAGATTATTCTTAAAACCTAATTCACATTACCTTTGCCAGCATACCAAATAACCACCGGTGGGTGTATTAAAAGCTCTAAAAAGATTCTGCTTTTACTTTTTAGCCAAATGGACATGTTTTATTCAGGATCCCAAACAAAATCCTTATTCAGCTCTTCCACAGCCACCTCTGAGGTATGTCTTTCCTTCCTAAATTCAAAGGGCCTTAACAGTCTTAACTTGGCCTTTGTCCTCTCCACACTCAACTCAGAGCCCTCATCCCTGACTCTCTGGCCCCCTGAACTCACCATCTTGCCTTAGGGCTTCATTATATCTGGGAACTACCTCTTCTTCCCTCTCTAGACTGAAGGCAACTGCCTGATTCTCCTTCAGGCACATCATTTCCTTACCAAGGAAACCTTACCTGACCTCCCTCACTCAGCTAGTGGTCCCACATGTATATAAATCTAGTATCACAACCTCCTCTCCCATGCAGCAGTTATTACAGCTGTCATTTTACAGTTCACTGTGAATTTTTTTTATTATTCTATGTCTCTAACACTTAGTGGTAGTGAAGTCAGGGTTCATGTTTTTTCCCCACAATGAACCTCAAGCATCTAAGTGTCTGCCACAGAGTAAGTGAATACAGTATATCGTTGAACGAATGACTTAAAAACTGTACGATTGCCTAAAACACATCAATGCTGGCAGGTGGCCAAAGGATTAGACATATGAGTAACTGCAGAGCATTTCTTTATGAACATTTATAATGGTCTTTATTATCCAAAAATTTATAAAACACACTGACACACACACATACACACACATACAGAGATGAGTAATTTTGGTGCTTGAAAATGCTCCACTCAACAGGGATAGGTCAGGTGTTTTTTTCTAATTAACTCCTGTTATTAAAAATCCCTGAGAGCTAAAGAAGTACTCTGCATTATGATCCTAAACAAAAAGTTAGGCAGGATTCGATAGTTCCCAATATGCTTAAGGAAGCTGGTGAAAACAGAAGGACCATGTAAGTAGACAACAGATTTCTAACAATAAGTCATTTTTCTTCTGGCAGTCTTTTCAAAGATGGTTAAAAAAAGGCTTCAGTTAAATTCAAATAGCTACAGTTTGCTGGGAGATAAGTGGTTGACACTATTATGTTGAGAAAACTCTTTAGACAATAGAGTAAGGAAGGGTTGCTGGTTTGAGGCGTTGGATGGGGGACATTTGGCACAGGGTATACCTGGGGCAGGCTTCTAGGGAGTGTGTGAGTGCTCATCTTATTATAGTGTGTTATATCAGTGGGTGGAGACCCATAAAATAAGAAGGAAGGTGTTGTACCCTTATCCTGGGGAGACCCCGTGTTCTCAAACAGAGGGGAGGATGTCTTTCGAGAACATGGGTGGCTCCAAATGGAGGAAGACAAACAAATGTGTCAAGCCCTCGGCATTATAACAAGTATCTATGAATCTTGTCCTTCAAGCATTGAAGCTTGGTTGTCACTGTGGGCCCTGAGAGGAGGGGGAGAGAGTGATAGAAGAAGGAGAATTTGGGGGGCAATGGAAGTGTTCTACATGAGCATGCAATGACGGATACAAGCCATGTTAAATTTCACCCAAAATTTATAAAAGCGTATGGTCTAAAATGTCAACCATAATGTAAACTAACCACTATGGTCAGTAGCTGTGTTTTGATATTTGTACATCAGTCGTAGTAAATGTAACATCTACATGTAAGAATATCATCATTGGGGAAGGGGGAAAAGGGGAGGATGTTGGGTATATGGGATTTCCCTATATTCTGTGTGTGACTTTGCTGTGACCTAAAACTTCTTTGGAGACATAAAAAAAAAAAAAAAAAAAAAAAAGACTAGTAAGACACTGAGGAAGAAATGGAAGAGATTGCTTTGCAACTGTACATATAGGACACTTATTACAGTGCTGAAAGGCAAAACCTCAAAAAAAAATTTTTTAATGTTTTTCATTTTTTAATACCCCAATTTTTTACTTTACTTTAGTTATTCTAAATTATTATGTATTTTATTCCTAATGTTTCAACCTATCATTACTATTTCATTTTCCTATTAATTGAATTGGGAAATATATTAGGCTCCAGTTTTTAAGATGTTTTCCATCACAGAGGGATTCAACTATGGCAGGGGAGGAGCACTCTGTGGGGAGTCATTGATGGGGGATGCAAGGGAGGAGTTTGCCTGGGTATGTATATAGGGTAAATAGATATGTTTGTAAGTTCGTTGGGTATTGATACAGTGGTAGAGATTTGCATGACAACTGAGGGAGTGCTGGGGTCTCATCCAGGGGAGCTCTGTCACATTCCCCAATAGAATAGCAGCAATTCCAAGTGCAAGGGCAATGACCAGTGAGGAAGGATGGTCCAGTGATGGGCCCTTGATATTGATGATTATGCTTATGAGCCTGTTGAGTTTGGAATTTTGACTTGGCCTAGTGTTGCAGGATGCCTAAGAGTTACCTCCTGAGAGCCTCTATGTTGCTCAAATGTGGCCACTCTCTAAACCAAACTCAGCATGTAAATGCATTACCTTCCCCACCCCCCCCCCAGTGTGGGACATGACTCCCAGGGATGAGCCTCCCTGGTGCCAAGGGATTTCTACCAAGCAACAGCTCGTGATGCAACTAGAAAAAATATCTTGAATAAAAGGGGAAAATGGTAAAGACAAATAAATTTATATGGCTAAGAGACTTCAAAATGAGTCAGGAGGTCATCAGAGGGGTCGCACTTACACACATCTCAGCAGGATCTTGAAGACATCCAAAGTAAATACAACCCCAGGTAATGGTACTCCTGAGGGCTACAAAGATACCCAGGTCCTAGTCAAGATAGATGGTTCCTGAGTATGGGGGAGTTGGACTCAGATGTGACATCTCTACACATGCCTCTTTTGTCCCTTTTATTGAAACTATGGTTGGCACTAGGGTTGGTGTATGCCCAGAAGACTTGAATCTCTGGATTATCCATGTGCCAGCTGGGTCCTGAGCCTCAGCGGTATTGCAACACCTATACTCCAGTTCGTTGGGCTTACCCAGGTCAGCTGACAGGGAGGTGAAGAAGGACAACCAAGGAACCAAGAGAGTCTACAGCTATGGCACAAGAGTCCCATCCACCAGTCATGTGGGATCGAAGCCTCCTCTCAATTGAGAGGTGGGGTGGGCATCACCATCCCAGGGCCCTCAGATGGAGGAATATAATATGGATTAGAGCAGATTTACTGTAGTCTACTACAGAATTATCATAACTCTAGCAATGGAAGAAACTATATCATTGATGTGGAGACAGTGGCCATGGGAGCTGCTGAATGCAAGGAGTGGGAAAAGGTATGATGATATGGGGGCATTTTCAGGACTTGGAGTCGTCCTGAATGATATTGCAGGGATAGATGCAGGACATTATATATGCTGCCATAACCCACTGAATGGACTGGAAGAGAGTATAAACTACAATGTAAACTATAATCCATGCTGTGTAGCAGTGTTCCAAAATGTACTCATTAAATGCAATGAATGTACCACACTAATGAAAGCAGTTGATGTGGGAAAAGTGGGGGGTATGAGGAGTGGGGTATATGGGATTCTCTTATATTCTTTAATGTAACATTTTGTGTTATCTATATATATTTTTAAAATAGATAAAAAATATATTATTATTAAAAAGGTTTCAATTAAATTCAAATAGCTACAGTTCCTTATAAAATTTAATAAGCCTTTGTTTAAAATTTATTTATTTATTTATTTATTTATTTATTTATTCATTTATTTATTTATTTATTTATACTATTCTGCTATATGGGATGGTTTTAAAAATTGAACCAGGCTTTACAGACAGAAATTCTACTTCATACTTGCTGTATATTCTTTAGCTTCCTCTGCCATACTCGGTTTCTTCACCTGAAAAATGGGAATAGTTCTGGCAAACTCCACTTCAGAATAAAAGAAATCAGGTATAGAAAGCACGTAACATGGTCCATGGCCTCAGAATGTACATCTGTGCTCTCCTCTCCACCTGTCTCCTGGAAAAGCTCGAGTTGTTCACAAGAGCCTTTAGTGTATGGGTATCTGTGCGATGTGCTTATTCTAGCAGTCATTTGGTTTAGCTCAAGAAAATTAAAGAGTAACTTTGAAAGGGAGAAAGAGTTTTTCTTTTCTGCCTCAACAACAAAGCAGCCTAATGTTTGATTTGAAACATACATACAAAAACACTTTTTGATTATAAAAACCATCCATGGATATTGTGTTAGACTGTACCAGGAAAAATATTTTTCAAACATGAAAAAATGAAGTATAATGCTTTTCTGAATTCATTCTCTCTTTCACACACACACACACACATATACACACTCGCACATACATCATTCTTCCCTCACAATTCCCCCTCCCTCCAGAGTCACACCCTTCATTTCTATACTTCCCCATTAGTAGAGATTGCAGTTGCTCTCTAAACCTCTAAAAAAATTTACAAGTATTAAAGCTCCAGTTAAATCTCTCCATTGTTTCATTACAGGGCTTTTTATTCTGTCCAAAGCTGATGGAAGGTCTTGTAACACATCTTTGTGGCTATTTCCATAGTGAGTGCCCAAGTATAGAGAAAATCATAGGCAGGTTTCCACATCATCTGTAAAGAGAAAAAAAAAAAAATACTGGAATAGTGTGAAAACAGAACACAGAGAAAATAGATGCTTAGAAAATGAAAAATAAGAAAGATCTAAAAGCCTAAGACTTAAAAGAAGATGGAATATCAATTACACCTGGGCTCATTAATTTCATAGCAAAGATATTTTAAAAACTATTAGTTCCCTATTAAATTCCTGTTTCTAGAACTAGAACTTTACTAAAAATAATGATTACAAGTAAAGCCTTTTTTCTTGATCCATCATCTATCATTGTTCATTGCCATGATGTGAATATAAAATTCCTTGCAAAATAGTTTGATAATAAGTGTTGTGGAGATGAAATTTTCACTCTCTGAGAGGCTTTTGAGGCTAAGGTCAACTCTTTTAATGTCATGTGCAACTGTGATTATTTTTATGATGGCCACATATCATAGGGAGGTCTACAGTGTATTTAACACTTTTAGACATTTTATTTAAACAGTTTTGTAAACAAGGAAAAATGTGGCTTCATGATCAAGTCTAAATGAAAGCAAAAATAAAATTCTTTCATTAAAAATACTTTAATGAAATATTTTATGACAAAAGAAAGCTCGATATTCAACACTTCATCATGCTTTCCCTAAGCACCTACCCGTACCAATGACGTGGTTGTTTCCATAGAAATAAATGTACGTCAAAGGAGAACTTCACATACAAGCTCCTATGTAATGGTAACCAAGGCAACCAGGCTCGGAGAATAGAGACAAAGACAGACCCAATAAGACAAACTGTAGAATACAAATACACATACACACACAGGCTCAAAATGAATTTTCTCTAGGAAAATAAAATTAATCATGTGCTTATGATTGGAATATAAACTTTATTAATTGCTACTTTTCGGGCTCACTAAACTAATTCCGTTGTGGTTCTATCGCTTGGAAAACGTAAGAACAAAGAATCTGAGCTAAATAATATGCAGAGCTGCTCTCAGAAATAGAGACTCCATTAACAGTAATATTACATGAAGTAGGGCCTTGGGATATATTTTTTCATCATCCCTCAATATTCCATGTACTCTAAAGTTGCAGTTAAATGCAGAAGAATGAAATACCTAAATTAGCAGTTTCATTATATTTCAGATTCAATCTACATAAAAAGTCCAGGCATCTGGCTCAAAAGATGATTTGATGCTATTTATCCAAATTGGCATTCTGGGGAGCCTTGTACACCCACCTTTCACCTCTCTTGACAAAGCTTGACTCTGCAAGGTAGAGAATGGAAGATAATAATTATACCATACAAGGGTGGTCATAATGCAGCAACAGATAACTTCAGTTCTTTGTATAACCAGATCTATGAAGAATTGCACTACCTCTTACTGATAAAAGGGAAGTGATGTGTCCTTTCATCTATTTTTCTGAAGACTCACACTGAAATCAAACCTTGCCAAGTGCAAGTTGCCACTAATAACTCAGCAATGGAAGATGAGTTGAGACACATTAATGGAGCCATTTTACCAGACTCAATCTTGCTTGTAACCACTCAGATGCAAAGAAGCACAAAACAAGTAGATGATACTGTAGAAGTAAATCTTAATTGTCTGTAAAAGCACTGGGACCTATGTTCTGCATTGCATTCACTTAAAAGTCACTGATGTTCAAGTAGAGGGTACGTAATTTTTCACTTTGCCATGTATTGTTTAAAATAATGGAATTTACAACATGAAGGCTTCTGAAGTTTTCTTCCAAGTCCCTTAGTGAGTGAGTCTGATGGGAAATGTGTTTGAAGGTAGTTTATGACAACTAGCAACTGAGGGCATTTCAGTATCAAAGTGATAGTGATGGCATGATAGATTAGCATAATGTACTATAGAAAACAGACCTCTCTTATAAATCACAAAAGGTCTATTTCCAGGTTGTTCAAAACTGCGTGAATTCAAAATGCCTACATAATTAGAGGCACCCAAAATGATCCCATGTTCCTGGGTAGAGAAGCTCTGCCTCACGTATCTTGCTGCAGCACTGTGAATCGCTGTGTATAGAAAAGCCGTGAAGCACACGCAATCATGAAGCTGCTTCTTGATGCCACTGGAGACAGGAAATATATCCAGGTAATGCAAAAATTGGAAACTGCAGATTCAGGAGTGGTCCTATGAAACATCCACCCTTGCCATTCAGCAGAGGGTCATACAACTCCTCACGTTTGACAGTGTCTACTGATAGGAGAACAGGGTGGTCAGAGATACTTGGATGGGTTGCTGAACCCTGGACTTGTGTGTGTGTGTAAAGACATGTCCCAGAATCTTCCCAAATTAGTCAGAAATGCAAGGAGGGATGTTGCCTTAAACTCATTTGGGGGTTGGATATAAATTGGTACAATTGCTTAGGGCTGAAAACACCAGAACAATGTAAACTTCATGGCTTGTACTAAAATATGAACATATTGTGATTGTATCTCATTTTTGCTCCTTTTTGCAGCAAACTAAACCTGCATATTCCATCAGTGCAAAATTTGATCTGCTGTATTTAACAGCAATGTTTGCTCACAGCACAGATGATAAATACTATTGCAGCATAAAAACAATGAAAATGTTCTGAACTACACCATTGTTCATTATTTCATTTATTAAAGCAAGAGTTATGAGTACCTACTACTGCAAGAAATTTTGTTATAAAGAGGAATAAGATGATGAATGTAGCATGTTTTTCTATTAAGAAATTTACAGTATAAAAGAGAGAGAGATAATTGCACAAACACTGGCCCAGTGTATGCCTAGATAGGACTTAATAATAATGACTAAGAAAAAGTCATTAAGAAATAATTGTGGAGGTGTTTTTGGTTCTTTAAGATAGTTCATAAAATGAGACTTTTTACATGCTAATGTATAATAAAACTTAAACGAGGTTATTTTCCATGTGAAATTTTTGAATAATAATGCTTCTGCATTCTTTGTAGGTATTGTGCCACTGTGCAACTGCAAAACTTTAGTGCAGAATTTATATTTAGCTAAATGATAAAATTTATTAATAAGTATATTTTATTTTAATGATATTTATAATTCTATAGAAATTGAACTATGAAAATTGTTTTAAAAAGTCAAAAATCACTCGAATGTTTTAAATAAATGAGAGGAAAAAGAATGCTGGTTCCATTGGCTGAGAAACATTATGATGCAATAGAACTAGGATAGGTTAGGATATCAGAGTACTGGGATTAAATCTGAGTATGATGGCCTACTGAGTCAGTTGATTTGCATGAATTAATCAAGTTCTCCAAGCTTCAGTATTTTTCTATCTATTAATATAAATTATGGATAATAATTTCAAAGTCTTATGTCCAAAGTATCTCATAAAGTATTTGGCATATAGTTTCTGGCCAGACCAGAAATACAGGAAATAGGAGATTGAAGAAAGCAACTCTGTGGAAAGGTTCATTGATGAGTGCCATCTGCTAACCAGCCAAGAAACTGCTAGGAGAAAAACTGCTTTTAGATCTCTCGGAGAAAATTTGCACCCCTTTAGTGAGTCCCTGACCCAATTTTGATAATTTAAGCTGGGCCAGGAAAAAACAAGGGCAAGAGACTTGGAGAAGAGTGTAGAACTGAAGATTAATAGGAAGGGTAAATTAAATGGTAAAAACACAGACAATAGCATAAAATGACAACAGAAAGCCAAAGGACAAAATGGATGAAGTAAGTAATGCCTTTACAGAAATAACATTAATGTTAATGTATTGAATGCTCCGATTAAAAGACAGACTAATGAATCTTTGACAGACCTGGAGCAGTTAAGTACTGCTGTTAAGGTTTCCACTACAGATGTAAGAAAAAGAAGCTCCTTGTGCTTTCTCTCAGTCTGGCTATAGCAGCCAAGGTTGAATGGGCAAGTACAGGAAATTCTAAAAACACGGGGAAGGGGAAATAATCTTTGCAACTCAGAAATAAACTTAAAAACAGCAAAAAAAAAAAAAAAGACACAGACTGATAGAATGGATTTTTAAAAAATGAGCCATCTATATGCTGCTTACAAGAGACTCACCTCAGACATAAGGACACAATCAGGCTGGAAGTGAAAGGTTAGAAAAAGATATACCATGCAAACAGTAACCAAAAAAACTGGAATAGCAATACCAATATTGGAAAAAATAGACTTTAAATGCAAAACTGTTATAAGGGATGAAGAAGGTCATTATATATTAATAAAAAGAGCAGTTGACCAAGAAGAAATAACTATAATATCAGCTAACCTGAGTGCCCCAAGATACATGGGGCACATGCTGGCAAAATTGAAAGGAAAATAGGGATCTCTACAATAAAAGTTGGAGACTTCAATACACCACTCCCAGTATTGGATAGAATATGTGGACAGAGGATAAATAAAGAAACAGAGAGCTTGAATAATATGATAAATGAACTAGACCTAACATATTTATAGAGCACTGTACCCCAAAACAGAAAGTTATACATTCTTTTCAAGTACTCATGGCTCCTTCTCCAGGATGGATCATATTTTGGGTCACAAGACAGGTTTCAATAAATTTAAAATGATTGCAATTACACAAAACACTTTCCTTGATCATAATGGAATAAAAGTGGATATCAATAACGGCTAGAAAAAGGAAAAATTCACAAATATATGCAAATTAAACAACACACTCTTAAATAATCAGTATGTCAAAGAATTGTAAGAGAATTCAGGAAATATCTTGAGATGAATGAAAATGAGACCAAAACAAATCAAAACCTATGGGACAACACAGAGGGAAATTTATAGCTCTCAATGTTTACATTAAAAAGGAAAAAAGAGTTAAAATTGAAGACCTAACTATACATCTGCAAGAAATAGGAAAAAAAAAAAAACAGCAGACTAATCCCAAACCAACCTAAAAGAAAGAAATAGTAAAGATCAGAGCAGAAATAAATGAAATCAAGAAAAAAAAATAGACTCAACAAAACCAAAAGTTGGTTTTTGTGAGAAGTTCAACAAAATCAACAAACCCTTAGTTAGACTGACAAAAAAAAAAAAGAGAAAAGATGCAAAAAAATAAAATCAGAAATGAGAAGGGGAGAGGAGCAGATGTAGCTCAATTGTTGAGTGCCTGTCTCCCATGTATGAGGTCCTGGGTTCAATCCCAGTACCAAAAAAAATTTAAAAAAAAGAAATGAGAGGGTGGACATTACCACTGATCCTGCAGAAATAAGAGATCATAACAGGATACTATAGACAACTGTACACCAAAAAACTAGACCATGTGGACAAGAAGGACAAATTCCTAGAAACATACAAGTGACCTACACTGATTCTAGAGGAAATAGAAGATCTCAACAAAGCAATCACAAGTGAAGATTGAAAGTCATTAAATCGCCCAAAGATGAAACACCCGGGACCAGATGACGTCGCAGGTGAATTCTACCAGTCATTCAAAGATGAAAAAATACCAATCTTGCTCAAGCTTTTCAAAAAAAGTGAACAAGAAAGAACGTCACCAAACTCTTTCTATGATGCCAACATCACCCTAATACCAAAACCAGATAAAGCTACTATGAAAAAGAAAAGTATAAACCAGTACCTCTAATGAATATAAAGGGGAAAATCCTCAACAAAATACTTGCAAACAGAATCCAAAGCATATTAAAATAATTATACACCATGATCAAGTGGATTTTATCCCAGGTATGCAAGGGTAGTTCAACAAAAGAAAATCTATTAATGTAGTAAACCGCATTAATAAATTGAAAAAAAAAAAACAACCACACGATCCTCTTGATTGAGACAGAAAAAGCATCTGACAAAATACAGCATACTTTCTTGATAATACACTCCAAAAGATAGGAATAGAAGCTTTCTCCATATGATAAAGTACGTATAAGAAAAACCTACAGCTGACCTTGTACTCAATGGTGAAAGACTGAAAGATTTCCTGCTGAGATCAGGAATGAGACAAGGATGCCCGCTTCATTACTGTTATTCATTATTGTGCAAAAAGTTCTAGCTAGAGCTATTAGGCTAGATAAAGAAATAAAAGGCACTTAAATAGGAAAGCAAGAAATAAAAATTTCACTATTTGCTGATGACATGATCATACATCTAGAAAATCCTGAAAAATCCACAACAAATATACAAGAACTAAGAGAAGAGTTCAGCAGACATACAAACAACCAGCAAAGTAGTGAGATATAAAATTAATATGCAAATATCAATAGCGTCGCTATACATTCTGATGAGCAATCTCAGGAGGAAATCAGAAAAAAAATCATTTATAATAGTGACTAAAACAATCAAATATTTAGGAATAAATTTAACCGAGGACATAAAGGACCTGTATTTAGAAAACTACAAAACATTGCTAAAGAAACTGAAGAAGACTTCAATAAATGGAAAGACATTCTGTGTTCATGGACTGGAAGACTAAGTATCATTAAGAAGTCAATTCTAACCCAAACTGGTTTACAGATTCAATGCAATCCAATAATAATCTCAACAGCCTTTTTTAAAGAAATGGAAAAACCAATTAGCAAATTTATTTTAAAGGGTAAGAGGCCCTGAATAGTCAAAAATGTCTTAAAAATGAAGAAGAAAGTTGGTGGACTCTCACTTGCTGACTTTAAATCATATTACTTAGCTACAGTGGTAAAAAGCAGCACGGTACTGGCATAAAGATAGGAAGAAATTATATCACTGATGTAGAAACAGTGGCCATGGGAGGTGCTGAAGGCAGGGAGAGCAAAAAAGAGGTGTAAGATGGGGGCATTTTGGGGACTTGGAATTGTCCTGAAAGACACTGCAATAACAAATACAGGACATTATATATCCTGCCATAACCTACAGAACTGAGTGGGAGAGAGTGTAAACTACAATGTAACTATAATCCATGTTTAGTGGCAATGCTCCAAATGCATTCATTAATTGCAATGAATATACCACACTAATGAATGAAGTTGTTAATGAGGGGAGGGGTGGGAGGTATGGGGAATGCAGCATAAGGGAATCCCTTATATTTTTGTGTGTAACATTTTGTATAATCTAAGTATCTTTTTAAAAAATAAAAACATATATTTTTAAAAAATGACAGACTGACCAATGGAACAGAATTGAGAACTCAGAAATAGACCCTCATATCTACAAGTAAGTTGTTTTTGACAAAGTTATTAAGCCCACCCAGCTGGACCAGAACAGTCTATTCAACAAAAGGTGCTGGAAGAAGTGGATAGCCCTCTCCCAAAGAAAGACAGAGAATCCCTAACTCACTCATACCTTATACAAAAATTAACTCAAAAATGGATCAAGGACCTAAATATAAAAGCAACACCATAAACCTCATGGAAGAAAATATAGGGGGAAGTGGATGTGGCTCAAGTGATAAGGCTTCTGCCTACCATTTAGGAGGATCCAGGTTCAATCCCTGGGACCTCCTGGTGGAAAAAAAAGAAGAGAAAGTGTACCTGCATGGCAAGCCAGTGCCCATGTGATGAGTCAAGTGCCCATGCAGTGAGCCAAATGCCCACATGGTGAGCTGAGTGACCACATAGAGAGCCGAGTGTCCATGTGGGTGCCCACGCAATGAGCTGAGTGCCCGCATGGCAAGCCAAGTGCCCATGTAGCGAGGTGAGTGCCCATGCGGAGAGCTAAGTGCCCATGTGAGAGCCCACATGGTAAGCCAGTATCCATGCAGTGAGCCAGTGCCCACACAGTGAGCCAAGTGCCTGCACAAGTGCCTGCATGGCAAGCTGAGTGCCTGCGTGGTAAGCCAAGTGTCTGTGTGAGTGTCCACGTAGTGAGCCAGTGCCCATGTGGTGAGTCAAGTGCCCACGCAGCAAGCCAAGTATATGCGAGGTGAGCCAGTGCCTGTGCAAGTGAGTCATGCAGCAAGATGATGACACAACAAAAGAGAGACAAAGAGTCAAGAAGAAGCACAGTAGAGACCAGGAACTGAGGTAGCACAATTGTCAGGGAACCTCTCTCCATATCAGAGGTCCCCAGGATTGAATCTCAGTGAATCCTAGAGGAGAAAGACAAGAAGTCAAAAAAAAGAGAAATAGATACGGAAAATCAGCAAATGGACAGACACGCAAAAACAGCAGGGTGGAGGAGGAGGAAGGGGAGGGGGAGGAGAAGAGACAAAAAAATAAACGAAATGTAGGAAAACATCTTCAAGACCTTGTGGTAGGCAGTAGTTTTTTAAACTTTATACCCAAAGCACAAGCAACAAAAGAAAAGATAGATAGATGGGACTTCCTCAAAGTTAAATATAGCCTATCCACTGTGAGTGGGAATGTAGAATGGAACAGCCATTATGGAGGACTGTTTGGCATTTCCTAAGGAAGCTGAATATATACTTGCCATGTGACCCAGCAATACCATTATAAGGTATATACCCTGAAGAACTGAAAGCAGTGATATGAACACATATCTGCATACCAACATTCATAGAGGCATTATTCACAATTGCCAAAAGACAGAAACAAGCAAAGTGTCTGTCAACCAATGAATGGATAAACAAATTGTGTTGTATACACAGAATGGAATATTATGCAATTGTAAGAATAAATGAAGTACATGAATGAACATGAATGAACCTGGAGGACATTATGTTGAGTGAAACAAGCCAGACACAAAAGGACAAATACTGTATGATTGCACTATTATGAACTGAATATATTGTGTAAACTCATGGAATTAGGAATTAAAATATATGTCACCAGAAAAAAGGAGGGGAGAGAATGGAAAGCTGAGGATTAATCAGCACAGAATTGGTAAAAAGGTTGTTTGTAAATCTTTGGAAATGAATAGAAATGGTAAAAGCGTTTTTAACTAGCAGAGCTATTATGATATGGGTATGACAGTAGTTGAAAAGGAAATTCTAAGATCATGAATATTAGTAGAAGGAAAGCTAAAAAATGTAAAATGGAACTGTATAACATAATGAAACCTCATGTGAAATACAAAGATGGGTCATATGATGTATAAGACTCTCTATAAAATATAAACACAAACTAGAGTGTTAGAATAGCAGCTATGTAAGGCAGGTAAAGCATAGAGAGATTGAGTGGTAATGAGGTTTTTGTTTTTTGCTAATTATTATTGTCATTGGAATAATTAAAATGTTCTAATAATGATTGAAGTGATGAATGCAAAACTATGTGATTATACCAAATGCTATTGATTGCACAATTTGGATGGATTTATGCTTTACTAGCATGTATCAATAAAATTTATTGGTTAAAAAAATTAACCCACAAGTAAATCTGCAACTAGGTGCCATGAGTAAGATGTAGAAATAATAAAAAGATGGAGAAGAGCTGGAATCAGGGATAGATATGGAAAAGTCAAGGGCTAATAGTATCCCCAAAAGCACATCCAGGGAAGTGCTGGAGGCTCCTCTCCGTCAGATCCAGAGAGCTGATTGTCCACTTAGCCTCCCAACTCCATGCTCAGTGACATCAAATTCCTAGAAGCATACAAACTACCTATCCTGACTCAAGAAGAAATATAAGATCTCAACAAACCAATAACTAACAAAGAGAGTGAATCTGTAATCAACAACCTTCCAAGAAAGAAAAGCCCAGGACCAGGCCAGCAGAGGTGAATTTCACAAACATTCCAAGAAGAATTAAGACCTAACCTGCTCAAACTCTTCCAAAATCTTGAAGAATTATGTGGTCAACATCATCTTCCTATTAAAGCTAGATAAATATACCACAAGAAAAGAAAATTACAGACCAATATCCCTTGTGAATATAGATGCAAAAATATTCCACAAAATACTAGCAAACTGAATCCAAAAGCACATCAAAATAATTATACACCATGATCAAAGTGGATTTATCCCAGGTATGTATGAGTGGGTTGACATCAGATAAATTAACATAATATACCACATTAACAAAATAAGGGAAAAATACATAATCATCTCAATGCTGCAAAAAAACCTTTGACAAAATCCAGCACTTCTTGATAAAAACACTTAGAAAACTAGCAATTGAAGGAAATTTCCTCAACATGATAAAGGGCATACATTAAAAAAAAAAAAAAAAAAAAAAACCACTGCTACTGTAATACTCAATGGTGAAAGACTGAAAGCTTTTCCTCTAAGATCAAGAAAAAGACAAGGATGGCCAATGTCACCACTTGCATTAGTCAGGGTTCTCTAGGGAACCAGAACTGACAGGAGCTATCTGTAAATATCATGAGATTTTTATAAAATTGTCTCACTCAACTTTGATGATGCAAGAGTCCAAATTCCTTAGGGCAGACTGAAAGCTGGCAACTCCAATGAAGGTTTTTGATGAACTCTTCAAGAAAGGTTGGCTGGCAGGAGTAGAGATGGACATTCTTCTCACTGCTGAAGTCATCACTTCCCATTTTAAGACCTTCAACTGATCAGATGAGATGTCTCCCATTACTGAAAGTGATCTCCTCAGTTGATTGTAGATATAATCATTCATAGATGCAATCAACTTACTAATGATTTAAGTCCACAAAATGTCCTCCCTCACATTAACAATTAGGCCAGTGCTTGCTTGACCAAATAACTGGGCACCATTACCTGGTCAAGTTGTCACATGAGCCCAAACCATCACACCATTGTTATTCAACCTTGTACTGGAAATTCTATCTAGAGCAATTAGGCAAGAAAAAGAGGTAAAAGGCATCCACTGTCTCTCTTAGCAGACAACATGATCCTATATAGAGAAAATCCTGAAAAAATTCTCTCCAAAACTTCTGGAACTAATAAGTGAATTCAGCTAAGTGGCTTGCACACAGACTTGCTCAAAGGGTGTGTACATGGAAAACTACAAAACACAAAAATACATATTTGAATATTTGAATGTGGTTAAAAGGGAAATTTCTAGGTTGTATACATGTAAGGAATAAAAATTGTAAAAACAAAAAAAAATCATAGATCTGTATGATACAAACAGTGAACCCTATTGTAAATAAGGAACAATAGTTAATAGTACAATTTTTAAAATGGTCTTTCATGAAGTGTGACAAATACTTGACACTAATGCAAACAGTTAATAATAGGATAGTATAGGGGAATGCTGTATTTTATGCATGATTTTTCTGTAAAACTACAATTTCTGTAATAAAAAAACTAAAGGTGAATAAACAAAAACAAAACAAAAATAGGGTTAAGCAATAAGGCCACAAAAAAATCCTAAACACCATAATAAATTAAAGAGAAAATTGAGTCCTTTACCCTGGAATATTTGAAGGAATAAAATGGATAGAATAAATAATTTTCTTTCTGGGATGGCCTATATACAATTCTCCAAAAAGCTGGAAATGAGTTGAGGACTGTCAAGATCTCTTCCAGGTTTGTTATCTCATATCTGTTCAGTGTTTTAAAAATAGTTCTTCCGCTCTTGCTCAGAGTTATGATTAAGGGAGAAGATATGCAGAAGCTCTGCACTTTTGCTTTGACAAATCAAAAGAAAAGCATGTTGTTCCTGAGGGTGTGTTTTTGCTGAATATTCTTAACCACTAAACAAGTATTCTCAGCCTGCTTGTCTCTACTACAACTATTAGATATATAATTATCTTTCTTATGTCTCTAATCTTTGATTTTTTAATATTAGCCTAAAGGTTTTATGGGTCTCTTCCTTGAATAGGAAGCATGAGGCAGATAAAAGGACAGAGAATTTCTCATCTACGAGCTTTGATCTCTTAAATAGAAAGGACAATAGCATCAGTAAATGTTTAATCTATTACAAAAAGCAGTTTTCCAAAAACCAAGTATTTACATGGAAGAAATACGTGCTTTCTTTGGTTTATCTTCTTAGACAAAGTAAAAGGTAAGACAGCAATGAAAAAGTAATAAGTATAGTGCCAAACAGAACAGGAATAGAGATAAAAAAAAAAAATAGAATAAAGTTTCCCAAATTTAGAGCACTTATTCCCAGAAGCCAAAAAGACACATTAGATAATGTACTAGATAATGAAATACAACATGAATAAAAGCAATTCAGATATGAGCATAACACTCTGTCTTTTTTTTAGCTCATAAAATATGAATAGGATAAAGAATGCAATTGGTTTTAACTACCTTTGGATAATTACATTTTGCCACATTAAAGGATTAATATTCCTCCCACTTTCCTCATAAAATTATGAGTGCAACGTTTCATTTTAAGTACCATTAACTGAAGGAGTATTAAGGCAAGTTTGCCTTATTAGTGTTTATTACATGTGTTCTACCTTCAATATATCAATTACATATTCAGGTGACCTTTACATTGCCTATAATTGGTAAACACCTAAATATTGTTGAAGATAATGTTGCTGTTATCCTTAGGGTAGAAGGGAGGCTAACATACCAAGGAGTCCCCATTTCCTCAGAAGGGAAACGGTGCTTAGTTCAGACTGGATATGAGAGTCTCTGGGATAAGTTCGTTTGGGGACAGCCAGCTCTGCTTGCTCTGGAACCTCAGGGGTTATGAATGAGCCAGAGAAGAATAGAAGACCTATTCTTCGCTAGTGCATCTGCTCGAAATAATGTAACATCATAGGAAAGAATTCTGGTAGATTCATTTCTACCAAGTCCTGGTTAAGTTTCCTCACTGCCTCCCTGACATATATCTATCCCCCTTCCCCCAGCCCAGTCACAACCTTATATTAGTAGATACAACCAAATGTCAAAGTTTAAAGAAACTTGACCTTCTCCAATTCAACATTCCAGTGTAACTATTGAAGAAACTCAGGGAAAATAATAGAGTTGTAACAACTCTGGATTCAAAGGCACATGTCTTGTGTTTGAATCTAGATTCTTGACTTACTAGTTCCAGGGCCGTAGGCAGCTATAAAACTTCTCTGGATCCTATTTTTCTTTCTGAAAATAGGGGGAAAAAAAAGTTCCCAGTTACGAAAGACATTGCCAGTTGTACAAAGTAATGCATGCAAACATCCTGGTACACACTAGACAATTAATGTTATTTGGGCTTGTAGGTAAGTTTGAAGTTAAAATAATCATGCTCAAACACCTCGGTAAAAATATTCCAGGTCACCTAGCTCTAAATCCAGGGCTATTTTGCTATAGTATCAACATGAATTTATTTTAAAAAGTTTTAATAAATGCTGGTATAGCTTTTATACTTTGCAGAACTTTAGTTTTCCTGAAATTCCTCTTTGTTTGCATTCCCTAATAAAAAGTTTTTATGAAGAAAACCAAACATATAAATCAAATATTATTGTCTCTAAATCCATTTGCAAAAGCTTTTTAATATTCAGACTAATCTGACTCTTAATTCTATTTGATATTAGGAGTCAATGTAAGCTCTTGCTTACACTGATCATTCTATATTTAGTTAGTTTCTAAGGGACTCATCCACACAGCACAGTTGGTGTGATGGTATGTAAATACAAACAAATAAGCACAGTGGATTTTTTGTATAAAACAAACATAGATTTGAATGCTAGTTCTCTCATTTAAGAACTTGTAACTCTGTATAACTTACATAAATGCATTCACCCTCAGTTTGTGTATCTGTAAAAAGCAGATAGTCATAATGTCTTCCTTTCAAAATCTGTTGAATTAAGTGAGATATTTTAAAGAAGATGCTCATGATGACTTTTAGCTGACAGTAACATTCAATAAATAGCAACAACTATTATCATTTTCATTATCCATTATTTGCAATTATTTTAGCATCTAATCATACACTTTTTTAAATATTATAAAAATCTCAATCATTAAAAGTTCATCCCAACCACCAAGCCAAAATGAAATTTAGCTTTAGAGAGGAAAAAAATATCCTATCTTTCACCCTTTTTGCATTGTATTCTTTCTTTGCTTGCTTGTTTTATTGTAGCTCCTAAAGGAATGCTGGGAACTGATAGATCCGGAAAGCTTTCTAAGCATATGGATGAATGTTAAATGCTGAGGACAAAGATACACAGAAAGGATATTAAACAGGTGGAAAGAATTCTATACACAATCTTTACCTCACTTACAAAAAATAAAATTTAGCTGTTTAAGGCTTACCTACTTCCCCACTTTTAATCTAGACAGAACAAAGTGTCCAGATACTATATCCACCAGTCAGAAAATGAGGAAGAACAAAGACTGAGGCTAGAACATAAACTTTTTTTTTAACATTTAAAGAAATTTATTGAAGGTAATAAAAGATATAAATAACTAAGTTAAATAGTCATTGGGTAGAAAGTCCCTTAAGTGATAATGACATTAAATCCTTCTCTGAAACCACACTGTAAATTAGATCCTGATTAAGTGCTGACTACCAAAAAACTTATAAACCTACCTTACCAGTTATAACCCTCAACAGATAAGTTGTTTCTGAGGTGGAAAAATAGTATGATTAGAAATTTTTACTTCACAGGGGTCCCAAAGGGAGGGTGGTCCATTCTTGTGAGTCAGATAAGAAATCAGCTTTATCAGGTCTATTGGTGCCTGCAGTTGAGGTAGAGCCCAGTGGGTATAGGTAGAAGGTAATTTGGAGAGGGAAGTGAATCATTAGTCTCTGATGAATAGGAGGAAAAAAGCATAAATTTTAATGTGAGGAAGCTGTTAGGGAAATTGGAATGTATAGTAATAATCCTCAAAAGGCTAAATGAAGCACCCAGTTTAGGTCTGTAACTACCCTGGCCCTAAATGTTTCAGCATTTCACCTTATAAAGTCTGATTTTTTTTTTTAAAGTGGCTATTTTTCTATTATTATATTGATTCCTGTTTTTTAAGTGAAATCCCTAAATATCTTCAGAAAAACTCCAATTAATTTTCACTAATTTTCACAGGAATACCTTGGCCTTAATTATAACTTTGCATAGCATAAGTGTAATTTTTTCCAGAGAAATACTCTGAAAAATATACTTTGCTGATAGATTGCAAGTTTTATAGTTTTGCTTCTATGTAGAAAATGCAGTGTCATTAGAAAAGCTGAGTAACATTTCTTCAAATTTAACTTAGGAGATGATACATTTAAAAAGTGACATTTTCAAAAGTCTCCAAAGAGAGAATTCATTTGTCCTTAGAAAAGAATAAAAGATGAACAAAAGAACTCAAGAAAAATCTGACAAATACACTGTTTTAGTTTGCTAAATGCTGCCAAAGCAATATATCAGAAATGAGTTGGCTTTCACAATAGGATTTGTTAGGCTAAAAGCGTATAGTTCTGAAGCTGGGGGAAATGTCTAAATCAAGGCTTCAGGCAAAGTTCTCTCCCCAAAGGTCAGATGCCAGCGATCCTGGATTCCTGCCACATGGCAAGGCACAATAGTGGCTCTCCTTATCTCTGCCTTCTCCTCAAGACTCACTTTCTCCCTGAGCTCAGTAGTGGGAAGGCGGATGGCTCCCAAGGCCTTCTATCTCAGCTTCTGGATTCTTCTCTATCTCTGCAGCTTCATTCTATGTCTGCAACACTTTATTTCTCCATTTATGTAGGTCTTCAGGAAGAGGATTAAAACCTCCCTGGGCCATGCTCTATATTGAAGTGATGCAATCAAAAAGAGCTTCCCTTAACTGAATCTAATTTAAAAAGTCCCATCTACAAAGGGTTTTACGGGAATGGACTAGCTTAAAGAGCATGATCTTCTGGGATGGTACTATTTTAATATCCTCTATACTTAAATCTGCTTGAGGCTTGATAAAAATGCTAAGATAAAGTTGGTTGTGAAAACATTACTTGAATGAGGAAAAAGAAAAACTGAAGCAATTTGTTTAAACCCCTAGCCCCAACCACACCTCCCGGCCTTGCCTCTCAGGTGCCACTTGCACTTGGAGCAGACTGAGACCATTAAATGCACGCGCTCTCCAAACAAAGGCCTGTGTGCCAAACTTAGTTCATGACTTTCTAGCTGTGCAAGTGTAAGCAAGTTACTTAGCTCCTCTATGCCTTAGATAATGTGTCTTCCCCACAGGTTTTTGTTGAAAGGATTAAATAAATTTTGTAAAGTTCTTGGAACTGTGTCTTTTAGGTACAATAAAAATAGAATGAAGGGAACAGCAAGAAGTTGAAAAGGAGAGGAAGTGAGTGAAAGAGCTCAATTGCAGGCACTGGCCCAATGTAGGGAAATTTTTGGAGTCTGTGCCGTCTGAGGGAAGTGAGATAAAAGAAACAAAAGGAGCAGGGGAACCACTAGATCTCAATGCCAGTTACCTCCCTCTGCACCTACTATCCAAAACTAATATCTGTGTGCTTGGCAACAACTACTTGACTTGCAGCTTGATCATATTTAAGAATTTTCTGCTCCCAAGAAGAAATGTTGAGCAACTTCTGTTGCTTTGTTTTGGTTTTTAGGGGGATGGAAATTACCATACATTTACTCATTAGTTTAAGTGGTCTAAAAGGCAAAGATTCCTGTAGGTGTTTGCGAATGGCCTTCTGCCCAATATACCAAGTATCTTTCCTAAGTATTTAATAACATGGATCAGAGGTGGTCACAATAAATTGAATTATACCCGCTAGAAAAACATTTAGGGACTTTCCTTTCTACTCTAAGGATTTATCAGCCTCAGGCATAGAGATAGTCATTTGTGAGTTGGACTAGGCAAAGTAAATAATGAAAAGGAGGCTGTTTGTTGACCTTCAAAAAGATTTTGGGAAACCAAACTGAAAACAAAACAATTAGAGAGAGACCAGATGCTTAAAGAGGTTGAAAGAATGAATAACTCTGATTACCCTCTCAATAAAATCTTTTAAAAACAGCCTTGTTAACAGGAAAAAAAACAAAACAAAACACAACTCCTGATTCCAATTTTTAATTGGTTTACTGAAATATCAGAATTAGAACAGCCTATCCCAATCATATTGTTCTTTTCTTTGATCTTTCTTAGAAGTTTCTCATTTTTAGATCATTTAGTAAAGACTTGAGTCCATCAGTCCATCGTAAGCACTGTACTTTATATTATGCTAATTTGTAGATTACAGTGTCCTTCTAAATTTATGGAGAGAAATGTAATTTATGAGGGAAAGGTATGTCTTCATCTCTGGCTGCTTCTGATAAAAGAATTTGTTTGTTGTTTGCCGTTTGTTTTTAGAGGAGCTCTTGCTGGAGAGTCAGGCTCCAGAAACCTAGAATCTTGCCGGCTGAGATGGCCACTGAAGCCACAGGGATCCAGCTGACTGCTTTGACTCTTCTCTTCAAGGAAAGTTTGCCTTGCCCTGCTTACCCAGCAGGTTGGTGTAGTTACTTCTAAGAAAAAAATCCTTGAGAATTTAATACCTAGCTCTGAGGCCAAAACAGAAATGGAGTACACAGCTTCTGCCTCCTACCAAACCATCATCTAGTAAGAGAGAAGTTTTTCCTTAACTGAACTATCTTTAAAAGGTTTACACTCATGTTGAGAGGAGAGTATATAACATTTATATGTGCTCATTGAGAGAATATTTTTAAGGTTAAAAAATTGGCTCACATTTCTTTATGGTCATCTGGAAGAAAATATTTGTCTAACTTGTGCCTAAAGTTATACATTTGTTTTAACATTGATGAAAACAGTATTTCCATGGTAAATATTTACTTTGTATTGAGTGCTGTCATTCAGTATTTGACATCTAATTGTTCTAATACTGTTTGTATTGTGAAGGAGATAATTAAGTTCTTAGGTATATCACTCTCTTCCATTATTAGTGACCCAATAGCATCCTCTTACTGCTTTCTGTTACTGAGTTTATTATATCTACCTCCATGTCCTGACTTTGTGCATCACCTCCTTTCAAAATTTACCTCTCCTATGTCCCAACTTATTATAGCCCTGCTGACTCCAGGGCTGGAGTAGTCCAGCTGGTTGGCTAGCCAGTTTGGTCAATTCATTTGATTGGTGGCCATGTTACTATGCAGTCCAATATGAGAAACATCAGCATATTTTAAAGGCTCTCCTTGCCTTAGTTCAAAAGAGCAGTGTGTGTATTTCAGACAATTTTGACAGGTTAACAGGGGCAGGGACTTTCATTTGTGGGTCCCTTGGGACACACCCCCAATCATTCCATGCGTGTCATGCAGGCTTGGTTACATTTGCTTTACTAGGACTACAGTTTTTCATTATCCATTTGGCCAAACAAAAGTCTCATCTCAGCAGCAACATCTCCAGCTTTTCCTGGGTGAGGAATTTCCTATGCCTCCATTTGTTGCTTTCTGAGTCTTACTAGTTTTTCAGCTAGTTCCCTCTAGCTTTGTCCAGGCTTGACAGCTGAAGTCAGAAGAGCAGCCTCTTGGGAAGTGGACTTGGTCCAACGGATAGGGCGTCCACCTACCATATGGGAGGTCCGTGGTTCAAACCCCGGGCCTCCTTGACCCATGTGGAGCTGGCCCATGCGCAGTGCTGATGCGCACAAGGAGTGCCATGCCATGCAGGGGTGTCCCCGCATAGGGGAGCCCCACACACAAGGAGTGCGCCCCATAAGGAGAGCCACCCAGCGCGGAGGAGAGTGCAGCCTGCCCAGGAATGGTGCCGCACACACACACAGAGGTGACACAACAAGATGACACACACAAAAAACAGATTCCTGGTGCGGCTGATAAGGATAGAAGCAGACACAGAAGAACACACAGCGAATGGACAGAGAGAGCAGACAATGATGAGGGGGGAAGAGAAATTTAAAAAAAAAATAAAAGAATAGCAGCCTCTTAGATGAGCTGTACTACTAACCCTAGGCAATTTATCTTCAGCAAAGTCTGCAACAACAGTCACATGTTATTATTTAAAGCAATTAATTGGGGCTTGATCTAATTAATTCAAATTTTCATGTGCATATTCTAGAAACTAGAGTCCTTTTTCCACCACACATGTAGTACACTTTTCCAAAAACCCCCAAATTGGATTCACTTTTACATAAATCCATCAAGCAAAACACAGTGGACGGAACTAGACTAGCATTAGGGGAGATCTAGAACTAACTCTGTGACTAACTACTTATGGGGCCTTGGACAAACAATGTAACTAATGTTTCCTAATTTCTTATAAAAGGAGGAAGCTGAAGTAGACACTTCAAAAAGTACACTGAGTTCCTACCAGTCTATGATTGCTGAATTCAGGCATGATTATTTACTCTACATAAAATAATTCCTTGCTTTATCAGAAGATTGGCTACAGGATTTTTCTAAATAGTGACACACTCGTGCTGGTAAATACTACTCTACTTTTTACCAAAATGTGACTTAAAACTTCCCAGAAACATGCCTATTGCATAAAAATGAGACACTCCCACGCCTTTAGCAAAGCTATTGAGGTTTATGATTTAAAATACTTAACTATCTCCCTTTAGTACTAGTATAATGTTACTAAATATAACCCACAAGGCATTGAGGAAAAAAGATTTATTCTTCTAAAATGCAAAATGGAAAACTGTCAGACTCCTTCTTAATCAGGCACTGAGTTTTGTCACTTACCATGACTGTTTCAAACAAGCCTGTGAGTTTCTGTTTTGCCTTAGTACATTTTTTAAAGCATGAGCTTTTATCTATCTATATTTCTTTGTCTAGATGAACAAATAAACAAGTTTTGTTACCCATCCTTACTTTAAGGCACTTAGGAGCTTTGTTTGCCAACGTGAAACAATAAGTTTTATGAATAAGCAAGTAAGAAAACCATTTCTAAATCAGTCCAAAAGAGAGTTCATTCCCATGGAAGGGTACAATTTGAAGGATTATAGTTGACCTATGGTTTGCATACAAAGGTTATATTCTTTTGTGAATTTATTCTGAGGAGTTATTTATTCTCAGGAGGGAGAAGAGGTACTAAGCCAGCACCACTGAAGATGCATTTAGTAAACTGTGGAGTGAGTGCCCCTAAGCTTTTTCTAGTTTCTTATTGGGCATTCAAGGAATCTGTATTTAGAGTCACAAAACCTGAGTTTAAAATCCAGCTCCACAAAGTAGAGGACTTCCGATGGATCATGGAATCTCTCTACTTGTTGATTTACAAAATAGATATACCAATAATACCATCCTGCATAATCAATCCTCTAGGATCACTGAAAGTTGAAGCAGATGCTAAAGTGCTTTAGAGAGTGTCAAATGTATAAGAACTGACTAAGCAGTTAGATCCTTCAACCTTTATCAGCTCATTTCCACCCCAAAATAAATATAAGTATAAATATAAATATAAATATAAATAGGTAGGACCTCTATTCCCCATATTCCATCACCTTCTGATCAGGTTGTCTGGCCTGAGCGCCTTCCATACAGCAACCTCAAGCCTCTACACAGGCACATGAGATTTTGTGACTCCTTGGGAACTACTCCCTTGAAAAGGCTTTTTCCACAGCACTCTCTAGGTAGCCACCCAAGGTACTCTATTACTTAGCATATCCCAACTTTTAGTAGGTATAATCAGGCATAAACTTTAAACCATTTGGCCAATATTATTTGACCTTTTATTAGGTCACTAAGAGAAATGAGAAATTTTCAATTCACATGTTTGCTTAACATGAGCTATGGAAGGTAATGAGCTATTGTAAAATACAAGTGTAGCTTCCACCAGGTAAAACAGCCTCTAAAATTTGTTCTCTGTAAACTCTGAATGGCCAGGATTAAGTGAGCATGCAACATAGTTTTGTAGCCCCAAGCATCAATTCAGAAGCTACACACATCTTTATATCAATCTTTATTTCCCTGAAACATCATAATAAAGCTATCCATTTAGGATGTTAGAGTTTTTAACACTTAATCCTGCTCACTATCATTTTAGAATCATTAAAATAGTTGGAGAAGAACTGTTTTAGTTAGACTTATTTCTTTACTATAAAAAGTACTGTTCATGTCAGAAATTAAATTCTTCTCCAAAAGAATGCTTTCTCGCCTTGTTTAAAACATTTCTCCTCTGTATGATCCTGCCTATATAATTTCACTCATCTTCTACAGGATACTAACCCACATTGTTATAATGGTATTAGAATTTACTACACATACCACACACATACACATACATTTTACTCAATACAACACACACACACACACACAACACATGCATACATACTTAGATTTGTTCCAAGGAGGCATGGTGGCTTAAGGCATGAAGCATGGTTTTGGAGCCAAAAATATTTCAAATCCCATCTCTGATATTTACTAACTTTGAAACCTTGGGCAAGTTACCCAACTCTCCCAAGACTCAGTTTCCTCCATTTGTAAGAAGATACTAGTTATACTTACTTCATAGAGCTATATTGGCTAAATAATATAACGTATGTAATACTCAGTACGTACCAAACAAGTAGGAAGCACTAGAGAAATGTTAATTCTCATTATTCCCATTTAACCATTTTTAGAAATCTGTACTTTTCCTACTTTTATAAAATACTGAATTTCCACTTTAAAGCCAAAACAGTTCTCCATCTTCTTTATAATTCCCCAATGTGCCTTACACCGTGCTAAACACTATGTTGAAAAAAGTCGACCCTGAGAGATCTATTAAAACATGAGGATTGAGAAGAAATTAGAGATGTCATTTTGGGGGGTTGTATTTGCGTTGTATAAGATTGTATAAGATTGGATCTTTAATCTTCCTTTAAAATAAGATGATTGATCTTCAGGAAGCTATTTTTTAGGAAAAACACAATTTAATCTCAAATTCAAGAAACCAACTATATTAGCTTCTAGAAAAAAAAACAAACTCTATATGTTGTAAAGTGGCTTCAATTTATTTGGGACTGCTGAGAATTTTTTAACTTGCCCTCTCTTCTCTTTGGTTATAAATATTGTCAAGGTAATAAAGCTATTTGTTCTCAGTGACAGATAAGTTACTATGATCAAGAAATAGCATAATAAGTTCATAAAGAAACTTCCTCATATTTCTATCAGCATGACAATCTCCCTTTAACTTCTTTACAACATAAGAAACTTTTTCTGTTTCTTTGTCTGCTTGTATTCGATTAAAATCTTCCAGTGTCACATGTGAGTAACTTAGGACATCAGCTAAACTTTCCAGTCATAAACTTTTATTGATGCCAAGGTAAATACAACTTACTAGATATAAGCCAGATTTTTAAAGGGCAGGTCAATTTTTTCTAGAAGCTCCCCAATTGTAAAGACACTATTTGACATAGACGTTACTTGTTACTTTGAAATTACTCTGACATTTTTGCAATGCACAAGTCCAATCTTACCTCAGAGGACTCCCATATACCATTCTTTCACTTTGGACTGTCCAATGGATTTTCTTTCTCTACTCCAAGAAGAGCTATTGTGTCCCCTTTGAAATATTCAAGTAAGTAGTCAGTCTTGCTTTGTCTTAACACTGCCTTCAAAGTTATTCCATAATTGGTCAAATTCAATTTTTTATCTTGAAATGTGGGGTATTTAAAAGGCACTGTTTGTAATAAAGGAAAAGACTTCATTTCTTTCTCATCCTGCAAGTGATGGGGTAGATTGGAAAAACTTTTTAGGTTTGGGGCTAGATCAGTTATAATGACAGAGAACTGTGTTATGGGTCTACCATTGGGAGGTGCTACTTGGACATGTAAAACAAATATGTGTATTGCCCCATGCTCAACTAAAGAAAATAAAAATTGCTGATGAACTACTTCACCTGTTCACAACTGTTCTTGTTTAATTTCTTTCTTTTCTTGTACCTTTACTTCAAAATTAGAATCACACACACACAAAAGAAATATTAAATCTTGTGGTTTGTCAAGTAAAAATGAATGTTTCCTCCAGAGCAGAAATATAACTGGAGATATGCTTTTCCCACTCTTTTTTATATCAGTAATTGTGAGCTTTCCTGGCATATAGCTGTGTCCACAGACTGAAAATCACAATGAAACTGGGATGGATATATTTGGGTCCAGAAATTCCAAGTGAGGCGGTTTTGTGGCTATAATCCCAAATGGTGGCCACTGGTGAGAGAAGAGCTTTAGCTTGTGTGGCAACCACCAGATACATCACCTAACTCAAGTCAACTAGCTTGACTTGAATGATGTCTTTAGAAATGTAGCAGTTGTTTAACACTTTGAAAGGGCCTCCTTTATCCAGGTTGGGGAAACACACCATTTCTGTCATGACTTGACTAAAACGATCCTTTTTCACTTCAGTCCCAATTTTCATCTCCAGCAAAGAGCCTTTCTTGTGTTGAGGTTGCCTAACATGATTTCCAACAGTGGGCTTAAGTGCATGAACGATCATGGTTAGGAGTTTGTGGAGGCTCCAGAAAAGCCCATAGAGATATCTCTTGGTGTTCACCAACAGCTACATGGCCTTGGGGCACATGAACAGTGATATCTGTCTCAGGTAATTGTACTGACCCTCCTTCGTGGTTTAATTTACAAACTAAGGTGGACTCTGCAACTTGTGTTTGGGACCATCCAGTATTCTGATTGATTGTATTCCAATCCACACAAGGAGCGGGCCAGCTGGTGTCCACTTAGAAGCCATTTTATAAGCCTCTCGATCATTTGGAAGCCATTCTAAATCTTGTACTAGGATCCTGTTAGAGGTTTGTGTATTCTGATGGGCATGTAAAAGTTCTGAAACACTTTTAGATCTTCCATATTTCCTTGAGGAAACTGTGTAAGCCACTGATGGACATCAAGGAATCAAAGGAATTTCCAATTACTATTTCTTTAAAAAAAAGAAAAGGGTCTTCTTTCAATATAGAAATATTGTCTCTCCTCTAGTTATTTCTAAGTTGAGTTATATCAACCCATATCATCCAAAAAATGGGTTAGAAACAGATAGTTTATAACAAAACGGATTTGTAGCTTTGAATATATTATTGCCATAGGGGTATAAGCAGCTGCACAGTTAAGCACATCTGGGCCTTGACATTCTTGTAAGTTAAACAAAAACAAAGCAAACAAAGTTAAAGTAACATTCTGACATAAATCCAAGACTAATTTTCATCATAGCTTAAAAATTCAGGATCTACTTTTTCATTTGCTTTTTGCTTTCCATTCTAATAGTTACTACAAAGCTCCATAAATTATCCATATTTTTCTAAACATTAGTTTGCCTCATTACATCTAGATTATTGATTTAATATTTTAGAGAATATGCAATATTTGAAAAATATCAAATACAGCTGTTAACAACTGAAATATTTTTTGAAAAAAAAAAAAAAACGATAAACTAAACAATATAGTTATCCTGAGTTTCTTAGGTTATTTTCTGGTAACTTGGTATTGGTAAATTTTAATAACTTATATTTGAAATACAGAACACTTTTGGTGTACTGTTTGGAGTAATTCTCCTCCACCTCCTCCCATGCATTCAATGAAGTAACAAAAAGCCAATGTTCAAGACAATCCAGAAGAGGAAGCACATGATAGCTACGACACATCAACATCGATTATAGATATGTACTAAGACAATGTGAAGTTGGAACAGAAGTAGTTCAAGGGAGCAGGATAGAGACTTCAGAAACAGACCCACCCTTATATGGACTTGGTCTATGACAGAGGGGGCTAGGCAGAAGTGTGAAGAAGGATGAACAGGTCAATAAATGGGTGATGGTATAATTGTTTGCCCATGCTGAAAAAGTTACATTGATCACTACCTACTAACACACTCAAAAATTAATTAATTTAAAGACTTAAGGCTAAAAGTAAAATTTGAAAACAGAGACTAAGAGATTATCTTTAGGTATTCTGAAAGTGAAGAATTTCCTAAAAAAGACAAACATTAAAAATACAAACAATAAATTTAAATTTAGAAATCCTTTATCTTAAAAGACATCCTTGACAAAGCGTTAAAACACAAGCCAAGGGAAGCAGACTTGGCCCAATGGATAGGGCATCTGCCTACCACATGGGAAGTCCACAATTCAAACCCCAGGCCTCCTTGACCCATGTGGAGCTGGCCCATGCACAGTGCTGATGCGTGCAAGGAGTGCCCTGCCACGCAGGGGTGTCCCCCGTGTAGGGGAGCCCCACGGGCAAGGAGTGTGCCCTGTTACAGAGAGCCACCCAGTGCAAAAGAAAGTGCAACCTGCCCAAGAATGTTGCCACACACACGGAGAGGTGACCCAACAAGATGACACAACAAAAAGAAACACAGATTCCCAGTGCCTCTGATAAGGATAGAAGAGGTAATAGAAGAAAACACAGTGAATGGACACAAAGAGCAGACAACTGGAGGGGGGAAGGAAGAGAAATAAATAAAAAATTTTTAAAATCTTAAAAAAAAAACAAAACACACAAGCCAAAAATTAGGAGAAGATATTTTTATGACATATACCAAAAAAAAAAATTACATTCCAAAACTTATTAAAAACTCCAAAAAAATTAGTGAGCAAAATACAAACAACTCCATAGAATTTTTTTTCAAAAAGCTCTAAGCAAGTATTTCTTGGCAGAGGGAACACAAATAACCCCTAACTATACAGAAATATACTCAAGATCTTTGGTAATTAGGGAAATGTAAAATGAAACCACATGAGGCATGATTACTACCTACCATAATTACAAAAAATTTAGTGAGGCAATACCATCTGTTGGCAAAGAGCAAAGAGAAATCCTATATTCTGCTAGTGGAAGTGTCAATTGGTACAAACACTTGGAATTTGCCATTATCTAGGAAAACATTTGTTACCCACCAAATCTAATCCTGGTTACATGCTCTGTAAAACCTTTCATGTGTGCATCATAAGACATATACATTAATGTTCATTACATGGTCAAAAAATTTGAATCAACCAAAATATCCTTTGCCAGATGAATGGGGAAATAAATTGTGCTATTTGCATACAATAGAGCACCAAACAAATAGGAAAACAAATGAATCACAACTAAGGCAAATTAAATGTGCTTGTGCTAGATGTTCCATTGCAGATTCAGTCTCCTTTAGATACCTGATTTTTCTTAGTTCCATGATAACACTGAAAAGTAGGCATTTATATCAGATTTCTCAGAGTACAAAACTAAATCTCAGTAATGGCACAGAACTTACCTAACCAGGTCAAAAGGCTGCTGTGTGGCTGGCCTAGAAGTAATTACTCACACATATTCCAGCTACTCTATACAGTCCTGAGCTCAGAACACTTTATACGCTTCCTCAGACTCAAAGCCCCCAATGGTATATTCAGAGAAGAGTTCACCTTCCAGTTACCATTTCAGTTATGCCAAACTTAACTCTGCTTTCCTCAGAGACTTAACCATGCCCCCTTCACCTTTGACTCTTCTTTTTGTCATACTCTTCTTTCAAGTTCTTAACATTTTTTTCAAAGTTTATTTCCGAAGAAATTAAGTCTTTTTCTACTACAAAACAGAAAAAGAAAGAAAAAGAAAGGACTGAAAAGAAAACAACACAGGAAGAGGTTAAAAATCATGTTTTCCAAACATGATAAATAAACACAAAATTTATCCTATAAGGTAGACTGGGATAAAAGCATACTTAAAAGATCAAAATCTACAAGAATATTTTTTTTTCCACTGGCAGGTGAAAGTAAATGGAAGGATTGAGTGAAACCCTAAATTATGCAATATGTAAATTGAACTGACCTCAAGTTTCCTGGCAAATTTTCAAAATTCTGTGGTTGATTTACCAAATATAATGTCCAATATTAAAACTTCTTACCATGCACAGTGTATGGGTAGCCAAAATTCTGAGGTAGGAAAACTGAGCTCAAGTCCTTCAGCAAAATTAAGCAAATTAAATTAACATATAAAAAAGTTTTAAATGGAAAATATTTTTCAAAAAGATAAAGTATATTTTAAATGTCAAATTAGCTAGCATCCACCGTACCTAAACACTTAATTTCTTGTGGAGAAAAGAACGGAAAGGAACAACTTACAACTATTCCTTCAAGGGAAATAAGCTTTGATGTTAAAAATATTAATAACCAACTGAAAAACAGTTGGAAGTCCTCAACTGCATAAAAACCAGGAAGTAGGAAACACAACAAGGCACTTTATGTATCTAGGATCCTGAAAAATCTTAACATCTCAGAAATAGAGGCACACGTTTGTTGGTTAGCTGGAACACATTGTGGATTAGCCCTTTTCTCCAGGAACCCAAGCAGATCTTCTCTGTCCTGTAAGACAGGGATTCTAAGTGTTAGTGGGATCCAAATTACCTGGAGGGCTTGAGAAAGCAGTTGTTGGATCCACCCCAGAGCATCTAATCCAGAAAGTCTGGGGTTGAGCCTGAAAATCTGCATTTCAACCTAGTTTACACGGTGATTCTGATGCAAAGTCATGGAGGCACATCCTGAGAACCACATTCTAAAACCAGCACATTAAGGTCTCTTTTCCTGGACAACTATTATAGTTTTCTCCCTCTTCACCAATTCCCCTTGTCCCCCTAACAAATCCCTCTACCCCCAATCTTTCTGCACATACGCGCACACATGCACATCTCACAAGCTTATTTTATAAATCAGTGTGTTTTGCTATGAACAAAGGGAGAATCGGTATGGGGAAGAAACTTTTACTGGGAGCACAAGGATGTTAACCTGTGGAGGGCAGTGCTTGTTTACACAGATGCAAATAGCACTGGCCACATTTATCATTTCCCTGTGTTTTCTTGAAAGTAAACTCCGTAGTCCCTAGCAATTGCTGTCCAGTAACTGGAATTTTAGAAAACTTTTTTCAGAGAAGAAACACGAGTCAGTGTTTATTGCAGTGAATACATGGGAAAAGAGTAGTCCACAACCCACTAAATTTGGGACAAGGCCTTCTCAATAGGCTTTTTACGAATGCTTCGATTCTGTGTGATTTATTGTTTATTCCTCAAAAAACTGATGGAACAAAGATTTTCTCTTCATTTATCCTACTATTAAATTAGGCCCTAAGCAACTGGGAATATTTGCCAACTGAACAATTTATTTATTTATTTTTGTCTTTATTTATTCTTTTAATGTTACATTAAAAAAATATGAGGTCCCCATATACCCCTCAACCTCCTCTCCCCATTCCTCCCCCCATAACAACAACCTCCTCCATCATCATGAGACATTCATTGCATTTGGTGAATACATCTCTGAGCACCACTGTACCTCATGGTCAATGGTCCACACCATAGCCCACACTCTCTCACAGTCCACCCAGTGGGCCATGGGAGGACATACAGTGTCCGGTAACTGTCCCTGCAGCACCAACCAGGACAACTCCAACCCCCGAAAATGCCCCCACATTACATCTCTTCCTCCCATTCCCTACCCCCAGTATCCCCCATGACCACTTTCTCCACACCAATGCCACATTTTCTTCAATTGTTAATCACAATAGTTCATGAATAGAATATCAGTAAGTCCACTCTAATACATACTCTATTCCTCCATCCTGTGGACCTTAGAATGGTTGTGTCCACTCTACATCTATATCAAGAGGGGGCTTAGATTCCACATGGATGCTGGATGCAATTCTGCTTTCAGTTGTAGGCACTCTTGGCTCTCTGTTGTGGTGGTTGACCTTCTTCACCTTCATGTTAGCTGAGTGGGGTAAGTCCAATAAACCAGAATGTAGGCCAACTGGACAATTTAGATCTCATAAGCTATTATGGGGGTGTGGGGTTGGAAAAGAGTAACCAAGGAAACAATACCATTCAAAAGAATTATTCCTTTAAAATGGGCTTCCTTCAAGTGTTTATAGTTGTCACTATAGAGTAAAAAACCTAGCAATTCAAAGTGGTTGTTTTTTTCCAGTTTGTCCTTGGATACCTCAGAACTTTACAAGTTACCTAACTTTGAGCTAATATTGAAAAATACTTCCATGAATGCCATAAGCCTTAGAAGTGGCAGCAAAGGCCAAAAAGCCTGGATAGCAATTATTAGAATCGCAGGCTTTCCCCACCAAAGGCCAAAGCTACCCAACTATCACTGAATTATAATGTAAATACGAGTGGCACCAAAGCCCTTAGTGGCTCACGAAGGAACTGCCACCAGCTGATGATGCTGGTGGTGTGGCCTGACTGGAGATCACTCTCAGGACCCTTTCTGTTGGTCCACCGCACTTTCTGATTGGTAGTATATATGTCCTACTACCAGTTGTTAGATAGTCTTACCCCTAATCATTATGGCAACTATTTAAGAGAACTGGTAGGGAAAACTGTCAGCAGTCACTCTTCCTAGAGGCGAATGGCTTTACAAACTTCTCCAGGGATGGCAGTAAGGACTCTGGTGCATTAAGCAGTGTTAATAGCGTATAAAAATCTCTACAATGCCTCCAATTGTGGCAACACAAAACCTCACCTTGCTAATATGACCATGTCAAGATGTTCCTCACTTCCATTATATCTAATTACCCTTCTATTACTGACAGAACTGAAGTCCAGGAAATTATAGTAATGGTGAAAACTAATATCACATTATTGTGCAAATCAGGAGCAGAGAAAACAGTAGATTGAAAACTGTTTTTATGTCCCATATAGGGATGTAGCCAAGGGTTTGTTACTTCCCAAGAGCCTCAGTCTAGAAGGGAAAGTGTAAAGGATTTTGAACAGATATATAGAAGGAAATCACAGGCTGCAATATAGTGATAAATAATAATAATAGCTATTATTTACTGGGAACTTGCTGCATTTCAGGTACCTTGACTTTCTCATTTACAACCAGCAACACTTTCTATAAAGTTGATCCTACCATTATTTCTATTCTAAAAGGAAAATAATAAAACAGAAGCTTTGGGAGTTTATTTGCCCAAGATTATAGTAGCAGAACCAATGTTTGTGCCTAGGGATATGAGACCCTAGAGAAGAAGCTTTTAACTCTACACTACACAGTGCATCTTCTCCATGGGTCAGACATTCCTTTCTAGGAGATGAGATTTAAGGCTATGTTCTGGGCTTGTTGCTGGAGAGAAGCATCAAGTCTCAAGCTGAGGAAAGTCAGAATTCCCGGAGATCTTCTCCAAGTTCACAGCCAAGTCTGCAACATACATGTATGATCTGTGCAGCCTCACAGGGCCCACCCTCAAGAGGACACCATGCTTGGTTTAATGCTACGCTGTCACCATCTTGAAATTCTTAAGTTTTGAACAAGGGGCCCTACATTTTCTTTTTGCTCTAGGCACAGCAAATTATGTAACCGGTCCTGGTTCACAGAGTTGGTAACCCTTAGCCTTCAAACCCAGGTAAATGGCTCAAATTATAAGTGGCCATGAATACAGGAGAAAACCCTTGTTTTAGATGAAGAATGTTTCTTTTACAGGTAAGGTTGAATGAGTTGCCCAAGTTTGTGCATTAATCACCAACTGGGCCAGAAGTCAAACTATCATTTCCTGATTCTAAATACCACAAGAAAGAAGGTGTGAGAAGACTTCTACCCCATTTCTATGCAACTAAATGAGTTATAAAATGAGATCTTTTAAAACTCTGCTGCTAAATGATGTCAAAAGAAGTAAAAGCTCTGATATTAAGGTCCCAAAACACACAGAAATAGTTTAACCCCAGCAATAAATAAGAATGAAATAAACTCATCTCCAGCTGTAACTTTTCCTATCAGTGCATCTATCATCATGATGGAAGAGGTTGCTGATATGGAAGGAGTGAGGTAGGGAGGGTGGGGGCGTATATGGGGATGTCATTTTTTTTAATGTAACATTTATAAGAAAATAAAGAGAAAAAAAAGACTAGGGAAAAAAGTCCTAAGACGTTTGATAACCTTCCATTGCAAATTACTATTTTTTAATATTGAACTTGGCATGCAATTGGTGATCAATACTTGTGTTTATTTTAAAGTTACTCTAGTACCTTTACTTATGACTATTGAGACTATTGAGTTGGTGTCTTGAATTCCCTTCCATATATTCCTTTTATGATGATATCTTTGTGGCTACACACCCACACCCACACACTCTTCATTGGTGTAAAAGAATTTGAGAATGCTTACAAATATTTAAGCAACACGAGTTTAAACAACAATTAAGTGTATAATATTTTCAGTAAAAAACATTCAAAAAGAAAGCAAGTAACTGAATAAATTAGGGTGACATTTTCAGGGAGTTATTAAGAAATATCAAAATAAAAGTAATTTCACACACATAATGCTGTGAGTTCCAGCATGAGCCACTTATAAGAAATGAACCACAAATTTGGCTCATTCACTTTCTAAAAGTGACCACAATAAGGAAAATATTATTAGTTACAAGCTTCACAATGTCCATATGATCCAAATAAACCACTTAGCACAAGCACCAGCATTACCAAGAATTAAGAGTATTATCTTTCCCACCCTTTACAGCATGTTCGATGTGCCTTTTGTGGAACTCTTTCTTGATGTGTTATCGAGGCATCTCACCCAAGGGCATACTGTCCAACCAGAAGAAGAGTAGTGGGTGGGGGTAAGCAGCTCTCTGTTGGCCTGAACTGATACAAGAATATATTTCATATGCATGATGGTTCTGTAAATCCACAACTTCTCTAACAAAAATAGAATAAATAAAAAGAATACATTGCAGGTTACACTCCCAAGAGGGCAGTATTTCACCAACTGGCAGGGAGCCTACCATACTCAGTTTCTCAAGTGAGTTCCTGCCGCTTTCAAACTCGACAGTCTATGCTGTTCTAGCCCTTGGCAAGGACCCAAGGTACAGCTCCCTTGCTCTCTCTCTGTCCCCTTTTAGAATGTAAAAATAGTGTTTTTATTGCCAAGAAATGCACAGAACAAAATTCTCTGCCTGAAACCCCACTCATTCTTCAGTGATTTAAAAGTATGCACCAATTCTTTGTTATTCCACCCTTCAAGAGATTGTGCCTAATTCCACTCTCTCTGATTGTAAGCTGAACTTAGTGACTCACTTCTAACCACTGGAGTAAAGTGGAAATGATGGCATATGATTTCTATAGCTCTTTCTCTTGAAGACTCAAACTCTTAAAATCAGCAAAGCTGAGGATGGAAGTAACATTCTCTTATGAAATTTGCTAAAAGTTAATAAATTGTAGGTCTCAACAGATGATCATTTTACCTCTGTGTATTTTGATTGTGATATAGGATACAATTTACTTCAGAACTCAATTTTGTGATCACTCCTCACAGAAATAATTGGTTTTCTAGGGTGTAAAACAAGGCTTTATACATTCAAGTGGAAAATATTTAATAAATGTGTTATCAAATGCCCAGTGATGTGCCCCTCAAGTTTAACTTTAGGTGATATATGTTCCTAGAAAACCACTGAAGATAAACGTGCTACAAAACCTGTCCCTGGGAACCAAAAAAATGTAATAGTTACATGAGTTGCTGGAAATGACTTTGTGTCAGAATTGACCTTACAATTTACCCAAAAAAGCAATTTTTTTCTGGACCCTTCAATGCAAAAGAAATTTTTCCAGTTCTATTTTTCAAAAGATTCAGAAGGGGTGAATCCAGAGGCAGATTTACAGTATGCCTAAGGAAGCTGAACCTGTGGGACCCTCGCGGCATGGTCCTTTCCAAGGCCATGGAACATAATTTTGTACTTGTTTACTTATAAGCATCATACCTTGCAAAACTCACTGCCTTGCAGAATGTTTGACAGTAAGAGATTTCACCGGTGGTCTATATCAGCAGGGTTTGTTTGGTTTTTCTCTTATATGTAAATATTTTGGGCAAAATACAAATACAGGCTTTGAAGTTGGAATTCTCTTCTATCAGACCCCTGAGTAGAACCTTGGGAAAAGTTAACAAACTTTTCAGGGACTCTATTTCTCATCTACATTAATGATAACAATAACAAGTACTTTCATTATTATATAAAAAGACCACATTCTTCATGCTGATGCTACAAGGATCAAATGAAATACTGTCTATAAAGTGGCAAAACAAGGTGATTCCTTTTGTCTTCCTCTGGTCCCTCCTGATTGTTCCTGTGCATACAGAAATAACTTCAACTGGGCCCACTCCTGAACTTTCTCTCCCTCAGCTGCCTTAGACCCTAATACATTCCCTAAGGAGGAAAAAAAATCACTGCCTACCAGTTGTGTCCTGGACCCTATCTTATACTTCCTCTTAGAAAATTTTACCACCAGTGGACATTTCTCCTGGCAAAAAGAGTGCCTGGGCTCATGACAACTCAGGCATGGGTTGTATAAGACAGAATGTAGGCTCTGAAACTGGACAGATAAGGTTTTAAACCAAAGCTTAGAAATGAATTTACTGATCTGGGCATCATTTTTTTCATCTGTAAAAGGAGGATAAAAATATCAACTTCAAAAGGTATTATTATTTGAATTGTAAAGCTGTCTAAAAGTGTTGTCAAGATTAAATTAAATACAATAAGTCCCCAACGAATACCAATTCCTGCTAAAACTGACAGTTCCTGTGTGTTTTCTTTTGTTTCTTTCACATCTATACCTATTGCGTTAGGTTTAGCAAGAGTAATAAGTGACTATTAACAAAGATACTTAAAGAACATAGGAAAAGGGGAAGTTGAAAAAATACTATGGAAGTTTAATGGCCATTTTAGCTTAAATGATTATTCAACCTGATAAAGCTGCTTTCACCTCTCTAACGAGGATAGTTGAAAAATAATTGCATTATATTCTAATTAGATTTCATCAGTCCTTTTGCAACAAAATGAACAAAGTCTTACATTTTTTAGCCAGCCCTTGCCCTGCTGTTACTGGATGTAATTAATTATAAGATTGCCGATATTCTTTGGCAAGAGAAAAATAACCTCTAATGAACATTTCCCCTACAACCAAGTCTTCCTTGGTTTGAACTTTGAATACTGGTATGAATCATTTACATATCCTCTGAAAAACAGATTCACTTGACTGAATAAATATGAACATACAGTGCTGTTAAATGAGTGTGTGGTATTCTTGCACTAATATTTACCATGAGAAGGAGATCTCAGATGAAATTTTGTAGACCAACAAGATAAAAGAAAGGAAGACTAGTTTTGACACATCAAGCAAATCCTGAAGCAAGAGTTTCCCTTAAATTCTCAGCATTTCATCACATCATATTTTTAAAGTATCAGGGGATCATGACTTTTTATTTGTCATTTTTGTAAACAGAAAATGTTTGTCAATTATGAATCATTTTTCAAAATCACTAACTTGAAAAATACTATGTTTACATGTGTATGTACACATATATATTCAGAAATATATATACATATATCATTTATCTGAATCAAGTTTTTTGTTATTAATAAGACTCCACTACCCTTTAAGAAGTTGGAGTCCTGGAATCTGGAAAATCTTTTTTCTTCTAAGAGACGATTCTTTCATTATTTGAAGACAGTATCAAGTAGAGAAGGGAATGTAAGTGTCCAAAGAAGCTAAGAGAGACCACAACTACCCTATGCAAGAAAAGAAGCTGATTAAGAGATTGGGTTTGGGACAATAGGTGATTGAAGTCTAAAAAGAGATGAGGAATAAAATGGCAAAACTAACAAGAAAATTTGGGGTGAAATACTAAGTGGTATGCAACGTCAACCCTGCCCTCTAATTCTCTTACACGGTCTTCAGTAAAATCCATATTGCTTACCAGAGGAAGAAAAATGTTATACCGAATAATAAGAGGCGTTAAGATCTACTTGAAGGCAGTAATACTAGGAAAACACAGGTGCATGCGTGGACATACAAGTTACCAACCACCCACTTAGGTTTGCCCTGGACTGTCTGAATTTAAAGTCAAAAGTCTGGTGTCCGGGGAATCCTCTCAGGCTTGGGCCAACCAGGGTGGTTGTTACTCTAACCACGAACACAAAGTAGGGTGTAAGTACCTAGACCCACATGGAGAAAATGAAATAGTAAACATAAATTCCTTCTGTCTATACAAATTAAAAATATGTTTTAAAGTACCATGTGTGGAGAAAAGGATATTACTGAGTTGTAAAGAGTGATTTTAATTTTGAGGTTTAAATTATGTTTTGATATGCTATTTTCATGTGTACACTCTAAAAGAAACAGCATATCAAGTATAAAGGAAACATCCAGAAGGGAATGAACAGAATTGTCCATCATTGTCTATTTCATAATACCATCATCGAAAATGGAATCCCACACTTTTCACAGCCCAAACCGAATGTCGACCTTTCCCCAAAGGAGCTCATCTTCTCCTTTCCTCTCCATTTCTCCTCGTGTAAACAGGTCTCCTGAGATCCTTCTCTCTTCTGGGGGAGCAGTGGGCTCCTCCTGCTCAGCTGGGAAAGCGGGAAGGCGGCTCAGAGTTGTGCCCACAGCACCACCTGGTGCCAAGTTCGGGCCTTCCTGGGCTGCTCTTCCAGAGCGTCACCCTGCTCTTGCCTCCCACTCCCGCACAGTTCTAACAGTTTAGTATAAAATGGTGGTTCTCAGCTTTGCCTCTGCACCAGAATCAGCTTGAGATTGTTTAAAAAATACAGATGCCCAGAATCCATCCCGAGAGTCTGGCATGGAGCCCAGGCATCGCTATTTTTGCAGAAACCTCCCCAGGTGATTCTGATGCACAGCGTTTGAGAACCCAGTCATGATTCCAACGGGAGCAGACTGTTTTCGTTTCCCTTTAGACAAATATAGTACCATGTGTAATAAAATATATGGCAGTTCAAAATGCCCTGTCAGGCAACTCTCCACTAGCAAAATAATCTGTAGGGGCATTGAGCTAGAGATGGAATTTCAGTGTGATAGAGGGAAAATTTAGGACTCTCTCCTTCCTGTGGGTGGCATGGCCCTTCCAGGTATAGATGAGGGATCATAGCTAAGACCAATTCTGTACTGTTCTCCACAATATGCTTTGTTGGGGCTGATGTCCTTCTCTTAGAATTTTTAAATCTAGAGGGACATGCTTCTGGATATTGAGCTAACATAAAAGCCTGCTTTTAGAGTAAACCATGGCTCTGCTTGAAGCCTAGATAAGAACAGTCTTCCTGCACTTAGGTGGCATTTTCTAGCTTATGGTGGAAGTACAAGGGGGATAGGGTCTGAGCCCAGCTAGTCATAAAAACGTGTTTTTGCCTACCATTGTTCACGTCAAACCCTCCTCACAAACCTATGGTGATAATAAACACCTCACTGATGATTAAGGAACCCTCAGTTTAGCCACATTTCACCTTATCCCTACTAACTGGTCACCTCTAAAAGGTAGAACACTGCCTTAATTTGCCACGGCTGCTGTAACAAAATACAACACACCAATTAGCTTAAACAACAGAAAGTTATTGTCTTTTGGTTCTGGGGGTAAAAGTTCAAATTTGAGGTGTTGGCAGGGCCACACTTCCTCTGAAAGGGGCCCCTCTGCAGGCTTCTGGTGGGTGGCCAGCAGTCCATGATGTTCCTTGGCTTGTGGCAGCATAACTTAACCTTGGCCTCCACCTCATGACCATCTCTATCTGTCTCTGTCTCTCTTACTATGTCCAAATTTCCTCTGCCCACACCAGGCATATTGGATAAAAAGTCCATCTTAAACCAGTTTGGCCTCATTTTAACTACTAATATCTTTAAAGATCCTACTGAAAAAGAAGTTCACGTTCACAAGATCCAATGATAGGACTTGAACATGTCTTTTTGGGAGATACTATTCAATATATAACTACTTACTCCAACTATCCTGCTATTAAACTATTTTAGGGCCTATGGCACATTCATACGAATTTCCTCAAAATAGATATTTACCCTTTGGGGATTTAAATTATTTTTAAAATGAGTCAAAATGATTTAAAGCCAAGACTAGTGAATTAAATGCATAAAAATTACCAAGTGAGTCAATACAGGGGCAAACTTAGATGAATGCCTTGGGTGTGACAGGCAAACTGACTCTGAAAGTGGGTTAAAGAAATTCAACTCTCTTTTGCGGAGTAGCTTCATTATGTGAGTATGTATATACCATGGGTGACTACCAGCCTTTGGTTAGAGAGGTTCTGATTTGCTTATTTAAAAGAATTGACTCAGATGTGCAGTTTCAGAGAATGGTCAGATGAACAAAGGACAAGACAATGTACCATATTAATGGGCAACTTCCTGAACTCAGGGAATGTCTGAATCATCTTTGTACTCCAGCACCTGGCAGAGCCTCTAGAATAAGTGCTGAATAAATGTTGGTGGAATTATTTAAATTAAATGAATTCACACATGTGAAACTTATCGAAAGACAAAAGAGAACAAGAAGAACTTGCCAGTGAGCAAGATGGCAGCCCATCATAATAATCATGTTGAGAAGCTTTCCTCTCTCAGCACCTAGCAGGATTTAATGTATTTCAGTTGCAAGCAATGTAAGGAAAATAGTTTTAAAACTTTGAGGTTAAAATATAATTAAACTATTCCTTAAATTTAGGTATGAGAAAGAAATTTCCAAACGGTTAAAAAATGCCATAGGAGCAATAAAATCAATATTATAAAAACATATAATGATGTCGGAAATTACTGGTACTATAATAATGGTAAGTGAAAAAGCAAGATGTAAAATCCTTTATATACAGTATGATGCCTTCTGTGTGTGCATAAGTCTACAAACATATTTAGCCTGAAGAAACCTATTAAAAATATAAGAATAAAAAAAATCACCAATCAAAAATGAACTTTTAACATTTTGTATATATCATTTCATGTGAATAGGCATTTTTTTATTCACATAAAATACTGCCAAAAAACAGAAATATAAAGTGTGTAGTAAAAGTAATATAGTGTGCACGTATCTATGAATATGAAATAAATCATTTTAAAACTCTTTTCATATAGTATATAAAGAACAATTTTTAAAACTACATTATTATCTTTAATTTCTTCTTTTGTGAATTCCTTTACTGCCATTTGCCAGTTTTCAGTTGATGCACTTGAGAAAAATTCTTATACTATATATATCAACCCCTGATGATATTATATATTACAAATACAGATTCTTCCAGAACCTTGATTATTACTTCATTTATGATATTGTATGTCATATAGTCTAATTTTATGTTGACAAATCCATTAATCTTTTCTGACTTAACTTCTATTTAAACCATTGTTTAGAAAGACCTCATCCTCCCTTAGATTAAAAAAAAAATTCACTTTATTAATTTATAGTTCTTTATGGCCTTATTTTTTCTTTTTATGTAACTCTTTAACCCAGTGAGAATTTATTTTGTTATATGACATAAGATTGGAAGCAATAATTTCCAGATTACTTACCCTTCATACCATTAAAAATTCTGTCATTATTGATAACATGAAATAAATTATGTGAATATGAACTAAATATGTAGAGATATTTAATAAATTTTGGGTCTTTCTATCCTTTTTTAACCTCTTTAAAAACAATATTTTGAGACATATTTGCATATCCTTTTTAATGGACAATTTTTAAAATATGGCAGACAAAGATTTTCAAAGAAAAGTGATGGACTGAAATGGCATAAAAAACATTATTCTAGCCTAGGTTCGGAAAATAATATTATAGATTTTTCATATAGCTACATTTAGCATATGTATTATGTATGTATATTAATATAATAAAATGTGTATTAAAATTCATAGATTAAATGTTTAATGGCTTTAACAGCGGTAAATACACAAGAAAAATTCAGATAATATTCCAGCCTCTTACCATAAGACTATTTCACTGTCTTTCATCTTGAAGTCATGTTTTATTTTATTTTTCATCTTTCTTACCCTTTATTAGGACAAAGAGGTAGTATTTTAATGTGGTTCTTGGTCCCAATGATAAAATCTAATGCTAATAAGTTAGCTGACACTGATGTTGGAACAGCTGTAAATCAAGTCTCTTAAAACGGTTTGCAATATAACAAATTTCAGCCTCAACACTGATAAAAAAAATGTTGCTTTGTGAGCCACAGGGGAAAGATAACACTGAAAGTAAAAGATCAGTGGTAGAATCAGGTTCCACAACTGACCTCTTTGATGTCCTTGAGTATTCCTTCTACCTCTTGAGCCATATCTCATAGGACTGGTATAGAAATGAAATAAGATAATGCACATAATAGTGGTTTGTCAACTGTAAAGATAATTATTACACACAAGATGAAATGATTATGTACATATATACACTTATATCAAAATTTTACAATGTTCATTGTGATTTTTTTTCTTTAAAATGAACTGACAGCAAAGTGCATTTTTTTGTTTCAATTGTCAAGTTATAATTTAATTTCTTTTTCAGCAGAGAAGTTGTCTACATCACAGCTGTTCCTTGAAATTTGTTGAAAATTCCTTTACAATATATTAATGTTCTATGTGTAATAAAAAAATAATACATATACAGGTATAGCTCAAAGAATTGTCTTGCTGGTTAACATTTTCCCAATAGAAATCTCATATTTAATATACAAACTTTATAGAGCATATACATATATATCTTATTATGACTTTTTGGCCTATGATTTTTAAAAATTAATTGTATTTATTTTCCTGAAAAATCAAAGGAATATTTTTTAACAAAACAATATTTGAGAAAACCCAAAATTCCTTCAAATCCATCTAGAACATAATAATTGTAAGTAGTTATTTCAAAAACAAGGAGACTGCAAATTGCTAAGCAAATGTTTTAAACTATAATAATTGTGTGGTGTTTACTCTGTGTTGTATGTGTGTGTGTGAGTGGTTTACTACCTATTTGCGAGATTTTAGTAAAGAAGTTGACAGTTTTGGGTATTAATATATAATGCATTATATTATAAAATGGGAAATTTATGATCTTGAAGAACAAGTAACTGACTTTAAACAAAGGATTTCTGTATTCAATAGGCTGCAAAGATCTCATATCTATAGTATCTTTTAGATGATGGTTTTTAACTATGCTATTTCAGTATACTTCAAATTAGAATTATTTTATGCATGTTTGATGTACAACTTATTGGGGGTATGATAACATTTCCAAAATGATTTTGATTTTGTTAAATTCTCTTGTAATTCTGTCTGTTCTAGCTTTGTGTTCAGAGCTTTGCTCTTAGCTTTTTATAAGTATGTGAAAGTTTTGTTTTCTTAATGGATTTTTCCTTTACTTCTTCTCTAGTTCCTCTCTTGATCCTTAACAATTTATTTTGTTCTAAATCTAATTTTTTATATTAATACTGCCATACACATTTTATTATGAACTTTATAATTAATACTGCCATATATTAATTTTTTTCATTTAAAAAAAATTATTGAAGTATGTCACTCACACATAAACATAAATAAACAGTAAGTGTATAGTAATAGATGTGAGCTTACAAAACAAACATACATAGCATCATACAGGACTCTCAAAACTCACCCTACCACCAATATCTTGCACTGTTGTTAAACATTTTAAACTGATTAAAGTCCATTGTCAAAATATTACTACTGATCAAAGTATTTTTCCCCAACCCACCCTATTATTATTATTATCTTTATATCATTCATATAAGAACATACATAAACAATGAGTATATAGTAAAATTGTGGACTGACAAAGCAAACACGCATAACAATATACAGAGGTCCCATACATCAAGTCTCCACAAACACTTTGCATTGTCGTGAGAAATTTGTTATATATTATGAAAGAATATTGTTAAAATCATACTACTAATCATAGTCCTTATCTTACATTTGGTGTTTTTCCCCAACCCACACTATATATTATTTTTAAAGTATATTTTTTATGACAAAAGTTGTAAACTTATAAAACAATCATGTACATGTGTGGAATTCCCAAACAGCATCCACCTGTAAACCCACCACACTGTGGTGGAACATTTGTTACAGAGAAAATAATATCATCTGATTATTATCATGCCCAGAGTATAAATTTGGCACACATTCTCCATACTGCCCCATTATCAACACAATACATCTTTGGCATAGATGCAAGAATATTATATTATTACTGCCAACCACAATCCATAGGTCACTCCAGTCATATTTTTCCCATGCTTCTCCACGTTCCCACCACCCTGCAGCAGTGATGCACATTTGCTCTAGCTCACAAAGGACACTCTTGCATCTGTACCATCAACCACAATTCTCATCTACCTCTTGGTTTACTGTACTATTCAGTTCCTAGATTATTCTTTAGTATTTTGTCAACTGGCATTTATATCCCTAGACTACCATTTTCAGCCACATCCCCATTTATAAACTAGCTGTTACCATCCACTCTATACATTTCCACACTTTTACAGTAAATTAATTAAAACTTCTACATACATTAAACATCAGTAGTCCATCTCAGTCTTCCTCTTATCTCCTTTAAGAATCTACCACCTACCACCAGGTCTTGAAGATGTTGTCCTCAATTTCTTTTAGAAGCTTTGTGGTTCTTGCTTTTATTTTTAGGTTTTTGATGCATTTTGAGTTAAATTTTGGATAAGGCATGAGATAGGGGTCCTCTTTCCTTTTCTTAGCTATGGATATACAATTCTTTCAGCACCATTTGTTGAATGGACTCTTCTGCCCGAGCTGTGTGGGTTTGAGAGGCTAGTCAAAAATCATTTGCCCATACATGTGAGGGTCTGTTTTGAACCATAAATTTGATTCCATTGGTCTTTGTGTCTCTCTTTATGCCAGTACCATGCTGTTTTTACCACTGTAACTAGGTAATATAATTTAAAGTCTGGAGATGAGAGTTCACTTTTCCTTTTTAAGATTTTTCTGGCTATTCAGGATCCTTACACTTTCAAATAAATTGGATAATTGTGTTTTCAATTTTTAAAAAAATGCTGATGGAATTTATATCAGGATTACAACGAATCTGTATATCAATCTGAGTAGAAGTGACATTTTTATGATATTTAGTCTTCCAATCCATAAGCATGGAATGTTCTTCCAGTTTTTTAGGGCATTTTTTATTTCTTTTAACATTGACTTGCAGGTTTCTGAATACAAGTGCTTTACATCATTGGTTAAGTTATTCCTGACTATTCGAGTTTTATTTTTCACATTTTATTTTCCTCACTCTTTTGAAATATTTTGGCTACTTTTATTGATATAATCTTTATTTCTAGACTCTCTTACAGGCTTTTCTCTTCTGTCTTTTCTTTTCATGCTCTAGCATTCCCTTTAGTATTTCCTGAAAATCTGGTATCTTTGTTAGAAATTCTCTCAGTTTCTGTTTATCTTTGAATATTCTAAACTTCCCCTCATTTTTGAAAAACAATCTTGCTGAATATAAGATTCTTGGATGGAAGTTTTTCTCTTGTAGTATCTTAAATACATCATACCACTGTCTTCTTGCCTCCATGGTTTCTGGTGAGAAATCAGCACTTGATCTTATTGGGTATCCCTCATACGTTATGCATTGCTTTTCTCTTGCTGATCTCAGAATTCTCTTTTTGTCTTTGGCATTTGACATTCTGATGAGTATGTGTCTCAGAGTTGGTCTATTTGTTTTTTTTCAGATGGGAGTACATTGTGCTTCTTGGACATGGATACCTATGTCTTTCAATAGGGTTGGGAAATTTTCTACCATTATTTCTTCAAATATTCATCCTGCCTCTTTTCCCTTCTCTTCTCCTTCTGGGACACCCATGACACATATGTTTACATGTCTTTTGCTGTCTTTAAGTTCCCTGACGCCTTGTGTAATTTTTCCATTCTTTACTTCATCTGTTCTTTTGTATGTTCACTCTCAGAGACCATTTCTTCTAGCTCACCAATCCATTCTTCTCCTTCCTTAAATCTGCTATTATATGATTCCAAAGTTTTTAAAATTTCATTTATTGTGCCTTTCATTCCCATTACACCTGTTATTTTTCTGTGTATGCTTTCAAATTCTTCTTTGTGCTCATTCAGTGATCCTTAATATCCTTTATCTCTTTAGCTATCTCACTGAATTTATTAAGGAAATTTGTTTGAACATCTGTGATTAGTTGTTTCAACTCCTTTATGTCATCTGGAGGCTTATCTTTTTCCTTTAACTGGGCCATAGCTTCCTATTTCTTGGCGTGGATTGTAATTTTTTGTTGGTGTCTTGGCATCTGGCTTACTAGAGTATGTATTCTGAATGCAGTTTTTCCTCTTAAATTTAGGGATTCCTGCCCTTTTTCCCTTGCCAGTTGTGCAGTGGGAGACAAGGATGTAGTTGGTGCTATAAGCTGTGGACTCTCAAGCTGCTATCATTACCCCAGGGACTGATGAAGCTTTTCCCAACTTTCTCTTTTGCCAGGGGTAGGACAGAGTCACAGCTGTGTGGAATAATCCAAGTTGTGCAGGCCTAGACTGTAGTTGTCCAGAGAGACTGATGAAGCTTCATGTCCCTTTCTCCCCTGCGGGGGTCAGGGATGGAGCTGCAGATGTGGGCAGCAATCTATGCATTGCAGGTCCAAGATGACCTCAGTTGCCCTGGTAGACTTCTGATTATTCAGTCTGTGCCAGTCAAAGGTACCTGCAGTTATCTGGATAGGCTGCTGCAGGGCCCACAGCCTCCTCCCTGCCAGAGGTGGGGCTGAAGCCTAGACTAGGGCTGCAGTTTAATATGGGTGAAAGAAACTGGCTCCCACCATCACTGTGATTTTCGGTCCTGGCTTCCCCTCAGGCTGGGGGTGGAATCAAAGTGGCAGCTACTGGCCTCTTTTTGACTTTGACAGATCCACACACTATTTGTTCCTAGGGTTACACCTTAGCAGTCGCGTCTACTCATCAGTAGCCAAAATCAGTGGCCAACCACCTATTCCTTTGCTGTTTTTGGGAAATGGAGTTTCCAACTCCAGCCACAGACTAGATCCTAGGGCAGTTTGCACTGCCAAAGTAGGACAATCACTGGCCTCTGCTGCTTCTCTGGTAATTTCCCAGAGAGGCTGGCACAGGTCCCCCAGCTTCCTCCCTCCCAGAGGCAGGGCTGAGGCTTAGGCTAGACCTGCAATCTGATCTGGATGGAAAGAAGCCAGTCCCTACCAGCACTGTGATTTTCAATCTGCCCCATTTCCCCTCATCCCACGTGCAGAGTTAAGATGGTGGCTACCGGCCTTTTTATGACTTGGATAAGCTTAAACTTTAGTTGTTCTCAGGATTATACTTTAGCCTGCTGAATTTACTCAGTAGCTGAAATCAGTGCCCAATCATCTCTTCTTTTCTTGTTTTTGGGAAGCAGATTTCAATTCCAGCCACAGAACAGCTCCCAAGGCAGCTTGTGCCTCCAGTGGAGGATGGGCACCAGTCTCCGTGGCATGGAGTGCTCAACTTATGAATCTTCTTTGCAAATGGGCAATCTCTTCCTTCCATTCCTTCAAGCATGTGGCAGGATGCTCTTCTGGTCTCTTGGAGCCCCCAAACAGGTGCTTTAGCTAGCCCCAGATAGCTCTGGGTGTTTACTAGGCACCCTGTAGCAGGAGCTGGCTTAGGGGCTCCTTACACCATTGCCACCTTGTTGGTTGTCCCACCAGATATAATTTTATGCTTCAACATGCCATATATGGAATTTATTGAATTTTACAACTTTCCTCACAGTTTAATATCTCAAAAGTGAAGGTGAATATGAAATTGATGTCAGAGTTTAAATGGCTGTGTTTTTTCTTTCTTGGTACTATATAAAATAATGGTGTGTTTTGAAATGGATAGTGAATTAAATTCAAAGAAATACAATATTATTTGACATAACTTTTTTCCCTCTCCTTATTTCAACAATTCTAGCTGGTTGTTAAGTATGTAACCAAAAGCAACCAAGAAAAGGTGGATTTTTAATAAGTCACACTGACAGATAAATTCTCCTTAAATAAATGAGTTCCCTCCTTCTATAATCATTTAATATTCTTTTTATTTCTTATTTGCTCATATTCTTTTCTCCTTCTATGGATTTTAAAATTTCATTCCTTTTCCCAGAATTCTAAGCATATTCATATTTCTATTCTTTTTGTGGTAAGCTGTAAATTCTCAGTTTACCTATTTTGTTATAAACATTCATAAGAATGTCTACATTTATTTGGTATATCTATACTACTCTCAAACCAAAGATGACCACAACAAATTTCTACCATTTGAAAAAATTTCACCCTTTTGAAAAAATCTCATCTCAAATCTCACAGAATAGTAGTTTTATTTAACATACACACATTTTAAACCAACAATGATTAGTCAAAATTATGGCCATAATTTTATAAAGTTCTGTGTTCTGCATTGTTCTTATGTTCTATGTTTTTGTTCTTACTTCACTGAATTTATAGTTTAGCAATTTCAACATTTTAAAGATATTATTTTATTATCTTTTGGCATCTATTAATGTTGACAAGACATCTTCCACAAGTATAATTGGTGTTCCTTTGTAAATAAACTCATTTTCCCTTGGATTTCTCAATATCCTTAGTGTTCTTTATTTCACTGTGGTGTACATGTACACTGATTTACATCTTTTATCCAGCTTGTTATTTAGACTTCTCAGTAAGTCTGAGAGGTCATTCTTATCTTCAATAATGGGATATACCCAGATAGGATGACCTAAAATATTTTCTCTGTCCTATTCTCTTCCTAGTTTTATCCTAGAACTCTAATAAAGTGATATTGTATACTTTTCCTCCATCTTCCACAACCATTGATTTTTCTTTTATCAATTTTATCTCTTTTGACGTTTGTGAGCTGTGTTCTGAATGAATTCATCAATACTAATTTCCAATTTGTTGATTGTCTTTTGATCTGCATAGTAGGCTTTTCATTACGTAATATTCATTTATATATTTTTAATTTGAAATTTTCTTATTGGTGCTTTTTCATATTCATTTGTCCTTTCTTTAATTTCCATTTATTTTATTGCCTAATGCCTTGCTATTTTATAGAAAAACATTCCATCATATAATATTTGAAGCATTCTTTTCAGATTGTATCATAAAAGGAATTAATTGGATTAAATTCATTTAATGTTAAAGGCTGTGTTAGCTGTTTTCCTTAGCATTCCATTTCTTCATGTGTTTAGGAACTCTGGTTTCCAGGACCATGTTAAATGGAAGGCAGTTTGTCTATTTTCTATTTTCAATTCTGTATTCACCCCTCTTAGCCTAGGAGATTTTGATGGCTTCTGTTTGGCTTCCTAGACAAAAAATGACATTATTTTTTGCATTACATATATTGCAGATCTATAAAAGAGCCTGAAAGAAGTTTTCTCAGTTCCTGATTAGAGGCCATGTCTCAATATTCTCAATTTCCTAGACTGTTTCTTGGTAATAAGGTAGAAGTCAGCACGAGTTTTTCTTTTCAAACGGCTCTCATGAATTTGAGGTTAGAGGTGACTCACACAAGCCAGTAGTTTTGGTAGTGAATATGGTTCTGGTCTTCTGTCCCAAAAAGCATCTTAGATTCCATTAACTTGCCATAGCCAAATTTCCACTACTTGCTTCCACACTCAACGTAAAGTAGGCCTGTAATGTCAACTAACACTTCACTTTGTGCGTCTATTTAAATTCTGGTCCATGAAATGTCAACTTTGCTTTTGGATACAGAGATACCTCATTTGTTTTTCTATCTTGTTATCTATCATCTCTGTGTTTTTAGTGGAGATAGGAGAATGTCAAAGTCCGAACTTGATCAATTTGATGACAATTTGCTAATTTTTTTACACTAAGATGCAAATCTCTGTATTTTTTTTCAGAGATAACATAAATTTTTGATCAGTCTAGATTGTAAGAAAGAAAGCTGTACCTGTAGGAAAACAAAAGCTCGCCCGATTGTGAAGAAGAAAATAATTTTATTAACAATCTTGCAAGGGGGGGGCACACCTGGATAAAATGGCAGGCTGGCCAAACAACAAGAAACAGTGTTATTTATAACCTAAACCTAACACGCTGGTCCCTCCCCTGTTCCCCATTGATTGGGTACTTCAGGGATTACAGCCTATCCAAGAGATCTAATTTATGTGGGTCAGCTCTGATTCCCTGCTTCAGGGCTCCCTACGCTACGGTGGGCTTGCCGGCTCAGCACTGCTTTCACTGGGGTGCACTTTCCAAAGTGGGCACTGCTTTCATTACTGGTCCCGCCCCCAGCACTCAACATTGGCTCTCCCCACTCTTGCCCCGCCCGCAGCACTCACCATTGGCGCTCCCTCATTTCCGCACCACTTTTCAAATTCTTAGCACGCTAAAGCCACTGGAACCCTTATCCCCCTCCCGCCTGGAACAGCAGAGCCCCCTCTGGCTTCCCTTTTGTGAAAATTAAACTTAACCCTTTCCCACATAGATGCTGACAGGAAAATATGTACCAAAAATTTATAATTTTAATTATGCTTTATGAGAAGCAAGGAATACTGAAAATTAAAAGTTGAGCTTTCAGGTGAAGAAACTCCCTCAAAGAAAGACAGCAAAATGAATGCAATGAAAGGAGAAAGAATTTTTTTTACATTAGAGCAGATAAATATCAAAATAAAAATATATAAATCATGCAACTGAGTTGATAAATACCTCCAAAGTACAATTCAATACGAAAATATATATATATAAGATAAATCTTTAGAAAACATGCCCAGAACCAAAGTGAGAAAAAAAAGAGAAAGATTATAACTGCAGCTCCAAAGAAGAATAAGAAATTATTAATAAAATAAAAATATTTCTTTAAGCCAAAGCCTAGATTACAAAATATTTTCACTCTAAGTATATATATAATCAACACCGATAAAATAACCTTAAAATTTTTTTCAATGGACTTAAGTAAACATAAAAGAATTAGAAATGGTAATCAAAGATAAACCTGAAAAATCTTCCTGACCAATCTAGTTTTATACCAGTTTCTACCTAAACTTTGTTATAAACCTCATAAAGTATAATTATTCCAGATCATAAAGAACAATGAACTGTTTTTAAGCATAACACTGAACAAATAATTGTAGTAATATAAAAATAAATGTAAGATCTCAAATCTGTATTAGTCAGGCTTCTCCAGAGAAACATACTTATACATATATATGTAAATATTAAGAGAATTATTAACCACTGGAATTGACAAGTCCAAATTCCATAAGGCAGGCTGCAAGCTGGGAACTCCAATGACTGTTCAATATAGTCCCCAGGAGAAGCTGACTGGCTGAGGTAAAGCTAGAAATTCTCTCTTACTGCTGCAATCATCAGTTCTTCCTTTAAGGCCTCCAACTGATTGGTTGAGACGTCTCTCTAAATTAGACTTCTTAGGAAGAATGAATGCTAAAACATTAGGTAATATATTAATCTAATCATTAGATTAATTTAATAACTGGGAAAAAAATGATCATCTCAATGCATTCTGAAAACTCCTTTCTAAAATTCCATGTCATATATAAATAGAAATATGCCTTCAAGCTAGGAATAGATGAAAACTTTTTAATTAATAAAGGGTATCTGCTAGAAACCTTCCTCTTATACCCTAATTAGTGATAAAATATTAGACACTTCGTGTTTTAAAAGGCACAATAAAAGGAGACTCCATGTTACTGTTATTCTTCCATACAGTACTCAGAGTTCCTCTCAAAACAATAAAGCAAGAAAAAGAAATAAAATGTAAAAACAAGAAAAAGAAATTTTAAAATTCCAAAGAAAGAGGAAAAGTTTTTTCTAGCTTATATGATGTTTCCCCTAATAAATGCAAGAGAATAACTGACATACTTTTAGAATTAATGAAAAAAATAGACCATTAGAACGAATGAGAATAGCCACATAAAAGATAAATACATAAAGAAGAATGATAAAGCAACTAGGTAATAAAATAGAAAAAAATGTCATTAACCATAGCAACAATATCTATAAAATACAATATCTATAAAAAGTAATGTGCAGATCTTAGATGAAAATAAATTAAACTGAGAAATATAAATGTTCTTACTTGAGAAAGATGCCAATACTTCCAAAGTAAAGGTAAAAGGAAAACACTTAATCGAATTTGACCTATATGGTAGGTAGACTTCTAAGATTACCCCCAAACTCCCTGAATCATATATAATCCTCTCTCTGGGTGTGTGTTAAAATGGTTAATATAATAAGATACCACACCTATGATTATGTAACAGCATATGGCAAAGGGGACGTGATCTTGGGTGGGCCTGGCTTAATCAGGTGATTCCTTTAAAAGCAGAGCATGTTCTGCATCTGGTCACAGACGAGGAAGAGATTGGAAGCATGAAAACGATTCACTGCACCATTGTTGGTTTCAAGACTGAGAGGGGCATCTAGTAAGGAATATGGGCAGCCTTGAGGAACTAAAAGAGGTACCTGTCTGATAGCCAGGAAGGAAACAGGCATCTCAGTCCTAAAACTGAAAGAAATTACTCCACCAACATGAATGAGTTTGGAAGCAGATTTTTCCCCAGAGCCTCAGACAAGAAATCAGCTGGGTAACGCCTTGATTTCAGCCTGGTGTTGCCATCAACAGACAATCTAGACACATTGTGCCAGACTTCTGAATGGCAAAACTATGAACTAATAAATTTTTTTTGTTTTAAACCATGAAAGTTGTGGTAATTTATTCATGGCACTAGAAAATGAATATAATTAATTCTAAAATTCAACCAGAGGAGAAATTATCCACACCTTATCTTCTAGTTCTCCCTCTGCAATAATCTCAATTCCAACAAATTTTCAGTTCAGGGTCCATTGATACATTGACTGTATCCTTTGGAACTATTCCTCATTCCTTTGTGTCATCATTTTCCTCTTTATCTGTTTAGATTTCACGGTCCAGCATTGTAATCATTTACCCTCAATTCCCAAGCCCATATTTGCTCTGTCATACTCATCTGAAAAAAACCTCAACCTTGATCACATCCAATTCTCTGTCTATTGCTAAAATTGGCTGGAGAAAACCATGACCACAAACATTAAATATGCCTGAAGAAGTGTGTGCCAAATTCTACATCCCTCTAACTACCTCATTCTCCCACTGTCTCAAACATATTTTCTCAAATCTTCTCATCTCATTTCAATTTTGCAATATTCCTTCTTTCTTTCTCTTGGATAAATTCCTTGCTACCTATTTCACTGAAAAATTCATTACAAGCAAACAGCAAAATAACTTCCACAAGCTCCTGCCCCGGTCTACCAATCATTTTGCATCTATAGCTTCATAATTAAGGTCGTGCTTTTCTTGAGTATCTGCTCATGGGAATGATTAGCAGAGAGAGAAATGATGATTTTGCCCCTTACATGTGAGAGACGTTAACACTTTCTCTGTCATTGATGGTAAAATATTTTCACCAGTTAAACAATATTCTACTCTTAAAAAAGAAAGGTTTGCTTTCTACAAGGAGTGTAGTTTTCAGCAATTTTGATAAAATAGTTCGAAAGAAATGACATCATTTTCCCCCTAAGGAAATAAATGACATTTTAAAAAAATGATCTTGATTATGAGGGACAACAGTTCAAGGGAAGGTTATTCATAGGAAAACTAAAGAAAATTACTTTCAAAATTAATAATTAATATTCTATTTTATTTTCTTTTGAAAGAACATTATAATCAATTTTATAATAAAATTATGTGATTTAAGGTTTGCTACACCAAACCTTAGAGTTGGGAACACTCTCAATTTGAACTTAGAAATCCCCAGGCAAAAGGCCATTCAGTTAGTAATAATGAGAGTCCTTTTACTGGATAACCTTGAGTGTAACCCAAACACCGTTACTTTTCAATTTTTCCGTAAGACTGTGGAACATACATAGCATCATCCTTCCCGAAGAGGTAGAAAAACTGAATCGGAATCACCAAGATATTAGGCTATATGTTCAGAGGTCTACAAAGTGTTCTTATAAGAACAAATAAGAGAAAGATTGGGAAGTGGATGCGGGGCAAGCAATTGGGCTCCCATCTACCATATAGAAGGTCCAGGGTTCAATACTCAGGGCCTCCTGATGAAGGCACGGTGGTCTGTGTGGTGAGCTGGCCCATGCAGAGTGCTGGCCTGCATGAAGCACAGCCCTATGGTGGAGAGCTGCCCCACACAGGAGTGTTGGCCCATGCAGAGAGCTAGAGCAGCAAGATGATGCAACAAGAAGAGACACAGAGGAGAGGTAATAAGAGACAGGAGACCAGGGAGCTGAGGTGGTGCAAGAGAATGATCACCTCTCTCCTACCCTGGAAGGTCCCCGGATCAGTTCCCAGAGCCACTTAATGAGAAAACAAGCAGACACAGAAGAATACACAATGAATGGACACAGAGAGCAGACAATGGAGGGAGGGGAGAGAATTAAATAAATAAATATTTTTTTAAAAATAAGAGAAAAATTTTTCTTTTAAATTCTATCAGTGGAACAACTTCCAGTGGACTAAGATAAGAATGGACCAGCATAAGAATCTTTGAGCAACTAGCGAAAACTGGCAAAGCCTAGTTTCAATAACTTAACAAGTGCCCAATCTATAAAAAGCAGCTTGGAAAATGGTAAGCAAACCTTGGGGTGTCCCTATTAGCCTCTCTCTCACCTCTTCCCAGCACAGTGTGGAACCAGCCTGCACTCTCATTATGGGTCCTAGCTCTATTTCAGACAGAGTAGAGTAGCTACGATGCACATACTTGGATGCCTATATGTCAGTGCCAACCTATCTGATAAAACCCTAAAAGACTGAATTAGGAAACTTGTCTTAAGGCTCACTCTCCCAGAACTTATCTGAAAGCAGAGAAGCAGCTTCCAGACAGCTAAAGAAATGAAAGAAATAATTAAGGCAAAATGTCCTGAGACAAAGGATTACTTGCATTAAGTCATATAATAGAGCACCCAAGAAGGGAGAAAGTCTATTTCAAAGGGAGTAGAAGGGATACTTTAATTCCTATAAATGATGAATTCCTAAGGCCATAGGCAAATACAAGCCCAGGACAAGAAGCAGACTCCATATAGGCTCAGATAAGACAGAGAAGACCCTGAATTTTCCACTGGCCTTAGGCTAATCTTCTTGACAGGAGGGCTAAACTCTGAAGCAGACCACTAGCCAAAACAGAGCCAATTTGTAAAGTCAGTGAAAGGTGCTTTTTGTTTGTTTTTTTTTTTTTTTTTTTTTTGGTGTTGAAAGCTCTTGGCATTCAAGGAAATCTCTATCATATCATTAGCTGAATACAAACTTAAGGAGCAGACAGCTCAGGGACTAAATCCAAGAGTTAACACTTTAAAATATTAAAACATACAATGTGCAACAAAAGATTACAAAGATAAAATAAGAGGAAATGGTGGACCATCCAAAGGAACAAGATAAAAATCTGGAAACCATCAATGAAAAGGAACAGACTTTGGACATACCAAAGACTTTTAAAAAATGATCTTTAATATTCTCAAGGAGAATGAAAACATGGGTAAAGAATTAAATGATATGAGGAAAGCAATGAATGACCAATATAAGAAAATTAATAAGGAAATAGAAATTTTAAAAAGAAACCAAACAGAACTACGGGACTTGAAGACTACTATAACTGAAATGAAAAAGGCCCAGGAAAGTTTCAAGAGCAGAAAGGAGCTGGCAGAAGAAAGATTCAGTGGTCTCAAACACAAGATAATTGAAATGCTTCAGGCTAAAAGAGTAGAAAGAAAAGAGAAAAGGAAAAGTGAACACAGCCTGAGAGACCTGGGACACGGTCAAGCATATTAATGTATGCATTATGGGAGTCCCAGAAAAGGAAAGAGAAAAGGGGCAGAAGGAATATTGAAAGAAATAATGGCAGAAAACTTCCCATATTTAAAGCAAGACATGAACATGCACATGCACATTCGAGAAGCTCAAGTAAACCCACATAGATTAAATCAAATAATTTGCTGGACTATTTGTTTAAAAGAAAAGGAAAGAATGAATTTGTAAGAATTATACTTGGGAAATCTAAAAAAAGTAATTTTTTTTTAAAACCTATGCAATTCTGTAATATATAAAAGATTGAATAAAGTATGAAACAGCCCTTATGGGAATATTATGTAGTCACTAAAGATGATCTTTATGAGATATAATAGCTTGTAATATGTTCATGCCACTATAGTAAGATGAAAAAAGCTTAAGACATGGTACAAAACAATTACAATCATGTTTAGTAATTACTAAAAATTACTATTTAATAGAAAACAAAGCTACAAATTAATAAAGAATGATTACAATTGTATTTCATGAAAATCAATGAAAAGAAATAAGACTGAGAACGATATATTTAAATACTCTCAATTGCTTGTTTTTAAAGACTTTTGATAGTGATTTTCTTTTTTTCCTTTTCTGTATTTTCCTATTTTGATGAGCATAACTTACTTTATTTTGAAAATTATTATTTTACATAGAAGGAACAATAGTGATCTAACTATAAATAGGTTTTTAAAAAGATACATTTAATGAAAACCAGGATGCAGAGGAAACCACAAAGATAATTTAAAATTTGAGAGTAACTTCAATAAGAATTATATTTAATTGCACTCCCTTGGTTCCAACAATCCTTTCCCCCTATGGGACCAGTGATTATCAATCCCACCACTTTTCACAGATCCTTCCTTGCCTGCCACTCTCCATTCCCAAGGCTTCTCTTCCTCTTTTCACATCTTCAAGTCCAAGGATAGTCATTATAATCGCCTTTGTGCATTCCCCCTTTACCAGTTTCTCTTACTAGCTGGCAAAGCCACAACCTCAATGCAATGCAATTCCCTTCACATTTATCTTAGCCTCGAGAGCTGCTTGCTGCTGAAGAAAAGCCCACAACTCTACAGATCAGACTTGTTTTACAGTCGAGATCACTTCCTCCAGGGAGGCTTTTAGTGCTTCCAGGCAAATTTACTGTATCTTCCTGCCACAGCTACTCTCCCCTCCCCAAGACACATATTTCCTATCTTTCTATCCTTGTCAAATTCAACACATTTCTCTCTTATTTTTAGCTGATGACCTTGTTTGGTAGTTTATTGATGGAGGAATTAGGCTGTCAGAGAAAATTTCCACATTTTCCTGCCATCACATCCTTTAAATTGTATTGAACCCTTATATGTGGATTTCTTTCCCGCTACCATGGATGAACTGTCAAGTTCGGCACCCCGCAATGTGTACAGCTGATGCCATTCCTGCTCACCTACACAAAGAAAAAACTTTAGACACTTGCCTCCGTCTGCCCTGCATCCTAAGTGTATTCATCCCTACTGAATCTTTCCCATAGCATAAAAGCATACCATTTTTCACAGCTTACAAAATGTCCAACAAACCTTTCTCAGCCCTACTTGATCCTTCAGCTTCTACTTCATGCTCACTGCCTTCCATTTACAGAAAAACAAAAAACAAAAAGCCCTTGCTATTTTTCCACAAATACATCCCTTCCTGTCTCTCTCTCTCTCAAACCCCCTCCAATGAGCTCTTCACACTGTCCCTTCCCCAAAACTTCGGTCTCCTCTGACTTCCCCATTGCCAAATTCAATGGTAAATTCTTGCTCCTCATCTTTATTGGCCTATAAACGTCATACAATATAGTTTATCACTATCTCCTCCTTAAAACAGATCGTATCACTCAGATTGAATCATTCCTCTGTCCAAAATCCTCCAGTGGCTGAGCCAAATGAAAACCCAGGAAAGCCATGTGCCCTGGCCGCCCCATGCTGTAACACGCAGCCCCACTAGCCCTCTGACCGTGCCCACAGCTCACTCCAGCCACACTGGCCATTCCTGCTCTTCTTTGAACACTGACTACTCACTGCTTCCTCGGGGCCTTTAGGATTGCTGCTTTTTCTCTTTCAAATCCTCTTTCCCCAGATATCTAAATGGCTGACTTCCACACCCGCTTCAGATATTGACTAAATCGTCACCTCATTCATGAGGCTTTCCTTCGCTTTCCAGTTTGAAAATAATAACTCTCAACACACACTCCTTGTTGTACTTCTCTGACTTACTTTTCTCCATATCATTTACCACATCTAATACATAATATATCCCACTAATTCATGTTGGTATGTTCTATTTACCCTCCCCAGGTTGCAAGCATCATAAGGGTCAAGATTTCTATCTTCGTCTGTTTTGTTCTCTCTTGAATTACCCAGAAAATAGAAGTTTTTGGCACATTGTAGGTAATCCATAAATAATTGTAGAGTGAATATTGACTGAACTTCATTTCCTCTGAAAATTAAGAGAAAGAAATGAGCTGGATTAACAGGCCTAAAATCATGTGCATCAAATTAGCAGAATTCTGGCATATTTTCTGGCATAGTTTACATGAATTTATACCATAGATTTTTCCAAGAGACTAGTCAATTTAATAGTACAGAGTTTCTCAACCTGGAATAATATGTAGATTCTTTTCAAAGGAAAAAAAAAGTAATTATAATGGACTTCCATTCTGGTCTTAAGTTTCAAAAAGGATTTTAATGTATTTGATCATTAAAATATTTAAAAATTGCATGCGCTTATGGCATTTTGCAATAGAAAATAAAAGTAAATTGCTAATTAATAGAAAACAAAGGTATGAATTAATAAAATTTCAAAATAACCACATTAATTTAATGTCATGGATGATGTTGCTTTGCTGAAACTGAATTGCTACAGGAGTATGAATATAGCATGACTACAACTCACAGATTCCTTTGAACTCAATGCACTTACCGAGTACATATATTGACTCAACTTTCTCAAATATTTCTATATTAAAACCTCCATAGTGCCTTTACAAGACACATATGCATTATTTTTGCATTGTCTGACCTAGTCGTATTTTTTCACTCTGAAATGGTACATCTAGGTAGCGTTTCCACTCCATCATAAATACCTGCACATAGTAAAAATATATATATATATATCAAATTGGGGTAAGGAGTAGCAGAATGATAAACAAGGATGATCCAGAATACATTACATCAAAATAAAAATCAAAACTTTAAAAAAATCTTATAGAAAATATGTAGCCTCCCAAGACTGTACTCTTTAACTCCAGTTTGAATAATACTATATCAGTGGAATAAGGTGTTACATTGCAAATAAGTAAACCTGACAATCCCAAATACTTGGACTCTTCTAAATTATCTTCAAATTTCAACATTTGAGTGGGAAACTTCTATATTCTTCTAATGCTATGTTCTTAGATCCCATTCTATGAAGATTTGCATAGCCCATTTGTAGCAGTTTGATTTAATTGATGAATTCCAAAAAGAAATATTGGATTATGCATGTAATCTGATCTGTACCTAGGCATGATTGATTTAGGATTAGGGCTTTCATTGGGCCACGTCATTAGGGCATTGAGTCCCCCCGGGGTGTGGACTCACAGATAAAAGTCATGTCAAAGGACAGAGTTGGAGCTTTTGATGCGAGGGTTTCTGGTGTTGGAGTTTGATGCTAAAGACTTAAGCTGCAGCCCCGGGAAGTAAGCTCACAGAGGAAAGAGAAGCCAGCCCCAGGAAGAAAGGAGCCTTGAACCCAGAGAAAAGCAAGCTCCAGGAAGGTAGGAACCCAGGAAGCCTGAACCCTTGCAGACATCAGCAGCCATCTTGCTCCAAATAGACTTTAGTAAGGAAAGTAACTCATGCCTTATGGTCTGGTATCTGTAAGCTTCTACCTCAAATAAATACCCTTTATAAAAACCAACCAATTTCAGGTATTTTGTTTCAGCACCCCTTTGGCTGACTAATATACCATCCTTGACCTAGTTTGATTATCAATTTCAAGCATTTGTCCTCCATGCTCTTGAAGACAGACAGTAGCATGAAACAGTATTCCAAATCAGCTCTGATGTTCTGGGGTGCCAACTTCACCAAGGTCAGTATTTTGCATTCCAAAGGTACTTAATGTTAAAAAGAGAGATGTCTTTGGATATGGATTGAGTATAAATAAGTGGCATTCTAAAGATAGAAAAATAATTACCAAATCTGACATGAGAAGCTGATCATTCCAGCCACCAGTCATAAGACAGAAAAAAATAAACCAGTACCATTTTATATGCTTGTTCAAATATAAATCATTTTTGTCTGCTGACTATCAAAGATAATTACAATGAAGACAAAATGAATGTTTAATTTTGAACAGTTTTCCTCTTAGCTTTCTTTATTCAAAGCAATTCGATACTAATATTTTAATTATTTTATATTTGCACAGTATCTAATAGCTACAAATTATCTAATAAATGGTTATTGGATGTAGGCATTAAATAAACTTTTTTTTCATGATATGAATTTTTCAGAACTGACAAATGAACATAAGAGCTAAGGCATAACAAATGAAGACCCTCTTTGTGGATTCTTTTGTTCAAAAAGGAATTGGCAGTGCCTTTTTCCATTCCCACAGGCTGCATGGATAATTTTAAAGCATGAAAATTCTGGAGTAGTTCATGGCTTCAAAATTGCAGCACAGCCAAAATCTAATAGCTAGCTTTTGTCAAACCGAGAAAAATGGATGGGTTTTCATCACAAACTCTCTTCCTAACAAAAGCCCACTCTTCTTTTTAAGAGCCTGCCTGAGGAGTGCTAATGACCGAATGAGCTGTGGACCTATTCCTGTGACTTCTGCTGTTACAATATTCAATTTAACTGACAAGAAAAATGAGTATTATTTCCAGGAATATTTGCTTCAGTTTTGTGAAAATACAATCTTTCCTTGCGAAACACCACTGGTGCTATGTACACAGAGCCTATAAACTAAGAGATGGTGCTAAAAACACAGAAAACAAAGCACACTATTTTATGAATGGCTTGCTCATAAAGAACCGTCTTTCTTCCTGCCAGCTGCACTAAGTTGAGCAGTTTCTTCCACAGTAGACATTTTACCCACACCTGCAAACAAGTAACCATAACGCAGCACCTAATGTAGCACTTAGTGCTCATTAAGGAAAATAGAAAACACATGGGGGATTTCAAGTAGCATGAACTAGTTGCAGAAGTGTTTGGAAGGCTGTAAGAGAAAAATACAGAATGTGAACTAACCCAGATATTAATACGTGCAGAAAGCAGCCGCTGTCCTCCGGGACAGAGGAACAAAAGAGAGGAGGAAGTGGTAGAACCCAGGAGCCCACTTGCTGATGTACTTGTGGGGTGCCTCAAGGGATCCTGGGAAACACCAAGGAGGGGCCACCATTCCAGTCCTGGAAGTATGTTCAAGGCACCATGCAATAGGTGTTTGGATAGCAGGGTGGGGTGTGCTGTACATCAGAATGGAAACAGGTGGACTCTATGGGGCTGGTGCCATTCAGCAGGTGATGGGGACACCAAGGGAGTTCTGCTTGGCAGGTACTGGGATGGCCAAGGGGAGTGCCACTTGGCAGGATGGGGACATCTAAAATGGCCAAATCTTTGGTGCTGGAACCAGGGAAGAGTTTCCATGCTATGAGTACTGAAACTGCCAAGGATGCTGGAGTCCATAGCTACGTGTTGCTGTGGAGGGAGGCCCTGAGTCTGAAACAGGAAGAGAGTCACTTTTCCCTGTCTTACTTTTCCAGGCTCTTGCCAGGGCCTCCCACTGGCAGGACCTAACTGAAAAAATTGGAAAAGTAATCTATGGGGTACCAGAATCCTACAATGCATAGAAGAGCACAGAAGGGCAGAAATGTAAACTGAAAGCAAACAGGCTAAATGACTGTTTAATGTATTATTTTCTATACCAATTATTTTCTAGTATTTATTTAACATGATGACAGCTAAATTTGCTGTTGTGAATTTGTATCTCCTTCCTCTAATCTTAAGGAAAAAAAGGTGATAAATAAGTAAACAAGATGGTGTAAATAAAAGACAAGGACATAATATATATAATATAAATAAATTAATGTCTAACTATAAACCTATGACTTTAAGCCATTTATTGAAAACTTCTGATTTCTCTATTTTAATAAAGGCGTATTTAGTAGATTTATGCAAGTTACAAAATGATATCTATCTCTTCTCACTGTCATGAAACCGTGGTAGTTTTCAAATTCCAATATATGAAGCTATTGAACAGATGATGTACCCAGAAATAAATAATAAAGGAAAAACTAATAGCCTGTGGTAGATTAAGTTCTGTACTTCTTTCAACTCCTCCCTTTGAGATTCCCCTTCAACCTGGACTGCCTTTAAAGACTTGCATGACTAATAGAAGGCAGAAGTGACATTCTGGGATTTCCAGTTCTAGATGTAAAAAGCATTGTCCCTTCTGTGAAAACTTGCTTTGAGTAAAGTCAGCTGCCGTGTGAGAACACTAGCTGCCCTGAGATCATACATAAATGTTCTGGTCTACAGCCCCAGCTGAGCCCCGCCTTCTAGTCATCCTTGTAGGGCGCAAGACATGAATGGGAAACCATCTTAAAACTTCCAGACCTGACCATCTGCAAGCTAAGAGCCATAATCTACAGTATGATGAACAAAGCTCACCCAGTCAAGCCCTCTCAGATACCAAATTGTATGATAAAACGGTTTTGCTTAGAGCCACTAAGTTTTTTTATGTAACAATAGATTATGGAACATATTCTTTCTAATGAAGAAATGCACCCAAAAGCAAATTAACTACCATATGTTATGCATAAAAAGTTATGCCAGATTAATTAGCTAAATATAATTAAATCACAAAGCAAGTGCTCGTGAAAGCTTCAGGGATGAAGACATTCTCATATCTTACGGATGAAATTGAAAATTATTACAGTCCTTGAGGGAACATCTTTGACAATGTGAAGCTATACAACTAGGGACACTGGGAGGGACCCTAGCAAATAATATTTGTGATTTTGCTTTCTTTGTCTCAAAGAGGTCCCCAACTGGTATAAAACTCAGGCCTGAAAAAGCTAGACTCTGTCCCTGGAGGGACACATTAATAATCATAAAAGTCTTTGGAACTTCCTCAGTAATCTGTATTTTCCAAAAGAAAACAATTCCAAAGAAAGGGGAACAGCTATGTTTATAAAACTACCTAACAGAGTATTACATATAATAGAAAAATAAACTAAAAGCAACTTAAATGTACTATAAAAGATGGATAGTTAATTTATAAGCTATCAATTTATGGCATGATTACAAAGTCTCTAACAACATGCGAAATTGTTTACAATATGTCTTAAGTGAAAAAAGCTAAACTGGAAAGTTTATACAAACTATGATTACAAGTACAAAATGTATATATAACAGATAAAAACTGGAAGGAAATTTGGAGAAGTGAAAACAGTTAAGTTGAGGTAATGGCCATGGGATACAAGTTTGCCTTTATTTTATTTTTTTAAAGTTTAATTCCTCATCTAATTTGCATCCATTACAGTCAGTGGTTAAGTCACATAAGCTCTCTCAGAAACCAGCTTTTGAGGTTTTCTAAGAGACATTCTATAAAATCTGCTGTTAAACTAAGGGAATTACTGTAATACACACATCGAGGGAAAGCAGGCTGGGGTGTGAAAGGCGACTTTTCACTCTTTGCAAACAATAAACTGGAAAAATAAACCTGTCGTCAGGAAGGTAAATTCAGACATTTGGGGAAGTTTGGCATTTTTCTATTCTGTTTCGCACCTCTTGGTGAGAATGGCAAAGTAAAACTGTCAGGAGCCAAAACTCAAAGAGCCAGCACCTTTATCCATCTCCTTATCTTAGTATTTTTACACAAATAGGTATGTGTATGTGCAAGAGCATGTGTGCACATGCATACACACACCTTCGAAAAGACGATATGTTTAAAGAAACATCAGCAATTGTAATAATTGTTTGGATTCTGAGATGTGATAGAAGAGCAATAAAAAGATCTGGAATCTGGTCTTGGGTTTATGACCAGCTGGTTATATGAGCTGCAGGGACCTGTGCTTGCTGAGAGCCTTCATGTCTTCACCTGGAATATGAAGGTTCCTTCAAATGAGTCTAACCACCAAGATCCCATCTCATGCCACCATTATCTGGCTTTTTCTCAGATGAAATGGGGTCTGTTTAAAAAAAAGAAAACTTACAAAGCCATTCTGCTCTACGTAACTCTCTCTTTTTCTTTCCTCTTAGTATTACAAAATAGAATTTTAGATGTTAGAAATAAATAAAATTGAAAATGACAGAAATGAATGAAATCAATTTATGACACATCATTCAGTGGTGTTAGAAGGCACAGCTTTTTTTCTCTTCCCTAAAAGTAGAAAGCAATACAAAATGGTGGTGATCCCCTGCCATGTTCTTCCTGTTTGGTTTTTTCTTAGAAAGAAAACACAAGAAGAGACGTTTGAACCTGTCCCCATTGCAGAGGCATGCATGGTCTCACTTAAGTAGGCCTCACTCCTTTCACTGTACTCTTAAAAGTTTACACCTGGCTCACTCAAATTTTGGCTAAAAGCCAGTTCAAACTCTAGGCCTCTCTAACTTAGGTCCAATGAAGGTAGCCATTAAAGCAAAAACATGTACTTTATTGTCATAGGATACATCTTTTAGTTGTCTTCAAAGCACCAAGGAAAGCCTGTCTTTCAGAAATTTCCTCACATTGTAAATTTTCAATTGCCTACCGTAGAGTTCCCATGAAAAGCTATGCCCACACTAAAAGGAGATATGTTAACTATTCACACCTACATATTTCTAGTTTTAACCCTAGATAAAAGGCAGCTTGAAAAGTAAGGATCCTGGGAAGCGGACTTGGCCCAATGGATAGGGCGTCCACCTACCACATGGGAGTCCACGGTTCAAACCCTGGGCCTTCTTGACCCATGTGGAGCTGGCCCATGGGCAGTGCTGATGCGCACAAGGAGTGCCCTGCCACGCAGGGGTGTCCCCTGCATAGGGGAGCCCCATGTGTAAGGAGTGCACCTCGTAAGGAGAGCCACCCAGCGCAAAAGAAAGTGCAGCCTGCCCAGGAATGGCACCACACACATGGAGAGCTGACACAACAAGACAACCCAACAAAGGGAAATGCAGATTCCCGGTGCTGCTGATAAGGATAGAAGCGGTCACAGAAGAGCACACAACGAATAGACACAGAGAGCAGATAACTGGGGGTGGGAGGTGTGAAGGGGAGAGAAATAAATAAATAAATCTTAAAAAAAAAAAGTGAGGCTATTACTCTAGCCTCCTAACAAAATTGTCTTTATAAAATGACTGCTTAACACTATTTCCTTGACTTTAATTAATGGTAAAGATGAGATGTGGCCATATATGGAATTTCTGTATATCTTCTGTAAGATAGTAATCAAGGTTCATACCCATTATATTATTTCATTTCCTTCATGTCAACCCCATATGACAAATTATTCTCAGAGTTCCAGGAAACAGGAAAAGTTTCTTCCTTCTAATCTTAACGAACTAGCATGTTAGCTCTTATTGAAAAACTAGTTTGGCTCTCTCTGCCTAGAGGAACCCCCACCAAATATCAGTGAGCAGTTCTGTGGTTTTCTTGCATTTCTCAGCAATCTCTAATCTTTTCCCCCGTTTCCCAATAAATTATTTTTACTGGCCTAACTTAAAAAGCAAAACAAAACAAAATTAGTCTACCCTCTTGCTTTGGGTTTTACCTTGGCTACTAGGGAAGTTTAGGCTGGAAATTGTGTACTTTGAAGTAACACTCAATATCCTTAGTTTTTGGGCTGTGGACTTGGCCCAGTGATTAGGGCGTCCATCTACCACATTGGGAGGTTTGCAGTTCAAACCCCGGGCCTCCTTGACCCGTGTGGAGCTGGCCCATGCGCAGTGCTGATGCGTGCAAGGAGTGCCCTGCCATGCAGGGGTGTCCCGGCGTAGGGGAACCCCACGCGCAAGGAGTGCGCCCCATAAGGAGAGCCGCCCAGCGCGAAAGAAAGTGCAGCCTGCCCAGGAATGGCGCCGCACACACAGAGAGCTGACAAAAGATGACACAACAAAAAGAAACACAGATTCCCATGTCGCAGACAAAGAAGATGCAGCAAATAGACACAGAGAACAGACAATGGGGAGGGGGGGGATAAATAAATCTTTAAAAAAATATATCCTTGGATTTTGTTTGGTTGGTTGGGTGAATATAAATAACTCCTCCCCCAACCCCTCCAAACCTGTTCTTTTTCCATGGGACTTAGCTTATGATACTGTTAATGATTTTCAATTTTATTATATTTGTTTTTGGCTTTTTGTACTATGAGGTACTTCGAGTTGTTTGGGGGAAAGGTGGTATATGAATATATAACCATGTTTGTGTATTTGTGTTTGCTGTGTGTAATATATAGCATCATTAGTTATCATTTGAGCTGGAGAGACCTCAGCAATAACTTACTTGAATGGTTTTCAATGATATCTCTATCATGCGTGGAGAATCAATTCCTTCAAATGAAATATTGCCCAAAACTTAAAGAAATACAACTGGGACAAAAAGGCAAAGGTCCTCTCCCTAAAAGATAGGGGCATAAGAGCCAAGCACCCCCTTCCATTGCCATGAGAAGCTAGCTCTAGGATCACTCTACAGAACCCATACTTTTCCATGGTGTACACTAGAATAGCACCAATCAGACTCAGGGTCCTCTTTTATAAATATGGATGCTGAGGCATAGAAAAGGTGTGCGCTATCTAAATGCATCATCTGGTTGGTGACCACATCACCAACAGAACACTAATTCCCTGATTTCCAGATGTTTATCTTTGTCATAACAGACAAACCCAATACTGGTTTGAAAAAAGAAAAAATAGTCAAGGAAAGGGTTGAACAACTGCACATGTGTAGGGTCTAAGATTTTCTTAAACTCATCAATGCAGCAGACATTACTTTTCTCAGGCCCAGCATTACCTTTCCCTCCTCCCAGGCCTACGTCTATTGAGGTGCTGCCCTTTACTCCTTTCAGGTTTGCTTCCAGCTGGTCTGGCCTTTGCTTATTCCCTCTGCAAACCTAAAGGATTTACATTCCTTGTCCCCCTGAGTACTGAATCAAGTAGCCCTGTGCTTTTTTTTTTAGGATTTTTAAAATTTATTTATTTCTCTCCATCTTCTCATTGTTTATACTAGCTGTGTCTGTTTATCTTCTTTATTTCTTTAGGAGGCACTAGGAACTGAACTCAGCACCTCCAATGTAGGAGGGAGACACCTAATTAAGCCACCTCTGTTCCCTGCTTTGTTGTATCTCTCATTATATTTTTCTTCTTGTGTCTCTTTTTGAATCATCTTGTTGTGTCAGCTTGGCACACCTGCCCATCATTCCAGCTTACTGTCTTGTTTAGAAGGCATCAAGAACCAAACCATGGACTTCCCATGTGGTAGGCAGGAGCTCAATCACATGAGTCACAATTCACTTCCCAAGCTCTGTGCTTTTGTATATTTAAAAGCCTAACTATAATGAAGACTTTGTGAAATCTTAATGGCAACCTTTATTTTTCTTAGACATTTTTAAAATGATTGCCTGACTGCTTGGTAACATTATAAACATCAAATTCTTTCTGTCATCCATTTAGTAAAGCCTGCACATGTTCTTAGGAACACACTGTAATAACCCAGCCACTGAATTAACCTGGCATCAATGACTTATCTTGGCAATATCTCCAGAGAGAAACTAAAAAAGTTTAAGGTACTTTCACATGGCACAAAAATTTCAGACAAACTTTGGTTACATCATGAAAAATATGAGAAGATATATTTGAGCTGTAATTTTTAAAGTCATGATTCTACACTGTCAATTTCAGAAGGAACAAAAAATTCTCAAATTTGTATCACTATTATTAACATTATGGCTTTTAGGAGAAATCCAGAATTTGCCATTTATTGTTTGCATAATTTGTATATTCCTTACCCAAAAAGGGGGGGCTTATTTTGTCTACCACTTACTTGGCTATTTCATTTATAGAATTATTTCTTTAATAAAGACCATTTCAATATAAATGATCTCAGGGATCATAAGAAGACAACACTACCCTCCTGTGGTAAAACCCCTACACAGCAAAGTCCTTGGGACAAACTACCTCCCAGGTAGCACTGTGACTCATTTAGGGGGAGAAAGGGATTAACAGGAAGGTGTCAGAGTTTGGATATTAACCAGGAAACCTCAAAAAGACTGCATACATCTGGAGGCCCTTGAGAGTATCTAGTATGTGGGGTATGGAGGAGATCGGTGAGAAGAGAAACAACAATTGCCAAAGAGCTATTGATCAAAACAAAGGCTGATGCCCATTCATAGGCATTAAGCAAACTCATTTTCTTGAACCAGAATTAGGCACCAGATTCAAAGGCAGCATGGCAGATCATAGAGGGATGAAGATCCAAAAACATCATGCTGGTTGACGATATAAACAATGAACAGAACAGGACTGCCAAGGTCTAGCATTTAAAGGATGTTGGTCTCCTAGTGAAGGAGGGCAGATGAAAGGGGATCAATTAACCAGTGTAAATATTTAAGGTTTGCCCAGACAAGTAAACATTTTGTTCAGGCTCCATGCTTTGATTAGTCAATTGTGTCTTGATAAGCTCCTGGAGTCTGTTGCTGGTCCAGGCCTCCATTCTGGAGTTCTTTCTTCAGATCTCACCCTCATCTTGAATATTTCCAGTCTCTTTCTAATGATGCATGATTTATTAGTCAAATTACATATATATATATTATCCAACTAATTCAATCAAAAGAATAAGTCCTATATACCCCAAGCAGCCCTGATATAAGACAAATCCTTCAAATCAAAGACAGTATCAATCTTTAAGAATTCATCTAAAATTAGCAAAACAATCAAGAGTCAACAAAAAATAGAGTTCTACAGACAAGGTGGAGCAAATATTTTATCCATAAAAGTGTATCAAACATTATGAAACTTTTAAAAATGCAAAGCCCTCCATAAATCCTGGATCCAATGTGAGCGTTATTTTTTGCTGGCAGTAAAAAGGGAGGATTTTAGTAATGGCAATTTGAATTTATAGAGAGTCTATCTTTTAGACATTTGTGCTTTTGAATGTCAGCTTGTTAGTTCTTAGGATTATTTTAGGAGAGAAATAGCCAGTGTTATTCACTCCATTTTGCAGGTAAGAAATCGAGACAAGTGCCATGGGAGGAAACTCTGAGTAAAAGGGAAATCTTCAGCTACTAAGATGGTGATGTAGTCCACAGATAGACAGTTGGCAAGATTTGAGGCAGCCACATCAAGAAAGTAGATACCATCTCAGCCAAAGACTCTCAGGCACAAGGGGGATTACACAGAGAAGAGATCTGGGAGTACGGGTGGTGGGGAGATAGCACCTCAAATCAGGGGATACCAGTGAAGACTAGGCTTGCCTTGCTCCAGGACCACCCTTCCACCAATACCCCCAGGCAAAATCAGGGAGATTACCACATAATCATATGGAAACAATCACTTCCAAGCCAAGCTCTGAAATTACAATTGGAATGAGGGACTAAGAAAAATTGTTCAAGATAAATAAGAAGCCCACAGCAACAACAGAGCACTTGTGAACATGAGAATCAAGCACCATAATGAGATGAAGAGGAACTCACAGAGGTGAATCAAAGAATATATAAAGTGCCATTCAAAAATACTACTACAGAATTCACTTTCAATCCTAACCATCATCTTTGATTAAAAAGTAAATAAAATACTCTATAAAGCTAACCAATACATACTTTCATAAAGAAAAAAGCCCTTGCACACAGTTTTAAACCACTATTTAGTTGGCCAAATAGTATAATCATTAGCAAAATAGAGAACAGAGAAATACAAGTGGCTATACTAACTTTAAAAGGTTATGAGAAATAAACTGCTACAAATAAACAGATGAAAGTAACTCCCCAATTAGCAAATGCTATTAAACAATATTTCAAAATAATTTTAATAATAAACTTTGAAGAACACATATGATGACATCCAAGGAAAAAGAAGTGACCCCTGGTACCAATATTCCCAACCAAATTACTGGTCATAATGCAAAGTCCTGGAAGAGGTCGAACTGCAACAGGCAGGAGAGCATAGGTTAATCACAGGGAATTTCAACTTTAAGAAACTGCCAAAGTCAACTCAAGACATGAGAGATCTAGTGATGCAGCTACATAAGAGGGGAGATAAAGAAATATACTCAACCATCAGTACCTAATTTTCCTTTTGGTTGAGGGTGGAGAAGTATTCCCACTGCTGCACATTTAGGCTTCTAAGACATTCGCCACCACCCAGGCCAAGAAAATGGGAGCCATACCAGGTTCAAGGCAGGGTGGATATTCAGTCAGAACACCCAGGTACCACACACTGGCTGCATCCACTCTATGTCTATGCCATCCCTATTGTGGGATATTTTTCATATCACTCTGCATCCAGGAATGGGTCAAACTAAACCTACTCAGACCTTGTTCATCCCCTTACTTTAAGTCTGCCAAGGTGACTGGGTATTATTTAGTAGGACGGATTTCTATTGTTACGTTTCTGTATTTTGAAAATCTAATGGACAGAAGTGGCACTGAGGCAAGGGAATTGGTGATTCAAATATAAGGAAGACCTTGATGACTGGTGATCAGACTTAAAAGAAAGATGACATGTGTTTTTTCAACAGAAGAGAAGGGAAAAAGAAACAACTCAGATCATGAAATGCAGGAGGCCTGATGAGAGGCCCTTCAGTCGATCTGCCCCTTGGTATCATCTAGTGTTTATGAAATGGTCCCTGCAGATGGAGTCATTTAGATTCAAATGCCAGCTTTGGAGGGAGGAGAAGAAGGGTGAAGAAGGGTGAAGAGTGCTTCAGGTAAAAGGAATGTGGTAAACAGCAGTGGGCAAACAAGAGTGAGCACGACTCATTCAGGAAGCAAGTAGCCCAGTACAGCAGGGTAGGGGGCAGAGCAAAAGGAAAGGGTGCTGCAGAGGGCAGGGGCCTAGTCATGGATGGCCTTAGAATATATATTTAAGAACTTGAACTTTAGCCTAAAAGAAAGATGAGATGAAAGAGTCCACCTTAAGGGAATGGCATGATCAGATTTATGGTGAACATTTTACAGCTACCTGTGACAGCACAGCTCTAGAGTACTGTTTCAATTTTGGTAATTCCTACTCCAAGTCAATTGGCTCTACTCTGCTCAGAAATTCCATAGGTTAATATATTGTACTTGTTTAAGAAGGAACGCTTCCCATTAACGTGGGCAAAGACATAGATATATAGCTACCTCATTAGAGAAACACAATTTATGAGATAAGTCAGAATGCAGCTTTATTCTTGTCCCCCACTGTCCCTTTAAAAATGTATTCATTGGGGGAAGTTTTTCTAATACCACTGATAAAACTTCCCCTGACTGGCCCCATGTAACTTCTGGTCACTTTTAGATTTTAGAAAATCCTGTGGTTACTTTAAGTTGCAAAATGCAGTTTTGATTCAGACATTAGAATTCCCTGTTCCATATTTTCACCAGCACATCGGTCTCCCAGTAATTGACTGACATGCTTTCCCCTCAGCCCATGGGTCTACAGCCTCCAGGGGAGGGAGTGCAGTGCACATCCTCTCTCTACCTGACTTCCTCCATCACACAACTTGCTGGCTGCTGTTACTGATGCCTCCCAGACTGGAGAACAGTGAAGGAGGGGGAGAAATGAAACAATAGTTTTACTCGCCTGGTATGATTACAAGTTTACTTTGTTCCTCTTCTCTGGACCTAAGGTTTATTGCTGATGGTGTGTGTGTGTGTGTGCTTTGCAGAGAGGGGAGGGTTGCTCAGAAGCTCATCACTACAATGCCTGTAAAATGAGCAATATATCCAATTTTTCGGTCACTTAAGCCACCCACAGTTCTGGCCTTTGAACAGAGAGATACACCAAGCTTTCCAGGGAACCACAATGAAGCTATTTCTTGACAGCAGGAGGTTGAAGAGTAGCAGCCCTCATCTCTACCCTCAGAATTTGGGTAACACTCCAATCATTCTCCCCAAATCATCTCAGTGTTCTTTCTTCTTTTACTTTTCTTTGTAAACTGGAAGTGGGTGAGGAGCTCAAGAATTGTGAAAATATTCTCAACTGGAATTTCAACTCTCTGGTGTCAGAAATAGTCTTGGAATCTTAGCAATATTTTTCAAGTTAACATCCCATTACTATGCAAAAATGATCATTGCAGCTCTTTGCTTGTAATATCAAAAGACTGGAAATTGCATAAAAGTCACCAATAGGGGACCATTAAATAAATTTTGGTATCTCCATAGCTATAAGAAATGAGGACACCACCGTCTACCCAGTTTGTGATCTAGGCCAGAAACTGGGAGGTAAGCCACACTCAACCTCCTCAACTTCCTGCCCCAAACCACTACTTCTAATCCACTAATTTCTGTGTAATTAATGTCTGTAAATCTTCTCCTTCACTTCAACACTGATGCCATTTCTTTTGTGCAGGCTCTATTTTTTTATCCCTCAGATTTCTGCAATAGATCTTACCTGGTCCCTTGCCTCAAACCTTATCTAGTCTCCCATCACAATATTTTCAGAGGAGTCTTTCTAAAATGTAAGCTTCATAAATTCATTTTGTTGCTAAATACTCCATAAGGGCTCTCCTCCTCTTATGTGATGTTTTCAGGAGTGTTCATGTATACTATAAACTAAAATTCAAATTCTAGAAATATAATTTAAAAAGCAATGAGATTTTTCTTAATATTTTTCATACAACAGTGTTCAAGATGGCAATATGCATAACAGGAAAACCTAGGCAGAAACAACACATTTTCAAGAATTGGAGATTGGTTAAATTATATTATTACATGCAAATGAGCAAGTTATAGAAGAAAATATAAGGATAAGGAAATGTGTAAGGTATTTTTAAGTGAAATTAAAGGTAATGTAACATTTTTAATAAATTATTCTTAATATATATTATAAGCATAAAAAGACAACAAAATATGTACATGAATCTTAAAAGTATGCATCCTTGATAAGTACAATAGTGGTTCTAAAATATTCTACAGTGAACGTACACCACTTCTGAAATCAGAAAAAAAGACAAAATTAATTTTAAAAGGCTAAGTCCAGTTGTCAAATTTCTTCAAGCAATCTCATTTATCCAAAAAAGCATCTTGGAGTATCTCCCATTCCAGTCTTCTCCCTACTAATTCCACTTGTTCAGCCTGGATGCGCTATCTTCATCCTGTGCAAACTTCTACTTTAGTTCAACATTGTATCATAAAGTTTATATACTTATTTAGCACACCCACTCTACCATAAGCCACTTCTTCTCTATATCCCCACCATTAAGCAAAGCACAGGTTGAATGAATATTTGCTGAATAAATACATGGTATGCTCATCTCACAGTGACTCACACTGATTTTGCACTACCTTCAGAATAAAGTGCACACTCATGGTCGAGCTTAAAATTCTTGTTAAAAAGAGGGGACCTGGGGACTGGATGCAGCTCAGTGGTTGAAGGCCTGTTTCTCATGTACATGGTCTTGGCTTCAATTCCCAGTACCTCCTTAAAAAAAAGAGGGGGATCTATCTTTTCAGTCTTATTCCCTTCATATTTTTGCACCCACTTCTCTGCATATGACATCTTCAAGCTATTGGGAAGAATGGCGTCATTTTGTTCAGTCCTATATCCTAGAATTTAGCCCCATGTCTCATTCATAGTGGATGTTCAGCAATTATGTGTTGAAGTAGTAGATTTAAATGAATTAACTTTCTTAAATATAGCCTTAAATATAGCCTGTACTTTGCCACCTCCTTTTTTTTTTTTTTTTTTTTTTAACCACTTTAACATCCTCTCTCAAGTCTGCAAGGCTCAGTTAAGTTTGGTCACCTGAAAGAATCCTTTCCCAATCTTCCCAGGCAAAATCGAATTATCCCTAATATGAATACAGGTAGCAACTGACAACTCTCATTGAAGTATCCTCTTTGGTGGTGCTTAAATAGTAACTAGATTCTAAACTTTGGGAGCTTAGGGGCCACTTTGGTGTCTCCCAGTCTGTTGCCTCCTGTCCCGGCCTGCCTGTCCTAACCAGCAAGACCTGCTACATACAAAATCCACCACCCCTACTTAGCTATTGATTTAATGTATCTGCAAATCAGTTTCTTCATATCTAAAAGCAAGGTAATATCACTATCTATCTCAAAAATTAATCAAATAAGATAATGCAATTAAAGTGCTTAACACAGTCCCTGGCACATATTAAGTACTCAACTGATACTACCAGCACTTATCAGTATTATTATTATCATCCTCACCATCGTTACCATTGTTATCACTATCATTAATACTAAAGTCAATGCCTGTTAAATAGAAAAGTCAGTCAATCTCTAGCACCTTAGGTTAAGAAACAAGGAAGTTGATTTGAGAAAAACTTTTACACTCTATTTTGGAGATCAGAATATTCCAAACATATCTGAGAATCCCCTAGGGGCCAAAAGCTTCTGGCTTTCAGTTACATCTGGCAAGATCATTTGCTTAAAATATCTGAAATTAAAAGGTATGTTGAAGAGGTCGAGAAACAAACTCTCATTCATTATGACTGGAAGTATAGCTTGGAGAAAATATTTTCAAGAGCTTTTCGATATCTAATAAAGTTAAAGATGCATATGCCTGTGGTTCATGAAATCTGTTCCTAGAAATATTCACTAGAATAACTCTTACACTTGAACACAAAGAGGTATGTATAAGAATGTTTATTACAGTGCTACTTATGATAGTGAAATTCTATAGAGCCATGAAAATTAATATCATACTACAAGAATCAACATGGATTAATCTTATGGGTTAATCTCAAAAACATAATGTTGATAGAAAAGAGCAGGTTGTAGATTAATTAATAACAAATGATTTAATGTTTACATAAATTTTTTAAAATTCAAAACACTGTTATGTACTGTTTACAGTTATATTTATGTAACAGTAGAAATAATTAAAACATAAAAGTAACAACAGATAAAAGATTAAATACCTACACTGGAGTAATAAACTACAAAGAGAGGATAGTGATAACCTCTGAGGTGGGAAAGAAAGGAATAGCATCAGGGCAGGTGCTTCTTTTTTATCTCATGTTTTATTTCTTAAGCTGGGAGATGAGTACACAAATCTGTGTGATATCTATTTATCTTTATCTATCATGTAAGTATATCTAAATAATTCATCGCATTTTTTTCCTTGAGGAAGGAAAAATAAATGAGGAAATTTGAGGAAAACATCTAAATTAAGTGTCATTGCTAATAGAAATGGAAGACACACACAATTCACCTCTGCCATTCCTAGAACTGAAACCTGGGGGCAGTTCTCCGGGCTGAAGTTGAAAATGTTTTTGTTTATTCTGAGGAAGGACATTAGGAAGAAACCTTCTATCTCTGGGCAAGGTTGGCCATAGTAACCAAACCAAACCCCTTAAGAGAAAATAAAATCTTGGGAAGAATGCTTTCTCATTCCCACGGACCTGAAGATTCTCCTTCTTTGGCTTTCCTCCCCTAAAACATGGATGGGGACAGAAGAAGGAGCAGAAGTAGGTTCATTTTAATGAGGGACATAAGTGTTCCCTCCTCCCTCTATTCCTCTGGCCACCACGAATGGCTCTCCAGAATTCCAGTTCCATGTGATTAATAAGGCAGTGTCCATTCCACTTGAAGGTCAACTGTAATCCCAATTTCAAATTGCCTGAAGTGCAAAGCATCATTTCCCTCACAAGAACTAGCTCCTTCCCTTTTGCCTTGGTGTTACCATCACTCTTTCAGGACCTCAAGCTTAAAAACCCAAGGGTATCTTTGCTGTCATCTTTCACTATATTATTAGTAGTAGCATTTATTGAATGGCTTTCTTACACTCCCTTATTTTCCCTTTTCGTTCCCAACACCCCTCATTTACTCATGCTCAGATTAATAAACCCTATGACCAAAGTGCTCTCCTTGCCTTCATGTTTCCTGTCCGCCAACGTTCTTGTATATCATTCCTGGAATGATCTTCTTAACGCATGACTTTAGCATCTTAGTCCCTGCTTCAATACCTTTGTGGATCCTTCACCCTCTAGAAGCTAAGGCCCTAATCTCTTCTACCTCCTAGAAACCAGCTACACATACAAACAGTCTATTAAATTTTACCTCTTAATTTTTGTACTGGAAATTTCCCCTACCTCAGTTTTACTCAAACTTCAGGCATTTTGGTACCTCTTCATGATTTCTCTATTACCAAATACCATCTGAATTATTTTTTTCCTTGGTATTTTCTGTAAACCAACTCTTAGCTCAGAAATATCTTTTAAAGAATGATTTCTATCAGTTCCATAAAGGGAAAAACAGTATCTATTGTAATAAATAAGTGGTATGGTAGCCTGAATCAGGTATCCCAACAAAAGAATGTTCTTTATCTTAACCCATGTTCCCATGAATGTGAACCTATTTGCAAATAAGACCCTTTGATAATGTATTATCAGTGAAGGAACACTACAGACTTTGGGGAGAAAGCACAGCCTCACTGATGCCTTAATTGTGAACATCTAGCCTCTGAAACCATGAACCAATAAATTACTACTGTTAAGCCAACCAGTGTGTGGTATTTGTCATAGCAGCCCTGCCAAACCTTGATAAGTGATAACTATAAAAATAAATACTACTGCTTAAGTTATTTGATTATAACTCATTTTTTTGCCTGCTAAAAGCATTAAGCCTGTTATCTATTCTGTATTTGTTATAAAGGAAGATTAAACAAGGGTTAGAAGAACCTTAAAGTTATAATAACAACAACAAAACTTTATCCTTGAAGACTTGAAAGTAAGCTGAAATAAAACAATTATCTTTTTTATTCTGTAGTTCAATGATAATTGCTCTGTTCATACATTTCCTAAAATCATTGCACACATGCAAAGTTTGGGAAATGTTGCTCTACATGAGATATTCTCTTCACCTTTCTCCACCAACCTTAACTCTGCACATCCTTCTAGGCTGGGCAAAAGTTCCACCACTTCCTACAGACTTGACAAAAAATATACCATTACTTCCCCTTTCTCTGACATACTAGGTAGGTATCTCTTATGTGTTTTGAGAAGTTACTCTACTCTGTCTTTGATGGTTCATATACAAGCCTGCTATCTTATTGTTCTGGTCTCAAATACTTGCAACTTAAGCAAAGGTTTATGGAGGCTTCTGTTTAATCTCTTGATACTGAGCATCATGTCTTCTAAGGAGTAGAAATTAATGAACACTGACACCATGAACAGCTTGAGTGATTGGTGGATTAGCACTTCCTCCTTTTAATAATTATGAGTCATCTAATGCACCAGAACCATGGCTAGGACTGTACTTCAGTCCAGCCCAGGGCAAGGAACATTGTAGGATAGCTAGAAGTTGTTAAACGAATAAATGACTTGCTCTAGAGAAAATAGACTGTGGCATGCAACAACAAAAGTGTTCTCCTTCTAAGTAGTCACCTATATTTATTAAGGGCTTCTGCCACTTTTCTCCTTCCTTCTCTTCATTCTAACACTACCCTGGACTTGCTGACATAGTTTCTAAAAGGGTTTACTTTCATGCAGCATGTAATAAAAGACTTTGCACACTCGTTACAAATACTGGTTGCGATCACCTTTGATTTTCATCAATTATTATGGGTGACGCTTAGTATGAATAGACAGCTAGGTACACACATGGCCATAAATCTGAAGTTTCTCAAGAAAGTTATAATAAAAATTCAACAATGACATGCCTTCAAGTTTAAAATTAATTTAATACCGGCTTTTCTTTAGTCCTCCAAATTAAATAATACAGTTTAAGATAAAGTGGTATTTAACAGACCCTGTCTTAATATTCCATAGTTTCTAGCACTCAAACTGATAAAAAAAATATTCTTTCCATAAGTTAGCTAAGGGAAAGGTGAAATAAACAGAAAAAATAATACATTTGCTTTGTTTTCTAAGGAAGTTGTAACACTTTCATGTACATTCTTACTAATAATTATGACTTCATAAATCCTAGATTCTGCATACTGTCCACGAAATCATATTTAAAAGTCACTAATCTGTCACTTATATTCCTTCCCAAACAAAGGACTCTCCATTTTTTATGTAATTAAATTAAGAAGGCATGAAAGGATTACCTCTCAGTAATAGACAACTTTAAGAACATACCTGGAATGCATCCTCATCATGTACTAGTTATCATAATGCAAATATCAGACACTAACATAGGTGATACAATATCAATGTTAAAATGAGACCCACTAAATAAAGACTAAGACATTTTTTAAAGAGGCAAGGAGCCCTTAATAAATGGGAGGCACCAGAATTTTCACTAAATACTCTGATCTGATTTTGAAGCTTCACTGAAAATTAATTAGGATAAAACTAAGTTTATCCTCTATTATTTTTTGCCTAACCACTTATTTAGTACAAGGCACTATTTTGTTAATTTAATTCTAATAACCTAGTGAGGTAGGCTTGATACCCACTTTACAAATGAGGAAACTGAGGTTTGGCAAAAGGAAGCATCTTAGATCACACACTTAAAGAGCAATGGGGCCTCTGAATCCAACTTTACCTGACTTTGACCCCTAGTCTTTTCCTCACACTTTACTGACTGCCTTTTTAAAATATTTAAATTTTATAGAGAATTTCAACCATCTACATATTTGAAGCATGTCAGAATATATTTATTCTTACATTTGACTTGGCGCGCATGTCTTTCTTCTTTTCTTATAATCATCTATTTTATTCTAAACCAAGTCTCAAAGTATTATTCCATTTATGTCTCATGGTTTATTCTAAGCCATGTCCCAATAAACCCACAGAATACCAGTCACCTTCCTTTTTTCCAAGCAGGGCTTGGAAAGGAAGAAGCAATGATTATGTTCAACTTTTTGGAAATTTGCAATTTCCTAGCATGTAGTGTATATCAGTGGTGAAAGTAATACTAAATAAAAATTAAAACAAAAAACAAAACAAAGTTGTGGAAATGAGCCCCAGCTGTTTCAGTTCAGGCACATTATTTTAGAGAATGGAAACGAGCAAAACGTTCCTGTTCCCATGCTTCCGAGGGAAGAAAAAGTCACCTATAAGCAGAGACACTGGGCTCAAATGTGCCTTTCTCAGTGTGTGGGTGCCTGAACTGCTGCTTTCCAAGTCATTCTGCCAATGTGGCCTCAAGGCTGCCCAACCAGAAAGCCAGGAAAGCAGGAGACTTCAGACTCCTCACCCAAAACCAGGAGAAGAGGGACAGACAGCTGGAGTGTCACCCTAGGGAAGAAGGGAAAACAGATGGAAAGGAAGAGGGGCAGACAGCTGGAGTTTCACCCTAGGGAAGAAGGGAAAACAGATGGAAAAGGAATGGGTGAGGGGGATCAGGTGGGTATATGAAAGCACAACTTGTGACTATGCACCTTTTGTCAAAGGAAAAAGAGTGGTTTGAAGTTTGCCAAGAAGTTAAGAGACTCCCTCAGTGTTGGCAAGAACTAAAATTATCTTAATGCAAATAAATCCTCATGTAGTCATGAAACTTGCCCCACCAGATTCCGTTTCGGTGATTCAGACTGAAGGGAGCAGGTGAATGCCAGCTTTGGATACCTTCAGCCTACTTCCTCCTGCAGGGGCTCTGTGATTATCACTCAGATTGATCCTTCGTCCTCCAAAATGCCTTGGATTTTAAAAAATGTGCTTAGTGAGCAAGATGGAACCCTGTTGACATTTCTCCCAATTCCCTTTTCATTTCTGGTTTGAGTGCTCTCCTTATGTATTTTCCAGGATTATCTCCAATTGTACACACAAAAATTTCATGAGCAAGATGTTTGAAAGGGAATTAAAAACCTAGTAAAATGAAAGGTGCAACAATTGTTTCTCATTTTCAACCAGAACAGGAAATGTTAGTTATACATATATACATATATAAATATATACATATACATACATATATACACGTATATACACACACACACCAGAGGTATGTTCTCCCATTTGTCTACACGGCATCTCTCTCTAGCTTTTTTTTTTCTGTTAGACACCCAGAAAAATGGTTAGAGACTACCCTAGGATCAAAAACGTAAAGGGAGGATCTGTTTAAAGTAAGGAAATGGCAAAATGGTGACAAAAGAGATGTTTCTTTTTCTTTTTCTGTGCTTTTTTTTTTCTCCTTGCCACATTGGGCCTCCTGGGGCTTCCTGCTGCCCAAGCCAGAGTTCCTGCGAAGCTTCCCCTTGGGCAGCTCCACAGTCCTGACTGAGCCCTTCTAGTTCCCCTTCTCACAGGTCTCTAATCTCCTGACTATAACCTAAGGTTCTTTTATGTCACTTCCATTCCTTCCATTCCTTCCAGAACAAATTCTCCATTTTACCAAACGCTATAGATTTTGTTCTCCATGCTATTTTATTCTCTCTGGAATATTCTGCCCACCTTCAAATAAATACTCAGATCTTCCTTCTCTTTCAAGGCTCTGTGGAAAAAAAAACACTCTTCTCCAAGACTCCCTGCCCAGCCCACCCTCATATGAATCATTCTCTCCTTCCTCATAAATTCTATAATAGTTCATCTCGTCCTCACACAACATATTACTCACCTTGTTTTTGGTGTATGTATATGTATAGTCTTCTCTTCCAATTTGAAGGCAAGCCCTTATTTTATTCCCACCTAACAATTTACATATAGATGTTTCTGATAAACTATAAGTGAATGGAATACCTGAGATATTAACTCTAAGCTGAATATTTGTGTCTAACCTGTCATACTCGCTCCCAGAATCCATTTGCACTTAAAGAGCTCTCTAAATGCCGGGAAGGAATAATGCTATCTGAATCTCCTATGGTCTGGTCTGTAACTTTAGTACACAGACAGGCAAGGTATTCATTCTAACAATTCAGTCCCTAACAGTACCTGAAATGGAAGGTTTAAGAGATCAGCACTAATTGTTCCACTAACTCTGCCTCATCCTATGCACTTGACTTTCAAACAGGTTTCTGGGGACTGCTCTTGGCCCCCCTAAAACTTTCGGACCCATCACTGCCCATGATTGACCTGGTCCCGCCTCTGTGATTGTTGATGGTCAGCTCCAGCATTTCCAGTTCCCTTTGCCTACAATCTAATCTCCTGGCCCTGAAGTCTAAGCTCAGACTTTTGGACTTCACTAAACAGTTCTTCATCGCTGATCTCTCCCAACCAGGGAAGGGAATTCTCTTGGCAGTTGCTAGTTCCTCACACCTCTGCTTCTATGGATTTGTCCCAGACCTCTTGCACTCTGTGGTGTCTTCTTGTTATCTGCCACTGAGGAGGAAGTGAACTTTCTACATCCTACTGACTCACACAATGAGATTTATGTAGACTATTAGACAGGAAGGCAAACTGGACGAAGGCGATTTTCATCTGGGAAATCATCCCAACTCCTCTCTAACCATATTTTAAGAGCCCACTATTCCCTCCCTGACTGTGTGAATATAGTCTAAGCTATCTAAAGTCAGGCCCATAATTTCTCCTCAGGAGCCACTTCCTTAAAGTGAGTCTTTTCTGACCCCTTCATCCCTTACATGAACCCTTCCACGTTTCTCATGCTGAGTTACGCAGATGTCACAACTGGGTTATTTTGTGCTAATCCAAGATGTTTTCATTGCTCTCCTAAAATCATGATCACTTGCAGCCATGAGATTTATTGTACCTGACAATAAGAGTGGTAGGATATGTACAAATATGTTATTTCCTGCCAGAGAGAAAAAGGGTATGACAAACCAGTCCCTTCCACTCCAATATGTGGGAAGAAGAAAGTCAAAACTTGAGTGAAACTCAGGTATGGGAGAGAAAATGTCTCAGGAAACAGGGCTCTGTGTTGAGCCACACAGTCTGCACGACTCTATTCTTTGCCCAGTTGGGAGAACTAATCAAGGACTAATTATTCCTACGTCCTTTGGTGTGGGGCTGTGAAGTTGCCTGCAGAGGCCAGGAGTTAGGAGTAAAAGCTCCACTATGCCTTTGGGACTTGAGAAAAATGTCAAGAAACAACCACTAATGGATGTCAGATTAGCACAACTTTCTAAAAAGATGTGTTGGTCAAGGGCCAGAACCAAAGCTGGTTCCCCACAGCTGATGACCATCCAGGGCACAGAGGGTACCACATGAGCTTCAGGTCTCCTTCTCACCCCCACACTATGATACCATGTCCATCCCCTCACCATATACCTGACGCCATCTTGGAAAGAGACTGGAGTTGGAAGAGGAGAAACAGAAAGACGGAGAATTAAAAAAAAAAGGAAAAGGAGTCATACAAAAGAATATTTAAGCTGAAAGAGACTATGACCGACAAATTGTAAGTTTAAAATTTGATACTTCAGCCCTCGCCCTAGCCACATACTCCAATGGTAAAAAACCAACACAGAAGCTGGCGTGTCAGAGACTCACTTTCCTGGCCACCCATGTAGCTAAGGAAGAGTCAACACACTTAGAATTGGCTAATCAGACACAGCTCTCTGGGGCCTGAAATTACCAACTGATGAATAAAGAAGTAGAGACAGAAGAGGATCCACTGTAATGATGAGCAGATGCAGTTGTGCGAATAATGCCCTGCTTCTGGAGGTGGCTGTGGCAACCCCACTGCGCAGGGTTCAGGACCCGCTTCGGTGGCCATGCAAACTGGTTTCTAGGGCTTAGCAGCAACAAGAACCTAACCAATGACATTATTTTGGAAGCTTCTCTGGCCTAGTTCTCCAGCCCTCCCAGCAACAATTCTGTGACTGGATTTGTTGTGTTGTTTTTCAATTTAGATCAGCCGAAGTCATTTACTGTTGCTTGAAACTAAAAAATCTGACTAATGCAAACAGCTAACACAGCCCTTACCAAACTGTCAAACATATCATCTCTGGCTACTTCACTATATTTAGATTCCATCAGATCAAGGATCAGTAGTTATATATCTCTAAATATCAAAAAAGCTCCAAGTACGTGACCATAGTACATTTTTGTTGCTCTGAATTGCACTTTCCAGTAAAATGAGGAAGATTTACTTATAGTTCCTTCTAACTGAAAATTTCTCTGACTACATGGAAGCTGTCAGTCTGCTCATTGCTGCAGAGGTACTTTTTTTTTCTCTAATGCTGTAGCTGGTTTAGAGTTGACTTTATCCCCTCTCTCTATCAAGTAGGGTACAGAGTTAGTGATTTCCTCCACCCAGAGGGGGAAATCAAATGCAGAAAAAGTGGTTTGAATATGCTCAGGGTGTTGTATATTATTACTTAATAATCAAAAGGGGATTTTCTTGGTATCCGTCAATGACCTATGCTAAATGTCACTTGTGTGAGGTCCCTGTAATACAAATATGCCAGAAAGAGCATTAGGAGACAGCCATTTTCAGACTGATTTTCCCAGTATGAGCCTACCTTGGAAAGAGAAAGACCACATTTGTAAGCTTAGAAGAAATTTCCCCCTTGGAGTTTTCCCTCTGTCCTGTTTCATTATGCATTGGCTCTCAGGCCCTGGACTGTCTGTAACATGTTTTCTAGGTCACTTTGTCTTTGAGTCATGATCACTGAAACTTTCCAGAAACAGTTAATAACTGTGCCATTTACCAATTGATGTCAGTGAATAGCTCAAATCATAGTAAAATGTTAGGGCCAGAGTTAATTTAGGTCAGATTGATCTTATTTCCCTAGATTAAGTAAGCAAGCAAAATTGTTCATACGATTTCATATTTTCCTTCATTACATCTCTTTCCTTACTCAACCACAAGATGAGTCATCCATAAATTGACCCCCATCAAGCTGTAGTTTAGAAGTTCATCACTGTTTTCTTTCATTTGTTGCTTTCAGGATAACATGCAAGGAAGTATGTGCCAGCTCTTCACATGATCAAAAGATGTTTCCAGGCATTCCTTTTGCAACTAATCAACAACAGAGAATGCTCTGTGCAGATTTCCCCGGATTGCCTATGTGTTACTTGTCTGAAAACCATAACCTAAAAGGTTGCCCATTTTTTGACTCCTCTATCTTTATATTGGTACAATTGGGAAAGTCACTAGATGTCTTCACATTAATTTCCCTGAAACTTATATGATTTCCCCCAGAAAATTTGAGTCACTAGGCCCTAGGAATATATAGAACATTGCATCTCTTGATTAAAATAATGATTTTGTGTATTTCATTCTTAAACATCTTTAAGTGTATGTACGTGTGCATGTATGCTTGTATGTGTATGTACACAGCAGGTTAATAAACTCACCCACTTTGGGAGAAAAAAAGATTTTTTACTTTGAGATTCTGATATACCAAAATATAAGTTATTTGAGAATAGAACATTAGCTTTTAATTGCATTATGTAAAAACGCAAAACCTAGAAGCCAGGAAAAAGTGGTGGGAGATGTGCCTAATTCACCTACCAATATACTTTAAACAAAATACTTCATTATAGATACACACACACACACACACACACACACCTCTGTGTGCATAATTCTTGAACATTTTAAAATTTTGCTTAAGAATTTAAAACACTTTTAGTGTTAACATCCATTCATATACACTTTGTGCTGTGGGCACCTTTATTGGAATTTTTCAGGAATAGTTCAATTTTTCTATTTGAATTTCTGTAAGAAAAGCAGGAGGAAGTTTCATATCCTGGGACTACTGCTTTTTTGTTTGCATGTTGTAGGTTCCTAGTGAGTATTAAACCATAGTGAGCTCCATTTTCTCCTTTGGGTTTAAGAGATTGAACTTCAGAGAGCACGGATAGTTTCACCTGCCAATGGACAATATACCTAAGTTCTCTGGCTGAGAGGAGAAGCACCTTAAGTCATCCATCCACTACCCTGTAAGGATCCCCATCTAGGACATCTGTGCCTGTAGGAGGCTGGCAGCTCAGAGTTCCACAGAGTCTCCTGGTGCTCACAAGTTCTTTTTGGTGAATTAGTTTTCCAATGTCACCATAACAAATTGCTACAAACTCAATGACTTAAAACACAGAGATTTATTTTCTTACAGTTGTGTAGGTCAGAAGTTTGACATGGGTCTCACTTAACTAAAGCTAAGGTGTCAGTGGGGCTGCATTCCTTTCTGAAGACTCCAGGGGAGAAGCCATATCCTTGCATTTGCCAGCTTCTAGAGACTATGCATATTGGTTCCAGTCTGCTACCTCCATCCTCAAAGCCAGTAAATCAAGTTCTTTCATGTCACATCTCTCTTATCCTTCTTCTGTTGTCAAATCTCTCTCAGTAGCTATAGCTAGGAAAGTTCCTCCTCTTTTAAGGGCACATACCATTATATTGAGTCTACCTAGATAATCCAGGGCGATCTTTCTATCTCAAAGTCTAGACCCTTAATCACATCTGCAAAGTCCCTTATGCCATGTGTGCAAACATCATCACAAGTTCCAGGGTTGAGGGGCCGTGGTTCTGCCTACCACACAGGATTACCTTGTCAGAAACTTGTCTATACAACAATCTGTGGTTGGGAGTTGGGTCCTATACAGGTTTCCAGTTGGCATTGACAGAAAATCTTCTGATTTTTTTTATACAGGACCAGTGTGAGGAGAAGATGTATGATTTGAAGAGGCTTAAAGAAAGGGCCTAGGTTCCCAAACCATCACCTACTGTCACCATATTTGCAATTCTGGAACAAAATATCCATGATTTGACTCTAAAAGTGCTTTGCTCTCAAGAGCACCATCTCAAAAAAGTCGTTCCTATTGCAAAGATTCATCATCCCCATCTTAGCAGGGGATAGTGTATGAGCTCGGCAGAATGGGAGAAGGATAAGAGCAACAACTAATGGAGGAATAGGAGTTTGCCTGTATCAGAGAGGCTAGAAGAAGTGCTTCTCACATCCACAGTTCCCTTCCTATGAAAGAACCTAACCACAGATATAATTTTCCGTGCCTGACAAATTATGACTCTATAGCCCTGACTGACCACAGATAACTGGACTGAAATTTAATGCCCAAAGTAGAATTGGCCATCTGCAAGCTAGACCAGGGTTTTTAGGTTGTTTGACCTGTTTGTGGGTCACAAACAGATTTTGTGTGTCAAATGTCAACATTTTAAAGTGAAATAGGGTATAATTGGAATGGAATTAAATGGAATGAGATGGGATAAGCAAAACAGACCAGAGCCAAAGAAAACAGAATACAATAGTTCATTTCAGTTGTGTATGTGAGTGTGTGTGTATGTGTGTGTGCTGGGTCTAATATAACATGTTTTTTCTTACTGTAGGCAAATTTGAAAGCCACACAGTTAGATAATGGTCTATAAGGTAGCCTAGCAGGAGTGCTGCGCCCTTTCAGGATATTGCTTATTGGGTAGTAACCAGCTAACTAGCCAATAAAATCCTCTCTTATGACATGTAAATGAAAGACTTCAAAGAAAATTACAAGCCGTGGAGTGTTGCAAAGCAAGATAAACACCTTGACAAAGTGGAAAACAGAAACCACAAACTAGTCAAAAACTTGGGTAATGTGCAGAGCCCGTGGGAGTAGAAAGCGGCAGGGTGGAGGGTTGCCGATTGGCAATAGAAACAGAAAAGGTAGGAAAATAAGGGAAAGTCTAGTTTGCAGGAATGTCAGAATCACAGGTTTAAAAAAGTATTAGAAACCCATTTATAAGGTCAAGGCAAGGTAAGCTGTTAGTAATTCATTCAGCAATTATGTATTGAATGCATTTGAGGAGGTAGGGATACTGCAGTGAACAAAGTAGACACAAATCCCTGCTATCATGGACCTTGCCTTCTAGAGGATATGTTCTAGAGTTTTAACCTAAACCATGCTTGAATTCTTCCTGATGTACAAATGTTAGGGTGATTTCCTGTGCTCCCTTACTTTGTCCTTTGTCCTTTCAATGCATGCTCATCATTTTGTTTCTTGCAATATGAAAGAGCCTAACTAATGTTATCCAAAATAAAAGTTGGTCACATAGAGTTTTGCCTAAGACTGGTTCTAAAGGCACAGAAGCCTCATTCTGGAGCAGATGAAGTAAGAGCTTTTCTCTTCTTCACAGAAGGCATCGGGACCAAAAAGGAAGAATGAGATACAGTAAATATAACGATTTCATGACTGTTTCATGTTCACTCATTGCAAATTGATTGGTTGATTGATTTTTGTTTTCTGCTCCAATAAATGATTCTTTTTATAAGGAGTCAAGAATGACATATTATTCAAAATTTGCTTAACTCAGCAGTTCTCAAGGAAAGTCTCTCCTGCTGTTTAAAGAAATGTTTGCCATCAGTGATCTTGTTTTTCTTTGTATATTCTACCTCTTTCTCTCATCTGAATCATTTCAATCAACATGTCTCTCAAGTCACTCCCATCTTATAAAAATACAAACTTTCAAATCTCTATCAGGCAGGATAATCTTTACTGCCCCTCACAGATAAGATTTTTGACAGTCTCGCTCTCACTCTGTGTATTTGCTGTGAATTTCCTTTTCTTCTTCTCAGTCCTCAATCCATTGTAATCTGGCACCTGCCAAGCTCTCCTTATGCCATTTTTCTAAATCCAAGGGATTTTTTGTTTTTCCTGATTTCTCAGATTTTCACATGGGTATCAGTCAGGAAACAACTCCAAAATCTCAGGCTTACAACAACAAAGGTTTCTTTCTCCTTCACTCTACTTGTCCTTTAAGGGTTAGCAACAGGGTTCTGCTCATCTTAATTACTCAGGATCTTAGATCTTCAGAGCAGCCTCCATTCTGAACATGGTCTGTTGCCTCCGTAGAGGAAAAGCTTTGTTGGACTTCATACTGACAAGTCTATGTTGTGCCCAGAATCAGCATGCATCCTTTTTGCTTACAAGTCTTCAGCCAAAATGAAACGCATGGTCACACACCCGTCCACAATGGGCCAGAAAGTAGATGTTACCATATCCCTGGAGGCAAAGAGCTGGAGAAAATCTGATGAGCTGGATGTGATTCTTACAGTGTAGTTCACTGTTCCCTCTGTGGAACTTGTTGTTCTTTGGTATCTGAGAGACCACGTTCTCTCAGTGCTTCTCCTTGCTCTCTGGCTCCATCCTTGCCACTCTTTCTATTACCTTCTATTTTAAAGTCATTGTACTCCTTGGAGCCTCAGATCAGCTATCCATCTCCCCTACATCCTCATCTCCACTTGTTCATCTCAACCTGAAACTGGGCTTGTGAATTTGCCCCAAACATTCCCTTTTCCTAAATTTCCTATGTAAAGAAATGGCACTTTGAGTCATTCAGTTTTGAAAGCCAAAATCTCAGGAACCATCCTTGACACCTGCATCTGGCACCCTCCATATCTAATCTGTTGCCAAGTCCTATCAGGTTTGCCTCTTAAAGACATTTCATTCTTTTCCCTCCTTCCATGTTCTCTCTCACTGCCCTTTTCCAAACTAACTATATCCATTATCTGGAATAGTACAACTGCCTAATTGGCCTCTTCCTATCTACTTTTCTTTTTTAAGATTTATTTTATTTTTATTTATCCCCTCCCCCACACACACCCACCACATGCACTTGTTCTCTTTGTCCATTCGCTGCTCATTCTTCTGAGTCTGCTTGTCTTCTCTTCTTGTCTTCTCTTTAAGAGGTACCGGGAACTGATTTTAGGACCTCCAACGTGGGAGAGAAGCACTCAATTGCTTAAGCCACCTCAGCTCCCTGGTCTACTGCATCTCTCACTGTCTCTCCTATGTGTCTCGCTTTGTTGCATCATCTTGCTGTGCCAGCTCTCCACAACATGGGCCGTCAGCTCTCTGAGGTTCAGGCCAGCTTGCCTTTACCAGAAGGCCCCTGGAATCAAGGCCCCAGGACCTCCCATATGGTAGACAGGAGTCCAATTGCTTAAGCCACATCCACTTCCCCTCCCTATTCACTTTTTATATTTTTTAAATTTTTTATGAGGTACCAGCGATTGTACATGGAAGGCAGGTGCTCAACCACGGGACTACATCAGCACCCTCCCCATCCACTTCTGACAGTCTTCAATCCATTCTTTATATTCAGATCAGAATCATCTTTCCACAATACAAAAGAATGTCCTCAACTTAAAATTTTTAAATGACTTTCCCTTGCTCTCAAGGACAAGCCAAAACCCCTCCATGGTCTCTTGAGTCCTGTGTCCACTCTCACAATACATCACTCTCATTCATTCTGCTCCAGAAAGAGGGAATTTTTTAAGTTACAATTGTACTTAAGTTAAAATTTTACATTTAAATTAAAAATTACAATCCACTTGTCAAAATATTTGTGGAAAACTTCTGTAATTCATTTAGTGAAAGGAAAACTAAAAACAAAGATAATGAAAAGTAAATTGTTCTGCTGATCTATGAAAGCAAGTTAATGTTACTTAGAAGACATTTGAATAAGTCATTGTTAAAAACAGGAGGCATAAGTCATTTTCACAAACCAGGTAACATTTTTGCATTGCTAATTACTTCCACATCAGAAAATAAAGAGAGACCATATAAAGTATAAAGAATTGACACATAAACAATAAGATGATAAACCTGACTGCAAACATATTAAACTCACAAATTGAGATGATTTTTACTAACAGAAGTATAAAATGTATTTGAAACAAGTTTGGTCCATTAAAAATAAAATGTAACCAAGTCATACAACCCATATAAAAAGTTTTATGGTAAATTACAGAACATACTAGCTCATCATCAAATCAAAATTATTAAAGCTAGTTAGTTAGGGTTCCTTAAAAAGCAGCTTGGTACAGGGGATGGAAAACAAAATAAACTGTCAATTTTCAAATTTCCATATTTTGCAATATATTCAAAATTGGTTTAACTGCTTTTTAAGAACCCAGAGAAAGTGTAGCCATATATTAAGTGACAGTTTAGGTGGATCTTGAACATCCTTTCTGAAAAACAAAATCAAGATCTAAAGGGAAAGAAGAAGGTATAAAAAGTGGGCAGCGCATAGAGCACCAAGTGAGAACAAGGTGTTTCCCAGGAACTCAGCTGTTCCTGTATTCCATTCTTTCTATGTTATTCAGATGCCTTGCTCCTCTTCCTACCTTGTGTTTTCTCTGAAAATAAATTACTTATGTCTCCTTGTCATTACATAGACTTTCCCCCTGCTCTTAAAGAGAGTAGTAGAATGAGTGGTATTTTAAGAACTATTAGCTACAGAAAAGTGAATTGAAATTTGAAGTTGAAGAGGCGTTTGGACTCACAGTGGTAAAAAAATAAAAATAAAAAAATTTTAAAAATGACTGCACTTTTGAATTTAGTTGAAAACTCCTTTGTTTCCTCTTTTAAGCCACTCATGCCGATGATTTCAAGTTCTACAACTGTGAGTTGGATACACAAAAGGTACTATTTCCTTAATCAGCCCCATCAAAAAAGAATCTTGTCTTTAGAACCACAACCAGGGATTTGGAAAGGATTTAACATCACTAAGTTATTCTTATCAGAATAGAGATGACATTGCTTATTTACTAAGCATCTTCATTTTTCTTTTAAGTCTCTTCTTGTCTTTCTCTTTTAATTTCCTCAAACATATGTTGAATAAAAGCTGTTTATCTGTCAAGATGAAATCCTCTAGGTTTTAAAAATAATAAATGTTTAGGATTAATCTATTTAATAGTACTCCTTTAGCTCACTGATTTGAATGGCTACTTTCTCAAATGTCCACACCTTAAATCACCTTCTTCAGATGTCCTCCCTTTCATTTTGGGAGTTATATTTTTCTGTGATTGAGTACAAAGCTTTTAAAAATAGTTCAGACATACTTCATTTGATGAATGGATCCATTGAGAAAAGTTGTTATCTGAAATGTAGTCACCAGACTACTTCTTTTATTTCCTAGAATTGTCCAAGTTTTCCACTACTAATGAGTCTTTGCACATTACCTCTAACTGGAATTCTCTCCTCCCTTCTTTCTCTTTGCATCTTGCCATTGACAGGAAAGCCTTCCCTCAAGCACCTACATGAAGTTTTTAATTACACGGCAATTTTTGTCAATAATTTATGTGTGTGGTTCAGGTAAGCTCCACGAGGACAGGGCCTATATTTGTTTTTGTTTTTCCCACATGATTTCCCAAGCTGCTAATCTGGTATCTGAGGTACAGCCAATGTTTGAGAAGCATAGAATGACTGACTGACAGGATGGCAAAATATTATATTCTATTTGTATATTGGATGTTAGAGAAAACAAAATGTATATTCTTATTTAAAATTGTACCAAAAAAAAGAGAGAGAGAGAGACTGGAGCTTTGATTACTAGAGAAATTTGTAAGGAAATATTTTTTGAGGACTAGATGAGGTTTTTACTAAACTGTACTTGTCGGTGAGATTGTTAGTGATAATCTCACTGGCAGGGTGGCACAGTTGTTCATCTTTTCCCAATTATATCCCACGGACTTTCTTCTTACAAGATACTTATGGCGGTGACTAGACACAGATGCAGATGGCCATTGCTGAAAAAGAGCAATTAACTGGAAAATTGTTTCCTTGATTTCCATCCCCTTTTCATTCCAGAGAAACTTCTGAGTTGCCAAAGTCATAAAGTCAGAGTTTAAAGTCATGAAGCCCATGTTAAATAAATACAAGCCTGCAGATTTCATTGAATTTCTGGGAAATGAAATTAACTAGTCCCACCCAGAGCAGATTGAGGCAATGTGTCCTCTTAATTTCCACACTGATAATTTTGGGCAGTCGGCCTAGGGACTGGTGTTACCAATAAGATGGAAGAAAGTTATCTCAATTTGGACATATTAACTCCTTTAAGCTTGTAATGTTCCTCTGGTGCAATTTTAAATGCTATTCTTACTTAAAGGCAATAACTAACATCTCAGAACTGAGTAATCTATTTCTCAATAACGGAATAAGTACCGATAATTTTACATTTTTAAGATCAAAATCTATGTGTAAAATCCATGTGTAATCAAGTAGGATTTTTATAATGAATATGACTCAAAGAATTTCAATGTATGTTAGGAAAGACAAAATATCAAATATGTTTGGGACTAAAAACATGTAGATATTATTTAGAAAAGTACTCTGTGTAATTAAATTTTTCTGAACTTTCCTTGGTACTTTAAAGCATTAACTTCTTGGAACTGCATTATTAGTGAATTCTGGTGCTATTATAAAAGGATTATCAATAAAAAGAATAGATTTGCTCTTACTCCATCTACCTTTACAGAAGAATAAGAGTTTACTAATCATCTAGGAAAGACCCTGCTGGCCAAGATTTTTATGATGCCCAAACTATTCAAAGGCATCATGAAAATGAGTCAAAAGATGCCAGAGTAAGAAAAACACCCTCTTGTCATTGAAAGGTTATTTATAATTTTTCAAATTTAAGGTTACTCCTATTTTGTAAATTCATATAACACATATTTATTGCATACTTACAATGAATCAGGCACTATAAGAAAGACTCAAAGACTAAAGTGGTTCTATAGTACTAGAAAAACCCAGTGTAACCTAAATAATGAGGCATTGTACTGAACCTTTGTAACTGAGAATTATATAGGGAAACAGATGTGGCTCAAGCAGTTGGACTCCTGTCTACCATATAGGAGGTCCAGGGTGGGCCTCCTGGTGAGGGCAAGCTGGCCCACATGGTAATGCAGCCCTGCGTGGGAAAGCCGCCCTGTGCAGGAAAGCCGCCCCATGCAGGAGTGCCAGCCAACATGGAGAGCTGGCACAGCAAGATGATGCAACAAGAGACACAGAGAAGAGAGAATAAGAAGACGTAGCAGAGCAGGGGAGCTGAAGTGGCACAAGAAAGTAATCACTTCTCTCCCACTCCGGAAGGTCCCAGATAGGTTCCCGGAGCCTCCTAAGGAGAATACAAGCAGACACAGAAGAACACACAGCAAATGGACACAAAGAGCAGACAATGGGGGAGACAGTGGAAAGGGAGAAATAAATAAAATAAATCTTAAAAAAAAAAAACAAGAATTATATAGAAGCCTTTATATTATATTTTTTAAAAATAGCAAAGATAAATATCTGAAATTGCAGAAACTGGCTGGGTTTAGCTTAGACCTGCTATTATGATGGTCACTCTACATAGGTCTCATCCCTGTTTATGGTTATGCAAAACGTAGCCTTTTGTTTGTGTATAACCGCTCCACTCTCCTGCTTGATATCCATATGAAACACCTTGTGATTGACCTCTACTCTGCACTTCCCTATCCCAGAATCTTGATCTACCTTGTAACTGACCTCTACTTTGTCTTTTCCTAGCCCAGAATCTTGATTTCTGATGATTATAACCTTGCAACTCACCCTAGTCTATTACCCACCCTACCATGTTCGATCCCGTAATATTTATTAATGAAGGAACCTGTGTCCAGCTCCATCCCAGTTATCTATTAGCATGCCAATGGTATAAAATATTAGAATTTCTATAGGGCAAGGAAGCTGATTTGAGACTCTACATATCCAGTCTCCCACAGCAAATAAATCCTCTTCTCCTTCCTAGCCTAGTTTGGTGTATCTGTCTGCTTTGCCATGCTGAATGAATGAACCTAGCCGAGGACCACCCTGATCCAGCTTTAATTTGGTGCCCAACTTGGGGCAGGTGTCCTTGCCAGAGCTATGCTTCTCAGTGGACTCCTAGACCCACACATGAGGTAAGACATTCCCCCGACTCCAGCTCTGCGTGAATCTCTTGCCTCAGGTGTGCAGAATCCCTAAGGGCGGCAGGCTATGAAGGAAAACAGGTGCCATTCTGTGTGTGTTGTGTGCTTGTGTGTTTGTTATTCTTGATACACTCAGTAACACATTATTGCATCATTTCCTGCTAAAGCTGTAAGTGGTAATTCCCACACTTGGGGTTTTTTGGTTTGGTTTTGGCATAGGAAAGGGAGCAGCCCCTGGCATGAGGGAGTGCTGCTGAGATTGGTGGCCTGGGTCTTGGTTTCTGTACTTGTTAACTGGAATGGGAAATAACCAGGGTTCAGAAGTGAAGGGAAAAAGCAACTCCACTGGGTTACAACATTACACATTGGGAACAATTTGGGTATGGACCTATGACTAAAAAGAGAATGATCTGCCTCTGTAAGAAAGCCTGGTCTCAATATACATTAGAAAATAAGCAGAAATGACCAGCACAAGGATCTTTAGAATATGTTATAATTCTATTTTGCAATTAGAACTACACTGTAGAAATGTAAGTACATAGGATGAAATTTCTTTTATCTAATGCTTTATGGCATTAGCCCAAAATGAAAACTTTGGAGAGAATGTTTTGGTCATGGATTGCTGCCAATTAGTTAGGCCCCCAGTCCCCAGCACACTGAAATTAGAGAAGACTGTGACACGCCCCCCTAGACAGCGAAGGAATTAGTTAATCAACTGCCTGAGAGTGGTGCATCCTTTAGGCAGGGTGCCTCTACCTCAAGAGGGCAAAACTGGAGCCAATTCCCTCTCTGGCATGCACCCTCAGCAATAGATGACCAAGAACAACCTAGGGGCTGTTTTTATGTACATATTCCATTGTCAACATCGGATCTACATAGTTGGCAAAATTCAGGAAATTATCCAAAAGCCAGAGGAAAATCCATCCACATTCCTTGAGAGACTCCTGGAGGCATAGAGTCAGTTCACTGACATAGACAGGGAAGATCTTGTTAAAAGGGAAAATGTTCATCAATCTTTTATTTGTGAGAGTTCTCCTGATATTCACCGGAAATTGCACAAAGTAGAAGGACACCTAGCACTGGCCACCTTCAGCCCTGGTAAAGACTGCTCTCAAGGTGTTCTCTAACCAAGAACAGCCTACGAAAAACATCAGAAGAAAACAATTGCATATTGAAAGGTATGAAACTTTTTTTCTAAATTATGAGTAAAACAAAACAACTGTATTTTCTAGAATTTGATAGTATGCTTTTGAGGTTGCTCACAATTTTACAGTATTATGAAAACAAAGAAGTTTTAACCTATGGAGGAAAAGGGGGAAAAATAGAAAACATTTCTTACGTAAACGAACATTATTTTTATTTTATGCTACTCAGAGGCAATCTCCCTAGGTTTACATGGATGCTAATAAAATAAGATAGCATCAAGTCTACTACATCTTTAAAATGATGAAAACTAAGTTTTTGGTTAATGAAATTATTACAAACCCTTTTAAAAATAATTGTTTTCCCTAAACTGCCATGACCAGTTCTGCACAGAATATATTAATGAGGGATATGAGACTTAACTAGATATGGAAAGAAGTAGAAGGGTTGTGAGGACTTGTTAGGGGGTGTGTTTTGTCCTAGTTAAGACAGTTGGTTTTCTTAAAATCAGGGTGGAAATACATAGGACAAGACTTGAATGAATATGAAAAGTTGTAGAAGGGTTAGTAGAAATAATTTTCACTTATTGCCAACTGTAATTCAATAAGCTTATTTAAAGGTGAAATTTGTTTTGAGATGAAGTAACTAGTCTATGTAGTTATGGATGGTTATGGGAAGTCTGTAAAAGTATTTTCTAAACTGAATAATTACAATGTAAATGGCTGATTACAGGAAATCATTTTTAAATAGAAATCTAAGAGTTGATATTGAAAACAGAAAGTAACTTTATAGTAGAAAACCTGTCAGAGGCCACCTTACTCTATTTTATGTTCTATTCTAACTAGGCATGTTGACCTTACTTTAATGGTTTAAAAAAAAATGCAAAGGTATTGCTGTTTTGGAAGTGAAATCTTTTCTCATCTCTTTTACTAATTTATCTGTCGCTGGAATAGAGGCCTGTTAAGCTTGTTTAAATACAGTATTCAAACCTGGCAACTTTGCATGTTCTAATAAAATCCTTAAGGATATCTTTAATTGCAAACTATTACAAAAGAATTTGTTCATTCACCTTGTAAAAAGTGAGGTGCTGAAGTATCTACATTTATGAAAATTAATTTTCCCAATATATTTATATTTTAATTTGCAATGGAAAAATATATTCCAAAGCTGAAAATTCATAATACTTGAGTAAAACATGGAAAAGTTTAAATGGGATGTTACCTTCACATGTTAAGTTTTAGTCACATTTTACTCTGATCAGAATTTTTATCAAGGTGTTTGTATTAGACAGCTAAAGGGGTGCTGATGCAAAGTACCAAAACTCTGTTGTGCTTGCTTTCATAAAGGATATTTATTTGGGGTAGAAGTTTACACTTGCCAGGCCATAAAGCACAAGTTACTTCCCTCACTAAAGTCCGTTGCCACTGGTTGGAACAAGATGGCTGCCGTCGCCTGCAAGGGTCCAGCCTCTTAAGGCCCTGTGGTCCCAGCTTCTTCCAGTATCAGCTCTAGGCTGGGATAAGTCTTGTAGTTCTCCCAGGGCTGGTTCCTCTTCAGATTCAACTGCTCTGGTCTCTCCACAAGGTCAGCTGTAGACTATCAGGCTCTCTCTCTTCCTGGGCCTCTGCCGTGTCTATGGAATCATCTCTGTTCCTCTGTGTTCTTCTCCTGTGTGTTTACTTCCCAGGGTTCTGGCATACAAAAACTCCATCCCCTCTGCCATGTTGTTTTCTCTGTGAGTCCCTGCCCCTTGGTCCTAGTGACATGGCCCAATCAAAGCCCTAATCATAATTTAATCAAGTAAAAGTGAAACCTCTGAAGTTAATACAATCTAATAAATCCAGAGGAACAGACCAGATTACAAACATAATCCAATATCTATTTTTGGAACTTATAAATAATGCCAAACTGCTACACTGTTGAAATTTTTTTTTTTAAAAAAAAAACTGGTTTGTCATAAAGTAATGTGTATGTGACAGTATTTATTTCCTAAGACTATCATAAATGTACAGACTTAGGTTTGCTACTAAGGGTAATATTTATAAAATGATCAAAGAAAGATAATCTTGACTCCACTGGGAATCTTAAGTTCTCATAAAATAATTAGAAAAATAATTTTTTCTGGTACTGCTGAAGTTTCATTGTGGTAAACAGTATCTAAAAGGGAAAACATGAAGGAGAAATTAAATGTATAATTTAATATTTGGGAATTATATGAAAATTCTTAAAGACTTTTGAAGTTCTCACTGTCCCATGCTAATACTAATCTTCATGATGATATTGTTAGTTATAGTTTTGGTTATTCATAGAAAAATGTGATTTTATGAAAATAACACTATCTCTTATCAGTTACACAGTTTTGCTCTGATGCTCCTCTAAAACAGCATGCAGTGAGCCTGTCTTCAAAAAGAAGGATCTTTAAAAGAAAAGCAAGTGAAGAGCCTATAAATTATGTTTTGTTTACTGATTAACATAATTCTGGTAAAAGTGACTTCAGTCACAAAACTTCTGTGGTCTGTAGTTAATGATCAATAGAACCAGCTTTATTAAAAATACTCAGGGAAACGAGGGCTTAGATTGTACGCTCTTGAGCTCTGATCTCTAATTGTTATTTCTAGGTCCTAAGATGCTTTATTCTTTGTGTATAACCTAATAGCTCCCTAGAATTTTTAACGGACTGTATGGCACCTGGAACTGAGAGTAAAGTTAACCAGCTGTAAAGATGCTGGAAAAAAAAGCAGCATTAATTCTAAAAGACCACCTCAATTAAAGGAACTAAAAGAAAGCAGACCTCAATTAAAAGGTAAAAGGAGCTAGTCTAAAGACTAAGGAGACTCGGGATGCAAGGAAAAAGTTAATATTACTGGTATTTTAAAACTTTAAGTAATATGGGGACCAGAAAAAATACATGTATTTTGTCAGGAAAATTGTTTTAATTTCTGTACAGCACTAATTTAAACTGACTAGTCAGTTTTTTTAAACAACATAATTAACATGGAACCTAAAATAGTGAATGAAATTGTGAATTGTTTTAATGCTCTGATAAATTTCATATTGTTCTGGACATAAAATAGAAAGGTATTTGCAAAGTTCCCTGGGGTCTGGGGAAAACGTAGTAACTCTGCAAGGCAAACCTGCAAAAAAGAAACATGCTATTAAGCTGAGCCCTTGGTCTCGAGGCTTGCACTCATGAAACGTATTTCTGTAATGATGATGCTAAACATAACTATTAATATATTTAATACCTAAGAGTCACCTCTAGAAAATCTCTTTGTTACTCAAATGTGCCCTGCCTCTCTAAGCCAAACTCGCTGCTTCCTCACTCCATGGGACAGGGCTTCTAGGGATAATTTTCTCTGACAATGTGGGATTAGACTAAAAGGGGAAAAAGAAATTGGACACAATAAAGTTTTTTTTTTAATTTTAGTGAGAGATAATACTTAAATATTTATTGACATAATTTCAGCTCTACAGCAAAGCTTCAAGAACAGTACAATAAATTCCCAGAAATCCAGAGTCCCCAAATGTTAATATTTTACTATATTTGCTTGATTCTTCTGTCTCAATCTCCCTCTACCATCTATTTCTCTTTCTCTCTCTCTCTCTCTCTCATTTTCTCTGAATGCTTAAGAGGAATATGCTGTGTGATATATTTTGCCCTTAAATATTTCAGTTGGTGTTTCCTAAAAACAAGAAATTCTCTTCTATCACCATAGAATAATTATCAAAATTAGTAAATTAATGTGGCAAGTTGAATTATATAACCAACCAAACACATGTTCTTAATCTTAGTCCATTGCCCAAAAATGTTATTTTTAGTAAAGATGTATGTGGCCAACTGAATCAGATGAGTCTTAATCCATATTACTGGAGGCTTTAAAAAGAGAACCTGGAGGTTACAAAAGCGACAAAAGAGAGGGTATGTCATATGACAGAGGCAAAGGAACCCCAGGATTGCTTGCAATCAGCACTAGAACTCTACAGACTCGAGGAGAAATCCAGACTTGCTGATATCCTGATTCGGGACATCTTCTACCCTCAAAAAGATGAGCCAATAAATTCCTGTTTTTTAAGCTATTATCAGTTTGTGGTATTTGTGATAGCAGCTCTGGAAAACTAGGACAGTTATCATTGTTACAATACTATCATCTGATCTAGGGATCTGATTAAGATTTTGCCAATTGTCCCAACCATGTCCTTTTTAGTAAAATCAATCAATCAATCCAAGATCATGTGTTGCATTCAGTTGTGATGTCTTTTAGTCTTCTTTCTTATAGAACAATTCCTGAGTATTTCTTGGCATTTTGGAATAGTATAAATTGTAGATTATCCTTCATTTTCAGCTTCTCTGATGTTTTTCATGATTTGATTTGGATTATTCAGAAGCAGTGCTGAATTTGTCTTAATACAACATATCAGCAGGCACAGGCTATCAACCACTTCCATTACCAGCAGTGTTCGCTTTGATCATCTGGTTAAAGTGGAATCTGCCAGGGACTATAAAGTTACTGTTTTTTCCTTGGTAATTAATAAATGGGGAGATACTTTGAGATTATGTGAAAATTCTGTTACTGATATGGAGGCAGAGGCCACTGGAGTTTCTGAAGGGAGGGAGAGGGAAAAACAGGTGTAATATGGGGGCATTTTCAGAATTTGGGAATTGTCCTAAATGACATTGCAATGACAGATACAAGTCATTATATATCTTGTCATAACTTACAAAATTGTGCGGGAGAGAGTGTAAACTACAACGTACACTATAATCCACACTTAGTGGCATTGCTCCAAAATGTATTCATCAATTGTAACAAATGTACCACACTAATGAAGGATGTTGTTAATGTGGGAAAATGTGTGAAGGGCTGTGTCTTTTTGTAATATTTATGTAATCTAAGTATCTTTAAAAAAAATGTTCAAGTATATAAAAAATAAGTACAAAAAATACCTTACAGTTTCATCATCTTAAATATGTAGGATTTAAAATGTTAATTTATTAATATCTGTATAAACCCCAAGAGTTTACACCCAAGTAGAATAAAATTAAAATAGTGATAAAAGAAAATATTCTGTTACTATGCAAATTTCCCCCACTACTTTTAGCATCAGTTGATGGTTCTTACTTGAATCAAGTATTATGATGTCAGCCACATGGTGAATTTATATTTCCATAATTCCTTCTACATTTATAATTTGGCTTTCTATAGTAAGGAATATCTTTTTCCCTTTTATTTATTTACTTATTTGTTTGTTTCTTCATTCGTTTAAGTGTGGACTCATGGATCCTTAATTTATTCAATAAGTTATAATCTTTATTATTATCCTTTATTCTATGCTTGAATTGTTCCAGATTTGGGCGGAGGGACTACTTCAAGTTGGCTTCTGTGTCCTTTTCCATGTTGCCATCAATTTTTGTTTATTCCTCTACTTTTAGTTTGTTTTTGTATTTTTTTCATTTTGAAAACAATTTATTGAAGTATATCATTCATACATGAACATACATAAACGATAAGTATATAGCAAAAGTTTTGAACTTCCAAAATAAACATGCATAACATCATACAGGGCTCCCATACATCACTCCACCACAAATACCTTGCATTTTTGTGAAATATTTGTAACAAATTATGAAAGAGCAACATCAAAATTTTAGTACTAACTATAGTCCATATCTTACATTAGGTATATTTTTCCACCCAATTATTTTTTATTCATTAACCATACAGTTTATCTAAAGTGTACAATCAATGGCATTTGGCATAATCACCAAGGTGTTCATTTATCACTTCACTCAATTATTAGAGTGTTTTCATTACTTAAAAAACAAACAAACAAACAAACCACTATCATACCCACATGTTGGCACTACTAATTACACATCCTATGATATGCTTGCACCATCTCTATTCATTTACAAACATTTATAAACAACTTATTACCAATTCTGCACAGATTAAACCTCAGTTTTCCGTTCTCTAACCACATACTTTTCTCTGGTAACTTATATTCTAGCTATTAAACTCCATGGTTTATCACTATATTTAGTTCATAATAGCAAAGACATACAACATTTGTCCTTTTGTACCTTACTTCACAGAACATAATGTCTTCCAGTTTCATCCAAGTTTTCGCATGCTTCATGACTTCATTTCTTCCTGCAGCTGAGTAATATCCCATCATGTGTATATACCACAGTTTGTTTATCCATTCATCAATTGATGGACACCTGAGTTGTTTCCATCTTTTGGCAATTGTGAATAATGCTGCAGTGAACATCAATGTGCAGACATCTTTTCATGTCACTGCTCTCAGTGCTACTGGGTATACACATAGTAGTGGTATTGTTGGATCACTTTGTAGATCTATATCTAACTTCCTTAGGAACCTCCAAACAGACTACTACAGTGACTTTACCATTCCACATCCCCACCAGCAGTGAACAAGGATTCCTATATCTCCAAATCCTCTCCAATACTTGTAGTTTCCTATTTTGTTAATAATGGCCATTCTAGTAGGTGTGAAATATCTCATTGTAGATTTGATTTACATTTCCCTAATAGCCAATGATATTGAGCGTTTTTTCATGTGTTGTGGGGTTTTTTGTCATTTATATATCTTCTTTAGAAATATGTCCATTCAGGTCTTTTGCCCAGTTTTTAATAAGGTCATTTGTCTTGCTATTGTTGAGTTGTAAGTTCTCTTTATATATGAAGAACATTAGACCCTCAGATATGTGGTTTCCAAATATTTTCTCCTATGCAGTAGGCTGCCTTTTGACCCTCTTCACAAAATCCTTTGAGGTGCAGAAGTGTTTAATCTAAGTATCTTTGTAAGATCTTATTTATCTGTTTTTCTTTTGTTGCTCATGCTTTAACTGTAAGATTCAAGAAACCTCTACCTACTACAAGGTCTTGTAGATATTTCCCTATGTTATCTTCTGGAGTTGTATGATCATGGGTTTTTTGTTTAGATCTTTGATCCATTTTGAGTTGATTCTTGTACAGGGAGTGAGATAGGGGTTCTCTATCATTATCTTGGTTATAGATCAGTTCTCCCAGCACCATATTTTGAAGAGACTGTTCTGTCCCACAAAAGTAGACTTGGTAGGCTTATTGAAAATCAGCCCATCACAGAGGTGAGGGTCTATTTCTGAACTCTCAGTTTGATTCTACTGATCAACTTTTCTATCTTTATACCAATACCATGCTATTTTGACCACTGTAGCTTTATAATACACTACAAGGTCCTCCAGCATCACTCTTCTTTTTAGGATGTTTTTGGCTATTCGGGACTCCTTTCCCTTCCAAATAAATTTGGTATTTGACTTTTCTTTTTCTGTAAAGTGGGTTGTTGGATTTTTATTGATATTTTATTGAATCTATAAATCAATTTGGGTAGAATTGATATTTTCAAAATATTTAGTCTTCCCATCCATGAACACAAAATTTCCTTTCATTCATTAGGTCTTCTTTGATTTCTTTTAGCGGTGTTTTGTAGTTTTCTGAATACAGACCCTTTACATTCCTGTTTAAATTGATTCCTAGATATTTGAGTCTTTTTGTTGCTATTATAAATGGATTTTTTTCTTGATTTCCTCCTCAGCTTGCTCATTACTAGTGTATAGAAGCTCAACTGATTTTTGTGTGTTGATCTTGTATCCTGCCATTTTTCTGAACTCATTTATTAGCTCAAGTAGCTTTGTTGTAGATATTTGGGGATTTTCTCAATATTGGATCATATCATCTGCAAATAGGCAGACTTTAACTTCCTCTTTTCCAATTTGGATATCTTTTACTTCCTTTTCTTACCTGATTGCTTTAGCTAGACCTTTTAGCTCAATGCTGAATAAGTGGTGACAGTGGGAATCCCTGTCTTCTTCCTGATTTTATAAGGAAAGCTTTCATCATCTCATTGAGTATGATGTTGGCTATGGGATTTTCATATATGCCCTTTATAATAATGAATAACTTCCCTTCAATACTAATCTTTTGAAGTATTTTTATGAAGAAAGAATGCTGGATTTTGTCAAATGCTTTTTCTGCATCAATTGAGATGATCATGTGGTTTTTTCTCTTCAATTTGTTAATATGGTATATTACATTATTTGGTTTTCTTATGTTAAACCACTGCATACCAGGAGTAAAACCCATTTGATCATGACACATAATTATTTTTTTATATACTGTTGGATTCTATTTGCAAGTATTTTGTTGAGAATTTTTGCATCCAAGTTCATTAGGGAGATTGGTCTATAATTTTCTTTTCTTGTATCTTTATCTGGCTTTGGTATTAGGGCAATGCTGGCTTCACAAAATATGTTGGGTAATTTTCCCTTCTCTTCAATTTTTTGGAAGAGTTTAAACAGGATTGCTATTAAATGTTCTCAAAATATTTGGTAGAATTTACCTGTGAAACCATCTAGTCCTGGACTTTTCTTTGTTGGAAGAATTTTAATGACTGGTTCAATTTCTGTGCTTGGGATTGGTTTGGTGAGTTTGTGTATTTCTTATAGAGTCGATGTAGGTTGTTTGTGCAATTGTAGGAATTTGTCCATTTTCTCTATGTTATCTAGTTTGTTGGCATACATTTTCTCCTAATATCCTCCTATGATTCTTTTTATTTCCATTTTATTTCTAGTGTACCCCATTTTTTATTGATTTTATTTATTTTCATTTTCTTTCTTTTTTTCTATGTTACTCTTTGTAGGGTTTGTCAATTTTATCAATTTTATCAAAGATCTAGTTTTTGTCCTGTTGATTTTCTCTGTGTTGTTGTTGCTCTTCTTCCCAATTTCGTGTATTTTTGCTCTAATCTTTGTTATTTTTCTTTCTGCTTGCTTCAGATTGCTTTATTCTTCACTTTCTAGTTTCTCCAATTGTTCAGTGGTTCTTTGATTTTAGCTCTGTTTTTTAATACAGGCATTTAGGGCTATAAATTTCCCTCTCAGCACTGCCTTTGCTATATCCCAGAGATTTGATATATTGTGTTCTCATTTCATTCATCTTGAGATATCTTCTAATTTCTTCTGCAATTTCTTCTTTAACCCACCAATTGTTTGAGGGTATTTTTTAGCCTTAATGCATTGGAAAATTTCCCTTTTCCCACCTATTACTGATGTCCAGCTTCAATTCCATTATGGTCAAAGAAGTTCCTTTGTATAATTTTAATCCTCTTGAATTTGTTGAGAGCTGTGATGTGGACCAATATATGGCCTATCCTGGAGCACTTAAGAAGAATGAATAACCTGCTAATTTGGGGTGCAATGTTCCATATATGTCTGTCAGGTACAGTCTGTTTATCATATTATTTAAATTTCCTTTTTACTTATTGATATTCTGTCAAGTTGTTCTATCTATTGATATAAGTGGTGTGTTGAAGTCTCCAGATATTATTGTAGAGATGTCCATTTCCCCTTTCAGTTTTTCCAGAGTTTACCTAATGTATTTTTGGGCACATTGGTTAGGTGCATAGATATTTATGACTGTTAATACTTCCTGGTGGATTCTCCCTATTATTAATATATAATGGTCTGATTCTTTTACAACTTTTATGCAATTAAAGTTTGTTTTGTTTGACACAGTATAGCTACTCCTGCTCTCTTTTGGTTACTATTTGCATGAAATATCTTTTTACAACCTTTCACTTTCAGTCTATTTGCATCCTTGGGTCTAAGATAAGCCTCCTGCAGACAGCATATGGATGGCTCATGTTTTCATATCCATTCTGTCAGCCTAGGTCTTTGATTGGGTAGTTTAATCCATTAATATTTAATATTATTACTGTAAAGGCATTATTTAGCCATTTTATCCTTTGGCTTTCATATGCCATATCTTATTTTAGTCCATCTTTTTATTGTTTTTGGTTACCCTTTCTTTTTTTTTTTTAAGATTTATTTTTATTTATTTAATTCCTCTCCCCTCCCCCGGTTGTCTGTTTTCTGTGTCTTTTTGCTGCGTCTTGTTTCTTTGTCCACTTCTGTTGTCGTCAGCGGCACGGGACGTGTGGGTGGCACCATTCCTCGGCAGGCTGCACTTTTCTTTCGCGCTGGGCAGCTCTCCTTATGGGTGCACTCCTTGCACGTGGGGCTCCCCTACGCGGGGGACACCCCTGCATGGCATGGCACTCCTTGCGCGCATCAGCACTGCGCATGGGCCAGCTCCACACGGGTCAAGGAGCTCCCATGTAGTAGACAGATGCCCTAACCACTGGGCCAAAGTCCGTTTCCCCCCTTTCTAATAGTCTTCACTTCTGCACTCTCCTCCAAGCTTCTCTCTCTTGTCTTTTGTTTTCGGGCTGCAGAACTCCCTTTAGTGATTCCTGATGAGATGGATTAATGTTTATGGATTCTCTTAGGTTCTGTTTATCCTTGAATATTTTAAGCTCACTGTCATGTTTGAAGGACAGTATTGCTTGATAAAGAGTTCTTTGCTGTCTGTTTTTCTCTTTCAGTGTTGTAATTATATCATACCACTGCTTTCTTGCCTCCATGGTTTCTGAAGAGGAATCTGCATTATATCTTATTGGCTGTCCCTTTTATGTGATATTTTGCTTTTCCCTTTCTGCTTTCAGAATTTTCTTTTGATCGTTGGCATTTGGCATTCTGCATTTAATGTGTCTTGGGGTAGGACTATTTGAACTTTTTCTAACTGGAGTATGCTGTGCTTCCTGGAAACAAATATTCTTGTCTTTCATGAGAGCTGGGAAATGCCCAACCATTATTTTCTCAAATATTCTTTCTGCCCCTTTTCCCTTCTTGCCTCCTTCTTAATTCCCATAAAACCTATGGTCATGTGCTTTATGTTATCATTCAATCCCTGAGATCCTGCTCAATTTTTTCCATTTTTTTTCTCTCTGTTCTTCTCTCTCTTTCATTTCAGTTGTTATTTCCTCTATGTTACTGATTCTTTCTTCCATGATTTCAAATTTTCTGTTGTATGCCTCTATTGTATTTTTAATTGCACTTATTTTATTTTTCACTCCTAAAAGCACTGTTATTTTTCTATCTAAGATTTCAATTTTTTCTTTGTGCTCAACCTGTGTTCTTAGTGTCTTTTAGTTCTTTAGCCATGTTGTCTTTCAACTCTATGATTTGATTTAGGAGATTTGTATGAACCTCATTGATGAGCTGTTTCAAGTCCTGTGACTCATCTGGAGCTTTGATTTGTTCTTTTGCCTAAGTCATATCTGCCTTTTCCTTTGTATGTCTTGTAATTTTTTTGTTGATGTCTAGGCATCTGATTCTGATGCTGAGTTTACTCTGATATTCAGTTTCTCTCTCTTGCTTAGGCATTTACTGTTAAGTAGCTGTATGCTACCACTGCTCTTTGACTCTTGGTTCAATTTGTTCTAGATATTTAGGATAGCCCCTGTTTAACTGCTCAAACCAGTGCTAAGGATCTAGTAATGTGGTGCAAGCCAGTTTCCAAGGGTCTTCAAGAGGGTGGCAGTAATGGCACCTGTTTGCCTCTTTTAATTTATTTATAATTATTTTTCCCTTTTCATGCACCTTTCTGGTCTGGTCAGCAGGTAGTACACTTTGGCTGACTTCTCAGCTCAGAATCCAGGTGCTTGGAGGGAATGATTCAGTATACTTCTCAGGCAAGTGGGTGGTACAGAAGCAATGTCCTCAAGACTGACCAAGTCTCACAAAAAAACTTTCTCAGAGACTGTTCTCCACCCCTGGCCAGCCACACCTTCTCTCTCTCTCTGCCTCTTCAACAACCAGCCTGGGGCAGTAAGGAGGGTTGAGAAAGTGAATTATATTTAGTTCCTTTCAGGCTCTCAGGGCAAACCATGTCTAAGACCCAGCAGGCCTGGAAGTGTGTGACCACCCCTCCAATGCAGCAGACCAAGTTGGCTGGCCAAAATCTGAATTTGCTGTAGGCTGTGTCCTTTCCTCTTTCTTGGGGAACAGGACTCCTGCAACCCTCAGTCTGCAGCCACTGTAGTCCACTGTCACTGCAGCCTGCAGACTGCTCTCTGTTCCATACGTGGAGGGAAGGGTGCCCACTGCTGCTTTTGCAGCTCTACTTATGGGTTTTTTCAGCCAATTGAACTCCTTTCCTTCATCCTTCTCTCTTCTGGGTGGGGTCTTACTTCCTCTGGTGTCCTGAGCCCCAGAACAGTCTTCCAAAAAGTCTCTCTCTGTCCTTTAGCTATTTTTTTCTGGGAGAGAAGTGATCCCACCACCTCTCTAATCCTCCATCTTCCCAGAAGTCTCACACAATAAAGTTTTAATGGTTAAGAAATTTCAAATGAAGTCAAAAGATCATTCTGGAGGTGACTTATATGAGGGTTTCTTTGTTTAAAGGCTCAACTCAAGTGAAATAAAGCCTTGCCCATTGCCCCACTGAGACTAAGAACTGCTCCTCAAGAAGACTTGGTTTAAGTTCCTATAAAATAATTTATGAAAGGCCATTTCTTTAAAAAAAGCATATAGAGTAACATGCATGCTAGTCCTAAATTAACTGCTATCCATAATGTTGAATCTTTGGGGGCAACTCTGAATGACTTTTCAGGAAACACCCTCAATGACCAGGAAAACCCCAACCTGAATATTTAACTTGACTCCCTTGCTGGCTTTGCTTCCTTGTTCTAATCTCTTTCCTAGAGGCAGGGATTATCTGGAGCCTAGATAACCTAGACTTTGGAGTTTTCCTCAGAAACAAACCCCACTAAACACCAGCATAACTTCCTTCATTTTGTTCCTTGAAATTCTGTCCATACACAACTGCCCCTGTCTCATGAGTAAGTTATCTTTTTTTTGTCTTTATTTATTTTTTTAATATTACATTCAAAAAATATGAGGTCCCCATATACTCCCCACCCCCCTCACCCCACTCCTCCCCCCATAACAACAATCTCCTCCATCATCATGAAACATTCATTGCATTTGGTGAATACATCTCAGAGCACCGCTGCACGTCATGGTCAATGGTCCACATCATAGCCCACACTCTCCCACAGTCCACCCAGTGGGCCGTGGGAGGACATACAATGTCCGGAAACTGTCCCTGCAGCACCCAGGACAACTCCAAGTCCTGAAAATGCCACCACATCTCATCTCTTCCTCCCACCCCCTACCACCAGCATCCACCATGGCCACTTTCTCCACACTAATGCCACATTTTCTTCAATTACTAATCACAATAGTTCATGAATAGAATATCAGTAAGTCCACTCTAATCCATACTCACATTTTTAAATTTCTAAGCAATTGCAGGCTACTATACTCTTTGTAGCATATCACCCTTTCCAGACCAATGCCCCAGAAAAAGGAATATCCAATCAACAATATCTCCATTGCATGGATCTCATCTCATCTTTCACCAGAAAAAAACTAACATCACTCAGCAGGAAGTAGCCAGATTAAATGATGACGAATTTCCCAAGATTGAAAATGTACATTTAATCAGGGGGAATTTTAGTACTAGAAAACCCAGTATAGCTTAAATATTGAGGCATTGTCCTGAACCTTTATAATTGGGGGTTAAGAATTATATAGGTGACTTTATATTATTTAAAAAAATAGCAAATTTAAAATCTGAAATTGCTGAAACTGCCTGGATTTAGCATAGAGCTGCTAACATGATGGTCATTCTAAACAAGTCTCATCCCTGTTTATGGTTATGCAAAATGTAGCCCCGCCCCCCCGTATAACCACTCCAACTCCAGTTTGATATTCATCTGAAACACCATGTGACTGAACTCGACTCTGCACTTTCCTATCCCAGAATCTTGATCTCTAATAATGGTTATAACCTTGTAACTCACCCTGATTTGGTGTTCAATCCTTTAATGTTTATTAACAAAGGAGCCTGTGTACTGCTCCATCCCAATTATCCTTTAGCATCCTGATGGTATAAAATAATAGAATTTCTGCAGTTCAGGGAAGCTGATTTGAGATATCTCCTGTCTCCCATCAGGGAATAAATCTGCTGACTTGTGGCATCTGCTCATTTAAGCATCTGCTCATTGTGATGGTGTGGCATCTGGCACATTTGCAGCAGGGTGGCATCTAGCTCATTGCAGTGGGTGCAGTTTCTAGCTAGTTGCAGTAGGTGTGGCATCTGCTCATCCTCTTCAGTAGGCACCAGGACCCAAACCCGAGACCTCCCATGTGGTAGGTGGGCACCCAACTGGTTGACCCACATCTGCTTCTGCCATGATGACTTTTAATACAATCTTCTTTCTGAAATCATCAATATTGCAACACTCTGGATACTGTGATTTTGCATATTTTAAAATAAACATTTTATATAAGCAATTAAAGGAACCATTTAGTGAAAGGGAAAAGTAATTTTCAAAAAGTATTTGAAGCCAAAAAACTTGAGGGAAATGTTTTAGGATTCCAAAGGAGAAATAAAAGTCCCTTTCATTTTCACTGGTGAGTAGATGAAAGTAAAAGTTCTGAAATGTGAAAGAGCTCTGGGACTCATTAGGATGAATTTGTTTGTATTTCTAAAAGGTAAACCACACACTATAAAAGAAGATTTCTGGCCAACTCAAGAACCTTACAAGGATAGTTTATGGTGTTGCCAAGCAATTTCCTTTCAAATTCATGCTGCTGGTATTGATTTGTCCTCTGGCAGACATTTCCTATATCACTGAGAATGTGGGGGGTAGCAGAGAAATACCTGCTTTGAATGTGATTTCCAAAGCATCTTTCTAGGCATAATCTCTCTTTTTTAAAAATTTGAAATTGGCACATCATTGTCTGGATACACTAATGACCTGAAGAGTCATGTTATTTTTAACAGTTAAAAGCTGTATAGGAGATGACTGTTGTCTTATACAAAATTCAGGAACATCTATGCTAAATCCTGTCTTGGGATTGTTCTAGGTGAATAAAATATAGACCCTCCCACACCAATTAATAGCCCTTTGGGTAATAGGGTGGTCCCTTTCTCAGATGGCCCTCCATCCTTCCTTGTCCAATTCAGATTGTCCTAGAAAGAAAACTCCTCATATGCAAATCTAAAGAACCAACAAACCACTAGCATCTAGAGACTTCCATTAGCACTGCATTTCCTTGCTCCAAAATGTTCTGGAGACTTTTGCAGGCTGGTCTAAGAGCCTAGCTACAATTTGTGGAAGTAGCAAACCTGTTTCAAAAAAACTGACACCCACACACAGTTGATATGGATTTTCTTAATTATAGATGTTTTCAATCATAGTGTGATAGAAATAATAACAGTTTAAGAATGGTTTGAAGGGCAAGGCAATGATTCTTCAAATGTTTGGGGAATTTTGTAATGAATCTGTAAGAGAAAAAAAACACCAAAATAGGAATCCAAAAACCTGTATGCAAGTCCTAGGACACCTACTCACTAAGATATATGACCTTGACCCAAAACATGTAACCTGAGGCACTTTTTCCTCAGTTGAGAATGAGTATAATTTCTGTCCCATCACAACTCAAAGTTGTCAGACCTTGTAGAGCACTTAAAAGACATGGACTTTCAATGTGGAACAAATGTGGATTTTACCTCTACGTATCAAGTTACTAAATTTCTGAGTCTCAGTTGTTTTTGTTGTTGTTGTTTTTTATAATGGCCTATATCCTTCGTTGCAATGTCATTCAGAACAATTCCAATGTCCCTTACTCTTTTTTTCTCTTTATTTTTTTTAAATGTTACATACAAAAAATATAAGAGGCCCCCATATACCCCGCATTCCCCTTACCCCACTCCTCCCATAGCAACAACCTCTTTCATCATTGTAGGACATTCATTACATTTGGTGAATACATTTTGGAGCACTGCTGCACCACATGAATAATGGTTTACATTATAGTTTACACTCTCCCCAAGTCCATCCAGTGGGCCATGGCAGGACATACAATGTCCAGCATCTGTCCCTGCAGCACCACCCAGGACAACTCCAAGTCCTGAAAATGCCCCCACATCATATCTCTTCTTCCTCTCCCTACCCTCAGCAGCTACCGTGGCCACTTTCCCCACATCAATGCTACAATTTCTTCCATTACTAATCACAATAGTTCCATAGTAGAATATCAGTAAGTCCACTCTAGTCCATACTCTCTTCCTCCATCCTATGGACCCTGGGATGGTTGAGAGAGTATTAAAAATAGTATGTGCCTAAAATATTCTGAGCCAATGAATAGCTGCAATGATTATAAAACCTGCGAAAAATGCTTGGAAACTGTACAGTGCCATCTACTATAAGGTATTATACTGAACATATGAAAATGTTACAGCCATTATGTAATTTAGAACATAACCTGAAATCATGATATTTATTCAAGTTGACACCTGTTTATTATCTGTCTTCCTGACCAGAATGACTGAAAACAGGCCACGTGAGTTCAAGCGTTTTGTCTGATTTGGTTGTCACTGTGTTCCCAGTCCCTAGAACAGTGCCTGACACCTAGAAGGCACTCAGTAATACATTATATTAAATATACTATATGCTGACATAGCACCTATGTGTCAGGAATCTCATCTACCTAACAACTCTGTGAGGTAAGGGCTAATATTATCTGAAATTTGCAATCAGGACACTGAGACATTGATGAATATCATAGCCGATAGAGGGCAGAGGCAGAATTTAGACCCAGTCTAGGTCCAGAGTCTTTCCATTCCCTTTTATTTTACTAGAGAAGTTGTAGGTTTACAGAAAAATCATGCTTTTATACAGAGTTCCTGTGTACCATACCACCCTAATGTTACCACCTTGCAATAGTGTGATTTAGTTATAATTGGTAAAAGAATGTTTTTTATAATTGTACTATTAACTCTAGTCCATGGTTTACATTAGGGTTCACTGTATTGTACATCCTTAAGATTTGGGGTTTTTTTAGATTTTTTTTTTCTAGTAACATATATGCAGCCTAAAATTTCCCCTTTAACCCTATTCAAATATATAATTTAGTGCTGTTAATTGCATTCACACTTCTGTGCAACCATCACCACCATTCATTACCAAAACTTAAACTAAATAATAATACTGTACAATTTAACAATTAACTCCACATTCCTACCCCCGTCTCAGGTCCTGGTAAGCTGTATTCTAGCTTGTGACACTATGAATTTTCTTATTCTAATTACTTCATATCCATGAGATCTTGCAATATTTGTCCTTCTACGTCTGGTTTATTTTACTCAAAATATTTTCTTCAAGGTTCATTCATGTCATTGCATGTGTCAGGACTGCTTTACTTTTAATAACTGAATAATATTCCATTAGTATATATATATTACTACTACATTCTATTTATTCATTCATGGGTTGTTGGACACTTGGACTGCTTCCATATTTTTGGCAATTGTGAATAATACCACTATGAACATCGGTGTGCAAATATCTGTTTAAGTCCTTGCTTCCAATTATTTTGGGTCTATACCTGGAAGTGAGATTGTTGGGTCACATGATATTCTACACTTAACTTTCTGAGGAATCACCAAACTGTCTTCACAGTGGTTGCACCATTTTCATTTCCACCAACAGCGAACAAGTGTTCTGATTTCTCCACATGATCTCCAGCACTTGTAATTTCTGTGTATTTTTTTTAAATCTCATTGTGGTTTTGACTTGCATTTTCCTAATGGCTAATGATGTTAAGCATCTTTTCATGTGCTTTTTGGTCATTTGTATATCTTCTTTGGAAAAATGTCTATTCAAGTCTTTTACCCATTTTTAATTTAGGTTGTTGGTCTTTTTGCTGTTGACTTGTACAGTTTCTTTATATATTCTGGATATTAAACACTTATCAGATACGTGATTTCCAAATATTTTCTCCCATTGTGCAGGCTACTTTTTTACTTTATTATAAAGTTTTTTCAATCACAAAAGATTTTAATTTTGATGAGGTCTCATTTATCTATTTTTTTTTCTTTTGTTTCTTGTGGTTTTGGTTTTAAGTGTAAGAAACCATAACCTAATGCAATTTCCTAAAGATGCTTCCTATGTTTTCTTCTTGGAGTTTTTATAGTTCTGGCTTTTATATTTAGGTCTTTGATACATTCTGAGTTGATTTTTGTATATGGTATGAGGTAGGGATACCCTTTCGTTCTTTTGTGTAGGGACATCCAGTTTTCCTACCCAATATGTTGAAAAGCCAATTGTTTCACAATTGAGTAACTTGGCACCCTTGTTAAAAATCATCTGGCCATAAATATGAAGGCTCATTTCTGAACTCTCAGTTCAATTCCTTGTCTGTCCCTGTGCCATTACCATGCTTTTATTATTATTATTATTATTATTATTACAGTGGCTTTGAAATAAGTTTTAAGTTCAAGAAGTGTGGGTCCTCCAACATCATTCTTTTTTCAAAATGGCTTTGGCTATGTAGGCCTCTTACTTTTCCATATAAACTTGAAGACTGACTTTTCCATTTCTGCAAAGAAGGTTTTTGGGATTTTGATTGGAATTGCATTGACTCTGTAAATCACTTTAGGTAGAATTGACATCTTAACAATATTTAGTTATCTAATCTATGAGCATGGAATGTCCATCCATTTATTTATGTCTTCTTTGGTTTCTTTCAGCAATGTTTTGAAGTTTTCTGCATACAGGTTCTTTACTTCCTTGGTTAGATTTATCCCTAGGTATTTGATTCTCTTCAATTGCTATTGTAAATGCAAAGTGTTTTCTTTATTTTTTCTTCAGGTTGTTCATTACCAGTCTATTTAAAAACTATCAATTTTTGTGTGTTGACCTTGTATTCTACCACTTTACTAAATTCATTTATTAGCTCTAGTAGACTTGTGGATCCCTCAGGATTTTCTGCATATAACATCATGTCCTATGCAAATAGGGAAACTTTCACTTCTTCATTTCCAATTTGCATGCTTTTTAACTCTTTCTCTTGCCCCACTTCCCTGAGAGGGGTGGGTCTGCTCCCCATAGATTAGGGAAGATCAGTCTGCCACCTCACTTTGCTGAGAATGTTGGACCTGTGTGCCAGAGATTGGTGAGAATATTGCCACAACTTCACTGTGATAAAGGGGTTAAGGCTGTACCCCAAAGATTGGAGAAAATGAGGCCATCACCCCAATGTTCTTGGATGGTGAGGTCTGGAGCTTGGTTACCACAACGGATGCAATGAGGGCGGAACCAAGAAAATGGCCATTGGGCAAGCCTGTGGAAAGGGTGAGCCTCAGTGAGGCCCCAGGGAGAAGAAACCATCAGTTTAAGAATGACCCTCAGACTTTGAAATCTAATGAAGAATGCCCTGCAGATTTTCAGAACTGTTGCAGACCTGTGACACATGTTTCCCTCCCAAATTCTCCTTGTAGTAATGCAAATGTTTGTCCTATGCCTGTGCCTCATTTCTCATTTGTATATTGGAAGCAGATAACTGTTTTGTGTCACAGGTATAGCACGAAGGGGCTTTGCCCCAAGACAAACTGTATTCCTATAACAAATTATGATGTGATTTTGTACTTAGCATTACTACCGAGATGATACAAGGTTTTTTGGAATATTGTAATATTTTGGGGGGATTCAGAGGGTGAAATGTGACAGTTTGAGATTATTTTTGTGAATCTCAAAAAGACAAAGATTATGTATTATATTGGATTCAGTTTAGGAGCCTTCAATTAAATTATCTGTTAAGATTAGGGTTTTGATTCAACCATGTCAGTAAGGCATGATTCAGGTTGAGTCTCTGCCCCCTTGGTGGGCTGATATAAACAGATCCTCACTCAAGAAGATGCACAGAAGAGAGAGAGCTCTGTCGTTTTTGATCCTGGGGTCCTGGGAAGAGATGAACCATTTGCTTGATAGTTTACAGCTGACTTTGGGAAGAGAAGATATAGAAGACCTGGAAAGAAACAAGCACTATGTCAGGAGAAAGAGGAAGCCCTGAGAGACAAGCCCTATGCCAGCCTGCAGCTGAGAGAGAGGAAACCCAGATGGGAAGGCTGAACCCTCACAGAGATCAGCAGCCATCTTGCTTCAACACATGACACTGATTTTGGTGAGAAAACAACCCTTGAGTTTTCTCTTTGGGGCCTTGTAACTGTAAGTTTTTACTCCAAATAAATACCATTTATAAAAAGCCAACAGACTTCTAGTACTTTGCATCAGTACCCCTCTGACAGACTAATACATATGACCGTTATCACATTGAGGAAATTTTCTTCCATTCCTAGTTTTCTAAGTGTTTTTTATCAAGAAGTGGTACTGTGTTTTGTCAAATGTATTTTCTGCATCCATTGAGATGATCATGTTTTCTTTTCCTTCATTTTATTAATGTGATGTATTACACTGATTTTCTTATATTGAGCCATCTTTGCATACCTGATATAAAGCCCATTTGATCATGGAATAGAATTCTTTTAATGTGATGTTAAATTCAGTTTCTAATTTTTTTTGAGGATTTTTGCATCTATATTTATAAAGGGTATCAGACTGTAATTTTCTTTCATTGTGGTATCTTTAGGCTTTCGTGTGAGAGTGATATTAGCCTTATAGAATGAGTTAGGGAGTGTTCCCTCCTCTTCAATTTTTTGGAAGAGATTGAGCAGGACTGGTGTTAAATCTTCTTGGAATGTTTGGTAAAATTCACCTGTGAGGTTATCTTTTTTGGGAAGTTTTTGATTACTGATTCAATCTTTTTACTAATTATTGATTTGTTAAGTTCTTCTGTTTCTTCTTGAATCAGTATAGGTAGTTTGTGTGTTTCTAGGCATTTGCCCATTTCATCCAGGTTATCTAATTTGTTGGCATATAGTTGTTCACAGTATTCTCTTACATTCTTTTTTATTCTATACAGTTTTAATAATGACCTTTTCATTCCTGATTTTCATTATTTGTGTCTCTCTTTTTTCTTTGTCAGTCTAGCTAAAGGTTTTTTGAATGTATTGATCTTTTCAAAGGAGAAGTTTTTAGGTTATTTTTTATTCTATGTTTATTTATTTCATGTATCTCCACTCTAGTCTTTCTCTCCTTCCTCCTGTTCGCCTTGGGTTTAGTTTGCTGTTCTTTTTCTAGATCTTCCACTTTTGAGGTTAGGCCTCTGATGTAAGATCCTTCTTCTTTTTAAATGTAGGCATTTAGAGCTATACATTTCCCTCTCATCACTGCTTTTGCTGCATCCTTAAACTTAAGTTTTGGTGTGTTGTTTTCATTCACTTCAAGATATTTCCTAATTTTCCTTATGATTTCTTCTTTTACCCATTGGTTGTTTAAGAGTAGGTTTCTTTAATTTCTACATATCTGTGAATTTTACTTTTCTTCTTCTTTATTGTTATCTAGCTTCATTCCATTGTGATTGAAGAAGATACATTGTATCATTTCAGTATTTTTTAATTTATGGAAACTTGTTTTGTAACTGAAGATGCTGCCTATCCTGTAGAATGATCCATGTATACTAGAAAATAATGCATATTCTGTTTTTTGTTGGGATATATATACATAAACATACATATGTATATATGGTCTAGTTTGTTTACAGTATTGTCTAAGTCTCCTATATCTTTATTACTCTATCGAACTCTACTATATTATTGGAGATAAATGTATTTTTTTAAAAAGAGAATGAAATTTCATCTTCTTCCACAATTTTTTAGCAATGATGAAACCATAATTGCAGTAAAGATAAATGATAGATAAACTCATTTTATTAAAAAATATGATTATTTTCCTTTGTCTTCTTACAAAGTGAACAAGAAAATTCCATGGAGTATAAAGGGAAAATAGTCCCAATTTCTGAACTTGAATAAGGCCAGGTTATACAAGGCTGTGAAGTGTTTTAGAGAAAATGATGTACATCCTTTTTTCCACGGATTCAAACCCATCAATCACATTTATCTTCCTGGTAAAATGTAGGGGAAGGGCATGCATTTAATGGAGAAGTCTGGTACTTGGGCCATTCCAACCCAAGGAACAGGCCCAAAGGAAACTGTTGGGTTTGATGCCTAATCTAGAAAGTAAAAATAGCAAAATCTTAGATTGTATTCTGACTTCACCATCCTGAGGATTCACCTACCTTTTAATTTTTAATCTTCTCTATTCGGAAGTAAGCACATTTGTCATGACATTTTTTCCCCTCAAAGTCAGCTTATGTCATAGAAAAGAGCTATGAAATAGACGTGTATCTTTGAAAAAAACAGTTTCTGAGTCTTGATTTCCTTAAAGATTTTCCCTACATAATTCATCAATTGTTTTTGTTTCAACATGAAAAAAAATCTTCATGAACTATAAGGTGCTATACAAATATAAAGGACAATGTCACTGTTCTTATAAAACTAGGAAGGTGAAATGGCACTATGGCGGAGGGCAGGGAGCTGATGCCACACAGACTGTCATCTGATAGATGACCATTCCTACCTCAGTTTCCTTATCTCCCAAGGGCTGAAATAACAAAATCCAGCATCATGAGGATTTTGCAGGGATTAAATGAGTTAACACATGTAAAGTTTCGCAACAGTGTCTGGCATATGGTGATGATACCTTAATAAATGATAGTTGTTACTGTTATTTATAAAAATTGGAATGCATGTTGAAATACAAATACAATGAGGGTATTTTTTTCTCTCCCTAATAAGTCTTCTCACTCAACAAACCCTCCTTAGTCTGTTTCTCCACTGTTTTGCTTTATTCATCACTTTAAGATGAATGTTTTCTACATTTGTATATAACTTTTAATAATTCCAATTTTTAATACTCATGAATGACCCTAAAGTCTTCTAAGACATACAAATTTATAATTTTTTACGTCTTGCGTCTGGCTCTTATATTCTACAGAGAACCAGGTTTTCAGGGAAGAGTCAATGAACTAGTAAGTTTCCACCTCAATCCAGTTATTTGTTCTCTGTCACTCATCGCACAGAGTCATCTTTATTCACACTTACTAATGATTTCCATTATAGTTTAATGCATTTGTAGGGATTTAGGGAATTAGATTACATGCTAAATTGATATTTATAAATTTGATTATCCTAGGAAACTTTTCCTAGTGAAGGTCAGTAGTCTATAAAGTAACAACATTCTTTCATTCTGAATTTTTGTTGTCAAATGTTTCTAGGAGCTTTTTCCTAGATGTTCAAGAAACTTAACTATACTTTGCATAAAATTACTTTTTCCTTGAAAGTATTTTTCCCCTCTGCCCTTTATTTTGGTAAATAATCTTATCATTCACTCTACTGGAGATGAGCTACTATGATTCTTTCAGCAGAGTGCTCATTTCATCTCAGGGGAGGCAGGGACAACTGACACTGTACAGAAATAAGGTGATGGCTGTAATGCCTTTATGACCACAAGAAATGCATAAGCCATCAGAGAGTAGTGATTCCAGGCAGATTTAAGTGGTGGGGAAACCTTAACTGAGTCCACCGCACTCCCTTTGTGCCCTCGTGCATAGCAAGGTCAAAGTGTAGTACCTGTGAGGATCATCATCTTCGCCATTACCAAATATTACCTGAGGCAAAGCCAACCAACTTATATTTTATTGGGAATACAATCCCAGTGCAGTAACATGTATTGAGTACTATTAAGTACCAAACATAATATGAAGAAGTCCTTCAACTTCTCCACATACATCTTTGAATCTGATCCTCTTAGAGCCTATAAAAAGGTATTTCTGATATCTTCATTTTATAAGTGAAGAAACAAAGAGTGAATTGCTTGAAAAGGTCCCATGGTGATTAAGTTGTATGGTCAAGTTTTTACCTCAAGTGGCCTAACTCCAAATTCTCTGCTATCCCAAAAGTGCTACATTAATATGGCCTGTGGCTAAATTCAAACTTATTCTATATCCAAGTATGCCTAGTTCCTGGAAAGCCAATTAAGTGATATAGGCTGTAGAGGCTTTGGATATTCAGGAAGGATGTAGACTATATGTGTTAATTCAAGCTTAACTGGAATGTGGGAGATATATGTTAATTCAAGCTTACTTGGAATGTGGGAGATATGTGTTAATTCAAGCTTACCTGGAATATGGGGGATATGTGTTAATTCAAGACCTATCTGATAAACACTTAAAACTCAAAAAACTAAGAAAGTCCTTTTGCATAAAAGCACAGTTTGACTCCCTACTCCTACATCCTCTGTATAAAGGGGACCCAAAAGTCCTATTTGGGACTCGGTTTTTATTAGGACAGAAGTCCACCAAGCCTGACCAGCCGTTAATAAGTCTTCCTTCTCAGATTCTTGCATCCTGGCCTTCAATATCATGAACACCCAACTTCTCTCTGCTACAACAATACAGTCTCCCAAAATATTCCTGAATACACCTGTAACTCTGTTCTAAAAAACAGATACAAAGTTGGATGTAAGCATAGCATGCATTATTCTGTATTTCTCAAATGCACAATTGCTCTACAATACCTGCAACAACCACAGAAATTGACAATGACCCTCAAAGCCACTCTTGTGTGCACATGCCCTGCCATTTACAGTCAGTAAGAATTCGCCATTACAGAAATCAAATGCTATTTCCTTTCACAAGTAAACAGAGGGCAATTATCTATCAAAACCATTTCTTCAGAAACCAAAAGTTCTGGAGCTTCTGCAATGAGACTTGCTATTGAAATCACACTTGGTTTGTATAGCTCTTCCTCAGAAGGTTGGTGGGATGTGCCCTGTTGTGGATTTCTCTTCTATAATTGAATTATTTAATGATCAGGTATTGCCTAACTTCCTTTCTCTTCAAAGGATGGCTGCTGTGAAGCCCCACATAGGTCTCTATCCTGACTCCAAGGATGGAGAGTATGAAGTGGATTTCAGTGACCGCTGTTTAATCAAATAAAGAATCTGATTGCTATCATGTCTTCACATCGCTCTCCAAAAGATGCATCATTAATCTTAAAAACATTGTCTGGAAGATGCTATTTGGTATACCAAAGCTTAATTATACTATTAGTTGGTTTACAAAATGTACTCCAGGGCATGTAGCAAATAATTTGCCCAACCACTTTCAGAGTCCTATCCTTGCCCTTTCCAGTTGTAAAAATGTTTTAGTGTATATAAAGAATACAAAAGTGTTGTCATTGGGTTCAGAGATAAATATTTTTATGAACAGTTCTTTATTGACCAGACAAAACAAGATAGCAAACAGCTGGATACAAACTCCAGTAACTGAAGGAGCAGCAGAAATTTAAGTCCTAGCTTTACTCAACAGATACCTCTAGTGAAGCAGCTGTAGCTCAGTGGTTGAGCACGTGCTTTACATGTATGTGGTCCCAGGTTCATTCCCTAGTACCTCCTAAAAGCAAAAATAGCTATAGAATGAAAGATGGAAGAGTCAGAGATGTCATGTAACTTCACTTTTAAACTATATCTTTCATGTGCTTCAGGCTTCCTGGTTGAATGTTGAATCAGACAGATGAGGGTTATAAACCAAGCTCCAGCACTTAGAGCTGAGAGCAAATTATCTCACTTCAAGCCTCATTTTACCCATTTATAAAATGGAAATAATAAAAGTACCTATCTCATGAGATCCTTGTGATGGTTAAATGACTAATATTTAAAAGTCACTTGGTAAGCATGATTCATGTCTATTTTTAAATCATCACAAGTAGATACCAGGGATTCCATGAAAAGACATACTTATTTGTATGATTATTTTGGTGTTTTTCCACTCTCAATAGTGTTTAGGTCCTTGAGGAGAAAGAATAAAACAAGAAATTGCAAATCAACTGAATATGAATAGAGAATTTTTGAATATCATTATTTTCCTACTTAAAATTACAATTTTTGGGAATTGGCACAGAAATTGTTGTTGATGTTCTGAAAATTTAAAGGATCCCTGAAATAAGAAATCTTAAAGACAACACAGGAAAGTATGGCAGGTTGAATTAAATACCCCCATTTAGATATGCTCTTCATCTTAAAACGAACCAAGGCACGGAGACTTGACAGAGCCTGGCAGGCTTGTTTCCACAAGCAAGTTTGAGGTCAAGTTGAAGGGTACAATGTGAATCAAAAAGGGGCCAAAAGTTCTTCCTTTCGGGTCTTTGCACCCTCTGTGAATTCTGCCCAGAAGAATTGTTCTGATGTCCTCCAGGCATCTGGTTCTAGTCATTCAAGTCTCAGTTTAAATGTCACATCTTCAAGAAACCTTTTCAAGTCATATGGTCTAATTTAGCCCCCGGTCAATCTCTAGCAAATAAACCTATGATAATTTGGGAAACAGCACTCTTAACTATTTTATATTTTCCCTTACTGGCTTATTTCTTTATTTGCTTACTGACTATTTCTACCAAATAGTTGCATGAAAGCAGGCACCCTTCTCTCTTGTTTAGCACTGTCTCCCTACTGCTTAGAACTCTGCCTAACACATTGTGGATGTTCAAGGATTATTTGATGAATGAATGAAGTAAGTTGGACATGTAAGCAAGGAACATGGCATGAAGGGATTTGCAAGTCATAATAAGGATTGTCTGTATTCTGTAGGTAAAGAGCAACCACTGATGACTAAGAAGGGAATCATGTAATTAGTTTCCTGTTAGAAGGTCATTCTCATGAAGGTATAGAGGATACACTCAAAAAGAATGAGACTGATTTGAGGCCTATCAAAGTGAATAAACCAGGACATCTACAGTGACAAAGAAGAGGAGGAAATTGATTAACAATTTTTATTAGAAGGGGCCAACAGTGCAAAGCAGGAGGCCTGAGGAAAAAGGAAGAGCCCAGGCCACCTCTCAAGGTTATGACTGGTACAGTTGGGTAGATGGTGGTAATCAGAAACAAAATTGGAAAAGTTTGTGATTGACTTTTGTAAAATTTAAGGAAGTTTTTAGTGGCAAATGATTGACAGAGCGTAAAGAATGAAACAGAGGGAAAGTTTTGGCAATGAAGACATCACTGGTGACATTCTAGAGCAGAGATGGGGGACTGGTCTCATATGCTGCCAACATTAAATGAAAAGTGGTGGCCATTGGTGGCTGCCTCTCTTTCCACCCTTAGGTCTGTTCTGCATCACAAAATGCTGTGCATACACATGTGTGGATGGCTGTGACATCCACACATGCATACTCCTCCAGAAGGCTGCACCCTGGGCACCCTCAGGCCTGTAAGTACACATAACAGCAGCAGCAGGGTGGACCTCAGGAGATAGTCCAAGGGATTCTTTGCTCACAGGTCTTGGAAGAGGCTTGGGATCATTTGGGCAGAGAATTCTAGAGTCCTGGGTTCCAGAAGAAGGTGGTATCTTGGGTTCTGCCCTGTCCCCATGGCTTTGCAGATTACTTAACCAGTGGGAATTAGCAAAACTAAAGGAGGTCCAGAGCGGGGTCCTCTAAAGCATAGGGTCCAGGGCAAGGGATGCTTCTACCTGGGTATAAAGACAGGATGGATTCCAGGAGAAATGCCAGGACTTACACCCTGTCATCTTCAAACCCCATAGAAATAAAAGGAAGTCTAAAAGGCTGCAAACCCATCCCACTGAGTCCACCAATCATTACGGCCAGGAAGAATGTCACGTGCTATTTACCATAACCTGGTCGTGTGCACTATCCTGTGGGGGGTGAACCTCATGGTCTGAGAAAGGAGGAGAGGTGGATATTAGGCAAGATAAGGTGAAAGGATGCTAAGGGGTGACGACTCTTGCCTGTGTACTACAAGCAGAAATGAAGCCAGATTGCACAGTGTTATGGAAGGTAAACCAAAAGGAATTGGAATATCTGAAGTGGCATATCAAAGTCTGGCCAAGAAAGAAAGGCAAAATAGACTTATAGAAGAAAACTTATGATCCCTGGACAGTGGTCTTCTTTGGCCCCCATAATAAGCCACTTCCCATTCAGAGACGCACGCAATAGCATTGTGGAGTACTTTGGGGGGCATTTCAGTCTCTTTTGAAGAATACTAGAAATACTATTCTCACTAGGAGATCTCCCAGTATAAGCATAAGGCATGTCCTCCCCAAGCCTGCCAAGCACCTGCAGTGTTTCCTGTGGCTCCAGTGCCCGCTCAGGCGAGAGGTGCAGCACTTGGATGAATCGCAGGAGGTTGCTCTTATAGGGCCCTCAGTGAGAACATGGCTTGTGTGTGTGTGTCCGCATGTGTATTTTTTTTACAACTTAGCAGCTGACCACAGAGTTTCAGTCACATTGTTAGTAGTTCCCTCATGGCTTAATTTTTAACCAATAATATAAATAAGGAAACTGAGTGAATTATGGCTTTCTGGTGTCGCCTTTTTACAACTCAGACATCTGAAAACCATATAGATTTGCCAAGTAATGAGCTGTCAGCAACTTAGGGCGATGATAATAAAAAGTACCTTGTTAGAAGAAGGAAGTAATCATTAGTGCAAATTTATTTCTGCATTTTTGACCTGAAACAAAAAAAGAATGGCATTTTTCCATCGCTAGTGACCTCAGCAATGACTTTCTGAAACAGTAAGTGAAGTAACACAGCAAACACATTCAGCAAAGCCTTTTAATTTAAGTTTTAAAGTAATTTTAGAAAAAAATCCACCATCCCCAGTGTCTCAATTTATTGTTGGAAAATAATAAATTTTTACAAGTATAGACTGTGCATCCTAAGACTTTACCTTGATATATTATTATTTGGAAAAGTAGTCATTCTCTGGAAATACAATTTGTCCCTTTGTATCTTAAAGACATGTTAAAATTTGAGTAGAGTATTTGTCCCCCTTTCCTCCTCATGGCTCTTCAGTCCACTTGATTCTCATCTCACTGTCTTGAAAATATCGGGGAAAATCATTAGAATAAGTCTGAGAAAACCTGGCTCAATCTGAGCTCTGAAAATAAGTTTTTGGTTATTTTTTAATGAGAGAATGTATTGGTATCAAACCTTCACTAAAAGAAATACTAAAACAAGTTTCTTTAAACTTTATTTTAGCAGCATATATTTAAATAAAATTTTCCCATTCTAACCAGTTTTCAAGTGTACATTTCAGTGGTATTAATTACATTCTCAGTATTGTGCTGCCATCACCGACATCCATTATCTAAACCTGTCCATCACAGCAAACAGAAATTCTGCACCTATTAAGCACTAACTCCCCCTTACCTACCACCCACTCCTTCAGCCCCTGATAACCTAATCTACTATCTATGAAATTTGCTTATTTTAGATATTTCATATACATGAGATGACACAATATTTATCTTTTTGTGTCTGGCTTATTTCATTCAACAAGATGTCTTTAAGTCTTTTTTTTAAAAGACTTATTTACTTACTTTATTTATATCCCCATTCCCCCAAATGGTTCTCTCATCTGTCTGCTCATTGTTTTGCTCACCTTCTCCAGGAGGCACTGGGAACTGAACCAGGGACCTCCCGTAAGAGAGGTAAGTGCCCAGTGGCCTGAGGCAAATCTGCTCCCCATGGGCTGTGGTATCTGCTTGTTGCATAGAGGGCAGCATCTAGCTCATTGCAACAGCAGGGTAATGTCTAGCTCATTTTTGTTTTTGTTTTGTGTGTGTGTGTGTGTGGTGGGGGCAGCATCTAGCTTTTATTTTCCCGCAGCAGGGACGGTACCTAGCTCATTGCAGTAGGAGTGTTATCTGCTTGTCTTCTTCTTTAAGGAGTCACCAAGACCCAAACCCTGGACCTCCTATGTGGTAGGCAGGCACCCAACTGGTTGAGCCACATCCCCTTCCCTTCAAGTCCTTTTCATTTATATTATGTTATTAAATCCTCCTCCTTCCATTTCTCCTACCTCCTTCTCCATGGACCTTCCATGCCCCTTGTCTGGACTTCACTTTGACTGGATTTTTCTGTGATTGTCTCCAAATCACCTTTCTGGTCTCAGCTTATATGTCACCTCTTCAGACATGTTTTCTTAATCTGTATAATGCATATAATTTACTCTCATCTGTTTGTAGAATGACTATAGGAAGGAAAGAGGAAGAGTCCACAAGCTCTTTTAAAGCAGAGATTAGTTCTTTAATTCTATGTATTACAACTCTTTAGCTCGAGGCCTGGCATTGAGCTGGAGCTCAATAAATATTGCTTGAAAGAATGAATACATGACCAGAGAATTGTCGGCAAATGTGAATAATTTGCAGCCACAGGTGACAGAAGAAGAAGTAGGGACCAGAAAGTCTGGGTTGATAAGGCTGGTGTATCTACCAACCGCAAGATTCCCTTTTGATTTTGGTTGCTATTTGTAACGGGGAAGTAATACTACTTAATGTGCACATGGCTGAAAGTAGGACAGTAGTTGCATTTCTCCTCTCCAGGCAGCAGAGTCGTGAGGCTTTTCCCTGGTCTTTCCAAATGTACCGTACAAGGGCTTCACAAAGAGTATTTGTCCAAAAACACTCCTGCAGTGAAAAAAATTATCTAATTTTCTCCAAGGTTTCTGTTTGTATCAACCTGTGCTATCGTGTTCAACGATTTCTCTGTTGTGCTCATGGGGATCTCTCTGAGGAAGGTCAGATGAATATTCAGGAAAGCCATGATCTTTTCACCACTCTGGACTACTTTCCTCTAACCATGATCAAGGACCATCTTCAGACATTTCATAGTTTTGCCTCATATCATGCAGTTCAGTTTTTTTTTTTTCTTCTGCTTTTCACATAAAACCTGATCCACAAGGTTATTTGTCAGAATAAAAGACTCATATCCATGGATTTTGCTTAGAAGTTGAGGCCCTGAGTCTGATTGCTACAACTCATGTCTGACTCCCCTGAGTTCCTGTGTGACCTTGAACAAGATGCTTGACCTCTTTAGGACTCCTACCCATAACAAGAACATAAAAATGTTGACTTAATAGGATTTTTGCTTGCATTAAATGAAATAATTCATGTCTAGTACTTAGCTTACTGCCCAGAAATGAGTAAGGGCTCTTGCTGTTAGTTGGATACTCGCTATTATCATTATCAACCTGATATTCTGTTAAGACTTCTTTCTTCTCCACAACACGTTGGAATTCCCCAGGGATGAGAACAAAGTGAAATTGTCTTGCTTCCCCGATCAGGAAAAGTTTCTTCACCGTTGTACTGAGGAGAACCCAGTATGTTTTGCTAAGTCATTGTGTTGTTTGTACTTTTTATCTATGAGTAATGGTCTTTCAAAACACATTTTGAAACAAAAGTTAGTTAGGTTTGTTAACACTGCTGAATGACAATATCATTTAAATAAACTGGAGTTAGAGAATGAAAATACTCAAAATAAAAAGTGATGGATCTGCATTTAAAAGAGCATTTTAACAATCCTTCAGAAAAGCCATTGTCATGCCAATCTTATAAAACAATGTGTGTGTATGCACACATGTGAATATACCGAATAAAGTCCAAAGACCAACATGGATAAAAGCATATATTCTATTATATTTTCCAAAATTTCTCAATCCCATCTTTACTTGAAAAGTAATATACCCAAAGCAAAGCATTTCATGTTGAGGGAAATAACCCAAACATAAAAGAACAAACATTATATGATCTCACTTATATAAAATAACTAGAATATGCAAGTTCATAGAGACAGAAAGTAGATTACAGGGTACCAGGGCAGGGTGGGGGATAGGGAATTAATGTGTGATTCTTACAGAGTTGCTATTTGGGATCATGGAAAAGTTTGGGTAATGGATAGTGAGGTGATGGTAGCACAACATTGTAAATGTAATTAACACCACTGAATTACATACTTGAAAGTGGGTAAAATGGAAATACTATGCTGTATATTACCAAAATTATAAAAATTTAAAAAAACAACAAAGTATTCATGAAATTATGGTTCAAAATACTCCATCCCCTTAACCTACTATGAATATTTATTGCTATATTATAGATCTGTTAGCTTATTTATGGTCTGTTTTCCTTACTAGAATTTAAGCCCTGTGAAGGCATGTAATTTGTCTATCTGCATTATAGTTATATCTCTAGGACATAGCAGGGTCTCAAAACATTTTGTGGAATGAGTTAATAGTCCTTAAAATCTTTATTAATATTGAGGAAACATATATTTATATACACAGCACAGACTCTAGACAAATCACCAGCTGTATTTAATATAAGCAGTAATGTAGTGTGACATAAATAATGAGACTGGAGAGCTGAGATCTAGACTTGGTTCTGCCACCAAATGTGAAACTTTAGTCAAAGAAAGTATGACTTTCTCATATCCCAAATGATGAAGATGGTAACTTGAGGCTTTCTTGACTGTTCTTGATTCAGTTCACTAGATATAATATCTTGTTTATTCCCTATTATCAGACCAAGTGAAGCAGGCTAGTAAGATAAGGTATTAAGAGTTGGATCTGGAACCTGGCAAGATGTCCACGTGGACATTGATAACCCAAGATGGCTTCTGGAAGACCCCCCCACAAGATTCTGCAATTCAGAAAAAGATTTCCTCCGGAAGCCCGCAGAAGCACTGAAGTGGATCCTCCAAGGGCCTTATCATTGAGCCCTCCTGGGGATTGATGGGTGAGGTAATCAATCAAAACAGCAAACAGGGATCAATACTGGGACCCTCCCCTGCCATTAGCAAAGGGGTGGGTAATTTATGATTTAGAAAGCAAGCTCAAAGACTGAACCCTCTTGCTCTTGCCTTTTGACACCCGTTCTTGCCTTCTGTGCCCTGCTCTCACTGTGTCCCCCCACATGGATCACCAAGCGAGGAGAACCTGGGCAATTTATAATCTATAATGGGAAATTGTAGTCTGTAAATCAGCCCACTTTGTCAATTTTCAGCCCCTTCCTCTCTACGTGGGACCCATGATCTGTTATTTTTTTCCCATTTCTCTTCCCTCCCTTCCTGAATAAATTATTGGCCTAACTAACCCAATGTGCTCTTGAAATTCATTTCTGCAGATAGTCAAGAACCTAAGCAAAATCCGGTTACATAAGATCATTACTTTTGTGGTGTAGGGGCTAGGGATGTGGGGAAGGAGTTAGGGGAGAGAAGTCAGCATCTTTACATAAATCTTTACACTCGGGAAGTTATTAGTAATGATCGGGGAGAAGGGGGGATGAATGTTGAGGTCATTTTCTTATTCTATTACTATCTGCAAATAAGGAGTTTCCTCTTTTGATTATCTGTTATGTAAAAGAGAATGGTAAGAACTCAAAGCAGAATCTGACTGAAATTGTGGAATATAAAGTTGATTATATTACAAAGAAGGATTTCAAATAGTTATAAATTTAGCATTTGAATGAAGTGTTGCTAGTTTGGGCTTTTTTATTAAAGTTTCTGGAAACAAAAAATTAAGCATATACAAATATAGACCTAATTCTTCCCGTTCATTATTCCACTGGTTCAGATTACAATCGGTTCTAATAATGGGCTTCCTTTGCTCCAAAGTTCAATGAAAAGCATAAGCTGCAGGTTTCATATTTTCTGTTTGCCGAAGAAAAGTTTGCAGCCATTTTATACTCATAGTACATGAATGTGTGACCTCAGAATAGGTTGTGATTAAGTGCTAGTAAAGCAAAATAAGTTGTAGTCTGCATATTTGGAAATCCAACACTACTTAATATGATCTGGAAAGAAATAATAGAAATCAGGGTAAGAGACACATTATTTTTCAAAAAAAAAGAATCCATTTTGCATAGAAGTCCACTGTTGAAATGTCAATTGCAATGTGTTTTAATCCTTTGAAGGGAAATTACACCATAAAATTTCCAACTAAATAAAAATAGTATTGAATTTCATATTCATTCCAGGACTGAATATATTCTGCTCTAGAACTAATATCCCTTACAGCCATCTCCTATTTGGACAGCAAATCACTTTCCATCAGCAAAGACTGGACTATAGAGCACTGTTTCAGCAGAAAAGAATGTGACATTTCTGAAAGCCCTAGTAACCACAAAATATACAATAATTAGAACAGAAAATTAGAAGGATAATGTTGTGTTGGGGGTCAGACAAGCCTGAAAAAAGAATTTTTCATTCCATACTCCCTTGTATCCAATAAAATAAAACAAAAAACACATTTGTTAAGCTAACAGTCAAAATGATTTTTAATTGTGATTTCTAGTTAACTATCCTATATGTTCTGTGCATTACATCATTAAAACTCAACTCTAAAAAATGTCATTAGAAGAGAACTAAAAATGAACTATGGGTCATAGTTGTATAGAGAGTGTGTCTCTGAGTCAAATAGCAACAAGGAAAAAACCAGGCCTGAAGTGGTCTCATCACCACAAGGAACATATTAGCCCATTTTCTTGGATAATATTATTTCTGAGTGGCCTTCAACATTTGCATGAGAGGGAGCATTGCAATGTAAAATGAGTATTGATCCCTGAGTTCAAACACAGACTCTCTGCAATTTCCAGTGAGGAATCTGAGACAAATCACTTTGTTGCCCTTTTTATTGGCAAAACTACAGTAATATCTCTTGCTCAATGCTTGCTGCAAGCATTAAAGGAAAGTATCTGTCACCATTCCTAGTATATAATTGATATTCAATAAATATTAGTTTCCTCTTTTTCTTTTCTAAAAATATGAGGCAGTCCAAGAAAATCTGAGTATTTTCCATGCCTGGCGCACAAAAATTTCAACATTTCAAGCTTTAAATAGCTTGGGCTCGAGAGCCGTATAGAAAATCTGGGTTTTATATAACAGGCAGGGGTTTTCAAATGACAGAGTCGAGCACCCTCAGCACCTGCTGTAAACTAAAAGCGGCTTTGCTTTTATCTGTTTGGACCTCTGCTTAAGATTTCCTCAAACAAACAAAAAGTTCTAAAAACTCTATTATAGGCAATGAGCCTGTGAAAGGCTTTAAGTTTGAATAATGAGATCAGATTTACATTTTAAGAAGTAACAGACTGGACCTTCAGTGGAGATGAAAAGAGCCCAAAGCTATATCCTGAAAATAATTAGGACTGCCAGGTGAGAGACCTACGGGACCTGTTCCAAGATGGCAGCAGGTAGGGTTCCATTGGAATAGGACAAGAGTTATCTCTATAACATGCACAGATCTCCCTGGAGTAAATTAAAGGACAAAAGATAAAGAAGCAGATCAGGATTAGTCCCAGATATGGCTTCTATTTTTGCATGTGTACAGGCATTCTCCACCACATTAAGAAATAAGAGGAGGATACAAGTTAGGAGAGAAAAAGAACAAGTTGTAGTCCATCTAAATGAAGGTGTGTATTCAAGGGTTGGACATATAAGTGTGGAGTGTGTAGAAAGAGCTGGACTGAAGATACAGCTTTGATGGCATAGAGTGTGTGTTTGCAGCTATAAATATGGATTAGATCACTTAGGGAAAGCATAAGAACATGAAAGGTCAAAAAGTGTTTTACTTTATTTAGGGGTAGGCAGAGGAAAAAAGTCTGTGGGAAAAACTGAGTCAGAAAAGTAGGAAAGAGGAGAACTAGGACACCATAGTGTTACACAGGGTAACAGAAGATTCAAGAAGAGGGCCAAACGCTGCAGAAAAATCAAAGACAACATGTATCGAGGAGCATCTATTGAATTTGGCAACGTGCAGGCCCTTGGAGACCTCAGCAGAAACAGATTCATTCATGGTATGGCGAAAAAAGAAATGGTGCTACAGTTGAAAAGTTCAGAATTCACTTGATGCAAAGAAGGTAGTGGGGTTCCATTAGAGGGGGCGGCAAGAGTAATAGCACATATCTGCGAGGATGCAGGGCTTGTCACACACTTCAAGAAAGTCAACGTGGCTGCTGATGGCTGCAGAGAAATACTAGTTAGTATAAAATTTCCACCTATCTATGAGACCAATACTACCATTTAAGAAGGGTATTGGTTGTAAGGACCAAAGTATTTTTAAAGGAGACGAAGAAGCAATTTTGGAGGGAAAAAAATGAATTGATAGACTTCAAGTTTAATAACTGCTTTATAACTTTGTCTATTAATTCAGAATTCATTTCATATGCTGCCATGACTGTAGAAAATTAGATCAAGCTAATGAGAAATTCCACCGTCAAAATGCGGCATGCTGACCACAACCAGGAGTGTTGGTGCCAGGATTAGTCAAATCTCTGTGCTCTTCTGTCTTGAAAGTAGAAGAGATGAAACGCTAAAGCATTCTGAAAGCAATAAAGCAGGGCAAAAAACACATAAACAACTGTTTCCCAACTAGGGAATAGATGAAAAACACCATGGCCATTCTGCCATTAAAAATGAGAATTTTTTTTAAAGGTCAAGGGCTAACAGATTTATTAAATTTGGGGAGGAGAGCAATGTCCTACTTTAACTATGCTCAGTAAGAGAAACAAGTGAAACTTACTTTTCAAGGACTCTTTTCTCCCCCAGAAACAGTGCTTATTCACGGAACACTTCTTTTTCTAAAAAAAAATCAAGACTATAACTTAAGGATTTCTAGTTCCTTTAATTTGGTAAACGCCTGTGATCTTTATTTATGGATGAATGTGTTTCTAAACATATTGCTCAAAAAAGTTTCATTCTTCCAACTCTGTTTTATTTAACTGGTTGTAGCCTCCCTTTACACAAATCCAGAGTCTTACTACTGGTTTGGTGAGAGTTGACTGATACAAGTAGATACAATCTGTAAATTCCATGTAAACAGATGGCTGTGTCCCCAGGGTTTCCCAAATGCTAGGAAAACTCTCTCTCTCTTTTTTAGAGAAGTAGTGGGTTTCCAGAACCATCACGCATAAAATACAGGATTCCCACATACCACCCTATTAGTAACACCTTGCACTGGTGTGGTACATTTGTTACAACTGATGAATAAACTCTTACTGTACTGAATTAGGTCATATGCAAAAAATATTGGCCAAAGGTTTGCTAATTCCAGTTATTATCTCATCCTATTTTTTAAAAATACATCCTACATTTAATGCAGATTAAAGAACTCGATAATTATTCATCTTGAAAATAGATTTTGTTTGGATGTACTTGATTGACTTGCGGCAGCTTGCTCGGTCGGTAGAGGTGGGGTCTGGCTGCGGACGAGGGGTCGGTCCAGCTCAGGATGAGGGGTCGGTCCCGCTTGGGACGAGGGGTCGGTCCGGCAGCAGACGAGGGGTCGGTCTCACAGGGGTTGCGCGGTTCAGCTGACGGGGTCACCCGGCAAAGCCGGCGACGAAGGGGTCACCCGGAGAAGCAGGCGATGAACTGGGGACAAGGGAGGCCAGGCCCTTGTCGGGGGCTCTCAGGACTGGAGGGCGCACAGCAGAAGAACTACCGCGGAGACAAGGTAAACACGCAAGTCCAACTTTATTGAGGGAGAGGCAACAGTTTTATAGGGGCTGGGGAAGGCTGATTGGTCGAAGCCATGCCCTGTTCTGATTGGTTGCCGGGGAAAGGTCAGTGGGAGGTACTGGACGGGGGAGGGGTGGTGATTAGGGATTGGCTGTTGCTGTTGCTGGGGGAAGTGGCAGGGTTTAGTGATTGGTGGCTGCTGTTGCTGGGGTAGAGGGCAGACTTGAGTTTCCCGCCTTGTGCCTGGCTGTTGCTGCTGTCGGGGGGGTGAGGGGGGAGGGCAGACTGGAATTTTCCGCCCTGCGCCTGCGCAGGGAGAAAGAAAGCATCGTGCAGCGCTATCTGGGAGGAGGGGCGGCCGCGGAAGCATGGCTGCCGAGAAGGGGAGACCCAAGGGCATTCTGCGCCCATGCCGAGCTTCCTTCAGGGGTGGCGGTGGGCCCGACCAACCACCCTATTACAGGGGCAGCGGTTTGGAATAGGCCTACCGCGGCCGCCGCCCCCCGCCAGGTCAGCAAACCACACTTCAGCCCGAGGGGCGACCGCATTGACTGATAAAATTTATCATTATTTATACAAATAAGAATGCATGATGTCCAGATGGAGATGCGAGAGGGATGGAGAGGTGACATACGAGAGGTGAGCCTGCTGGTGTAGTGATACAGAGAGTTGGTGCGAGTGGACGGGGCAGCTCCAATGCTCCAATGCTCCGGGCTACTTGGCTGGGCGGCATCTGTTCCCAAGTCACTGGATTTTTAAAAGACAAATGAAAAAGATCTTCCCAATTTTAAATTATTAACGCAATAGCTTTTTAAAACAACATGTAATCAACAACCTCTGCTCTAGATAGACACTTAGCATCTAAGGTCTTAAGACCTCAAATCCATCAAAAGGGGATGGACGATTATAAAGAACGGATTGTGTGTTCGGCCTGTGCCATCTGAATTACAAATGAGTTTTCTCACTAACAAGGGCATAAAATAAACTGTGTATGTCTGTAAAGAGCTATTGTCAAATTCTCTTGTTTTATCCACTCAGCTGCATTGGTCTGCAAAGTTGAACATCAAAATAATTAACAAGAAAAGAAAGTGTAGAGAGGCTTGCATAATTCATGACTGCAGCTGAGAAGGAGAGGCCCATTGTCCTGAAGGACAAATACCTAACACAGTACAACGAACAATGAAAATTAAGTAAGAATACCCTTAAGTGAAAAGATTTAAAATGTAAGTACTTTCATTATTAGAAGCACTGGCAAAGGAGTTCATTCCTGCTAACACCAGTGAACAAGTCACTATGTTTTAGATTCATTTTATGAAATAGCATCATTAAATATGGGGAGGACGTATTTGTGCCATTCATCCATAACATATTCATTCCACATGGCTGGACAGAAGGTATTATCATTGTTCCGTCACATGAGAACCGCATCAGGCCTCATTCCCCGGCCAAAGTGCCTGCAAGTAGAAACACCACATGTGCTGCCAACTCTCGTCACACTTCAGTGGAAGGATTTAGGATAATTTACTTTAGCTATGGGTGTTTCCCTGACAAACATTGTCAGTCTGTTCCTTGCAGTACTTTCAAGACTTGATTTTAATAACTGTGTGTTTAACTCAGTGCACATATTTGTGTTTGGGGGTGGAGGTGAGGGTGGGTATTTGTGTGTGTGTATGTGGGGGGTGTTCGTGTGTGTGTGTTGTGTGTACTTGGGAGTTGTTTGTGTGTGTTTCTCGGCACAGTGGTAAGTATTATAGGCAGACAGACCTGGATTTGAATCCTGGTTTTGCCACCCATTAACCATATAACATTAGATAAATCATTTATCAGAGCCACAGTTTCTTATCTGAATGTGAAAATTGGCAATAGCAAGATCAGGTATTGTGAGAATTTTATGAAATAATTTATGTTATGTAAAATATCTGCCACTCTAGGTTTGCCCCAGTCCCTAGCCTTGCCTGACATTTTTAAAGAAGTATGTAGGTTACCGTATTTTGGAAGGTCAAGCAAGGAGTTGGGCCTGCAAGATTACAGTTTTAGTTCAATGCTTTATTAAAGTGTGCAGCTTTAATAATCTCAGAACTACATTTCTACAATGAATAGAATTTACCTCCTGGGATTGTTGTGAAGATCAAATAAGAAGGTATATTCAAAGTGCCTAGTTCATTGTTGGATTCAGTAATTCTTACTTTCCTTCTCTCTCCCTCCCCTCTTATCCAACGCCCATAAAGTTTAAAAGCTTTATCGTTTAAATCATGTTTTTTAAAAGCCATTCAAAATGTCACTTTTTAAAACCCATGCATCCCTAGATGAGCTATTAATTATTTTTCACGATACTGACATTAGAAAATTTAACTTCTCTTTTTCAGGAAAAAAAAACAAAGAGAAAATATTTTTGTCATGTATTTAATCTCATACCAATACCCATTATATAACTTCAATGTTGATTTCCTCATTGTAATCAACATGCCACAAGTAATGTATGGTCCTATTAAATTTAGAGAGATTATACATCATGCAGTTTTACCTATTTGAATTGTATTTCTCTTTTAAATCATGAAGTTATTTTTTGCCTTTTTTGAGCAAATCAGTTTTTCTCTGGTAAGTATGGCTCTGAAAGGTCTAGCACAGTACTTTGTTTCAAATAGGCAAAGTAACATTCTCTAAGATGGAAGAAAAAGTCATCCAAATGAAATATTTTCAAAGCATACATAAATATATTAAATGTTTCTCTCCATGAAATACCATTTTGTTTCTGTTTTTGCTTTTCTGTGTTTTCTAACAAATAAGCAACATTAATTTTTACAAAACATTTGAAAAATAACTTGTGTCAATTCAGCATTAAACTTAGAATTTGTTTCTTATGACACCTCCTTTCCTTCGTAGATGCTCATTGCTATTTTTGTCAAGTTAAGAAGTGGAGCCTCATGAAACCTCTTTTTTTCTTAAATAAAAAGAAAAATTCAGCTCCATGTGTAACCCTACTAAAGCTCTGATGCATATGATCCAGTCTCAGAAAAAGAGCAAGAAACAAAAAATAGTTTCAAAACAGAAAACAGGTTACATAGTACATAGCAACATTTCTCCTTTTCTCTCTCTTTCCCTTCTCTCATGTCCCATAGCTATTCCTATACCTCTTTTTTCTAAATTCACCTAAAAATGCAGAAAAAGGGAAGAAAAGATGTGATGTGGAGGCATTTTTGGGACTTGGAGTTGTCTTATCACAGGGACAGATGCTGGACATTATGTATCCTGCTATAACCCACTGGATGTACTGGGGGAGAGTGTAAACTACAATGTATACTATTATCCATTCAGTGCAATAGTGCTCCAAAATGTATTCACCAAATGCAATGAATGTGTCACATGATGAAAGAGGTTGTTGATATGGGAGGAGTGGGGTGGGGTATGGGGTGTATGGGAACCTCTTATATTTTTTAATGTAATATTTTTGTGATCTATGTATCTTTTTAAAAAGGCAATTAAATTTAAAAAATTTTAAAAAACTTTAGGATAGCAACAAGTATTTAAGAGGATGTGGAGAAATAGAATCCTATGACAATGCTGTTGGGATTGAAAAATAATCAAGCCTCTGAAAAAAAAGATTCCCTGCCGAAGGATCCACTTCTTCTTTCAACTGCTTTATCTTTCTTCTTTTTTCTTTGGTTTCATCTCTCTCATTTTCCAAATTCTACATAAGCAAACCTCAATGAATAAGAGAACTTAGAAGCAACTTAGTGGCAAAGGTACAACCTTCCTGATCTAGGGCAAAGAAAAAACCATACATGCTATATGCAAATATTTCTAACATACAAGGTTAAACGATTTGCCACCACAGTGACAAGCAGGGCTCGTCAGATCTTGACCTTCAGCCAAGGAGGGGTCTAGAAGATACTGAAGATAGAGGCAGGTTTGTACCTAATCTGGATAGTCAGTGAGAGAAGAAAAGGCAGCAAGGCACCATTGACCTTGGAATGATTGCAAAGACGAGAATGTTAATAATGAGGCTCCAGGGAGCAGTTTGAACTCAGATCTTTAATATTCTTTATTCACCAAAACATTACTGAGCACCTTCCACGCATCAGACACTATGCTAAGCACTGGGTAGACAAGAGTGAACAAGATACAGTCCTCCCCCCTGAAGCACTTATTACTAAATAGTAACATCAGAAAAGTATAGGCAATTTCAACCCAGAATATTAATGACTACAGCAAATATAAACAGAGAGTATTTGGAAAGTATATAGATATAGAATCTATCCCAATGGTAAGATAACCAGAAAGGCCTCCTGAAAGTAGTGATGTCTGAGCTGCTATAGTGAGGGAGGATAGGAGCTAGTTAAGTGAAAAATGAAGCGAAGAAGAAAGTAACAACATATTGCAAAGGACAGAAATAGAGAGTCTAGAAATTAATCTCTAAGGATCTGCTCATGATTCACATATCTGTGCTCACAATGTTTATTAAGCCAAAATAGGTCAGAGAAAGAGTAAAAAATACAAGGATTTCCTTACTACCACTCATTCATTCATTTATTCTTTTAACAAATTGTTATTGTAATATTTAAGAAATTTAAGAAAATTTAAGGAAATGCATCCATTGCTTTCATCCAGATTTTATTAAAACTTAACAATTTTCCTGAAACTAAAGTTTGAAGTGAAAACAGATGACTGATTTTAACAAAGAAAATACTCATTTCTAGATCAGCAACTAATTTCCTAATTTCTGCAGAACACAAGTACTAAGAAATTTTCCATGACCAAAAAAAAAAACAGTTTGTGATTTTTAAAAAGGGGGAAATGCTACATATTATCCCTAGTGCTACTGGATAGTGATTATTCATATTGGCATATTCAGTGTTCTGAGAAGTCCTGAGGTAAACAGTCTGTTTAGCCCAGGATTAGAGGAGGGTTAATTAGCATATATGTAGTTAATGGACTAGAATCATTATTCATGGGATTAGTGCTCCTGAGTTTATCTATTTTTCACTGGAAATCCTTGAGAACATCTTTTACAGGATTTAACCCCAAGACCTCATCATATAAAGAATAATTTTTGTATCTCAGGAAACAATGAGATTGGCCACCATTACCACTATCTATTATTCTTACACAATGTATTTCATGAACTTGTCCCTTCCTAAAAATAGACTACATATCTGTGATGGCTGATTTATGTCTCAATTTGGCTAGGTTATAGTATCCAATTTTTTGGTCAAGGAAGCACAGGCCTCATTGTTACTGTGGAGTTAAATCATTAGTCAGTTGATTGCCTTGATGACTAATGACATCTACAATCAATAAAGAGATGGCTTTCAGCAGTGGGAGAAGGCTCAACCACTCGGTTGAAGGCCTTCAAGGGAGAACTGATGATATCAGCAGTCAGAAAGAAGAATTCCTAGTTACTTCAATCAGCCAGCTTCTGGGGAAGTCATTGAAATCTTCATCAAAATTCCCAGCTTGTGGCCTACCGTACAGAATTATGACCATGTTGACACATGGTCATGTGAACCAATTCCTACAATAAATCTCATGGCATTTCCACACACACACACATCCTCTAGCTTCTCTTTCTCTGGAACATCCTGACTAGTAAATTAGCTCATATAAGGGGGAACATAGTGTAACTATACTTTGCTTTCATGTCTGCTTGCTTGCCTTTTAAGTTACTCTATATGTGAAGGTATAAACTTGCTTAGTGGCATCCAAATACATTAAAAGTAGTTTGTGATTTATAGTCCCCATGACCTGTGATTTCTAACTTGAGAAGAGAAATAAAAAAGATCAGAATTCCTCTTCTTTATTGGTCAGGTGCCTACTTTGCTTGGTAAGGTACTATGGGCAAGCCCTCATCATCCAGCCCCCTTGTCAAGTGAGTCATGTGGTCTTTGAGGGTCCAAGACTTCTCAAATATCCAAAATGGTTTCTAGGCAAAGAGCCTGTAATAGTATTACCTGGTACTGAATCTGATAGAGGTTGAAGCATGAATGAAACTCCCTAGTCATCTCTGTCTCCTGGGGCTTTGCCGTTTCTATATCATTGACTAGAAAAGAATAATTATAATCTGATCTTTCCTGGAGAAAGGAAATAATAAGAATTCCATAATTTTGGTAGACCCTGGAACACCTCTAAAACTTACTATGCAAACTTCATGGTAAGATTTAAAGGTATCTGTAAGAAGGAGACATCACTCCTGTATTCCTTGTACTTAGCATGATGTATGGCACAGAGTGGGCTCCTGGTAAATATTTACAGAGAGAGGAAGGGAAAAAGGAAGGAGAGGTTTAGACATCAAACATGAAGGCTGCCACTTTTAAAGAAAAGCATTCTATGACTCCAGCTGGCTACAAGCAAGCAAGAAATGTTCTAAGACAAATTTTGACCTCTTTGACAAACTTGCTTTATTAGTTAGCCAAAGGGATGCTGATATAAAATACCAGAAATTGGTTGGTTTCTATAGAGGGTATTTATTTAGGGTAAGAGCTTTCAGACACCAGGCCATAAAGTATAAGTTACTTTCCTCATCAAAGTCTATTTTAATGTGTTGGAGCAAGATGGCTGCCAACATCTGCAAGCGTTCAGGCTTCCTGGGTTCCTCCCTTCTTGGGGCTTGCTTCCCCTGTGTGCTTCCATCCTGGGTGTCCAGCTGAAGACTTCAGCATCTAACTCCAATATCAAAACTCCAACATCAAAAAACCCCAACTCTGTCCTTTGCCTTGCCTTTTATCTGAGTCCCCACCCCTTGGTACACTATGTCCTAATAACGTGGCCCAATCAAAACCCTAATCATAACTCAATCATGCCCAGGTATTGACCAGAATACAAACATAATCCAATACCTATTTTTGAAATTTGTAACCATATCAAACTTCTACAATACTGCTTTTACATTAATTGAAACTAAGAGTAGAACTGGACCCACTGAGAAAACGTCACATAATTTTAATTATAAATAATATTCATTAGACTTGATTGGTATGCCATTGACAAAATGAGGCATCCTCTACTTCATTGGCCATTCTCATGGGGGATCCTATTATTTTCCCTGGGTAACAGCACCTGGCACATGAGCATAAGGAATCATAGCTCTGGTTACCAGAGGATGTAGCTGAATGAATGAGTCACAGTTATAGAACAGTGACATATTTAAGTACTGGATATATGCTTGAAGTTCAAGCTAACTTTATGAAATGTTCAGAGTTGTTAACTTTGAATTCAGTGATGTCGAAACATTAACATTTTGATCATTCATGCACCCATTTTACTAATCAGTACCTTTTTAGTTACAAGTAGTAGAAACCCAAAATCAGATAGCCTTATGCAAAAATAAATAAAACAAAACAAAACAAAACAGAGGGAGGGGTGTATTGGCTCACTTCATTAAGTCCAGAATAAAGCTGGCTATACTTGGTGTCAAGAAATACTATTAAGAATTTGTAGATCTCCATTTCTCAGCTTTCCGTTCTTATCTGTTGCCTGCATTGGCAAGCAGACTCTCCATGTCTTAATAAGACAGCTCCCAGCAAACTCAGGTTTATTTGCTTCCACTGTAGTAAGTCCAATATAAAGGGGAGGTGCTGTTTTCTAATAACACTAGCCTAAAATATTTGGCCAGACCTGGAGGGCCCATCTATAGAGCCTAAAGTAGGATGAGGGAAGGGTGGTTTCTCAAAAGAAAGTCAAGATGCTGTTACATTTGAAGAAGGAAAATGAATGCTAGATAGACAAAAACAAATTACTGCCTGCTATGCAGACTCTACATTTTTGTGGAGTAAGTCAGAAGCCAGAACTATTGGATTATATTTTAATTGTTCACAGACAATACATTGTGTTTTGCTTGAAATATTATTAAAATTCATTCTTTTTTCAATTTAGAAAATAGTTGAGTAATTACCATTGAAGATGGACTGTGGTTAACAGAACAAATATAAGAATGTTCTCTAATGAACTATAACAAATACGTAATACCAGTACAGGGTGTTAATAATAGGGTGGGTTGGGAAAAATACACCAAATGTAAGATATGGACTATAGTCAGTAATATTATTTGGATGATGGTTTTTCATAATTTTTAACAAATGTTGCACACAATGCAAGGTATTGGGTGATGTCTGGGAGCCCTGTACGATATTAGGCATGTTTGTTTTGTAAGTTCACAACTTTTACTATACACTTATCATTTATGTATGTTCACATATGTAGGATATAAAAATACTTCAATAATTTTTAATGAAAAAGAAATTACCATTGGAATGAACAGAGAAGTAGGCAGGTAAGATTTTCATACCTTTGTATAATATCTCACTGTGGTAATTCAATTTATTGATAAAACTCCAATATCTAAATAGTAACTGTGAGACAAAGGTCAGATGTTCTTTTTTAAGGCACAAATATAGGAACAAGGAGACCTGGTAAGTATAAATGTCCATGAGCATAAGCAATAAAACTACCAAGATTGTTATTTTGAACCCAAATAAAATTACTTGATTAACCAAAACTTTCTCTTTTTAAAAGGTGAATAATCCACTGGTTAAATAAGCAATTCTAAGTCTGTATGGTTTTGATTTTACCTGATAAGTCAAAAAGAACAGTGAGAATCTTTTGGCTTCAGTAAAACTATAGCACATAATTCATATTACCATAGAATTGCCTTGCAATTCTGAACCAAAAAGGCTCAAGCAATTAGGCTTCCATATACCGTATGGGAGGACCTGGGTTAGATCCCCAGGGCCTCCTATAAAGGTGTGCCAGCCCCATGCAGCAAGCCAGGCCCAGCCATGCAGCAAGATGATGACAACACAACAAAGAGAGACACAGGGGAGAGTCAAGGTGGGATGTGACAGAAACTGAGGTGGCACAAGTGACAGGGAACCTCTCTCCCACATCTGAGGTCCCCAGGATCAAATCCCAGGGAAGCCTCAGAGGAAAAAAACAAGAGAAGACAAAAGGAAACAGACATAGAAGATTATACAATGAGTGGGCACAGACAGCAAAACAGTAGAGTGGGGGGTGGGGGGGAGGGTAAAAAAAGGTTATTATGTGATCGTGTAGAAAGTAATTATAAAATTTATTAAAAATGTAGGTTTATAAATCAAAGGTTTTTCTCCATAAAATGAATTTGTAATTTTCTCCTCACATGATAATTCATATGTAGTTAGTCTTCTTTATCATTTGTTTTATCATTCAGATTAATTTATTTCCCTTTATGACTTAACTATTTCATTATATAACCTATTCCTGACCAAATTAGAGCATTCAATGACCTGTGTTCCCTAATATGTTGTGATACAGATAGAAGATTGTAGCATGACCTTTGTGAAAATGCAGAAAAAATGAGAGATGACAATAAGAGGAATAAAGAGGGAGGCTGTTGCTTTGATAACTTATTTTGAAAAAAACCATAGGTGAATTTTAACTGGTTATTTAAACTACATTTAATTGATTCGATCTGCATTCTTTTAAACACCAGTAGTTATACTTCTATCATTTTATACACACTAAACTCAATTTCCCTGAAAAGAAAAAAAAAAAAAAATCATACAAAACACTCCCTAACTTAAATGTCAAAAATAAGGTCCCAGGGAAGCAGCTGTGGCTCAAGCAATTGAGCTCCCATTTACCATATGGAGGACTCGGGTTCCATCCCCAGGACCTCCTGGTGAAAAAAAGAAAAAGGGTGTTCCAGACCTGCACAGTGAGGCACAGAAAATCACAAGGCCCCCCACAGAGGGAGGCAATGCTCCAAAAAAGATGATGATGCAACCTGATAGAAAAACAAGTTCCTGGAATTTAAAATGTCTCATAAGCACATGCGTACTCATCCAAAGGCCATGACAGTGCCAATACACGTTAGCAACTGACCACTTACTGATTCTCAAATCAAAATAATTATATAATACCCACTGGTAGGAAGCTCAATGTGCAGTTTTAGGCCCTCTGTTGAGTTCGCTTGGCCTCGTATCATGGTGCGCCAGTTACAAATAAATAAGCCGTGCAATGCATTGTTTTCTCACACACAGGTTTGAAAGACATGCTGCTACTTATACTTTTACCGGAAAACGTGTTAATATTTCCATTTTCACGTTCTTTGGGAATAGATGACTTTTTCATGCTTTATTTTCTTAGAGTTTTATTTTCAAACAAGGTTTATCTGTTTATTATATTATATTATATTATCTGTTATTTATCTATTACATCTGTTTATTATCTGTGATAATAAATCTGTAATTGAAAATACATTCCCCCTGGAGATATAATTCATAGCATTATTCCCATCATACAAAATGTCATTTTAATTTGAATTTTGAATAATTTTACAGAGCTGGAGTCCCTAGAGCATCAAGTTTATTTTGACATCTGCTTAATTCATCTGCTTAATAACGAAGTTATGATGAAACAATTGTGCTGTCTTTGGAAATGATCAGTGCCGGACTACTCTTGGTTGCAGTGCCTTCTGTTTTCTACCTTCTAGACTCTGATGGAAGTCTAATAACAAAGGACACAACAAACATTTGGGGTACAGAATCATAAAATAACTTTCAGAGATCTGGCAGTTATTTAACTGTATCTCTAAGATGCCAAGGATTTGGATAAAAGGAGAAAAGTTCAGCCTATGATCTCCATATTTCTCTTTTCTTAAGCCAAGTATGTGAAAATACTTATCCTTATAAACAGTTGGTGAATGTAATGCTTTTATTAATGTTGTAGTTAATAGAGTTATCATATATCTTATATGAGAGTTACAGTTAAGAAGATATTGGAAATCCAAATCAACTAACATATATAGAGTCCCAGTCTGTACCAAGTATTATTCTAGATATTTCCTCATATAGAGTGTCATTTAATCTTCAAAATAAACCATTGTAAATTGAAAGAGGTCCAGGAGCTTGCCCCAGGTACTGAGCTGGTTAGTGGAAAGTAGGAAATCAAACCTAGGATTCTATTTTATGACCAGCATTCTTCTCACCACTTAATGCAATAAGTAATAAGAATAATTGCTATTATATACTGAGCAACCAATATATGCTATGAACTTTTACAAATTGCCTTGATCCTATGAGATTATCCCTAAATATCAGATAAGTAAATTGACACTTAGAGTTTCAGCAGTTGCTAAAACTCACCCACAGGTAAGTGGTGAAATTATGATTCAAATTCAAGCTAGCTCTACTGATTCCAACATTTAAACTCTTTCTATTTAGAGTATACTGTTTCCCACTTGTAACCAAAATATGCAAAGACTACAATTCATTCAGTCTATATAAGATCATCAGATGGTATCTCAGGAGCTAATACTTCAAGGTCAATATTAAGGATGTCGTTTTCATTGCTTGCTATATGTGAAGTGTTCGTTTAAGAGCTTTCTGGTTTATAGAGAGCCAGTGTTGTGGTTTGCAGTTATTTACTCCAGAAAAACATGTTCTTAAACTTAACTCATTTCTGTGGGTGTGAACCAATTTAAAAAGGCCCTTTGAAGATGTTATTAAAGTGTCCCCAAACTGAATGAGTAGCCCTTAATCTGATGTAAGTGAAGTTCTTATAAGCAAAAGAAATTGGACAGAGAGAGAAGCCAAAGGAGCTGCCAGAAGCTGCAAGTCAATGGAACCCAGAAAAGAAAGGATAAGACGCTACCATGTGCATTGCCATGTGATAGATGATGGAAAAGCCAAGGTACCCCAAGACTGCCAACCGACCAGGAGATACCAACCCTGGAAGGAAGCAAGCCTTCTAGCTTCTGAAACTGTGAGTCACAGTTCCTGTTGTTAAGCCAATCCTTTGTATGGTATTTGTTTTACAGCTAAGAAACTGATGTAGTCAGGAAATATGAACAGTAGATTAAAATATTTATTTTAGTTAAACCTGAATATTTAGCATTATGCACTGTGTTTTCCAAATTCTGGTAGTCTGCATAGTTTTTGTGCACAATTTGATTAATAAAAATTTAACGTAGTACTCAGGTCAGAATAAGTGTTCCATAAATACTAGCTAATATTATTACTTCTATTTCACAGATATTATAGGGGAAAGTTATAAATTTGGAAAATGTATTCAATTTAAGTCTAATTGCCTTAATAATAATAATATTACACATTCATAGGCTCCATCTAGACCAACACATAACTTTAAAGTGTTTTTTCCGTGGGTAAATCTAATCTGTTTAAAGTAAACAGACCAGAAATAAAAAGAAGTATTACTCAGTTTCTATATATTTTTAAATGTTTTGATTTGATTTTTAGTTGGGACTTGATCCTGACAAAGTATGCAGACAGCATTATTTCACATGACCTTAATCCTAGAAAGTGGCAATGTTAAGTATTTTAAATAACCTGCAATAGATCACAAGCATCCTCCCCTGCATTACTTCTTCCCCATCCACGAGCAACCGTTGTGGTGTAAATAACTCCCTAAAAATGCTAACTTCCATTCTATGCTGACATCATCAAGCAGACCAGCAACTTCTCTATTCTCTCACTGGGTCAAATGCTCCCACCCCCACGTGTAGGCAGTTCCCCAGCAAGGCCTGTAATTTCTCTTCCTCCCAGCCACCGACACCGCAAGCAGCTTCCCTTCCCCTCGTCCCACTGCCAGATCTCTCTGCAAGGCTCCTGGCTCTGCCAAATCATCTAGCTTTTGATTCTGTGTGGTCTGAGAGAGCTGGCACAGAGCACTGTTCTGTGACTTCCTGTTGAATTTTCTTTCACAATTAGAGAGTTAGGAGTAGCCAACAGACTTTTTTCTTCTCTTTAGAAAAATATCTTCTGAAAAACAAAAGATGGCTTAAACCTGTTAAAAGTTAAGAGTCTGAATTTATTGCCTTTCAGTCACATTTATTTGGTGACCTTAATATGCTTACCACTTGAATACTTAGGGGATTTTTTTAAGAACTTGCTGCTACAGATTTTTTTTTAGAGATTATTTTTGTTTGTTAACATCACGTAGCAAGGCATAAATGTATATGGCAATTTGCTTTCCCAGTTCTTTTATGTGAAATCTCACTTGAAAGTCATAACCACTCTGAGTATGAAAGTACTAGGTAACAGGACATGCTACCATACCATCAGTACCAAGAAAACAAACTTAGCTTTGAGGGCCAGGCTGCAGACGCTGGGAAGAGTTACAATAAGAATAAAACAATCCTAGTCCTAGTAGGCAGCTACTAGAAAGGGCCTCAGGCATCGCACCCAGGCAGAAATCCAGTCATCAGTGCTGGGACTCACGGTAGGGACAGGTCAATGAGTAGAGTGCAGGAAGAGGTGCATGGCTTTATCTGGGCAGCGGATCAGGTTGGTCTTGAAGATTGGCAATGAGCTCTGATTTGAAACGGCAGGTAAATGAGCTCATCATGAGTAGGAGTGAAGCAGGCTAGTAAGATAGGGAATCAATAGATGGATCTGGAACCAAGCAAGGTCACATCATTCTGTAACACCCCCCCAAGATGGCTGCTAGAAGACCCTCACAGAATTCTGCCATTCAGAACAGGATTTCCTCAGGAAGCCAGGAGAAGCCTGCGATATTCTCCAGGGGCCTTATTATGGGGCACTCCTGGGGGACTGATGGGTGGGGTAGTCAATCAAAACAGCAAACAGCTGGGACTCCTCCACTGCCATTAGAAAAGGGATGGAATAATTAATGGTTTAAAAAGCAAGCGCAAAGGCCGAATCTCTGTCTCATGCTCTTTCTTGCCTTTGCCCTGTCCCAGTGCCTATCCTGGTGGCAGTCTGTGTGCCTGTTCCTGCCATGATTGCCATGCAAGTAAAACCTGGGCATTTATAATCTGTAGTGGGAAACTGTAGTCTGTAAATCAGCCCACTTTGTCACTTTTCAGCCCCTTCCTCTCTAACTGGGACCCATGATCTATTGTTTTTTCCCATTTCTCCTCTCTCCCTACCTTAATAAATTACTGGCCTAACTTACCCAACATGATCTTGAAATTCATTTCTGCAACATAGTCAAGAACCTAAACAAAATCCGGTTACAGGAGGTAACTAAAAAGATGGCAATCAGACTGGGCATGCCCCAGATATGCAAAGTTTGAAATAAGGGAAATCCATTTGCCATGTTCACCAGCTATTCCACTTCTTATGCCTCATTTCTGGTATAAGGAACTTTTTCCCTCTGGCCCAACCATACTCAGTCTATGACTAACACTGAGCAAGAAGCAACTTGAGGTTAAATCCCTTCCACAGCCTTTGGCCCAGTATTAAACTTGAGTCAGTGCTTACCACCCAAAATTCTCACGTAGAGTCTTACTGAGAGCTAGATTTCCCAAATATGTGGCCGCTCCTCCAGGTCTTGCTACAACCCTCTGGGCTTCACCTGGCTTACTGGCCTAGGCCTGTTGTATTCTAGACCCTGTCTAGCTAACTGGACCCCATGTCCTGGCTCCTTCTGTTCAACCCTGTGTTGCAGTCAACAAAGTGTTACACTGACTTTTCAGAAGACTATGACAGAATGGCTGAAGAAGAGGACACCAAAGGGTACCTTCCTCCATTGCCATGAGGTTTATTCAGGACTGTACCCCATAATTAAAGCATATGCAAATTCCTTCAAGACTTAGCAGATATGGGTACTGGGAGAGTTCCCAGGCAAAGGGATTCCTAAGGTGCTTCTATAGTGTTACCTAAGCCTTAGTGTTTCCTCACTGATTCCCCCTCCTTCATATGCAGCCCCTAGGAAGATGCTACTCCCCTTTAAAACTCAAGCTTCAGTTGCCCTAGCACACAGGATAATTTTACATTTCTAAGGAGGAAACAGTAGAAATCCAAATAGCACAAACATGGTTAAGCTTCCATATTTCCAGATTCTTGTCCCAAGACAAATGAATTCTATCATAAAAAGGATGACCTAAGCCTGCAGGTTTTTCACCTGTGTGACAGGAATGAGTTTAACAACCATATATTCAGATATCAGAAAAGCAATTTAGTTTTATTTATTTATTTATTTATTTATTTATTTATTTATTTTTAAAGATTTATTTATTTAATTCACCCTCCCTCCCCCAGTTGTCTGTTCTCTGTGTCTATTTGCTGCGTCTTGTTTCTTTGTCCGCTTCTGTTGTCGTCAGCGGCACAGGAAGTGTGGGCGGCGCCATTCCTGGGCAGGCTGCACTTTCTTTCGCACTGGGCGGCTCTCCTTATGGGTGCACTCCTTGCGCGTGGGGCTCCCCTTCGCGGGTGACACCCCTGTGTGGCAGGGCACTCCTTGCGCGCATCAGCACTGCACATGGGCCAGCTCCACACGGGTCAAGGAGGCCTGGGGTTTGAGCCGCGGACCTCCCATGTGGTAGATGGACGCCCTAACCACTGGGCCAAGTCCGTTTCCCGCAATTTAGTTTTATAACTAATACCTTGTTTATGTACCACAGAACCCCCTTCCAACTGATGGCAGAACACACTGTGCCTTGAGTTTAAGACTCTCTCAGTCTCTTAGAGTTTAATACCTTCCCATTCTCCTTTCGAAGTTGGTGTCGAGGCACAGAGAGTATCAAGGGATAGAATATGTAGATCTCAAGGTGATATGCTGCATCCCGTTTGGTCTCTAGGTCATGGCTGCTTCTGCAGTGGTGCAACTTGGCCTACAGGGATACTGAGTACCCTTCTGAGTCTGACTTGACCTGCACGGTCTTTTCTGTTTGGTTTTTGTTGTTGTTTTTTTCCTTTTTTTATAAATTTTTCTTTTTATCTAGACAAAATTCACAGAAAATAAAAGTAAACACTTTAAGGTGGACAAATCAAAGTTATTAAGTACATTCATGATTTTGTATATTCGCAAATTCATCTCTTCTATTTAGTTCCAAACATTTTCATTATGCCAAAAGGAATCCATACCCATCCCTATTCCATTCCATTTTCCTCCTAGTTCCTGGCAAACAGAAATCTGCTTTCTGTTTGCATGGATTTACCTATCTATTTTGTATAAATGTCTCCTATAGTATTTGATCTTTCGTGCCTGGCTTTTTTCACTTGGCATCATGTTTTGAAGTTCACCCATGTTCCAGAATATATCAGTACTTCATTCCTTTTAGTGGCTGAATAACATTTCATTGTATGGACTTACCACCTTTTATTTATCCATTCATCCCATGATGGACTTCCTGGTCTTTTGAGTGCATCCTGGTGCCCATCGCTGATGTCCATGGACTTTGCCCTTAGCCTGCAAGCACGAGACTCTCACACCCTACAGGCTATCTGGTCACTGCGGGCCTCCTGTTGATCTCTAGGGCATTTGGCACTTATGAATGGCCTTGGGGTCTATGCGCTCTTATTTGCTTTCACCAACCATTCTATGGTGAGACTTAGCTCAGGCCTACCCTCCTAAACACCTCCCTCAACTATTGCTACATAAATGCTCCTGAACCATGTTCAATGTGGCATTTCAGAGGGTTGACACTACTTTGAGAGAGTTCCCATTTTCCTATGCTATGAGCAGGAAACCAAGGGCTTACGCTCCAATGGCCTTGGAAACCCCAAACCCACAGGTGTGTTTGTAAACCCTTGATTTCAACCTTAAGGGCCTGGTCTTTGGTTCTTTTAATCTCTCTCCCAGGCTTCATTTCTCAATGACAAGAAGGACTCCCTCCTTCTTGCATCACATCCTCTCTCCCTGTTCTGTGGTTCCAGCACATAAATTGCCTAATCTTCCTCAAGCTTAACTTTTGTTTTGGAACTTCTAAGAAAATCATCCCCCCCTCAACCAAGCGAGGCATTTTCAAAGATCAAAAATGCTTGCTGTCAGGGAAGTAGATGTGGCTCAAATGATAAGGCCTCTCCCCACCATATGGGAGGACCTGGGTTCAATCCCTGGGGCCTCCTGGTGAAAAAGAAGAAGAAAAAACATGCCTGTGCAGCAAGCCAGTGCCTGTGTGGCAACCCAAGTGCCATGTGGTGAGCTGAGTGCCCATGTGGATGCCCGCGCAGTGAGCCAGTGTCCACATGGCAAGCTGAGTGCCTGTGCGGTGAGCCAGTGCTTGTACAAGTGAGTCATGCAGCAAGATGATGATGCAACAAAGAGAGATGAAGAGGAGAGTCAAGATGAAGCACAGCAGACACCAGGAACTGAGGTGGTTCAATTGATAGAGAACCTGTCTCCATATCAGAGGTCCGCAGGATCGAATCCGGGTGAATCCTAGAGAAGAAAGATGAGAAGACAAGACAATAAGAGATGTACATATGGAAGATCACACAGCGAATGGACACAGACAGCAAAAACAGCAGGGCAGGGTAAGGGGAGGGGAAAAAGAAAATGAAAAAGAAAAACAGCACCACCACCACCAATCCCCCACCCAAAATGCTTGCCTTCAGACTACAGACAAAATTCTATTTTGAAATTTTAAGCCAATGCATGCCTCTGTGTAGCAGGGCACTGTCTTTCACCTGAAGAAAGGCGTGCTATTGATTCACTGGTTTGGAAAGTTGGACGACTAGGAATTGGAAATGGCTGGGAGATAAAATACATTGATTTGATATCTCCAAATAAGTATATCTGTATTTTCTGGCAGCAAAATTAATTTTTCTACACAGTTTCTAACTTCCCTCACTGTGACATGTATTTCCCATCACATTAATACAGTCCCTGGACATTCTTGGCCCTCAGGGCAAGGACAAAGACTCAGACTCCAGCCTCTTTGGACCTTTCCACTCAATATTTGTAATGATCATGAAGGCTCAGGTGAGAGCCTCAGTTCCACCTAAGGCATGTGGCCTTGTCCATCACAAGTCCACAGTTTAGTAATACCTTAACTGGGCAATAGCCACAACAAATAATAAGTATATAACAAATACATATTAGTAAAAAGCACACATATTTAAGGGTTGTTCTGTTACAGTAGACTAAAATGAAAATAAAGCTCATCCTTGAATAATCAAATGAAATGAAAGTCTTAACTGTTCATAGAGAAAACAAAACACACTCATCCAGGAAAGAATCACTATAAATAAGCTGGTGAACTCTGCAAGGATCAGGACTCTACTTGTTTTGTCAAAGAAAAATTTCATTCCCTAGCTGCCTCAAAGACTGAGTCTGAAGTTTGTTATCTGATGAAACCTTTGGAATCAAAAGGAAAATCTAAAGCTACCATTTATTGAATGCCTGCTAAGTGCCCTCGGTGTTATCTTATTTAGTTCTCACAACCTTGCAAAGTGGACATTATTAGCTTCATTTTTAGAGATGAAGAGATGAAGACTACCATTTGACTCACTTCTGACAGATGGCAAATGCCCTCAAAGTAGACTTGAAGCAAGTTCATAGACTCAAAATTTTCCCATGAAGGGTGAGGAATTTGAAACATGTTCCACCTCATAAAATACAATGCCAATAAGAATTATACTTTCTCCTCTAAATTTACTCTTTCCATTCAGCTTTCACTTATTTTTTACTTCAGATCAACTCTTGGTTGACTCCTATTCAAGTCAACTGATATTTCAGCCAGTCGATTAGTGAATAGACAGGCTTATAATAAAAAAGCAGTCTCTTCTTTGAAACTGCCTCAGCGGGATTTGAATGGGCACCAGGAAGGAACATTCCCCTTTCAGGAGACTAAAGTTACTCAGGGTGACCCTTCCCCTCCATCCTCAGGCAATCTTTGAAATAAACTAAAGTTGAAAGTAAACAGAGAAGCTAGAAGAGTAAGCTGAAAAAAGTGACACTCAGCAGTGGTCTTTTCTCCCTTTGATCTTTTCCTCTCAAGAGTTACATTCAATTTTGGATCAGTGTCTCCTATTTCTCTGAAGTGCATTTTAAATTCACTTTAGTGGTTTTAGCAGGTTTTAAAAATCCCATTTGATTTTTATGTTTTTAGTACTTTAAAAGATGGCAACAGGAAAAACAAATGTCAGTAGCAAACATTGCTCTATGGCACGTTACTATTGAAGATCCAGTAGGCCACAAGAATAATATCAGCTTTTTATGCTTTGCCGTATTTATTTTATTAAATCTTATAATATCCCCTCAGATGTTGGTAGAGATTGTTTTATTATTTTTTATTTACAGACAAAATGGAATAAAACTCAGGTAGGTATTGAATGTTATACCAGAAGCAAATAGAACATACAGGAATATATGAAGCTTAGTATTTCCAGGGTCAAAGACACTAAATCAGCATTTCTCAAAGAGTTATCCATGGGTTCCAAGTGATGCTTTTGGAAAAGAGTTTCTTAGTCTAATATATTTGAGTAACCTTCTATACTAAATTTGCTTCCAAAGATAAACAGTGAACACATTAAAGTTTCTATGAGATGCTAAAATTAAAGCAAAAATTTTGTTTAACTCTAATTCAGCATGATTTCCTACAGGACATTTGTTTGTTTAAGTAAATATCTGTTTTTATTAACAAAACACAGTTACTGAATATGTAGAATTTTTAGCCATTTCAGTCTCTTTAATCTCTAAAGATTCTTCTACCCTTTGCAACTGCTTGTTCTCAAACCTTCAATCCCTTCTCTCTTCCTGTGGACATATCCAGAGTCTATCCATACATCCAGGCAAAAACATTTCAGCCTATTACATCTTCCCTTCTGGCTGCCTCAAGTCAGACTTCTTGCAGCTGTGACCTCCTGTTGCTCACTGGCTGTATGACTCACGTACTGCCTTATAAGTCACTCTTCTATGAATACAAGTGCTTTCTTCTGAATATACAGCAAGCATTTCAAAAGTAAGGGCCCATATTGTGTACTCCTGGAGCACTGTGGTGAGCAACCTCTAACTGGCTCCCTGTGATCCTACCTCCGGGTATTCCTGCCTATTTAGGATTGAATCATGCCCCCCACAAAAGGCATTTTCAGGTTCCAACCCATGGTCCTGTGGGTGTGAACCCATTTGTAAATGGGACCTTGTAAGATGTTATTTCTAAGGTGTGCCCAAGCTGAATGATGGTGAACCTTAATACAACATGGCTGAAGTCCTTATAAGCAAAGGAAATTGGACACAGAGAGAGAAAGCCTCGAAGAACAGCCAGTAATTGGAAGTCAACAGAACCCAGAAGAGAAAGTAGAGGACACCACCATTTGCATCATCATGTGACAGAAAAGCCAAGGAACCCCAAGATTGCATGCCAGCCAGAAGATACCAAACCAGGAAGGAGCAAGCCTTCTGCTTCTGAAACCTTGAGCCAATAAATCCCCACTGTTTAAGACAACTCTTTGAAAGGTATTTGTTTTAGCATCTGGGAAACTAAACCAATGCCCTTGTGTAATTCCCTTCTTTTGAGTGGAGGTTGCTTCTAAGAAATAGAAAATTGCAAAAGTGTAAGGTACCTTTCCAAGAATAGTTTACAAAAAAGTCTTGCTTCCGTCTTGCTCTCCCATCTCTTGCTCACCTCCTCCCTCACTTTGAGGAAAGTCAGCTGCCAAGTTGTAAGCTGTCCTATGGAGAGACCCATGTGGTAAGAAATTTATATCTCCAGCCAGCAGCCAACAAGGACCTGAAGCCTGAACAAGCTTGAAAGCCAATCCTATGCCGGGCGAGCCTTGAGATGACCGCAATCCCAGCAGACATTTTTACTGCAGCCTTGTGAGAGACCTTGAGCCAGAGACACCAGCTAAGCCTTACCCATATTCCTGATCCTCAGAAGTGGAAATAATAAACATCAATTGTTTTAAGCTACTAAGTTTTGCAGTAATGGGTTGTGAATAGATAACTAATACAAGCACCTGCAGTAACAGTGTAGAAAATTAGTATAAAATAAATATTTTTAAGCCAATTGGACAGATAGATGGAATGATACATTGGAAATAATTGATCAAATATTTGACAAATGAATAAATCCAAGGATGTACATTTATAAAAGTTTCTTCAGGTTTGTTTTGGATTAAAATATAAACCATACACTTGTGTTTATACTATAAAAATTCCCTTGCTTTAATTCTGTTGGGTCTTTCAGGTACATAAATAGAGTTCACCATGAACTCCTACTTAAATATTTTCTGAGTTTAATACTAAATACAGAATTGAAAGGCGCAAAAGTTACACTCAACAGAGTATACAATTGCTCATTCACATTTCACTCCAGTTATATTCATCTCCCACACAAAGATGACTATTTCCATGGAATGATGATACTGAGAACTTCTACCAGAAAGGCATGTATGGACTCAGTATGTCTGGAACCCATGGGTATAAGAGGAAAGTAAGGCAACTGTTTAAGAAAATGAGATGCACCATCTTTTCCGCTAGTGATAACCACAGAAGGTGCCCTTGACTAGATGATTTCTCACGTGTTACCCTAGTCTATCAAGTTCTTGACCACAGGTACATTCCACTTTCCCATCTTTCCAAGTCTGTTTTTTTTTCCAGCAAAGGAAGCAGAATGATTCTGCTGCATACTACAACATATACCCTGGTGGGAACGAGGTACCTAAATATATGAGTGCTTAATACAATATTGAAAAGAAAGCCAGTATTTAGCCAATATTTATTTAACATAAGTAGTGTGTCGAACTCTATCTCAAAATTGTATGGCAACTAGGGAAGCGGATGTGGCTCAGTGACTGGGCTCCCACATACCACATGGGAGGTCGCTGGTTTGGATCCCTGAAGAAAACAGTGAGCTGTCATGATGGGCAGGCACAGCGAGCTGGCACAACAAGAGACACAGGAAGAAAAAATATAGCTAGAGACACAACAAAGCAGGGAACAGATGTTCCCAGTGCCTCCTAAAGAAAACAGTGAGCTGATACAACAGGCAGGTGCGGTAGGCTGATGCAACAAAAGACACAGGGAGAAAAAACACAGTGGCAGACACAACAAAGCAAGGAGTAGAGTTAGCTCAAGCAGTTAAGCACTTCCCTCCCACATCAGAGGTCCTGAGTTTGGTCCAGTGCCTCCTACAGAAACAAGGAAGATGAACACACAGCAAGTGAAAACAACAAGAGGGTAGGGAGAAATAAACCAATAAGTCTTTTTTTAAAAATATTGTATGGCATCTAACAGAAGAACTTCTAGTTCAGGTGAAAAAAGAAAAAAGAAAAATAAAACAAAAAAGATACATTGGGAAGAAGAAAGGGATAAAATGGAGTACTGTCCCCCTAAAAAATAAAGCAAAAAGATTTTTCCTGAAATATTGTTTTAGTTTGCTAAAGGCTGCCAAGGCAAAATACAAGAAATGGTTTGGCTTTTACAATTGGGATTTATTGGTTTAAAAGTTTACAGTTTTGAGGTTGGGAAAAATATCCAAATCAAGGTTTCATTAGGCGATGGTTTGGTTTTGTTTCCCTTAAGACCGGCTGTCAGCGATCCTGGAATCCTCTCTCACATGGCAAGGTACATGGAGGCTCCTGCTGGGCTCTGTGTCCTCCGCTGGGTCCTGTTGCCACAGCTTCCTGCTTCATGGCTTTCTCTTTGTATCTGTGTTCCATTGATTTCAGCTTCTCGATTCCAGAACTTGCTCTCTCAGCTCTGGGGGTTTCTTTTGTCTTTGCAGCTCCCTCTCTCTTTATTCAGCCATTTATAAAGGAATCCAGTAAGAGGATTAAGACCCACCCCAGTCACACCTCACCAAAGCAATCTAATCAAACAATCCAACCTATAATAGGTCCACACCCACAGGAAAGGACCAGTGTCAAGAACATGATATTCTGGGATACATACAGTCTCAAACTACCACACGTTCTAACCATTTTACTACTATTGTTCTCATCATCATCATCTAACTCTTATTTAGTGTTTCATCATTTGCGCAGTGTATCATGGATGATCCTTAAAACAAATCTGTGTTGACAGGGAAACGGGCACCCAGTTTTTCCTCATGATAATGATAGAAAATCAGATAGTCAAATAACCAGTAAGTGGCAGGGTTGAGACTGGAGTCGTGCCTTCTAATGTTTAAAATTCCTCTGAGCCAATAAGAACTGTGTAAGTTAATAATTGAAGGGTAAATTGTGAAGAAAAAATTTCCTTCTAATTTATTACCTCTATTGAAAAGTGATTGTAACATAGAGTGAATTAAAGGTAAGGTAGAATGAGATGAATACTCTAAAAAGAAAATTAATTACAAGGGAAAGACAGATATCGGCAACTATCTCTATAGTGCTGGTCAAAACACCATTTTTTTTCCTACTCCTCCTTCCATTTCTGCAAAGCCTTGGGGAAACTTGTACAACTTTTCAGTATGGGCTGGCTCATTGAGTGAGGGTTTACAATGCCTCAAAAAGGGGAGAATGAATGACTGATTAAAGGATTTCAATGAATCATCATGAATGATTCCTCTAACCAGAGCAATGAATAAACTTCCCAAGCTATGGGCAAATACAGGATGACTCTTTGTTGCTATATATTACAGGATTCCAAGTAGCCAAGTTAACCCATATCCTGGAATAATTACTTACTCACTTATTTTTTTTTTAAATCCAGATACTGATAGAGTGCTATACAAGATGTCAACGATAAGGGAAAACTGGGTGAAGGATACATGGGACCTCCCTGTTCTTTTTTTTTTTTTTTTTTTGCAACTTCCTAGAATCTATAATTGTTTTAAAATTAAAAAGTAAAATGATGATGAACAATATAGATAGATATAGATATATAGACATGATATAGGTATTATATAGGTATAGAGATAGATAGAGATAGATAGATATTCCAGGGCATCACTCCCAAATATTCTTTTTCAGTAAATTTGGAGTGGGATCCGGAAATTTATATATTTTTAATGGCACTTTAAGATGATTCTGATGAGCAACCATAGTTGAGAACCACTGGATTCTACAATATAATACTCTTATGGAAGCCTGAGGAAGTTTTAAAATAATTTCCCTTTGATTAGAGATTACTTAATTATTATGACATTTCTAAAGGTGTTGGACGTTAGGGAAACACTATGTTTCTGTCCATCTCCTGCCCCTCTGCCACCTCCACTCAGTCATAAAGGAATACTTTTATACTTGTCACCTAATCTTGGATTCTCCTCCATGCTTTACCTCAATTCTGGATATCTTCAGTTTTCAAAGGCAATCCATCAACATCCTAACCTCACAGCTTCTGGATCTCCTCAATATCAGCAATCTTGATCACTGTTCCACTGATATTTCACATCTGTACCATAAATTGCTGTTGCCCTGAATGAAAATAAATACCCTAGATGTTATTCTCAACAGCCAGAGATGAAGCCCACCTTCATCACACTTTAAGCCCAAAGACTTTAGTCCCCAGGGTTAAGGAAGTCTGTAGTACAACTTGGTGCAAAGACCCCAAGGTCACTAATAACCAAGGTTTATATTACCAGGGCCATATCCCATCCAAGTCTGTGCTAGAACCAATAGAGAATATCTTCTAGGACTATAAGTTGTCATATTAAAATGCAAATATCCATTGGGGAATAACCTGTTAACTGTTATTAACTAGGCATGTGGCTTAGTGTGGAAGAAAAATTGTTAGAAATGCAGGTCCCTGGATAACAGGAGTCTGATTAAGTCTAGAGTGGGATTCAGGAATTACATTTTAATGCATTGCAAAATGATCACATTTAAAGAAGTTTTAAGCTAGTGGTTTAAATGGAAACAAAATTACCTGCTAAGCTAGCATAGGTGTTAAAGATATAAATATTAAAGAGATACTTAATTGGGAGGCTCATGGAGGATAAAGTGAAGAACTTGAAAGAATACAGATCAAAATACAAAGGGAGAAGAAGGGAATCAGGAAAACCTTTCCTCAGGAGTGATGTTTGAGTGAAGGTTCATTGAGATGGGGCTGTGGGAAACATTCTAATTTCTCCCAACTTCATGATTGTCTCTGCTTTTCTTCATAGAGGGATGAACCAGGAGAGAAGGGAAGATGTAATAACATTCTCACTATGTAATTTTTAAAGGAGCAATTTCTGCATTTTCATGGAATGATCTTGATAAATCTGGTTAATAATTGTCAAAGAACTATGATACAACAGATTAGGTAATAAACATAGAACTCAAACAAGGTTTTTAAACATAGAAGATCAAAACATAAATATGTTTCCTAACAGAGCCCACCTAGGAGAACCAACATGATGGAGTGAGATGTTTTAAGGTTCTGCCCCCTCCGCTAACAGAAACGTTCAACAGTGACAGAAACCCCTTTCTAAAAGCTCTAGAAAATACTTAAATGAATGCAGTGACATGCAAGCTCCAAATCAAGAAAAAGGCCATGTAAAAGGGGTAGGATTTCCTGGTACCCTGGCTGGCCTCTCCTCCATGCCCAGTGGTATGGAGCCAACCTGTGGTCTCAGTGCAGATCCTTGGCTCTGGTTCCAGAGGTAGCAGAGTAACCCTTATGCACATAACAGCAGCATGTATGTCTGGCCCAATCTGTCTGGGGATGGCTTGGGGTAACAGAACATGCCCTACATGCAGAAGGCAGCTCACAAAGCTCTCTTATAGAATTCTGTGGGGAAGCAGTAAAGTCATGCTTCCTGAGGTAAAGGACTGCTGACTATAGGATACACAGGGTAAGCACCCTGGACCATGAAGAAATGATTTCCTAGGGAAGAAAGAACGGGAAGAAGGAACATTCATATCTGTATAAACAGGGAAATTCCTAGGGCCACAGGTACACTCCCAAGAAAAGAAACTTGAGTAAAATGAATCTGGGAAACCTCTATGCTTTGGGGGTCTGGAGGTATTCTCCAAACTCATTGTATGGATAAGCCCTGAAGGAGATCACTCACCAGGTCAATCTGCAAAGATTGGAAAGAATGTTTCCTTCCTTCCTTCCTTCCTTCCTTCCTTCCTTCCTTCCTTCCTTCCTTCCTTCCTTCCTCCCTCCCTCCCTCCCTCCCTTTCTTTTTCTTACTTTTGTTAGCTCTCAGCATTCAAGGAAAGTTGTGTGATAACACTAGCAGCATACAAGGAACAGATGCCTCAGAGTCTTAATTTCAATGTGAATATCTAAATGTTCAGGTTTCCACAAATGATTACAAAACGTACAAAGAAACAGGAAGTGATGGTGCAGGCAAAGAAGATTAAAGCATTAGAAACCTACAATGAGGAGGATCGGACCTGGGACTTTCCAAACAGACTTTTTAAAAATGGTACTAAGTATGCTTAAAGGGCTAAAGGAAAACATGGGTAAAAAAAAAAAAAACTAAAGAAAACCAGGAAAACAATAGATGATACAAAGAGAATATCAATAGACAGATGGAAATTATGAAAAGGAACCAAACAGAGCTGAAGACCACAATAACAGAAATCAAAAATTCCCTAGAGGGGTTCAACAGCAGAATGGAGATGGCAAAAGAAAGGCTCAGAGAACTTGAAGATAAGACATTGAAATCATCCAGTCTGAAGAGCAGAAAGAAGAAAGAATGAAGAAAAGTAAACAGAGCCTGAGATAACCATGGAACAACATCAAATACCCATATTCATATTATGGGAGTCCCAGAAGGAGAAGAGAGAGGAGCAAATAGAATATTCAAAGAAATAATGTCTGGAAACTTTCAAAATTTGATTTTCAGTGAGCTCCAAACAGAATAAACCCAAATAAATCCACCCAATGTCATTATAATCAAGTTATTGAATATCAAACTAAAAGAGAATTCTGAAAGCCACAAGAGAAAAGCAATGTGTCGTGTAGAAAGGAAACTCAATACAATTGTTTATTTCTCATCAGAAGCCATGGAGGTAAGAAGGCAGTGGGAAGACATATTTAAAATGCTGAAAGCCAAGAATTCTGTATCTGACTAAACTGTCTTTCAAAAATGAGGGGGGAATTAAGATCTTACCTGGTAAACAAAAGCTGAGGGACATTGTTACCACTAAACCAGCCCCACAAGAAATGCTTCAAGGGAGCTCTGCAGGATGGAAGGAAAGGTAACTAGACAATTGACTGAAGTCACATGAAAAATTAAAGATCTCAGCTAAAGACAATGATGGAGGTAGATATAAATACCAATATTAATATATTTTTGATTTGTAACTCTACTTTTTGCTTTCTATAAGATATAAAAGGCAAATGTGGGGGGGTATATGGGGACCTTGTTTTTTTTTTTTTAAGATTTATTTATTTATTTATTTCTCTCCCCCTCCCCCACCCCGGTTGTCTGTTCTCTGTGTCTATTTGCTGTGTTGTCTTCTTTGTCTGCTTCTGTTGTTGTCAGCAGCACGGGAATCTGTGTTTCTTTTTGATGCGTCATCTTGTTGTGTCAACTCTCCGTGTGGGTGGTGCCATTCTTAGGCAGGCTGCACTTTCTTTCGCGCTGATTGGCTCTCCTTATGGGGCGCACTCCTTGCCTGTGGGGCTCCGCTATGCAGGGGATACCCCTGCATGGCATGGCACTCCTTGCATGCATCAGCACTGAGCATTGGCCAGCTGCACACGGGTCAAGGAGGCCCCGAGGTTTGAACCGTGGGCCTCCCATGTAGTAGACGGACACCCTAACCACTGGGCCAAGTCCGCTTCCCCCTCATATTTATTTTGAATGTCACATTTTAAAAAAATAAAGAAGAAAAAAAAGGCAAATGCATAAAATGCAATGATAATTCAACTGCTTTGGACTCATTAGGTTGAAATATGTAATTTTTAACAAGAACTGCATAAAGATGGAGGGACAGAATAATATAGGAACATAGCTTATGTATGCTATTGAAGTTGTTAAGTTTGTATCAAAGCAAATGAGATTGTTATAGATTTAGGATGTTAAATTTAAGCTCCATGGTAACCACATGGAAAATATCATGAGTATGCAAACTCAGAGACAGAAATTAGAGTACAGGTTACCAAATGTGTGGAGCAGGAATAATGAGAAGTTAATAGAAAATGAGTGTAGCATTTTTGTTCAGAGTAAAGGGAAATTTATAGTAATGGATAGTGGTGAGGGTACTGCAACATTGCGACTGTGTCTAATCCCACTTAATGGTCTGCTTGGGAAGGGTTGGGATGGGAAGGGTAGGTTGTACATGTTTCCACACTTAGAGAAAGAAAGGAGAAGGAGGGAAGAAGGGAGAGAGAGAGAAATAATGAAAAGAAACAAAAGAGATAATAACAATTAAATGCAATTCATGATAATGGATAGGATCTAAGAATGGAGGGGAAAAGCTCTAAAGGACTTTATTGGGGCATAAGAAAATTTAGGATACAGAATGTAACCTTTATATCAATGTAAAATTTTTGAACTTAATAATTGCACTTAGGATGATAACATAAGTTAATATCCTTATTTGTGGGAAATGTACTTGGAATATTATGTGTTCAAGGAGTATGATGTGTGCAAGCTGCTCTCAAATGTACAGAAAATAAATAAATGGATAGATAAATAAATAGATGATAGAATGAGATGGGGATGGTAGAAAAGTACTAAAATTGGTAAATCTGGGTATCTGGAGGGTAGGAGTATATTAGAATTCTCAGTATGGGGTTTGCATAATTTTTGTAATTTACCTGTAAGTTTGAAATTATTTCAAAATAAAAAGGGTTTTAAAATGTTTTAAAAATGTTTCCTAGGAAATTTCTCTTTCATACCTTGCTTTGTTTAGGAGGCTGAAGGAAAAAAAGTGTTTTCTGTGCCCTTTTGTTATTATTAAAAATAATCTCTAGAGGTAGTTTCACACGCCAAAAGGATCATGTTCAGAAGCATAGAATGATTTAATAACTTCATTTTAAGGCTTATCCAGATGGCTGTTTAATACCTAGTCTTTTTGCTTACAAAAACTTTAATTTGCCTATCAGATAAAATGTTTTAAGAACACACATAGCTTGTTCTTACTTCTCCCTTGTATTAGGTAGATTCCAATCAGGAAATGGAGACCACACAGGAATTTGCACAGGGAAAATTTAACATGAAGAAACAGTAACAAGAGCTGGAAGTACCAGAGATTGACTAAAAAAGGCAGAAAGAAAGGAAGGAAGGACAGAAGGAAAGAAAAGAAAAGAAAGAGAAAGTAAAAGAAAATTCTAAAGAATATCCAAGGACTGATTCAGGGTACTCAAGAAAGAAACTAACCAATTCTCCCCAAACCTGGGATTCAGACCTCTTTGGAGAGGGTATGTTTGAAGTCCAGTGGACAGCAACAAAGTTCATCGGGTTGTTCGGTAACAAAACTGGTCCCCAGATGCCAGTTAGGCTAACTAAGACCTGCCTCCTCGGGTACTTATGAAATTTTCTGGGAAGCTGCCTGCTCTGGTTGTTGTTTGTTGCCTGGAAAGCCAATTGAGTCACCAGCTGGACTCATGGGAACACCACCCAGAACTGCAGAAAAGGTGGGGGTGGTTGCTGTTGACTCACTGGGAAACAAGCTGATGCACCCCATGGAACATGTTATCTGACCTCAGGAGTGTCACTGAGGTTGCTGCAATTAATTTTACAAATTAAAGAAACTGCCCAATATGCAGAGTGTGCTGGAGAAGCCAGGAAAGTGTAACTTGCTGCTGAATACCTGGAAACAGCTGGAAAATATCATGCACGATGTAGGAGCTCAACTCTAGAGGAGCACACCTGAACCAGGAAGAGAAAAGCCCTATCTTCCTGCAAAGTCCTTCCAGTGCCCTCTAATGACAGTGTTTAACAAGGCCCAGCTATGTTATCACAGAGCAAGGAATAAGGGTGAATCTGGAGGTGAAAGGCAACAAATTGATAACTGGCACAGTTCCCTACTAACTAAATAAAAGAATTTTTTCCCTGAAAGACCATTTTCAAATATATATTCTACTATATATATGTGTAATATATGCAAAAATATCTTTTTTCTAGAGAATTCGGAAAAAAAAATTTTATCTGAATAATACTCAGATGACAAATATTGTACTTTCCCCTGTTCTTTTCCAAGGTCCCAGTTTTCAGTCTGAACATCTCTCTGTTCTACCAGAAAACACTTAGTTCCTGTTAGTGACCAAGTGACATTGCTATATACACCTGTTTACTTTTAAATGAACTGGAAATGGTCCTGGAAAATCTTTGGGTACCCTGTGCAATTTTAATTTTGAGAACGGGAGGTCCGAAGGGCTCATCCTACCAGAGGTGGCAGCTGTGCACAGCATCATTTCGTGAGCAACTGTAGGTCCCTCTGTCCCAAACACATTCCTTCCCTCACTCCTTTTATGCTAGTTCCATCTTTTGAGCCATGGTCACTTCTTGGATGAATTAACTGTCTCTAGATGAGCCTTCTTAAAAAATACAGTTGTAATGCTAAAAGGAATAACACATCAAGTAGGTAATAGTCATTAATTCACTAGCAGAGGCAAATAACAAAAGAATAGTATGTATTGATGGAAACATAGGGGAGTCTTTTTAAATGTAGACCAAGATGGGCAAACTTTTTCTGTAAAGGGTCAGGTAGTAAATAGTTTAGGCTTTGAGGGCCATGTTGTCCTTGTGGCAACTACTCAACTTTGCCCATGTGGCATGAAAATAGCCATACCAGTATATTCCAACTAAACCTTCTCTATAAAATCAGGCAGCAGGCAGATTTGGCTTGAGGACTATAGATTTCCAATCCCTGATGTAAAGAAACAGAAAAGAAAAAAAAAAAAAACTAGATGAAGAGGACATGATAGAGAGAAGTGGGCATTGAAAGATGTGAAGCCTAGTGACTTACTAACCAGTTTTGAGATTTTGCCCAAGGAAGATGTAGCAGAAAAAGCAAGAGCTTTCTAGTAAAACCAACCTGGAAGCTGCTGCTTATCAAGCCAAGCCAAAGTTGTCTCATTTGTAAAATAGAAAAATGATATCTTAATTGACTAATTTTCATAGGAAGCAAAAGTATAACTGTACATGATAAGTACTCAATAGCTGTACTACACTCTTTGGGTTTTAATTTTCTCATATTTTCATTGAGGGGGTTGCATTAGTTGAGTCCAAGATCCTTTAAATGTTTAATGCACTGAGACTGAACATCAGAGTTTTGGAACTGTCCAGCATTGGACGTGTATCGTAATTTAGTCTAACAGGAAGGACCTTTGTTCTTTGCCATCACAGCCTCGTTAAAAACTTTGCTTTATCCAGTATAAAAGAACCACATGGGGAAAATCCCAAGTTATTTTACTGTACTGACTAAGCAGTGGTTCTCAGTAGGGAGAAGAAAGAGTTCAAGGGTGGGGGGAAAGGGAGGTATTGCATATTGCCCACTAGGGTGTGGATTTTGTGTGTCTCCAAGGTTGAGAGTGGGCAGGGACCAGGAAAGCTAGACTTCCTGGAATGTATGAGACAGTTGCACACAATGAATAATTGCCCTGAGTTTTTAACAAATTTTTATTCTCCCACTGGGTATGCTGTATGAGTTTAAAACCTGTTTGTGATTTTCTGGGCATAGACTTAAACCATTTTACACAATAATACAAGATTTTATTATTGTAATATACAGTCAATTTTCCAGAAATGTGGCTACCATGTAAATTCATGGAATATTGTACTTTGTTTTCAGCAGTAATTTACCAAGAATAAAAGAAAAAACTTTCAAGAAAATCACATCATTGATGCCAATGCCTCTTAACGGCATTTTAGTCATAAGGATAATGCACTTGAATTAGTATTCAAACATATCCAGAGTGCTCCCATGTTTGGAAGCATCTGATTACAAGATTTGGATTTTTAGTATAGATTTACCCTCATATTTGCCTTAAAATATGTGGAAATTTTCTTCTTTCACCGTCAGAAAAATATATCAATGTTTTAGAAATTATGTGTGTTAAGTAGGTTCTATTATTTATAAATTCATTTTCAGATTGTTAAAGAAGCTATTGCTAGATATTATTAGAAGGTAACCTTTCATCTGATAGGACCAAGGAATCCTCTACAAAATACCCTAATCAGCCATTTTCCTAGATTTATTTTGCTTTTTACCAGTTAGTGAAGAAGACAATGCAAGTGTGTTTCAAGTTCTTTAAAGTGGCTAATATAAAGTCTCATCAAGTGTATTCTATTTGGAAAAGACTCCAGATGAAACTTCAAATAAACTTTTCTAAAATAAACACAAAATTTGCTTGTATTTTTGTGTGATTGAAAAAGAGTAGATTGTATAGGCCCCTTCTCTTGGAGAAATATGATTAGTACCTTCCTGGCTAGGAGTAATGTAAGGCCTCTCCCCAATGTCCTCACATTTACTATTCTGCTAGTAAAACAGCTAAGACTCAGAGAAAACAGCAAGACAGACAGAAGCAGACGTTATGGCCATGTCCCACGGAGCCGTCATGGAGAAACTTCAATGCTTATTTTCTAGTGATTAAACTCTTGGAATAGTTAACAAATCTCCTGTCTTCGTTGTTGAATTTGTATGCCTACAGCTTTTATGGGTGAAATTTACAGCTATTTCTCAGCTATTTTGAAATAGCCCTCTCAGTGTCTCTGAAAAAAGAGAAATCTGAGAAAAATTTCTTCAGTGATCCTTTTTTATCTCTACTTCAAATAGAGAGTAAGAAATTCTTCAGTTTACTAGTGAATGAGATCCACAATTTCTTCTTGCCAAATGAAACACCCAATGTTTCTTTCATGCAAAAATTGAATGCAAAAAATAAGCACTCTTTTTCCTGATAATGACCAAACACACATTTGAAAGTCTACCGTAACAGGTATATAGGAACTTGGAATGTGGGCTTTTTAATTTATGGTTCTCTATTTCCTTTTTAAGTGAGTGCTTATAGTCAAGTTATGACAGAGTGGGGCACAGAGCTTAAGGACCCCATGTGACCTTTGTGTTGTGAGAACTCCAGTTATTGGAAGGAAGCTCTACCCCCTTGGGAGCTCAAAGCATCAAGGCGTGTCCCCTTGACACATTGGCTCCCACCAGTGAAATCATATCTTCTGACTCTCAGTAAGGGTCAGAGAGGAAGAAATAGTTCATGAATTTGTATGTGCCCTCCCTGTAAACTACCAAAAGTGATTAGAAGTTTATGGAGAAGTGAAGCTTCTGCATTATTCATAAGGGAACAAGAGCCAATAGGTTATTATAATGAAGAAGACCCTCTTTCTAAAGCCAGGGAAATCCCATGATGTCAGATACCATCCTGAAGTCACATCACCATCTAAGACCACCCTTCTGAGATGACACCATGTATCCAACTTGCTATTTGAAATTATCAATTTCATATATATACCTCCAACTCAGTATGACAAAAATAGAATTTATTATATGCCCCCCCACACACTCAAATGCTGCTCCTTTTCCATATCTCAATAAATGGTACAGTCAGGGAAACCTGTAATTAACTATGACTACATATTAAAATCACCTGGATTTTTTTTACTACCAATACCAGAACCTCATTTAAACCAAATAAATTAGAATCTTGGGGATGGGGCTTAGGCACAGGTACTTTTTTAAAAGCTTGCAGTTGATTACATGTTCTCAGATTGAAAAACCACTGTTCATCACTTTATGACAGAAACTCGGAAGTAACCCTTGACACTCCCATTTCCTTATCCACTCACTTCAGACAATTCATCACTGAAAACTCTCACTTCTCATTCCAAAATAGTTCATGAATCTCTGCATTTCTCCCCACCACTGCTACCACCCTAATCCAGGTCACCATCATTCATTGTATGGATAATGCAATAGCCACCTCATTCATATGCCTTCACCCACCCTTGCCCACCTCTAAGCAATTCTACTCAGAGGATTTAGGCCATGCTGTCTCTGCTGCTTGGGACTCTTTTGTCTTTACTCTTTACCTGTTTTGTTCCTACTTATTCTATAAGTTCTGGTTTAAAAATAATCCTTCCACAAATGAATGGATGAATAAAATGTGGTATATATACCCGGTAGAATATTATTCAGCCATTAGAAGGAATGAAGTTCTGGTGCAGGCCACAAAATGGATGCAGGTTAAGAACATCATGCTGAGCAACATAATGCAGACACAAAAGGACAACATTGTATGATTCCATCTACATGAAATATCTAGAATAGAAAAATTCATAGAGAAAGGAGTTAGAACTTATTAGGAGCTAGAGGGAGGGGAGAATGAGAAATTATTGCTTAGAGGGTACAGAGTTTCTGTGGGATTATGAAAAAGTTATGGTAATTAATGGACAGAAGTAATGGAAGCACAAAACTGTGCATGTAATTATGCCACTGAAATGTAAACATAAAAATCATTTAAATGGCAAATTTTATGTTATGTATAATACCACAATAAAAAAACTAATAATAAACAATACTTCCCCTTCCTCCAGGAAACTTTCTCAACCCCTCAAACTTTGTTAGTATCCATTTATTCAATACCATAGTCCTCTTAAATGTTCTAATTATTTTACTACTGAAATAATTGAATGCCAATTTATATAATTATTTATTTAACTTCGTCACATTGAACTTTAAGGGTAAAAACTGATGACAACAAGAAAAAGAGACATGGAGAAACAAAAGAATTTCAATTACACTTGAATCTGTGGCTCATTTCAAATCAATCATTGTTAGAGGTAACATTTCACATCTACAGTATACTTAGTACGTTGCATATATTATCTCATTTATGCCTCAAACAACTCTTAAGAAATGGGCCCATGCATTCATTCATTCATTAGACAATTTACAGAGTACTACATGTTCATAGATCCAGGGTCACATTTCTCAAAATGTGGTAAGAAAATCTGACACACAGGTTCACCAGGATATTTATTTAAGCTGCAGATTTGGATGCGCCACCTCGGCTTATTCAATAGATATAGGGCCTGGATATGCACATGGTTGAGAAGTTCTGCAGAAGGTTCCCATTCAGCCTAAGTTTTACATTCTCTTCTCAGAGATCCAAACCAGGATGTCATCAGGCTATGTAAATACCTGGACCCCTTCTTAGTGCATCAAGATTTCCATTGGATAAGACCCAGGCAAGTGAAGTTTTTAGGAATTCTACAAGTGATTGCGATATCAGCTATCTCTGAATAATAACTACTATTTCAGTTGCTTAGAGTCTGGTCCTGAAGTGGTTGCAGGGTATGAAACTGCATAAAAATGAGATCTTTATTGAACGTAAGGTGATAATAAAGATGTGTGCCTAGTTTTAAAAGAGCTGCTCTGTTAACACCGCTTTGTTTTGTCAATGGCTAATCCACCATAAGGAATGCCTTGAAATAGGTTCAGAATCAGTAAATTATGTACCACCGTCATCCTACCCAAGCTTTGGGGGCATTTTCGGGGGTTGGAGTTGTCCTGGGTGGTGCTGCAGGGACAGTTACCAGACATTGTATGTCCTCCCATGGCCCACTGGGTGGACTGTGGGAGAATGTGGGCTATGGTGTGGACCATTGACCATGTGGTGCAGTGGTGCTCAGAGATGTATCCACCAAGTGCAATGAATGTCTCATGATGATGGAGGAGGTTGTTGTTGTGGTGGGAGGAGTGGGGTGAGAGGGGTGGGGAGTATATGGGGACCTCATTTTTTTAATGTAACATTAAAAAAATAGAGACAAAAAAAGAAGATATCATGAAATTTTGCTGACATGGCCAAGGAATCAAGGATTTGGGGGAGGAAAGATAGTGGCTAAAAACTGTTCAAGACACAAGCCTTTTTAGAACAATTTACAGTGGACATTTGCCTTAGTTATGGATATTCTTGAAGAAAATTTAATCCTCTATAGTCTAGAAGAGAAAGGTAAAAGTAAAGAAAAGGAGATGTGAATGAAGTGAGACTCGCCAGGACAACTAACAAAATGATGATGATGGATAACCCTCATCCCAAAAAACAAAGAGTATCTATATGTGCAAGCAGAACAGTTCCTTCCACTGCCCCATAAGATCTAAGCCCCCTCTCAATCTGAGGTAGAGTGGGCACTCAGGGTTAAGGAATGAACAAACATAAGGGGGAAATGCAACCATGGACAAAGTAAACGTATTAATATTGTAGTAATGGAAGAAAATGTAACATTGTTATAAAGATGGTGGTTACCAGAGGTTCTGAGGGGAAGGGGAAGGAATAATAGGTGGAACACAGGGCATTGGAATTAAGTGTAAACTATAGACTGTGGTTAGTAGGAGTGCTTCAATATTTATTCATCAATTGTAACAAATATACAACACAACTGTAAGATGTTATTAATAGAGGAAGATATGGAAGAGGGAGGGATGGGGTATATAGGAAACCTTATACTTTTGATGTAAGTTTTCTACAATCTAAAACTTCTTTAAAAATAAAGTTTGGGAAATGGCTGTGGCTCAAGTGATTGGACTCCCATCTACCATATGGGAGGTCTTGGATCCTGTTCTTGGGACCCCCTGTGACGGTGAGCTGGCCGGTGCAGTGAGCTGGCCCACACAGAGAGCTAGCCAGCACAGCAAGCTGATGCAACAAAAAAGAGACACAGAGGAAAGACAATGAGAGATACAAGAAAACCAGGGAGCTGAGGTGGCTCAAGCAATTGAGTGCCTCTTTCCGACATCAAGGTCCCGGGATCAGTTCCCTGTGCCTCCTAAAGAAAAGACAAGAAGAGAAGACAGACAGACACAGAAAATATGCAGTGAAGGGACACAGAGAGCAGACAGCGAGCACAGGCAGTAGTGGGGCAGGGGGGATAAGGAAATGAAAGTAAATCTTTTTTAAAAATTAAGTTTATCATATTTAATTAATTAATTTAATGCAAAAACCAAAAACATACTTTGAATGTGAAGATAAAAATATATGAAAACAGAAAGGAAAAATACTTCCAAAACTTATCTAAAATATTTTTCTCTTTTCAAATTAATAAATATGACTAACACTTAATACTACATATACTGAGTACTTTATCATATATGATCTCATTTAAGCTTCACAGTATTTCTATTAAATAGATACTATTATTCATTCATTCATTCATTCATTCATTCGACAAATGATTATAATACATTAGCCATGGTCACTCTCTCTAGTACTATCTGAGAATTGGGGCTAGAACTATGAATATATAAGTAAATTCCTTGCTTGTGGAGACAGATTAAGTATACATATTCAGTAGATTGCTTAACTGAAATTTTGGGCAACTGAGATAATGGTGGGTTAAACAACTGGCCCAAATTCATACAACCAGTAAGTCACAGCCCCAGCCTCTGGATACAGCTGTGTTAACTGGAGAGCCACTGTTTTTCATCACAATGTCATATGTTCAAGGATCACAACTAACTAAAAGTTGAACTATATGTAATTATCATTTTTATATGTCAAAACTGAAAAATTTGGCAATTTCATATGCATTAACCTATATTCATAGATCTCTTTTCCATATCGTTTAGTTTTTTGTTTTTGTTTTTTTCATTCTCTACCAAACTTTCCCCAGGAAATTTTTAATGCTTGTTGACTATCCAAAATTTAAAGCTGAAAATTAAACCTCATTTCGGTAGCTTCACATACCTGGAAAGAGAGTGTGTGTGTGTAACAGCTTTATTGAGGTTTAACTGATATAAGCTGCACATATTTCAGGTGTGCACTTTGATCAATTTTAACATACACACTCATCCATGAATCCAACTCCACAGGGTAAAGTTCATTTCCATCACCTCTAAAAGTTTACTTCTGCCCTTATTTATGCTCCCTTCTGTTACACAGGCATAGACTGATCAACTTACTGGCACTGTAGATTAGTTTGTATTGCTAGAATCATATAGAATGCAGCTTTTTTTTGGGCCTGGTTTCTTTTATTTGACACTATTATTACATATTTTACAAAACACCACTCCTCTTTGTGCCCTACCCCTTCCCCCCAGTAATTTTAATCTGTTTTCTATCTCTGTGACTTTGCAGGTGAAGAGGGAACTAAAGTATGGTTTGTTGGTCCTTTTGAATTTGTGTAGTGAGGTTTTCTGTCTCCATTTAAGGGAAAGACAGATGGCCCTGCAGTTTCAAAGCAATAACTGATTGCATAGAGAGGACATTCATTAATTGGTTATTCTGTCTCATTCCCAGCATATCACAGAGCTAGTGAGACAAGTTGAACAATGACAAAGATGACTTCATATCAAGTTTGTCCAAGTTTGTGTGTTCCTTTCTTTTATACTCAACAAGCACCAAGACATGTCAAGACCCTGAACACCCAACACGATTAGCAATCAAGGAGAACGTGGCAATATTTGTCTGAACTGGAAAGAAAGTTAGAATGTTTAGTGATCAGAGAAATTGACAGGGAGGATCTTAAACATTCTCCATCCAAGTACTAACCAGGCCCAACCCTGCTTAGCTTCCAAGATCAGACAAGATCGGGTGCGTTCAGGGTGGTACAACCGTAGACAGGATCTTAAATATTCTAAGGTGCATTGATTTCTAGCAACCTAATGTGACCCCTAAAGAGAAATAACTGTGTGAATATATATACATAAATATGTACACTTCTCTTCAAACATGTGTCTCTCTAGATTAGAGTTCCTCATCCTCTACACTGTTTACATTCTGAGCCACTCTAGAATGTGTTAGGGGTGGAGTGTGGCATGGAGTAGTGTCCTGTGCATTGTCAGATGTGTGTCACATCCCTGGTCTCCACCCACTAGATACCAGTAACACTCAATTTTGACAATCAAAAATGTCTCTAAGCATTGCCAAATATCCCCAAGGGAGCAAAATTGTCCCTGGTTGTGAACCACGCTCTTGACAGACATAGGAGTGGATATGTTTAGTAATATGTATGGTGATAAAGAGGCATGAATCTATTTGTAGGCATGGTAAGGAGGTGACAGTGTTTGTGTCATTATCAACCGTGTGCTATGGTGGTTCATGATAGCAGGAATCACACTGACCAATTGTGAATTTCATTGCTGCTACCACCTAGCTGTGAGATCATTAAAGTGAAGGTGACAGTAGAATTTCAAAGAGTTATTATGAGTATTTAAGAGATAAAGTGTTCTACTATAGAATTATTGTGACTTTAGCAATGGAAGAAATTGTATCATTGATGTAGGAAAAATGGCAACAATAGTTGCTGAGGGCAGGGAGAGGGAAGAAGAGGTGTGATACGGGGGCATTTTCAGGACTTGGAGTTGTCCTGAATGATATTGCAGGGACAGATGCAGGACATTACATATCCTGCCATAACCCACTGAATGGACTGGGAGAGAGTGTAAACTACAATGTAAACTATAATCCATGTGGCGCAGCACTGCTCCAAAATGTATTCATCAAATGCAATGAATGTGTCACGCTGATGATAGAGGTTGTTGATGTGGGAGGACTGGGGGGCGTGGGGGTATATGGGAACCTCCTATATTTTTTAATGTAACACTTTGTGTGATCTATGTATCCTTAACAAAAAAATATAATAAAAAATGTAAAAAGAAAAAAAGATAAAGCATTAAAGTACTTAGCATTGTGCTTAGAACTGAGTAACTGCTCAGTAACTGTCAGGCCTTACTATTTTAGAAGAACCTGCTAATATGCGCTTCTATGTCTCTTGGTACCTCTGTCTCTCGTTGTATTAACTATAGGTACACATACATATTATGCAGGCATTTGCATATATATATATATATACACACACATATGTGTAAATGCATATGTAAAATACACCAAAAGCAGTATGAGTGTGAGTGCCTGATAGTATGTGATGTCGGGCGGGGGGTACCGAAAAACAGTGTGAATCACACCATAATGTAGAACAGATGTTAGTCTGTTTGATAATATTTTGGAAGATTAAAATAAGAGGAGTTAAGTAAACTTTATCTGGCATGTTTGAAAAATAAAGCAATCAAATGCTATAATTAATAGTGCTCATATACAAAACCAAATGTGAATGACCAATTTAAAATTATTTAAAATACAATAAAATGCACTTAACACTAAAGCTTACTAAAACGATTCATTGTATTTTAAAAACTATGTATAAATCACTTACTCTTTTCTTAGCTCTCTGATAAGCACTTATTTTTTATGAAATTTTACAAACTTACCTCTTCAAGGTTATGATTTTAAATATCTCTTTTCCTCAGAAGTATAAAATATGTTAGAGTTTCTGCTGACTCTATACTCCACATATCATGATACAAAGGTGATTTGGAATGTATTAATATTATCAATGTTCCTTTTCATTTGCGTCTTTCGTACAAATTTCAAATATAGGGTGTAGTATAAAATGGCCACTCTTCTTTCCACATATTAAACTCTTATGTCAAAAGTTAAGTTCTTTTACAAATTAAAATAATTTCCTCTTCTATCACTATGCAAGCTTAATGAATGAATTCTGCCTTAACAAGTGGTAAAGTGGCATTACTGTTTGTCAACAAGGTAATCTCCATACCTATGGCAGATAAGATATTGGAAAATTCTCCCTTGTTTTGAGCCAAAACTTGACTTCAATTTGTATACAGTGTATTTCTTATCTGATCACTGAAACGACAGAATATAAATTGTACATCCCCATATAACCATCAAATACACACTTGAATTCAACTCTTGCAAGCCTGCTTTCAGCCTATCCTTCCCTAGTATAAACAGTCCTGGCCCCTTCAGTCATTCCTAAATGGTAAGGTTTCTAGTCATTTTACCTCCTTGGGATTTTCTTTTCAATATTCCTTTTTAAAAATGTGATATCCAGAGGTAAAATACATACATACATATACATATACACACATGCATACATATATACATACATAAAAGATGTGGGTGATTTTATCTTTTTACCTAAATACTTCTTTATTCTCTTTATGCATATTATTGGACATTCTGTGATTCAAAATGTTCTTCTTCAATATCCAGGTTATCATTTTTATTTCCTTGTCAATTCAATATACTTTCTGTAGATTCACTCTAATGTAGTATATTTTAGACAATGGAAGAGCATATATCCTCCACCACTGCAAAAACATGTCATTCTCCCATGCTATTCACTCCTCTCTTTTGAGAATCTTTTATCCCATAAGTTTTCTTCTTTTTGCATTCCCTATGTCATCTTTAGTCAACTCATTAGTGACAAAGTCAACTTTGACTATCATAATTTCTTCATAGTGGTAAACCAAATCAATTACAACACCAGAAAATAACCTTTGAGATTTTTTTTCTATTTCTTTGCATTATTTAAGAAAAAATAAGGCACGAAGATATGGCTGCTTCTCAGTTACAATTAATTTCTTTTTGAGATCTAATACTTCATAACTTAGGAGAAAAACTAAAGGAGCGCTAAATTTTTTTTTCCAGAATTAAATTTTATTGTCCTAAAATTATTCAGCTTGGGGTAAATAATGGAAAAATACATTTTAAGTGGGCCCTCAGAGAAAACAAATAGTCCATATAAATGTCAACACATTCATGAAACAGGTATAAATTAGTCCAATTTTTTTATAACATAAACATATACAACACCCATACACACACACTCACACACTACTTAACCAGGAGAACTCACAGTACCAGAGTGAAAAGAAAACACTTTTCTTACAGCTTTTTGATATGCTAACGAGGAGCAAAGGATCGTGAGTATTTTTGTTTTTGTTTTTTTTAATTTACTTCTCTCCCCTTCCCCCTGCCCCTCCAGTTGTCTGTTCTCGGTGTCCATTTGCTGTGTGTTCTTCTGTGTCTGCTTGTATTCTTGTCAGCAGCACTGGAAATCTGTGTTTCTTTTTGTTGCGTCATCTTGTTGTGTCAGCTCTCTATGTGTGCAGCACCACTCCTGGGCAGGCTGCACTTTTTTCTGTGCTGGTTGGCTCTCCTTACGGGGTATACTCCTTGCACGTGGGGCTCCCCTACACGGGGTACACCCCTGCAGCAAGGCACTCTTTCCATGCATTAGCACTGTGCATGGGCCAGCCCACCACATCCGCAAGGAGGCCCTGGGTTTGAACCCTGGACCTCCCATGTGGTAGGCGGACGCTCTATCGGTTGAGCCAAATCTGTTTCCCAGACTAGTTTTTAATGAAGGTAAATTTCTGGAATGATAAAAGTGTTCAATGTCTTGACAGGGATTTAGGCTGTGTGCATTTGTTAAACTCCCTTGAATTATTAGCTTAAGATTTTAAATATTTTACTATGCATAACTTTTCCCTGAAAAATTACAAAGATAGTGAACTTTAGTTAATGAGTTTGTTTTATTTAGTGGTTTGAATTAGCAATTTTGAAACTGCCTTATGTATATTCTACACTAAGCAAATGACTAAATATATTGCATATAATAGAAGTCAATTTTCTCACAGTTGGAGATGGGAGTTACCTACAGTGAAATTAGAGATATCAAAATGGATTTAGAAAGAGAAATGGAGAAAGAGAAGTAAATATAGATACATGCATGTGTGTGTGTGCACACACACACACATTTCCTATCTCTGTTAGCTGAAAGGCCTAGAAACAATGACACTCTAGCAGCAATGAGCACCCCTTGCACCCAGATTTTGGTTTCTAAATAGGATTCTTCACTAAAGCAGAAGTAACGCTCCTTGGGGAAATGGCAGATTCCAGGTCTTGAATATAGAAAGGCAAGATGAGCCTGGAATATCTTTTGGGGGGCAGACTGGAAGGAAGTCTCAAAGAATGATGGTAACATAGCTTGAAGAGCCAGTTTGAAGCCAACTTAAAGATGTTCCTATGGCCAAATGTGGGGCAATTTGAACATCAAAATAAATGATTGAATAGAATAAGACTCCATGAATCTATACTGATTAGATAGATGGGTGACTGATAAATGGATGGATACATAGAGATAGATACTACTCTTCCTTATGAAGTATGTAGACTAATGTAGACAAAGTGATGGAGATACAAAATCAATGATTACTTAAACTAGTGGCAAAAGTAGAAGAAAGGATATTACATAATCTTAAAATATCTCTCCAAAATTACTCATTAATTAATTACAAAGGGAAATTTTACAGTGGAGAAACTTGGTAGATACTATCTTAACCAAGTGGATAAAATTAACATCATCAATACTGGAAAGACTAATATCAAATGCCTCTTGATGGGCACTGAGAAGGACATGACTTCACTTTGCGAAATTCCAGTCCTAAATGAGTAGCCGAAATTTACTTTTAAAGAACTTCAGATAGCTCCAGGGCAATCTACAAAATAACTTTGCTTTTCTAAAGTGCTTTTCAAAAACATCAAGGTCAAGAAACACAAACAAAGGTTGAAAACTGTTCCACAGTAAAAGTGACTAAAGAGACACCACTAATAAATGCAATATGTGATGCTGTGTTGGTTCTAGGACAGTAAAAAAAAAATAGCTATCAAGGACATTATTGAACAACTGAAAATATTTGAAAGTGGAGTGTGGCTTAGACGATAGTATTGTGCTGTTGTTTCTTTAATTTTTTATTATTTTTTTTTAATGTTACATTAAAAAAATATGAGGTCCCCATATACCCCCCACCCCCTCACTCCACTCCTCCCACAACAACAACCTCCACCATCATCATGGGACATTCATTTTACTTGGTGAATACATCTCTGAGAACTGCTGCACCACATGGTCAATGGTCCACATTATAGTTTACACTCTCCCCTAGTCCACCCAGTAGGCCATGGGAGGACATACAGTGTCCAGTAAATGTCCCTGAAGTACCACCCAGGACAACTCCAAGTCCTGAAAATGCCCCCGCATCACATCTCTTTTTCCCACTCCCTACCCTCAGCAGCTACCGTGGCCACTTTCTCCACATCAATGCTACATTTATTTCCATTACTAATCACAATAGTTCCAGAACAGAATATCAGTAAGTCCACTCTAATCCATATTCTATTCCTCAATTCTGTGGGCCCTGAGATGATTATGTCCACTCTACCTCTATATTGAGAGCATACTTAGATTTCACTTGGATGATGGATGCAATTCTCCTGCTGGCAGTTGTAGGCACTCTTGGCTCCCTGATGTGGTAGTTGACCTTCTTCACCTACCTGTTAGCTGTCTGGGGTAAGTCCAATAAACCAGAGGGTAGGAGCTGCAAGTCTGTTGAGGCTCAGGGCCTGGCTATCACATGAACAGTCCAGAGATTCAGGTCCCCTGGGTATACACTAAACCCTACCACCAACCACAGGTCCGGTAAAAGTAACAGGAGCAGCTTGTGAACAAAGATCACATCTGAGTCCAACTCCATCACACTCAGGAACACAAACTCCGAAGTAGGGCCAACTGATATGGCCCTGAACTCCATCTGCCATGACCACAGAACCTGTGGGTCTCTGTAGACAATAGTATTGTACAAATGTTAAATGTCTTGATTTTGATCATTGTAAGAGAATATTCTTATTCTTAGAAAATATACACTGACGTATTTAGGGGTAAAGAGGGCAAAATATCTTCAAATTACTCTCAAATCATTCAGAAATTATATATATACATATAAATATATATACATATGTATATGTATGTGTGCTTGTATAAAAAGAGAGTACAAACAGGCAAACACACTAAGTGTTGTGCTATTTTTTGTAGGTTTGAAATTATACCTAAATTGACTTTTTAAAAAGTATCAAGTCATATGGGATGATCACAAATGTCAAAAAAATCAAGTTTATTTTGTAAGGATTTACCATGCTATATATAATTATTTTGTAGCTAAATGAATGTGCATAAAACATGAGATCATAATACCCTGAATTTTAAACTTACAAATATGCAACAATGAGTTATTTATAATGATATTTTTATCAATGACATTTTCTTCCCAACATTTTAGTTCAAAAGAAAAAAATAATTCAAAAATGATACCATAGTTAAAGCATTGGAAATTTTTAAAGATAGAATAATTATGTTTATATGTTAGTACTTAGGAATGTGTCTATCTGCCAAAATGAATACAAAACATACAGTATTTTTCAGTTGCAAGGACTCTGTACTAAAGCTGTGAGAAAGTGTTTCATTTTGAAACGTGAAACAAGAAGAAATTCAGCTAATTTGGGGTCAAAAAAACACTTGCTATATGTCCTTTAAACTTCTGACAAATTATGAAATGCATTTCCACTTTTTTTTGCTAGGTCATATTGTATATAGGGGTTTCATTTTTCTTCTGTGGTGTGTTATTCATCCTTGTTTCCATTTCTGGTTTTAGATGAAACCTCACAATCCTGCTGAGAACACTCACTTTCATATTGTTTTTGAAACCAGACTTTCATGATGAAGCCACAAAACAACTCAGCAATAATACACATTAAAGAAACATTCTGGTTTAAATTCATATTTAAGCAACTTGGCAAAAGAATCCACGTTAATTTGATAAGTCAGAAGCAGCCTAGCGGAGTAAATCCAAAACTTCATCTAAGCTCATATTACTCAACCACCTTCCTACTCACTGATCTCTCAATTTTTTTCTTCCTATCTTTTTCTCTTTCTTCCTGTCTCTTTCTCATTCTTTCTTTCTTTCTCTTTCTTTCTTTCTTTCTTTCTTTTTTCTTTCTTCCTCTCTTTCTTTCTTTCTTCCTCTCTATCTTTTCTCTCATTTTTCTTAATTAAGTATTTAAAGAAGTAGAAAGTAGGATGTAGGTCATAGCCAGGCCGTTGATTTTGCAGAACTATTTGCTGGAACCAGAGAACAAACCTATAACCAATTCTACAATGAGGGATATTGTCATCTAAAGTCAGAAGCCAACCTAGACAACACAGAGTAGTTAGTCACAATCACAAATTTAAGAAAACTCCACGTATATCCACAAACACCCCATTGGTTTAGAATTAAAAGTGTAACACCCCAGGTATTCCCCAGGTGGGGAGGGACAACCCCTTGGAAATGGGTGAATCCCCACTGGATGTCCCCATTTTGGTTGGGGATCTCAGCTCCCGTTCCCTGCAGGGGGAGCCCCATGGTTTCTCAATTGCATTCTTCAGACGTGGGAACTAAATTGAGAACCCTGCCATGTTGGGGAAATCTAGAGGGCTCCTCATTGCTTAACAAAGTATAGGACAAATTAAAGATTGGGGAATCCCTAAGACACTTCCTTTTACTGCTCGTATCCCTTAACTCATGTAGATGACAAGTTTGAGTCTTTGATATGACAAAGAGACCCATGTAATACCAGGAGGTTGTCACTAGGTACCCCATAAGTAAGACCAAATAACTATCCTTTCCTAGCTGCTGTTCTATAGATACATATTTTCACAAGGTACTTTTTTGATTTCACGTTTATAAGGAAATGTTTAGATAGTAAGAAGTTGGGCTATATCATCACCACCCAAAGGGCTATCCTTTAACTCTTTATTGTTGTGTATGCTGTGCTGATTTTTTTTTTTCTTTCTTTCTTTTTTTGTGCTGTGCTGATTTTAATGCAAATATAGCAACATTCAAAAACAAGTACAGAAATATATTTTATAATTGCACATTCAAATATACACATATGCCAACAAAAATATCAACATACTGGCAGATCTTCCCTTCATTTATTCCACAAATTATTGTACACCTAATACAGGCTAACATTTCATTAAGTTTATTGATTACTTCCTTCTATAGAGTGATGTGTAGTCACTCTCTCATGGAACCCCTTCCTCTTCTCTACCCCTAAAAATTTAATTCTTTTTAAAAGTGTAATAAATATATATGTTCTCCATTGCTGCATAATAAATAGTCCCCAAAGTTAGCTAAACAACAGTGATATTTTATTTATTGCAATTGTATGGATTGGTTCACTGTTGCCCTTAGTGTTTACTAGGTCTCTCATGTGGCCACATCCAGCTGGGAATTCTGCAGGAGGTGGAACTTCAAGTTGGCTTCATTTACCTTCTAGCAGTTGGTGCTGGCTGTCACCTGGGAACCCTTCTTTTTCCTCCAAATAACTTTTTATCCTCCCGGGCCTCTCTCTACATGTGCTTTCCAGGAGAGTAACTTGGACTTCTTTACATGGTGGTTGGCTTCCAAAAGAGTGAAAACAGATAGCACAATGCCTCCTAAGGCCTAGGCTTGAAAGCTGCATTCTATTGGTCTAAAAAAAGTCAAAGGTCAGAATAAAGGAAAAGGGAAATAGATTCCACCTCTTGGGCGAAGAAGCATAGGCTTATTGCAAAAGGGCATGTGGAATGGGAGGGGTATTGTCACCAACATTGGAAACAATTTCCCACAAACAAAGAGTGCTTTTCCAAAGAACTTATTTCAAAGTTACATTGTTTCTGAGGTTTTAAATATTTGTAGTTTGCAATAAGCAACAATCTTATTGAATTTCCTTTACAAAATGAGGGTTTGATTTTAGGTCCTAAATTTCATCAAATGCCAAATTGTTAAATTGCTAAAATTGCAAAAATACCATCAATTACCCATTTGTTGTTTCCCAAATAAAGATCCTCTTGACAACTTTTTGAGCTCTTCAAGCAGGGCTGGGGGATGAATTATATGCCTTGAAGACCTAGCTGTTTTATTTCCTAATATTAATTAGAATTATGTGTAATCCATTATAGTTCAGTCCTTGTCTTTACTAAAAGAAAGTATTTTGTTATTTCATCAGTAAGGACATTTAAAAATATCCTTTATTACTTGGTTGTTTCTATTATTCCATATTAATATGTTTTGGGATCCTTCCTCTTTTTCCCAAATGTTTTGCCTTTTTTTTTTTTACTCTAAGCTACTTATCTTTTTCACAAAGTAAAAATTAAATAGATTTTTAAATAATCAATATTGTGGTAATATAGATAAAGAGAACATAAGATTGATGAACAATGAGGGTATTATCTTTACAGATCAAGAAACCAGAGCTGTGAAAAGTAAAACATTTCACCAAAGGTCTCTTATCACTTCTACACAAATATCAGAAAGCAGAGGGAGGTGCTCACTCAGAATTTTGAAACCAAGACTATGCTTATTCTTATCATAAAGGCCTTTCAAAAGGACTCAGGTAATATCTTTGTTAAATTTGGGGCTCAAGTACAGCTATGGTCTTTTTCAAGATTAGCAAAGAAATAAATTTAGCTGCCCTATATTTATTAATATGCATGTGCACAATCTTACCCTTATAAATAAACATATTCTTCTTAAAATAGCCAAACAACTTTTCATCAAAAGAGGTTTAAACACTTGGTAGAGGAATCTTAGGGAAAATCCAGAGGCTGAATCCAATTTATTCCAAGAAAGAGACAGGAACTCAAATCACTAAACCAACTCAGTATTTGTGTACTTAGAGTGCTGTTGTTTTTTTGCAAGTCTCATTTATTGGTGAAACAGGCATGTTTCCTTAGTAGTAATACTAAAATACCCTGCCTGGTCTTATTATGTTTGTTTCTAGAGGGCAATTGTTACTTTTTCAGATTCTAAAAAATCCTCATTGTATTTTATGTCTCAATATGTATAATTCTCCAAAACATAGTTATATAGAGTAGGTAATTGCAATATGAATAAATCTCACAGTCCCATAATTCATTCAATTCTTCTTTATGGGAAAGATTGGAGTACAATGAAGGAACAAAAAAAATGCATGACATCCTTTGTGGTTTCTTTAATAGCAAGGTTTGATTCCATTGTTGGGTCTAGGTAAATATTTTTCTCTTTTTAATAAAACATTGTCCACTTCTCCAACACTGACTTTACAAAAAATATTTAACTTTCTTTTGATTTGTAGTATTAGTCATCTTTATCACCTTGGGCCCTTAGCAAGTGATTTTGTGACTGGGTCCTGGATAATCTAAATCATTGTTCCCAACATGTCTCCTGCAGTGCAAGATGCAAATTGCTCTCGAACTAATTAAAATAAAAGAGAGGTTTACTGAGGAATATAAAAATATCCAAAAATTCTAGGAAGGAATCTTATAGCCTAGGACTAGAAGATCAGAAACCAAGATTACTTCAGCTTTCAGGAACTGTCTGGACTCTTTCATTAGTTTATCTCTATTTTTCTCTGTGCATACATTCAATCCATAAATTTTTATCATCTTCCTCTGCCTACTCAACTTTACCATGACCCAACATGTATACTATCCCAATCCTGGATTCCTACCCATCAGCTCCAAGGCTAAATTCTGGCTGATCTAGGCCCCTCAATATCTCAATTCCAAATTTAATATTCAACAAGAGACTGGCACAGCAGGCCAACATAGGTAGCTGTTCAATCTATGGATTCATTTACTTTTCACTACAATAAGGCAGAGTCATGGGGTCAATGGGGCTGTGGGTGCAGTAGATGGTTGACATATCTAGAGCAATTTACTAAATATATACATCGCTTGTTACAGAAGAAAACTGTTTCCTCATGTGTAAAAAACAATAATGTTTACTTATTGTTTGCCTTATCTAGTTTCAAGTTCTATTTACAGGAGTAAATGAGTTCATAAAAAGAAAGCATATGGGCAACCATAAAGCACTGGAATATAGCCAATAATAATGCACTTATATCTACTATCAGTCAAATTGTTGATGAGGAGACAAATTACAAAAAACAAAAAAAATTGCAGAGTTTCTCAAACCATGGGGGAATTCCATTTAGCTCATTTTCAATTGTAACATAGTGGAACTCAAGAGTCTAATATAACTCTTAAGCAGTTTTCTTACTTCCCTGGTCTTTCAAATTATAGTAGCCCTTCTAGAGAAAATGAAGAGATGACTCTCTAACCTTGATACACATGTTTGGGAATATACATTGATTTAAATTCTTATTAAATGTTTCTATTATTGCAGGTGTGTTTATTTTGGCTTGGAATTTGGGTGCCTGCTTTGGCTTTTCTTTGTGTCCCTACTTATATTCCACTTCTCTTTGACTACTGTCAGTTCTGGCGGTTTATTTATTCTGTACTCTCTAGTTTCTACAAAACTAGTAGTGACAGGACTTGAAGACAACACGGACTAGGGGAGGAGGGCAGTAAAGAGTCTAAGCTGTAAGGGCAGATGGGATCCATCCAAGAGTTTCCCAAAACAAAAGGTGCTCAATTAAAAAATAAGTTAGAGGGTCAGATGCTTGATTTCTACATTTGTTTCTTTTTATTATCCATCTTGGGCTGAATGCTACGTTCTTTGTAGTTTCAAAATACCCTCAGAATCTCAAGGATGCTCTGAGCCCCAAGCAAAGGCATAATTAAGCCTTTGTCAGTGAGAGATCTGCTTGTCCAATTATTTCAGTATTATATATTTTACTTACTAATTAAATAACCTATTGAGCATTTTAGCATTTTTGTATTTATACGTTACCATTATTCTCCAAATTTAATAATAATTGTCTGAGGGACATATGTATTTTCACCAATCAGAGCATAGTGTATTAGACTAGCTAGGATTAAAAATAAAAGTTTCCTACAAGGTTAAATGAGCAAACATGGAAAGTCACCCTTTCTTTATTTCCTGTGAAAATGTTAAATGAAATGTTTAGTATCAGTAAAATCCTTACAATGAATAACATAAAATAATTATATTATTTTTAAAGGAAAGTTGATGTTAATGTATTTATTGAGCACCTATTTTGAATAAAGCACTGACTTTTAAACAATAAAGACTTAAAAACTACGAAAGGATACTTGCTTCCAAAGACAGAAATTATTTGGTGGAGATAGGTACATAGATCAGAAAAAAGTAACTAATCGTATAAGTAATCTAACATTGATATGATCATTGCCAAATAAATAAGAAAGAATGAGTGTTATACCAGTTCAGGTGAAAAGAACAAATAATTGCAGGAAGGGTGATTAGGGAGATGATTTCTTGAGGAAGTTAAATTTGACATGGATGTTGAAGGATGGGAAATATTTGAGGAAATAAGAGAGCATTTTAGCCAGGTATAATAGCTCTGGCAGAGACTCAGGGATAAAATTTCACAGGTTAAGGTGGGAGAATTGGTTCAAGGCATTGAGAAATCTGCTTTGTAATTGGACGTAGAAAAAGCATTATGTATCCTTTCTCCCCCAAATCACTATGAAATGACAGGGGGGGAAATGTTACAAAATTAAAACCACAAAGTAAAGCCTGTCAAAAGTTGACCAAAAATTTTGCAAGATTTCTGTGCCAAAGAAAGAGAAACCTACATCTATAAAAAAAAAACAGCAGCTGAGGTAAGAACCTGCTTCCTCATGGAGACCCAGAAAAACTCCAAGTTCAGATTAAACAAGTGCAAGGTAGAGGAGTAAATTGAGGGTTCATCATCCAATTAATTATATTCATTTGTAACTAATTATAGTACACATTTATATGTTAGCTAATTAATTAGAGTAAATAATTAAAGGTAACTTAATTAAAGATATGTTTATAAGGGCAGCTGTAGCAGAAAAGCCTCTCCTCACCCCCATGCTGAGCTGTCAGCTGGAGTTGCTTTCCCCAAGGATAAAGTTTATAATCTGCTCAAAAAGTAGCTTCCCTCCTGAGAGGACAGCTGGTTCTGTTTCAATGCCAGTCAGAGGAATCCTTGAAAAAAAAAAAAAGGAGAAATTGCACCATGACTGTGGGCAAAATCATTTTTAAAGGAAAAGACAGATTTTCTTGGAAGTAATAGACTCTCTATCCTAACGTAAAGTCTCCTTTTTTAACCAGTCGTGCGACCCCTCAGCCCGCCTGTCCACGTTTGCCTCCATCCTGTACCTACTCGAGCAGCAGCCTGCAAGGTGTTAGTTACCCTTTTCCCACATCATAGTGCCCGCAACAGCCCCTCCATCAGGTAAGAGGTCTGCTGAGGAAATACATTCACGAAACTGCAGAAGAAATGCGTGCAAGCCGACAGGCAACATCTGAAGACACTTTTAGTTGTCTGGGGGTGAGGGGGGGCCACTGGCATCTAGTGGGTAGAGGCCAGCAATTCTGCTACATCCTACATACACAAGACAGTCGCGGTAACAGAAAGTTTTCTACCCTGTGGTAGAATGAATCAGGGAACCTAACAAAAACCATTATCTTAATCCGCACTCCCTTGAGTGGGAACGCATTTGTAAATAGGAGCTTCTGAAGATATTTTTATTATTTAAGGTGTGGCCAGACTGAATCAGGATGGATCTTGGTCGCTTTTCCTAAAGGCCTTATAAAGAGATGAAATTCGCATGCAGTCAGTAGAAACCAGAAACTGGAAGAAGCCAAAAGATGTAGAAGCCAAAAGTCAAAGAAAGCCACAGGAGACCATGTGACAGAGGCAGAGGTGCAAGACAAGGAACCTCGAGGAGCGTGGAAGTCAGCATCAGAACATTACAGACTTTATGAAATTCTTTAGTCCAAAATGTCCATAGTGTTAAGGTTGAAAAATCACTGCTGGGCAACTCCTCCCTCCACCCTGGCCCTTAAATGTCATTCTGACAATACTCTTTCCCCCTTCCGGCATATGTACCAGAGCACGGGTTCTTAACCTTTTTTGTTCCATGGACCCCTTTGCCAGTCAGGTGGAAACCACAGACCTCTTACTAAGCCCACACTCTACTGTGTCTTATTTAATAAATATATCACACCCGCACCAGTGCATCCCCACAAAAATCATATTTTTTTGAATTTCAATTCAAGCTCATGGACCCTCTTTAAGAACCCCTGCACTTGAAGAATCCTCCTTCCTCCTCCATTCCCAGGAGATTCTCACTATTTTTAAAAAGCTGTTCTCTCAGAATTTTATCCTTGTTGTCTATGAGCTTGTCTATAGTTTCTGTTGGACTCTCTGGAGAGAAATCACTCACATTACTTTCCTTTACCAGTGTTTTCTTGTGTCTACTGAAGCATGGTTTTACTAGTGTGATTTCTCCTTGAAGTCTAAACACATATATCCTATCTAACAGGCAGAAAATTCTTCACTGCTGGCTCTCTACTAGGTCCTGGAGCAGTTTTAAATTTATTCCTTTGTTTATACATTTTGTCATTTAATGGGTTTGGGGGAAAGCAGGAGGTAAGCACATATTTTCAGTTTGCTATCTTTAGCTGAATGTTTCTGCTTATTTTTGAACACTTACATCTATAATCTTTAGACTACAAAAAATTACCAGAGGGAAGTGGCTGTGGCTCAATCAGTTGGGCTCCTGTCTACCATATGGGAGGCCCTGGGTTCATGTCCCGGGGCCTCCTTGCAAAGGCAGGCTTGCCTGCACGCAGCAGAGTGCCACCAGCCCACAAGTGTCGGAGTGCTGTGGCCTGCAAGCGCCGCAGAGTGCTGCCAGCCCGCAAGCACTGCAGAGAGCCAACTCAGCAAAAAAAAATAAAAATAAAAATAAAAAACTACCAGAAACTAGATTTTGTGAACATTTCACTTTCTGTGTTTGTCCTTATGAAAATCATTGAACCAGTTTTCCTTGTGTTTTTGAAAGTTAATTTTGACACTGAAATTTCCACCAGAGGAAAAAAAACATTCCTAGAATCAGTTCTTAAAGGGGGAAGTTTGTTTTAAAACTGAAATATGAATAAATACTATATTAATATTTTGTATTTTATAGCCCTGCAGAAATGAAGTGCTTTCATAAGCATATCACTTTGTTTGAGCCTCACAAAACCAGGAGTAGGTATTGTTTTGCCCTTTTAACCGTGAAAACAAGTGAGACTTTGAGAGGTTAGGTGAATTTTGAGTGAAGTCATCCAGTTGAGTCTAAGCCCCAAGTCCTCTAATTCCATATTTAGTGCATCTGCCAGTCTTCCACTCCACTTTCCTATTTGGAAGATGCATACTGTTGGTTTCTTTGCCATTTTATCAGTCACCCCAATCCTTGATGGGGAGGGAGATACATGGTCATCCAAACTGATGGAGGTCTTCTATTAGACCTTCTTTCTTGATCTGGCTCAGAAGATTCAATTTACAAAGCTGTCATTAACATGAATATGTCCCTAGTTCATTGTAAAAAGAAGAAAAGTCAATAAATAAATTACAGTATTACAATGCTCATGATTTTTTAGAAACTTCAAAGGAGCTTGAGATGTAAGAAGCACAGTCAAGTCTAACTTCCAGAGAACCAGCCCCTCAAAAAGAAAATATTCTTAAAGAATTCCCCAACTGTGAATTAACTCAGGTTTTCTGTATAATAGATCTTCCCAGTGTATGAGACTTCACCATTGTACCTTCTCATTCATTGTTCACTTGCCTCTGTAATCATTTTAACTGGGGGAGTTAGAAAAATGACTTTTACTCTCAGTAATTCTACTTTTTTAAAAAAAGTCTTTATTCATTGATCTATTGGCTGTAGAAGAGTAAAGCTACAGGGTGACCTTGGACCTCTTTTCCTTTTGAAGTTCAGGCAAGTGCTGTGATTTACCTTCAAGGATGTGGACTGGGAAGTCTTACTCTTTCTTCCTTATTAGAACTGGTTCCTGCATTCAGCCCAAAGGGAAATATGACTTTTAATGCTGGCCACACTCAGGGTTGTTTGGTAAGAGGTGCTTTTCCATAGTATGAGGAAAAAAAAAAGTTTCACTTAGGAACAGGCAGGAACAATAGAAATATTATCTATATGAACTTCCCATGGAGGACATGGATTCTTGACCTCCCTGTGCCTCAGAACAGGCATTCTTCACCAGGGGTCTGTGAGCTTGAATCGAAATTCAAAAGAACATGATTCTTGTGGGGACGTCTTGGTGTGAGTGTGATATATTTATTAAATAATATGCAGTATAGTGTGGACATAGTAAAGGGTACATGGTTTTCACTTGACTGGCAAAGGCGTCCACGGAAAAAAAAGATTAAGAACCCATCTTAGAACAGGTATGTACTTTGTACTATTTCACAATCTGATGTTATAGATGAAAGGGAGAGCAAAAGAGATGAAGGACTTTGCCTAACAAGAAGTGAAACCTGGACTCAAATCCATTCTGTCCAACTGAGGCACTTGCTCTTAAATTGATTGATAATCTTATTTTTTTAGGAACATGGAGTTTTTCAATACAACTTCCACTTTCATTTTTTCCATTTCTTTCATGCTTTTTTTTCATGGCAAGCAAGTAAAACATGCCACTGCATTTCCCCATATGTGGATCAGAATTGTGGATAGAAACATCGATATGACGTAAATAAAATTTTTACTGTATTAGCTATTAAAAAGAATCCTTCACTTTGAAGTCAGTTTTTGACAGCAGTTTGTAATTATACATAATGGTTTCCATCATCAATCCTTTCATTTTTATTTGTGGTGTAAACTCCCCTTTGCAATCTCTAAGGGAATGCCCCAAATGTCTACCATTGCATTCTAGGTCATTATCCTCATTATCTTTCAGCAAATATCTCTGCCTTGAGTTTCCCAGACACTCTGTGGGCCATCAAGCATGTATGTGTCCAGGTTTTCCCCTTCTATATCTCTAAACTTCCAGTAATTGCACACATTATCATAGTCTGGACAACTCTCTTAAGGAAAGAATGCCCTTTATCCTTGACAAAAGCTAATCTGTGCTCTAAATCCACGTGTTCTCTCCTTTAAGGTGTTAAACTAGAATTTTTTCCCATTCAATCCATTAATGCCCTTCTTTTTATTCTGTTTTTCCTCATCCTACAAACAGGTTCTAGTCTTTCTATTAAAAAAAAAATCCTGTCTCCTACATACTATACAGACTATTGCCTATTTTCCTCCTTGTCTTTACCACCAAATTTCATGCATTGCATAATTCATACTTACTTCTTACTTAGGTCCATTCATTCCTCAATCCACCAAGTTTTACTTCTGTCTCCACCTCTATAACTCTTTAGGTCATCAATGATCTTGTGATGATCATATGCTGCAATCAATTTTCAGCTTCCTTCTTATTTAAACTGTACAATGTTGGTTATGTTTAAAATGCTCCCCTTCTTGAAAATCTTTCTTTCTTTTGGAGGGGGGGCAATCATGATTCCTTTTTAGAAAACATATTGCCTGGAAATTTTAAAGATTATTATATATGAATATGCAATCTATTTTTAAACATAAATATAAATGCAGCTATTAATACAAATTTACTTATTGTCCTAAGCTGTAGGCCCATGGATATTTTGTGGAATTTCTGTAATATGAAATAGATCCATTAATTTTTTCTTTGTAAGAACAAATCAAGTTCATTGTAACTGTTTTTAAGAACAAACTAAGCATATACCATAAAAGGCTAAGATTTAGCCAGAATTTTGTTGTGGCATCTTTAAATACATGTATGTTTTTTCTTAGCCTACTATATTAAAACCTTCACTTTTTTTTTCCAGGCTTGCTTACTACTATTGCCTTCTGGTTTTCTTCCTTTCTCTGTGGCAGTTATTTCTTAGACATTTCCATGTACTTCTTTTCCTCAAATGGCTTGTGAAAATGTTGATTCTTATACTCTCTCTAACAATCTAATCCAAATCTGTACCTTCAACTATTATCTATTTAATGACTTCAGAATACTCTATATCTAGCTGAGAGTGCCCAGGTTCCAGACCCCTGTTAACAACTGGGCATCTCTACACAGATGTCCTACAGGTGCCTCAGTCACCATGTCCAGAGTCGAACAAAGCCTCCTTAGAGGCCAAGCCTGCTGCTGTTCCCTGGGCCCCCTATGGCAGAGAGTCACATCACCATCCATTCACCCTGCTGAGAGTGGAATCTGAGCCCTGACTTCTCCCTGCATCTCACCCAGAGCAACAGATTTGCACCTAAACCCTCCTCTTCTTCTAATCTTTTTTTTCCCAGAACTTCTTTCTCCTTCCATTCCCTGTGTCTGGATTCATATCATCACCCATTTACATCAGTCTCCTTTCCAGTTACACTTCCCTCCAATCTATATTCCAGCAATTTTATGGAGTTCTACTGTATAAAATAAATCTGATCATATCACCCTTTACTAAGAAACTTTCAAAGGATTTTCCTCTTTATAGAACAAAACCCAAGCGTTTTAACATAGCAAACAAAGCTTTAAAAAAAAACCTCTAACTAGCTTAGTTTTTCCAGTCTTGTTGCTTGTTGCTCTTCCCACTGAGGCAGGTTAGTATAGTGAAAGGGGGAAGGGGGCTGCCTGGGCAGACAACATGGCTGACAGACAGCATGGCTGAGAGACCACATGGTTGCCCAGAAACCTACTGAGAAGGCTGCCTGAAAGACTGCGAGATCCCGGCCAAGGGAATCTCATTAGGGATCAAGGGAAAGCCCCAGATATCCTTAAAAGTCTTCATCATTGACCCCCTGAGGAATGACAGGAAGGCGACCAATCAGAACAGAAAACAGACTTTAAAGAGCAACTCACCCTGCAGTGCCCTGAGGTCCATGTCTCTGCATGGACTGTTTACTTTTCTCATTTTCTTGTTTCTTAATAAACTCTTTACTCTCTTACCTACCCTATGGCATGTCCTTAAATTCTTCTATGCAACATAAGGGAAGAACCTAGAAGCCCAGAATCCAGAGTCATCCAGCAACATCACCATTCCATGCATCCTAGGCTCCAGCCTTTCTGGGTTTCTTACCATTTCTGAGCACTCTTTGCCTCCATCATACTTTTGTTTTCTTCTACCTGGAAAACTCCTACTTATCCTGCAAGATCTAGCTTGCACCACTTCTTCTGGACTGGCACTTCTCATACATCCTCCACGTACTCAGAGTTAAGTTAATTTTGAGGCTTCTATAGCCTCTTTGCATAAATTGACAGTATTATTATGAAACTTTATTACAATTGTTCTTATGATTTCCAGGTTCCCAAGTAGAGAACAAACTCCTTGAAAGAAAGGCTAATATCTTATTCCTCTTTTTAACTTCGGATACACTGTTGTCTCTCAGAGTGCTTATCAAAATTGTGGAGACAATATAAATGTTAAATGAATGTAGTCATCCAGTCTTTTCAAATCATAATACTGTATCTCCTATAAGGGAGTTTTGATTAAATACCTATTATGCACAGTTACTATTAGTGATTAAGAATAAACATTTATACATTTTTCCAGTATTGTTGATTAAATTATTTCTCTCCGTTTGCTAACCTACCCATTCCTATCATGAATTATTCTGACTTCCAATTAATCTTTCACATACATAGATTGTACTTTGAAATATGGAATCCTATGGTCATCTTTTCTTACTCTCACATCCCATAACCACAGTGTTTGACATCTTATGGCTCCATTACTGTTCATCATTCCTGCAGAGAGAATATTATTTGACCAGAAATATAGCTAAGTACATGGAAAATTAAAGTACTTTATAACATTTCTCTCTAAGTTTTTCATTTTTCTACATAGTCAGGGTCAGTCACTTGTCTTTTCCATTCACTCTCTCTCTCTTTTTAAATTACTTGACATCAACTCATATTAATCCTTTTATTTTTAACTTTCACTAGGAACAAATTAATTTGCTCTGTGCAATGTCCTCAATCTCTTTTCTTTTGTATCTTTTATTTTTGGTACTAAAAGCAGGAAAAGTATTTATTTAAAGAGAAATTTAGTATCAGTGCTATCCACTTTCCTTCAAGATAAGCCTATTTAAAGGGTCATCAATAGCTTCTTATATTTGAAATGAATACAAAGATTCAGTGGGATAGGAATATAATCTTCATAAATTCCTTTTATTCTAGAGAGAAATATATTATAAATTTTGCCCTACTACAGAAAAATTGCTTGCTCAATACATTTGTACAATTTTGAGACATTTTTTCAGTGGTTCCAAAATATACTCTAATAGATACATTTGAGGACTAGCTGTTGAAGATATCCAGTGAGTGTCATTTTCTGTGCTATTTCTCATGGATTATTCTACCTGATGTCTCTCTATCTCAGACACAATAGGGGTTCCTCTGCAGACTCAGTAAACGCCCTTTGACAGGAATGATTTTCCTTGCCTGGCAATATTGATTTTCCTTGCTCTCACAGTCCCAATTTAGGCTTTGGGGAAAAGCAAGAAGTAAATATTATTGAGTCACATCTGGAAAAAAAATGATGAGTCCACATAACTTTTAAAAAGAGCCATAACCTGTTATATAAGAATGAAATAAATGCACAAAACTGCAATTAGATATAAACACCCAGGTTTAGTTCCTGAGGTGACCAGGTATGCATTCCTGTGTGAGGTATGAACATACATGTCCTGACCTCAGATATTTTGTTCCTTTGCTTATGCTTATGAACAATGGTGGGATGAAGACCAACTGGGGATTCTCCTTTCCCCTGGAAAATCCCTGCTTCTTCCCTCTTAGAACTGAAAGGGACTGACTCTGTGTCAGTGGGGAATTTCAGCTAACTACTGTGGGAAGAGGCATTCCTCAACAATTTCACAGATCAAATATGGGTTTCTCATGAGCATCTAGGATTCCCATAGATCCCACGGCAGGATAAGTGAGCAAAGTGGAATCGCCATATTTAGTCATTCCTCCTACACAGGCTATCACTAACTCTAACAACTCTTCATTTCTCCTGACTCTTGGACTCTTCTGGCATATGCTGGGAAGTGGGAAACAGCAGAGGCACTAATGGCTACCATGACTTCCTGGCTTGCTGCATCAGTTCAGCACCAATAGTGAGCAGGCTGCCTACGAAATCAGACATCTGGAAAGCTATGCTGAGTCCACTATTAAAATTATTTGAAATCAAATTTCCATTTAGTATATGGGGCACTTAAATCTATCCATATTACTTCTCTATAACCCACAACTCCCTACCACCTTATCCACCTGAGACACCAAAGATAGAGCTCTCTAGTCTTAGCTTTCCCATCTTCCCTCCCATCAAGTGCTTCCAATTCTGCTCATTCCAGATCCTTCCATGTGCCTTCTGATTCCTCCAATCTGAAAATCCAGCAAGCAAACTAAAGTCCCCTGTATCCTTCAATCCTTTAGCAGATGTCCTGCATATCCTCATTTAGCAGAAATCTGAATATTGGAGGTCATTTCATCTCACATTGCCTTCTTCAGTGGAGGCTGCACACTCTTCCATAAGTCAATTCTTCCATGAGGCAAGGCTGGTATCCTCCCAGATCTCCACTATCATTTCCTAATCATTGCACATATACTTTCATTCAAGAAGCCCTTTTCATTTTAGACTTATGCTGCCTGGCTTTATATCCCTTTGTCTGCACCTGCTTTTCTCATTTTCTCATATCCAGACCATTCCCCAACATTTAAAAAGGATTTTGTCATTTGGCCCACAGCCTTCCTCCTTACCTATCCAAAATCATACTTTGGCAGTTTGAGGTTATTTTTGAATTCTAAAAAGTGAGATTATGTTTGTAAACTGGTCTGTTCCTCTGAGCATTATAATCCTTTGATGGTATCACATTCAGCTAAGACATATGATTAAATTGTGTTAAGATTAGAGCTTTGTACATAAAATACCATGACTTTAAAATGCTGTTTGACCTAAAGTAAGGGGGAAATGGAAAGGAGAAATGAGTTTATATGGCTACGAGTTTCTAAAAAAGAGTCTGGAGGCTGGCAGAAGGTTTGCCCTCATGCACAACTGAGCAGAGTCAGAGAGACAGATAAAGCAGATACAACCCCCAGATATTGGTTCCTTTGAGGGCTAAAGAGACCCATGGGAGTTATGGTCATGGCCGATGGGGTTAACTACCAGGGCAGATGGCCCCTCTTTGGAAATGGTGTTTATGTGTGATGAATCTGGACTCAGATGGGATCTCCCTTCATAAGACTTTCATGCTAATGTGCTGGAGGTGCAGTTAATGTTGGGGTTTAAGATATATTTAGGGGATTTGAATCTCTGGACTGACAATGTGATAGCCAGATCCTGAGCCTCAACAGACTCCAGCACCTACAATCTGATTTATTGGACTTACCACACTCAGCTAAGATGGAGGTGAAGAAGGACAACCACCACACCATGGAGCCTAGAGTGATTACAACTGAAAATGGGAGGATTGCATCCAGCATCCAGGTGGAATCTGAGCCTCCTCTTGACATAAAGGTGCAATGGACACAACCAATCCAGTGTCCACATAGAAGAGGTGGCATTGGATTGGGAAAAGTGGACATAATGGACAAAGGGTATGGGGAAAGGCAGGAAGAGATGAGAGGTGGAGGCGTCTTAGGGACATGGAGCTGCCCTGGATGGTGCTTCAGAGGTAATCACCGGACATTGTAAATCCTCACAGGGCCTACATGATGGAATAGAGGAGAGTATGGGCCATGATGTGAACCAATGTATATGAGGTGCAGAGGTGCCCAAAGATGTACTTACCAAATCCAATGGATGTGTCATGATGATGGGAACGAGTGTTGTTGGGGGGGGGGAGAGGGGGGGTGGGGGGGTGGGGTTGAATGGGACCTCACATATATATTTTTAATGTAATATTATTACAAAGTCAATAAAAAATAAAAAAATTAAAAAAAAAAAAAAAAAGATTAGAGCTTTGATTCAACCACTTCATTAGAATGTAACTCAGCTTTGAGCCCCCTTGGTGGATTGATAAAACAGACTCTCACACAGAAGTAGAGCCACAGAGAAGAACACAGAGGAACAGAGAGAACTCATTAGACAAGGTAAAGGCCCCAGGAAGAGAGATGAGCCTGACAGTCTGCAGCTGACCTTGTGAAAAGAACAGAGCAGCTGAGCCTGGAAAGAAACGAGCCCTGGGAAGAGAGAGGAACCCCATGCCAGCCTACAGCTGAGATTGGAAGAAGCTGGGACCATGGAGCCTTAAGAGGAAAGAGAAGGCCAAACTCTAGCATACATTGTCTGCCATCTTGAGTCAACACATGGCAATGGACTTTGAGTGAGAAAGTACATTTTGCTACTCTTGAATTGGACTCTTTAGGGCCTTGTGACTGTAAGCTTCTACCCCAAATAATTACCCTTTGTAAAAGCCAACAATGTTCTGGTACTTTGCATCAGCACCACTTTTGACTGACTAATACACCTACCTAACAACTGACTTACTCAGTTGACCTCCTCTATCCCAAAGATCTTGACCTACATTCAACTTCTGCAGTGTACTTCCACAGTCACACCATGGGTCTGGTTAAAGAGACATTTAGTTTGAGTGCTATCAACTTTCTGGGATTAGCTCAATTCCAGAATCTTAAACTCTGAGTATAAGCCACTATCTGATTTTTCCCATTCCATTAAAAAAACAAACAAAAGGAGATAAAAAGAAAAAAAGGACAGAAAATTTCCTTTCATCCCTCTAGCTGATGCAGTTTCCTTCTCCTTTCCTTTAGTCACACCTCTTGAAACAATTAACTGCCTTCACTATCTCTAATTCCTCTCACATTCTTTCTTCAAGCCTACTGTAATAGAGCTTCTACCCCAACTATTGAAACTATTCTCACTGAAGTTAACCATGTGCTCCTAAGTACTTCACACAATCTCATCTTTGAAATCTTTCCTCGTTTGCCTTTCTTAACTCCCCTGTCTTCTAGATTTCTCTCACTTCTCTGATTATTCCTTGTTTAATTCTCTATCCAACTCTTAAATTATAGTGGCTTCCAAGGCTCCATCTGTGTTTACGCTCATTCTGTGTAACCTTCTCTTCTCTCCTACAGCAGCTCATCCACTGCCATTGCTTAAACTACTACTGGTATATAATGACTAGCCAGTCTTTATAGATCAACTACAGGACACCATCCTAAATTCCAAAGAAAAATTTCCTTTGCCCATCAAATATCTCCACTTCAATGGATTACAGATATCTCAATGTCCACAAGCTCTTTCTCCATTTATTTATGTCATAGATGATACCACACAAGCAGTAAAAAAGGTGAGACTGCCTAGACTATCACAGAATTTAAACCTCTCTTTTCTACTTTTGTGGCTATATCCTCAGACACTAATAATTTCTCCCCTGGATTATTGCAATCACTGTTCAATTTATATTCCTAACTATATGCTTCATGTGATAGGGGACAGTACCAGCATGGTCTGCCACCTTTCCCTGGCTCCCGCAAGTTCATCCTATGCTCAGAACCAGGTTTGTTTGCCTGGTGGGATAAAATACAATCCCCTAGTAGTTTAGGGGACTGCTGGTACATTTCTTCTACTATTACCCTGAGCAATAGTAGATATTCACTGGAGGCTATCTGATTCTGGTGGGCATGTTTTACAACATCCAGCCCACACCCCAGTGATGTACCTGTCTCTGGTAGGGAAGAAGAATGGTTCCTCTACGACAGGGGTGCTGCACATAGAATACCTCCCTGTGTTAGCCAGATTGAGACCATTGGCTATGGGGAACTGATACCCAGGAGTGAAGCTGACCTTGTTCTGTCTCTTCTCTATATGACTAAATCATCCTTCTACTAATATTAGACCCTATGTGAATCTTGCTTTTGCTAGCAACCCCCACAGCTGTATTGGAATGGGTTGTGGGTTGACATCTCTTTAGGTTGACATCTCTTTAGGTGTCTGTCTAATCAACACTCCTCTGTCCAATCATCCACACAGTTCCCACAGTGAGATGGCTAAAATGCAAAATTTAGTAACTCCCCATTCACCTCTCACCTGTGTGTTCCCATTGTGTGTGTGTGTTTAGGTATTGTAATAATTATGTTTTATGAATCTATTTCTCTCTCTGATCAATGAGCCCCATGAAGGCTCATCCTTGGAATTCCAGTGCTCAGCACCTGGCGTGGATCAAGCAATATCTAAGTGAGAAAGAGCTCTTCATTTGAACTCATTGTAGCTCAGATTCAAACAAGTCTGGGTACATCAGGTGAGATGGTAGGGTGGGCCCACCACATAGTTGTTTGCTTTATTTATGTAGATTTCCTAAGCACCTGAAGGAGAAAGGATTCAACTTGACTGGGCTAAAGAATAAGATAGAGTTTAGGGAGTTAACACTGAAAAGCAAATTGACTCAAGATTATTATTAAAGGCAATTGATGCCATTATTAGGAATGCAAGAAACGTAAAAAAGTCTTTTAATTCTTGCTATCTAATTTTTCACAGGAGAAAGGGAAAGGATGCAATTGGCAAGAAAAAAAATGTTTTCAGGATAATCATGATGGCAATGAAATGGCAGGCTTATGATGATAAAATGCTTGGCTACTAGAGATGTGTGGAGACTGACAGCAGAAGTCTGCAGTTTTAAGACAGTCAAAAATGCCCCTCTGTACAACACTCAGGAGGCTAGAATTGGAGAGTTGGTGGGGAGAGGGTGGATTATGAGAAAGCACCTGAGAACTTTTGTAATATCTCAAGTAGACAATGGATGATTTTACGGCAAGAACAGCCTCTTTACACTTTTATACTTCATATCAATAACTTTTCTCCTTCTAAATATTCAAAATACATAATATTCAACAAAAACTTTAAAAAGTATATGAAAACAGATACAGATACTATCTAATATAAAATTAAATAGGATAGTCTCTCCTTTTAAACTGACAATAAATTTCCATACTGCTCTTGATGAAAGTTAATGAAAACCACATTTATGCTTGTGACACAAACCTCTTTTAGGTTATTCTAGTCTAAAGAGAAACTACTTCAGTAAAGGTCATTAGAAAACCATTTCAGAAGCCACTAATTCATTAGCATAAATTTTTTTTTAATTCAAGATTCAGTCATATTACTCAACCTAACCAAACTGGAATTCCAACAATAAACAAGGCATCCAAAATAATGGTCAAGACTATGATAACTGAGTTTGTGGTATACATCTTCCATTTGCCCCATTCACATACACTATCTATCCTTCTCCACTCTGTTCTGTTCTTATTGGCTGTTTGGCCAAAGGAAGGAAAGAGGGAAGGGAAAGAAGTTAGGCTATTTCTTCTCCACTCCCTTCTTGCTTCAGCAGTAAGTCTCTGGAAGTAGCTGCACCCCCCAATACTGTACTTCGGTAAAATGGCCCCTTCTCCACTGAACCAGCTCTGACTGGGTCAATCTATTGTTGCTTCTTTCTTTGGCCTTGAGAGCGGTAACATCTTCCAGATTACTAATCACTGTCTTCCTCTCCCATATTTCTTCCCTAAATGCCCCCACACCCCTGAAAGCAGTCCTTTCTCAACCCAGGCTGCAAATTAGAATCAGTTCAGTGGCTTTTAAAACATTTCCATATGCAGGCGGCAAACCACACCAACTAAAGCAGAACCTCTGGGAATAGATTCAGGCATCAGTATGTTTAAAACTTTCAGGGTATTTCCAATATTCAGCCAAGATTGAGAACATTGCATCCATGGCTCTTCATTTGAACCAACTGAGATGAATTTTGTTTCCAGCCAGGACCTCAACCTAGCATCCCCTTTAATGAACACCTCACAGAGGTTAATGAAAAATATTTTTTCTCTAGAAATCCTCTAAGTATTTATTATCTGCATTTTTCAAATCTGTTTTCTACATTGCCATGGATTATTTCACTTTTAAGACCCATGACTGCTTAACTTCTCAATAATTCTCTCCAAATGTACCAATTTATGGCCCTACTCAAAAGCACACCTACCAGCTGCTTTCTCAACCTCTTTAAAAAATAAATTCCTACAAGGCATGGAACTGTATAACACAGTAAACCATGTTGTGGAAGATGGACTATGGTTAAAGGTAAAAATATGAGGGTGTTCTCTCATGAACTATAACAAATGTACAATACTAATACCTTGTGTTAATAATAGGGGGGTGTCTGGAAAAAATAAACAAGCACGTGCTATTGATCATAGTTAGTGGTAATGGTCTGATCATGGTTGTCAATGATCTGTAACCAATGTTCCACAACAATGCAAGGTGTTGGTGGAGGGGTGATTCTGCAGAATGTACAGAATTCTGTATATTCTTTTGTAAGAAGCACAACTTCTTACAAAAGAAGTTTTGTAAGCTCACAACTTCACTGATAAATATATATATATATATATATACATAATAAAAACAGATAAATTCCTCTCTACTTCTGTCAAAATAATATTTCTAAACCATGTACAACCATGTTGTACCAATGATGCAAATTTTAAAATTAAATCACTGAAGGTCTCTGGCATATATGATAAGTTCAAACTTCTTGGTAAGGCATTAAATCTCTCTATACCCATCACAATCTGTCATTCCTAACTTCTTACAGTCTCCCAATTTCCTTTCCTGATACCCTACACTTTAATTACCAAACTATTTTCTGAGTTCTTTTGATTTTCCTTGTGCCTTCACATCTCCCCCTCATGTTCACACAGATCGTTTCTCATGCCTAAAGCCCCCTTCTGCTTCTTAGCAGCCTGACCCTTCAATTTTCAAGACTCATCTCAGATAGCACCTTCTCAGTGAAGATGCTCAGATCTTTCTACAATGCTTAATGAAGAGTAACTACTAATAACTCACTTGAGGGCTCAGAAGAGATTTCCAGAAGGAAGGATACTGCAAAATGGGACTGAAAAAGGAGTGAAAGGGAAAGGATAGGGATTTGGAAAGAAAGGTCCGGACAGCTTACATATAAGCCCAAAGATGAGATAGTCCAGTCATCCTCAGCTCATATTTGACAAACTGCAAATACGTTCATGTGGCTAAATAAAGGAGACTGACAAGCAATGAACCTGGTAAACCTTGTACCTTGTAAGGAATATTGTCTTAAGCCTAATAATAATGAAGAAGCACTTTACAAATATCACTCAGGCAGAGGTATAGTGAAAAGATTGGAGGGAACAGAGATCAGAGACAGGGAGACTAATAGGAGAGAGTTACAGAAATCCAGGAGTTCACAGTCTAAGTTTGGGCAATGGCAGTGAGAAAGGTGTCATTTTCTACATTATCCTTAAGAACAAAATTGATGCCTTTGCCATACAGATCTGTTAAAGTTCAGAGTAAGAATTCAATGCCTCTCAGGTTCTTTTGATTGATTTGAATATTTCATGAAAGTGCACATTTCTTTAAAAACAAGTCAAATATCCTTAATGACATATATGTAACAAATCACTTACCATAAGCCTTGTCATTGAAACCCAACAATTTCTTTGTTTTCTTCTAAAAGCCACCCTCCGTAACAGATTTCCCTACTCTACCCCTTATTTTTCTTTCCATTTGGCAGGCTTGCTATTCATTTGAATATCTTTGTCCTTATAGGTATATATGTAAGTCTTGAAAAGTCTTTTATATGTCAATAGATGTCAGTGTATAGAATGGGCTTTTGATGATCACACCAAACAATAGTATTGTTGAAATGTTGGTAGCCAGGAACAAGGGTCGTAGCTGCATTACTCACTCTGCTTGTTACCATGATTGTAGAATATCATTTGACCTATAGCATATCTCAGAGTCATAACTCTTTCAAAGGGGTTTTTCTAATTTATTGAATATATGGAAAATATATTTTCTATGAAAAACTAAATATTTAACATTCCTATTTCAAAACTAATCAAATGAGGATGTGACAATATAGGGTGTCATACATTGGGTAATGTAAACTGAAACAGTAAATAATTATGCTTGACATTTCATGTGGCCATGGATAAAGCAAATGTCACCTGAGACCCTCATACTCAGAGACCTAAATGAATCTAACTCAAGCATCAGCTTGAGTTTGATGCACCAAATCCTCCCTGTGTGGTGTGTAAATACCTTAGGATTTGTTTTATTAGGTTCTCGTTGCTTGCATCCCTAAATCCATGCAGTCCGTTGGCCTAGCATGGATTTGGACTTGAAACTGTCACATTTTTTGGTATACACAAAAACCCACTCACATCCAACAACTTCATTAGTCATGGAGAAAATAACCTTATCCACAGAACATCTTTCTTCTATCTCCTGCTTCCTTAGCTTTGTTCCCATTCTTATCCCTCTCACCACTCTTCCTCTCCCTTTCTATGCAAACAACGCCATCTCTGTGTCACCACCATACACACAATGATTCCTGAACCCTGAGTGAGGTCAACACCATACTTGCCAGACCTCAGGGAGTCCAAGAAGTTTATCATAGGTTTTTCAAATGAATTCTATTCTCCATCTACTAAGCGAATAAAAATTGTCCCATCCCTGTATGTGAGTAGTACTTGTGAAGAGAAGACAATCTTGCTTAAGAAAGTCTGACATTTTACCCAGATCATAATCTGTTTGGTAGTTATCATTATCCATTACTATTCATTCATCGTAATATATTTTAATATGTCATTTTCCATTAAGAAATGGATAGCATTGAGGAGGAAAACATTTTCTCTCTCTTCCAAGGAAGGAAAGGAGAATGACTATGGGGGATTTGGAAAAAGCATTAACTATATGCAAAGTAACTGTGGTAGGCTGAATTATGTACTTCAAAGAAAAATATGCTCTTAGCCTAAATCCACATTCCTGTGAGAGTAAGCTCATGTGTAAATAGGATCTCTTGATATTACTTTTACTTAAGGCGTGGCCCAATTGAATCAGGGTGGGTCTTAAGCCATAGTTTAAGCAAGACTGGAGGCCTTCTACAGAGGAGAGCCCAGAAGCCAGGAGTCAAGGAAGGCCACCTTGGAGCCAGAAGCCAGTAGGCAGCAGAAACCAGAACAGATGAAAGGAGGGGACATGGCCACATGTCAGGAGGCAGAGATACAATCAAGGAACCCCAAGGATTGCCAGCAGCCTGCAACGGAGTGCTTTAAACTCCGGGAGAAAGTCAGCCTTGCTGACACCTTAATTTTGGACCACTTTTTAACTTCAAATCGGTGAGCCAATAAATGCTTGTTTAAGCCAATCCATTGTGTAGTATTTGTTACAGCAGACTGACAAACTGAGACAGTGACATACTAGAAATTTTACAAATATTACCACATCTAGTATACTTTTCAATTTAATAACCATAACAAATAAATAAAGGAGGTATTATTATATCCCTTTTACAGATGAGAACCCTGAGGCTGAAAAAGACTGAGTAATTTTCTCAAGGTCACAACAGCTATTATGTAAAGCAGTGGATCCCACATCTATACTCTAAAAGGCTGAATTAAGAGATGTATAAATTCTCCTTACCATGGCTTTTATTATAGGTATGACATCACTCTTTAACATTCATTCTTATTCTTGTTTGTTCAGATTGACCAAAGATTAAGCAAGGAGAGCTTTAGGAAGAATTTAGGCTCATTACACACCCATGAACGACTTTCAAAAATCCAAGGCCTGGAATAACACTTATTGCAACTTGGGATAGAAACAGGAAATAGTCAAATATCTACCTACTAACTCAATCGTTCCTTCATTGACTTATCTTAATAACACCACCTTTATTTTCAAGTCAAGATAAAATTTGAAATTGAACGTGGATGCTTTACTATATCAAATCCTGTGACCTTAACATAGGTACTCAGACTCACCATTCACAGCCATCCCCCAGATGGAGGAAATGACTCATGTTTTTTTTTAAATGGAGTGTTAAAATTAACACAGAATACAGCAAGACAAAAATTTCTTTATGTATGTACTACAGGAAGTATGTATGTGTGTTTTTACAAGTCTAATCCATTTTCTGACTTTTAATTCTTGGGTACCTATGTCATAATTTCAAAAAAAGTAAGTCCTTAATTGAAAAAAAAAATAGATTATCAGCAGAAAGGAACCCCTATTTTGGGTTTAATTATACCTAAAAGTTTTATATGAAATGTTACAACTTTCATTACTTAAAAACAGGCAGCTATTCCAGATTCATAATAAAAAGGAAGGGAGAAAAGGAGAAACCATGAAGTACTCTATCTGATTACAAATGCTAGGTGATTGACAATATGATCTTTGTTAATTTTGTACTTAAAGATTTAGCTATTCTTAGTCTCAGTTTGAAGGGATCAATTGAAATTATTAAAAGGAAGATTGATCTCACTACAGGCATTGAAGAGAGAGAAGTCATCTTCAAAGAAATGGTACCTGATACACAATAGAGACTATGTATTTTTTGATGTGACAAAGCTCAGCATCTCAGAAGACAAAGGGGATAACCTCAGGTGCATGTCTTCGAAAGAAGTCAAAAGGAGAAGACATCTCTTCAAAAGGAAGGTGCTAAAGTTTATTTTGCTTCAAAAGAGGAATTGTGCTTTAAATGATTGGCTGAAGGGAACTTTGGGTGTTCCTGACCTTGGAGCCCTTAATGCACCAGACATAAAAAGCCCTATATCACAAAGACCCATGCAGAGAAAGCATATGTACATGTCTCCCTTTCATGGGAGGGGCACTCAGGCCAGGATCTGAGGCACTAGAGTCCAAAACTTGACATGGTATTCCACAAGTGCCAGAAGTGAAAGCATTAGAGGGAAGTGCACAAGTAAAGGCCTAAGAAAGCTGTCAAGTTTAAGGTCAAGGCCAAAGTGCAAAAGGCACTGAGGAAGGTGCCTGAGGTTAATGCCAAGTTGAAAGGAGAGGAGCCAGAGCATGTTGGGGTGCACCAAGGCAGTGAGAACACATGTTTTGTAAATGATAAGGTTGTTTTTGTGGCTTGCTTTTATTGGCTGTATTGTAGACAACGCGAGGGTGTGTTGGATATGACCTGAAAGATATGGGATCTTGGAAGGCATCAGGTCTAAATAAACTTTTTGGACATCCAGAAATAATAGGCAAAGCATTTCTTGTACTTGGTTTTTATTTCTTTGTCCTTTGCTCTGGCTCTTTTCCTGTAACTCCTCTATCAATTAATGATACCACCCCCCACAAGCAACCCAGAAACAATGGAGTTATCCTTAGCTCTTCCTTTTGCCACAGTATGTTTCAATAGACTCAGCATTGCTTTAACTTAAAAAAAAAGTGCTTTTAAAAGGAAAACTTCGTATCAGTTACTATGAAACACAGATGTTTAAAAATCGATGACTATAAAGCAATGACATTAAATTCTAGCAGAAATCCACTCCCTCTTTCTTATAAAGGATGACCAACAAATAACATTTAGAATATAGGTTAGTATCAACCTGAGACTTTGACCGTAACTTAGAGGGATTATGAGATAATTGAAAAGGAAATTACTTTTTCAGCATGTCACTTAATATGATTTAATGTTTCACCTGTATACAACCAAAATGTCATCTGTAGATGAGTCTCACACTTTGAGACACCCTAGACTATGACATAAAACACACACTTAATAGCCCTGTTTGATCATGCCACCTCATTTTCTGCCACGCCACAAGCCATGTACTTCAAATACATTCTTGCCAAAGTATTTACCACTTGGTCCCGTGCATTTCCCCACCTGTCTTCTGGTACAACTCTAACTCATACCTCAAGAGGCTTCAGATGTGAATTTTTCAGGGTTCACCAGGCATCTTTCTGCTTAACACTTCATACCTGCTTCTAACTCACATCACTGTAATCATTCTTTTAGCCATTATTTGCATTCACTGTCTGTGCTCCTTCTTGTGCTTGGAATGCCTTCTTCAGTTCCTGTATAGTGCCTCCTATTTTAGAAACACAAACATTGTCTAATTCACTGGTTAAGAAAGTCAAATGATTAAACAATATTTTTTCAAAGTGATTCTTTCACTAGGTATGTACTGTGTAAATAAAAACTAAACAATATTTTGTCAGATATATACAAACCACATTTTCTTGGGAGCAATATTCAATTTTAAATAACCTAGTACAAGGGAAAAGGGAACTAAGTTATTTGCCTGCTTTGAGCAAGGCCATCCACAGAGGATCTATGTTCCTTTAGTTTTTGTTTCAACTTCCAAAATTATAACAGGGACATCACACATTGCTTTAAATATTATAGTCTAAAAATAATTTAAAATTTTTATCAGCCTACTTTCCTTCTTTCTTAGCTTTGTCAGTATCATTTTAACTCCATTGTTTCCTTTAACCTCACACCTTCCCCTTCTAAATTCCCACTTCCTTGTTTTATGAAATAATTCATTTACAGTGCTTAGCAATGCTTGGCACACAGTATGCATCCATTTCTTAATTTTATTAGTTAATGGTGGTGATGATAATAATGAAGATAACAATAAAAACCTTTCCTCTGAGAAGGCAAAAAGGAAGGAGGTGGAGAGAAAAGGAAACATAAGCTTTGGATGTGGCCCAGAGGCCCAGGACTGTGGCCTGGGGGAAGGCCATTCCAGCTCCCATGTTCCTCAGTCACATGAATCTGATATGTGTGTCTATGTGTGTGTGTATTTATTGATGTATATATGATATATATTCACACTTAAAACCAAAGAATCATAGAAGCAAGGAATTGGGGTAGAACATCTCGAAAATAAAAGGACAACCTAGCCCCAGAACAGGAATATGACCTACTCAAAGTCACAATGACTTATTGGCTGCTCCCAGATGGAACTCCATAATCAATCAGCCACATGTACTGATCTCTTCCAGATGTTGGACATGACCCAGACCAAAGAAGAGAAAACTGCACGAATCCTAGCTTCCCAGAGAGGCATGTTCAAAGCCTTGTTGGATAGCACTGCCTGTAAACCCAATAATGATCATCACTCTTTCAGCTGCATTTAGTCTAAATACATTGTTCTAACATCATTAGAAAAAAGTCACCTCCAAAGCCCACCACCCTATCACAACTTCTTTTTCCTCTTTTTATTGTGGTAAAATATACATAGCTTAAAGTTTTACCATTTTAACCATTTTTAAGTATACAATTTTGCACTATAATGTGTAACCTCCACTTCCTTTTTAAATGACAATTGTCAATTATTTTCAAATGTCTTGTTTTATATTACTAAGACTGTGTCTATTATAGCGTGGGGAATTTAAATGCCAATTATAGAAAGGACTGGGTTTTTACTTCAAAACTTGTTTCATTTCTAATGCAGGTGAAAATGCTACTTTAAAGGGAGACCTAAATTATCCCATAAAATTAAATGAACCATAACCCAAAAGCATAATGAGACACACACAGCATGACCACATTATTTCTGAAAGCTGAAGAGTTTCAAGTCCATTGATCTCAGATTTATGAACCAGTTATGAAATGCAAGGTAATGGATGTATACTGTGAGCCTAGTCACTTTTTAAAAAATGTTATTTTGTTGCTTTTTTATTAAAGTGGTTGACTTCACATAGGATATTTTCTCAGTTAAAAAATAGCAGGCAATAATTAGTAGGATAGCCGACTATTGAGAACATCAAAGTAAACTCGGGGCCTGTGTGAGCTTTCATCTTTGGCTGATGAATTGCAATTGCTTCTTCCTATATACATTTATACCAATACCAAACAGTAAATGTAAAATCCTTCTGTGAGGGGGTCCATATTTGGCAAATCAAGTCTTTTTGGTTTCAGTTTTTACTTGCATCATTGTCACTGAATTGTCTAAAACCTTCATGTTTCACCTCTACCCCACCCATGAGCTGAGGCAATCCTAATAAAACCAGGCCATATATTAAGAGCTCTAGCCACAATCATTAAATGGAGCCTAGGATTAATCATGAATGCTTGGCCCAGGATCCAGAGAGCCTGGAGACCATCCTGGGCATTCCTTCCCCCAGCGAGCTGCAACAGCTCTTCCATTGACCAGTCCGAGGCTTAATCCTGACTGCTGGATGTTCATCCTTGCAGACCTCCTCCAGCCTGGTGCTGTAAGTGGCACCTGGAACTAATCCACCACCTGGTCCCCTAAAGCCCCCACGCCCAGCTAGTATCTGGCCTGGCACCTGACACCCTGTTTCTCTGACACTGGCTGGAGCTCTGTGTCCTAATGAACAGGCTGTTTTGTTCTCTTGCCTGGAGCTTAAACACTAGCACTGCCTGGAGCCCCTGCTGCCATAGCCTCCTCACGAGATCCATCCCCTCAGAAACCATTCCTGGCCCAGAAGCCCAGTTCCACTAGCCCATGGATATTGTGAATGAGAATGCTGATCATCCACCCCACTTTGGGTCCTTGAGATCTTGGTCACAACCCCCTCTTTTTCCTGATTACTTCTTTTTTTCTGACCCGAGGCCTAGCGCCCCTTGCAGTAGAGGAGGTGTCGGACAAGACAACGTCCGTGTACAAAGAATATTCACCATATAGAGGGAAACTTGAATAAATCTTCTAGTAGACGCAAATAATCACCACAATTAATCTGTTTTGTGATTTCTGATTTTTCTTTAATGAAAAAAACCTTTACATTTTTCCTAATGAGAAAATAGTATAATTCCTTTTGTTTTATACCTCTTGAATTTGATAAGCCATAAGATTCAGTCACTCTTTGTAAGTTTCCATAATCTGCTAATTATTGGAAAGTCCAGCTGGCATTTGCATTATGTAGAATTATAAGCGAGATTCTTTCTATAAAGTTTTCTGTACCGTCTGTAGTTTGCGCTACTCAGTTTCCATGGCAACGTGTTTGTTCCCATGGAGAAACAAAAATGAACATATAAACCGTGTGGAATTTGAAGATATAAATCTTCACTCTATGCATGGTTTGCTCCGAGGCTATTAAAGAGAAGACAGAACGGCAGAAAACATCTAGATTTCAATTCCAGTGCAAAGCTAAAACATTTCTTTTGACCTGCTAAGCAGCAAATCATTCTTGGTGTCATTAGTAGTAACTTTACACAGATTTCTTCTTCCCCAAAAGCAATTTTTCAAGACTCATTACTTAGACAAAGAATCTTTTTGTAGTGGTGATTTGATTGGTGTTTGATTTTGTTTTGTTTTAGCAACTTGATCCTTTTAGTAGCAATTTGTATTTATGCATTTCAAGGATTTATAGAATTCTCATGAAACTGCCTAAATGTAGGTACACTTGATTTGAAAATACAAACTGTTAACCAAAGCAATGAGACTGTGAGCAAGTGAATATAAGACTTTTTGTTAATGAAAAAGAAAGATTTTTTTTTCCTTTTTTAACACCCAGAATTTTTCTAGCATATCCATTGGCAGTTTATGCCATTTGAGTAGAACTTGCAAAAGGAAGTGAATTCCACCGCTTCCGTTTAATAAGAAGGAAAGCTCTTAGTGTTAGTTAAGGCTGATGCTGCTGTGCCAAATTCCTAACAACTTTACAGCAGGACTTTGAATGATACCAGTAAAATAATTCACAAGCATTTGCAAGCTCTATTCAAGTTGCATAAAACTCCACTTGTAAAAAACAAAGCAAAATCCCCTGGCTCTTGGCTCTTCTGCCTCCAGGTGTTCTGCCTGCCTCCTTTATTCACTCAAATCGAGTCTACACTCTTGCTGCCTTTCCCTGTGTAGCCTGCTTCTTTGTTTGCTGCTCAACCCCCCTTGCCTTTTTCTGTTTTTCTTCTTTTCTCTTAAACTGTAACCTCCTTTTCCTCATTCTGCTGTCCTGTTCGTGCTCTACATTTTTCTCACTTTTGTTTAGACTTTCCCCTTGTTTCTTACCTTTCCCTTTTCAATCTTCAGCTTTTTTTGCTTTTATCCCAATTTTCAGTCTCCTTCCTTGCCTTCAGTTCTTTTTAATATTATTATTATTGCCACCTTTTCTTCCTCTTTGTCCCCCTCATCTCCTAGAATTTTGTTTCGTTTTGCTTCATCTTTCTATTTTTTAATCATTTATTGCTCCCAGATTTCCTTCTTTCTCCCCTCCTAAGCATTTTTCCCTGAGTGTTTAAATCCCAGTCCCACTGATCTTGTGAAAAGGATAATTGAAACAATTTAATTTGCTTTAGTATAATAATCAATAATTTAATATAATTAATGTCTTTAATATAATAAAAGGGAGATGACACATTAGCCTTAGAAAATAGCATGCTAAATAGCAGAATTTTTAAAAAACCAGTCCCCTTGTCTTCCTTATAGGTTCACAGGGAATAAAGTCCATGAGAATTGCCATCTTCCATATTTGTCTAGATTAGGTATTATTTGCACCAATCAAGTAGTGAAGAGAGGGACTGGAAATTAGCAAGGCCAGTCTGCTGACTTGCCACCAGCACGTTGTAGCAGATGTATGGGCAGCAGAATAAAACTATGATGCAGGATTAATTGTGGTTTTTGAAGCTATAGTTACAAAAAGACAGGACACAAAGGATTTCTCCTACTTAGTTTTGTATATTGAGTCTGAGGGAGCATGTCCGTCATTTTATATTGATTATTCCATAAAGCAGATAGAATAGGAAAAGTTTCTAGAGTAAAGAATTTGATAAATGGCATACACGTTGAGTTATGTGGGTTTGTTTTTTGTTTTTTGCTTCTGTTTCTTGCTTTGGGAATTGGATATCTATCTTTCTTTTAGAAACTTTCACCTGACGTCCAAGAGTGGATAAAAGTAGATTTCACGTAAAGGGAAAATTCTTGGTCATGTTTAAGCAATGGCTTGGAACTAATGAGATATATATCCTAACATGTGAATTCTTCCCGATCTTAAATTTATGGAAAATTTGAGGTAAATGTTTAAGTATATTATTTTAAAATATATATTACCAAATCTCTTGTCAGAGTGGCAGGTTCTTTATACTTTGTCAATCTTTAAGTTAAATTTTAACTTGGATTACAATTATTAATCACCAAAAGGCCACATTCATTCACTGTTTATGGTCTCATAAATTTTCAACCTTTTAAGCCCATGAAAACAATATCAATGTTCTATAATACCTACTGGTTTTATAATAGTCTATGCCTTGGTTAATCATTTTTTACCCACCATAGTTAAGATATCTGCTCTTTGTTTCCTTCAATTTACTACTTTTGTAATCATCAGTTGTCCTCTTTCTTAAAGACTTCAAGATGAGGGAAAAGAGTGGCTTGGAACCAAACCACAATTATATGAAATGATAATACAGAGAAATGTTTTGCATCTTCTTTCTTGATTACTGATATAAACCTAGAGCTACCATGTACAGCCATGCTGACTGCACCACACAACTCCAGGGGACACCAGTCTTAATTTCTGGGTGGGGCCTGCATACAGTTGGATTCAGTCAGTAAAATCTCACTGAAATGATGCCATGCTTTTACTCAACAGATGGACAAATGTTCTCTAATAATGTTGAATTATGTTGGGTTTTACTCTTCAAAATCGCGAAATGTAATGTTTTAGAGTTGAGAGGACCTTTAGAGATCATTTGGTCCTCCACTCATTTTATAGAGGAGGAAGATATTGCCCAGAGAAATGAGATTTTATCACTATATGGTATCAAAGTCAGGTTTAGAGCCCACTCTCCTGATTCTTATCCTCAGAAATATCATTTTAAAGACAGTCATGGCTCCATATAAAATAAATGTTTCTAGCACATAAATCCCATAGATACAACTTTTTATGTGTTTAGCCTAACTTTATTCTTTGGCAATTTTGCATTCTAGATTGCTAGGGAACTGACATAATTTCTGGGTAATTCTCTTTGTGTAGATGCAGCATGCCATGTAATCCAGTAACATACTAAATGGCTTTTTGAGAGGTGATGTCACCATCTCCATTGACTAAAGTAGTGGAAAATATTTAGAAAGGAATCGCTTGATGCTCTTATGATATCTATTTTACTACAGTATATTTTTGGAATATTGAATTTAAGTAATGAAAGTAGAGTTTCTTAGGAACTAAACTGTTTACTTTCCCATTAATGTATTGGGAAACGTCATCAGTTTACTCATCTTCTCTAGTAAGTCTTTATTAATGTCAACCCATACTCTTCCTTCTCTTCTATTACTCAGCACAAATTTTTGAATTTTGTAATGGTACATTTAGCTTGTCTCTGTTCTCTTGCTATGTTTAGAAATCTTGTCAACTCCTTGTATTTCAAGGTTTTCTTTTACTTGTTTTCTCTCCTTCATGAGGCTGGCTTTTCCTACACCTGTTACTAAATGAGAGCACTTTAAATGGCCAAAATGGTACTAGAGACACTTTGTCTTGGTTTTCCAGCTCCTATGACATACACCACACAATAGGCTGGTTTAGCAACAGGAATTTATGGGCTCACAGCTTCAGAAACTAAAAGGCTTGCCTCCTCCCAGGGATCAATATTGTTCTGACTAAATGGTAAACGTTGGGTCTTTTGGCTCTCCCAAGCCATGGCAACGTCCTCCCTTATTCTCATCCAGGTTCCACTGACTTCCCATTTCTTCTCATCCACATCGTTTTCCCTTTATAAAGCCTCCAGTAATCAGATTAAGGCCTGAATCTCATTCAGTTGGGCCACACCTCAACTAAAAATAACATCTTCAAAAAGTCATGTTTAAAATTGGTTCACACCCACAGGGATTGACTAAGATACACAGCACGGTCTTTTTTCCCCCCTGGGAGTACATAATTCAACATACTATAAATGTCAATACAGAAGTCCTAATTAATTGGAGGCAAATATCCAAATTTAGTCTATGTTGCCAAAAGCATTGTGAAAAAGTATATAGGATGAATTTAAATGCTACTAGAATTAATCATTAACGTAAATGCTTTCAAATTAAAATGACTACAAAACAATATCTAACGGTAATGTTGAAAATTATTTTAGTATTTTATTGCATATTGAAAAGAAGAATAAGCAGGGAGGAAAAAGAGTGAAGTCTATTTTTAAATAGTTCATATTTCCCCTTTTTTCTGGAACTGAAAAAGACATATGATTGATTTGATCATAAGTTTTCATTTGAAAGAGCAACGAAACAAGAGATGAAGACACACCAGTATTCTAAGAAACCATAGCCTTTGGCAGATGTTGCAAGAATGAATTAGATAATTGACCTTTTTCTGGGGACTGGTGTCTAGTTTGAGTGGAGTTTCCAATTGCACAATGAATATTTAGACAGTTTTGACATCTTTATTACACTCTCGTAGTTCTTAAAATGCTACCATTTTATAAAAGATCATTTCTTTGAAGATTAAAACAATATTTTTAGTGCTAAAAGTAGTAAGACCCATAACTCAACATCGATTAAATTCTCTTCCCATATCTGGTTGTCTAATAATTCATATTCAAGGCACCCATAGTTTAAATAAAACTAATATTTGATTTGATGATATTAACATTCAAATCCATTTCTTTCTGGGTCTAATTTTGTTCCTTGTATTTGCTTTGTACTGAGTTATTATACAAATTGAGCAAATAGTCCGTTTAACAGGACCACTTTCAAATAAGATAATAAATTCTCTTAAAAGCAGACTAAAGAATTCGTAATCATAGCTCTTGGCCGCCACCTAAAGGTTTCTTTCTTGTTTTGTTTTACGTGAGACCTACTGTGCATTCCTTTTTATAATAAAATTATTGCTTTTACCATTACATTTTTCTGTCTAAACTTAGGGTGAAGAGATTTACTTCAGCATGCTTTTTCACTTTTTGTATTTGCATTAGCAGCCTATAAAAGTAGAACTTCTCAATCTATTCAGTACAAAAAAATAATTTAAACTGGGTTGTCTGAGCTGAGAAGAGTCAATTCATTCATGTGTCCTTATTAGGTAATCCTCCCATTCTGGGGCCCATTTTGGAAACAGATAAATACTTAAGTCATGGTTTCTGACTTCAAGAATCATTTGCCAGTTATTGATATAATAAGAAACAGACTTCTCTTTTGTCATAGTCTGTATTAGAATTACTATTAAAGGGATGCCACATAGTAAATGTAGGAAAAGCCTGAGCAAAGAGAAATGTTTCTCTTTTCCAACTTTCTAAGGTAAATTCATTTAAACCCAAGTTTATTGAACCATGGCTGAGTGCAATGTATGCGTTCAACTCTTCAAGTTACACACAGAACTTTAATAACAGTTGTAATCTCTTGGTAATGCTTACAAGTAAATAAGATCTCAGAATAAGGACTCCTATTCCATTTCCTATTCTCACTCCCTTTATTCTCCTCCTAAGAAACACTTGATTGGCTCAAGCTATATATCTCCAACCTCCTATTTGGACTCTGATGCAGCCATGCTTGGAGAATGGAATCATCTATGATACCATAGTATTGGGGACTGGATCGTGTCCCCCACAAAGGCATGTCCAGTTCTCAACCTCTGGTCCTGTGGGTGTGAACCCATTTGTAAATAGGACCTTGGAAGATGTCCTTAGTTAAGGTGTGTCCAAACTGAATAAAGCTAGGCCTTAAACCAACATGGCTGAAGTCCTTACAAGCAGAGGAAATTAAACATGGAAAGGGAAGCCCCAGGGAGCGATCAGAAGCTGGAAGTCAGTGAAACTCAAAAGAGAAAGAAGACACTGTCGTGTGCATTGCCATGGGACAGAAAAGCCAAGGAACCCAAGGATTGCCTGCCAGTCAGAAGATACACACCCTGGGAAGAAGCAAGCCTTCGAGCCTTTGAAACAATGTGTTAATAAAGTTTTTTAAGTCAACCCGTTATATGGTATTTTTTTAGTGGCTAGGAAATAAAACACATTCTTTATGTGTTGTAGTTAATCCCTACAAACTTATTTCAAAATCCATATGCAGAGAGAAGTATGAATCATCCGAATTCTTTTTAAACATGTAGACATGTTTTTATTAGTATTTGCAGTGGACATAATAGATTCCATGTATTTAATCCTTGATTTATTTATATGACCACTATTCATTCATTCACGCATTCAAAAATATTTTTTAGGCACCTGATGTGTATACCAGGTACCCAATGTGTACCAGGTACCCACCATTGCTAGTGTTAAGTAACGTAGATATTGTCTTTGCTCTCCTGGAACTCACAAGAGAAACAGAAAACAAATAAGCAAATAAAACACATTATGATGCAGGCTATCAAGATATTTAATACTATACTGTAAGAGAATTATTCTGAGGAGAGAACTACATTGGATAGGGTAGTCAAGAAAGACCTCTTTGAGGAGGTAATATTTAAACTAAGACTTGAAAAATAAATAGGCAGCTCTGCCAAAAATAGAGAGAAAGAGGCAGAGGGAATTGCCAATGCACATGCCAAATGTTAAAAGAAGACCAAGGGAACTAGAGCAGAGTAAGCAAAATAGATAATAATGAGATGGGGTTAGAGAAGTAGAAAAAGAAACAACAAAACCATGCAGGGTCCTGAAAGCCACTTAAGGGCACTGGGTTTTGTTTTAAAGAGAATAAGAAGTCATAGTAGCAGATTAAAGAAGGAAGTGACTTATCAGATGGTTGCATGAAGAATAGATTAGAGGCAGGCAAGAGAAGAAGGAGGGAGAAAGGGGTCTGTTGAAGAAATACAGATGAGAAGACGATGGTGACGTGGACAAGAGTGGTGGCAAGAAGCATAAGGAGCAAAGAGAAGTGGGCATGTTTGAAATGAATTTTGGAGCTAGACTCAACAACACTTGGTGGAAGGTCAGATGATTCCCTGGTTATGCTATTCCTTCCAAGTTTGTTAGTATTGCCGACACCAACATATAACTTTGGAATGCTGTACAGTTTTCCATATTAGATTTAGATTTCCATATTACATTTTACGGTACCTCTAAGTTTTTTATTTACTTAAAAACTTAATTCTAAGGAAATATCTTCATAGAATGACCATTTGTCAAATACATAATATCTTCTTCCAATGAGGAAGTCTTGAAAAAATCAATTTATTAATAAGGGAAGTTTGACTTAAAAGTATGTTTTATTTTAATCACTTTAAAGGATGTTCTTCTAAAATTATTAAATATTTTCCCAATCTCTTAAACAAATTAAACTTTAAACAAGTTAAACTTTTCAAACACTCAGGCTCACCATAATGAAAAGCAGTTGTTATACCACTATAATATAGTAGTACCCCTAAAATAGCGATACAAAGTGGATTTCCATTTCTCTGAAAATGGAATACTACTCTGCTTTGAAATAAATTCCTTTCATTGCCTCAGTTGCTCCCACCTCTCATTGCACTTGCTGTTAGAATTTCATGCAAGTTAATAGTAAGTAGACCCCATGTAAAGAGTATGAACTTTTGTATTCTAGTTTAGTTGCAAACAGAGGCCTTTTTTACATGCTGTTTTCTCAAGAAAATTTTAGGTCATTAAAGTTGTTGCCAGGGCAAAGTCCCTATGCTAGCATTTAATTTCCCACATTTTCATGTTCTCCTTGAAAATAAAATTCACATTATCTATATACATTATCACTTTACGTTTCTACAATGGATCCTTCTTTCAGATATAACTTCAATTACATCATTATAAATGTTGAGTTTTCATTTGATGCTTAAACTGTAGTTTTCAAATATAACATAAAAGCATACAAAATTTGATTATAAAACTAGATTTTAAAAATCCCAAGTTTCTTGACTTGGAATATAATATCTTCCCTTTTGTCATTTTGACATGGCATGGAAACTAAAATCAAATGTCTACAGAACCACAATCAGCAACACTGCTTTCCAAGTGTCTTTTGACAAGTAACATGTGCATATTACAAACGCAAATTCAGTGTTTGAAGTTGTTCTTCAAAATAGCTACATTCCTCAAAACTATCTCTGTATCACCACCTTGCTTCTTGGAATAAAATGCGTAAATGTGTAATGGAAATGTGTAAATGATTAAAGCACTTGTATAAACAAAGAACGTTGTTACCGTGCATGAGAATCATTTGTGAAACTTGCTTTTTGAAGAAGCAGACACCGGATGCCCATGCTGACCTTCTTAGTTAGAATCCTTGGGGGAGAGGCCCAGAAATTTGCATTTGAAACAAGTACTCTTCAGCTAATTGATACTATCATTAGTTAGCACTGTCCTAGACCCCAAATAAATAATCCTAAATCCTCTACCTTTTTTCAACTCTGTGGCAGATTTCATTTTCCAAAGTTGACTGCACCAATACATACTACCCGATATGATCTTCCTGTGAGGCAACACTGATAATCCTCCATCAAGAGATGGAGTTTATGTTGCCTCTTCTTGAATCTGGGAATATTTTTGACTACTGTGGAAGTGGTGCTCTGTGACTTCCAAGACTACTCCATACAATGCAATATAGCTTCTGCCTGGTCCTCTTGGGATGCTCACTCTTAGAATCCCATAACCACACCGTGAGAAAGCCAAGCTGCCCCATGGAGAGACCATGTGTAGGTCTTTCAGCCATAGCTCCAGCTGAAGTCTCCATCAACCACCACACGTGTGAATGAATGAGCTTTAGATGATTCCAGCCCCCAATTTCTGTGCCCCAGTGGAGCAAAGACAAGCTCTCTCACCAAGCCCTGACCAATTTCAGATTTGTGAGGAAAATTAATATCATCCTGGCTATAAGCCACTACATTTTTCAGTAGTTCATTATGCAGCAATAGACGACCATAACAAATTGCCAATACTTTTATGGCTTCTTCAGATAAAGTGTAAGGCCTCTGATAAACCTCCATGCACTCCAGTTTGCATTAAGGATTTCTGATTCTATCCAGCCAGATCTACCTCTAAACCCCCTCACTGGAGCATACTTTAGCTAATTGTCCTTATCCATGGTTCTCAAGAAAGGGTGATTTTGACCCCTAAGGGACATTTGACAATGTCTGGAGACATTTGATGATTGTCCCAATTGAGAAGAGGGTGCTCTGGCATTTGGTGGGTACAGGCCAAGGATGCTGCTCATCATCAGCCATGCCCAGGGCAGTCCTGACAACAAAGAATTATTTAGTAGGGCTGAGATTGAGAAACTGACTCAGATTTGTTCCACAGTAGTGAAGTGAAGTACTCTGTCCTTACCCATTACTGTCTTCACCATCATGTACGTCTGGGGTCCTCGTCCAGGAGTTGAGGAAATTAGGGGAGACAAGGATATCAGAATTATCTGTGAGCATTTCAAACTATAAAACCAGGCAGTCCTGGCTACAAAGTAGAATCACTGGGCAGCTTTTATTTATTTTTAAATATCAGTGCTCAAAACCCATGTTTAGATATTCTGATCTTTTAAAAAAAATACTGGGTCCCAGTGTTTTTAAAAAGCTCTTTATGTAATTCTAATGTGTCACTAAGTATAAAAACCAGAGGTTCCTCTTCACCTGGAGATCCTGGTTCCTAATTTGGGGCTGGCATAGCAGTGGGAGGTAGATGTGGGGTGAGGGAATGTTGGTAAAATTTTAAAAACCCACCAGGCAATCCTGGTAGCACACATCGCCCTTTGGCCTACATTTTCCTCTACACTTAGCCCACCAGGTTCTGGGAAGAAAAGAACCTGAGCTAGTCTCTCCCATCATTATTTTGCCCTTACCTGGGAATGGAAGCAAACCCTGAGTTAGCGGATTCTCTAAGCCGGTGGGCAGCACCATTGAGTAAATACTGAACTGACAATTCAAGTGAAATGAGTTCATTCTGCTGTGAGTCTCTCCACCAACATATTCAGCTCTATTTACTGGATTTTCCATCAATTACCTAAGGTGGATGTAAAAATATTAGACAAAATCTTTAGAATTTTATCGCTGATGTATCAAGTTACCTAGAATAATTTACATGATTTACACTGCTGAAGATGATGACAAAAGTTGCTGACAAGATATTATTCTGCTGAGGTTCATCCCTTTCGAAATTGGACTTACCTTGCCACCAAAACAGTGATTAGACAAATGCATTACCATCCACTTCAGTTCTCTAGCAGATGAAAGCCTGTTCATTTAAAAGAAATAAAAATAATAAAAAATTCTTGGGTGGAGAAGGGAAGAATGTGAAAGTCTATTACAGTAATTACCTCGGAAAAAAAAAAGTATTATTTCATTCCTTCATGACAATGACCTTTATTACATTGCATTTTTGGTACAGAGGGGAAAAAAGCCAAACTATGTCTTTATTGTTGAAATTTTTTATTGAAGGAAAACACCAAATTAATAAACTAAATTTCTCACTAATGATCATGCTGTTTTTAATTCTTTCCCATTAAAGCCCAACCACACAGATCCCTTAATGCCATACTTGGGAGCTACACTCCGAGTGGAGGCTATACCTGCCGGAAGATGGCCATGGTTAAGAGCATCGGCTCTCAAGCCAGATTTTCTAGGTTTGAATCTTAACGCCACCATTTTCAGTATGATCTTGGGCATGTTATTTTTATCTCTTGTGACTCAGTTTCCTCTTCTGTAAAAATAGTACTGGGGTCATAAGTGCCTTTGAAGATTAGTAGAGAAAAGGAATAGGAGATGCCCAGCATAGGCCCTGGTAGTTAGATGTCCTTAATAAGAATTAAATAACTATCAAGCTGTCTTTGTCATGAATTAGTTGAGCAGTCTGATTAAGTCACTTGACCTCTCCAGTCTTCAGTTTTTTTTCACTTGTATTATAAGGTTTGTTTGGTTTTTTTTTCGCTGATTCCTGAAAAATAATTTTGTAATGAAACAAAAACTACAAAACAGCAATAAATATTACTTACGTAGTCAAAATAATGTAGGCACTAAATTAATTTAACAAAAACCAAGATATAGTAATTTTGCAATGTCTCAGAGGTATGAATATTAAATATTGTTGTGGGTTCTACTTTGTGGAAGGAAACTCCCAACAATGAGGCTAGAGATGTGTGCAGAGATTGACCTTGGTTGACCAAGGAGCTTAGATTTTCTTCTACAATGGAAGGGGAGTGACCGAAAAGTTTCAAGCAGGCAATTTTGTCAAATTGGCGTTCTGGATACATCACACTAGTGTAATTAATGAGTGAACTTAAGAGGATGAGATTGGAGCCAGTTTAGATGAGAGCTGAAAATGACCTAGATCAAGGGAGGTGATGGAGGGGAGGTAATATATTTGAGAGATATCTAGGATTAGTTAAGTACATAGAAGAATAACTAGAGTGCAAATATATTGAAAAATTGGAAAAAAGGGATGTAAAAGCCTTTAATCACTTAATCTAATGAGCTTTACCAATGATTATATCTTTTTGAATCTTCCTTAGTCTTAAGAATCTGATTCCTGGTTAGCAGAATTGTTTTTCAACTACCTCAAAATATAAAAGTGTGGTGTATTGAAATCCTATATTTCATTCATGATTGTTCTATAAACCCATAACTTTTCTAATAAAAGAAATGACAGAAAAAAAAACAGAAAACAAACATAGATGTGTATATATTCTAATATGTCTGTGCATCTTCCGTCCTAGAGCCTAAAATACATAAAAGAAAACAATGACAAAATAAGGTTTTGGGAGTAATTTTTCAAGCTCTGTGTGCTTCCAAACTGTATGGCAGGTATACTTCCATTTGCTATTTCTTTCTCTTCTCTAACATCATATTGTTTACCATTTTGGCAAAATATTTCAGATGATCCTTTAAGTTCTTCAAACTCTTGTTACCTTTTAATCTTTCTATATTCAAAAGAGTATTTCACAACAATTTCTTAAAGGTACTAGGTCTAATGTATTACTGAACACTTTATGTAAATAACAAAATCTGAGGATGCCTGGTTATATTGCACATATTCTACTAGCATCTCTCTAATACTCTTCTCTGTGTCCTGGACAGGCAACTGTAGTATTATTTAGTTTCAGGACCTAAAACCAATTGCAGAAGGAATAGGACTGCAGGCCTTTTTTTGATTGGGATGGTAAATAATGAGCATCAGGAAAATACTGCTAGGCAAGACCTAAGTTTTTAAGTTAAAAGCAGATTGTCATAACAGGATTCATTGACATTTATTCACTGGCAGAAATGACAGTTGTTCTCTCAGGAAGATCAGTAATTCAATAAAAAGTACTTTCTGGAATTTCCTTTTTATTTGAAGAAAGATCACTTATCAGGAAACATCAGTCTTACAGAGCTACAAGAGGAGTAATATATTTTCAAAGAGTCAAAATCAGTTGAACATTGGAAAAAGGGAGTACTCAAAAGATAGGAAAAATTTCAATTTTATGAAAATAAAGGTGATTTAACAGGAGGGTGGCTGTTATTCAAAACCACTTTCTGTAGGCAGAATGAAATACAGAGAGAAAAGATACAATGAGGGAGTCAGATGTCAGGACACAGAAAAGGTGACAGACTACCATGATTTCTTAAGAGGAATTGTAGCATTATCATCACTAATTTGTCTTCGTGTAGATCCTGCTGGGTGATGTTAAAGGTTGAGGTCATAAAGAATAAGGACATAAAGAATCAGAAGCTAGGTACCCTGAGTCACGAGATTAGGGATCACAAAGTTAAATGCCTACAGGACTTGAGCATGTAACATAAATGAGTGAAGAAGCCTTGAGTCTAAAAAGAGAAGTAATGTGAACACAATGAAAAATGGTAACTGATGGGGGAACAACAGGGAGTGGTGAGGACTACAGCAAACTGGAGAACAAGGACCCATATCCATGGGCAGCAAAAAATGCAGCTCCCGCTCAGAGGCTTGCAGAACTGCAGACCCAGTTTGCTAAATATTCTGATTGTTCAAGAAGAGCTGAAAACAGGAATTTAGGAAATCTTTCAAAAATTTGGCAGAAAATCAATACATTTTTAAATCACTGTGTGGGCTGATGCTCTGCAGGCCAAACAAAGCATGTCTCCTGGCCACATTTGGTCGATGGGTTGCTAATTTGCTGCTCTCCACAAGAAGTTTTTGGACTTGTGCAATGGTCTTTCTTTTTTTTTTTCCTTCAATTTCTTTCTTCATATTTGATTTGGAGACTTGGGTTTCCTAGTCAACCAAAAAGATACGGCAAGTCCAAGCAAACAATTAGTTAACAGCAAAGTAAAATTAGACAAATACATAAAGTTTAGACTAAGGAGAAATTCTTTTGGTTTGTGTTGCTAATCTAGACATGAAATCATGAGATGCTATTCCTGAGGTAGCTTATGGCTATTTAATAAAACCAATCTCCTTCCACTTGTCCATTTGATCTCTTTTAAAGCTATGTGTGTTGGACATTTTCCATTTGTCCCTCTAGATACTCTCTCTACTCTTTCTGTGCCCCAAGAGTCTAGCCAGTGTAAACTGCAGTAATGGACTCTTTGCCCTCTGGCATCCATTGGGTTTGGCCAACTTGGGGCACTGGAAGAAGTTTGAAGGGCAAGAAGAAATTGAGAAGAGGGCATTTATTTGCTTTGCTTCCCACTCCCCCCATCCCCCCCCAACCCACCGCTGGTTCATTGATTGACCCCCTTCTTCCTATCAGGAGACCCTCTTTATACAAAGCTCAGTCCTCATGGGTACCCATGGAAACTCTGTTTCTCTCTCCCCGCCCCTCTCTCTGTTCCTGAAAATATTCCTTCCCTTTCTTCCTTCAGGCCAGAGGTGTTAAAAGACTCCCAACTGTTACCAGTCTCAGAGGACTGCACCATCACATGTTCCCTTCCTTAAATCCTGCCCCACAGACCTCAATTACCCAGCCCGACTCTACCTTCTGTTCCCTGCTGGGAACTTGACTTATTGGAGAATAAAATATGGACTAGAGTGGAATTATGGGTATTCTACTTAGACTTATTGTGATTCTAGCAATGGAAGAAATTAGATCATTGATGTGGTGACAGTGACGACTGAAGGTGCTGAAGTCAGGGAGAAGGAAAAAGAGGTGTACGTCATATGGGGGCATTTTCAGGACTTGGAATTGACCTGAATGACATTGCAATGACAGATGCAGGCCATTATATATTCTGCCATAATCCACAGAACTGAGTGGGAGAGAGTGTAAACTACAATGTAAACTATAGTCTATGCTTATTGGCAATGCTCCAAAATGTGTTCATCAACTGCAATGAATGTACCACACTAATTAAAGAAGTTATTCATGTAGGGAAGGGTGGGAGGTGTGGGGAGTGGGGCATATGGGAATCCCTAATGTTTTTATGCAACATTTTATGTAATCTAAGTATCTTTTTAAAATAAATAAAAAATATATTAAAGAAAAAAAAAAAAAGCAATTCCCCAGGACTGGGATCTTAATCAACTGGGTAAAGCTTCTCTCAAGTCCTTTAATTCACACTTCTGAGGGTTCATTGGCTTGTCCTGTCTTCTGCTTTAGACCAGCAATCCTCCTCTCTACCAACCCTCCAAGGCCTTTTTCCTTCTTACTCATTGTCAGAAAGACTGTTCTGATTTTTTTTACATTCCCTTGGGTTTAATAAATAAAAAGGGAAGTGAGTGTAGTTCACTGGCTGAGTGCCTCCTTCCCATGTAGGAGGTTCCAGGGTCAATCCCCAGTACCTCCTAAAAAAATAGCTTTCTGGTTGGAGAATTGAAAGGTACAATCCTTTGGAAATGTACTTCTTTGATATTAGGTGTCAGAAGCTTTAAAAATGTATCTAACTCTAGACACAGTAACTTCACTTTGGAAACCTGTTCCAAGAAAAGAATACAAAATAATTTGAATAGAGATTTATGCAAACATATATATTATTGAAATGCCCAAAACTATAAACAACTCACTTCCCATCCCAGGGTGATGCTATGTCTTTGGTTGCCCCACCAGCCTCCCTACCCAGCTTGCTGTCTGCCTGAGGTGGCCAGCCTTTCTAGATTCCAGCTACAGTTCTACTCATTTCCAGCTTTGGGATGGTTTGGCTAATGGTGTGGCTCCACAGGAAACTGAAGAACAGACAGAGAATGATGTAGGGGTATTTGTCCTCCATGTTCCCTTCCTGCGGATGGCCTCACATGGCTATGATTCTTGAACAAAGGTGACAGAGCTGGTCCCTTGATTCCCTCCACATGACTCAGTCTCTCTGGGGCTCACTAGTCATACCCTCCCTTTGCCCTATGTTGCATCCCCTGTTCTTTCTAACTCAAGAACACTGCACTATCCCTGACACCCTTCCCCATATTTATAAATTGTCCATTTATTAACTCTCCTCAAACTACCCATTTTGTGGATGCTATCTGTTTAACTGCCAAGAACCTAGTGGAATCAAGGAGAATATTTAAGCCAATCAGCAACAAATGCACTATGGAATAACATATAACATAGAAAGATGCTTAGGAAAAAATAAACAAAAATGGTAAATCCAGTAGGAACACAGCTATATAAAAATAAAGTGAAAAAAAATCAATCATGAGAATATATTTTCCAAATTTTCTATAATAAAAATATATTACTTTAATAACAAAAATTTTTATTAAAATATTAAAAATGAAGGACATTGTAGGTTGAGCCTGGAAGAATCTGGAAAGTCTTTGTAGAAGTGGCATTAGGAATGACTCTTGGTAATCAAGAAGGAAAATGAAGAGAAAAGGGAAAAAACCTGTCTAGGTGAGGATACAAGCAAGTGAAAAGGCAAGTGAAAATGCTTGGAGAAAACCTGGAGTAGGTGGAGCTGGAAAGGGTAGGGGGGTGTTATAGAAATTGGAGTTGGAAGTGTGGTTTGGGGCAAGAATGTTCAAATCATAGTTGATACTAAAGGTCTCTTTTGGAGTCTGGGACAGAGGTTAGCGGATGGTGTTGACCAACCGCAGAAGTATTGAAGAAAAGGAATAATAAGTCTAGATTTGTGTCTGAGAAGGAAAAACTCTCAAAGCAATGTGGAGAAGGTAAGGCAGGGAGTTCAAGAGAAGGATGAGGAATATCTCAACTAAGGCAGCAGGACAGTCCTTGAAAAGAAGGAAACAAAAATGACAGACACATTTCTAAAGTGGGATTAATATAATTTGTAAACTAACTAGAAACAGGGATTATGCCACATACATCTGTAAAGGGGACAGTAATACTTCAGGCACATTTAAAACTTGGTAATCTTCTCTGCCACTTTGGCATGAAAAGGGGTAGAATCACCTAAAAAATATTACCATTTTTAATTGCCATCATGCTGAAATGAACATCTTTATAAATATTTTCTTATATTTCTGAATTTTCAGAGGATTAAGTTCTCAGAAATGAGATATTTAAAATATTTTTAAAATTTTATTGCATGTTGCCAACTGATACAGCCAATTCACCATTCTACCATAAATGAGTTATATTTGAACCCTCTATTGCTAGCACTGAGTACTCCCATTTTTGAAAAGTCTTGGAGTGTTTTGTATTAGAGTAAAAATTGTATTTCATTTTTTTAGTTAGTATTTTTGACATATTGTAAAGTTAAACTTTTCCCATATGTTTTTAAGTATTTGTATTCCTTATCCCTGAATCGTATGCTGACACTCTTTTTATATCTATCCATTATAGACTTAATGTTTTCCCATCCATTTTTAAGAGCACATTACATGGTAAAGATTTTTATCCCTTGCTGCAATATTTATAAATAGCTATGGGTTAAAATAATTTATCATCAAATTTATTGATTTGTTCTTTTGAAATTTATCCAATTACTTTCAGATTCAAAAAGATCTTTTATTACCAACAACAGAAAAATATTGATATATATAGTGTCCTAGTTTTATCCATCATGATAAAACTAGCCCTTTAATCCATCATGAATGTATTTTGACATAAGCTTCTAAATTAGCATTGCTGTTTTTTCTTCAAAATAGGCAACAATTTTCCCAGCACCATTTATTGAATATTTTATCCTTTCTTCATTGATCTATGAAGTATGATTTAATGTATAACAAATTATTACTGTTATTGGAATCTATTTCTGAGCTATCCTATTTACCAATTCAGTCATCTTTTTCTATTATTTTATGTTCTTTCCAAAGCAGATTTTAACATCTTTGAGAAAAGACCCTGAGTTTTACGGATGCTATTCTTTTCCATAGGACCCTGACCCGTCACATTGTAAACGTTCAATAAATATCACATATTTATTAAATGAATGCTTAAATTGAATTAGTGTGCCTAACTCACAAAGAATTTCCTCCTTATGTTCAAAGGTCACATTCTTCAAGGTGAAACATGAAGTAATTTTGAAATTGGAGAAGGGGGCTGGGAATGGCAGTATTCCAAGTATTAAAATTCCATGTGAATTTGATTAGAATAATGTAAATTTTGTAGTGACTTCACTCTCCAGAGGCTATGTGATCATGAGAAAATGCTGAGGGGAAGAATTTTAGTCATGGGCTTGGAGTTATTGAAGTTCAGAAAAGCATTTGCCTGTGTAATGATATGCAACTCAGTCCACATACCACCCTGGCTCAACAGATGAACTATATCCATGGTGAATGTTGTCTTTATAATGTCTGCTGATACCTTTATTTGGGAGATCCAGCTGTGGGTCCTTAGATTTGCTGTATATTTAGAGTGCTGAGCAATAAAGCAATAACATTAAAAACTTATTACATCTTATTACCCTCCTGAATACATATAACTTCAAACATGTTGAATTTGAAATAAAAGGCAATATGAACTATGTTGTCCCTGTCACATACAATTAAGTGAAGCTTTCACAGGGTCATATATCAAACTATACAAGTATGACTTCAGGCTGAAAAGATTGTGGAACAATTTTGTTTGATTAAGGACATAAAACTAGAATGTCATAAAGAATGCTAGGATTACAGGCTTCTAAATAAAGACATGTTCCCTACATCTCTTAATGTGGATAAATAATTGTATAGTTACCAGAAAAGGAAAATTATGTATTCAACAAAACCAATGATACCTAATGTTATTTTTATGCCAATATGCATGTCTTGAAAGAAATATTCATGTGTTTCCAATGTTGTTTATATTGTGAAATTAAAATAATCCAAATTGCTTTTGCAAAAGCCCTTGGGATGATGTATGGTGAATTCCAGTATGTCTCATTCATGATCTCTCCTTTGAGTCTCACACTAATCTTATTTGGTAGTTATTTCAATATCTTCTTGGCAAAAATTAGTAAACTAAGACTTGGAAAAGATAAATAACTTGCCCATGATTTTATAGGTATGAAGAAACACATTCAAGCTTGGTTTTCCAGACTCCAAAGCCCTCGTGCTTTTCATTCCTTGGGTTGCTTTAAAGTTAATCAAGAGTAGAATTCAAGGGAAACGGACTTTGGCCCAGTGGTTAGGGTGTCTGTCTACCATATGGGAGGTCCCCGGTTCAAACCCCGGGCCTCCTTGACCCGTGTGGAGCTGGCCATGCAGCAGCGCTGATGTGCGCAAGGAGTGCAGTGCCACGCAAGGGTGTCCCCCGCGTGGGGGAGCCCCACGCGCCGCTGACGACAACAGAAGCGGACAAAGAAACAAGATGCAGCGAACAGACAACCAGGGGAGGGGGGGGAAATTAAATAAATAAATAAATCTTTTTAAAAAAAAAGAGTAGAATTCAAGTTAATAATGCTGGACACAAGAGATTAATTTCCAGCCACATTTATTACTTATCTTTGTTTAGGTACCTCCAAAAGAGGACCCTGAGACAAGGAAACACTACAGTCATAAGGAAAATGAGGGAGGGAAAGAGGGCCAATGTAGCATATCTTTGAATCTAGTTATAAAGTGGGCAACCACAGCTTGCACCTACAGGAGAACATGGGGAAACAGAGCTCAGTTTTACTCATATTGTCGTGTGAGACTGTATCAGCCCTTGAATTGTTAAGACTGGCCCAGGATGAACAACAGAGAAAAGTTTAAAGTAAATACTTAGAAACTTTTAAGGCAATTCGACATTTTTGCAGCATACATTTTTTTCTACTAATTTTTAAATTATATATATATATATTTGTATCAAACACATTGAATTTTTAAAAAAAGAAAAAAACTACCAGTCCAAAAATAGTGTGAGAAATACTAGTGTAGAACACAAGGCCCAAAGTGATTCTACATGAGGAGCAGAGGAGTTGGGATATTTATATTTTACTTCGTGTCAGGCTGGTCCTCAATTTTGGAAGACAGGTTCCAAAAGTGTTCATTCCTTGACATATGAAGCAGTGTGTGAAGAAGCTCTGAGACTGGAAGGACATGAGGAGGTCATTGACGGTGTCTGCCATAGTCTCAGTCAATAAAGAAGTTCACAAAGCTAAGGAATCAATTTAAACATCATCACATCTCAATAATCTTTCTGATAAGAAGTTAAAGCTAAATATTAGGTGGGCGCATGCTATAAAAGGATATTGGAAAACTAGGATTAGACTACCTACAAATAAAATGTTCCCTTCATCAGTACCCCTGAAGAGTAACGAAAATGGTCAACCAAAGCATCTGCTAGCAGGCAGGGAGGCTAAATTAAAAGTTGTATAATGACCCAAAAGTCTATTGTAATGCAAAGCAGTAGAAGCCAGGACACAGCAGTCTCATGGAATTTTACTTTGGACATTATGGGGCTCCCTTCATCAACCTAAAACAATTTTATTTCATCTTGAGAAATGAGAGTTTCACTTTCCTTTGGAAGGAAGCCCAAAGCAAGACTTCCTCCTCCCATTGCTCCACTCTAGAAAGCCAGGGTACTAGTATGTGACTTAGGTTCAGAAATTAGATGCTCCCAACCAGGATTCTGAATCTTGAGCAAGTGGTCCAAGGATGACAAGATGGTTAGAAAGCCATCTTGCCTGCAGGCTACTCACTCCTACTTCTTAGGCCGCCCTTGGTTTCAGGTCTAATTTAATCCTGGTCTCCCAGTCTCCTGCTGATTCTGTAAGCTTCCAAATATTTCATTTTTACTTGTGGCAATCAGAGTCTGATTCTGTTACTTGAAACCAAAGGCTGTCACTGACATAATTATGAAGAATCAGAGCTCTTATTCAACCCTGCTCAGTAATTTCCTTGAAAAAGTTAAACAGGTCTGTTTCCACGATTGTCAAATGGGACAAGATCAGCATTGTCCTTCATGGAATATTAGTCTGCGAGATGTTCCCTTAATAAAGGGTTATCCCATTGAGAATCCAATTGCATGTTGGCCTATTTAAGTTTCTGGAAATTCCACCAGTAAAGGAATTAGTTTAACTTCAACCTAGCTTTTCCCAAACTTAATCATCCAAGTCTTGCTTCAGAAAACATTAACGTCCCATAAAATTAATCATCCACAGACTATCTTCTGAAGAGATGCTTACTCCAGCAGTCATTTTTCTTGGAAAATGTACCTGACACTGGAGTCTGTCAACAAGCACTCATGAGACCTTCAAAGTCATCTCTGTGTTAACCTAACCCATTATAGCAAGAGTTCTTAAACTTCAGTGTGTATATGAATCATTTGAGGAGCCTGTGATAACGCTGGTTGCTGGACACCATATCCAATTGACTAATTCAGACTCTGTGGAATAAACTAAGGAACTGGAGCTAAGGAAGGAATCTCGCATGGGTGGCCATGTTGCAGGCAGTCTTCATTCCAGAGTATGAGAAACACTACATTATGTAATACTTCAGTGAAATGTTCCTTCCAGGATCTTCTGTTCTTTTTCAAGGGAAGAAGTTAGATGTCATAGTCATAGTAAATTATCCCACTGGCCTCATCATTCATCATTTCCTAAGAGGTATGGATGAAGCAATTTCAGAGACAACTTGAAACTATCCACCCAAAACCTACTGAATATCCTGATCCCAACTTCAGAAAAATATAACATTAAAACATGGATGTGGTTTTAGCTACAGCTATAAGGTCAGTAGATGGGGCAAAATCTAGTTAATGTCTGAATACGCAAAGGAGCAGTCTCTCAGATGTCTCTCTTGCTCCTGCTATCTGCCTAAAACTTACTCATTTATTGCCATAAACCATAATAGTGGGAAATAAAAATTTAAGGAGTAAGGAAGAAAGTTAATGCATCTAATTTCAAGACTTATTAGCAACTCAAATAATTTGATGATAGGAAGGCTGAAATGAATAGCTGAAGTGTTATTTTTAGACTATCTGTGATTTTCATTTGCTGTCATTACTGCAAATGATGAAAAATTAGATGTCAGAAATTTCAAAGCAAGACACCAGAACATGGTGAAAAAAAATAAAGAGGAATTAATCAAATCACAATCTTTTGGAAAAAATTTTTTTCACTGTTAGAAATTTTCAGGTAACATGATGAAGATATGGTATTACTGAGTTTCTTCACAATATCCTGTACATTTTCTCACAGGAAAAAAAAAATGCATTACAATAACAAGTGACATTTATTGGAAACAAGCAAACCTTTTGTTCCTGAGTCACTAGTTACATTTATGGTAAGAAAACCCTACAGGTGATTTGTCAAGATTTCAGTAGAATTCACTTTTATCTTTGTAAGCCAAAATGTACAAATAATTTGTAAATAATTTATAGGGATTACAGTCTCACCCTAAGGAGATGCAGTTTATTAAATTTATAACCAGAATTATCACCTCTTTATAATTGGGAAGTGGTGCTAAATGGAGACGTGTTACACCAACTCTATAAAACGTTTATCCTGATATATATCTGCACTGGTCTCAGGTAACAAAACGTAGAAGTCTTTCTCTCTGAAGGACTTCAGAACTTCCTGAAACAGATTTAAAATTTCATCTTATTCCTTCTGTTACACAGTTGGTGTGGCTTAGTATATAAACTACATCAGCACCTAACAATATAGAGTTACAAAAATTAATGCATACCTCATCAATACTACAAATATGCATCCATTATCATTTCCCTAACTTTGTATTTTATTTAATACCATCAGTCATTTCAAATCCAGCATCAAGAATTCAATTTTAGGGAAGCAGGTTTGGCTTAATGGTTAGAGTGTCCGCCTACCACATGGGAGGTCCAGGGTTCAAACCCTGGGCCTCCTGACCCGTGTGATGAGCTGGCCCAAGCACAGTACTGATGGACGCAAGGAATGCCACGCCTCTCGCAGGGGTGTCCCCCGCATAGGGGAGCCCATGCACAAGGAGTGCACCCCGTAAGAAGAGCCACCCAGCCTGAAAAAAGTGCAGCCTGCCCAGGAGTGGTGACCACACACGGAGAGCTGACGCAGCAAGGTGACACAGATTCCCAGTGTTGCTGACAAGAATATAAGCGGACACAGAGCGGGTGGGGGTGGGGGTGGGCAGGGGAGAGAAATAAATAAAAAATAAATCTTTTTAAAAAAAGAATTCGATTTTAACATATGTCATGAAACTCTGACAGAAGAGTCACTCTACAGTGTTGAGGGGATTAAGACACTTCCTTACCGGGAGTATGGAAGTGACTAATTTTCTTTATTGCAGTACTGCACTGTCTCAAAGGTAACTGTGTTCCTGAGATCTGTAAAATAATCTCTGGAGAATATAAATGCTGCTCAAATGAAGAATCCCTAATTGGAGCCCAAATGTGTTCATCTGGTGGTCGCATTGTCCAGTCCTCACCCCATCCCAGCCACTTTCCAACCCCTCCATTTTAAGACCACCAGTACAAAACCACAGCTGCTCAAACATGGAACTAAGGGAAGAAAAAAAATAATGAAACTGAGCTGGATTTAATCCTATTTACAGTACATTGCCTGCAGTGTAATTGTGTTACAAGTGCCAATTTTTAAGGTTTAGATCATAACTTCGGACTTTCAAAAGGATCTCATTTGTAGACACAGGGCGCTTTTAATTTTTCTGCTGGGTTCCTGGTTTGCTTAGCTAATTCTGTGGGCCCCAATGTGCAGTCCACACCTGAAGTGGGGGAGTTTTTGATGTTGTGGTTAATTAACCAGGTACTTTCCACTCACCCAGTTAACAATTAGAAAACAGAAAGAAAAAGAGAGCCTCCTACTTGATTTTTCACTCCAAATGCGGAGATGGAAATGATTAAACAAATAAGAAGGAAGGAAACTCCCGCATATTTCACCTCAACCTGGCTGGACCGGTCTGATACCTGCTAAGAGGCTAGGTCGCCCGGCAGCTAGTGGGAAACAGAGGTCAGACTTCGTAACAGGGGGCCACTGCTGCCCCTAGAGGACAAAGAGAACCATCACGCTGTGTCCCAAAGCCTTGTCTTCAACCCGGGGGGCTGGGTTCCCTCCCGCGGCCTAGCGTGGTAGTGACAGGGCCTGAGGAGGCAGGCTACTTCTCCGACAGTTGCCCAGCACAACATCCACTCCCCGCGTGCACCTAAATTTCTGGGCTGCGAGCGGCAGCAGCGTCCCTCCCACCCCACCCCTACCCCCACCCCCACCCCGCTTTAGCGTCTATCTCCCCGCTCCGCCGACGCCTGTAACTTCTTTGTTCCGTTTATTGGGAAGGTGACGCTTAAGGTCAGAAGACGCACCAAAGCTAGCAAAAGCCCAGGGCCACCACCAGACCCAGGGAAGAAGAGATGCGCTGCTGAGCCAATGGCCGAAGCTCAGGGTGGAGGAGCCGCGAGAAGTTTCGCCAGCAGAGCCCCTGCAGACTCGCCGCACACTCCAGGGCTCCGGACAGCGTTGGAGTGGGGCAGAGGGCGAGCTCCTAACTCTGCAGGCGAAGTGGGCAGCGCGCTGCCCCGGAACAGTGGGTGTTGGGGGCGGGGAGAGGCCTCTAGACTCCACTTTGTACGCTGCAGATGCGGGGCAGTGAGTATCTCCGAACAAAGGAGCGCACAGCGTGGGGGTGAGACTGAGGTTTGAGTGCAGCTGCCATTCGTACCGAGTCTCCGCACGAGCTAGCAAGCGCTGGGGTGCAAGGATTCGGGGGAGGAAGGGTAAGGGAACCGGGGGTGCGATTCCTGTTGCGCTGCTACCCATCAGTTCTTGCAAACGATGGGAATGGCAACTATCCGAGCCAAGGGGGAAAAAAAAAAAAAGCTGGAGTGAGCAAAACAAAGAGCGAGTGTGGGCCGCGGTGACTTCATGCCTCACCAATGTCCCGCCCACGCTGCTCGAGCTGTTGCTGCTGCAGCCGCCGGGGCCGCCGCCGCGCCTGCGGGCCGCGAGGCACAGCGCTGGGTAGCGTGGGGCGGTTTCCTAGCAACTCGCCGCCCAGAGCGCGTCCAGCTGCTCGCACGTCGGGAGACCCCCGAAGTACCAGACAGGACCACCCCTCCCCCGCCCATCGCCAGCCTCACCTCCCTCACATCCTCGCCTAGTGCGCTCCACAGCACTCCAGCTGCCGAGGTTCTGGGCGGCGGGACGTCTTAGCAGGGCACCGGGGTCAAAAGGACGAGGGCACGAAACCCCAGCCCCCGCGAGGCCGGGCTCCAGAACCCGCGGAACCTCCCCACTCGCGGCCGCGGCCGTCCCCTCTACTCCACGCCAAGCCAGGGGCTGCGATGCCTCGCGCTGTGCCGGCGGGCGCCGGCGGGCGCTTCTAGGGCGCTCCGGGAGCCGCCTCCCCCGGCTGCTGGCACCCCGAGCTTCCTCCCTCGCCAGCCAGGACGCCGCCGCCTCGTCTCTGCCCGCCGCTCCGCCGACGAGGCTGCGAAGCTGCAACTCCCTGCAGTTGGCCTCCCTGCCCACCTGTGGAAGAAGCTCGCGCTGATTGATGCGCCATCGACTTTTTTCCCCCTCGGCCTCGCCGGCGTCCCCTCCCACAGATGCAGCATCACCCAGTGAATGTACATTAGGGTGGTTTTTCCCCCCAGCTTCGGGCTTTGTTTGGGTTTCCTTGTGTTTGGCTCTTTGCTAAGCTGATTTATGCGGCAGAAGCCCCAGCGCCTAGAGAGAAACAAAAGCTCTTTTCTTTGTCCGGGAGTCGGCGGCCGAGCTCCCGCTCGCGTCGCCGCCGCGGGCTGTCGCCAGTCTGAGGAGGCGCTTCACGCGGAGACCGCGGGGCTCGCCAGGCCGAGCTGGGAGGGCCGAGGGGGCCCTGAGATGCCGAGCGGTGCCCGGGCCCGCGTACCTGCACCGATTGCTCCGAGCTGCGGGGTCCGCCCGCCGGGCCTGCGGGGAACGCGCTAGCGAGACTCGGCCCGCGGGCCCCGAGGTGCGCCCGGGAGGCGCGAGCGCGCGCGCGGAAAGCAGCCCGGCGGCGAGCACGGTGCGGGCTGCTGTGCACTATGTGCCGCTCGGCCCCGGCTTTTTTAACCGCCGCGTTGGTCTGCCTGCAGAACTGCCGGCGAGGTCCTGCCTGGGTCTTCCGGGCGACCTGGGTGTTTTCAGTGGTTCTTGGACTGGGCCAAAGTGGTAAGTGTTTTCTGCTTGTTTGTTTTGTTGTTTGTTTTTGTTTTCCTTCTCTACCCCAAAGGTCTCTGGGCTGGCACGAAAAGCTGCCCGGGCAGAACAGCCGGGCAAGTAGCCGGTGACAACTTGGGTCTGCCCTGGGAACGTAAGAGCGCGGTCGTGTAGCAGCGTCCGCCTTTCCAGCGGCCCCAGGGAGGCCAGGTGTCAAGCACTTCCTCCCGGAATGACAGTGACAACTAATTATACGAGGAGATACTGTCCATTGCTCCCGGGTCTTGAAAAGCAGCAATAGAATGAAAGTTTGGAAGGGAGATGGTATTTGCAGAAGCCAATTTAGGGATTCCAGTGCATCCCTGAGGTATTTGTACAGAATATATTTTGGGTCCACTAAACACTATCTTGCATCTGATTCAAGGCTGTGAATAAATTTGCTGTCTTTTTTTTTTTTTTTTTGAGTCCACGAAAAGGATGCAGCTACAAGTTTCTTCTGTCATCCTGCTCAGCCAAAATGAATTAAACAAACTTGAGGCACATTCCTGTGGGTTTTTTTTAAGTCACCATATTTCAGTTTAAAACAAAACAAAACAAAACAAAACAAAACTTGCTAGCTAATTGATCCCTTACTGAGATCAGTCCCTGAGACTGAGAAGCAGAGAGAAACCTGGACCGGAATTTACAGCTTTCATTTCAGAATTACCGTGGGTTTGGAGGGTTACCTCTTTATAAACCTTATCCTCCACATCTGTAAAATGGGGACAATGCCTACTCTCACTAAATCACAAAGGGAAGCTCAAGTTAAATAGTGTATATGATGTTGGGGAATTTTGAATTAGTGCAAATGTAAGGTGGTAGTATTTGGATAGTGAGCAAAAATAAAATATACAAGTAAGGGTGATAATTACCCATTTAGGATGAGTTCTTAATGGTTTTAAATGTAGGTCAAACATTAATTTTTGCCAATGCAGTAATTATGCCATGGTACATTAAGATTTAACCTTATGTGATTTTAGTGATCACTGAGTTTTAAAATTCTGTTAGAGCCTTTCTCTAACCTTTCTGGTTCTAGGCGAGTTTGATAATTGCAGTTACTTTGTAGACTTACAATTTTCTCCTACACTTTACATCGAAGTGCCAAGTTTCTGCCTGAAATTAATTAAAACAGTCAAATCGTAACCTGTAAAGAAAGGCTTAAAATGGAAACAGCCAACTAGCTTTGCTTAATTGTTTCATATATAATTGTCTAGTGTTTGTATCAGGGAGATAGTTACTGAGTTATGTAAAATAGAGGTAATTAGAGTAAATTTTTATCTTATCATTATTTTGTGGCTTATATGTTCATTTCAAAACAAATGTAACTCAAGGCAAAGGAAAAAGTAGATTTCACTATCATGCATTTTTTTTTGCAGCAGATTTTCCACAGAGCATAATCCCATCCTATTTCAAAAACAAATGACAAAATGTTTTTCTACATTTAGTACACCAATATATACACAATAGTAAAATGACAGACTTGTGTCAACAGAGTAGATTTTGCACCCAATACATAGGCTAAGGGGAAAAAATCCTATTTAACTCTAGATGTTTCTAATAATAGTAATATATGGTTTGATTATTTGTATTTGTAAAGATTAGTCAAGTTCTCATGTAATAGCATTGTTTTCAAAACAAGTGAATGTAGGTGATTTGAAGCAAATATTATGAACAGGCTCCCTGGCACCTGCAGTTGTGAAAGGGAGTGTTGATCTGGAATCAGAACAAGGCATCCTATTGCCAGTCTCTGTCAATGTGCAAAGGTTTCTGATATATACTGATATGCATTGCAGTTAAAAACATGCAAAAATTTAAATTATAGACAATACAACTTAGAAAATTAGAACCCAACATAAACTGCAGTACTTTCATGAATAGCTATAAGTCTAAGATTATATGTCTTCACAGTGCAAATTAGATGCTTCAAGCAGAATAGAAGTTTAGGTATCAGTTACAAAGGAAATCTTGTTCCCTTGCTCACTAGTTTACACCAAGGAAATGCTGAGGGCAATAAAGCCATACAAAAGAAACCATAAACTGTACAAGAACAATGTAGCTTAAGGTTTAATTTTTGAAGTAGAATGTATAGGCCTCAAGTACCTAGCAGATTTTAACAACAAATATTTAGCAAGTAGGAGAGATGCTATTAACAAAATCTGAACATTTCTGACCAAGAAAAAAGTTTTGGAGTTGCTTTTCAACTTTCCCTGGTGGAAATTACCAACAATTAGAGAAACAATAACAGTATAAAATGGTTAATGAGTAACTGGAAAACACGGAGGAATACCTAACTGGTTAATATTTAAGGAGTTAATATAGCAAAACTATTGTTTCTTCAGTTGCTAATTTTGAAAGATTGAAAATTTTTGTTACCTCAATTTTTGTATAGCAATAGGAGTGACAAATTTCAGAAATTACCATTTCTTTTAAAAAGGTTACTGTTGTTAGAATGAAATTTCACCTTCTGTGCAAAATCAACTAGTATTCTTTTTTTCTCTATTTTTTTTTTAAATGTTACATTCAAAAAATATAAGAGGTCCCCATATAGCCCCCACCCCCCTCGCCCCACTCCTCCCACATCAACAACGTCTTTCATCATCATGGCACATTCATTGCATTTGGTGAATACATTTTGGAGCACTGCTGCACTATATGGATAATGGCTTACATTGTAGTTTACACTCTCCCCCAGTCCACCCAGTGGGCCATGGCAGGACATACAATGTCCAGCATCTGTCCCTGCAGAACAACTCCGAGACCTGAAAATGCCCCCACATTATTTCTCTTCTTCCCTCTCCTTACCCTCAGCAGCTACCGTGGCCACTTCCTTCACATCAATGCTATAATTTCTTCCATTACTAATCACAATAGTTCCAGAGTAGAATATCAGTAAGTCCACTCTAATCCATACTCTTTTCCTTCATCCTGTGGACCCTGGGATGGCTATGTCCTCTCCACCTCTATATCGAGAGGGGCCTTAGATTCCACATGGATGATGGATGCTTGCAGTTGTAGGCACTCTTGGCTCCCTGGTGTGGTGGTTGACCTTCTTCACCTCCCTGTTAAAATAACAATCAACTGGGTTAGCGTTGCTTTGTGACTGTAGTGTTACTTTACCTAAAAAAATAGCCCAAAGTGTAAGTCCTCTCAGAAGCCTTTATGATTAACTAAAGTAGAGGATATTTAATAAAATCATTTAAAAAATCATTTTTAAAAATCCAGTCTTCCAAATTATTTACCTGAATAAGCAATCAAATTACTTCTATCTTAGAGAACGGAGATACTTTCTGATCAGTTAAAAAGCCATCTATGCCCTTGCTGTATCCCCAATAGTGAAGTAGCTTTCTATGTTTTGAAAAATGCCAGAAAGATTTCTGTGGCCCCAAATAACTCCTTCACCTGTTACCAAATTCTCTAAAACTTAACCATATAATAGAATCTTTGGGGTTAAGCATGGTATTGACCCTATGGTTTCTTTTGATTTTTAGCTTTATATTGGGGAAATTTTCAAATGCATTCAGAAGCAGAAAGAATGATGCAAGGAAGGCCATGTGCTCTTCACATACCTTCATAAATTATCAATTCATAGCCAGCTTCTTTCATCTCTCTCCCCACTCAATCTCTCCTACCCCAACTAGATTATTATTTTTTCTTTATTAGAGAAGTTGCGGGTTTACAGAACAATCATACATAAAATACAGGATTCCCATATACCACCCTATTATTAACACCTTGCTTTGGTGTGGAACATTTGTGACAATTGATGATAGTGCATTTTTATAATTGTATTACTTACTGTAGTTCAAAGTTTATTTTAGGACTAATTGGATTATTTTGAAGCAAACCCCTCAGGTTATTTTAACCTAAAATACTACTGGAGGAAAAATACACTGCCATTAATCCAACAGCATGGATTTTTTTTTTTTGCTGGTCTCTTTCAGTAGAAATTTAGGGTCACATGATGTTCATAAGTTTTAAAGAGAGGAATTGCAGAAAACAGGAAAAGAAGGAAAGAGAAACATAACCCAGCCATTTACTTTGCAATCATTCCATTATGGCTGCATTGAATATATAAAAATATTTTTCCTCAAAATAATGCATAGGTAAGAATTTGGGTATGTATTTATACAAAGAAGAAAAAATAATGTGAATAAATCTGCTTCCCCAGGCATACATTAATTGCCATATCCCAGTGGAAACCCAGCAGTTATAGTTTATTTGAAGTTTCAATGTTTTAGATTGCTCCTCCTCTCTCTTGCGTCATGAGTTTTTCTCTGCTCTGTCCATACACACTGTAATATCTCCCATCTTTAAAAAAAAATAAAGAATAAAGAAAAAAAATATTTCTTGACTTCACATTTGCCTGCAGCATTGCCTCTGTTTCTCACTTTCCTTCCCAGCAAAAGTCCTTACCTTCTCTTTGAACCCGTTCCAGTTAGGCTTTCTTTAGCATCTCTCCAGTTGTACAATTCTTGTTAAGGTACAGTGACCTCCCCATTGCCAGCTCCAGTAGTCAGTTCTTAGTTATTCATCTTGCTTGACCTAAAAGCTGTCAGCGAGTTGACACTGTTGACCACTCCCTTCCTTTGAAATGCATCTTCCTTGGGCTTCCTGGACAGTCATCTCTTGATTTAAGCTCCTCCATCTCTGATGTTGGTTTTTTTATCATCTTCTGACTTCCAAATGTAGGAGTGGCCCAGTCCTGACTTTCTCTTCCTAATATATACTCACATCCAGTCTTGGGATCTTAAATACCCTTTCTATTTGACAGCTCCCAAATGCATATCTTCAGCCCTGACCAATTCTCTGATCTCCAGAGGGTACAGCAAACTGTCAATTCAACATCTCCACTGGTTGTGTAAAGGAAAAGTCAACTCTAACACGTTCAAAACAGAACATCCAATTTTCTGTCCCAAACCTGCCCCCTTCACACTCTTACTCATCTGGTGTCCACACTAAAACTTTGGAGGCATCCTTGATTTTTCTCTTTTTCTCACACCCCGTAGTCAGTTTTCTATCTCCACTGCTACAGCTCTGGTCCATGCTACCATTTTCTGCTCGAACTATTTTAACAGATGCTTCAGATCTCTTTATTGCTCAGACCTCTCCATGGCTTCTCATTTGTCTCAGCTAGGAGACCCTTATTCTTTACATGGCCTTTGAGATCCTATATGAGCTACCCCCTGCTGACTTTTGTCCTCATCTCCTTACTCTCTTTCTTTTCTCACTTTGCTCCAGCAACACTGGTCCTTGATGTACCTTGAAGGTGCTAATCATGATCTGACTTCCAGGCTCGAACACCCTATTCCCTCTGCCTGGAATGTTCTTTTCCCACATATCTTGCTAACTCCTTCTCTGATGCTTCCTCCAGATTTCTATTCTAATGCTGCTTTATCAGAGAAGGCATCTCCAAACTCTCTGATCAAGGCTTTTTAGCCCTCTTACCCTGCCTCTTTTTCCTTTATGGCCTTTAGCATCCCCTGACATATTTCTTTGCTTACTGACTGTCTCCCCATCCCTCTTCCTAACACCACAACTAGAATAAAGTTCATGAGGGAAGGCACTTTGTTCTCTTTTGTTAGAAAAAAAAAAAAAAAAGCTGGGCATGTAAAAGACCCTCAATACACATTTGTTGAATGAATAAATAGGTTTCTTTTCAACTTTGTCATCAGAGTGATTGCCTGTTTATTCCAAGACAGGGCTATATTTACTTTCTCCCAATCTCTCTTCTCTTTGTGAATAATGGATGTGTGGAAGAATCAAGTTCTGTTATGTTTTAATAGAAATTCACAGATACTTCTACCAGAAAAAAATTTCCTGATATATTTAGTATAAACATGCAAAAAAAAGATTTACCTGATAATAAAAATTTTGCTTGACTTTTTTGCACATTTAGATGTTAAAAGTTCATTTAATCTTGTAATCTATTTTAAAAATTTTAGTTGTCTTTATTAAAGATGGAAACTAATTGGTTACAAAACCTTTGTTCCAAATAGATACTATGTTCCTTGCAATTTTTTTGTTTTTCAGTTTTAAAGATTACTGTAGATATTATTTCTAATATCATAAATACATAGTTATTTCTTCCTATATATCAACAGAGGGTTGATTTTTGTAGTGCACTATTTACAAAAGCTAAATAGGTAAAAAACGACATTTTATAAATTTGTATCATTTAGGGAAAATATGTCTAAATTTATGAAGTATTGTTTAAATAATACTAAGTGAACCTATTTAGAATTATAGTTAAGAGGGTGGCCAAACCTTTAAAACATACTATAGCATGGGTTACATATGCCTGACTGGCATTATCATGAAAAAACAAAGTTACTTGTTAATATAGACTTAATATTTTTGCTCCAACCGAGTAAACATGTAGTATAATTCTTTTTAATATTAAGCTCAATTAATTAATAACATTGAAGGCAATCTGTTTAAAATGAAAGTAATTTGAAGCAATAGTGTTTAACATTGTGACCCAAGGCTAAGTTACCTATTTTTATAGATGTATGAAAAGTATAGGAAATCATCAAATGGTAAGACTATATAGGGAACTCTTAAAAAGTAGAAGGACTAACTGGACAAAAACAGTTCTCAGAATAATTTTACCAGCAGATAATTTTTTAAATGTATGTTTAAGTTTTAAAAGGTGTCATGTTATTTATTTATTTGTTCAGGCTTTCTTTCTTTAAGTACTACTACTTTGTAACAGGCACTATCCTGGGTTCTGGAGTTAAAAGAATAACAATGGTTAAGATTTGTGGCGTATTTTCTTTGGGCCAGGCACTCTGCTGGATATATGGTATGAAATATATCCTGTTAATGCCCACAACCCTCTGAGGCATGTATTGTGATTATTCCCCTTTGCTAGGTAAGTGATCTACTTAAAGAGACATTGATGTCTTGGTTAATAGGAATGAATCCAGAACTCAAGCCTGCGTGGGTTCAACACCAAAGCCTGTACTTTCAGTAGCCATTATAGACAGCCCTGGGTTCTGGGCCTTGGAGGGCAAGGAGTACACAAGGCATGCCCAGCCAGTGTGCATCACCCCCAAGCCCACTCCTAGGGCCCTCCTCCTATGGTAGATTGTGCCACCCATGTGCCAAACCTGAGGCAAGGGTGGCCAAAGGCAGTTGATGTAGGGGGAGCAAACAACTGGACATGCAGGCTGAGGAAGTGTCCCCACAGGGTGGGGACAGGCTTCTTGGAGTGAGGAGAGAGCTGGGGTAGGAGGGGAAGACTGCTAGGTTGTGGGCTGGAGGGGCAACACTTCCTTGCTGCCAAGCTCCCAACCAGAAATCTAAGGAATCTGACATTCTAAATTCAAACCTAGCCTTACCAGTATTATGAGTGTGTATTTATCAAGGCAAGAGGATAGAATTATTTTACTTAACAGTTTCTTAGTCTGTTTTGTAATTTTAAAATATTTTAAAATATGCCCACCATTTGTATCCTTGCTCTTGCCCCCTGAAAAAATTAGGGGCAGGCTTTTCTGGGAGTTTCCACATTAATGGTTGTAGTGGCATGGGGAGATAAATGATTAAAGCAACAGAGACCACCTCATATCAAGATACTTTTATGTTTTAGTAACTGAATCCCTTTTGGTAAGCTTGAAGATATAAACAGATTACACTGAATTCTATTCTTTTGCAAAGTAGTCTAGTAAATGCATATTTTTAACTTTATTTTACTGTTTATTTCCCTTTATTTATTTAAATATGTCACAGAAAAATCAAATTGGGTTGACTTATTCATCTGGCATAAATCTAATATCCATAACTAAATGAATATGTTGGAAAAACAGTTATGCTGCCTTTGTGGAGTAAAGGAACTATTTTTCAATTTAAAAATCAATTTTAATGTGACCTTCTTTCTACTTTCACTAAGTAAATGAGTATTCTTTACACATCAAAGAAAAAGTATAGTGTAAGTCAAACTGGTTTCCATTGGGATTTTATAATTTTATTGCAACAATCATACTTTTCAACAAAAGTGCTCAGCTGAATTCTTTCTAAGAAACTACTAATGTTAAAAAGATATGTTAGAAATATCTTCCCTGAGTTATTTTAAAAAGCCTTCTAACTAAAATTACTTAATTACTCTTATTTTCTAAGAATAAAATTACTCTTAGAAAGTAAGAATAAGATCATTACATTAAAATTTCAATGTAAAATTATGGTGAGCTTATTAGAGCAATGCTGTTAAGATAGTATTCAAGATGCTTTGATTTTGCATGCTGCTAAAAAAAAAGTATAAATAAAAGTATATATAAAATACATAAAAAGAGGCCTGTCATGCTGACTTTATCAATGAGCCAACCATTCCAGTAATTGCTTTAGAAATGAATTCATTGTCTTTCCTGGATGATTTCGTTGTCATTGTTCTTATTTTTTAATTCACAAATACTGTCAAAGACAGGGTCTGTTTCCACTCCAGATCATTATTGGTGCAGTTTGGTTACTCTAGAGAATTGCCAAAAAATCAAAGTCCTCAGATAGGAAAGAGTAAGGAACCTGAAAGAGCATAGTTGTCAAAAGCTATTCAAGCCAATGTCCAAGAGAGAGACTGACTTTGGAAGTGGAAGGAAAGGCAGGTAATGAAGACAGGAGGATAGAAGGCTAGAAAAGATTCAGCTCTGTCTTAAGAATTTTGCCAAACGTTTATTACTAGTTATGTGAGATGTCCAAAGGCTTCATACCTGATTTTCTTATAGGATCAAAGATGATTTCAACATGTGCCAATGGTGAAAAGCAGCCATAGCCAAGTACTGTTCCCCACATATATGTGGTACCAGGGTCCTTTCCTTGGTATTGAACCACAAACACTTTCCCAAGTACAGGAATTTTTCCCAGTTTCAGTGGGGGCTACAAATTTAATTCCCTAGTAACTGTTGCAGGTACCAGGTAGAGGAAGAGGCTGAGAGGAAAGCTATGTTCCAGAGTTTTCAAATATTATAAGATCAGACAAAGAAGAAAATAATCAAAAGAAAGAATTCAGGATTCTACAAGAAGTGAGTTGATAGAAGGTACCTTAAGTAAATGCCAAAGGAGGGAATGTCTTTCCTAATTACCTGCTGGAGTGGGGTTAGGAAGCCAGGCTGGCTATGCCAAGTGGTGTCAGTTATTCATTAACTGCAGTAGAACAAAAAATGCTAGAAAGTTTTGGAGTGGGCGGGAATTGCTGTAGAACTGGCTGTTCTAGTTGGAAACAAAGGATTCATTGTAACAGAACTGCATTTTTTTCCCTCTTCTGTCTCTTAGTACAAGGCACACCTCTCAAGGTACTGACTGCCCCATTGTATTTTTGTGCATTTGGTTTAGATTTTTAATGGTATATTGCAGACAAATGTATCATAATTTGAAAAAGAAAACTTTCTAGAAATGGTAGATGGGGCCTAAGTCCCAAGAGAAGTCATCTGGAAGATGGTGGCACTGAGAAAGATTCAAAAAAAGAGTCACAGTTTCTGGCATCCTGCGCTTGGGTTGGAAAGGTCCATCAGGATGAGTGTTTCAACCACAACCCAGCTAGTTCCAAGGCCCTAAGGTAAGGGCCAGAGCATATGACAGTAGCCTGACCCCTGAGATTGATGATGGAAGTACGAGTTCTAGATGTTATCAGTACCAGTCCTTAATTAATAGGATGAAGATGTTGGATGGCTTGTGAAGAATCAAAGGCCACACTATGCTCGGTCACATCTGACCAGACTCTGATGGAGTGGGAAAAGGGGAGGGTGGTTCCTGAGCATATGCCTGTGCCCTGTTGAAGGCAGAAGAGCATAACTGGAAGGAGAGGCCAGGCCTTGCTGTTAGATGTTAATGTACATGCCCAGTGCTGGCACGTGGCTACTGGAAAGCAATATGACTGATGCCAGAGGTCCACACTCTCTGAGAGCAGGGGATGTAGGGTAGGTTATCTGGTAATGGATGTGTTGGGGTAGAGATTCGCTTATGAGCATAAGAAATGAGTCATTCATCAGGGCCTTTGCACACATTCTGACTCCCAGAGAGGTGTTTGATTTTGAACGTAAAAGTGACATGTTATGCTTCTGACTGAATTGCTTGGCAGTGTAGACATGTTTGGTCAGTTAGAATTTTCACTGAGTGCTATATCTCTGCTCCTCCCAGAATAAAAAATTTCAAATACTAATTGGAAAGCATGGAATTCTTTCTCCTACATGGAGTAACTGAATCTCTTTGGGTTTAAATTTTTTAAAGTCCATTGTGGAAGTAGGGTTTGTTTGCTTGTTTATTTATTTGTTTTTGCTCCTCTGCCAAACTAGATTCTTCTATCCCTATATTAAATAACACCAGAATTGAGGCTCAAGGTCTGAAAAGCAAAGGATCTATAAAATAGGTAATCCACTTTAGGATATTCATTAGGGATCCTTATTGAGAAGTGGGGAATTAAACACCCAGAAAATCCCAGGAAATGTTGAGCTATTTAAACATTTGGAAGCCCGCCTCTGCAACCTAGTGTTATTCATATACCTGAAATTCCTATGAAGAAACTGGGTTCCCAAGAACTTCCTGTTAATAAAGCAAACTCACCCTTGCAGAACTTTAAGGATTCTCAACTATAAATATCCTAGGACCATCCAATGAGTTGGTCATACAGGGCCAGTTGTTGGCTGTTGTTTATATATATAGTGACTTCTCTAACCAGAATAGCACAGGAGATCACAGAAGAACACAAGGAGATTGGCAGGGCATTTCAGAAAGCTGAGAGGACATTACTAAGAATTTATATGCTCTAGCATATTGGGAAAAAGATCTTCCATTCATCCCCACTCTAAATGGTTGGTGTACAAAGGTGTAGCGTGGTAGAAACCTGAATGCCTCAGGGTTGACCAGGAGGCAAGGAATCCTTGGCAGCAAGTTCTTATGCTGCACTGTGAGAGCTCAGATGCTCAGGAAACACAGTTTGGAGTCTGGTCGTTATTTGTTTCGGAAGAGAGAAGAGCCTTCAAGGCCAGGAGGAGTGGATGTAAACCAAGCTATCTCTATATATGTAATGGATCTGCAGCTTTGGTCTGACAAGGTGGAGAGAGACTCTGTAGCCTCATTTGTGGTGTGGGGTAACTCCTACATCATCCACCCAAATATGATTTGGTTGTGTATTTAAAAAGCAGCTTGGGGAGCTCCAGCAGAAGTGAAGGGGTAGAACCGGAAAGATGTTCTGGTGTTGGAAGATAAAGGAGATATGAGGTCCAAGGAGAAGCTGGGTGGGAAACAGGAGGGATTCAGGTATCAAAGACTAGACCTGGAATGTTACATGTTGGGAGATGATTTCGTTTCTCTCAGTGGGTTGCTGCTGTTTCAACAGCTTTTACTGATCCACTTGGCTGGTCTGACTCTCAAAAGCAACCAAATGATACTGTGTGATTTTTAAGACAGCAAGTATTTGGGGACAAGTTGCAACCATGTAAAAAAAGGGCTTAGGAAATTCCTCAAGGCAGTTTACCCTGAACACCCCCCCCCCCACACACACACACACACATACTATCCAGCCCTCTCTGTCTCCCATTGAGTTGACATTCTCCCATGGCACCCTGCTAGTATGTTTTCAGAGCATACCTGTCAAGCTTCTGTCACATGTCAGTTTTCACTGTTACTCTCTATGCTCCACACAAACAGGAACTGTCTTCCTAAGGTCCTCAGAGTGCGATAGCAGATAGAAGATGTTAAATAATTATGAAAAAAAATGTCAGAGAAATGGATGCCATTAAAACTACTATAATCTCAGAATTCCTTAAGGAGTGAAATTTTCCATGCTCTATTCCCTGATGATAAAGTCCATTCTTCCTTCAACCAGCATCTCCTTTGCTCATTCCCTTCCTTTTCATCTAGAAATATTTTAATAATATTAACTGAGCTGCCCATTAGAGGGTGAAAAACAGTATAGTAAAACCCTGATCATCTAGAGTGCATGTGAAAAGATAATGTTTTAATTAAATCCCATGGTCATTCAGATTCAGACTCTTTCTTTTGAAAATCTTTTAAAGATGCATTTGTACAATGTCTTGTCTGAATGTATCATTCAAACTTTCTTTGAGATTGGAAGAATTTGCAAAGCCTTACATTTATCATTGGGTCAATAAATCAAAAGGAATTGCCTGAGCACCTACTTGGCACACTTGGACTTGTTCCAGGTACTGGGAAACATGGAAAATACAGGACATCAGGTAGATGGATGGCTGACCTGGGGGAATGATGTGTGAGCTACAAGGCAGGTAGTGATAATGGTGATGAAGTAAGCAGTGCAGGCCATTGGTGCCATGGGGCTGTAGAGTTTTTGAGAATCAGACAGCATAAAGTTGATGATATCCTGATAATTAGGACATGACCTCTCAATAACTTCTAGATATGAATAGTTTTCATTTTTTCTGTCCTTTAGCAGAGAATTAGAATTAGAATGTAGAATTCTGATTAATTGAAGGTTCCTGTAGATTTTACTGCTTGTGAACCCCTTCTCAGGCACATTTTTTTCCCTGGAGACTGTCTTAACATTCATCAGCATAAAGCAAATTCCAGACTGTGTGTTCTGTATCCTAATGGTACTGTTACTTGCATTTTACCAGCTATTGGTATGAACCGTTAGAAGTGTGTAAAACAGAAAGAAGTGTGATGATTAATTCATCAAATGAGTAGAGTAGGGATATCAAAGTAGCAAAACTAGAGACAACCAGTAGAAAAAAAAATCAAGTGCCGTATATGAGTGCTGAGGGGCAGTTCAGAGCAGCGAGAAAGGGTGAATGAGGATAACAGACGAAGTTTACCCAAGAAGAGGCATTTTGAGCTGAATTCCAGAGTTAATCAAGGGAAGAGGACAGAGTGTTTCAATTTGGGAGAAAGTTACCTTCAGACACAAAAGTAAACTCATCAGGTCAGAGAGCAATGCAAGGGAGTTGTTCATTCAACAAATAAATTTGGTATCTCTGATGTGCCAGACATTGCTCTAAGCCTGGAAATACAGTAGTGAAAAAATCAGACACAAATACCTGCCTTTAAGAAACCTGTATTCTAGTGGAAGGTGGCAGACAGGAATGAAATAAAGAAATAAGATATGCAGCAAGCTAGAGGGCACTATACAGTCTAGTACCTTCTATAGAGAAAACCCAGAAGGGAATTCAGAGAGTGCTGGGGAAGTGGGGTTCAATTTTAAATAAGATGGTGAGAGAGTGATATCTGAATCGAGCCCTGTAAGGGTAAGAGATGTCTGGAACAGTGTTCCTGATAAAGGAATCAGCAAATACCAAAAGGCCCTGAAGAGGAAAACATGAGAGGAACAGCATGCTAAGATGTTTCACACCTATCAAATTTCATTTCTTTCCTCACCATGACCATTATTGATTGTTTCCATGCCTGTTGTGATAGGCTGAAAAATAGCCTCCAAAGATGTCCATTTCCTCATCCCTGGAACCTGTGAATGTTACCTTCTATGGCAAGAAGAGGACGACAATGACAATGACGACGATGACATCACAAATGTGATTAAGATAAAGATCTTAAATGGGAAGATAATCCTCTATTACCCAGATGGGCCCTAAATGCAATCACACATGTCATTATAAGAGAGAGGCAGAAGGAGATTTGACATACGGAAGACGGGAATGCAGTGTGACCACAGAGGCATAGATTGAAGGGATGCAGCACCAAGTCAAGGAATGCTGGTAGTCACCAGTAGTGGGAAGAGGTAAGGAATGGATTCTCCCCTGGAGTCTCCAGAAGGAGTGCAGCCCTGCCCACTGACACATTGATTTTGGCCCAGGGACTCTGATATTGAACTTCTGGCCTCCAGAACCATGAGACTAAATTGATGTGTTTTAAGCTACCAAGTTTGTGGTAATTTGTTTACAGCACCCTCAGGAAATGAATAAACATGGATTATTTGAATATATTCAACTCTTCCCTCTTCTGGAACTATATTTATGAAAGATCATTTACTTATTTCTAGTTAAGAGCCAAGTATTCATTCAACAAACTTACATTATATTTCTACTATAGGCAAAGCATTTTTCTAGGACTTAGGGAGAGAAACAACAGCACAGTGTCTGCCTCAATATTTATGGCTTTCTAGAGGAGGAAATAGATACTTCAACATGCAGTATAATGTAATAAATTCTATATATATAACTAAAATCTAGTAAAAATGAGTTCTGTTCAGGATGTGTAAAACCCATTAGGAAAAAAAAAGGTAAAACCATTGTCCTCATGGGGTTTATATTTTTGGGTGAAGGGAGAGAAAATTAAAAATTAAACATATAGTTATACATAATTATAAGATAACTGCTATGGGGGAAAGTAGAGCAAGGTAAAGGGGATGAGGAGGACTAGGGATAGACAGAAGTTGTCATTTAAAATGGACTAGATGTGCAGCCCTCATTAAGAAGGTGATGTTTGAGCAAAGTCCTAAGGAAGTGAGAGAGTCAACCTTGTGGATAACTGAAGGAGGTAGAGAGAAGAGAGGATAGCATGGGATGTGAGAGAAATCTAATAGGTCAGAGGATCAGTGGACTGGAGGTGTCCAGACCATGGAAGCAGTGAGTTAGGTTGAAAAACAGCGGGTGGTGGTCAGAGAAGGTGATATATGCTGAAATTGCCAAGAATTGAGATAGAGTAGTTTTGGAGGGTGTGATAGTAAGCCAGAGGTCAAAACCATTTAGAAATGGGAGGTATCACCCTTGGGTCTGCAAACCCCTGCAACAATTCATAGGAGTGGGGGATATGACCTGAACTCAGAAGTGTCAAAGGTGGGAGGGTTTTTATGAACCAGGAGGGAGAGTGCTCTGGAAGTGCCATGAGATCTCAGTAGACACCTACTACTGCCTCCAGGCCCAGTACTGTAAGTGTTGTGGGAGTAAAACCAGCCATTGCCCATGTGGTCAATGGGGAGGTCCCTTCTTCAGGGGAGAACCAGTTTCTGTTGGAGCAAGAAGGTAAAGGGAACAGTCAGAGAAGAGATTGAGATAGAGAATCCTCTGGCTTTCAGAGGGCAACAGGGAGGAGAGTTTTGGAGTGTGAAGGGAGTTGGAAATGGAGAGAGTAGAAGGAATGTGCAGAGCTTTATTGGGATTTCAGTGGGGGGGGGGGAGGGGGAGGTGAGGAGAGTCTTGGTGGGCTGAGCTGCTTATAGGGACTAAGGTAAACAGAGAAAATGAGATTTGTCTTTATGAACTCAAGGCAGACAGTGGTGATGAGGCTGTGAGTGGTGGGTGGAGGGAAAGTGGGGGTTTGGGAGATTGTTGCTGGTTCCTAGAAGGAAGGGAAGAGGTCTGAGGAAGGCTGATCTATGACTTAGTTCCACTGTGAGGCTCATTGTACCCTATCTCCTGCCAAGGTGTCAGTGGACTTTCTTTGGATGTTTTGGGCTACCGCTAACTCCAAATAATAGAACTGATTGCCTAAGGAGATGTACCAATATTTGAAGAACATACCTAAAGGTGATATAAACCAGAAGCTTTGGAAGTAGAGGGGTTTGGGGAAGACCTTCAAAACTACCTAGCCAGGTATAATCTAAACATTCTCTGCTCTCTCAAAGAATTTGCTTCTTGATAAATACATTCACATATACTAACATACATACATGCAAATAACTAAATAACATATATACCAATAACTAAAATTCAAGGTGGAATATATGGATTACAATGCAAATTCTATAGATTCAAAAGCAGATTCTCGAAGTAGTCACCTTTACCTGAAGGGAACAGGAAGCATTTAACAAAGAAGAGATTTTATAAGTGAGATAGGTGTTTAAGCTGGATGCTGAAGAATATATCTGAAGGTAGTACAAAGCAAAGAGGCTTTGGAAGTGAAGGAGTTTGGAGAAGATGTTCCAAACTTCCTAACCAGGTAGAAAGGACTGGCTGAATTGTAACAGAGGAAAGAGCTCTGCAAGAATAGCTCTGCATACAGAGAGTAGAAGACATGTATTTTGGTCATGGCATAGGGCATCCTGGGAGAAGATAAAGAGAGAGGTTAGACTTAGAACTTGGTAGATGTGTTTGAACTTTACTGCACAAGTGGTAGAAAATCATTACTGTCTTTGTCTGATTGACTATATATTAGAGCAATAATGTAATCTGACTGTATCCAGAAATGAAGCTGGCAACAATGTGTGTAATGATTTTTAGGGTACATTCTAGAAGAAAGAGACTATGAGAAAGTTATAACAGTCATGCAAATTATATGTAATGAGCGCCTGAAGTAGGGTGAAATCAATGGGTTTGGAAAAAGAGAGATGAATGCTGAAGATAACTGAGGTAAAAGCAAAAATGTCTAGATGATCTGACAGATTTCTGGGGGTGAAATAAAGGGCAGAGTCAAGATTGACTAGAAAGATTTAAATCTGAATAACTAGGAAAATAGTGTAATGAACAGAAATAGGTCAGTCAAGTCAGGAAGAAATAAAAGAATATGTAGAGTTTGAAGTTCCACTAATGAAAATCTAAGTGGGATGTCCAGCAGAGAATTGAAAGTTCAAGACCGGAACTTGGGTGAGAGTTTGGAACTGAAGATAATAATTGGGTAGGCATCTCTAAGGAGGGGAGATTAAACTCTTGGGAATGCAAAAAGCTATCAAGGTGTGGAGTTTAGAGAGGTGTGAAAATAACCAAAGTCTTAAAAAAGAGGAGTAGATGGGGGAATGGCAAGAGCAGAAGAGTGTCGGCCCACTTTTAAAAGGAAGAGGACATTTGGACATTGCTAAATACTACTTGCTAAATCTGATTAGAAATTATTTGTCTTTGTGTGAGTAATTCACTGGATAAGGTAGAATAAATTATCTTCCCAAGGAAAAGAATTCTTCTTCTTCCAGAAAGATAACAAAGATGAAAATTTTGAGTTGAAAAGAAGGAAAATTATTTAGATATTCTAGGTAATTTTGAAGTGAGGTTAGGGGCAACTCTTAAATTTAAGAACTTGGCAGAAATACTTGGGAATTTGAGGGGAAATATTTACAATAGTGGAAGTGAAAAAATATTGGAAAGTCAACAGAAGCTAAATAAAAGTAGGACTAGGCCGCTAGGGGCTAGCTGAGGTGAGAAGGGAATTTGGAGGAGCTCATGACAGGCCCCCAGAAAGGCAGCCTTAAATACTGAGATTGGAGCCGTTGCTTAGGATACATCTCCCTCCTTGTGTCTGACCTACTTCTGCTTACTTTCAACTTGCTGTTTTAGAATTCTTGTCTCTAGCTTCACTTGGATTCGTCACTCTTCCCTCTTCTCTTTGATCTTTGGGCCTAAGACTCTTTCAGGGTTAAGTGATCCTGTGGCCCCTGTAGTTCAGAATTCCCTGCTGCAGTCCCTGGCCCCAGGGTTTCCCAGCTGCTCTGTCCATGGTAGAAGCCGTGAGGTGTCTGGGTTATTTGGGGATTTCAGGTGCAGTAGATGGTTCCATGGAATTGGATGGGGAAGAAAACCATGAGCAGGGTGGTCAGTACATTATGGAATTCAGAAAAGTGTCTGGTATGATAACAAAGATGGGGAGGGACATATTCAGTAAGAGATGTGGACTTTAAATGAATAGAGGTTGATATGTGTTGGAAGGTAGGGAGTGAGGGAGAACCCTACAATAAGACAGAGAGAGCAAGCAAAATAGGAAAGCATCATTTGAAGATTTCCCCAAGGATGAACTCTGGATAAAGCTGAGTTTTGATGACAGGGAAGCAGTTTCTGGACCATTTTGAGGATATATGGAGAATACGGAATAAGAATTTCGTAGGACAATGTAGGCTAAAGATTAGTTCATAGTATAGTATCAATCTTAAATTTCTTGAATTTGCAAACTCTAGGATTGTAAAAAAATACTCCTGCTCTTAGGATGTATTTACTAAAGTACTATGAGGTAAAGCATGTTGTATGCAATCTATTCTCAAATGGGGAGAGGGCTGATAAAATATATTAAGGTTAAAATTATTTCAAAATAAAAAGGTTTCCATAAAGAATTTCATGGGCTGTCACAGAAATGCATACATGATACAGAAATGGGCATTGGTAGAATGAACCCAGGAAAGTCAGGATTGAGCTGCATAGGGATACTAGCATATAAATATTGGATAAGAAGGAAGATCTTATTTTCAGGGCAAAAACTTGCCAATAACCTCATGTAGACCTATGTTTGACTTCACTCATTTTAAACTTAGGCATCTTACTCTATCATAGTTGGCCATAAGTTTCTTCTTCTTTAAAATAGATAGTAGTATCTACCTAATAATGTTTTTAGAATAATGAATCTTCATATAAAGCACTTAACATTGTATATATTACACAATAAACACAATAAACAGATTTATAATTTTTAAAAGTGAGACTTTGGTAAGTTGTGAAGTTAGTTGCAAGAAAGCTTTTAGACTACACAGATGGACAATGGGGAAGGCAGAATTGTGGTCTGGAGAGAATTTATAGAATTAACTTACTGCACATCCAGTGGAATTGTTGGTTTGAAGGCACAAGACTATAAATTTGCATACTTGACTTCTAGTTGTTAATTTTATCACTTCCACAAGGATTGCAGGGAACAGCCTAATGGTTTCTCTCTGAAACTGCCTCACTATCTTCTAGGTTGGATGGTTTTTTGAGCCAATAAAATAAAATGTCATTAACTGATTCTTCAGTCAGAACATTGTGAAGTGTAAGAGAATGCAACTTCGTAAAAATGCTGCAAGTTATGCTAATGCCCTTTAAGAAATTACGGACATATCTTAATGCAATATTTTAACTTGGGCAAATTGTTACTCTTTCATCTACTTGTACTTCAATTCAGAAATTACCCTTATATATTGAAAGAAGTACCTAGTCAAATTCCAGCCAATAAAATTAAACTGAGAAATTATTAATTGAAATAATTTAATATAACTTAAGAATTTTAGGAGAATAAATATCATATAAGATTCAGTTAGCTGAAAATCCTTTGATTATAATCCTTTCATTATAGTAATCTTTTCATTGTAATTATAATTTCATTTCCTGTGATCAAAACCCAAAGATAAAATGGATTTTATAAAAGACATCAAAGTATTTAGGGTCATCTTTGGTCTTAAGATTAGAAGAAAATTAGTATTATATTAATATTATTAGTGCTAATAATAGTACTAGTTGTCAAGATACTTAATCTTACCTTGACATCATTACCTACTCCTTTCAATTTCTCTTGCTGCTGAGGATTTGCAAGAAATTCCAAGAAGAATATAAAAAAAATTTTTTTTTTAAATTTCAAAAGAATTTTATCTCACCACTGAGCTCAATCTAGTTGAAGGAGCAATAAAAGATTTTACCCCTTGCTCTGAATAGAAGATAAATAAATCAGGCAAATACCCTGTAGGGATTATTGACTAGGCAACCACAAACTGTTCTGTAAGTCAAAGACTGCATATAATACATCACTGGTTTACATTTAAAAAACCACAAAGTAATTTAATAATTTTCTATAAACTGTCAGAAATCTATTTCTTCACTATAGGTTGTCCCTTATCTGACAAATAATGCTCTATCTATATTAATTTAGAATGCTAATTTTAAATCAAATTTATCCATATAATTTACTCAATAACTTTCATTCATTTAAAATGTTAACTGATGGGTTTTGACAGATGTATAGATATGTGAAACCACTACTATAAACAAGGTACAGAGCATTTGTATTCGCAACAAAAGTTTGCTCATGCCTCTTTGCTTACAATGCTAAAACAAAAGAGTGAATTCTCTGCATTACAAACAACACTTTGTATAGGGTTCTCATGATCCTTTTAATTAAAACTTTCATGTTATATTATAAAATACATCTTGATATATTCCCATAAACTAAAAGAATTGTACATGCCACCCCCCAATAATGTCTTTTTGCATCATGCTCTACACTTTGAAGTATTTTACAGCTCAATGGATGAATAATGGATGAACACAGCTTGTTGGAAAAAAGGGAAGCGTTTTCTCTACCATGAGGGAAAAAGCAAAGAACCTCAGCAAAGTTAAATCATGAAGCCAAGGTCAAAGAATAGACAGACTTAGAACAAGAACAAGTTGCCTTCTTCACTGTTCCAGATTTGGGTTCCTGGGCAGACCTGGAAACTCACAACTGGAAAAGGAACTGCAAACACTGTTTCATGTGCTTCTGCCTTATTAGCATGCAGCTCAGAGCAGTTCCCTGGCAAGAATTTGGAGAAACAATTGTAAAAAAAAAAAAAAAAAAAGTCTCTTCCCTGTGCTGAGAAAGTGCCAGCTAATCCAATGCAAGAGCTCACTCGGTGAAGTTTCAGTCTCAGTCTAGGGCTTTTGGGTTCAAACCCTGAGTTTCTTCACACCTAGAAATAAAATGAGGTTCGAAAAAGACACAAAGCATGTAGCGATGTCTCTGGCACTGAGGATAGAAAATAATTTACTAGGAAGACTCTGACACCTTTATCTTTAGTGTGGAAAAATGAAACGTCCTTAGCACTAATGATGGGGTAAGTTTTAACATACTACATGCTTTCAAAAGTAGTCTTGAGCTATACGGGAATTACTGAGTCATCACTTGAGGACTAACTAACAATAGTACTAATTAATTAGCAAGGGTTTTTCAACTATGCTTTGAAATAATTACCTTTCCTTATATTATCCACTATTCTGTGTTAGACAGTATTTAAGGAAAAACCACACACACATACACACACACAAAGCCATGGCATTTGAGGTTTTGACATAAGATTCTTTTTTTTAAGTGGGAGAAAGGAAATTTATACCTGCCAAGATTTGGAGAGGAAAATAGGAAGAGCCACTGGAACTCTAGTGTGTTAGATTGAAAACATTATTTAGAGAAACAGAGTGGGAAACCGGTGAATATTTTGGCTTTTATGAAAAGGGAGTGTGCCTCATAAACAGGACAGTTGGAATGTATGGAAAAGTTCCAGTTAAAACAAGACCCAAAGCACATGACTAATACTGCTTTTCCAAGTTAGACAAATGCAGCTTTAACCAGAATTTGCCTCAGAGGGGCCTCTGGAGCCCTCCTTGAATCTTAAGATTTTGATCATTTTTCAAGTTCAAAGTCTGAAATAGGAAAGCTATACTGTGAAAGGCTGTTTTTTGACCCCCATTTTTCTTCCTGAGTTTCTCTCACTGTTGTCACAAATTCCCACCAGGTGTTTCAGGAGACAAGCTAATCGCTATGGTAAATGAAGAGATTCATGTTCCAAGGAACTATTCTCATTTTGTGTTGAATGATCTCTTGGCCCACTGAGAGAAACCTCATTGTCTAGGAAATAACAGGAACTGCAAAGTTATTTTCAAATTGCAAATGTTAAAGATTCTTTATATTCTTTCCTTTCCACATCAAAGAATATGTCAAAGTATAGATAGGATATAATCTAAAATCAAACCACTTTCAACCAGATTTCTGCATTTTACCTATGCTTCAAAACCAGCTTTAGGCCTTCCTTTAAGTGAAGAGATTCCTTCCTCACTAATTCTTGCTGTTCTCTTCATCATATCCTATTTCCTATAACTTCCTTATGGATTATTTCTCACTCTGCATCCTCCAAATATTATGCGTTTAGGGTGACCTTGGGCCCCGGTTTGCCCGGGGAGTTCCAGGTTGTATCTGCGGCACCAATGTAATTAACAACGTCCCCTTACAAATGAAAAAAAGTGTCGAGGTGTGGAACATAAATTACATGGTCACCCAGTGTAGGCGCGATAAGAATGTTTCCAAAGCAAAGATGATCGCAGTGTGTGCAACTGAATCACAATGAAACGTTCTGACATTGCCCCAAGTGACCGGTCTTCTTGTGATGCCCCATTTCGACACAAATGGGAGTCATCAGTGGCTTCACCACGGTGAATTCCACTCTTCTTGTAAATTCCATCATGAACGAGAGTTTTGGTTTATGCCATCCCAAGCCACTTTAAGTTCTGACTCATGTCTGGATTGCCCCGAGCAGGTCAGGGAAGACTGACAGAAGAGAATGAATTTCTTTTGCCTTGTTTAAGCACTGCCCTAACATTTCTTAACCTGCTCAAGTTAGAAAGTGGACTTTTATTTTTCCCTTTGCTTTCCAAAAATCTTTATGTTAGCATAAAATCCTATTGTAAACACATGAATTTTTTTTTACTAGTAACAGGGGAAGTTTAAACTTGTCCGTGAAACAAGGATTACATACAATAAAGCCCTAATAAACCTAGTTAACTAGAAGTAAAGACTTTCCTAATGCTACCATTTTAAGGAAGTTCTTCTCAGTAAGAAATTACTCAACTTTATCAGAGCAAGGGACATTTGATGGATTGAAATTTAATTTTGATCTTAGCAATAAGGAAAAATAAGGAAATTTGGTGTCTTTGCATCAAAATCGGTAGCATTAAAAAGTGTTATTTCATTGTCATTCCATCATATATTCAGAGGAGTTTTTTTGAGTTAATTTTTTATTTTTAAAGAAGATTTAGATTACATAAATGTTACATCAGAAATATAGGGCCCATCCCATCCCCTCCCCCTCCCACACTTTCCCCCATTAACATCTTTCATTAGTCTAATACCTTTGTTAGAATTGATGAACACATATTGAAGCATTGCTATTAACCATGGGCTATAGTTAACATTAGAGTTTACACTTTGCATCACACAATTTTACAGGTTTTGACAAAATGCATCAGGAATTATGATCATCCACTAGTAAGAGAACCTTTAAAAACAGTAGCTTAAGTAAGATTGGGATTAATTTTCTTCTTACATCAGACTCCACAGTGCAATGAGGGGCCTGGTCCCTCTTTATCTCTGCTCTCCTTAGCATTAGCTTCGTTGAGAACATTTCCCCCAAGTAAGAAGACTCTGCAGACCTGGACGTCACATCACAGGTCCGGGGAGGAAGAAGCAGGGCAGGTAAAGTGAAAAAGGAGGCATCCAGCTGACTCTGCCTTTGGAGAACCTTTCACAGAAGCCCATTCAGCAGCTTCTGTCTTCATGCAAGACATCAGACCTAGTCAGATGACCACCATGGTTGCAGGCTGGGAAATGTGGTGTTTCAGTTTTTCTCAACCACACAATTCTAATTTATCACACTCTAGAGCAGAGATTCTTAACAAGGGGTCTGTAGCTTGAATTTAAATTCTAAAAAAACATTATTATTGGTGTGTATGTGATTTATTTATTAAATAATACACAGTATAGCATGGACTTGGTAAGTGGTCCATGGTTTTCATTTGACTGGCAAAGGGGTCTGAGGAACAAAAATGGTTCAGAACCCCTGCAGACAGTCCTAAGAGCATTCCCTCAGTAAAGCACTTGCCAAGAATCTCCCTCTCGCCCTCTCAGTTTCTGCCTCTAGGGTGTAAAGACAATTATTTTTTCTTATAATGTCCTTATTCTCTCACTCTTTCTCCTGAGCCATAGTATAAGAATTGATCATTTTCCTGTCATCCACTTTACCTCCAAATACCCCCTTGGACTAGCTAACAGGGATAACCAGTTCAGAGAGAAAGCAAGAAAGAAAGGGATTCAAACTGTTTCTCATGAAACATGAATACTGGTGCATGTCTTTTCAATGAAATTAGAGGCAACATTATTTACATAAAATAATTTTCCTCATAGAGATACTCATTCTCATTTTTAGGCCAAATGCTTATTTGCTACAAGTTTGAAACAAATTAATGTGGCAGAAGCAGAAGAGAGGAAATTGCCTGTCTATGCTGGGCATTGCTGCTAGAGAGTAGCATTTTCTAAATGTATAATTTAGCAACAAATGACAAATATTAAAGTGAATTTTCCAAGTAAATCTATGGGGGCACAGTTGAAATATCCATTTGTTGCATAAAAAGTATTTTAGCAACTGAAATTTGGCCACCAGTATATTTTAATGCTTTGATGCATTTAATGCATTTAATGAATTGATCCTGCTCCTTTGTCTATTTCAACAGTAAAATTATGTTTGAGATACTCTGAATATTAAACAAAACAAACAGCAAGTGTGAAAATGTTGTTAAATAAAGCATGCTGTTTCGTACTATATATATAGGAAGTCCAAGGATTAACCTAGAGGGAAAAAAGAGAGTAGAAGTAACCATCTCCTATTTTCTTGAGTCCTCCCCTCCCCTGTCCCACATCCACCACAGTTTTGAGGTGTCATCCAAGGCAATAACTTCCTTGTACTACATTTTCTCTAGTTCTTCAACACTTCCCCACTTAGAAATACCTTTTCTTAAGACCATCCCATTATTCTTCCTTCTCCACCATGCCCCTTTACTTAATCCCTATTGATATTTAACTGACTTTTTAATTTGCTGTGCCTTGATTTTTTAGCCAATAGGCCTAACCACCTACTCCCACTCTAGATTTTTGTAGAGGCTATGAGGAAACAAATTCCTCAACCAAACTTGTAATAACTAGGTATTGGCAAGTAATTAGAACACCAATTTACATCTTTGTTTTATTATTAATATCAAGTAATAGTATGTATTAAATCTCTGTGATCAGGTAGAGCTTTCAACAATTAGGTCATATATTTGGAAAATATCTGTAACATGTACATGATTTTAATATACATGTGGAAAAAGGAAATACTACCAAATTTTACTCAAACTTTATTTGTACCAATTTGCCTGGATTTGACTGTTAGCAAAGTAGAAAATGTACTCATTATAACAGTTTGTTTTCTTTTTAGAGGAAGTAGCTTTATATAATTATCCAAGTTTAATTTAATTTGTATAGTAAATACAATTAGGAAATGGATACTTCCTGGAAAGAAAGGAAACTTTTCTTACAAATCATTCTATCTGAGTAACATGAGGATCTAGAATCATTGATTTAATCTATCTGAGTAACATGAGGATCTAGAATCATTGATTTGAGTATCAAGACAACAATCTTTATCACTTTTATTTGTTCCCAATTCCAGATAATTCTGGGTGTCCTTTAAATTTTGTTTTACGGATATTACAGCAGAAAAATACTCCAAATGTTTCTAAAACCTTTCAGTTGATCTGTCACTTGACTTATGGGATGATCCCAATCTGAACATTGAGGCTTCTGTTGTCTTTTTTGGTGTGTGTTTGTGTGTGTTTGTGTGCATGTGTGGGAGTGTGTGTGAGAGTTTCATCTATTTTCTTCCCCTTCTCACTTTTTTGGAGTCTCAAAATACTATAATTAAACTTATCATCTAAAACAGAGTATCTGACGGTCATGAATATGTAGTTTCCTGATTTTTGTGTATTCTATCATGTTGATGATGAATATTTATTAACGTCATGACTAACGGTTATAGAGGTCATTTTTCATGTGTCATAAACATTTAATTCAAAGAAATAATTTTAAAAGTATTTAGCTTAAGTCAATGTTCCCATTGCAGAAGGTGTTCTAAGAGAGTGTTCCAATTCAGAGACATGCCAAATTGTATTTGTAAGAGATGGTACTGATGTGTTTGTATTTAATTTACCTGACTTTTAAGAATAATTTTAAACAACTAAAAAAAATGCAGTAAATTTTCATTCAATATCAACTTTTATTTATTAGCTATATTTTTGGACTAAAATGTGAATAGATACAAATATATAATTTATTATAATATTCTTTATTATAACACTATAACAGTTCAGTTTATTGCATGCTTCTCTTCCCTATGCTCTACACTTGGCGCCCTTTGCCTCACTTCATCTTCATCCTCGTTTGGATATGTTACAGTGGAGGGATGCAGACTCAGACAGCTTAAGTAACTAACCAAGGGGCACATAGCTAGGAAGTAGCAGTGCTATGGAGATTTACAAGTTTGTTCCTGTAACCACTTAGCAATGCTACCTCAGCACGTGTTACCTCCAATTACAATAGCCTTTGCCCATAGATCAAGGAATCCAATTATTTTCAGTGAATACTTCCTGGTAATATGTTTTTAAATCCTTTACTGATTTCTGGCCAGATGGAAGCCAATGACAGGCTCAGTGCATTCCCCCCTTCACTAGGAAACTACTAAAGTTCCTATGGAATCAAAATAGCATTTCATAAGAACATAATGGATGGAGAGGAGAAAACCTATGGTAGCTGTAAAGGCCCTGATGTCAAATTGATACCTTCTGATGATCATGAATTTATTGTAAAAAGAGAACATGCACTAACATCAGGAACAATAAAAGCCATGTTGAATGGCCCAGGTCAATTTGCTGAGAATGAAACCAATGAGGTCAATTTTAGAGACATCCCTTCACATGTGCTATCAAAAGTATGCATGTATTTTACCTGCAAAGTTTGCTACACTGACAGCTCCACTGAGATTCCCAAATTCCCAATTGCACCTGTTATTGCACTGAACTGCTGGTGGCTGCGAACTTCCTAAATTGTTAAGTAAAATAAATGAAAATAAACTGTTAACTTTCTTCAGTATTCAAAAAAATCCTTTACTGATTTGTTAGAAAAGCACATTTTTAAAATGGCATGAGGCTTGTGAGATTCTGAGGACTAGAACAAATGAACACAAAAGAAGAATCTGAGGATATGCAGTTCAAAACATTATCAGCCTGCTTCCATTGGTTGAAAGATTTCCGTTAGGACTGATAAAACTTTTATGAAAAAGCAATGCTATATCATAAAGAATGAGGAGCTTAATGCAACATCACTGGGCAAATAGCTAAACAAGCAGCTACCACAGTTGTCAAGAAGAACCACTCAGGCACACCCTCTAATGAGGCGTCAGTGCCGAGGGCCGCTAGGAAACCACTGCAGGACAGCAGCCTCCCTGCTATGTTGAATCGGGGATGGGATGTTTGAGATAACCTAGAGACTGATGACAGACTACCAGTGTCTGTAAACAGCAATTGTGCATTGATACATATGCCGTGTAAAGATTTCTACATGCACAGGTTGTGTGTGTGTGCACATGCATGCATGAGTGAGAGAGAGACAGAAACAGATTCCTAGCGCATGCTAATAGCCCCTATAGTTACTGGAGCTCTCAGTATAAAGAATTGCTATAATAACTGTGATATTTGTGTATTAGATATTTTACTTACTTGTGTATTTGAAATTTAAAAAGAAGCTCCTTAAAATTCTGCTTGCCATAGTACATCCAGCTTGCCTTCAATGAAGTCTAACCATGACACTCTCCAGAAAAAATGTTTGACACTGTTCCCATGGAGTTCAATTTCTGTCCTTCCTCAAGTTCTGTATAACTAGAATGCCCACCTCCTCCATGGCCATTTGTGGGATTGTTTTCCTGTAGTTTTATGAATTCTGAGAAATGTTAGCCCTGGAACCTGAGGAATTGACAGGACTGACATTCTTATCCCTCTTGGTCATTGTGGCAGTTTGAAATTATTTTAGAAACTCCCAAAACAGAAAGATTATGTTTGTAAGCGAATCTATTCCTCTGGGTGTGATACCCTTTGATTACATTAAATTCAGCTGGGAGACCTTTGATTCGATTACTTGATAAGATGATTTAGGGCTTTTGATTGGGCTGTGTCAGAGAGACATGACTCAGGTTGAGTCTCAGCCCCCTTGCTGGGTCTGATATAAATGGAAACACAGAAAGACTCATTCAGACAGAGGAAAAAGGGAGCCATCACCTTTGATTCTGCAGTGTGCGAGAGAGGGTTGTTTAAGCATGAAAGCCCCCAACAGACTGGGCTTATGGAGCAGCTCAAGAGGAGACCAACTCTGCCATATACCTGATGGCTTACAACTAAATTTAGAAAAAGCAGAACAGCTGAGAATGATAGAGGAGGCCCTGAAAGAGACAAGTCCTATGCCTGGTTGCTCATAGCTGAGCTCCAGGAGATGGTAGATTCTGGAGGGGAAGGCAGAGACCTCTGCAGAAATAGGTGAACATTTTGCTTCACCATGTGGCAGCAACTCCAGGATCAGCAGTAGCTGACTTTTCACAGCCTTGGAAATATAAGCTTTTACCCCAATAAATACCCTTTGTAAAACTCAACACATTTCTGGTACTTTGCATTGGCAGACCTCTGACAAACCAAAACAATCATCATCCTTTTTGTGTCTGATGTTTGGGGGTAGAGATCAGCACTAGAAATTTTTAAAGAAAACGGTCATAAAGCATAATACAAGGAAAAAGATTTTTGCTTAATTTTTTTTTCTTTTTTTTGTATCACACATACTATGGATGTAGGAGCCTGAACTGAGCTTGAATCTGGGTTAACTTAGGACAGAATCAGACAACCTTCAGAAATAAAGACCAGATTCATAGACCTAGCAGCTTACCAACCATGAGCCTGCAATCTTAACTGCCTGCGCAAAAGTTTTACCTGTTTAGTGAAGAGTTTGGTCAGGTCTGAACTGAAATAGGCTTAATTCCATGTTCCAATCTGGACAAAGCTAAGAGAGTTGGTAAAGGCCAAGTTAAGTGTGCAAATGTGCTAGATGTCTAGACTTAAATTGATTTCCTCTCTTGGAACAAAGCTAAAAAAGGTCACTCACTCTTCTGCCTATTTCAGTATTCAAGTTTGACATTTTTGCAGGCTAGATTAGATGGAAGGTTTTTAGGCGAGGGAATCTTTCGAGTTAGGTGGAGGAGGGTTAGGGCAGAGCCAAGCTGGTAGCAAAGGAAGCCTAAAATATTACGGTTATTTTTAGTCCCTGGAATTTTATTCCACATCTGAAAAGACCAATGAAGTTTGGATAACATATATAAAAAGTTGATATAAAACCAGAGAGAGAGTGGAAGGGATACAGAGAGGAGGTAATAGTATATCAGAGTGTTAGTGGAACATGCTTTTGGATTAACCCATTGTGTTTCTGGATAAATACAGAAGAGGGGGCTTCTCTGTTATGTTTCCTCCCATGTACTTCCTCCCTCCCTCCCTGTCCCCACTGCTAATGCCCACCCCAGACCATCCCCATGTCAGGACCATTTTTACCCTGTGTCCCAGAGTGTTAGGGAAAGTTAAGAGGGAAGAAAAAGGAAAACACATTGGATGGGGCAACCTGAGAGTATGTGCTTTCTATGGCCTTGAAAACTACCATGTCCATGTGTGCTTGTGCACAAACACAGACTTGCACATTTTTCTTTCATGCCTTCATTTTAAGAAATAAACACAATTAGAAAAAACCATATGAGTCAACAAAGAGAGATAGGCATCACTACCTCTAGAGGCCATCGTCAAACATGCCGTCTTCCCCCTTCCTGCCCATCCTCCTAAAGCAGAGCAAGAAACTCCAAACTGTATTCCCATATGGTTATACCTCTCTTGTTGCGCTTGTCACACTGGATTTTACCATTTGCTTAAATCGTTCTTTGTTTGCTTATATGTGCTACACATGGCCTGGATGTCTACTTCATCTACTGTGCCTGCGAGTGAGATGGCGACAGTGGAGTGATTTCCAGTGTCCTTGGGACATTTCATAGGAAAGGATAGACTCTAGGAACTATGTCATTGTTCCATTAAAAATTCATGATAAAATAATATGTGATTCATTCTGTATTCTAGTTTATGTGTTAAGTCTAGTATGATGAGCCTCTTTTTAATGGTAGAAGTAGTTAGTGGCCAGAGGGGTAAAGGGAAATAGTTTCCAGGCACAACTGTGTTATTAAAATATCAAGCCAAGTGTAGGAATGTATGGAAAGTGTATTGGTCATGATCTTAAAGTGATCCAGTCTGAGAAATTAAATTGGGTGAACTAAAACAAGTCATCCATTTTAATCACTTTACTTCTAAAATACTATATTATGCCATTATGCCTGGTTTTGGTATCCTGTGTGCAAAAATAGTCAATATTAACACAACTGGAATTCCCAAGTTATTACTTAATATGTCCATCAAGATTATTTCTCAAAAAGTTCAGCTATGGTGCCTCAGTATGGATTTACGTGTTGAGGTTAATGCCTATATGTGATTATTTTCACATGAAAAACATCCACTTGGATCAGATAATATACATACAATGGAATTTCAACACATTAAAAAATTAAAATCACATTTCCATCACCCTCTCTTCTCCCAGTGTTCTGAAACCAAATAATAAGTGCTATCCAGGAAAAGATGTATCTATTCATTGCAGTGAGCAGGTTAACTCTTTCCAAAGCAATTATGTATTTTTGATGCCATGTGTTTAAACTGTTGTTCAACTTACTTCAATTTTCAAAATACACTTTGGTCTAGAAATGTACATACTTCCCAATCTGAGAGCAAACCAGTAATGACTCCTTTTATACTCCGTTACAGAAGACAATAGATGTGCATCTTCGAACGCGGCATCGTGTGCCAAATGCCTTGCCCTGGGTCCGGAATGTGGATGGTGTGCTCAAGAGGTGTGCTCTTTTTGCTTTTTTTCTATTTTCCTCATAGCTGACCCTTCTCTCTAGCATGAGCTCATTGCCCTAATATTCTGTGCCTTGAAGGTACTTCAGGAGAAAGGTCCTGATGATCATCAGGAAAATTTTATTTGGTTTTATGCTTGGAAATAACATATCTGGCTGAATAGGAAATAAAGTATATTATCTTTTTATTAGGAAAAGTATAGTAATTTTGAAATGAAGTGCAAAGCATTTTATGTTTTCCATCTGCTCTTTAGAGAAAATTGGCAAACACAGATAGTAACTTTAGATAGTTCAGTAGGCTGCAGCTTGAGGCATTAAGTTAAATATCCAAGTTGGATCTTACTTTTGTATGTGCTTATTAAAGAGAAGCAAGCTAATTTATTGGTTTCTTTCATTTGTTTTTAATTGAAATGCTTGGCATTAAGTAGTTTACTCCATTTCGTAACATGTACATCAATTCATTTGTTACTTACAGAAAATGTGAAGCTGTTCTTTTGACATGTGACCCTGTTCTTGAGTTATTCTGTACATTTTAAATTCTGTGGAATCGGGAATAATTCAGAAAATGTTTATTGTTCAAAAGTAGTGTTTTTATATTCCACCAAGGGACACGAATCCCCAGTAATAAATTTCTTAGTGAAGTATTATAATTCATTCCTTCTTTCTTGACTTTAAATTTGTTTTATCTTTTGTTGGTGGCTTTATTTTTTATCAGAATTACCTATTTATAATAAGTTGCACAAAGAAACCATCTGCTTATTTGGAGTTTCTTCTTTTATGAGTTTTCCCAGGGTATTGTACATTTACTTTCATGGCTCCTGGGAGTTGGAACATAAAGCCCTTTAAAGGCCTTTTGCTTGATGTGGAGGAAGATCTCTAGCTTCTCTCCCTACCCTAAGTGCATACCATCGTCTTTCTTAACTCTCCTAGTGTTTGCCCTGAGGTATCTCCCCGGATTAAAAAGAAAGCTGAAAAGTATTAAAGACTAATGGATATTAATTTCCTCTTGAAGCAAATCAGGATTGAGACAGGGAAGGAGTTCCAGAAACAGTAGCTACTTCTGGAATAAGCCTCCCTCTTCTTAATAGCCTGAAGGCTTCTCAGATATGCTCTGGCTTCTACCAGTTGAGAAATCAAGTGTCACTCATGAACTAGGCAAATGCTTCACCAGAGCTCAGAGAGTAAGAGGCAATGTCATAGAGAGGATGGCTCCAGAGTGTCTGGGTTCAATCCTGTCACTCTTCATGAGCCACATGACCAGATGGAATTTACTTTACTCTCTGAGCCTTCCTTTCCTCATATGGAAAATCTTGATGCTTCTTAACTTGGTGTTTCCTGACCCTAAACCAGTGCTCCATTTTGATTTTTACTCCCTCCTTTTTTTTTTCTGCATCACTAAAGGATATCCTCAGACAGCTTCAGTTTGTGCCAACTTGACACTGGCTGGTTAATACATTTGTGAGAGCAGTTTGAAGAAACTTTCAAAAGATGGTACAGCAACCCAGTTAGTCAAATGTAGCATGCCAGCCATGTAGAATTTCAGGTTCCGCAGAGAGAGAATCCCTTCTTCATCTCATACCTCGGACTGGCATGAAAATCTGGAGAGCCACAGATCTGGGATTAGCAGTGCCAGTCCTGCTATGCAAGGAGTATTCAGAGGAACAGTTGGTCAAATGGTAGGTGGTAAGACGGGGGAAAGGAGGTGCAGCTTCCAGATAGGGGGAAGCAAGCCTGTGTCAGTGGTGGGCCAGATTCTTCAACTGGAGACCTCAGGGAAAACTTTCAGTAATTCACTTGAATGTGCATGTGCCAAAATAGTGTAATAAAGTCTAAGTTAGGTGTTCAGAAAACAGGTTCTAAAATAAGACTGACCTGGGTTCAAATCCCAGTTCCACCAGTTTCTAGTGGTATAAATTTTGACATAATACCCAACCACTTCAAACCTTGGTTTTCCCTATCTCTAAAATGGAAATTATAATCATACCTACACCACACTTTTGTGCAGATTAAATGAAGTATATGGGAAGCATTAAGAAATGGAAATTGGGGAAGCAGATTTGGCTCAACAGATAGAGTGTCCACCTACCACATGTGAGGTCCAGGGTTCAAACCCGGGGCCTTCTGACCTGTGTGGAGCTGGCCCACGTGCAGTGCTGATGTGCACAAGGAGTGCTCTGCCACACAGGGGTGTCCCCCACGTAGGGGAGCCCCACACTCAAGGAATATGCCCCATCTAGATAGCTGCCCCAAGGAAAAACAGCCTTCTCAGGAGTGGCGCCGCACACACAGAGAGCTGACACAGATTCCCAGTGCCTCTGACAAGAATGCAAGTGGACACAGAAGAACACACAGCGAATGGACAGAGAGAGCAGACAACTGGGGGGGGGGGAGGGAGGCGGCAAGGAGGGAGAGAAATAAATAAAAATAATAAATCTTAAAAAAAAGAAGTTACAACCCTTGATTTCAATTAGTTTAATAATAATAAAAAAAAAGAAATGGAAATTGCTTAAGAAATCAGAGTTGTTTCTATGCAGAAATTCACTGAAACTTCAGAGCACATCCTTCAGATTTAGGATTGCCTGTGTTCAAAACAGCCCCAGGAGAAGCAACCAGTTGTAGGATTTGGCCACTGTCCACATCACTACCAGAAGGAGCTGTCCACTACCAAGTCAGGCTAACCTGACATCAAGAGAGGAAGAATTGAATGGTTAATTTGGAAACAACACTTACCATTTAAGCACAGATGTGACTGCTGTCATTCATTTCTCAACCATCAAGCATGGAAGGGCCAGGAAGGAAAAGGCAGCTTTCTCTGGTCATGATTAGAACAGATAAAACAGTAACAAAATAAGGCTGATTTAAAAAATTTTCTAAGCTCTCACTAGAAAACTTTCACAGGGTATCTCAGTTTGCTTACATTCATGTGTAGCATGTAAATCTTCCATTCTATAGACACTGTCTTCTCTTTCCCTCCTTACTATATGAAAGTAATTGGAAAAGCACAGAAAGGACCTTATTGATACCACTTAGTTTACTGTCTTCTGTCCCTTTTCTAACAAGTGTCCAAGATACAGGTTCTGAATAATTCTCTTCCTCTCTTGTATGATATATGTCCAGTGCTTGGTGTGATTGCATGGCCAGAAGAGTTTAGAGGGCAGCCCTGGACATAATTATATCAAAATATGTTATGACATATATTCACTGTCAAAAGAGGAGATGATAGAACTCTTATTTCTGTTTCAGTAGCTGTATCAGTTAGTGAAAGAGGTGCTGATGCAAAGTACCAGAAATCTGTTGGTTTGTATAAAGGGTATTTATGTGGGGTAAAAGCTTACAGTTTCAAGGCCCTAAAGAGTCCAGCTCAAGGTACCATAAGAGACACTTTCTCACCCAAGCCAGTTGCCGCCTGTTGAAAGTAAGATGGCAGGCCTGGTCTCTCCTTCCTTCCTCCTCTTAAGGCTCCATGGGCCCAGCTTCTTCTGATCTCAGCTGTAGGCTGGAATAGGGTTTGTTTCATTCTAGGCTTCCTCAGCTCAGCTGCTCTGTTCCCTTCAGCTGCAAACTATCAGGCAAATGGCTCATCTCTCTTACTGGGGCTGGAGGATCACAATTTCTCCTCTGCTGAGTCTATGGAGCTCTCTTTCTTCCTGTGTCACCTACTGTGTGTCTTCTTAAGCAAGTGTCTGTTTATAGAGCAGGGGGTGAGGACTTAACCTGACTTATATCCTACTGACATGGTTGAATCAAAGCCCTAATCTTAATATAATTTAATCAAAGACATCTCAGCTGAATTTAATACAATCAAAGGAGATCACATCCAAAGGAACAGGACAGTTTACAAACATAATCTGTCTTTTGGAATTCATAAATAATCTCAAACTGTCGCAGTATTCAACTCTGGAAGTTGTAAAAATTCAGAAAAGGGTCAGTGAGAAAACTTTATATTTATACCCCAAGATTATTATATAAAATGGGTGAAAGTAACAACTGATGTAGAGACAAATGAAATATTTGCAATGTGGGCTTTTCATTCTCAAATATTTATTTTTAAAATATATTTTATTTCTATTTTTTATATTTTTCCCCCCTTGAGATGGCTCCCTCATCTATTTGCTCTTTGTTTTTGTTCATTATTTTTGCTCATTTTCAGCTAGTTGTCTGTTTATTTTTAATTTCTTTAGGAGTCATTGGGAACTGAACTCAGGACCTCTCATGTGGCAGGCAGGTGCTTGATTGCATGAGCCACATCTGCTTCCCTCAAATATATTTTAAATACAGAAAGTTGGAGTATGATTTTGCTTGTGTATTTCTTATGGAAAAGTAGAACATAAGAATGAGAAGAAATAAAAATGACACAAAATGCCAAAAATTAAGAGGATGTGACTTCAAAATATTCTTCTCTTATACAAAGTATAAAGTAGGACACAGTAGGCACAAGTGGCTTTCAGCCCTTTATTTTTCTCCCAAGGTCTTTCCTTCCATTTTTCAAACCGAATCATCAAATTGGTAATATTTTTCTAACTTAGTTTTTTTAGTGGGGCTAAAAAAAAAGCCATGCTTATTCAAATATTGCCAAGTAATTGAGAATATTTTTGCTTATTTCAGCAAAACCAGTGGACATTAAAGGCCAAATGCCATAGCCTGATGTGTAGTTACAGTGAATTAAACACACTCCCTTCCTCTCTAGTCTGTATTGGCAAATAACGTAATCCCTGACCGAGAAGAAAAATCAGAGCTATTTTTATTTTTTTCTACACCATGATTTGGTGTCTTGGGGTTTTTACAACTGTGAAGGACATGTGACCCTTTTTGTCTGTGTCATGTCATGTGAGACATAAATGAGCAAACACGTGCCAGACCTCACACACCACCCATCTTCCTCAGGCTCAGGAGAGAAGTGACCCCTCTTCCTAACCTGGGACTCTCTGGAGCAAATGTGACAACACATACTAGCACTTTATAGACCACCTTTCTCTGAACAACTCCAAGTTCTTTAGACACTAAATCTCACATTCAGAAACTCTACATTTTATGAGTATGCAGGATAAGTTTGGATACAAGAAATTAGAACTCTGACCATTTTAAAGTTCAGGATAAAAGCTAGCTGTGTGGTCAATAGCAAAGCAAATTAAATTTTTCTGTTTTACCAAATGATCCTAGAAATATTCGTTGGAAAGTTGTCTGGTACAGAGTAGGATTGCATGACCATACGTTCAGAGGGGGTACTTGAAGCTTAAATACACTAAAAGGTGAATATAAAATCATATTAAGGAAACTAAACTATGAATTTAAAAATTATACAAAATATGTAGTACCTTTTGTCTTTTAGTGACTGTAAAACAGGAATTGGCAAGTTTTTCTGTAAAGGGCCACATAATAAAATTTTAGGCTTTGTGGCCCCTATGATGTGTTCGTCACATAATCTTCATTTTTATTTATTTTTTTACAGCCATTTAAAAATGTGAAAACGATTCTTTGCTCACAGGTAGTAGATAAACAGGTTGTGGGCTACATTTGTCCCACTGATCCTAATATGCTAAACCCTGCTCTAAATTGAAAGAGGAATTACATTAAAATCCTTGTGTGAATGTTTTTAGGTTACTTACCACCATCCTGTCTAATTACTCACCAGTACCAGGGATGTCCCTGTTCAGAACTGGTGACCTCTTATTCAATACACATGTCCCCTTCAACCTGATAATCCCCTTTCTCCACAGCCCTTTGACATTCTGGGCTTCCCCTATGTTTAATAACATCATATGTAATTTTGTTTTCTTGCTCAATGAAGACGACATGGATGGGCTATTGGCTCTGTGATATAGGCGCTCTCTATCTTTCTTGTTCCACTCTCTATCCTCAGAGCCTAACAGACCGTTGACCCTGCATAAGTATATCAATCCACATTTCAAAAGGAATGGTTAACTGATTGGAAATCCAGCTCTCTGAATCAGCTAAGCTAAAGGAAGATTGACTGAATAAAAGACCAAATTAGGGAAGCAGAGTGCCTCAACTGATAGAGTGTCCACCTACCATATAGAAGGTCCAGGGTTCAAGCCCAGGGCCTCCTGGCCCTTGTGGTGAGCTGACCCCTACACAGTGCTGCCATGCGCAAGGAGTGGCATGCCGCACAGGGTGTCCCCCATGTAGGGGAGCCCCCCGTGCAAGGAGTGTGCCCTCCAAGGAGAGCTGGCCCGTGTGAAAAGTGCAGCCCATTCAGGAGTGGTGCCGCATACATGGAGAGCTGACGCAGCAAGATGACACAACAAAAAAAGACACAGATTTCTGGTACCACTGAGAATGCAAGTGGACACAGAAGAACACACAGCATATGGACACAGAGAACAGACGGGGTGGGAAGAAATAAATAAAAAATAAAATATTTAAAAATATAAAAAGACCAAATTAACCACTGCCAGGAAGATTGCTGACGTGTAAACAAATATACATAAACAAATATTTCAGGCCAATATCATCTATGATAAAATACAGTAAATCCCCCTTTCTTGAGGAATAAACACATTCTAAATGGTAACATGAAAAGTGAAAATATCAGTTTTTTCCCCCAGCCAGAATAAATTAAATTTTAAGCTTGATCCATTAATTCCAGTTATTAGGTGGCTATTAGATGAACATCATTTACTAATGCTGAATGATAGTGAAAGTTTTAGATTCAATTGCAAATTGAGGAGAAGGTGAGCTTCAGTATGATTCCACCCAGCTTCGTTACCAGCATCTTAATTGTTTTATTGAGTTATTTATAGGCTATTATGTATATCAAAAGTTGGGGAATTTTATTGTCTAAGAAATGTAGATTTCCCATTCATTCTTTTATGAATGCTCTGTCCTTAATGAGACATGTGATTTCTAAGGACTCGTTCTCATATCCAACCCTAGCAGTAGGATTCTTTGAGCACTGAAGCTTGCATTTGGAACCACTCACTAAATGGTCTATTTGGGTTAAATTTCCTTTTGGAGTAGTCTTTCCAAAGTAAAATATTTAGAAAGGATTAAGTTGGTATAATTTTACAGTGATCAGTTAACAGCATTTAAAATGCTTAGTTTATATATCCTCTTTAATAATTCATTTTCATCTTTTTAAAGAAGATTTAGAAAGTGAAGTTTTATTTAAGATCAATTTGCCAGTACTCTTATTGGAAACATGTGCCTATTTGGAACAGTTCCATAATTTGTGCAAAACTGGAAGATAGCTTATTTGTAATGTTATCTGATTTTTCTTTGGTTACAATGAGATGGTGTGAATTTTAAAAGTCAGTGATTTTTGCTTTTTTTTTTTAACAGGATTTCATTTCAGGTGGATCAAGAAGTGAACGCTGTGATATTGTTTCCAATTTAATAAGCAAAGGCTGCTCAGTTGATTCAATAGAGTATCCATCTGTGCATGTAACAACACGGAGTGAAAATGAAGTTAATACCCAGGTGACACCAGGAGAGGTGGCAATCCAACTACGTCCAGGTTTGGTGATCTTCAAATAATTCTATTATAAATCTTAATTCGTAATTCCTGTTCAATTTCATTTGCTCATATTTAATATTATGTGGCAGACAGCATTGTTACAGTAGAAAAAACAGTGCACTCAGAATCAAGAAATCAGAATTCTCTTCTTTCTGTACCAGTAGTTAGCTGTGTGACCTTGGAAATGCTCTGAAAACCTGACCACACTACATTATAATTATGTGTTTACAGACATGATTACATTGTAGTGTAATTATGTTCTTACTTCACTTAGAGCTCAGAGAGAAGAGGACCATGTTTTATTACTTTCTGTTACTCCAGTGCCTAGCAGATTGCTGGTCTGTAGTAAACAGCCAATAGATATTTGTTGAATTGATTGGTTGATTAATTAAGTAGTAGGAGATTTGAGTTGAGCAAAGTGCTTAGAGGCTTTGTAATGAACTTTTAAACATACAACTCTAACATAATTACTGTATTTACCTTGGGCCATTTTGTGATGGCCCCTGAGATTAACACACACTTTTCCTCCTGTAATTCTCCTGTGCTTCCCTTTCCATCACAGTGCATTTCACAGTTGGGCACAGGCTGCTGGGAAGTAATCATTTTCCTACAGTGCTATAATATCCCAGTCTATAAACTACATAAGCAAGATGAGCGCAGGTCCAGGGAGATGCACCATTCATTCAGATGATATGCAATTAGTTTCAAGCTTCATTACCTCATTTTAGGATTTTTGACCTGTCATTAAATTTTAAAATTATAATTCTTGACACACACCTCTTCCCTGTACAAAGCTGAACTATTTCTTCCAGACTTCTTGATTACCAGAAAAACAAAGTCTGTTTTCTCTTGGCCACAGGCACATACCAGCCTTCAATTAAAACTGTGCTTCTTACCACATAAAACAACTATACAGTCCAGTGTGTGTATATATATGAGCAAGAGTTGAAAGGGATACACAAAAATGAAAGTATTTGGGTTAGTAAGATTATGGCTCTTACCACCTTCCATTGCAAAAAAAAAAAAAAAATTTAAATGGTAAATGTGTGGTTTTTTTTAGAAAGAAAGGGAAATTATGTATCTTGCTCACCAGACCTAACTCTGTATGTTCACTAGCCTCTGCCCTTAAATATTCCTATGTATCTGTCTTGCACATATGATCTTTTAGGGTTATGTTTGCATGTTCACCCAATCATCTTTAATGATTCTTTTTCTTTTCCTCTTACTCTAATAGGTTCATTACCCCAGTTTTGTTGTTTTTGTTTTTGATGTAGATGAACCTTCCTGGATCTTCTCCTGAGACAATTCTAAATCCCTCAATTTCTTATACATTTTCATTTCTCCAGCCATACTGTCATCCACAGTGTGTCCCATGTTCAGCCATAAGACTCGCCAGAGTCTTACTTACCTCCATGCCATCTCCCTTTATAGGCTGTGTTAGCATTGACCAATAGCACAACTATAACTCAATTATATTTCAGCTCTCTGATTCAGACCAGTTTGGGAATACTCCCTAGTTCATACTTCAATTTAAGGGCAAGTTGTTAATGTCATTTTTAATACAAATCTTCCTCCAGTATTCTAGATTCCTGCCTCTCTCCACTCTCCATTTTTCTTAAAAGTATTGTTTTCAAAAGAGAAGAATTAAAAAATATATCTCATAATATTAGCAGATGGCGTAAATAGGAATTATATAATACAATAGAAAAATTATTTTTATTCAACAAACTTGACACATAAACTAATATTTTCAAAAGTCCATGGAATATTTGTAGAAATTAATCATATTTTAGGCAAGAAAAACTGAATTCAAAAAAGTAAAAACTGTTCATGTAGGCCAACATCTCTGACCATATTGCAATAAAGTTTGAAATCAAGGATTAACAAATATCAAATCACAGAGGAACTAAGAAAATGCTCTCCCAAATAAATTCTAGCTCCAAGAAAAAATCAAAACTCTAATTTTAGGCTATTAATAATAATAGTAATAAAACAACAATATCAAAATATACAGGATGGGACTGAAGTTCCTTTCAATAAAAATTAAAACTTCAAATGCTTTTATTACTAAAGAAGTAATAAATTACTAAAGAAGTAATAAAAGCAAATGAACTAAGCACCCAAAAAAGATATCACATTTTTCCTAAATTTATTGTGTTTATATTTCCATTTTTGTGTGTGGTTTGCCTATTTTTCTAATTTAATTTAATTTTTTTTTTTTAAGATTTATTTTTTATTTATTTAATTCCCCTCCCCTCCCCCAGTTGTCTGTTTTCTATGTCTTTTTGCTGCGTCTTGTTTCTTTGTCTGCTTCTGTTGTCGTCAGCGGCACGGGAAGTGTGGGCGGTACCATTCCTCGGCAGGCTGCTCCCTCCTTCGCGCTGGGCGGCTCTCCTTATGGGTGCACTCCTTGCGCGTGGGGCTCCCCTACGCGGGGGACACCCCTGCGTGGCACAGCACTCCTTGTGTGCATCAGCACTGCGCATGGGCCAGCTCCACACGGGTCAAGGAGGCCTGGGGCTTGAACCGCAGGCCTTCCACGTGGTAGACCGACGCCCTAACCACTGGGCCAAAGTCCGTTTCCCTGAATTTAATTTTTAAGAGTTTATCATATATGAAGGATATTATTTGCCGCTAATAAATGTGACTATATTCTTAAAATGTCTTGCTCTCTTTAAAATACTCGAGATTTGAAAATTATAAGTTGCATTTTGTTCCACTAGTGTGTTACATTTAAATTTATACATTTAATGAATTTAGCTTTTCCCATATACATTTAAAATAATGTTTTAATCTATCTGAGAAAAAAGATTCACAATTCAAAAGTTGGGAAATTATTTCAATGGTGTTGACTAGCAATGATGGTAGGAATGAGGCAACAGAAAACTGGATGGACTTGAGACATAATGAGGAGGCAGAATCCATATGATTGGTGACGGACGGGTGATACATGACTCATGGGTTCTGGCTAAGACATTTTGAGTTGAGGTACACACTTGTCTATATGAGTCTGAAGTTCAGGGCTTGAGGTATGGTTTGGAGGTTTAGACCCAGGCGATATCAACACCAGGTGGCAAGTGAAGGTAGCATGGATAAGAGCACAGTTATAAGAGTAAAAAGAGTAACACTTAATGTCTATGTCAGTCATCATGGGAGTTGATTTTATTTAATTTCCCACTACTATTTGCATTTCCATATGCAAATTAGTATAATCATATACTTGAGTAAGTCATCTTTCTGATTTAGCTGTGAGATCCTTAGTGACAAAACTATAATTTATAAAGTTGATAGATAACAAATACTTATTACATTAAATTAAATTGAAAATAAGCTACATGGAAAAACTGAATTTTGGCATCAAAGACATGCCAAATTTGGAACATTAATATTTAAAGCTATATCTTACTAACTCCAGATATATAGAGACATAACTGTCCCCATGGTGTAAAGGTCCTCCTTTCTACCTTGAGACATAGAAAAGAGAGTTCGATATAATACATACTTAACTGTAAAATGCATTCATTCCTGGTTGATTTCTACTTATTTAAAGAATAGCAGTCTTTCTTTATCTGAGAAGAATTCATGACCTTAAATATGATGACTAATTAAAATTTTCATTTTTCATGGGTATTTTTAATCTACCATATACTCACTAAAATTTCAAAGAATGCCATTAAACTATATTTAAAATTGAATATTTTAAATGAGAATTTTTTTAAGACCTATTTATTTATTCTACCCCCCTTTCCCCCTGTTGTCTGCTTTCTGTGTCTATTCACTCCGTGTTCTTCTGTGTCTGCTTGTATTCTCATTAGGCAGCTCCAGGAACCGATCCTGGGACCTTCCAGAGTGGGAGAGAGGTGATCACTCTCTTGTGCCACCTCAGCTCCCCTGATCTGCTATGTCTCCTATTGTCTTTCCTCTATGTCTCTTGTTGGGTCATCTTGCTGTGCCAGCTCTCTGCCTAGGCTGGCATTCCTGTGCAGGGTGGCACTCCTGCGCTGGGTGGCACTCCTACGTGGGGCAGTATTCCCGCATGGGGTGGCACTCTATGTGGGCCACCTTGCTATATGGGCCAGCACGTCTTCACCAGGAGGGCCTGGGCATCAAAACCTGGACCTCCCGTATGGTAAATGAGAGCCCAGCTGCTTGAGCCACATCTGTTTCCCTTAAATGAGATTTTTTAAATGACATTTTCTTTTACTTTTCAATTCTTTTTCTTTAAAGCAGTTTTATTGAGATATATCCACATACCATACAGTCCATCCAAAGTGTACAATCATTGGTTTTTAGTGCAATCACAGAGTTGCGCATTCATCACCATAATCAATTTTAGAACATTTTCATTATTCCAAAAATAAAAACCTCTTACCCCTCTTAGCAGTCGCCTCTCAATCCCTCTATCCTTCCCCAGCCCTGCATAACCACTGATATAATTCTGTCTCTATAAATTTACATATTATATAAATGGAATCAAGCACTGTGCCTAGTACTTTGTATCTGGCTTTTTGACTTAGCATAATGTTTTTTTTAGTTATTGCAATTTTTTAAAAAATTAAATAGGTTTATAGAAAAGTCATGTAAAAACTACAACATTCCTATATATCACCCTTTCATTGACACTTTGCATTAGTGTGGTACCTTTATTACAATTGATAAAAGAATGTTAAAATATTACTGTCAACTATAGTCCATAGGTTACACTAGGTATATTTTTGCCCATGTATCACCCTATTATATAACACCTTGTAATAGTGTCATATATTTGTTATAATCCATTTGTACTATTAACCACAGTGCATCATCTGCAACAGCATTCACTGTGTTATACAGTCCCATATTTTGTCTTCTAACTTTCCTTCTAGTAGCATACATGTCTCCAAACTTCCCCTTTCAACCATATACACAAACATAATTCAGCACCGTTAATTACAACTGTAATAATGTGCTACCATCACCATTATCTATTTCCAAACATTTATAATCAACCTAAATAGAAATTCTGAACAAATTAAACATCTACTTCTCATTTTCTCCCTCCATTCTGTCCCCTTGTAACCTGTATTTTAGATTCTAACTCTGAGTTTGCTACTAAAATTAGTTCGTATCAGTAAGATCATATAATATATGTCCTTTTGTGACTGGCTTATTTCACTCAACAAAATGTCCTCATGGTTCATTCATATTGTCACATGCATCAGGACTTCATTCCTTCTTAAAGCTGAATAATATCCCACCATATGTATATACCACATTTTGTTTATTCATTTGTCTGTTGATGAACACTTGGGTTGCTTCCATCTTTTGGCAATTGCGAATAATGCTGCTGTGAACATCAGAGTGCAAATGTCTATTCGAATCTCTGCTTTCACTTCTTCTGGGTATATACCTAGTAGCAGGATTACTTTTCACTTCTTACACTATAGTTTCTTCTTTAATTTCACCTATCTTATGGAAAAATAATGACAGAAATAGACTACTGATGCAATTTGTTCCTTAAGAACACTGAAATTGAATCCTTCAGAGGCAGGGGAGGGAAGGGAATTGTCTAGTTTTGCTTCAGGAGTAATAAAATATGTATGAAAAGGATTAGTACGAGTTAAACTTCACTAATTCAAGAAAATGTTTCAAATTTTATTTATTTTAATAGTGTAAAGAAAGGAGCCCTTTAATTAAATGTAGCATGATTTAAAATTTAAGATTTTTCAGGTGTACCTTAACTCTTCCTTAATTCAAAATAGAAAAACAAATGAAAACACCAGAGAATAGAAACCCACTCATTTTTCTCCCTCAGCTCCCAGCATACATCCCCCATTTTATCTCCCACAGAAAATCAGAAATGGGCTGGAGTCTTTTTCTTGTTGTTTTAAACCAGGCAGTCTCCTTTCTGGAACTTCTCTTTATCCTGAAAATTGTAACTAGAAATTGGCTTCTCTTTCTTCCTCCTATAGTTTTCCACATTTTCTTATGGTTTTTCAATTTCATCTCATGCAGAACATTTTTTAAGTTATCTTTCCTTAATGTGTAGTTGTAGCCAGTATATTAGGAATGCTCATACCAATATATCTGAGTGGCATAAAAACTCATTTTAGCAACTCATAATTCATTGGTCTTTTCAAACCAATCACTGGCAATAGCGCAAAGTAGGTCATCACCTTTTCTCCTAGTCCTCTTTCTTATTCTGTGTCACAGACTCACTTCTTCCCTTTGAAATTAATTGAAGAAAATAAGTATCTGAGCCTTTAGAAAGTGAAAGGTATGGCAAGGAAACTTTCCTGAAGATAATATAAATGGAGGCATAAACATTTTTGGCAGCCAGATAATAATCTCTTTTCTTCTTTAACAGACACATTGTATTTAAGCTTTCCCTACAGTATGGGGTAAAAGTCATAGATACTAGCTTCGTGATGTGGTGAAGATACAGGCCTTTTGGCAGCGGACTTGGCCCAGTGGTTAGGGCATCCCTCTACCACATGGGAGGTCCGCGGTTCAAACTGCGGGCCTCCTTGACCCGTGTGCAGCTGACCCATGCACAGTGCTGATGCGCGCAAGGAGTGCCATGCCACGCCGGGGTGTCCCCTGCGTAAGGGAGCCCCACGTGCAAGGAGTGTGCCCCATAAGGAGAGCCGCCCAGCACGAAAGAAAGTGCAGCCTGCCCGGGAATGGCGCCGCACACGCGGAGACATGGAGAGCTGACAAAAGATGACGCAACAGAAAGAAACACAGGTTCCCAGTGCCACTGACAACAACAGAAGCAGACAAAGAAGACGACGCAGCAAATAGACACAGAGAACAGACAACTGGGGCAGGGATGGGGAGATAAATAAATAAAATAAATCTTAAAAAAAAAAAAAAGATATAGGCCTTTTGAGATGCTTGTGTCAAAACCGGAGTCTTCAGAAGTGAATAAACCTAAAGTTGCTTAGACTGTAACTGTAGTAATAGTAATGATTACTGACATATATGTACTTATTGTGTACCAAGTACTGCACTAAATGTTTCACATAGACTCTCTCATTTACTAGTTCTTACCACTAAAGAAAATAAAGACAGAAATTTATATATTCAACTTGATTTATTATATCAACCTTGTAATAATATGGTGTACACTCTAATGGTGGCCTGATCTGGTTGCCATGGAAACCAGACTTAGACTTAGCCCAGTCTAAGGGGGAGGAGATAACTGAGCAGAGTTTTGAAGTGGTTCTTACATGAAGAAGAGGAGATTGGGACTCTACAGGGACAGGAGGAAGCATAAACAGGGCATAGGAGGGCCTCTTTGTGTAGTGTATTGGGGAAGTTTTGTTGTGCTAGAACTAGAGCAGTAGATAGAGGCATAGCTGCGGAGGCACTTAGCTGTCATGTTTAGGTACTTAGTCTTTAGCCATCTGATGGAGAGCTACTGACAGATTTTAAGCAGGGAGTGACAGAAGTAATTGTGAGTTTTCAAATATCACCTTAGTGGTATAGATAGTGATTATAGAAAAATGAGACTGGAGTGGAAGGTAAATGAAGAGGTGGTAGAAATAATCCAGGCAAATGACAAGAAGGGGTGATGTGGAAGGATATGTATCCAAATGTTCTGACAAACTAAAATGAGTTTTACATTGCTATTTTTAACTTGGTGAGTAATTTTTATACCTTCAACACTTCAAGGTGTCAACAGTAAAGAGTTTGAGGTACAGTGTTAAAAATTAAACTGATTTTCCTTGTGTTGGAAATTCTACATCCATAAAGAAAAGGAAAAAGGGGGAGGAGGAAATATTATCATCAACCAGTAACTACAATCCATTATAACTTTCCCTCACAGTTGACCTTAATCAGCCATCACTTATGTTCACTGGTAGGAATTAACTCTTTACTGAAATAATGTGATTTGAATCCTAGGGGAAAAAAATTGGAAAATTAGATTACCCTGCAAGCAGGAGAGTTGGAAAATTCCCATAAACATACACCCAAGTACATTCTTCACATTTACCGGTAGGCTAGAAATAGAAAACTATTGAAAAGAATGAAATCCTTGAACCATGGTAACACAGTTCATGAGCAGGAAAACAACTGAGTGATCACCAGTCTCATTTCCAGTTGTAAAACATATGTTTATTTCCTGTAACTGGTAAAGAAAAATACCAGAAACGTAAACTAAGTAATCATTGCTCTTTATCTTCAACACCCTATATCCCCCAAAATGCAAGAACAGCTATAATCAATTTATGGTTAAAGATAAAGGGGCACATTGACTTAAGTGTGGCTCCTACTAAGATTTAATTAAATATCAACCCATGATACTTTACAAGTGAAAATATTTGGAGAGTACATACCAGGTCAGGTTTACTCTTTGTCTATATAACAAATCAAGTTGAATATATAAATTTCTGATTTTTTGAGTAGTCCAGATATTTTTAAGATAATAATGGAAATGTATGGAACATTTAGAGAATTTTATAAGATCCTTTAGGTAAAATTGTTTTGTAACTCATTTATTACCCCCTGGGGAGGAGTGAGTGAATGGAAGAGGGCTATTCCAGTGGAACTCTTTCCAAAAAAGAGGAAACATCAGGGATGGAGAATAATAATTTCCCTCCTACCCCCAACATTCCGAGGTTTTTTGTTTTAAACCACTGGATATAACAGTAAGCATTTGATGAACCCTGAGGGCACTGATCCCTTCAGTGCACAAGAGCAGCAGTCTGTCAGGACAGTTCTGCTGTCACTTCATGTAGCCACTCCAACACACCAACTCTGCCTCTTTGTTAATCATATTGGGGCCACTGGTGGGCAGTGATTTGCCCTGAAGGGCTCAAAATGGATCATACTAGTTCATTAATTAAATGATTTCCATTGTCATTCTTTGCCCAAATTTCACACCCTATTCAATTTCCTATCCCAAATTATGCCCAGGCACCTTGTCCAAGATAATTTCAAGTTATTCTACAATGAGATTACATTTTTTAAAATCCATAATCAAATAAAAACTATAAGGTACCCTAAATTTCAGTGAAAATCCCTTAGCATTATGAATGTCCCTGGAAATTTGAAGTTCAAGGGATAAATTTGTGTGTGGGGGGGAGGGGGGTGTCAGTTGTAAATAAAAGCTCAAAGATACAAAACTCCCAAATTCTTAAGTGGCTATCCAAAGGAATTAAGTCCAATATCATATCATCTTGCCCTTTGAGTTCAAATAAATTTAAGCCCCGAAATGTATCATCTTCCAACATTTTAATCTGCTCTATATCAGTTAGAAGAACTTTTGATGTCTGGGTAGAGCTGTGACTCTTTTGTCTTCTGAACCTTGGGTACTTCTTACTGGAATGGTATAGTTTCTTTAAGATCTGGCAGTACAATTGTAGTTCAGCTCAAGGCCCTGATGTGTTTCACTTTTCAGAGTTAATGGAGTACACAAGATTACAATAGCACTGGCTCATATTACCAAATTTAGAAAACAAGCCTATCCCAAGCAATGGGGTAGTTCTTCTAGGCTAAATTATGTTCCCAGGTCTGAGGACATATTCTAAGCCAAAGGTAGTTGCCAAAGACCAAGGCAGGGACTCAAGTATTTTAGAGTAAGCTTGGTAGGGAACATTTTTCTAGATTCTATCAACCAATCTATGCCAGTTGTCCAAAATCCCTGAGAGGAATCCTGCATACCTCCTCTCTCAGAGTAACATATGAGATATTTATGTCTTAGTTAATAAACTCACAATGTAACAACCCCAGATATTAAGTGTTATTTTTAGATGTCTTTCTTTCTCATCCATTATATTCAAAACCTCTTTAATATCGTCTCCCCTTTGAGTCCTCTGTTGGTGATACCCCAATATGAACTGAGTAGGTTGTGTTTAGCAACAAAGGATCTGTACTGCACTCCCATGAATAGTATTTCCACTGTCTTTTGCTATGGAAACTCTGGAGCCTAAAAATCCTGCCTCCAGGGGAAGTTTTCTTCCTTATATATAGTTATCCAATCCAAAGCCAATTTAAGAGGATAGTGTGGGGAAAGTCTCAAGCCACAGCTATCCAAGCTGAGTCCCTTCAGTTTCCTCCTTAACAAGGAGAGTGGGGTCTGGGGTCAGTTTATCAAGGACCACCTACCTAGAACTAGTCACTTAAACCTAGAAACTCACAGGGAATTCACATGCATTGCACCTAAAAAGTAGTGATTACTCTCTTCGGCAATGACTACAAGGCCTGTATATGGAAAGATTCTCTTTTCCCCTTTTCTGAAACTTTGTCTTACTGAGCCCTCTGCCTCTGCTAAGGTCTTTTAATCCAGCCTTACATCCAAACCCTGGCCATTTGTCACGGCTTCTTTGCCCTTCTCTTTGCTGGGGCCAGTGAGACCAGAATTAGCTGCTGGACTATCAGTAGCGATATCTTCCGGAGCCCCCCATGTGGCCAGCATTTGGTTAGAACTCCCTGAATAAGCCTCCAAGGGCTGTGCCTTTGCTGATGAACAGAGATGTTGCCTGTTTGCTGTGGTCACCAGCCCATACTTTTGCTGAGGCCCTGCGGAGAATGCTGACTGCCCAGTACATTTAACTTTGACTCTATGAAAACACATGGTCACTCTTTGAACTGCACTGCAATGACTCACCAAGATGACCATACCTTGGAACCAGTGCCTAAGGCCTTTCAGCCATATCAACCTTACATCTAAGTCAACACAGGTTCAAATCCAACTGCACAAGTTGTGGAAAAAGCAAACAGAAACAAAACAAGACAACCGGAGGGCTCAAATATGTCTGCAAATTGCCAAGATCAAAATGCTGACCCACACATCAAAGTTAAAGTCTCCACGTGGATGGCATCCTGATTGTACTCCATTTCTATTTATCATCCATCAGGGCCCATGCACCAGGCCCTAACATTCCCCTGAATTAAACTTCTCTACCAATGGCACTGCCATAGTGACCAGAATTTCTACCAGACACCAGAAAGCAGAGCAGAATATGTGCTTTCTGAAAGCAACCCAGCTCCTAAAGGAAGGGCAAGCTGTGCTACTCATGCCCAATTTCTCCTTTCAAACTCTTGTGCCAAAAGCTAACAGTGCTACACTAATGGGGTTGCTTCCACATAAAGGCAAATTAGGAATGAGTAAATAGATCCCACCATTATTACTATATACCTAGCAAAACATTATTTTGAATACATTGGGTAATCTGAAAAAATCAGATTTGTGAAATAATTTAAAAGAAAATATCACGACTTTTAAATACATTAAGACTGAAAATTTGATTTGGTAAATTTTTGAATTATTTTAATAAGTGATCCAACTATTGATTATTTATACAAATTGGTGTTTATTTAAAGCCAAAAATCTTCTTTTCCACTCAAAACATTTTCCCAGGACATATAATTAATGACTTACAGAACATTTCCTTTATTAACAAAAAAAGTAAAATTCAAGTTCTAAATTGCCTGTATTTAAACTGATGACAGTTACCGTACATTTTATTTTATTTTAAAGATTTATTTATTTATTTAATTCCCCCCTCCCCCTCCAGTTGTCTGTTCTCTGTGACCATTTGCTGTGTCTTGTTTCTTTGTCCGTTTCCGTTGTTATCAGCAGCGTGGGAAGTGTGGGCGGCGCCATTCCTGGGCAGGCTGCACTTTCTTTCGCGCTGGGCGGCTCTCCTTATGGGCGCACTCCTTTTGCGCGTGGGGCTCCCCTACGCGGGGGACACCCCGGCGTGGCAGGGCACTCCTTGTGCACATCAGCACTGCGCATGGGTCAGCTGCACATGGATCAAGGAGGCCCGTAGTTTGAACCACGGACCTCTCATGTGGTAGACGACGCCCTAACCACTGGACCAAGTCCGTTTCCCATACATTTTAAATTTAAAAACTGCTCCCAATTATCTAGGGTGCTAGGATAACCCAGACCCTTGTACCAAATAGTAGTTGGCATTGTAGACACAGCTGTCATTGGGATTCTCCCCATTTACATTTCCCCTTGCAGTCACCCCCTCCTCCCGTACAGTTCTTTTACCCAGTCCAGTGTCTCTTCAGCATATGTTGAATGAGCACCCAGGTCCTCAACGGGTAACATTCCTTAGACCACTGTCTCATTCCTTCTCTCAGCAAACTGTTGGGAAGAAGCATATCATGAGAAGGTACTAATTATTTTGAATAGTTTAACGTACTACCATACTACCCACTACTGGAATTTTCACAAATACACCAAAAGAATGAGTTTATGCCTGCATTCAGTGAGAGGTCATTTTTCTTAAAATTTCCTCAAATCACTCCACCGACAGTTAACTGCTCTCTTGGAATAAAGATGCTGCTTGCTGTTTATGCTGTGCTGTTTTAGATACCAAGGGAAATACAGGTTCATATAGCAATGGATGTATTCCCTGTTACATTTCTATTGAGCTGGTCCATCTATTATTAAATCGATCTGACTTTCAGAATTGAAAAAAAGCCATTTTAGAATTTGGAAACTAATAAGTTGTATGTTTTACAAATTGCTTTAAAATTATCCAGAATATTCCTAATTTTATTCATTATGGGCAAATTAGTGATCATTGTTCTACATATTAAAATGTGACCAGTTTATTGATAGCTTATCCTGAGATATTTAAAATGACTGCTTTATTTTTTTTTCTTTCTTTAAACTAGGCGCTGAAGCTAATTTTATGTTGAAAATTCATCCTCTGAGGAAATATCCTGTGGATCTTTATTATTTGGTTGATGTTTCAGCATCAATGCACAATAATATAGAAAAATTAAATTCTGTTGGAAATGATTTGTCTAGAAAAATGGCTTTTTTCTCCCTTGACTTCCGCCTTGGATTTGGATCATATGTTGATAAAACAGTTTCACCATACATTAGCATCCACCCAGAAAGGATTCATAATCAGTGCAGGTATCTAGTATTTGATGTGGGCTTCATGTTACTGAATGAAAATGTTTTCTTATAAATTCTCACTTTGCTTTTTTATTTAAAAGAACTCTCAAATTTTATATTTTTGTCTTATATAAGAATCTAAAATATTTTGGGGGGAGACGTGTTCCTATCTGAACATATCTGAGATTATTTGAAATATAAGTCATTCAGTTTTTATTTTTTAAAAAAAGCTGTGTAGTATTAATTGCTTTGGCTAAACCTCCAATAATCAGGTTGCCATATATATAAATACTTCTTTGGAAATCTTTTATTTCTCCTCAATGGCTCCAAATTTGTTGAATTAAGTTTTATCACATTTTAAAGTATTTGTCTTGTAAATCTGCATCTATCTTTCCATTACTATATCATGTCTGTGTTTGTAATTATGTTGTTTATGACCTGACTACAAAGAAAGCTCAGCTATCATATGGACTGTTTAGAAAGAACCTATTTCTTATCATTTTAGAAGTCTGATTATAAATAGCACATGTCCCATCAGGAAAGGAAAACTAACCTTAAAAAATAAAAGTTTGCACACAATATTGTCGATTGGCCTGCTGAACTATGGGAGAGAAACAAATATGTTTAAGACATTTTAACATCTTCTTCCCTCCATCCCTAAATTGTCTAGATCCCTTTATATTACATGTTCCAATTTACAAAAACAACTCTGCTATCTTTGTCCTGAACAGCAGTGATTCACCTTTTAATGAAGCCTCATGAGCCCTCTCCCTGACTATGAATGCACCTGAGAAATGATTCTTACTTTCTGGGCTACCATGAAATTCTCAAAATAATTTGATTATTCATCAATAATACCATGCCCAGTATCATTAAAATACTAATGTAATCATTTTTTAAAATCACGTAATAATATGGTGTTTCAACTAAATTCCCCCCAAATTTCCCAAAAAGTGCTTCTCAGTCATTCTGCAGTCAAATGTGATAGGGAATCACCACAAACTCATACCTCCCTTTAAAACTCACAGTATATACAAATTATTATATGAAAAACCCTTAGCTGTCCTGTGTTAAAGAACCCTGTTCAATCTTTCATTCCTATTTTTTTTTACTACAAAGAAGTGTTCATGAATATTTACTTTTTCTCTGATTTTTTTAAGTACAGATTTTTCTTATAAAATTTTCTTAGTAAACAAGTATATATTCCCTTCTCACCCCTACCACACTATTATACTTCTGGTCATGTTCTGGAATTTTGAAGGAAGCATAGCAAAATAGAATTTACCATTCTTCTTTTCCCATCCAGTGACTACAATTTAGACTGTATGCCTCCTCATGGGTACATTCATGTGCTGTCTTTGACGGAGAACATCACTGAGTTTGCAAAAGCAGTGCACAGACAGAAGATATCTGGAAATATAGATACACCTGAGGGAGGTTTTGATGCTATGCTTCAGGCAGCTGTCTGTGAGGTAATACATTTCACATTAGCGAGCGCTTGCTCAGAAGCCAAACTCGCAAAGAATTTAGAATTTTTATTCCCTTTTTGATAGAATGAAAACATGCCATAAAGGAACACATTCTTCTCCTATCTCTTATTAGTCACCCACATTATTCATTTGGGTGGCTAAATTGGGACAAGGATAAAAATAGGAAAGGCTAAAAGGAAAAGAATAACTTAGGCACATGGGAAACCCTTTTCAAAAGGCTGCTCTTTTCATACTCCACACTCCAAGAGGGAGTGGAAACAGCCTGCTGTCCTAATCAAATCACGCTGGGTGCTCCGCACTTGCAAACTGGCTTGTTCCACTTGCAGAAACCTCTGGCCAGGACCTACTGCGGCCAAATGGTTGTGATAAGATACAGAATACATAATGAAAAGTCATTGTTATTTATAAAGCAGCATTGTTCTTATGCATATCATTCCAGCATCAGTTCGTATTTTTTAACTCAAAGGTAGAGTAATGTTTGCTCAAAGGTAAAGACTGCAGGTTTTTTGTACAAGATCTAATTTCGTGTTTATTTTAAGAGTCATATTGGATGGCGAAAAGAAGCTAAGAGATTGCTTCTGGTGATGACGGATCAGACATCCCATCTAGCTCTTGATAGCAAATTGGCAGGCATTGTGGTGCCGAATGACGGGAACTGCCACCTGAAAAACAACGTCTACATCAGATCAACGAGCATGGTAATGGAGCAATAGCCCCTTAGTAGTTATGGTTTGTTGTTTAAATTAAAGTTTCATTGGCAACTCAGCTGTTCTTGTGCCAAGAAATTACCTTAAAGAACAAAATACAGAGCAGGATAAGCCATGAGGGAGGAGTTCTGAAACAATGCAACTTAGAAATGCTGGTCAATAAAAGGTAATGCTAAAATACTTTGATGATGATGTCTGTTAGCTGACTCTTCTCTTTGATGTAAGGCAAAGCTCTGTATAATTTATGAAAACAAAAGTGATGTAAGAGCTTACTTTTATGCAGTTGAAGTACTTTAAAATGAAAAGAGAAAAAAGAAAAAACTATATGCCTTTGCTTTAAACAAACTAGTGCTACAAAGTTGGTATCTGTAAACACATTAAGGAGTGTGAGAAAAGTGTATCAGACCCAAGAATTTCTCACAGTGCCATAGGTAGAAACTAAATAGAGACCAGAAAAAATAGAAAAACAAGGAAGGCTTTTTATATGCTGTACCTCACTCCTTCCCTCTGAAGGCTTATCTATATGTAGGGCCTCTTTAGAAATCAATGAACACCTGAGTTGCTTCCTCAGGATTAGAGTAAGGTATGAATTATATGTTTAAATATGTCTTCTGGAACCTCCTCTTCCTCGGCATTAGCTAATTCTAGATGTGGAAAATCAACTATACAAAGCATCATTCATTTCTGATGCTGATGCCTGTTTCACATTTCCTGCTGCATGTTGATTTTTGCACTCTCCTTGCTCTTTATCAGAAAAACCTGGGAAATCACAGCCTCATAAAGATATGATGTCATGTAAAAGAATATGGCCGGATATAATATAGCCGAATGTAATACTCCAGCAGGTAGTCCTTGTGTGCCTGACAGATGTTAAATATCACTGTGTTTTCCTTAAATATTTAAGGTATTTCATGGCACCCTTATCAGTTCACTGAATTTCTCCAGGGTGCATCAGCACACAGTTTGGGAACTGCAGTATTAGAAAAATATGAACTATGGCGAAATCTGAGTGATTCCCATGTGTAAAATTTAAATAATCAGTTAATATAGAATATCCTATATCAGATGTGTTGAAAGTCTAGAGGAGCAATTGTATCACCACATAAAACAAGTGCAACATCGAATGGCTGAGTCTTTAGAAAACAGCCTTCAATGTAAAGCATTTAAAAGGTAACGAGTTTGAATTTTAAAATTTAGGATTCAGAGTTATTCCAGTTATGTCTTTCCCTTTGCTAAGTCCCTTCTCAACCACATTTCCCTTTGGCAAACCTAAACCCACTTCAGTGTTGTCGTTTCATATCTGTCATTAGCTTCCTTCCATTTAACCTCTTTTAATCTGAGGTAGGGTTCTCATTTATTCATTGGGGAGTGGAGGAGGAAACAGGAGGAACTATTCTAAGAGAAGGAGAAGAGAGAAAAGAAAAATAGAAATCATATAAGTCTCAAATTTAATTATGTTTTTGAAGTTTTGCCAAGTCGTTTAAGCCATCTCTCCATAACTGTTTTTGAGAGGGTGCTGTTGCTCATTAGAGAGGATTCCTTCTGCACCCATAATTTTAGTCCTATACCAAGTAATAGAGCCTTACAGAAATAAATTATAAATCTGGTGGAAGTATATTTTAGGCAGTGGTTGGGTTCTTTTGACCCCAGGAATTTGGGCAAGCTCTCATGAACCTCCTTTTCCTTCTTGAGCATTGCTCCACATCTTTTAAAGAAGGAACCTTCCCAAATGAGTAAATCAAGGAGCAGTATATTTGTTGATATCTTCAAAGAATAATTTTATTGCAGTTATTCCAGTTCTGTGTTTTAAGAGAGCCCCTTCCTAAGAGTTCTCATTCCCTTCATTTGTAGGGATACAGCCCTAAAACAGGAGAAGTTGAAGCATTTTGATTTATCCTTTTACCATAACTTATATATACAAGATGTGTATATACATCCTATATCTAAAGCCACTCTGACCCTGACACTACCTGCTCATTTTAAGATGAACTCATCCTCTTTTATTTGGCTACTACAGAGGAATTTAAAAATATATCAGACAAGTAATCTAACACTCAGCTTTCTGATTTTACCTCCATTAGCCAATACCAGTAATGTTGAATGATACCTGAACTTCTTTATCTAAGACTCTTTGATTCTTTTATTTATAAAAGGAAATAATTTTTAAAGGATCTTTTATATTTCTAAATTATTTGGACCAGAGTTTAGGGCATGTACACATAGTTTTTTCTTGAAGTTTAATGAGAATCCTAGAATAATAACTACAAGTTTTTTTTTAGTATTTATTAACCAAATGTACTGTAGCAAACACTTGGCACACAGTATTGAATTTATCTTTGTAACAAGTCTATAAGGTAGTCATAATTGTCCTCCTTTTACAAATAGAAAAACTGAGGGTTGGAAGGGTTAAGTAAGTTGCTTGAGGACATACAGCTAAAAAGTTAATAAGTGGCAGAACTTGGGTTTATCCTGTTCAGTTTTATATAAAAATCTGTGTCTTAACTGTTAATACTTTGCTGCAGTGTCTCATCTGAAGAATAGTAGAGATAAAGCAATGATGTTCTTGGTGCAATTTCTAGGTCTAATTTTCTGGTCCCAGTCTCATGGAAAAACTAAACCAGATAATTTGGCTTATGTAAATTACAAAGCCAGATATAGTTTTAAAATAATGTATATTTACTCATAGCTTCCTAGTTGCATGTGACTGTGAAAGAATGATGTTACACTATAGAATAAATTACATTTTCCATTGTTTTTCTTCATATCCAGATCTGGATGGAAAAACTTAGTCATTTAGTTTTATCATTTATTCAGTAATAATGGTAGTTTAAAATGTATGATTCTCTCTAACATGATAGATGTTCATACAAAAGCTATTAATAGTGTAAAGATGATCTGGAATTTCACCTTGTCTCCCAGCCAGCTCTTCCAAGGTCATTCCCAACCTCTGCCAGAGTCCTGCGTCACTGGCCAGCCCTCCTTACAACCATCCACCCACCTCTGGTGGAGGCAGAGAATAGCTTCAAGCTTTTTAGTAACAGTGAAAGGGACCAAAGAGCAAGTATGAGGAATGGTGGATGAGTCATCCAGTGCAGTGAACCCTTAATAGTGGGATTTTCAGGCATTGGTATGATTCTCAGTCCTGGAGAGAGAATCAGATGGGCAAATCCTCCCATAATCCTTATTTTACTTAAGGTCTCAGGCCATTGTTGCTTCTTCTCACAACGCTTTTCAATGCCTCATCCCATAGTATCTTTACTTTAGTGTTCCTCTTATCATACACCTTCTCAGCATTCCCTAACTGCTGGCTCGTATGGATAGACAAGTTGCCAAATGGATCACCATCCAGACGACAAAATTACAGAAGTCGAATTTGGCATTACTAAAGAGTTTTGCTTTTTCATGGGTAAAAGCAGTCAGTATTGTGCCTCTTCTCATGCAGATCTGAACTTGGCTTTTAGAAAGGCATTTGGGAAGTTTTCTTTTCACTATGTGTCTTGAAATCATATTCCGTTTATCCAGAACTACATATGAAGACACGGTACTCAGAAAGATACTTTACTACCTGAGTTAACACATTTTCATAAAGTTATTGTCTTTATTTCAGTGCTTCTCTCTGTTTTTTTTCCTGCAGAAAGTTATACTTCTGAAAATTTCAAAGTATGGGAAACTCATTTATTATTAATGGGGATTTCAGATAGTATTCTTTTCAGGAGATAAATTTAATATTTTAGTAATAAAATTTGCTCATTTTTTGCTGCTCTGTGACTAAGAAATAATCTCTCAAGCTTTAGGAAGTGTTAAATGCCTCTCTTTTGCTACTTCTCAGCTTCTTTGTCTCCAACACATACTAATAAAAATGCTAATTCATTGAGTACTTATTTTGTGCCAGGCATTATGTTAAGCATATTGATTATATTATCTCATCTAGTCATCACCACAATTCATTTTATAGATGAGGAATCTGAAGGGTAGAGACAAGAAATTAATTTACCCAAGGACTCAGAACTGCGACAAGTATCAGAGTCAAGAACCACAGCTAATATATCTGACCCCGGAATCCACGCATGTGCCTAGGGCAGCTGCTATGGGGTGCTGCCTCCATATGAAGCACTGACTTTGAGCTGAGGATCTGCCAGGCACTTCACATACGTGAGCCCATTGAGTCCCCATAACAGCTTGGCAGGGGAGGCATCATCTTGCCCATCCCACAGTGAATGAAATGGAGAGGAGAGGGTACATATCTTGCCTGGGGCTCCTGATTCCCAGAGCTCTAGCTTTCTCTCTAGAACACAACCTTTATACTCTATAGGCTTCCAATCAGGTTACCTTTTACATAACCATTGAATGTGGGTGACTTTGAAGACACTGAAAAGTAGCCATAGTAAGAATAACTCTTTAAATTTTTTAAGAATATCCATCTCTGAGGCGTCTTCTCAGACAAATTATTATTCTAAATGTTTTAAATGCTTTTTAAAAAAAGTTTACTTCCTAAGCCTGGATTTACATAATATTCCTAATTTTGCACAGTATTGTGTCCTATAGCCAATGGAAAAAAAGATTTAGAGTAACACCATATTTGCTACTCTTGGGCACAGACTGAAGTTTAATAGCACAATAACTATTTAAAGTCAACTGAAGAAGACAACTAAACTAAAAAGCATAATTTTAAAGGGGGGGGGAACTATTAACCTTTGCGTTTCATAGAAATTACTGAATTGTTTTTATGAGAATAATAACTTAGTAATACTAATATTGCTAAACTAAAGGAATAAAAAATGTTCATCTTATTTCTAGAATCTTACTTTTAAAATTTTCTTCACTTAATACTTATATAAAATATAACTTTATTTTTATTAATTAAAAAGATAAAATTTAGACTGTTAGCACCTTTGGGTTTTTAACATGAGCCATCAGGAAAGTAAAGGACAAGGGGAAACTGGAGTATAGAGGGTAGAGTTTTGGCACCTAGGCAGAATGCACCTAGACAGTTTTAAGTCTGTGCACAGATTTTTTAAATGTTTTCATATCTTTTGGGGCTTTTAAAAACAAATAAAATACCTGATTTCAGTTTACTGCTCTCTGAGCTATCTGTTTTAAATTGTAAATGCTGTGAGAACATTTAAAAAATAACTTTAAAATCGACCCAGTTTGAATGCTTCTCATGTTCTCAGGAAAAATGGCCAGGAAATGGTCTCTGCCATCAGTATTTAGTCATTTGCTTTTTAAAAATTGAAATAAAAAGTTGCATGCAAAATCACCTGTGCCAAGCCCAGATTAGGCTGCCACTGCATTTATAACACCTCTGGAATCGGAAAAAACTGATGGTTTGCAAAAATGGCACAATAAAAATCAAGTTTGATGAAAATATTATGAAATGAAATGATCTATTAACTGGTTGCTTTGGTTAAATCATATTTAATCAGAAAACTTTGTATTGCCACGCTTGCTGAAAAGCGTACAAAAATGAAGAGTCCCTCCGCCTCCTTTAATAAATAGGACATCATGGTTACAATTGAGTCCCTGTTTGGCAGGGGCCAATGACTCCAATGCCTTCAGGCCAGGTAAGAAGACTAAATGAGGCAAGTCAAATAAAGCACATGCGAGAGCCCACCAGCTAACCTTTGCTAGTGGCTTCAGAAGGTATTTATTAAGCAGTCTTTTTTTAAAAGCTGTCTTTTATTAAACAGTCCTTTGGTGTCTAGTCTTTTCCATTTATTAATAGGCAACACCATCCAACATCCTGACGAGGCTTAGCTATTGCTGCTACCTCCACCATATAAATAAGAAAACCGCGGCGCTGAATGTGTCAGAACCTTGTCTGCAGTCACACGGACATATATCGTAGCCTAGGTAGATGCCAAGCAGTTTGAAATCAGGACATGAACCCTTTGTCACCATTGTTCTGGGCTTAATAATTATAGAGTGAGAGGTGAGAGCCCTCACGCATATCAACCCGTTTAATTCCCACTGTAACTCTGAGAGGTAGACAGGAGTATTAACATGGAAATTGGATCCCAGCGCATGTAACTAGTAATTGCACAGCCAGGATTTAAAGCCCAGGTAGTCTGTTTCCAGAGTCCCAGGTCCCTGGTTCTCACCTGGGAGTGATTTTGCCCCCTGCCCCTGCGAACGTTTCAGTGTCTGGAGACATTTTTAGTGGTCTGGGAGACAATGAGGAGAGGAGGCTGTTACTGGCATCGAGTGGATAGTGGTCAGGGATACTGATGAACTTCCTACAGTGCACAGGACAGCCCTCCCACACCCTCAAAATAAGTATCCCATTTAAAATGCCAGTGGTCCTGCTGTGGAAGAACCCTGGTCTATGCCATTATCACTGTACAGCCATATAGATATAAAATAGATTATTGGGATAGATTTGGACTGTTGACACATAATTCAAAATTTTCAACTCTAAATAAATCTCTCCTATCAGATTGATTACATGTTGTCTTTTTCCTCTAAAAAGTAAAATGTCAAAAATAATCCAATAATTGAGTAGCTTATTAAACCAAGATTTGGGGGAAGGGCATTGATGGCTTATTACAACATTTTCTATATTGTCTTATAAAATTTTTATTATGAATCTTACTTTTATGAAGAGAGTCCTAAACACTTCTTTTTCTTCTTCAGCTCCATATGCACATTATGAAAATTCTACCAGGCATCTCTATGTAGTTATCTCTTTGAACCAAATATGCTCTCAGTGAATCTTCTTTACCTCCTCTTCCCTTCTGACATTTATAAGTTACTTCCCACAGGTCACAGAGAAGGTGTCAGTGAAGAAGAAAAATGTGAAAGGAATCCCTTTGCTGTTAATTATCTAGCAGCTGTCTTGGTACATTTCTTTTGCCTCTCCCTTTTGCCCCTGAAATGTCTGTTATCTCTGTTAATTATTTTCAGAGTTCAGAGAAACAATATTTAACAGATTAGGTAGAGGGGGAGTTAGACTTAAGGAGCAATGACATCACCAGAAGAGGACAGCTGGTTGAGAAGGGAGTGTGTTCTCCTGCTAGTGAAAGAGAAAAAAAAAGATAAAACACTTAAAAGATAATATGCTTCTTGGAGGAAAGGGGAAGGGGCTCCAGAAATGGACATTAATCTACAGCTCTGCTGTCAACACTGGTTTATTTAAACATCTGTTCCGCATTTGTAATTTTTAAAAATCTGCTTTGAGGTACTTGGAATTTTCTATAAAAACAATTTTCTTTCTAGGATTAAAAAACAAAAAGTATTCTTTGAAGCTTAAAAATCCAACTGAACTTCTTAATAAGCTTCTGACCAAACTAGAATGTTCTAGAGCAGGGATTCTTTAACAAGGAGTCCATGAGCTTGAATTGAAATTCAAAAGAACATTTTTCTTGTGCGGACATGTTGATGCAAGTGTGATATATTTATTAAATAATACACAGTATAGTGTGGACTTCATAAGGAGTCCATGGAGCAAAAAAGGTTAAGAACCCCTGTTTTAGACTTTAATTTTACGTCAGGGGACTTCTTGTTTTTGAAAGGAAGAAAGAGATTGATAAGACCCCAAAACTTGCTTGCATTTGGATTGTTCTTTAAAATTTGATTTTATGATGAACTAAGTATAAGCTGCTTAAACACATATGGATTACATTCTCCTGAAAATATGAATGGCTTTAAAAATTAAAATGGAGGAGTACTTGGCAAACTATGGCTACTTTTTGTTGAAACAAAAACGTTTGAAAAATAGTTTTTGTCATTAAAAAAATATTCTCAGTACAGCTAGATTTACCCTTCCTTTTCTTGTTCTCTTTAATTTACTGATATTATGCAAACTATCATAAATCTACTTTAAGATATTTCCTTTTTAGGAACAAGGAAGAAAAATATAACTGGTAAAATTTACATTTTGTTTTTCTTTTTCCTTTTACTTTAAAATTATGTTTTTAAGAATTGCTCTGGGCAGAATTTTTCTTATAAAACCCATGTGGTAAAACTTTTTAAGCCTCTGTTTTAAATTAGTTTTATATCACATTTAAATCTACTTCATAAAAAATGGTTTCTTTCACAGCAATTATAAATTATCATAGAAATAAAAGGACACATTATAATTACTCATGTTAATGATAGTGTTTTTAAGCACAAATCTAATTGTTATATATGTTTATATAAGTTTAATATGTAGGCCACGAAGTTAGGCTATAAGTGAAACTGGTCAATTTAACTTTTATTAAGTGTGCATAATTGCCAAAATACAGAAATACTAACCAAGATGATATGGCAAAATTTTCCCTAAAGAAAACCCAATTACCTTTGCAGGTTGAAGGGGCAGGGGGCAAAAAAATACAGGGTAATCTGAACTTGAATAACATGATAGTAATTAGGAACAGTGACATGATCCTTGGCTAATGCAATTAGGAGCCAGTGAACAAGCAGAGATACATATTGCCTGTCTGAGAAGTGACTAGTTATGAAGTTGTTATTTGAGACATTCACTTCTAGAAGAGCATTTATAGACAGAAAAGATACTGAGTACTATGTCTACATAACACTTTATAACTTGATATAGCAATTTCTGTAGTTGTTGGATTTCTCTTATTTCCTAAGTTAAATTTTATAGATTTCATTCCCCTACCCTACCCATCCCCAGCTTTCTCACTAACACAAAAACATGTTACAGTGACTATACATGAGTTTATTATCAAAGCAAAACAGGTTTATAACATATCATAGGTCAAAATGTTTCAATACAATGGTAAGTTGAAAGACCCATAATCTATACCTTTTATAAGCAATTGGAAATAAAAATCACAATAATTGATGATATTTTTGAGTACCCACTATGTGCAGGGAACTGCATTAAGTAGTTCACATACATAATCATTATCTTTTTTATCTTCCCAGCAATTGTGGAAGGTAAATAGTATTAATATCAGTCCCATTTTATAGAGGATAAAACTGAGAATTTGTCATAAAGAATGTTTTCTGCTTGTAAAGAAAGTTCTTATTTTCATTTTAATATTTGTTATTACTGAATTTCACCTCAGAATGTGGGGGTCACTGATGTCTTTATTTCTAAATATTAAATTGCTTTTCAATTATGTCATTTTGACTCCAATGTTAATCTAAAGAGGTGCTGAACATTTTTTGTGCTATGTTGAATTCAGCCCTCTTCTTCTTTCTAAGCTATAGGTTATTCTGGAGCTGTTGTCTATAATATATCCTTAATATGTTGATACTGATATTATTTTTGAAAATTATTTAAATGTCTTGTAAAACTGTAATCCTTCTGAGGAAAGTATATTTTTATGTAGGTCATATGGTTTTCTACATAATGTATGTTTGGATATGTGTGGGACTGAGCTACTAAATTTCATCCCCTCTTTATTTCATTATCCATTACAGGAACATCCCTCACTAGGCCAACTTTCAGAAAAATTAATAGACAACAACATTAATGTCATTTTTGCAGTTGAAGGAAAACAGTTTCATTGGTATAAGGTATGTTAATTCCCAAAGTATAAAAATAAAATGTTTGCATTGATAAATGAAGTTAGGATATTTCTTAGAACCACAAATAAGGATTCTGGAGTTATCTTACTTTTTACAATCTAAATTTAATACCGTATTTATGAGTGTGTATTTATGAATATGTACAATACAATGTGAGTTAACCTTGAACCAATTATGAACGCTAAATGCTGTAGGAACATTATATTCAATAAACATGAGCACAGCCTGATAAAAATGGAGAGGATTTTTATCAGTAGAAATGCTCCATGTCTATACCTTTTAAGTACAGAGTTCTCCTTATATTCTGGTCCATGTGCATATCTTTATAATAGGTTCAGTTTGGGGAATATCACCTTAGTTTTCAATTACACCAACGTAATTGGATTTGATCTAGGTCAAGGGTTCTTAACCAGGGGTCCACTGACCCCCAACAGATCCATGGAAAGATTTCTGGGGGTCCATAGGCTTGAATTGAAAAATAATCAACTTATTATCTTTCTTTTCTCTGATATCTACTGAAATGTAGCATTTCCTTCACTTTTGAATGTATGCAATAAATTACAGTAGTATTCATTTCATATCACATTACAGTTGAAAATCTCAAAAACTTGCTTATGCTTATCCATACTTCAAAATTATGGTAGTTGTTAGACTTGATGCTAGTTGAGGGTCTGTGGTTTTTAGCTGCCATTACATTCTGAGAAGGGGTCTGTGGTTTTTAGCTGACTGGCAAAGGGATCTGTGGAGCAAAAACGATTATGAACCCCTGGTCCAGGTCATCCCATGAAGCACAAAGAGGAGCCATGGTAGTGGCTGAGTCATTCAAAGTCATCATGCATAAGAATAATCCCTTTAAAAAAAAAAAAAGAAGAATCCCTTTTAAACCTGGAATCCCTGGGGCAGGGAGATACCTACAGGCAGACTAGGCATTCAGCAGCTATACCACTCTGGTATGGATCCCCCAGCATAAAACTGCTTTTCTGTGACCCTGTTTTAGCTTTTTTTGTACAGTCTTTTAGATTTTCTCATCCTGGAAACTCTTGTTCACATTCATGATGTGAACCTGAATTTTCATTATGTGTTTCTATTCACTGAGTCTTCTTCATTTTCAGTGGCGTCTTTGCTTCTTCCTTCTACCCCCAAACTGTATACCCACTCCCAATTGACAGTATCCAGTGTGCTCTTTACTTTTGTTTTGTTTTGTTTTGGTTTGGTTCGGTTTTAGGAGGGTAAAGGGGACCTCGTACATGCGAAGCAGGCACTCAACCACTGACCTACACCCGCTCTCCTCTTTACTTATTTTTTGATACATCAGAGAAACTACCCTTGGCCTTTGGCTTCAACAAATACTTGGACCCATTTGCAGCTGTCACAAAGCTTCCCTCCACCAGTTTCCCCCACACCTCACTACCGTATTTATTAATATTATCTGAAAGCACTACTTTAACCATATAACCTTTTTCCTTAGAAAACTGTAATGAAGCTTTATTTAATTCCCTGTTTCCCCAAATTTAATACCACAGAACCCCTCTTTATTGTAACAATCACTACTTGTCACAGTAATAGAGCTCTGGTCCAAATTAAATGGCCCAAACCATTTATTAAAAACAGGAACAGCTTCCATTCATTGAGTACTTAATATTGTCAGACACAGTTTTAAGCAGTTTATAAATATAAACTTATTTAATTCTTCTAAAAGCTTATAATATTGAGGGTAGTATTATTAATATGCCCATTTTACAGATATGGGAACACATTTAGATATGGAAACCCAAATACTGTGCTCTTAACCTCTAAGCCGAATAATTGATTCTTGAATTTTTATGCAGCCTTTCATAGCTTTTGCCTCCTCTTTCTCTGCTGTTTATTATTTTTTGATGCTGTTACTGGCTCTAGCAGTTTCTCCCTACTCCTTTTAAAAAGTTACCACTGACAGATAATCTATCGATCCACATTTATTATTATTTGACTTGAGTGCAAAGTAAGAATCAGCAAGTTCTGAAAGCCTGACTAGCTCTGCTATAGTTCTTTGTATACCCTTGCAACTTATTTTGGCTGCCCATAGATCTTTTTAACCAGTCACTTTGTCTGGGTTGTAATAGACTGTTAGCTAATCTTCCAAATCCATCCTCCACCTGGCTGCCAGGATGACCAGTTTAAATCATAAATGTGACCTGAGCACTCCCATAGAGGATCAAGCCCTGTGTGGCATGTGAGGGCATCTGTCTTTCTCCAGCCCCTCAGATGCTTGCTTTGCATCTCTTTCATTAGAGTCTGTATATACCTCTGATGTTTTACATGTACATTTTTCTGTGAAATTGTCACTATATACCTGTGAGATTTTTCATGGTGGAAATTATATGGCTTGGTGATTTAGCCTCTCCAAAGTCATACTCAAAAGATTCTCAAAAAGGTTAGATAAATAAATTTAAAAATCTGTAAGTGATACATTTCCCTTTCAGTTTGGCATATCAGATTGCTAGTGCCTAATTAGTGGCTGGTTGTTAATAATACTTGTTGAATGGAGTGAATCGTGGCTCTGAAGATTTTTCCTAAGCCAATTCCTTAAATATACACCCTTAACTCTAGTCAGCCTGGTTTCTTCTCTGTTGTTTGCCTGCCATTTACATAAACCTTGAAACCTTTGCTCCCTAGGAATACCTAGAATCATCTCCCTCATTTTTAAGTACTATCCATCAAGAATATCTGTTCCATGAGACTTCCACTAGAGACAATGATTTTTCCTCTGGTCTGGGTCAACATGTCCTAAAGGCCATTCCATGGAACAGTAGTTCTGTAAAATATTTATATGTATTATTTGATAAATTTGTAATCAAAGAAGTGTTATGGAATGCTGCATTAAATAATGTTAAATTATTTCCAAATTGCAGGACTTCTCTGAACCTTTACTATGCAAAATTACATTTTGAGTCTGAGTGGAAGAAACCACATGCAGAACTTTCCAAACTTATTTGCCCTCAGAACCCTTTTTATGTTTAAAATACTTGATACTGTGTTCCATGGATGATATTTTGGGGAAATGCTGGTATGTACTTGGATTGGATTTTTAGATCAGCAAGTAATAAGTATATACACAAACCACGTATGCATACAAACACTACTGTTTCAAGAGTATATGCTTTGGCTGCCCTATTAGGTTGTTTGTATTTTTCTTGTGTCATATTTTTTGATTCACGTAATGTCTCACCTTCCACAGGTTGCTACAAAATTATGTGTTGATTGCTGAATTGCATACTATTGTCATTACTCAAATGTAATTATATGTTTTATAGGATCTTCTGCCCCTCTTGCCTGGCACCATTGCTGGTAAAATAGAGTCAAAAGCTGCAAATCTCAATAATTTGGTAGTAGAAGCCTATCAGGTATGCATATATTATACACAATTTTTTCAAAATACATTTTTAACTAACAGTATCCTGTGGCAAAATATAATTAGTGCCATATTATCTTGAGAGAAGTATGGAAAAACATTAGATTAGGTATCAGGAAACTGGGTTTTAGCCCTGTCTCTACCACTAACTAACCCTATTTCTTGGGAAAGTCATCTCACCTTTTGGTCCTCAGTTGTAGCATTGACAATAAAATGAGGTTTAGCTGGAAGCTATCTAAATTTCCTTCCAAATCAAATTGCCATTGAATCACCCAATCATGGCTATTGAATGTACCTCTTTCTAAGAAATTTCATAACCTTCTCTGTTGTAAGACAAGGTAAAAAATTCATGCTCTTAGTATGTTAGTTGGGAAGGGAATCAGGAACCAGGTATTTCTCCCTTTTTGTTGCCACCTGTTTTTCATGGTATCAAAGATATCCTTTATTCTACTTTGAGTTTTTTGGGCCATTGATAAAGCCACACTTCCTATAATGCTCTCTGATTCCCTTCCCAACACAGTAGAGCTTAATAGTATAACTGGTAGCCAAGGCAACCAGAAAAACCTCACCAGTCAGCACCTGCCCTTTAACTTGGGTACCAGAGGAAAGGCAGGAAGTAGACACAGAATATAAAATGAAGAACTTGTTTAAACTTTTTTCTTTTAAAAGGAAAATAAATCTTACTAGACTTTTTTTGCCAAAGAATTTTTTATGTCCAAAAACTTATCTTGGGTGAAGTAAGGGAAAGCATCTTAAATTACATTTCTTTCTCAGGCTGCCCAAAGAACATTAGGGCTGCGGGAGCTTCTTATCAAGGAAAATGAAATGTGTGTGGAATTCATCCCCTTCAGTAGGTTGTTCCCAAAACTAATCCAAATAAGGAAGGAGCTTACAGTGTTAGAAGTCCTCCTAAATTTTAAAGTATGAACTCATGTGTATTATCCCCAAACAAGGTAAATAAATTAGCAATCTTTTACCTGTGGGTCAGACTGCAGCAATGGACAAGGAGGCGCCTCGAGACAGCAGCATTTGGTTTCATGTTTATTGGCCTCGAATACACATATGATGTTTAGTTCATCATAGTTCTGAGCAAATGTAAGCAATGGAAAAATAGTAGTATGTTTAACAAAAACTCTGACTAGTTAATCTCCTGAAGTTGGATTCTCTCATTATATTATCCATTTCTACATTTGCAAAATTCTTCTGAAGTTTGCATGTTGTTTTCACTAGAAACAATTCACAATTCATTGAAGAATTCCTCATCAGAAAAAAAAAATTTCTGCCCCAGTACCTTTTAGATATTAAAAAGGAAGCTTAATATTATATTTGGAGCTTAATTTCTAAATCCCCAAACTAAGCAAAACGTTAAACATTTGTCTTCACTCCCTGCTTGAAAAACATTGCCCTAACCAGTTGAAGGACTTTAGAGAAGCAGAATTTCAGAAGAGCAAGCTATGAATGCTCACTGTGTTAGATATTTTCTTCTCATCTGTCAAACTATCAGCACCATTTATATACTAATAGATATTTCTATTGGTTTGCTCTAATTACTCAATTAAATGATTAAAGTGTATTGAGCTCACTAGAGATTAAAAATGGGGTTGACCTAGTCCTATCTAATCCAAATGAAATTTGTGAATTTTAGGTAAGTTTCTTGTTCTAAAGGTTTATTACCAAATTCCATTATCAGTTATGAATTAGTAAGCATGCATCTCTGTGGATTTTATCTTTGAAGAAGAAAAATTACTCAAATTAAGGAAATGGAAGCCTTTGGAAATTATTTTTTCTTCATGCACTGCTACTCTCTTTTTTTAGGTTCATACGTCATTCTTTCTCCTTATTGTTTACAAGTTAAGAGCTTCTGCCTATAGTAGACTCTTAGTTTGATGAGACAAAATGCAGAGATCTGTAGTATATATTTAAGGGGGCTTGATTTTTTGGAATTTATAGATTTTGAATGAAGAAATTAGCATGCGCCTGATACATTGTTGGCATTTCATGAATTGAATGAATGTATAAATGAGTGACTAAATAAATGAGTGATTTTCTGCACCAGGGTGAGGCACTATTTTGATATTAAGGACCAAATCTGATTGAGACAAACAAGCCCCAGGGCCTTAACAAAAATCCTGGGCCATTCGTGGAGAATTTTATAGTACTATATCTGGTAGGTAATTCTTGTGCTTACAGTATAGAAAGAGCCTCCCAATATTTACCTTTCAATTCTGTATCAATTAGGCATGATAACCTTTATGATCGTCTAACATTTTTGAAACTGAAATGTTTCTTTAGCACCTGTAAAGTTTAGAATGTGTTCCAGATTTTTAAAGTCTCCAGATTTACCTTCCATGATGATATATGTATTCTCAATATTTTATTTAAATCTTATAAAATATAAGTATATTTGGATAACAAAACTAACAGAGGTTATTTTTATAACAGGCTGAAGTGAAAAACACCTTTGAAGTGATCAAAATAGTCATGGAAATATATATAAAGAGAGCAATTTAAATACAGATAGTATAATTTTTCAGTGTTTATATGAAATATAATTGGGCCATTATGTGGAAGCATTGTTGTCTTCATCCTTTGATTTAGTTAAGAATTAAATCTTGGATGATTAATAAACTTGACTCTTGTTTACATTTGAAACTGCTGTAAATGCATAATTTAAAAACTATGTCTTTGCAGAAACTCATTTCAGAAGTGAAAGTTCAGGTGGAAAACCAGGTACAAGGCATCTATTTTAACATTACCGCCATCTGTCCAGATGGGACCAGAAAGCCAGGCACAGATGGATGCAGAAATGTGACAAGTAATGACGAAGTATGTGGATGTGCTTGTTCCCATTTTAAATTCACTACGTTATTTGGCATGCTTCCTCACAGAAAAATCAAGCCATTATGACTACTGACTTTCCAAGATCTAAACATCATAGTAATTTTGTCTATTCTGAAAGTTCCTACTCGTTAAAACTATTGACTCTTCCCTCAAACTCTCAAATTAAACTAAATATAATAAATTAATATTATAGTTTAGTTATTTAGTCAATGTTACTTTGAACTTAGGTGTCACAGCCAGTATAGATATGAAATCACATCTCCTCAAAAAAAAAAAAGTTTCTGTACTTTGATGATAATAGTGCCTTATTACTTTCAAATTGGAAAATTCTTAGATTAAATGTGAAATCAAAATAATAGGCACAGGAAAGAATGAAGGGAGTGGAGCAGTTGACAAAGACTGAAAATTCCAAAATCTTTCTTCCATAATCTAGGGAGGAGGTAGGAAATTTTGTTAAGAACAGTAAAAAAGGACGAACAGCATTATTTAACAAAAAATGGCTGTTAAGTAATTGAAAAGGGAGTCCCAAATTATAGCAGCATCAGGAAATAAGGTTAGGGGAGATATGGATTCTCCCAGGATCAGCACAATAGAGACTGAATGCAAGAAATGTGGTTTTAAAGGTAATTCTTGTAGGGCAAAGTGATTGTTAGTAAATCATTTACCTCTTGAGTCATCTCTTGCCTCATTTTAAATGAATGTCTTGGACTACAAGCTTTCTAATTCTCCTTTTTCCACTACTAAGATTTTATGATGTTATTAAGTTTTTAAATGCCAAGCTATATATAGAAAGAGAGAAAAAGTTACTGAGAGAAATGAAAGCTTTTAAAAGTGAATAAAAGGGAATCTTCCTTTCTCTTTAGTTATATTTTTCCCTCTTGGAAAGATGAGAATCTGTGGGTAGTATACTTGTTCCAACAAGCTGTATATTTTAAGATTAATTATTGTAAGTTTCTCATTCTATAGGCTGCACTATAATCACTCCCTGGATTTTGTTCAAAAGTCATCACATACCAGTTTTCAAAATACATATTTGTCTTCCATTAAATATAGAGAAAAGTTACTTTCTGAAAAAGTAGATTGTGTCCTTCCTTTACAATCTGGGTTTTGGCAGAATGGCTTTCTTTAATTCTCAATTTTTTTCTTTTTCTTTGTCTACATCCCGTTTTTCCCTCACTTTTCAAACAAATAGAATAAACAGTTTGACTCTGAGGAATAGTTATATGACCTCTTACTTACATAAACCCTACGTTTTACCCTAATATTGGTACTGGCAGGGACCGCATTATCCTACACATCTGTTAATCCTTAACATTCTAAATGACAAAAACCAATTGAAGCACTACTGTATTGAGTTTAATATTATGAGAATACCTCTAAGTCCTAATTCCTTTTTTTCCCGGGTTATACTGACATTTATTCTTTTAAAAGTCTAATGTATGGTAATATAGGATTTTATTTATTCTGTTAAGGACATTTATGATATTAATGGAACTTAATCTAAAAGAAGTTCAATGTATATTATATTTTTTAGACATCTCAATACTGGTTATTAATAAGAGAGCTAGTCAAAATAATTATGGCCAAAATTTTTATGTCAAAAATTTATAAATAAATGTTTGGTGTTAATATGGTGACATAAATTTGGTCACCTTATTTTGGTGTTAAGTTCTTTGACTGCAAGAAAGAACATTTGGTTTACTTCACTAATAGGAATATCTCAATGCTGGAATGGCTTCTTCTTCTTGGTATTTCTTCTGCAATTGATTTTTAGCATTGTTATCTGTGATTGAATGAATGGAATTGCGTGGCAAAGTGCTCATCATGTTAACTCCAAATAAGAGTACAAAGACCACTGCAGTAATGAGGCGGTAGACAGTTAATGTGACTGCCCGGTATTTTTGAGACCAATATATAAATCTATATTTGAGTCTTTTAAATATAGCACTAATTTAACAATATATAGCAATACAAAAAGCTAGCACAAATTATTTTTAAGTTGTAATGGATATCAGTCCAACATGAGGGTGGGGGGTACCACATAACCTGCTTATATGCCGAAGTCCCTGAGCATGGTAGGGTGGGTCAGCAAATACAGACATGTTAAACCAATTGTGTGGGGGGCAGGGAAATTAAGGGGAAAAGAAAAATTTGAGAGAAGAAAGAAGCTACAAATTCATTAGGGAAACCAATTCCTGCCAGCCCAGCTCCTTAATTCTGGCCTGTCATCTCCCTCTGAGACAAAGACAAATGATCTTATATTGAGGTCTTAAGATATGAGAATGAGTGTCCCAAACCTTTCCCCTTGAGTAATATCAGAGCAAGCCTCACATTGCCGTCCATTGACACCATGAATAAACTAAACCTTTACTTGGGCCTCTAGAAAATAGGAACAAAATAAAAATTGTCCATTTGAACATCTCATCTCAAAGTTTTAAACCACTAGAGGAACAGCTCTTTACTTTGGCTTATTAGCTCTGTCTCTAGGGCCAATAACCCTGTAATTTAAGGTCTAGGTCTAGGTAGGTCTAGTTAGGAACTAAATTATGTTAAAAACAGGATGTTACATCTATATATGAAAGGATTACACATGTGATATATAAATATTATTTATGTAGGATGGTATATTATTGATTCAAAATAATGTTAATAGAAATATTATTGGAAATAAAGTAATCAAAACAAATATATTTCTCACCCCTGCCCCCACTTTAGGTTCTTTTTAATGTTACAGTTACAATGAAAAACTGTGATGTCACAGGAGGAAAAAACTATGCAATAATCAAGCCAATTGGTTTCAATGAAACCACTAAAATTCATATACATAGAAACTGCAGCTGTCAGTGTAATGACAACAGAGGACCTAAAACAAAGTGTGTAGATGAAACTTCTCTAGATGCCACCTGTTTCCAGTGTGATGAGAATAAATGTCATTTTGATGAAGATCAATTTCCTGCTGATAATTGCAAGTCACACAAAGATCAACCTGTTTGCAGTGGTCGAGGAGTTTGTATTTGTGGGAAATGTTTTTGTCACAAAATCAAGCTTGGAAAAGTATACGGAAAATACTGCGAAAAGGATGACTTTTCTTGTCCGTATCACCATGGAAATCTGTGTGCTGGTGAGTTTAAATGTATCCGTGCGGTTTTACTAGTCACTGTTATATTAGCAAACAGGTCAAAGTATCTTTAAATCACATCTTCAAAATTACAACACTAAATCTGAACTTAATCAAAATTTCATAGTCTGAAATTAAGCCATGGCAACAAATTTATAGCACAAGATTCTGATATTTATATTTAAACTTCTTTTGTCCAAGAAATACTTAAAATTGAAAAAGCAAAAAATGATTTTTATCCTCATGTATTCCCTGACTTTGGAACGATGTATACCAGAAAAAGGCATTACCAATGATGTGTGATAGGTTTCCTATCATCAGTGTATTCGTCTAGAAGGATCTGATTCATTCTAATAAACAGTCACTCCCTCCAGGTTGCTCAGAGGATTTTATTTCTGTCAGGATGATGGAAAGTGAGCTATAAAAATATACTTTTTGTTCACTGAAAAATTCTTAAACAGTATTATAGCAATATAAATGGTATTGTAAGTTAGTAGAAATCTAAACTGATCTGGTTTATTTTGGCACCACCAGCAACAGAATTGTCAAAGTCAGCATTCTTCAAGAAAACACTAGTTTAATATAAGTAATCTGGAAGATTAGTCCCTGGAGCTATACAAAAAACTATTTTTTTTTAATGAAATAAAATATCAGGATTACTTTTTGGCTAATTAGGTTTACTGCCACCTGGAGGTTAGATTGCAGAAAATCTGTGCAACATTTGAAAAGATAAAATATTTTTTTAAATGAATTAAACAAACTACTGTCATCACAGTTCTGTGATAATATTTCTCAACATGTTAACTTGTTATGAAAATATCCTTTTAGTATTTGCATTTTAATAATTTTTTACTAAATAATTTAAGAAATTGAAACATTTTCTTTGTCACAAGCATCTATTATATAGTATTGTACATACCTAAATATGTGCTGGCAAATTGCCTTCTTATTCTATTATATACACAGAATGTTTTATATTCCAAACATTTATTTAGCTGTACCTGGTATCATGGGTAGGATTGATTATAGGTGATCTAAAAATGAACCAGCAATTGTCTGCTATCTTTTAGAGCTAATCCTGTTTGCAAGAGAGGGGAGAAAGAATTCTGAGATCACTGCCCTTAGCTGTCAGTCTCTCAAAGAAGTTTGAAATACATTGAGTATTCCAGTCTGCTTTTAGTGAAATAGCAAAAAGCAGTGTACCAGCCACAGGCAGCTTAAGAAGGCTTTGGCCTGTTTATACATAAGTGGCAAACCATAGGGCTGACCTTATGTTTTGTTCCTAGGCTCCTTGGGACTAAAACCACATTCACAAGTCAGCTGGCTGGGATTAAGCATGCAGCCTGTATACAGAGAACAGGATTGGGTAGACATTTGTGTGGCCTGGGCCTCATTAGTTTACACTCTAGAAAATTGAGCTAATCCTACAATAGATTCCATGGAACAGCTACCCTGTAAGGTGTTAAAAAATATATATTGAGGGAGGAAGGAAGCAAGGGAGGAAAAGGAAGAGGGAGGAAAGGAGGTAGGGAGCAAGGAAAAGAAAGAAGGATAGGGGGAGAAAGGAGTGATTTTTTTTTTCCAGATTCTACTCAATTTATTCATTTTTTTAAAAGATATTACATTCAAAAAATATGAGGTCCCCATTCACCCCCACCACCCCCACCCCACCACTCCCCCCACAGTAACACTCTCCCCCATCATCATGTCACATCCATTGCGTCTGGTGAGTACATCTCTGGGCATCGCTGCACCCCATGTCCCATGTTCCACACCATAGCCCACACTTTCCCACGTTCCATTCAGTGGGCCATGGGAGGACACACAATATCCGGCAATTGTCCCTGGAGCACCACCCAGGACAACTCCAAGTCCCGAGAATGCCTCCACATCTCTTCTCTTCCTCCCACTGTCCGCACCCAGCAGCTTGAGAAACACTAGATAACTCTGTAAGACATACCCCTTCTGGAAGTTTTCTAGTTCACATTACCATATTACATTTTAGACCCTTCCTGCAGTCTAAAATCCATTTAGCTACGCATAACCAGTGTTCTGTCAACTTATTGGTCTCAAAGCATACTTTAGGGCTTGCTACACCAACCTGCTCAGTAGTATAGTATAGTGTGGGCCTGAAAGGTTTGGCTCAACCTCCAAGGAGACCTTGTCTTTAAACTTGGCACTGGCAGAACTGAAGTGCTAAAAGGCTTTGCCTCATGGTCCTTCAAAGTTATCCCAGATCTTAGCAACAATGAGTAAATAAGAGTGCACATTAGGAGTCATTAATTGAATGTTGTTATTTTTCTGAGGTTCAAGACAACAATTAACATTACTCCAGGCTTTGCAGCTTCTTTATATCCGTGTATTTTAAATAAAACTGAATGTGCAGTGATGTTCAAGTAGTAAGGCAATGCCCGCAGCAGGAGCAGACTTTATACTTGTCAGCACGATATACTGGCATCAGGAAATAATGTGCAATAGAACAACTTTAAAATAGATGCTTGTAAGGCTAGCAATTGTTTATATCATCATTATCAAAATAATGCTGCTTCCATTCACTGGGCTGTTAGTGTGTTTCCACGGAGGTGCAAAAGGAATCTGTGTTTGGAAACTCTTCCCAAAGTCGGTGGCATCAGTAACTTAAGTCCTGGCGTGTTTTTGTTGCAGGTCATGGAGAGTGTGAGGCAGGCAGATGCCAGTGCTTCAGTGGCTGGGAAGGGGATCGGTGCCAGTGCCCATCAGCATCTGCCCAGCACTGCATCAATTCCAAGGGCCAGGTGTGCAGTGGAAGAGGGACGTGTGTGTGTGGAAGGTGTGAGTGTGCTGACCCCAGGAGCATCGGCCGTTTCTGTGAGCACTGCCCCACATGCAGTCCAGCCTGCAATGAAAACTGGTATGTTGTCTTCTTGTCCAAATGGGCATAAAGCGTTCATTCACTGTAGCTGTTTTTATTCTGCTTTCCTAAAACGTGGAAGTTGCTGTGTCTTCTCTTCTAGAAGAAATGTATGTACTCATGCTGACAAAGGACTGAATGGGCGTCCTTTTAGGAATTAGGAGACTTGAGTTTCAGTTTTTGGTCACTAGCTAGCTGTGGAAGCATGAAAATTTATCTAGGCATTCACTATCTCAACTTCTTTGAAAAAGCTTCTTGAAAATAGAGGTTTCCTATTTCCTAGGTTATTTTTAAGTAGCTGTGTGATTCAGAACAAGCTGTTGAAATTCTCTGTGCTTCAGTTTCCTGATATGAAAAGTGAGGATAATAATAATACTTCGCTATAGTTCTTCAAAATAATTAAATTAGATGATTCATATTAAAAATATTCTGTAGTCAGTACATAGTAATCATAAAATAAATATTAGTTATGTTATTACTATGTCTTCTTTTTAATATTGTAAGAATAAAGAATGATGGTAGCTATGAAGTACTCTGAAAATAAGTTAGATATAAATGAAAAGTGATACATTAAGTGAAGGCAGCATTATAGTTTTATGCCAATTATTGATTTGCCAATTACAGTTTAAAACCTGCTCAAATACAGACCACTACTCTAACCATCACTGTCCTTCCCATTGGTTTTATGCAAAATTTTCAAGACATTTCACTTTCTCAAATTGGTAAATTTTTTAAAATTATGCATTTATTTCTAATGAGACTATTGCTAAGAAACCTGTCCAAAATATGAAGTCTCTATTCATTGCCAATTATATTCATCTTCGAAGACACCTATACAATTCACTAGTTAATTTGTGGTGAGAATACTTTGTTCATTTCCTGTAGATTTTCTTCTCATTATGGGGATATCATTAATTTGATTTGATACATTATTAAAATATTTTAAGTTGTCAGAATATAACTTTGCTGTGATATTAAATTCAGCCAAGATTACAAATAAACCACCTAACTTCATTTCCTACATTTGGAAGGTTATTTTCCTAAAGTAGTACTTGTATTTTGTTGTTTCATTTCTCAAAGACAACAGTTCAGGCTACAACCTTTTCAAAAAATAAATGTTTTTCCTTCTGTTTCCCCTTTCAGGAATTGTATGCAGTGCCTTCATCCTCACAATCTCTCTCAGGCTGTCCTTGATCAGTGTAAAACCACATGTGCTCTCCTCGAACAACCTTACATGGAACAAACATCAGGTAAACCAAAGCTAAACAACCAAAGCAGTGAGGAATATCTCTAGAGCATCATGTTCCCGCAAAGTGTTTGTAATTAATCATGCCAAAGAGAGGACTAGCCATGTCAGTGTTTTAAATCCCCCTGAGATGTTCCTCCATAGAAACAGCTGAGTGTGCTTGCCTCGGCTTGGCTGAGTTGTTAGGTCCCCCTACTTAGACACACAGCTAAGTTCCCCCGCTGTGGACCTCTGTGGAAGAGAATCCAGGCTGATGGAGGCCTGCGGAGCCTTAATGTAAGTCCCACAAAGTTAGAGTCTTTCTTACTGGTGAGGTTTATGGAGCCATAATCTTCCTTCATAACCCAAACGTGCTCTGATTTTCCTCACTTCAAACCTTTAATTTCATATTTCAGGCAAAACCAAAAAGTCTAAGTAGCAATTATCTACTTTTGGAAATTATATTACTTCAAAGGTCATTCCTTCTTCGTACTTTTCATTCTGAAATAAATGTAGTTTGAAGGTAAATGATGATAAATATGGCACAATGGGAAGGGCGTAAAACTTAAGTTTGAAGGCCTTGTCTTCAGACATGTCCTCTAACACTTTTAGTGAAGAAATGATCAGCTTCCTACAAAATTTCTCTGAGCCTCAGTTTTCTCATCTTTAAAACAGACATCATAATATCAACCTGAAAGGGTTGTGCACAATTAAATGAACTGGTGAACATGAAAGAATGGTGAGCTCTAAATGGGGGAAACATGTGAGAGCTATTCTCAAAGACTATTTTTAAACAAAGTTCAATACAACCCAAAAGCTAGCATCCCACTTTGCACAGGTGTAAGGTGTTGAACTACATATGAATGGAAAACTAACCTCAAAATTACCTCTTCACAGAACATATTCATACTATTACCATGATTTCAAGTCTCCTGGAAGAATAATTCCAGGTCTTAGAGAGATTGCACAGAAGAATAAACTTTCTCCCAAGTTTTGCTTCCTTTTTTCCTTCACATCCGTGCTGATCTTAGGCCATAGTTTATTTGGCTCTGAAAAGAACCCCATGCATTGCCAGCTGGAGCTGCAGCAATCACTCCAGAAAGTCAAGTGCCTTTTCTAATAAATAGGGCCCTTACTGCCAACATGTCATTTATTATGTTAAGTAAACAGACCTACTCTGACTTAAGTGTTGTTACAAAAAGTATTCTTATAAAGCTCCTTAGTAAAAGCACTTGCCTGACTGTAACTAAGAAAAAAAACTTAAGATAGAGGTATATGTTTAACCTTCCATAATAACATTTTAAAATATCTGCAAATTTGAGCCCTGAAAGTGACCTCTACCATAACCCATTAGAAACATTCTAAAATGTATCGGTAGCTAGGGGGCTCCCCTCCCCTTTATAGCTATTGTGCAAGGAGAGAGAAAGGGCACTTGTTAGTCCCTCTATTATCCATCTACTCAACCACTCTTAAAGGCCATTCTTTTGGTCTTTCTGGCTTAGCTCCTACCAGGCTAGAAGCCAGTAAGTGGGATCAGGCCGCGTATCCCCGTTGAGAATCTGCCTTAGTTGATTGAGTCATTCTGAGCCAGCCAAGAGAAATGACATGGTCTCTCAGGACCAAAGGCATTCATGAATCTGCACGTTGCTGTGGAGGACTCAGAGGGAGACAGGGATACTCTCTCTCTGTGACCTGTAAAAAAACTCACATTTGGTATTTGCATTTACATTCCCGTAGGCCTCCCTTCCATCTTTCTTTTTTTCTTAGTTTTTCCTTTTTTTTCCCTTTTTTTTTGGCTACAGGATTATTTGTTGCTAGACTTTTCAGAACCCTTAAAATGCTATTTTATCATGTGATCACTCAAAGGGGCAATGAAATATGCAGTTTCCCCAAAGTTATTTACCTTTCTTGGTCATAAACTAAATATTAACATATTTTATAATTTTACTTTGGGGAACACCAAATTTGCAAGGATAGTGTTTCCCCCAGACACCCAATATGCAAATCAGTTTAGTGGAGCTGTTTGGATTTAAGCAAAGTGGAAGAGTTATAGGGAGAGACATCAAAGCTTAGAATAAGACGATCTATAGGATTCCTTCCAGTGTGGGGCTTGGGGTGCCCCCTATCTGTTTGCAAGAGCCAATTCAGTTCCTAAAACCTCAACTCTGCATCCAGTAATATCAAGTAAGCAGTCTGAAATTAACCATGGTGGGAGCTCTTACACTACAGAAATTAGCAAGCCCTGAAAATCTGGACTTTTTTATTTTTCAGAGTTACTTTACTAGCAGACACAGCTGGAAATCATAAGTCCAACCTAGTGTATGTCTTGAGATGAGAGAACTACCATGGCTGGAACTATTTTTGGAGATACTCCATTCTGTTACTGTTCCAGAATACCTTTCTTAATCTTTCAGTCTTTGAAGATATGGAAAGTTCTCCCTAATTGCTTTTGCTAACAGTTTTTCTCCTGTCCCTTCTTCTCCCCTCCCCTTCCACCTCTTCTTCTTCTTCTATTATTATTAGTAAAGTTGTTGGTTTACAGACAAATCATGCATAAAATTCAGGGTACCTCTATACCATGCTATTATTAATACCTTATTGGTGTGGTATATTTGTTACAATTGGAGAAAGCACATTTTATTTGTACTATTAACTATAGTCCGTGGTTTAACTTAGTGTCCATTATTTGTGTTGTATACTTCCATGGATTTTTATTTTATTTTATTTTTGTAACATATACAATGTAAAATTCCCCCCTTCCTTTTTTTTTTTTACCATATTCAATTATGTAATTCGGTGCTGTTAATTAGATTCACAATGTTGTGCTACTGTCACCACCATCCCTTACCAAAACTTTTCCATCTTCCCAAATAAAGTATCTGCACATTGAAAGCCTTAACTCCTGATTCCCTTCCCTTACTCCGTGCCCTGGAAACCTATATTCTATATACTGGCTCTTTGAGTTTGCTTATACTATTTACTATCAGTGAGATCATACATTTGTCCTTTTTGTGTCTGGCTTATTTCACTCAACATGATGTTTTAAGGTTCATCTATGTTGTTGCATGTATCAGAACTTCATTCACTTTACAGCTGAATAATATTCCATTGTGTATGTATATAGCACATTTTATTTATTCGTTCATTGGTTGATAGACACTTGGGTTGCTTTCATCTTTTATCAATTGTGAATAATGCTGCTATGAACATCATTGTGCCAATAACTGCTTACGTCCCTGCTTTCAGTTTTTTTGAGTATATTCCTAGAAGTGGGATTGCCAAGTCATATGGTAATTCTATACTTAACTTTCTGAGGAACTGCCAAACTGTCTTGCACAGCAGATGCACCATTTTACATTGCCACAAGCAGTGAATGAACGTTTGTAATTTTTTTTAATAGTAGTCATTCTAGTGGCTGTGAGTTAATATCTCATTGTGGGTTGTTTTGTTTTGTTTTTTTATCCCCCCACCCCTTGTGGCTTTTTGCTTGCTGTCTATTCTCTCTGTGCATTCACTGTGCACTCTTCTGTGTCTGTATTTATTTTTATTTATTCCTCCCACCCCCCGCGGCTTCCTTGCTGTCTGCTCTCTGTGTCCATTCACTGCGTGTTCTTCTGCATCTTTGCTTATCTCCCTTTTTGTTGCGCCACCTTGCTGAGTCAGCTTTCCATGGCGATTGTGGGCCAGCAGCACTCCACAGCACTCTGGGGCGCTTGCGGACCAGGCAGCACTCCACAGCACCTGGGCCAGCGGCTCTCTGCAACGTGAGAGTGAGCCTGCCGTCACAAGGAGGCCCCAGGATGCAAACCCAGGGCCTCCCATATGGTAGATGGGGCCCAACTGATTGAGCCACTGCCACTTCCCTGTGGGTAGCTTTTTGTTTGTTTTGTTTTGTTTTAGGAGGTACCAGGGATTGAACCCAGGACCTTGTACATGGGGGGGGGTAGGCAGTTAACCCCTCGAGCTACATCTGCTTCTGCTCACTGTGGTTTTGATTTGCATTCCTCTATTAACTAATGATGTTGAGCATCTTTTCATGTGCTTTTTGGCCATTTGTAATCCTCTTTGGAGAAATGTCTATTCAAGTCTTTTGCCCATTTTTTAATTGGGTTGCTTGTCTTTTTATTATTGAGTTGTAGAATTTCTTTTTATATTCTGGATGTTAACCCCTTATCAGATATGTACTTTCCAAATTTTTCTCCCATGAGCAGGTTGACTTTTCACTTTAATTATGAAGTCCTCTGAGGCACAAAGGTTTATCATTTTGATGAGGTCCCATTTATCTAATTTTTCTTTTGTTGCCTGTGCTTTGGGTGTATAATCTAAGAAACCATTGCCTAACATAAGTTCCTAAAGATGCCTCCCTATGTTATTTTCTAGGAGTTTTATATTTCTGGCTCTTATATCCATTTTGAGTTGATTTTTATATATATGGTGTGAGGGAGGGGGTGTACCTTCATTTTTTTTTAAATGGAGATCCAGTTTTCCCAGGATCATTTGTTAAAAAGACTATTCTTTCCCATTTGAGTGGTCTTTGTCCCCTTGTGAAAATCAGTCAGCAATAAATGTGAGGGTTGATTTTTGAACTCTGAATTCAATTCCATTAGACTATAGTCCATGTGCCAGTACCAAAACTTTACTGTTTAATTACTGTGGCTTTGTAATAAGTTTTTGTAGGTTTGTTTTGTTTTGTTTTGTTTTTTGTAATAAGTTTTAAGATTTGGAAGTGTGTGTCTTCCAACTTGGTTCTGCTTTTTCAAGATGGCTTTAGTTTTCCAGGGCTCCTTACCCTTCCATTTAAGTTTGATGATTGACTTTTCCATTTCTGCAAATAAGTCTGTTGGAATTTTGACTGAGACACATTGAATCTGTAAATTGCTTTTCATAGAACTGATGTCTTAATAATATTTAGTCTTCTAATCCAGGAACACAGAAAGCCCTTCCATTTATTTGGGTCTACTTTGATTTCCTTTTGCAATGTTTTGTAGTTTTCTATGTTCAAGTCCTTTTCCTCCTTGGATATATTTATTCGTAGATATTTGATTCCTTTAGTTGCTATTATAAATGGATTTTTAAAATTTCTTCCTCTCATTGTTCATTACTAGTATATAGAAACACCACTGATTTTTTAAATAAAATTTTATTGAACTATATCATTCATACATGAACATACATAAATAATAAATGTATAGTAAAAGTTGTGAACTTACAAGACAGAAATGCATATCATCATACAAGGCTCCCATACATCGCCCCACTACCAACACCTTGCATTTCTCTAAAACATTCACTGCAAACTATGAAAGAGCATCATCAAACTGTTACGATTAACTGTAGACCATATCTTACATTTGATGTTTTTTCCCAACTCACTCAATTATTAACAACCTCTATTATTATATATTTGTTCAAGAGAGAACATTCTCATATTCATCCTGTTAACCACAGTCTATCTTCCACCACTGTATTCCCTGTATTATACAGTCCCATGCTTTGTACAGTCCATTCAATGTATATATTCAGTGGTTCTCATTTTCGTCACAGAGTTGTGCTGTCATCACTCTGTCAATTTTAGAACATTTCATTACTCCAAAAGGAAAAATCTCATGCCCCCTTATACCCTCCTATTGTTGTCCCTTAGAATTGATATAATATCTTCTTTGCTATTGCTGCAAAAAAAATGTTACAATGTTACTGTTAACCAGGGGTTCTTAACAAGGGGTCCATGAACTTAAAGTGAAATTTAAAAAAAATTTTTTTTTTTCTTGTGGGGACATATTGGAGCAGGTGTGATGTATATATTAAATAATTCACAGTATAGTGTGGACTTAGTAAGGGGTCTATGGTTTTCATCTGACAGGCAAAGGTGTCCCTGGAACAAAAAAGGTTAAGAACCCCTGCTGTTAACTGTCATCCACAAGTTACATTAGTTGTAATCTTCCCATGTAGCACCATATTCTTAAAACTTCGTAAAAGAAGAACATTCTTATATTCATACTATTAATCACAGTCTTCATCCACCACCAGAAACACTATGTTATACATTCCCTAGATTATTCTGTAGCTTCCTTTCAATTGACATTTATACCACAGACTACCCCTTATAGCTACAATCAAATTTATAAATCAGCAGTGTTAGCTATACTCACTATAATGTGTTACCATCAACTCTTTATTTCCACAAAAACACTACTGATTTTTGGAGTGTTGATCTTGTACCCTGCCACTCATTTATTAGCTCTAGGAGCCTTGTTATAGATGTTTCAGGATTTTCTGCATATAGGATCATGGCATCTGCAAGTGACTCATTTTAAGTGTCTTATCTTTATATTGCACTGATGATATCTTCTTCCAGCTCCAATCCACTGTTGAAACCTTCCTGGAAATTTTCATTTCAGTTATTGTGGTCTTTAACTTCAGTAGTATTGATTAGTCACTCTTTTACAATTTCTCTATCTTTATTGAAATTCTCACATTGTTCATTCATTATTTTCCTGATATCCTTTAGTTCTTTCTTTGTATTTTCCTTTATCTCCGTGAGCATATTGAAGAGCTTTTTGTTGTTTTTAAGTCTTTGCCTGGTATGTCTACTGTCTGGTCTTCCACATTGTTTTTTTTTAAAGATATATTTATTTATTTATTTATTTCTCTCCCCTTCCACCTTTGTCTTCTTGCTGTGTCCATTCACTGTGTGTTCTTCTGTGTCCGCGTCTATTCTTGTCAGTGGCACTGGGAAACTGCGTTTCTTTTTTGTTGTGTCATTGTGCTGCGTCAGCTGTCCATATGTGTGGCGCCACTCTTAGGTAGGCTGCACTTTTTCCATGCAGGGCGACTCTGCTTAGAGGGTGAACTCCTTGCGCGTGGGGCACCCCTACACAGGAGACACCCTGCGTGGCACGGCACTCCTTGTATACATCAGCACTGTGGGTGGACCAGCTCACCACATGGATCAGGAGGCCCTAGGGTTTGAACTGTGGACGTCCCAGGTGGTAGGCGGACGCTCTATCAGTTGAGCCAAATCCACTTCCCTACATTGTTGTTTTCTGGATTTTATCTTCTTTGGGTGGGCCATTATTTCCTGTTTTTGTTTGGCTTGTAAGCTTTTGTTGCAAATTGTACATTTTCATATTTTAAAATGTTAACTCAGAGATTTATTTGCTGAAAATATCTGTTTATTGATTTGTAACCAGCTGGTGATATGACAGATTTTTTTTTTTTTGACTGTCGGGAGTCAACAAAATCAAGCAAATCTAAGCAAACCTCACCTTTCATCCTCTTTGCAAATTGGTTTTGCATTGGCAGTGCACTTTATCAGAGCTCAGCTCTCCTATCAGGAAGGTCACCCCAAAGTGAATGTAAAGTACAGGATCCTCCCTGTCTTCTCTGGGCCTGTGTATGTCTTGGGCTTGGGCTTGCTCCTGACCTTAAGAGTTTCCGTGTTTTCAAGCATCTGAATGCCTCCTCTGCTTCCCAGAAAACAGATCTTCTTCTTATTCCTGGTCTTCCACTGTAGGACTTACAGCAAGTAAGCCTTTGCCCCAAGCCATCCATCCAGTTTCCTCTTATACTGCTTCCATTGCCTCAAGCTGTTTTTGCCTTCCAGGCAAATTCTGAGAAGGGGGTACTCTGGAGAGGAGTTTCCCAAACCAGTCTTTCCCAGCCAGAATAAGGCCAAGGACTCACATAGGGAGTACCTGCTGGCTGCAAACTGCCTTGGAGAGGGATTGAAGGTAGAGCCAGAAAAGGCACCAGGAGCTTCACCCATGGTTCCCCAAACCTGTGCTACCTTGACTTGGTGGCTCCTGCCCAGCCAATGCTGGCCTTCAACTGTCCTCTGCATCTTGAGAAAGCATACTATCTTTAAGTCCCTTCCACTACTTTTGTATGGGCAGGTTAGAACATTGGCTTCCCTTAGAGCTGGGCCTCCAGTGATCCAGAGTAGTTAATCAAAAGCACTAATCATAAATCTATGATCATATATAAATCTATTTATATAAATCTGAAGCTTCTTTAAAAATAAAGAAAAAAAAGCAGTGTTCCATGACTAGCTATATATATATACACACACACATATACATATATAGATATGTGTGTGTGTGTGTGTGTGTGTGTGTATAGCTCCACCCTACCCTAGATGTTAGGGAAGTGGATTTTTATGTCCCTCTCTGGCACCAGCCTGCCACACAGGGGCTGTGAGAGTCACAGATGGGTGCCAATAACCATCACATGGAGAGAGCAATTTGCTTGTACTTACTGTAATTTACCAGCCTCTTCCTCCTGCTCTTCCCTGTGTACTGTACAGTATTCTGCTGGACTCTGGAGTTTTTAAATATTTGGTTCAGGTAGTTCCTGCCCGGTTAATAGTTGTGCTAGTGAAGGGACTGATTCCTGGAGCTTCCTACGCTACCATCTTCCCACAATTCCTCCCCCTTCCATCATCTCATCACTGACCTTATCACCTGCCGAAAGGAAATTGAGCTGTAGTAAGTCTTCCCACTTGGGAAAAAGCCCTGACCATTGTCACTGAGTTCTTGGCTTACTGAAGAACAGACTTGGTCAGTGCTGGGAATTCAGACCCAAATCATCCAAGGTGGGGCAATGCGCTGCTCTAAGCCATGGCTGGTCCTTTCCCTAAAGGCCTCTCAAGGGGACCTTCATACATTTAGGTGAGGTTCCCAAAATCTCACAGTGGGTGGAAGGGCATGTGCCTCTTCAGGCTAGTCTAGGGCAGCTGGTGAGTTCTGTGGAATACTTAGGTATTATGTAAACTTGTTCCTCTTAGAGTACTGCCTCTGGCAACAGAGCCCCATGGCCTTTCCAGCTAGAGTCTGCCAAAGGTCTGATGCTAAAACTGAGACCTAGTATTCCCCTCCTTTTAACCCAGCATTTCTTTTTTTGTTGTTGTTCTTGAAAGAATACAGAGCGAATATTTTTTAAGGCAAAATAGAATAGATTTGACTAAGGGACAAGTGAAAAATAAATTAATAAAAATTGAAGAAAAAGTATTGTCCAAAACTAGATACTTCTAGTTCTAGTAGTAGCCAGTGAAATAGTAAAAACTTACATCATAATTTCAAAGGAAATATTTACTCATCTTTTAGAATAGTACTGATTTTAGCTTCTACAGTTGTTTACTTTATTTTCCATTACTGGTGTACAAAAAATGAAGAGAGAGCATAACAAGAGAAACATGCTATTGCCCAAAGCTGTTTAAAAAAATGTTAAATCATGTTTTCCACTTAATGATCAACAGTGCACACCACAAAAAGTATCCCTCTGTCATGGATAAAATTATGTCCATTTGAGGGATTTGGACATATTCCAGTTAATACAATTAAAGAATTAGGCTGCAGAGAAATATTCTTAATGAATTCCTTAATTGTGGCTATTCTCCAAAGGAGAGTTTTCTACAGAAAATATTTTGATAATAAATGTACAATAAAATTAAAGGGTTTATTTTTTAGTTAACAGTGATATCAATCCCTTATTTTGAAAATAAAAATTTGCAAATATCTCTGTTCATACAAATTTGGATAGTAAAAATCCCACATTCCCTTATACCACCCTATTGTTGTTCCTTAGTATTAAAATACCATGGCTGCAAAATATTACAATATCACTGTTAACTATTGTCCATAAATTACATTACTTGTCATTTTCCTGTGTTTTACCATGTTCTTAGCACTTCGTAAAAGAAGAGCATTCTTATATTTATACTATTAACCACAATCTTCATCTACCATTGAAATCACTAGGTTATACATTCTGTAGATTCTCTCATTTCCTTTAGTTGATATTCATGTCCACAGACATAATCTTTTGATTTCTTCATTCCAATTCTTCAATTCGTTTATTTTCTTCATTACAGAATGTTTCTCTAGCACAAGCTACTTGAGAATATTTTTCATCATCTTCATAGTTACATTCTTGATTGGACTCCTTAAAGTCCTTATCATTAGACAGGTGATACTACAGTGGAATGGTAATAAAATTAAATCTTCAGCAGATTACAGAGTGTCAGCCTCAAAAAAGGTTAGTGGATTTAAAACAGAGTTATTATCAGAATATTATTGTCCACTTACAATAGCTTGGTCCATCCTTAATTTAAAAATTATATTTCTTCTCCATCAAGGATAAGTTGATTCTGCAAAGCGTTTGCACAAGAGCAGTAACCTACCGACGTGAGAAACCTGAAGAAATAAAAATGGATATCAGTAAATTAAATGCTCACGAAACTTTCAGGTGCAACTTCTAAAAAAGGAAAAAGAGAAAAGAAGTACTTTATGGAAAACTGGATTTTTAATAATTGCTCCTAAAATTTATAATTTTAAAAGTCACAGGAGGAGCCAAATTGTTCAAGTTCATGCCAGTTGCTGATGCATACTCGAACGAAGACTGACAAGCATCCTCATCAAAATGTGACTCACATAGCTGCTGAATTTTTCAGAGAAAAAATGTGTCTTACTACTGTTTGAGAATAGTGTCATTGTAGCACTTTACTGTAATATATAACTTATTTAGATCGGCCTAGAATGTAGATCATCTGAAGAGCACTGATAACACTTTACAGGTACCTGCCATTCCTTTGCTTCCCAGAGAGAGACAGTGCTGTGAGATAGTTTTAGCATTGGGTCACTACAAGGGTACTGTATTTCCTGCAGAGAACTTGTGAATGAAGAGAACATTAGTCAGATATGCTCATGTTGCTAAATGATTCAACAATTGGCGGTGAATAGGTAAGAAGAGCTAGACAAATAAATTGTGGCCAGATAGAACCTTAATCTCATAGTAAGGGTTATTGCTTTTGAAACTGTGTAGTTTTATGCATGTGTTTGTTTTCTCTTTTTACATGATGGATACTAATTCCAATGCTCTTTATGCCTTTATATTCTGTTATTCTTTCTTAGAGGATAAATTTATATATGTCACAGATGACTGGATTAAATAAGTGCTAAGTTACTACTGCCATAAAAACCTAAAAATACAATGTCACTTTATTAGAATACTGGTTTTAAAGCTGAATATTTAATAAGGGGCACTGTAAATTAACAGCAAAACCTGGAGCACTATGTTGTTTGCATATGTGGAGTTTTAAATCTTCTTACCTGGTAAACTGGATGGATTATTTCATCATTTCACTTGTCTAAATAATAAATTGAACTTCACAGCATATTTAGAAACTCCACCATCAAGCAAAGTACCACGTTTTTTAATCTTTTTTTAAGATTTTTATTCCAAGTAGATATCAGCATTTTTCTAATTAAAAGCTATATTATTTTTGTCCTTCAAGGCTGTCTAAGGACATTCTTTCCCTGATTCATCCCACCGACACTCACCCAAAATTTGTAATAAGACCTTATTTGAGGAGGGTAGAAGTTATCCTAGAAATAAGCTAATTCATCCTTTTAGTTAGTCCAGGAACTAAGGCTCAGAAAGTTTAAATGAATACTCAGAAAACACCCAAGTATTAACTGGCAGCATTAGAAAAGAGCTTCAATCTCCTTACGCCAAGCCAGCATTCATTGCACAGTATCATGCTACCTCTTGAATCTTTAAAATATTTGATCAGACAAGTATTGTTAAATGCGATTTACTGAAGTCTTACATTATGGGCAGGTGAAATTTTCAAAGCAAAGTAGACATAAGTAATTTAAACTGAATTGTCCATTATCAGCTTCCAGCCATTCCTAATAGTCAGCTTCTAAGAGCTCCAGTATGGCACAACTCCAGGGGAATCCATACAGCCCAGTCTGTGTGAACACCCCCTAGAGTTATGTGACGCTCAACCCGAGAGCTTGATACAGAGGCCCTGAGTTTCTGATTCATGCCCAATGGAAATTTCTTCACAATTACCGTATCCTCGTGGACTTATTAAATCTGATTTTACTGGCTAGCAGTCCAACAGTCCTGTGTGTAGTACAGAGCTGTGCCTATGACAACAAAATATTTTCTTATAACTTCCCAGATTTAATGTCTTCCAGAGCTTGAATTAAAATGCTAGATATATGCATTTGAATGAAGACTAACCTCCACCCCATGTTATACCCTAAAGAAGAGTGAAAAGAATATAATCACTTGTTCTGGAGCCAACACACAGCAGCTACATTAGCAGTTCCCTGCAGCAAAACAGTTGTGATGCCAAATTGAACTGTACTTCCTTCCCCAAATGGGAGACTGGGGACACTGACATAATTTAGCACTGTGACTCACTTGTGTAAGAAATCTTTGATCACCAAGGATAATGTAAAAAATTCATATTTTACAGACTGCCTGTCACATAGCCTGTCCTTTTTTAAAAAAGAAAATAAATAGATGCCTGACAACCCCACCCCCCAATGGAAAATAACCATTCTTTAAAGTGCTGACATTTTTAAAAACAAATATTACAATGTACATAAACTAATTTCCATATGAATAAATTGTTCAAAAGAACATGAAAAAAAATGAAACTTAAAAATCAAGGGTTCATGTTTTTTACACTCCCACTAGTTTGCACTAACTTTGAAATGGACCAAGGCTGTTATTAGAAGGCACAAACTTCCTGAAAGGGAATTCAATGCTAGATGATGATTGTAGTTATACTTGTGATACCTTTTGCTTTCTTGTTTTTCTTAAAGATTTTAGTGCTTATATTTTACTTGAATTATTGGTGTTTTCCTGTGTAATGGTTTATGAGAAGAGAATTAATATTTGCCTAACTAGAATTAATTTAAAAGATAAGGAAAAACAGGGTATTCTTAGAGTAAATAATATGTAAATAGATCCTATCTTCAACTAATATAACCAGAGGACCCTTTTGAGATTCATTGATATAAAATACAATTAATAAAATTTTTAAGTTAACAAAATTAAGAACATAAACAACACTTTTGGTATGACAGCATTTTTATGCCCTAAAATATGTAATTCTTTAGAATTGTCATATATACACTACAATATAATTGTATGAATTTTGTTCTCTGGGGACATATTTACACTTCAGTGCACATGGATTTATAAGCATGCGTTATTTTTTGGAAATGTATTCATATTTATTAAGCCACAGATATTCTCTGGAAGACTAAAAAATTGACTTAAGAATCTGATTATTTCCTAAATGTTCAATTTAGCCTTAGCATATATGGATAACCAAAAAAAAAAAAAGTTTAAATGTAAGATTCAAAAGATTAGAAATATCTGGGTACATATTTTTGAAAACTAAAAATTAAAATTAGCAGATACATCAGATGCAACACTTCACCACAGAATAAATTCCAAATAGTTTTATTATTTCATTTCCAACAAGTATTTCACATGACAACTGGCATCTATGAGACACTGAAACTTGGTTATGATAGACTATGAACTTTTCTTTCTAAAGAATTATACCTATTTTTATTCCTTCTGGTACCTGGTATAGTAGATTAGACTTAATAAACCATTTTCTTTGCTTTCCTTGCTCCTATTTTTCCACTCGTTTGTCCCAAGAATCACCCTAAACTTTCTTGTTCAGTAAGGCTAATTGGTAAAAATAACTGAATTTAATGGTATAATGAAGTTCTCCATTTTCAGACTTCTTTTGTTGATTTCAAATTCATTTGATCTATGCTCTGAACAAAAACAGACATATTAAAAACTAAGAATTTTGAATTTCACAATTGTTTGAGTTTCTTTTAGTTTGAAAGACTTGAGATATCTACGTTTTCATAAACTGTAATGTGAAATATAGCTACTTGGAAGTTCATTTGTGTTCTATTTTATTTACTCTTAATATTCAATTTAAGGCTGTATCTTTATCTGTAATGACCTTGAGAATTCCAACTCAATGAAATGCAAACTGAGATATATTTTTTAAAGAAATGTAAAACTAACATTCTTTCACATCATTTCCCTTTTCTTTTATAATTCCTCTATTGCAAATTTATTTTATGGATTATACACGTCCATATTCATATTCTATTGATTCTAAAACACCTATTTAATCACTTTAACATCTCCAAAATTATGATTTGTCTTAACAATTGTTGGTACCTTAGATAAAATATTTAATGTTTGCTTGAATAAGTATTACACTAATTCATCTTTAACTAAATTTTCATGGGTATAAGGGCATTCCTTTTCTTATAAATATTTGAGAGTTCATTTTTTATAACAAATGGAACAAATTTTCACATACAACTCAGAATGGGATTTGTTTGCTTATGAATTCACACCCTGATGATCTCTAGGTTCTAAAACCTCTTTCAGGTTCCTGTTTATACTTTGTACTAGTGGCTGTGGTTTCAGGAAACCCTAAATTAACTGACAGCAATCAGTGTGTCTCTCCCAGTTTTGTTACCAAGTTTTTATTCTTTTGATTCCTTTCTAAGGGATCATTTCATATGACCATCTCATTTTTAAACTGAATTAACTGGAAAAAAATATTACACAAAGCCATCATATTTAGATTTTGCAGCATCTTCTATGTTTTATGTCACATGCAGGAGAAAAATAGGATATAACCAATCAGTGCTGTGGAAAATAGTTTTCCGCTCAGGTCCTTTAATTTTTTTTTCTTTATAATTTCTGTGCTCTCATTTGATTTTTTACTTGGCTCTAATAAATTAACTTTCAAGCCCAAGCAGTGACTGTCATGTAACTGCATATTTAAGTTATTTGAATTATTCAAAACAATTGTTCAACTGTCTGGGCAGCTGTTAATAAAATACCTGAGAGTAATTACACTACTCTTTTATCTACCTGAAATAGTTTTCTACATAAAATTCATCTTTGTAAGCTAACTCTGTTATTCAGGTTTCTAGCCTCTGCAATCTGCTTCTTCAACTAAAATTGCCTAAAACAATAATAGAAAAAAAAAAACACTGTAATCTTCAAGAGTGGAAAAATGTGTGATTCGTGTAAAAGTTTTTACTGACTTCATTGTCCCACAGATAAGTGTAATTCTGATAAGAATTCCACACAATGACAAGTATGGTACATAGATTATATCAAGAATATTGAGTATAAAATATTTTAATTATAAATTATAAATAATATAAATTTGCACACATTAATAGAGAAATTCATTTTGCATATATTTAACATACCTTTAAAATTCTATTTTATATTTACCAGTTACTTAAAGGTTTTTAAATCTCTGCAAAATTATTTTAGAAATGTTTTTAAATTATCAATAACATAACCTTTATTTTGTTTCACTTAATATGTACTGCCTTTGTAAAAAAATTTAATATCAAATATTTTTAAATTAAAATGTTTGGATATAAAATAGCTCTAAGAAAGAAACAAATTCTCATTAAACATGTTTCTTATTATGCCTGGCTTTGAATTATACATAAAGTTAAATTGCCTTAAATAATATGGAAGTTTGGTGAATATGATTATTTCACATAATATACTATGAACCAGTTCATATAACTCTGATTGACTACTAACTTCTGTTTGATGTATTTATTAAAGAGCTGACACTGTAGTTTGTTGTGAGATGTTTATTTTTCTAACAGAGCTTATAACAGTTATGACAAGGCATTTATTAATGCATCATTCTGTTAAAAAGTAGTTGCTAATCAATATGAAATTTAATGTTTTGAAATAAAAATGTTATCTAAGAAGGCATAGAATGCTTCTTTATTTACCACTGTTTGCCAAATGACCCTCTAAGCTGCCAGATGATGATACATTGTCATATGGGGAAATGGAATAGCATCAACACAATGTCTTTGGTAGAGGACAGCACATATTTGCAAAACGCTGTTTACTCCTAGTAAATTGTAGGGCCGTTGATGAATATAAAGGACCATTCTAATTGCCCTATTTTCCTTTTGATTGCTGCCCAGCTGTAGAAGCGGAAGGGATATCGTAATGACAGGATGTTGACAGATTAGCTGAAAGTTAAGATGGGCTTCTCCTGTTTTCCAGAGACTTCTATCATCACCTTCACACAAATCTAACATGTTCATGAACTTCAATAATACATTCTCAAGAGCCAAATGCAGCAATTGAAATGTACGGAATGCCCACATATTGTGCCTTCCTTTTATTTAACCCAAGAGAGAAGGTAAAACCTCACATAACAAAAACTTGAATATGACATGTAGGCAGATCTCCTGTGCTTCGAGAGCCTTTCATAGTTTGAAGGGAAAAGTGTGTGTATCACACCTTTAGATAGGAGGGTTTTTCTGGAGACATGTAATGGAAGCTATTAGAAAGTATCACAAGAACGTTAATTTTGAGAATTCATCCCAGTTGAGGGTACTCTCTTGCAGGCTCAGAATCCTGATTTTGTTGTGTTTGTTGTTTGGCCCCCTACTTCCCTCCACCATCAGTAGTAGGACCCCCACCTCCTGAGTTTCAGCAGAACACACAGCTGAGACTTAAATCCCCAGATTCCTTTGCAGCTAAATGTGGGTACAGGACTAAATATTGGCCAGTGGACAGGGAGAGGAAATGATTCATCCCTAGGTCTCACTTCCCTTTTCCCAGTTTATGTTCTCTGGAGCATCTATCTGGGCAAAGGAAGCTCTGAGCTGAAATTGTCAGAGATTCTCATTCAGCCAGGGACTGTTCACCTTAAGATGGAGTCCTGATGAGAAAATGATCTTAGCTAAACCATTGCGTTTAGGGGCCTCTGATGTTATGACAGATAAGTTGTACTCTAATGCTGTATTCTCTACATAATTGCCTCACTAAATTCTTGCAATAAGTATTCTTCCCCATTTTCCAAATAAGAAAATGAGATACAGAGAGGTTAAGGAACTTGTATTCATGCAGCCAATAAGTGCCCAAGAAGCAATTCATACCATGATCTGTTTCTCTTTCCTTAAACGACTGATCATTTGTATTGTGAAGATAGATTTTACTGGTTCAACTTTGTCTCCATGCACTGCAAAACATGCAATAAATAAAATTGAGGAGCTGATACGTGTGCACAAATAGTACACAGGGAAAAATGAGAAGACTTTAAAATGAAAAATGTTAAGTGTAGTCAAGTGCAGATGTTAAGTTGGGGCCTGAGAGAAAAGTCTATGGAGGAACTAACATTAGTCCTAGGACTTGGAGGAAAAGTGAGTTGGACATGAAGAAAAGTGAGATAAAGATGTCCTAGAGGAAGAGTAAAACATGACCAAAGGCAAGAGAGTAGGAATTCCAATATTCAAGAACCTTGAAATTTTGTTGAGATATGGCATCAGATAATGAAAGGTAGCAATGTATTGATGCCAGGTTATAAAGAACTTGATTTCCAGGTTAAGATGTTTGAATTTTGGTTACCAGGAGAGAACAAGGCTTTGAAGTCTGGCACAGAAAAAGTGAAAATGATTGAAATTAAACATGGATGGCATGTTTCCAAACACTAGATATAATTTTAATTAAACAATGTTCATACCCTTAAATATTAAATTTAAATACTATTTAATACTAGTGTAAAAAATTGGAAGGAGAGAAAAATATGCAAAAGCATACTTTATAATTTTTGGAAAAAATTATAATTCAACATCTCAATGGCAATGACTTTCATGCACAAGCATTTTTTCATTTTATTTTTCTTTGTATTTTTAACTTATTATAAAGTTAATGCTTATTTATTGTAATAACCCCAAAACATCTAGAAGCATAAAAATTAAATATTACTTGTAATCCTACCACCTAGCAATGAACTTTGCTATATACTTTCTAGGTATGGTATACCTGTTTGTAACTTAAAAATAAATATGCTATAAATAGTCTGGTATAAAGAGATTTCTTTCTTAAAAAATATAACAAATATTTCTCCATGCTATGATTGATAACAATTTTAATGGGTGAATATTAATGACCATGAATGTGCCAATGTCACAGCTCTTAAATTCATTGAGAAAAGAATGAACAGGATGTGATATCAACTATTAAACAATGATAACAATCTAAATATTCAACAAGAAGGAATTGGCTAAACAAATTATTTTGAGTGGGAGAGATTCGCACATGTGTAATGGCAGAGGACAAGGAAATAGAGGGAAAAGTTTGTGTGGGGTTTGAATGAGTCTAAGGTAAAATAGGAGGGCATTCCAAATTGTGATAATTAGGAACCAGCCAGTGCAATGAGCTAGGATATTTTTCATGAGAAATTAAAGGTCCAGATGTAGGGGTTGGTGTATTCCCAGGAGACTTAATCTCTGGGCTATCCATGTGCCAGCTGGGCCCTGAGCCTCAGTGGATTTGCAATACCTACTCTCCAGTTCGCTGGATTTACCCAGGTCAGCTGACAGGGAGGTGAGGATGGACAACCACCACACCAAGGAACTAAGAGAGTCTATAGCTGTGGGCACGGGAGTCCATCCATCAGCCATGTGGGATCTAAGCCCCCTCTCAACTGAGAGGTGGAGTGGGCAATGCCATTCTATGGTCCTCAGGAAAGGGGAATAAAATATGGACTAGAGTGGACTTACTGGTATTCTACTATAGAATTACTGTGATTCTAGCAATGGAAGAAATTATAACTTTGATGTGGAGACAGTTGCCACTGGAGTTGCTGAAGCAGGGAAAGGGTAAAGGAGGTATGATATGGGGGCATTTTCAGGACTAGGAGTTGTCCTGAATGATATTGCAGGGACAGATGCAGGACATTTTATATCCTGCCGTACCCACTGAATGAACTGGGAGAGAGTGTAAACTACAATGTGAACTATAATCCATGCTGTGTAGCAGTACTCCAAAATGTATTCTTCAATGGCGATGAATGTGCCACACTAATGAAAGAAGTTGTTGATGGGGGAAAGTGGAGGGTGTGGGGAGTGGGACATATGGGACTCTCCTATATTTTTTAATGTAACATTTTGTGTGATCTATGTATCTTTTAAAAATACATAAAAAATATTTTAAAAATAAAAATAAAAAATAAAGATCTAGACATAAGTACAAGGAAGGGACTATGAGCCACAGCTGTAAGAAAGACTTGAGAGAACGTGGGGACTGGCTAAATGTAGATGATAAGAAAAAGGAGTTAGTCAAAGAGGGATCTAGTGCCAACTCAAAAAGTCAATACTAACTTCTACCCAAGCTGAATAAAACTTCCAACCTGGTCTCACAGACCACAGTGTTATTGCCAATGCATGACTTTTAGACTAAATTCTAAATTCATCAAAATTTGGCCAGACAAAACCAAACCTGTAAATTTTTAAATTAGGTCCAAGATCATGCTTTCAAATATTATCAAAATAAACTGAACTGAAAGACAGTACCTTCTTTCAATCAAATAATTCACATATATTTTTGTCATATGTACAAGCATAATTAGAAACATGACAATAATCTTGTGCTGGTGGGCTGCACAAGAAAAACAAATGGCACCCTGGCTTTCAAATTGGCAATCCTTTAGAATTTGGGCTCATGCATTATTTATTACTTAGGGCTCAATGCTGTTTAGTCTTCTTCCACTAAATTGCTTTGAGAACTAAAAAATCCTCAGACTAGAGGGTAAGAGGGAAATTCTGCCTTTATTGGGCTTTGGCATACTCTGTGCTGATTTTCCTTTGTTATGACTTAAACGTTTTTTCTAACCATCATCCTAACTATCTCATAAAGTCATGAAAGTTAATTATCCACTGAAGAAAATCTTAATTTGACATAACAACAAATACTTTTGTTTTCACATTTTCTCCTGGTAAATACAGGATAGCCTATAAATTATTGGTTCTTAAAGGGTATTCCCTATACAACAAGCATCAGTATCACCTGGAAACCTGTTAGAAATTCTCCAACCCAGACCCTCTGAATCAGAAACTACAGAAATGGGGTCCAGGATTCTGTTTTAACAAGCTCTTCAGAGGATGCTGATGTTGGCCAAAGTTTGAGAACTACTTCCATAAAGAGTGAAAATGGATATCAGGAGACAATAAGTATTAAGTGCTCACCAGTTCCCCAAGGCCAGAGGCTGGTACATAGCAGGTGCTTAATAGATAAATGTTGAAGGAATCAATGACAAAAGAGCATGCTCCAAATGTATCACTTCTCATTTGTTATAGTGAAAATCAAAGTAAGTAATAAAATAATTGCATGGCATGTTTTAAACAAAAATGAAGTTTGTGTCATTACTCTTAAAAACAAATTAATAATTCCAGTATATATAGAGATCTACATTACATAGTTTGACTCTCTAAGCCCAAATCCCCCTCCAATCTTCCCAAAACCTTGAAGGATCTTCACCACTGTTCTAGCTCATAGGGAAATGCCTCTCTGAGAAGTTCCACCTTGTTCAGAGAACTAGATTTTCTCTTCACACTCTCATCTCTCACCAAGGTATAAAACTTCTCTCCTGACCCTCTCTCCACTCAGTGACACTTATAAATGTCCAGATCTGCTGGTTATTTTCAGGGATACAGAGGAGACAGCCACACCCAAAGACAACTGGGCACAGCATCCTTTCCAGTCCACTCCCTGGTCACTGGAGTAGAAAACCTGCTTTCTGCCATGCTGAGAAATACATATTTGTCTCTTATTTTCTGTCAGTTCCAAGTCACCCCTTTTTCCCTTGCCCCAAACCCAGTTTTATCTGATCATAAGAAAATTCTCTACAACATGCACCCAAATTTGTCACTCTTCAACTAAATTTTGCTCTTATTTCAGTAATATTTCTGCTTTGGTGTGGGCATGGGAAGTGAATAGCAAAAATAAAAGGTATGTATATAATGTATATAATATACATACATAAGGGTCAGTCAGACCCAAATAAAAACTAACCATCATGAAATATAATCATGATGATGGTTTGTAGTTATGGACCCTAAAAACACATGTTCTTAAACTTAATCCATTCCTGGGGCTGTGAACTCATTGTAAGTAGGACCTTTTGATGAGGTTACTTCAGTTAAAGTGTAGTCCAATTCAATCAGGATGGGTCTTAATCCTATTACTGGAGTCTTTTATAAGTGGAATGAAATTCAGACAGAGAGAGAGAAAGCCATGGCAAGCAAGAAGCTAAGGTCAACAGATTCTGGAAGAGAAGGCAGAGGCCAGGAGAGGCTGCCATGTGCTTTGCCAAGTACAGAGGAGCCCAGGACCGAGGATCACCAGTAGACAACCCTAGAATTCCAGGCTTTGGGAAGAAAGCATTGCCTTGATGAGACCTAGATTTGAACTTGATTTGGACTTCTCCTGGCCACAAAACTGTGAGCCATTAAATTCCCATTGTTGAAGCCAACCCATTGCATGGTGCTTACTTGAGCAGCCAAGGAAACCAAAACACCATCAATGGAAAAATTTGAACAGGATAGAAACGGAGATGTCATTTGGGGGTGATGGGATATTTCTCAGTCTGATGGAAAGTGTAAGTCTAAAGAGTATAAATTTGTCCAACTTAATTCAACATGGTTCTTCACCTAGAAGATAATTATCTAAGTGCCTACTATGTTAGGATTTTTGTGAGCTTTGAAATTTCTGAGTGTGTTCCATTTATCTATTAACAGACTAAAGGGGAAATGGGCCAGAGCATAATTTAGGATATAAATTGTTTTAGAAAATGGTTCCATCTTTCCTTACAATTGTTTACTATTTAACTAGAGAGAATAACTAGCCATTCTTTTCCAAAATTTAATGACTAGACCTGAAATAAGTTTAATTTCTGTAAGAAAGGAAAAGAACCATTTTTAAAATATTTTATAGTTCTTTATCAGGGTCTAGAGTAAAAAAGAAATGATTGTACAAACTAAATTAAAACTAACATTAAAATAGTAAATTTAAGATAGATGTCAAGTATTCAGCAATACAAAAAGATATTTTTCTTCACATAGTGAAATAGTGTACAACTATGAAAATATAATTTAGAAGACTATTGAATAACATTGGAAAATATTGTTACAATAATAAACAAAAATCCATAACAAAACGCTTTGTGTTATGTATACAATATTTCAAAAATAAGGTGTGCCCAAAAACAATAAGGAAAGAACTCAAAATAATAGTTAGTTATTTTTATATGTGGAGTTATAGATTATGTTTATTGTTTTTGTGCTTTCCCATAAAATCTAAATTTCTTACTCTCTAAATGAAAATTAATTTTTATAATGTTTAGTCCCACTCTACAGGTTAATTAGAGAATTTGAAAGAGAATATATAAATGACATTTGCTTTCCTTTCAAATATCAAAACAATAATATCAGACTCATTTCAGGAACGGTTTTGGCCAGAATTCACAACCTCCTCTCATCCAACCAGAGAACCTGATAATAACAACAAAAAAATTAAAACATTTTCAATTGTACTATTTATGCTGTTTTTAAAAAATCACTAGACTTTATGTTTTGGTGCACTTAAAATTTATGAGATTACTTTGCAAAAAAATTACCCCAATCCACTAATTATTCAAAGACCACTTAATATTCACTTGGCTATTTCCTAGAGATCTTTTAGTTCGACTGAGAGTTTTTCTTCTTTTTAAATAGAAATACAAAATAATTTTCAGTAATTAAAATGATGACAGTGCCATCCTTTAGTACTTAGATAAATTATAAAAAGGCCAGTTACTAAGCTTCAAGATTTCATTGCCTTGTCCTCTGATGACATTAACTGTATTTTTAGGGAAAAAACTACGTAGAACTCTTTAAATCAAAATTGGATGACTAGAATGGTAACTATATGTCATCTTTAATTTCTTCTATTAATAAATGATAAATATATGACTAAGCTTCCTCGTTAGTCATTTAGTAAGGATAAGCAGACATCTTAACCTTCTATTCTGGTGATGGTCCATAATCGTCTAATTAGTTGGTTAACATTTGAAGCAAGAGTAGAATGGGAGAAGAAACAAATGTAATTCCAAAGGTCTGGGGGAAAGTAAATGAGTTCTTAAAAATGGTGGTGAGGGAAGTGTATTAGTCAGGGTTCTCTAGGGAAACAGAATCAAGGGATATCCGTCAATATTAAGAGATTTATCAGAGTCCCTCACACAGCCATGGGGAGGCACAATTCCAGGTTCCTCAGGCAGGCTGGAACCAGGAGCTCCTATGAAAGTCCAGCAAAGGTTCTTGACGAGTTCTGGGAGATGTTGGCTGTCCAACAACAAGCTGGGAAATTCTCTCTCAGTGCTGGAATCACTTCCCCTTTTAAGTCATTCACCTGATTGGGTTAAGTGCCACTCATTGCTGATGGCAATCTCTGTGACTGATGTAATTATAACCAGCTATCTATGATATACCACTGCAGTAAAGTCAGTGGTGACTAAAGCCCATAAATGCCCTTGTATACAGTTAGCCCAGTGTTTGCTTGACCAAACAACTGGGCACAATTACCTGGCAGAGTTGACAAAATAGCCTAACCGTCACGGGAAAGCATCAGTGAGTTTTAATGATGGGTGTGGTTGTTCAAGAATGAGGGGAAGACAAAATGGGAAAGAAAATGTTACAGCAGGAAAACTCTCCATGACCTCTTCCAAACCTTACACACACAACACACACGTACACACACACACTCATATTCATGTGCACACACACGTTGTAGGAGAAATCACAGCAGATGAGTCATAATACAGCTGCCCAGGGCACCTTTGGATTTTTTTCCTTAGGTATAATTTACATACAGATCATAAATTTACATGTTAATGAGTTTCAACAATGTGAACTCCTATGTAACTACCACTCCAATTAAAATATAGAACATTTCTGTCAGTTCAGAAGATTCTTCATTCCTTTCCAGTCAATAATCCTCTCCTCTTCCAGATAATCACTGATCTCTGTTACTACAATCAAACAGGTTTCTTGCTTTTAATTTCCTCATAATTTGTACCACTCACCTGATATTTCCTCTAACCTAATTTCCTCATAGCAAAACTAAAACATGGAAGCTAGCATAATTAATATTTAAATAAACCCCACTTGTTTTTCTTTCTGCAAGTAAAGTTTATTAAAATATAATTTACCCTATAGAATTATCCACTCTTTTTAGGTGTACAGTTTGATAAATTTTGACTAACATACATAACAATCATGCCCACAATCAAAATACAGAATATTGCCATCATCCCCAAAAGTTCCCTGTGCTACTTTGTAGTCAATTCCTTCCCACTATTCCAAGGCCCTGGCAACCACTGATCTGATTTCTGTTCCTAGAGTTTCCCTATTCCAGAATGTCATATAAATGGAATCATAGAGTATATAGCCTTTTTGTCTGGCTTTCTTCAGTCAGCATAATGCTTCTGAAATCCAACCATGTTTGCACATATAAGCAATTATTTTTATTTCTGAGTTGTAGTATTCTACTGTGGATGTTCCACAATTTGATTACCATTCACCAGTTGATTGGCATTGGGGTTGTTTCCAGATTCTGGTGATTACAAGTAAAACTGCTGTAAGCATTCTCAAAAAGAGCATTGTGTGTGTATATGTTTTTATTTCTCTTGCTTAAATATCTAGAAGTAAGACTGCTAGGTCAAATGGTAAGTGAGTGGCTAACTCTATCAAAAAATACCAAATTGCTTTGCAAAGTGGCTATACCACTTTATATTCCCATTTGCTGTGTATGAGTGTTCCAGGGACTCTGCATCCTTGCTAGGACTGCTTAGTGTCAAGTTTGAAAGAGCCATTCTAAGAGGCATTTACTTGTCTATCATTGTGGTTTTAATTTTTCACTCCCCTAATTACAAAATATGTTGAGCCAACAGAATATATACATATGTTTTAAGAAATTAAATACAAGGAACAGGCTCATGAGAATGTGGGAACTGGCAAGTATAAATTCATAAGCCAGGCTGGAGGCTGGAAATCCTGGTGAGAGTCATGTTGAAGTCTTTAGTCTGAATTTCTTAGGCTGGAAACACAGGAAACGGTGTAGGTGTAGTCTTCAGCCAGAATTTCCTCCTGATCCCTGGAACTCTCAGTTCTCACTCTTAAGACCTCCAACTGATTGGATAAGTCCCACTCGCATTATTGAGGATAATCTTCTTTACTTAAGGTCAACTGATTGTAAATGCTAATCCCCTGTATGAAATGCACCCATATGAAAAGGAGGTTAATGTTTGACCAAACAACTGGACCACCACCTAGCCAAGTTGACACATAAAATTAACCATCACATGTTTGTTTGTTTGTTTGTTTGTTTTGCATCTGTAGTAACTAGTCTCCAATTTGCCCCTCACTCCCTATGACTCCTTACATCCTGGTAGTCAGGCCCCTTTGTAGTCCCATACCAAATAAAATAGAGCTGACATGTGTAATCAATAAGATGTTGCAGAAATAATGGTGTGTGACTTCTAAGGCTATGTCATTAAAGTCACTGCTGTATATTTTTTATGTAAATTTATGTAATCTAAAGCTTCTTTAAAAATTAAAGAAAAATTTATAAGTCGTTGCTGCTTCCTCCTTGCTCTCACTTCACTCACTCACTTTAAGGGAAGCCAGCTGCCATATGATGAGGATACTCAAAAAGTCCTATGGAGGGGCCCATGTGGTGAGGAACTCAGGCCTTCCAAAAAAAAAGCCAGCACCAATTTGCCAGCCATGAGACTGAGCCATTTTGGAAGCAAATCCTCAAGTTCTGATTAAGGCTTCAGGTGACTTCGGTCCCAGCCAAACAACTTGACTACCACTCCAATGGAAAACAGAAAGACTGTTAAGCCACTATTAATTTTATGATCTACAAAACTGTGAGATAATAAATGTTTGTCTTTATATTAAGCCTTCAAGTTTTCTGGTTATGCAATAATAGATAACTAACACACTACTCGTACCTTCTTTTTGATGAAATGTCATTCAGATCCTCTGCCCATTCTTTATTATGGTGGCATATATTACTGTTGAACTGAAAGAGTTCCTTATATACTTTGGAGATAAATTCTTTATAAGATATGTAAGAGCTTATGTAAGATATTCAAATATTTTCTCCCAATTTGTAGCTTATCCTTTCATTTAATCTATTTTTTTTCTTTTCTGGTTCATCATCTAGTGGCCTGTCTAAGAAATCTTTGCCTAATGAAAAGTCACAAAGATTTTTCCTATGTTTTCTTCTAAAAGTTTCATAAATTTAGATTTTACATTTAGGTCTATGATCCTCTTTGAGTCACTTTTTTTGTAGATGGTGTGAAGTATAGAATGAGGTTTATCTTTTGGAATGTCTAATTGTTCCAGCATCATTTCTTAAAAATACTATCCTTTCTCCATTAAAAAAAGCTTGACATCTTTGTAAAAAACCAATTGTTTGTGTGTCTGGTTCTATCCCTAAACTGTCCACTATTCCATTGATCTATATGCCTATCATTATACCAATATTGCATTGGCTTGATTACTTTAACTTTATGGTAAAACTTGATACCAGGTAGTATGTCTCCTCTACCTTTGTTATTCCTTTTCAAAATTGCTTTGGCTGCTTTAGGTACTTTGCTTCTCCATATACATCTTAGAATCCATTTTTCAGTTTCTTTAAAAAAGCCTGCTGAGTTTTGATTGGGATTCTATTGGATACATAGATCAAATTAGGGAGAACTGGTATCTTAACAATGTTGATTCTTCTAGTCCATGAACATGATATATCTTTCTATTTCTTTATGTGATTTTGGTTTCTCTCAGTAATAATTTATAGCTTTCAACATGGAAATCATGCACATATTTCATTAGATTTATCCCTATTTTATATTTTAATGCTATCTTAAATGGTATTGTCTTATTAATTGCATTTTAGTTGTTCATTGTCTGTATAGAGAAACGGCATTGATTTCATGTAATGACCTTATATTCTGCTACCTTGCTAAACTCGCTTACTACTTCTAGTATCTTTTATTCTATAGCTTTTGTTTTCGCTATTTTCTATGTAACCAGTCATTGACATCTGTAAATAAAGATAATATTATTTCTTCTTTTTCAGTCTGTATGGCTTTTTTTTTTTTAAGATTTATTTATTTCTCTCCCCTCGCCCCCACCCCGGTTGTCTGTTCTCTGTATCTATTTGCTGCATCTTGTTTCTTTGTCCGCTTCTGTTGTCAGCAGCACGGAAATCTGTGTTTCTTTTTGTTGCATCATCTTGCTGTGCCAGCTCTCCATGTGTGCGGCGCCATTCCTGGGCAGGCTGCACTTTCTTTCGCACTGGGCGGCTCTCCTTACAGGGCGCGCTCCTTGCGCCTGGGGCTCCCCTACGCGGGGGACACCCCTGCGTGGCACGGAACTCCTTGTGCACATCAGCCATGGGCCAGCTCCACACAGGTCAAGGAAGCCCGGGGTTTGAACCGCAGACCTCCCATGTGGTAGACGGACGTCCTAACCACTGGGCCAAGTCTACTTCCCTCTATGGCTTTTATTTCTTTATCTTACCCTATTGGACTGACCAAGGTCTCCAACACAATATTGAATAAGAATGCTGAAAGTAGGCATCTTTGTATTGTTTCCAACTTTGGGGTGAAAGTATTTCATGTTTCATAATTAAGCTATTAGCTGTAAGCTTTTTGGAAATGCCCTTTATCAGCTTGAGGGAATTCCTTTCTGTTCCTAGTTTGCTGAGAGTTTTCTTCATGATGAATATTAAATTTTGTCAAATGCCTTTACTTCATCTGCTATCATGATTGTATGATTTTTTTTCCTTTTTAACCTGTTAATATGGTGATTTACACTGATTTTTGAATTTTGAACCAACCCACCATGTTTTAAAGACCCTCCATAACATAACCTCACTTTACATGTCTATACATATATGTATAAGTCTGCATGTATATTTGACCTTATTTTGCAAAAGATGCAATCACAAACCCTGAGCTGTAGTATCTCACTGTTCTGCTTGACTCATGCTCATCCTTTTATCTTCAACACACTTTTCCCTACACCATCCAGATCCCTGCCTCCCTTCAAGGCCTAGTTTTAACTGTGCCTCCTCTATGGAGCTTTCTTCAGTTACACAAACTCTCTCCATGGGTCAGTCATTTAGATATGAAAACTTGCAATCTAGTTTTTATTAGCAAGAAGTCATGTCAAAGGAGGTGGGGGCAGACATAGGGGGAGATGTTACTGGAAAGCAGGGTAGCATGACAATTGATCAGAATTGGTATCTCTCCAGTGGAACAGCCCAGGGAATTGCTTTTTCTCCTTCTAGTAAAATTAAGCGCTAGTAAAATTAAGCTCCTCCTCCCATCCTCATTGCTCTTGGAGTAATACTTGAAGACTCTGTTCACTGTTTTGTTGGAACTGCAGAGACAAAAAGAAACTTTCTCCAAAAAGCCTTTATAAAAACATGGATACAAGAAGAGTATAAAATGTTACATTTATTTGTTCACCAAATACTCTGCCCAACCCCTTTCGCACACTTTGCTAAGTTTTGTAGGGGATACAAATAAATCCTATTTGACATCTCTGAATTTAAACTACACATACTGTTTTACATAAACTTACTCTTTTTTGCACTGAAATCTCAATTCCATAGTAGCTCCCAACCCAGGCATATATCCAGTTTTCTCTCATTCATGGAACGTTAAACAATATACAAATATTTGGTCACACAAATTATCACCATCAATATAACACTCTTTTGCATAGTTTTACACAATCATTGTCATTATCAAACAGTCCTGAAATATAATTCATAATTTTTAAAAAAGTGATTTAGAATATTTTCTCATAATCTTTGAATAGCAAATCCATTAAAAATACAGCAAACTGGTTTTCATTCAAAATTAAAAATAAAAAGCAGTTTGGTTAAAGCCAACTTTTAGAATTAAAACAATGTGGGGACTAAAAACAGTGCAGCTTTTGGCACTGTCAGGATTTCCTCTGATGAAATTGGCACCTGTTTCCATGTAAGCATTTTGCTGCCTAGGCTTTTGGACATTTTCAGATTTTGGCCTTAGTAACAGTCTACAGATGATTATTAAATTACCTGGTTAGAGAACTGCAAATTGCTAAATGCTCCTTTATAAAATGTATTTGTCTTGGTGTAGCAGACATGCTACAGAGTAACTGCCCAGGGAAGCAAACTGCCAAATGTTGAATTAGCACTACCCCCTCTCAGATCAGAATCTTAAGACCCAACAGCAAAACTTTGGTGATTTCCATGATCCAAGAGGACAAACAAAGAAGAAAGCCTCATCCTGTAAGTGGTAGTGGGGATTTTTCTCCCTTATATTAAAACTCAGTTAATTAAAGTCCAGCTGGAATTTACAGCAGTGAATAGTAGGAATCAACTGTAACACTTGAACAGAAAACACAGTCAATTGCAGCCAGAATTAACAGGCTAGAATACTTTGTGGATCCCAGTTTTATGTGCTGCCCACTATCACAAGCTGAATGCATGTTTTACTTCTGCCTTGCACAATTCAGGAGCCATCTGCTGGAGAAAGTCTGTGTATTTCCCCTTCTTCTGTCCTCTGATGCTCTGATTTTTTATGTGTTTTTCTGGTTTAATCCTGTCAATCTAAGGCAAATAACTTGTTCTACTGCGATGTAATGGAGAAGAGAATGAACAACGAACACAGCTTATTAAAGGAATGGTTTAGAAAGGCTACAGCTATGTGAGGACGTATTTGGGGTTTGTTATTATTATTTTTTTGTTTTGTTTTTTTTCAGTGCCTGCCCATAAATGGCCTATGAAACCCAATACAGACAGTCCAGAGTATGAGTTGGGAGGAACACAGGAAGTGGTCTCCGGGTGAGGGGTACCTTGCCCACCTTCTGCAGAGCCTGCATCATGACGTGGAACTAATCTGCACAAACACAGACACCTACTCTAACCTCTTTACATGTCGTACACCCTCTCTGTCCACATACACCCCCTTGTAATGTGTGTTTGCTGTATTATTTGAGAATATTCCGTTCTTCTATAGAAGACAAGAAGGGCAAATGGAATGGATGCAGGTCGTAAGAAACATTAAATATAGATAGTAAGTACAAAAGGAGCTTGCAAGATACAGGCAAAACTCATACATGTGTGTGTGTTTAAGCATAGATAGTAAGTTAGTAACCTAATAAGGTCTAGCTAAAGCAACAGCGCCTAAGTGGGCTAAACCTAGGTGGGGATATAAGAACCAAAAGGCACAAACATTCATGCAGTACATGAAGGATTCAAAATTTATGATCTACTAAATATTTATGAGTTAAAAGAGACACCAGGATACTCATGAGGCACTTAATATTCATGATATTTAAAATTTTTCTCTACCCAGTGATGATACCCACTCTGGCAAACGTGTCCATTGCCCGAGAGATGCAGATAAACTCCAGAGGCAAACTGCAGCTGTGACCAGGTATACTTGCCCCTGTGTCTTCCCAATAGTACAAGCATAAATTGGATTCAAGTCTGTCCATCCTCTGAGTCCCTTGCTCACCTTCAACTTTGCTAACAAAAAGGATCATTGATAAGGCAAAGAGAATGATAGAACATATGAACATTGCGTAACACAGAATTCACATAGTTATGGTTCTTCTAATCTTCTACCCAGTCTCAAGTGCATTAACTTATCCTATCATTCTGCTGCTTCTCACTATACGTTTTAAACTGATTCAATAAACCACAGGATTTGAAAACTTTAGCTTAGTCTTTGAGCCTTTCCGTTCTGTGACCTCTGGGATAGCTTGTCTGATTGCATCCTTGGAAGCTACCATCTCATCTACCATACCACACCCACCACCACCACCTCCAGTGTTGCTGTCCAGGTTGGATTCATGCAATGATGACAGGTATATAAGTATTCCAGCAAACTCTAGAGGATGCTGTTGAACTCCTCAAACTTAGAACCTCTTGCTGTCATCTAATGCTGAACAATGAAGTGCCTCCCCCTACTTGAAACTCTGATGAGATAGACTAATTTTCCTTACATAATTTCCCACGACTTTATGATCTTTAGGTTACCAGAACTTTGCATCTTAGATTTTGTCATACTCTTGCTATTTTAGATCATTACTAGAAATTATTTTTCATTAAGTTATCCAAAGTCTTCTTCCCACCCTTGTGCCCAGCTACCTGATTACCTTCTCCATAGAGAAGGGAAATAAATGTTTTTAGTTTCTTGAATAGCAGAAATTAGATAAAATAGAATAACTCCAATCATTCAACCAAATTGTTTTTACCCTATTTCCAAATCTAGTGGGGTTGAGAGGAAGACAATAAATTTTTATTCAAAATACATCATTAAAAGCTTTATTAATAACCATTATATAAAAAGTTTGGAATATTTTTATTACCTTGCAGTATGCAAAGACCTTTTCAAATTTTGACATTTTCTGATACTCACCAAAACACCTTGAAAAATATACTAGCTGTGTGACCATAGGCAATTTCTTTAAACTGTGACTCAGTTTCCTCATCCATAAAAATAGGAATAACAATAGTCATATACTTTATGAGGTTGTTGTAAAGATTAACTTAATGAAAGCATATAAAATGCTTAGACTAAATGCCTGCTACGTAATCATTTGAATTTTTTGTGTGTGTGAATTGGTCATATCCTTTTTTCCTCTACAACATATTCATCCCTTCTTGAAAAATAAAGTTGTAAGCACTCACTATTTATTAAAGATATAAACTAATTGTAAAGGCAATAATAATTAGCATTAGAGTTTGTCTTAAAATATGCCAGGGATCCTGCTAAGTACTTTACCTAGATAATCTTTTAATACTCAAAACAGTCTTATAGGTAGATACTATTATTATTCCCACTTAACAGATAAGGAAATAGAGAGTCAGCAGGATTAATTTCCCCAAGGTCACACATGTAGGAAATAAAGTAGTCAGATCTCAAATCCATGAGTTTATCCATTTTTGTGTCTAATGTCAATTATATTAATATGGTATTTTGGGTCCCTCGGTCAAGACTTCTGCAAATATTTCCTCACTGTATAAATTGCCTTTTAAAGTTTTGTTGTTTAGATTTCATCTGTATGTAGTAATATCTAACAATGGTTTGTAGATTCTTTCATTGCTTTTATGCTTTGAAAGTGATATTTTCTAGTAAGAGTCTTTTATTTTAAATTTGCATACATTTCATTGATCAATTTGGAAATTATTTTTGGTTTTAATATGAAGTTAAGGATTTAACTCGATTCTCATTCCAAAATAATTGTCACAACACCATATATTGTATAATTCTTTCTCTTAGTAATATGTGAATTCACCTTTAAACACAAAGACTGAAGTTGCTTTATTTTCCCTTACAAATTTGAGTTATGGGAATGTGAAAAAGAATTACACTATGATAATGTTATTAAAGCGTGAAACTTTGTGCATAAAATTTAATATCTGCACTCTGAATTAAAAATCCGTCAAGAGCATTACAATTCCATCAAGGGAAGTAGGGAAAACGGTACACTGTCAGGTCGCCTGTGTTGCACAAAGTCGTGGAGGCCCCTGTAACAACGCTGTATGTTCCAGTAAATGATGCCCCGGAACCTTGGCCAGTGTGCTAGTTTAGACTCCCCCAGAAGCCGGCCTGGAGACAACTAATATTCAAGCTCTGATGGTTTCTTTGGGAGGCGATTTCTGGAAACACCGGTAGGGGAATGAGACATTGACATAGAAAAGAACCAATTGAAACGTAAAACATTGAAACGCCAAAACAAACCAATGAACAGCGCTCTCTCAAACCATTCTTCAGTGTGAATTACTAGAGTTTAAGCCTCCTGCAGGCTCTGGGGGTCAGAGCAGACCGTGGTCCTCGGGGTCGTCCACCTGAGGGGTCGCAGGACTAGAGACTGTATGTTTTGGCCGCGCCTATAAATCATCAGTTGAAACCTCCGTGTCCCAGCGCTGTTTCTCCAGCCCGGCCCACTGAAGGCTGCACTGGCCTCCAGCGGGACGGCGCCCTTGCGCAGTTGGGGGCGCAGGTAGGGCTTGACATATGTGAGGTCTAGGGAGCGGGGCGGGGACAGACAGTTTCCGCTGTAGAGAAAAGAGAAATGCTCGTAGGATTAATCTTGAAAGGCTTGATTTATGCCATCCTTTGCAACCCAACCCTTGTGATTGCTGTGTAATAAATTTGAACGACACAAAGGTGTTTAGGGCTATGTATTTATTCTGATCTATTGCCTGGTCAGCCAATTTTTGAACTACTATACTATTTTAATGATGGAAATTATGGATGTTATAGTGTTTAGGCAAATCCTTTCTTTTTTATGTGTCGTGAAATTTTCTTTCTCTTCCATTTCCCCCCCTCTTGCCTTTTGACCCCTGCTCTCACCTTTTCTGCCCCCTGCCATGATGAACACTCAAGTAGACCTGGGAATTTATCATCTATAATGGGGAACTGTAGTCTATAAATCAGCCCTCTTTATCGCTTTTCAGCCCCTTGCTCTCTACCTGGGACCCATGACCTGTTCTATTCTCCCATTTCTTTCCATCCCCACCTTAATAAATTACTGACCTAACTAACTGGCTTGCTCTTGAAATTCATTTCTCATTGCTTAGCCAAGAACCTAGAGAAAATCCAGCTACAAATATACAACTACTAGTCCATATCTTACATGTGGTATATTTTTCCCCACTCACCCTATTCTTTTTTAAATAAATCAATTTTTCTATACATATTAATAAAGCATCTAATTTTTCCAAAAAAAAAAAAAAAACCCCAAAAACATCTAGTCTCATTCTTCCAGATGAAATTCAGAATTTACCATCAAGGGCATCATCTGCCAAGAAAGAAATCCAAGTAGTCATTACATAATGATTTCAAAATTATTTTACTATGAATTAACATCTTTAAAAACTAAAGCAATCTTTCTGTATAGAGCTGCATTCTATAACTCTGCCTATTGAATCTCTGCATACACCCTCACAAATGTTTTGGTGTATTATTGCTAGATGTGTTATAGAGCTTTCATTTTGCTGTATAGACTATCCCACCTCCACCACCCACTCATAGATATAAATTGAATATAAGAAAGTTACTGATTTTTAAAAATGTATCTTATTGTGGCCAATCTATTTATTTCACTCTAAGCTTTTTCTATTGGTTTTCTTGGGCTGTTTGGGTTTATAGTCAAATCATCTGCAAAAATGACCATTAGCCCTCCTGCCTTAGTAAAATCCTATTTTTCAAGGTTTATTTCTTTGAAGCCAAGTATTGTCGCTAGGGTGCACTATCCTTCTGGGAATATAGGTGATACTGAGTCAAAGCAAGTTCCTTTTTCCAGATCCACTTTAAAGGTCAATTCTTTAGACACCAGGGTTTCAAAAAGAGAAAGAGTTTGTTTGTGGAAGCAAAGGAGACAGTGGCCTAATGACCCAAAATTGCCTTCTGGAGTTGCCATAAACCTGATAATTTATAACATCAGGATACTAATGAGAAATTGAAGTGGAGCTGGCACAGGTCCCTTCATTAATAAACATTAAGAGACTGAACAGGTTGAGGGATGGGTACAAAACTAGAGTGAGTCACAGGCTTCTGGGATATGAGAGTACAGAACAAAGGTCAGTTGTAGGGTTTTCCATATGAATATTAAACAGAAGAGGGTGGAGTGGTTACCATTTCACTAAAAATATTCGTTAACAAAGGTAAGATCTGCCTGGAATAATAATCACAATGGCAGGTTTTTAGTTGGAAATGGTCTATGCAAAGGGTGAGATCAGTCCAGCCAGTTTCAGTAATTTCAGATATCAACCTTTGGCTATTTTATAATTTACTGGAAGTAAAATGGCATCTATATGATTATTTAGGAATCATAATTATTTGATAATCCGTAACCCTCTTACATAGGGACATGTTTGGATTTTAATAGTCATCATTAACTTGCTTATATGAATTCACTAATCATGTTATGAAAATGAGAACACAACATATCAAAACTTATGGGACACTGCAAAGGCAATGCTGTGAGGAAAATTTATAGCCCTCAACTCAATGCTTTACACCAAAAAAAGAAAAGAAAGAGATAAAATTGAAGATCTAACTGCACACCTGCAGGAACTAGAAAAAGAATAACAAACTCATCCCAAACCAAATGGAAGGTAAGGAATAGTAAATATCAGAACAGAAATAAATGAAATCAAGCACAAAAAAAAAAAAAAAATAGAGAGAATCAACAAAATCAAAAGTTGATTCTTTGAGAAGATCAACAAAATCGACAAACCTTTAGCTAGACTAAGAAAAAAAGAGAAGACACAAATAAAATCAGAAATGAGAGGGGGAACATTAACATTAAGCCTGCAGAAATAAGAGAGATCGTAAGAGGATACTCTGAACAACTGGATGTCAAAAACTTAAACAATGCAGAGGAAATGGACAAATTCCTAGAAACACACAAACCACCTACACTGACCCTAAAAGAAATAGAAGACCTCAGGAAACCAAAGCAAATGAAGAGATTGAAATAATCATCAAAAACCTCCCAAAGATGAAAATCTGGGAACCAGATGGCTTCACAGGTGAATTTTACAAGTCATGCAAAGATAATCTAATATCGATCTTCCCAGGCTCTTCCAAAATAAACAAGAAAGAACACTACCAAACTCATTCTACGAAGCCAATATCCCCCTAATACCAAAACCAGAAAAAGATACTACAAAAAAAAAAAAATTTCAGATCAATATCTCTAATAAATATAGATGCAAAAATCCTCAACAAAATAATTGCAAACAGAATCCAAAAGTACATTAAAATAATTATATACCACAATCAAGTGGGTTTTATCCTAGGTATGTAAGGTTGGTTCAAAACACACACAAAAATCACTTAGTGTAATAAACCACACTAATAAATTGAAGAAAAATTGCATGATCCTCTCAATTGATACATGTAGCAATTTGGTATGGTTTGAATTTCAAAAATAGATATTGGATTATGTTTGTAATCTGGTCTCTACTTGGCCATGATTAAGTTATGATTAGGGCTTTGTTTGGGCCACATCATTAGGGCATTGTGTCCCCACCCCTTGGTGGGTGGGGACTCACAGATAAAAGGCATGGCAAAGGACAGAGTTGGGCATTTTTGATGTTGGAGTTTGATGCTGAAGCCTTAAGCTGGAGCCCTGGGAAATAAATTCACAGAGGAAAGAGAAGCAAGCCCCAGGAGGAGAAGAACTCTGAGCCCAGGAAGAAGCAAGCCATGGGAAGAGAGGAATCCTGAACCTGAGAGAAGCAAGACCCTGGAAGGGAGGAACCCAGGAAGCCTAAACCTTCGCAGACATCAGCAGACATCTTGCTCCAACACGTGAAAATAGACTTTGGTGAGGGAAGTAACTTAGGCTTTATGGCCTGGTATCTATAAGCTCCTACCCCAAATAAATACCCTTTATAAAAACCAACCAATTTCTGGGATTTTTTCATCCACACCCCTTTGGCTGACTAATACAATGCAGAAAAGGCATTTGAAAAAACATAGCACCTTTTCTTGATTGAAAAAACATTCCAAAAGATAGGAATAGAAGGAAGCTTTCTCAATATGGTAAAGTGCATATATGAAAAACCTAGAGCTGGCATTGCACTCAGTGGTGAAAGATTGAAAGCTTTCCTGCTAAGGTCAGGAATAAGACAAGGATGCCCTAGGTAACCGTTGTTATTCAATATTGTACTAGAGGTTCTACTTAGAGCAATTAGGCTAAACAAAGAAATAAAAAGCACCCAAATAGGAAAGGAAAATATAAAACTTTCACTATTTGCTGATGATATGATCCTATATCTAGAATCTCCTGAAAAATCCACTACAAAGCTACTAATAGACGAGTTCAGCAAAGTGATGGGACACAAAATTAATATGAAAAAATCAATAGCGTTTCTATACACTACTCGTACAATCTGAAGAGAAATCAGAAAAAAAATTCCAATTTTAATAGCAACTAAAACAATCAAATATTTTGGAATAAACTTAACCAAGGACATAAAGGACCTATATTCAGAAAACTACAAAACATTGCTAAAAGAAATTGAAGAAGACTTAAATAAATGGAAGGATATTCCTCATTCATGAATTGGAAAATTAAATATCATTAAGCTGTCGATTCTACCCAAACTGACATACAGATTCAACACAGTCCCAATAAAAATCCCAACAGCCTGTTTTGAAATGGAAAAACCAACTATAAAATTCATTTGGAAGAGTAAAGGGCCCCAAATAGCCAAAAATGTCTTTTAAAAAAAGAACAAAGTTGAAGGACTCTCACTTCCTGACTTTAAAGCATATTACTTAGCTACAGTGGTAAAAACAGCATGGTACTAGCATAAAGACAGATCACCCAATGGAACTGAACCGAGAATTCAGAAATAGACCCTCACATCTACAGTCCAGTCAAGGCAGTCAAGCCCTCCCGTCTGAGTCAGAAGTATCTATTCTGGGAGAACTGGATATCCATATCCAAAAGAAAGAAACAGGACCCCTATCTCACATCTTATATAAACATTAACTCAAAATGGATGAGAGACCTAAATATAAAAGTGACAACCATAAAAATCCTAGAAGAAAATGTAGGAAAACATCTTCAAGGTCCTTTGGTAGTTTCTTAAACCTTATACCCAAAGCACAAGCAATGAAAGAAAACATAGATACATGGGACCTCCTCAAAATTAAACACTTTTGCACCTCAAAGAACTTTGTCAAAAGGGTGAAAAGGCAGCTGATTCAATGGAAGAAAATATTTGGCAATCACATATCTGATAAGGGTTTAATATCCATGATATACAAAGAGATCATACAACTCAACAATAAAAAGACAAACAACCCAATCTAGAAAGGGCAAAACACTTGAAAAAACAATTGTCCAAAGAAGAAATACAAATGGCAAAGAAACACACGAAAAATGTTCAACATCACTGGCTATTAGGGAAATGCAAATCAAATCCACAATGTGATGTCATGTCACACCTATTAGACTGCCCACTATTAAAATGTCAGAAAACTGTAAATGTTGGAGAGGATGTGGAGAGATAGGAATACTTATTCATCATTGGTGGGAATGTAGAATGGTACAGTCACTGTCAAGGACCATTTGGCATTTCCTAAGGAAGGTGACTATCTTGCCATGTGATCTGGCAATACTATTATTATTAGGTATATATAGCCAGAAGAACTGAGAGAGAGATACAAACAGACATCTACACACCAATGTTTATAGCGACATTATTAACGATTGTCAAAAGTTGAAAACAACCCAGATGTCCATCAACAGTTGAATGGATAAACAAATTGTGGTATATACACATGATGGAATAGTATGCAGCAATAAGAAGAAATGAAGTCTTGAAGCATATGGCAACATGGATGAACCAGGAGGACATTATGTTGAGTGGTGCAAGCCAGACACAAAAGGACAAATACTATATGATTCCACTATTGTGAACTAAATATATTGTGTAAACTTGAGGAGTTAATAATTAGAATATAGGTCACCAGAAAATAGAGTGAAGTTACAGAACAGAAAGCTGAGGTTTAATTTGTGCAGAACTGGTAAAAAAGGTTGTTTGTAACTCTTCGGAAATGAATAGAAATGGTGAAAGCATATTACGGTGTTTGTAACTAGAAGTGCTATTGTATGGGTATGACATTGGTTGAAAGGGAAAGTCTAAGGTCATGTGTATTACTAGAAGGAAAGCTAAAAACTCTAACACAATACTGTATATGACAGTAAAACCTCATGTAAATCATGAATATGGGTGATATTTCATATATGACTATTTTTACAAAACATAAATACAAATATACTAGAGAGAAAGGAAAAGAATAGCAGCTATATATGGTGGGGGTAGCATAGAGAGATTAAGAGGTGATGAATTTTGTTTGTTGTTTAATATTATTATTTGAATAATAAAAGTGCTCTAAGAATGAAGTGATGAATGCACAAATACATTATTATACTGAATACCATTGGTTGTACACTTTGGATGGATTTATGCTTTATTAATATGTACCAATAAAATTGATTTGTTTTATAAAAAGTAATATTTTAAAAGGGAAAGGAAAGAATGTGCTGGGAGAAAGACAGAGGTCAGATATGAACAAAGCTACTAAGCTTGGCTGGAGAAATCTTAAAGATTACCCTCTCTTTTGCAACAGTGATTAGGGAGGGCCCCGGTCTCCAGTGGCCTTCCCAGTTAACAACTTGGCTCTCTCCTAGGTCTAGATCTAGCTACTGCCTCCACTTGATGATAAGAAGGAACGAGCGAGAAATGCTTTCACAAGGTTGACTCAATACTCACACATTTCCAGAATTGCCTACAGCTGCGTGCTTGGGAAATGAATAGTTGAATATTCTCGGCTTGATTATTACACAACTGGATGATGAAGCATTTTACTAAGTGTCTGGAGGTGCATTAGCACATGCAAAAATAAAGAACATCTTAACTGTTTAATCTAGTTGTCTAAGATACTGAATTTTTTCCAAAAAAATGTAAAAACAAAGACAATTTTAGGTAGAAAATTCTTAACACTTTAAATAACTGTTAATGACTAGAGTCTACTATTCTGCAAATTAAAGCCTTCTCTCTCACAAAGCACCTTATGTTTGAAAATTAAGAAGAAAGGAAATAAAGGAGGGAAGGAATGAAGAAAGGAGAAAGGAAAGAAAGAAGGAAAGAAAAAAATGAAAGAGACTCTTAAATAACTAGGATTCAAGTGATTTTTCCGTGAAAGAATCAGATTTAATTCTCAATTCTGTATTTTGCTTTTTTTTTTTTCCTTTAAGCAAAATGCCTTTCTATAAGTCTTCTCCCTGAATATCTTCAAGGGAAAATTATTCTGGAGGTTCTACACATGGAAGTACTTTTCCGAAATCTAGAAAAGCCTGCGAGATTGGAATAATATTAAGCTATAAGAAGGAATGAAAACTATGAACTATATATATATGGACTATATAGTTTTCCTTTGTCTTTATTTTTTTAAAGAGTTTTTAAGCAACTCTACTTCAAATTCAAAAAAAAATACAATAACAGAAAAAGGTAGCTCAACAAGTTATCAAAGCATTATTCCTAAAATGTTCTGTCTAAACACTATTATCTCATCTAATTCCAACTACTAACTCCGTTGTTCCTCTAGAGTTCAGAAAGATACCCAGATAAACACAGATTAGTTAAATAACATAGTCAAGTTCTCCTTATTAATGAAAAAAAGTGAAGAAGAGTAAAAAATCCTTTTAATGTTTTAAAAGTTATGTTTTAATATTCTTTCATCAATTTTAACAAAGACACCACACCAATGCTTGAGTCAACAATAGGAGAGTATAAGGGGTATGGGTTTTTCTTTCTGGAGTAATGCATATTTTCTAAATTTGATAGTGGTGATGAATGTGCAACTCTGTGATTATCCTGAGACCAACTGATCATACAATTTGTATAGATTATATGGAGTGTAAATATATCTCAATAAAACTGCTTAAAATTATATATATATATATACACATATATATATATAAACGACTGAAACTCAAAAACTTGTCTTCAAACACACTAAGCTATGATTTAAAGAAATTGGGAATCTCTTTCATCATTACCTTTTTAGTAAGTGAAATAAGATTAGCACAGTCCAATGTTCTGGAAATGATTAAGTGGGGAATAAAAAAAGCCTAAAATCTAAAGCTAGATGCTCCTCTTTCTTAATTGGAACCACATTAGTACTATCTGTGATTTTCGTATCCAGCAAAGTCAAACCATTAAAATTCCACACATTGTAGCATTGAAGGGGAAAAAAAATATTAGGAAATAATCAGCTTTACACATGGATTTAATTACAAACATTTAAATACAAAGTTTGCAATGAATAGTTATCACTGTCTTAAACATAAATTGGAATCTCAGTTTTTGAGTATCTTTCAATGGACCATATTCTTAGGCAAGGTGCCAATTAACACAAAATAAGTCAGAATTTTAATCTTGTTTATTTTCAAAAATTAGATTAATTTACACAATGAGGCAGATTTTCAGTCAAAATGAAATCTTTTTATTTATATTCTATAAAAAACATGGTCATATTCTATATCACATAAAGTCCACTAATATCCTCATATTTTGTACCATCCTCGGAAATTCAAGCCACTCATTGTGTAATGAAGATGGACATTGGAACTCTCAAAAATATGAGAGCTCTTCAAAATGTATTTTGTTACCAGTCCATGTGGTGAATGCCTAGCAACACCTTCACTGTAATTTGTTCATTAATCACAAACAGGATTTTAGTCCCAGAATAGTTTAGTTGTTTTTACACAAGTAATCAAAAATTCGAGTGCATTTGTCACTAGCTAAAAATATCAACTTATTATCTTCTTTTCTTCATGATGCCACTCTTGTATATTTTGGCTCACATTTTTAAAATATATTTTTATTGAAATATATCATTCATACATGACCATGCACAAACAGTAAGTGTATAGTAAAGATGGTGAACTTACAATATAATGTGCATAACATCATACAGGGGTCTCATACCTCACCCCTCCGCCAACACCTTGCATTGTTGTGAAACATTTGTTACAAACTGTGGAAGAGCACCGTTAAAATATTACTGCTAACTATAGTCCCTATCTTACATTTGGCGTCTTTTTCTGCCAACCCACCCTAATTTTTAAAAATATATTTTTATTACAGAGGTTGTGAATTTACAAAACAATCATACACATGTATACAATTCCCATACAACACCCTTTCACCAACACACCACACCACGGTGAACATTTATTAAAGATTATGAGATAATATCAACTGATTATTACCACCAAGATGGTCCATAGCATACATTTGACACAGTTTTTCCATACACCCCCATTATCAATACAGTATGTCTTTGACATTGATGAAAGCATATTATGGTATTAATGTTAACCACAGTCTATAGGTCACACCACTTGTAGTTTTCCAATGCTTTTCCACATCCCCACCACCCTGCAGTAGTGATATACATCCTCTCTAGCTCACAGAAGGACACTCTTAAATTTGTACCCTCAACCACAATTCTCACCCACCTCTGGGTTCACCGTGTTCTTCAGTCCCTAGATTATTCTTTAGCTGTCTTTCAATTGACATTTACTTACCCAAATTACCCTTTTTAGTCACAATCCCGTTTATAAACCAGCTGCTGCTCATTATAATGTGTTACCAATCAACTCTATGCATATCCACACTTTTATAGTCAAGTTAACTAAAACTTTTACATATATTAAGCATAGGTAGTTCTTCTCAACCCTCCTCTTATCTCTAATAACCTATACTCTAGGTTTTAACTCCAAGTGTTTATTCTTCATACTTAATTCATATGAGAACCATGCAATATTTGTCCTTTTATGTCTGGCTTAATTTGCTTGCTATAATGTCTTCAAGAATCATCTACGTTATCATATGTGCCCCAAATTCATTTCTTCTTACTGCAGCATAGTATTCCATCATATGTATATACCACATTTGTTTATCCATTAATTGGTTGATGGACACTTGTGTTGTTTCCATCTTTTGGCAATTGTGAATAATGCCTCTGTGAACATTTGTGTGCAGATGTCTGTTTGTGTCATAGTTTTTAGTTCTTCTGGATATACTCCTAGGGTAGAGGAATTGCTGGATCATATGGCAATTATATATTTAGCTGCCCAGTAACTTGCAAACTGTCTTCCACAGAAGCTGCACCATTTTACAATCCTACCAACAGTGAAGTCCTATTTCTCCACATCCTCTCCAAAACTTATTGTCTGTTTTTTAAATAATGGCCATTGTATGCAGTGTTAGATGATATCTCATTGCTGTTTTGATTTGCATTTCCCTAATAAGTAGCGATGTGGAACATTTTTTCATGAGCTTTTTCATTTGTATTTCCTCTTTGGAGAAATGTCTATTTATCTCTTTTGACCATTTTTAAATTGGATTGCTTGCTCTTTTATTGTTGTTTTATGATCTCTTTATATAGAATGGAAATCCAACCCTTATCAGACATATGGTTTCCAAGTATTTTCTCCCATTGAGTAGGCTGCCTTTTCACCTTCTTGATGAAGTCCTTTGAATCACGGAAATGTTTAAGTTTGAGGAGGTCCCATTTATCCTTTTTTCATTCTTTTCTTGTGCTTTTGGTGTAAGGTTTAAGAATCCATCACCTACCACCAGGTCTTCAAGATGTTTCCCTACATTTTCTTCTAGGAGTGTTATTGTACTTGCTTTTATATTTAGGTTTTTTATTCATTTTAAGTTAACTTTTGTATAAGGTGTGAGATAGGGGTCTTCTTTATTTCTTTTGGCTATGGATATCCATTTCTCCCAGCATCATTTGTTGAATAGACTATTCTGCCCCAGCTGGATGGGTTTAACAAGCTAGTCAAAAATCACTTGACCGTAGATATGAGGGTCTGTTTCTGAACCATCATTTTGGTTCCAGTGGTCTATGTGTCTATATTTATGCCAATACCATACTGTTTTTACCACTGTAGCTAGGTAATATGATTTAAAATCAGAAAGTGAGAGTCCTCCAACTTTACTTTTCCTTTTCAAGATGTTTCTGGCTATTCAGAGTCTCTCATCCTTCTAGATAAGTTTGATAATTGTGTTTTCCATTTTTTAAAAATGCTGGTGGAATTTTTATTGGGATTGCATTGAATCTTTATATCAAATTGGGTAGAATTGACATCTTAATGATATTTGATCTTCAAATCCATGAGCATGGAATGTTTTTCCAATTATTTAGATGTTTTTAAAAAAAATTTTAGCAGTTCATTATAGTTTTCTGAATACAAGTGCTTTATATCCTTGGTTAAATTTATTCCTATATAGTTGATTCTTTTAGTTGCTATTGTAATTGGAATTTTTTTCCTGACTTCTTCCTCAGATTGTGCATTACAATTATATAGAAACACCACTGATTTTTACATATTGCTCTTGTATGCTGACACTGCTGAAGTAATTTATTAGCTCTAGCAGCTTTGTGGTAGATTTTTCAGGACTTTCTAGATATATGATCATATCATCTGGGAATAGTGAAAATTTTACTTCTTCCTTTTTGATTTGGATGCCTTTTTATTTCTTTGTCTTGCCTGATTGTTCTGGCTAAAACCTCTAGCACCATATTGAACAACGGTGGTGACAATGGGCATCCTTGTCATATCCCTGATCTCAATTCGAAAGCTTTCAGTCTTTCACCATTGAGTCCAATGTTAGCTGTAGGCTTTTCCTATACAGCCTTTATCATGTTGAGAAAGTTTCCTTCAATTCCTATCTTTTGTAGTATTTTTATCAAGAAAGGATGCTGTATTTTGTTAAATGCCTTTTCTGCATCAATTGATAAGATCATGTGATTTTTGTTCTTTGATTTACTAATGTGGTGTATTATGCTGATTGATTTTCTCATGTTGAGCCAATTTGCATGCCTGGTATAAAAACCATTTGATCATGATGAATAATTATTTTAATGTGTTGTTGAATTCAATTAGCAAGTATTTTATTGAGGATTTTTGCATCTGTATTTTTGCATTTTAGAGAAATGGGTCCATAATTTTATTTTTTTTGTGATATCTTTATCTGGCTTTGGTAGTAGGGTAATATTGGCTCCATAGAATGAGTTTAGTAGTGTTCCTTCTTCAATTTTTTTGGAAGAGTTTGAGTAAGACTGGTATTGAATCTTTGAATGCTTGGAAGAACTCACCCATGAAACCATCTGGTCCAGGGTTTTCCATTTTGGGGAGCTGTTTCAATTTCTTTGATTACTGCTTCAATCTCTTCATTTGTGATTGGTTTGTTGAGGTCTTTTATTTCTTCTAAAGTCAGTTTAGGTTATACACTCCTGGGAATTTTTCCATTTCATCTACATTTTCTAGTTTTTTGGCATAAAGTTGTTCATAGTATCCTTTTATGATCTCTCTTCTTTCTGTGGGATCAGTAGTAATGCTCCCATTTTAATTTTTTATTTCATTTATTTGCATCTCTTTTTTCACAGTCAGTCTGGCTAAAGATTTGTTGATTTTGTTAATCTTCTTGAAGTATCAACTTTTGGTTTTGTTAATTCTCTCTTGCTTTTTTTGTTCTCAGTTTCATTTTTTCTGCTCTAATCTTTGTTATATCATTCCTTCTACTTGCTTTGGGATTAGTTTGCTGTTCTCTTCCTAATTCCTCTAATTGGTCATTGATTTTCACTCTTTTTTTAAATGTAAGCATTTAGGGCTATAAATTTTCCTCTCAGCTCTGTCTTTGTTGCATCCCATAGGTTCTGATAGTTTGTGCTCTTATTATTATTTGTCTTGAGATATTTGTTGATTTCTCTTGAAGTTTCTTCTTTGACCCACTGATTATTTAAGAGTGTGTTGTTTAATCTCCACGTGTAGGTGAATTATTCCATTTTTCTGCTGCTTGTTGGTTTCCAACTTTATTCCATTATGATCAGAGAAAGTGTTTTCTATAATTTCAATTTTGTTGAATTTATTTAGATCTGCTTTGTGACCCAATATACATATGATCTATCCTGGAGAAAGATGCATGAGCACTCAAAAAGAATGTATATTCTGCTGTTTTGGTGTGGAATGTTCTGTTTATGTCTATTAGGTTTAGCCCATTTATCATATTATCCAAGCTGTTTCTTTATTGATCCTCTGCCCAGGTGGGCTCTCCACTGCTGAGAGTAGTATATTGAGGTTTCCAACTATTATTGTAGAGATGTCACCCTTCAGTTTTGCCAGTGTTTGCCTCATGATGCATCTTGGGGCATCCTGGTTAGGTGCATATACATTTATGATTGATATTTCTTCCTGGTGAATCATCCTTTTTATTAATATGTAATGTCCTTCCTTGTCTCTAATAACAGTTTTGCTTTTACCATCTATGTCATCTGATATAAATATAGCTACACAAGCTTTTGTTGTTGTTGTTGATTTTGCATGTGTGGAATATTTTTTTTCCAACCTTTCACTTTCAATCTATTGTTATCCTTGGTCTAAGGTGAGTCTCTTGCAGACAGCATATAGATGGCTCATATTTTCTTAGCCATTTCACCAGTCTGTGTCTTTTGATTGGGAAGTTTAATCCATTAACATTCAATGTTATTACTGTAGAGGCAGTTCTTATTTCATCCATTTTGATCTTTGGGTTTTAGCTGTCATTCTATTTTCACCACTCTTTTGACACTTTTAGTTACTGTAACTGATACAGTCATCATTTCTAGACTCTCTTCCAAGCCTCTCTCTCCTGTTTTTTCTTTTCAAGCTGTAACACTTCCTTTAGTATTTTCTGCAAAGCTAGTCTTTTTGTTATAAACTCTCTCAGTTTCTGTTTATCTGTGAATATTCTACTCTCACCCTCATTTTTGAAAGATAAAATTGCTGGATATAAGATTCTTGCCTGACAGTTTTTCTCTTGTGGAATCTTAAATATATCATACCTCTGTCTTCTTGCCTCCATGGTTTCTGATGAGGAATCAGTACCTAATATTATTGAGTATCCCTTATATGTTATACATTGCTTTTCTCTTACTGCTCTCAGAATTCTCTGTTTTTGACATTTGACATTCTGATCAGTATGTGTCTCAGAGTTGGTCTATTTGGATTTTTTCAGATGGGAGTACATTGAGCTTCCTGGACACAGATATCTATGTCCTTCAATATGGTTGGGAAATTTTCTACCACCATTTCTTCAAATATTCCTACTGCCCCTTTTCCCTTCCCTTCTCTTTCAGGAATATCCATGACACCCATGTTTGCACATCTCTTGCTGTCATTTAGTTCCTTGAGACCCTGTTCAATTTTTTCCATTCTTTTCTTCATCTGTTCTTTTGTATGTTTGCTTTTGGAGGCCATGTCTTCAAGCTCACCAATCCTTTCTTCTCCTTCCTCAAATCTGCTGTTTCATGCCTCCAATGTATTTTGATTTCATTTATTGCACATTTCATTCCCATAATCTCTGCTCTTTTTCTATGTTTGCTTTCAAATTCTTCTTTATGTTCCCCCAGTATCATCTTCTTTTTTTAAGATCTATTTTTCATTTATTTCTCTCCCCTCCCCACCCCCCCCACCCCCAGTTGTCTGCTCTCTGTGTGTTCTTCTGTGTCCACTTGTATTCTTCTCAGTGGCACCAGGAATCTGTGTCTTTTTTTATTGCATCATCTTGCTGCATCAGCTCTCCGTGTATGCAGTGCTACTCCTGGGCAGGCTACACTTTTTTCATGCTGGACAACTCTCCTTATGGGGTGCACTCCTTGCATGTGGGGCTCCCCTATGTGGAGCACAGCATTCCTTGCATGCATCAGCACTACGCATGGGCCAGCTCATCACATGGGTCAGGAGATCCTAGTTTTGAACCCTGGACTTCCCATGTGGTAGGCAGATGCTCTATCCATTGAACCAAATCCACTTTCCTCCAGTGTCTTCTTAATAGCCTTAATCTCTTCAGCCATCTCATTGAATTTATTAATGAGATTTGTTTGAACATCTATGATTAGTACTCTCAATTCCTTTGTCATCTGGAGTCTTAACTTGTTCCTTTAACTGGGCCATATCTTCTTGTTTCTGTTAAGGATTGTAATTTTTTGTTGGTGTTTTCACATCTTGCTTACTAGATGTATTTATTCTAGGTGTACTTTCTCCCTTTAATTTAGGGTTTTCTTGTCCTTTCTCCCTTGCTCATTGTGTAGTAGGAGTCTGGGATGTAGTTGTTGCTGTAAGCTATGGAGCCTGAAGCTCCCCACATTGCCCCAGGAATTGATGAAGCTTCTCCCACCTTTCTCCTCTGTCAGGGGTAGGGACAGAGCTGCAGTTATTTGTAATAATTCAAGTTGGGCAGGACAAGATTGTCTGTAGTTTCCCAGAGAGACTGATGAAGCTTCATACCCCTTCCTCCCCTATCTTGGGAAGGGATGGAGTTGTACTGTGGATCTATGCCATGTGGTGCCAAAATGACCACAGTTGTGCAGGTAAACTAACATAGCACCAGACCCCCTCCCTGCCGGGAGTGGGAATGGACCCTCTGAAGTGCACAACAATCCAATTCATGTGGGCCAAATATGCCTAAGGTTGTCTTGAGAGGCTGAAGGAGTACTGTCCCTTCTGCCCTTTCGGGGTGGGGACCAGAACCACCAATGCCCAACAGCTCAGTCCCTGTAGGCCAAAAGTACCACCATTGTCCAGAGAGGCTGAGGAAACACCAGCTCCCTCCTATCCTATTAGGGTATAGGGTTGGATCCACAGGTATCCAGCATTTCAGTCCCTGTAGGCTGAAAGTACCCACAATTGCCCACAGAGTTTGTTTAGGCACCAGGCCCCTCCTATCCTATTGGGGGTAGGGGTGGGTCCATAGGCATCCTAAAGTCAAGTCCATGCAGATTGAAGGTCTGCCTTTGCCCAGAAAGACTGTGGAAACACTAGCTCCCTCCTTCCCTATTGGGGGGTGAGGGTGGATCCACAAGTACCCACCAGTCCAAGCTGTGTAGGCCAAAAGCACCTGCAGTTACCCAGAGAGACTGGGCAAAAAGTCTGTCTCTTGTCCTATTGGGGATGGGGATGGAGCCACGGGTGCCAACCGGTTGGGTTTGTGCAGGCCAAAAGTGCCTGTAGTTGTCCTGAGAGGCTGAGAGAACACCATCTTCTTCCTATCTTATGGCAGGGCAGAGGTGGGGATGGACTCAAAGACATTAAACAAACCAGTGTGTGGGGCTAAAAATGCCCAAAGAGGCTGAGGATACCCAGCTCCTCTCCTCTCCTATTGAGGTGTAAGGATGCAGCCCCAGGTGTCCAACTCTTCAGTCTATGCCACCTGAAAGTAGCTGCAGTTGCCTGGAGAGCCTGGTGCAGATCCTTCCAGCTTCCTCCCTGCTGGAGGTGGGGCTGGAGCCTAGGCTAGGGCTACAGTCGGATCTTGGTGGAAAGAAGCCAGTCCATAACATCACTGGATTTCCAGTCAGTCTGGCTTCCCCTTGTGCCATGGGTGGAGTAAAAAAGGTGGCCACTGGCCTCCTTCTAACTTTGACAGGTTCAAACCCTAGTTGTTTCTAGGATTATACTTTAGCCAGCTAAGTCCAATAATTAATAGCTGAAGTTGTTGGACAACTGTCTATTCCTCCACAGTTAATGGGAAATGGAGTCTCCAACTCCATGGAATAGTTTCCAAAGCTGCTTGCACTGAGAGCACCCACCTCTCTGCAGATGGGCAGCCTCCTCCTTCCATACCCTTGAGACGGCCCCAACATAAGGAATGCTCAAATAAAAGGCTCTGTAGAACTTAAGAAAGAGACACAAGAAGTAGGAAAAGATGGGAACAGGGACTAGGAGTCTCAAGGGCTAAGAGTCTCAACCCAAGCTTCCACATCGTATTTACTGAATATCTCAGAGATGGAGAATAGTTTTGTATTATTTTGGTAACGTTTTGCCAGAGTAATCACATCCACATTTCCTATGCCAGGCAAAGCTCACATGTTTCTTTCTGCAAACAGTTATGGGTTGTTCAGGATTTGCATTATGGAAACATTTTATCCTCCAGCCATTTTTCCACATTTCCCCTTTTTGTTTTTGCAAAGTAATAAATACAGCTCAGGCACTTTTTTGCTGTATTAATCCCCAGAGGGTTTGTTGGGTGCATTTGAGGACTAAACACATACAAAACAGACAGGAACAGATCATTAATATACCTCCTAGAAGACCTTCTTCCCAACTCTTAATTCATATCATAGGGTTTAGGGATTTTAATTCATCTGCAATTCCAGTTATAGTTTGTAAGGTGGGAATCAATTGCAAATGAGCAAGTGAATGCTTGTTACTTGGGCTTGAAATTGAGAAATATCTACGCTTAAATTTCTCTAGGACTATGCAAATGACATTTCACTGATTCCTAAGGAATATCACTACTATTATATACATAGGGGGTCACACAAAAACTAGATATATTCCAATCACATTGTGGGTGTAAATGCATATTTACAGTTTGTAATTCCTCCGCCAAGTTTAGAACAGCATTTTATACATAATCCATAACTGCAGTAGATGATACAACAACAAACAATAAGACTTCCAACTAGCAAACATTCAAAGACTGGACTTTCATTTCTCATGGGCATAAGATTCCCAACCAGCAAGGCTCTATAGGCCAATACTAGATCAAAAATGACCTCAATTGTCCCAGTTTGTATAGTTTGAGGCATAAGCAGCCCCATTTGGGGCTGTGGGGCAGCTGGAAGTTTATCTCATAATTTCAATGCCTTTGTTGGTCCTGCTCTTAGCATCTTCACTGGACCTGGGGCCAAGACTCAGTGATGAATTTAAATTTAGTCCATTGTTGTGAGGATTCATTTTTTAGGCAGACGATAATAGCTGGCTTGTTCTAAGAGTCCCGATGCAGTGTTTGTTGCAGTGAAAACATATCTTGCCCCTCCCAAGAGCAGGAGGGGACTGATGTCACAGTCATTGAAGTGAGCGTGAAGGACACACATGGGTAATATCCAAAAGCTGCTGGTGAACAGCAGGCAGCTGGAACCACTGGGCTAGGCACCACAAGGTCTGGTACTCAAAATGTTCATCTTTCCAGTGGAGCCACTCTGCTTCCTCTCAGGTCTCAATTGTATGGCTTTGGATCTTCATGAGGCAACTGCCTCAACGGTCCTGAGAGGGATGTTAGATGAGTGGGCAGGGACATGACAGACAGTTAGTTGTCACTGCTGGCAGGTATCCCAGATGTGCTTCCACAGATCTCTCCCCCACAGAGGGTGATTCACAACAGTCCATTGTTTCTGTCTTGCTTTTAGTATTTGCAATCCACCCCTAGATAGGGATGGCAGTCTTCAGAGTAACCAGACACTATTGACTTAAGCTTTTCACTTTCAGCAGGGCTTCCTATGCTGCACACAATTGCTTTTTTATATTGTACTTTTGGCCCCTTCCCAGAATTGTAACTAAAACCCAAGGGGTACTTGTTTAGAATGTTGCCTCTGCCACAAACCCCACCCAAAGCCAATATTGTTGCTGGCCACATCCAATTCACAGGTTAAGTCAATGTCCACTTTTTTCCTTCCTTTTTTTTTTTTTAATAATTACAACCATGATTAACAACATCGTTCTCTAGTCTAATATGCTGAAACATTGGTAAATTTTCAGGAGTTTTATATACTCTAAGTATTCATATGAACTTTTTACCCACACAACTTCAGTTAACAGAGGGATAAAGAATCCTTTTAATTTTGTAACACTTTTAAACATTTTCCATTCAACTTATAACATATTAAAGGAACTTAACTATTTTATTACTTTAATTTTTTCAAGGTAAAAGAACTAATCTATTGCAACAGTTTGAAATAAAAAGATACTCCTCAGGATCTGAGTTTGAAAAACAGGTTTGAACATTATGTTCCTTTAAAAGTGATGGCTTGTTTCTTCTTTGAAAGACCCAAGGAAATGGTAAGGTTAAAGTACAAGAAGCTGTTTTGATAAAACAAACTTTTTTTGTATACTGAATATTCAGGAGAAAAATTCTTTATAAACCTTTACTAAAACAGACCAATGACTTGAGAAACTTTGAGAAATAACAAAATTTAACTTTGTATTAGTACACTATTTTCTATTAAAATTTTTAAATCTAAATAGATAGACCCATCAAATTTTACTCAACTTTAATCATAACAATTCCTTTTCTGCACACTTTCTGCACTTTCTATATTCAAGTTTTGTCTCAGATTTTACTCTTTCTTAATAACCAATCATTTAATCTTAGGACAAAATTATTTTCTGTTTCCGTAATAATGAAAACACATTCTATACACCCCACATACATAAGTTACCAAAATGATTTTGGAAATTGTCCCCAAGCAAACCTCTTAGAACACACAATTACCATTAACACAAAACAAACTTGTCAAAATAATGATTCAGTTTGGTTATATGCAAATGAAATTTTTCTTTATTTCAAATACCTAGTAGCATGCAACACTAAAAACAGTCTTAGAAACAAGTTGGCAGGGAAGGCTGGCTGCCAACAAGTTTTTCTGTTATAAAATTACTTTTTCTTGTTATTATCATTTCAGTTTCTGTTTAATAATGACTTCTTGGAATTAGCCATTTGAACACTTTAATTCAAACAATGCTTCCACAAACTTCTTATAGTTATTTATATCCATATATATACACTATAATTATTTTATTTTAAGACAAATTTCACCTTCGCAGAACATATTCTCTACTTGATGCTACAATACCTTCTACAATTTGCAATATGCATTCAAGTTTTGTCCTGCATATTTCCATTTTAATTTTATGAAAACTATTCATCTTATTTTAGGACAAAACTCACTTTTTAAAACAAACATTTAAATTTCAGACAGCACTCCCACATACTTTCTACCTTTTTAAATATTTATTTAAGTTTTACATCCTTCATTTTATCCTGTGAAGGAAAATAAACTGTTAGTTTCAATTTAGGCAAGAACTATTTTTTATGAAGAGACTTACAGTAATTTCATTAATCAAGACTTATAATTTTTAACATTGTAGAAATCTTATTAACATTTATACTTATGCATTAATATAAGTGCTTATTTACTTTGTGGCCATTTGAATAGAGCTCTTTTAGAAAATTTTATTTATCAATTTATATTACCATCCTGAGATATCAAAATATACAGACATTGAACAAACAAACACAATTACAACAATTACAACACACCAACAGAAACATAAAGTTTACAATTTGATCCATAATTCTTACTTTTTCGGTATAGCTATTTCCAAGCACTCCATTAAGATTTCTTCTGAAATCCATGTTGCCTGTAATATGCAAGCCTGTTCTTTTTTTTTTTTTAAGATTTATTTATTTATTTATTTATTTATTTCCCCTTCCTTGCCCCGCCCCCCCAGTTGTCTGCTCTCTGTATTCAATCGCTGTGTGTTCTTCTGTGTCTGCTTATATTTTTGTCAGCAGCACCGGGAATCTGTGTCTCTTTTTGTTGTTTCATCTTGCTGCGTCAGTTCTCTGTGTATGTGGCACCACTCCTGGACAGGCTGCACTTTTTTCACACTGGGTAGCTCTCCTTATGGGGTGTACTCCTTGCACATGGGCTCCCCTATGCAAGGAACACCCCTGCATAGCACGGCACTCCTTGTGCACATCAGCACTGCGCGTGGGCCAGCTCATCACATGGGTCAGGAGGACCTGGGTTTGAACCCTGGACCTCCCATGTGGTAGGCAGACACTCTATCTGTTGAGCCAAATCCCCTTCCTGCAAGCTTGTTCTTGAAAGCACTTTTATTAGTAATCAGTAACCAGTTAAGTTCACTTGAGCAGCATAAATGCAGTTAAACTCTTATTTAGCAGTTTAGACAGTTAATACACATTTTTTGGATTACTACTCTTTAAGCCTACACTGAGTCTTGAAGTTCAAGAGTAAGCTATTGATTCAAAACTGAGAATTCCTTTTAACACCTTGATAAAAATTTTGCACAAATTTTATTAATTTGGCCAAATAGCCCAATCAGCATCAGCATGGAAACAAAGCAGAATGCCAACATTGCCATGTTTTCCTCCTCTTCCAGCAGCTTAATTCTATCAGCCCCTATCAGCCCACAGCCATATTATCATATAGGCAGCAGGGGGTTTGCACAGTTGCTGTCAGAATTTTTCCATATCTTGGTCAACACTTTAACAGAGAGTTTTCTTACAAGCATGATTTCACTAAATAGGACCTTATTTAGCACTTCTGCCTGTGCAGGATATTGTATTTGTGAGTTAACCTTTCCTTGCACAAGCAGCTCAACATGATTTCCCTCCATTCTAGCCTGCAAGATTCCCTTCTGTAAAGAGAATAATTTAGGCTGGGTATTTCCAGGCACAGGTGTAAGGGGTAGAGGAAGAGATGGTACATCAGGTTCTTCAAAATTAATTAATGGAGAGGCTGTAGGCAAAGATAGTTTAGAATCAAAACCTTTAGAAATTTTTATAGGGGAAGGGTCATCATGGACCTTTTCTTCATCTTCTTTTTTATCCTCTGTTTGTAAAAGTTCTAGAATGGACTTAATAATAGTCCACATAGGTCAGGTAGTAACAGGGATGGAAGCCCCTTGAACATGTGATTTTTTTAAAATTCCTTACTAACTTGTTCCTAATCAGTTAATTCTAAACTGCCCAATGTTGGGAACCATGAACAGTGAGCCTCAACAATCTATAAAAGTTCCATAATATGGGACTCACTAGCTTTAGCTCCCGCAGCTTTGAAGAGCTGTTTCAGGAGACAGACATAAGGATGATATTTGGTTGTACTATCTCCATTTCTCATTGTAATCCTGTAAAAAATACCCGAGAGCATCCTTACCAATTGAAGGCTTCAAGGCCATTGCAACCACTCAGAGCTCTGCAATGATACACCAATTTCAGTTATGCTCCAGTAATTCTTCTCCTATTCAGGCCCCACGTTGGGAGCCAAATGTTGAGATCAGCTCAACATAAGGAATGCTCATATAAAAGGCATCACAGAACTTAAGAAAGAGACACAAGAAATAGGAAAAGATAGGAACAGGGTATCAGAGTCTCAAGGACTAAGAGCCTTGACCCAAGCTTCCACACCATATTTATTGAATATCTCAGGGATGGGAGAATAGTTACTTTTGTATTCTTTTAGTAACATTTGCCAGAGTAATCATGTTCACATCTTTCCCATGCCATGCAAGGCTTGCATGTTTCTTTCATCAGTTACGGGTTGTTCAGGACAGTGTTCCGTCTTGAAAGAACCTGATGTTCTAAGGTCTGTGCTGTCATTTGAGTTATGGAAACATTTTTACCTCCAGCCATTTCTCCACACATAATTTCAAGGATGTTGCTGGATAATCTTCTGGTCTCCTAGAGCCCCCAAACAAGTGCTTTAGATGACTCTGGGTGATTACTACCTGCCCTGTAGCACAAGCTGACTCCAAGAGCTCCTTACTCTGCCACCATCTTGGCTTCCCCTTGGTTCCCTTTTATTAAAGAAATCATGCCACATTCTAATGACATTCTTCTAAGTATCTCTTTTTTGTTTCTTACTCTCTATTAGCTAGTCTATTTAGGGATTTTATAGCCAAAAATTAGAAGATTAAGATGATGCTTTTAAAAAGTGTAACTGGGTTAAGGAGGCCAAAATTTCCACTGTCTGTTTTTCCTAAAACCTTCTTAGGGGATGGAGTGATGTTCTTGTTACAATTTCTTTCTCCAAGCCATGTTGCTGAAAGCCTTCTCAACTTAGCTAAGAAACTACCTTAACCTCCCAAAGTTAGTTTTGAAAAATAATCCTTTATTTTTAAATGAAGCCACATTCCTTAGGATACTATCAGAATAAAGTGATTTAAAATGATAATTTTCTTGTGATTTAGCTCTTTTTGCTAACATTTTATTAGATCAGCTCTGTTTTGAAGGAGAAATTCTCTGGATATGTATATTGCTGCCTGACAGTTGGAATAAATTTTTTACTACTTTTTCTATTATTTTTATATAAGCACAGACCTTAATTAGTTCTCACAATAAAGTAATAAACAAGTCAGAATCACTTCATCTCTTATCTCTGCTGGGCCTTCAGACATTACCAAGGAAAATGTGCCTGTTATAATGGGCTCTGAGATCCACATTAAAGATCATATAAGTACTCCTGAAGGCAAGAAATAACTTGCCATTGATGGGACATGCACTAGATTCAACATGTCTTTAGTTACCTAAAGCATTCATTTATCAAGGGATTTAGTGTTCTCAAGGAAGAATTTAAATGCAAGGGAAAAAAAGAGAGATTTCCTGGCATTTCCCCCACCACTATCAAGGAACATCATGTTCCTTGACAGTCTTTCCCCACCACTGTCATGCTTCTGATTTCTTTTTTTTTATTTTTTTTATTTTATGATTACAGTAAGGAAACAGGATCAGAAAGCAGAAATGTCTTTGATATGGGATCAAAGAGCTCTCTATCAGAAATGCTAGCATAGCATATAGCTCACTTACCCAAACCAAAACACAGTGTCAGAAGTATTGCTTTCTGCTTGCTAAAAATGATGAACCTATGAGATTCATGTAAACAAATTTTTAGTGTATGGGGAAATGTTCCTGTTATCTAATTCTTACTCTATTTTTGTGTCTGGTAACTTTGGTTGCAAAAAGACTGAAAAATGAGGAACTGAAAAGCAAAGTTTCTCACTTTATAGGAGCAATTTAACACTGTACACTGCTAGGTCTTCATTTCTCAGGAGTTGAATGGCTTGAAGTGGTACAGAATCAAATCATCATTATGAAGATAATTTTATGAGCAACTAAGAGGGGAAAGAGGTGGAAGACTGACTGAATCATGAACCATCTGCTTCCTAACTTTCCCATTTCATGATTAACTTTTTTTCCCCCTAGCTTGCTTTTAAGGCAGAAGGTACATGTAAAGGAAAAGACAAGTTCCTTACATCTCCTTTTTCTGCCCACCTAACTTTTTTTTAAGAGTATCCACATTTTAATTCTTACAGAACATAAACTATCTCATGGGCCCAAACTCTTAGCAATCATTGGGCCCATGTAAAATTTATTAAAGTATTATCTGGAAGAAAATATTAATAACTGTTAAAATCCCCTTCATAGAGAAGAAGCATCCCCTGGGAGGTGTTCCTGTACTTATTTTGTCAAGTTCCAGATGAATAAAACTAAAATTTAATTTTGCTTCTTCCCAAAACATAATTATATAACATGTACTATTTGAAATGAATCCTAGAATATTTTCATGGATAATAATTAGAAGAGTAAATTCTACATGTAAGCTGTAGGGAAGAGCCCTCTTTTCTCTGTCGAGTGTATAAAACATGGTTAACTTCTGCTTCAAGAAGTCATAACTGCAGGGAGAACCATTCAGATGTTCAAAATTGTGCACAGGTATCTCTCTTTAGTGAAAAGACTTTCCATATGCCCTGAGTAAACCTAATCTCTGTGCAAAAAGATGGTGTTTTTTTGTCCCTCAAAAAGACTATATTCCTATACTTGTTTGATTTGTTTTCTTATGGAAATCCTGCCTTATTTCCCAAAGACCTTCCAGAACTTTTAAACCAGTGCCTTCACAATAAAGGAGTGCTATAATTAGAATAAAGAGGGAATCTGGATGGTCAGATGTGAAAATAAATAACCTAGACCCAATCTACTAGTATGTAGATCTTATTAGCCACCTGAGTTTCTTTAATATGGTTTCTGAGTTTCCAGGCAAAACCAAGAAGGGGAATATAATCACTTGGTTCTCAATTTAGAGAAAGAGGATGTCCTAAGACATGTCCTCTGGGAAGAAAACTTCCAGCCAAGGGTTTGTGTTCAGGAAGTTTACTGGGAAGGGCTCTCAGGATTAGCACCTGTGGAGGGTGAGGGAACAGGATTGGGCAGAAGGAAGAGTTGGGCTGTGAAGTCAATAACGGCTTCAGCCAACCCTTTGAGAAGCTCTGGACCTGGGGTGCACCCGAAGAGTTCCTTCAATTTGGATAACACAAACCTCTACCTAACCCCCACATTGAGCCGTCACTGGATGCCGGCTGTTTCTGGAAAGAGGGAGTTGCATTGGGCAATCTCAGCAGGGCGAGGTGGGTGGGGGTCTTAGCTGCAAGTTGCTAGCTGTCAACACATGGCTATGTAGGCTTCCATTCTGAAGGTGGTTTGTTTGGTCTGCCCACCCAGTGTCTACCCAAAAGAAAACATATTACTCTCTATAGGAAAGCAACGTTATTTCAAAACACGATGAAAAATTATTTTTCATTATTTGTTATAAAGAAAGCCAAATAACATAATGGGAGAAAAATTCTTACCAATGGCCCTCGAGGAAACACAGCAACATTTCATGAGGCTGTTTTCTACAGTATCCTTCCAATGAGTAAATAACATTAAAATGCCTCTCCATGAGGGTAATTCCATGAAGGGCTGATCTAAAACAATTCTAGGACTCAGTCTTCTGGAGATCCTACTTCATTCATTCATGTGTTCCGTTATTCAACTAATATTTTTGAGCACCAGGCATTATACTATGCATAGGAAATATGATGAGAGTGTGAGGGAAGACCTCACAGAAATTGTAAACTTTAATCAAAGAATCACACAAACAAATGTGAAATCACACCTGTGACAATTGTACACAAGACAGGTTCACTATGCAATTTTGGGAGAGCTGCTAATAATGGAAATCAACCTCGTTAGAGAGGTCAAAGGGGTTTCCTGAGGAAGTGATTATTAATGTGAGAGATGAAGGGAGAGCAGAAGCTAATGATTTGAAGGGGAAAGAGGAAACTGGCTCGGTGTTAGAAGGGACCATGGGAACTCAAGTAGGCTGGTATGGCCAGAGCATAGAGAGACACTGACAGTGAACCTGGAAGAAGATAAGACTGAAGAGTTGAGGAAGGGAAGTCCATGCAGGGCCTTATAGTTCATTCTAAGGGATCTGAACTTCTAAAGAGGAGCAGAAAACGTTTCCCACTGTTTTATTTGGAGGACTAGGGCAGGAAGGGATTGCTGGCAAGATTAATTCAGAGAGTATACTAGTTTTCTATGGCTGCTGTAAGAGGTTACCACAAACTCAGTGTCTACAAAACACAAATTTATCACCTTACAGTTCTACTATTCACAAGTTCATAATGGAACTCCCTAGGCTAAAAGCAAGGCTGCACATGTTTCCAGAGGCTCTAGGGAAGGGATTCTTAACAAGCTCTCCGTGAGCTTGAATTTAAATGAAAAAATAAAAAAGCATTATTCTTGTGGGGATGTGCTGGTGTGGGTACGACATATTTATTAAATAATACACAGTATAGTGTGGACTTAGTAAGGGGTCCATGGTTTTCACCTGACTGGCAAAGGGGTCCATGGAACAAAAATGATTAAGAACCCCTGCTCTAGGGGATTTCTTGCCTTTCCAGCTTCTAGAGGCTGCTCACATTCAATTGCTCATGGCCTCCTTCACTTTCAAAGCTAGCAGTGGCCAGTTGAGTCTTTCTTGTAATGCATCACTATGACATTAACTCTCCTGCACATTTAAAGGTTCTTTTAATTCTATTGAACCCAACCTGATAATCCAGGATAATTTCTCTGTCTTAAGGTTAGCTGACCAGCAACCTAACTGTCTTACAACCTTTATAGTCTTTTATTATATACCCTAACCCATTCAAAAATTCCAGGAATTAAGATGTAGACATCTGGGGGGAGAGCGTTATTCTTCCCACCACAGAGGGGGCCAAAATATAGGCAAGGAAACCAATTAGACAGGCTACTGCAGTGGGCACTGGTGACTATAGAGACCTATAGACAGATTAGAGAATCAGTTAGGACTGAGAAGACTGGGTCCTGATTGGGTGTGGGAGTGAGATCTATCCAAAGATCAATATAAGTCCCCTGAATTTGTTCATTTAGTAAATATTTATTTGCCTTCTAGAAACTTCTAGAAACTTATTTGCCTAGTTTCTGGGATAGAACATTGAGCAATATAGAAAAGTCCCTGCCCTTTCCAGATGTTTACTTTCAAGATGAGCTGCTTATGCCAAGAATGATTCTCCATAAATCCTTTCTCTCAGGCAGATGTACGATGAGTGCTAGCTAGATAGACATTCCTTTCTGGTGAGACTTGGTTGAGGCCTTATCCATATACTTTAGATAGTAAGCAGGTGTGGCAGTTTGGAGCAATGTACCCCAGAAAAATATGTTCTTAATCTATTCCTGTGGGTGTGAACCCATTATAAATAGGACAGTCTGAAGAGGTTGCTTTTAGTTAAGGTGTAGTCAACTAAATAAGAATGGGGGGAAGTGGACTTGGCCCAGTGGTTAGGGCATCCGTCTACCACATGGGAGGTCTGCCGGTCAAACCCTGGGCCTCCTTGACTCGTGTGAAGCTGGCCCATGCACAGTGCTGATGCGCACAAGGAGTGCCCTGCCACGCAGGGGTGTCCCCGTGTAGGGGAGCCCCATGCACAAGGAGTGCGCCCCATAAGGACAGTCGCCCAGCGCGAAAGAAAATGCAGCCTGCCCAGGAATGCTGCCGCACACGCGGAGAGCTGACACAACAAGATGATGTAACAAAAAGAGACACAGATTCCCATGCCGCTGACAATAGAAGCAGACAAAGAAGAATACGCAGCAAATAGACACAGAGAACAGACAACTGGGGCGGGGGGGGGAGGGGAGATAAATAAATAAATAAATAAACAAATAAATGAATCTTAAAAAAAAAAAGAATGGGTCTTAATCCTATTACTGGAAGCCTTATAGAGAAAGTTAGAGAGAGAAAGCTATGAGAAGCAACAAGCTGGAAGTCAACAGAATCCCAAAAAGAAATGCCATCGTGTACTTTGCTATGTGACAGAAAAGGCAAGGTCGCAAGAACTGCAGGCAACACTTTCCAGAAAACTACAGTTTTGGGGAAGAAAGCACCACCTTAAAAATGCCTCCATGTTGGACTTCTCCTCTTCTCAAACCAGGAGCCAAGAACTTCCCATTGTTAAGCCAACCCATTGTATGGTATTTGTTTTAGAAACCTGGAAGCTAAGACAGCAGGTCATAAGGTGGATTTCCTAAATCAAAGTTAAAAGGCCATCCCATCTTCATAAGCAGTTGCCATCACTGAAATTGTCCATACAGTGAAAAATCAAATAATGCCTTAGTTTTATTATGAAAATAGTTTTGACCTCACAAACTCCTTGCAAGTGTCTCAGAGATCTCCAAGGTCAATAGATCACACTTTGAAAATAGTTGGCATATACTACCACATTACTGTAGAGCTTTGTAGAGATTACATGCTTGCTAGATTATTTGGTGACTGGACAAGGAATGAGAACCAAGATAGGATCAAAAGTCCTGAATCAATGGTCAACCACCATACCAGGGAACCAAGAGTGCCTACAACTACAAGCAGGAGAATTGCATCCATCATCCATGTGGAATCTAATCCCCCTCTGAATTTAAAGGTGGAATGGACATCACCATTCCAGGGTCCACAGGATGGAGGAATAAAATATGGATTAGAGAGGACCTACCATTATTTTACTATAGAACTATTGTGACTAGTAATGGAAGAAATTGTAGCATTGATGTGGAGCAAGTGGCCATGGTTAACTGCTGAGGGCAGGGAGAGGGAAGAGATGTGATGTGGGGGCATTTGTGGGACTTGGAGTTGTCCCAAATGATATTGCAGGGTCAGATGCTGAACATTATATATCCTGCCATAGCCCACTGAATGTACTGGGGGAGAGTGTAAACTACAATGTAAACTATTATCCATGTGGTGCAGCAGAGCTCCAAAATATATTCACCAAATGCAATGAATGTGCCACAGTGATGAAAGAGGTTGTTGATGTAGAAGTAGAGTGGGGAGAGGGTGTGGGGTATATGGGAACCTCTTATATTTTTTAATGTAACATTTTTTGTGATCTATGTATCTTCAAAAATATACAATTAAAAAATGATGGGGTGGGGGTGGTGAGTGGGGTATATGGTAACATCTTATGTTTTTTAATGTAACATTTTGTGTGATCTAGTAACCTTTAAAAAAGATGATTAAGAAATAAAATTAAATTTTTAAAAAAGTTCTAAATCAACATCAATCAGCCTCATGTAAGTGAAATCTGTGATCTTGCATGCTCAACGCTTTAACCAGCCATCTTCCATGCAAAGCAGCAGACAGATTTGGTGTGGGGAGTTGGAGGCTGGTGGAAGGTGTGTTCTATGTTAGAAAGGTCCTGAGTTGCTGACACAGGCTAACCAGATTTTAATTTAATATTGATTTGAGCTTACACCATTATGTTGAAATTGGAAATTAAATAGTTTAAACAAATATTGAACTGAATTTGCCACAGCTAAATTAATCTTTCAAAGAAAAATGAAATTTGTAGTGACTATGAATCTTATTCGTAATTCTGAACATCACATGGTGTATGAAGCTCTTGGGACAAAAGAGATTGCTTTTTGATATTCAGTCTAAGGGGTTCCAAATAAGACCAGATTTCTCAGATTGTTTCAGCTGAGAGTACAATTTAATGAAAATGATGTATGGTTAGAGGTCTGCAGTGTCGGATGCCTTCCATATTATCTAATGCTTGCTTGTATCTGCATTACATGATTTAGTCCCTACCTATTAAAACAGATATGGCATTCATTTCATACATATCACTAAATTCTTATCCTTTTAACTACATCATCCTGTTACAATTTAAGAAATACTTCATATGGTTATAACAGAAGCTTGCATGCTTGCATTTATTCAAGTTTAAAAACTAAAAATATCTAACCTTAATTCAAGTAGTAGTATTTTTGCTTCTCTGATTTTTATAAAACATATGTATGAAAAAAATATCCAAACTGCAATCAGCTTCTGAAAGCAAGAAAACTAGAGAGGCAACTCCTACATCTTAAGGCTTTACCTCTGTTTGCAATTTCCAATAGCTGCCAAAACTTTCAAATAATTGGAGGTGTTAGAGATAAAGTTATATGAAACCATTAACTCCCATGCAGTTGGTTATGCCTTTTCCTGCATGGGGTTTGTAATTAATTCCCTGGCAATATATTATTAGGAATTTCTTTGTTAAATAAATGATATAGGTAAGCCATGATTTTCCTTAAGAAGATGAGTTATAATAATTAATATGAACAAAAATGAGATACTTGTTAAGCACTTTAATCACACATACACGCACAACCTCATCCATCAGATGTTCTACTTTAACATGCAACATGGAAAAATAATTGTGGCAGATGGTTCAAAACACTTGTCTTCCTTAGGAGACCATCTGGCTTTACCATTCTCCTCACAGTTTTCAATTGCTCATTTCTATTTTTCTAAAGAAAATTAGTGTCTAAATTTACAACAAACTGGAAAATATAGAGACTGGGTTTTATGTATTATAGTTTGGGCAGTTTTCTTTTCTAGAATTTTTCAACTAGTTGGTCATCCCTAAGAATGGATGTGAATCCATATGGTAAGAACAATGCAAATGATATTCATACTCCACCCCCCAAAAGCTAACAGTGTACCATAGAGTGCACAGTGGCATGGGTAGGGCAAAGAGCATGGCTTGGGAAGAACCAACTTACATAATAGTGTGAGTAATTAATTCCTTCTTTGGAGGAGACAGAAGAAAAACAAGGAATTAAAGAGCCTTCAGAAAAAAAAAGCAATTTGCATTGAACAATAATATGAATGATTACAATAAGCAGTTGGAGTGGGAGGAGAAGTCTAGGGAGTCTTAAACCAAGAAAATACTTTGGGGAAAGGGACAGATTTGGGGAAGTTGCAAAATAGTCACAGAACAGCAAGTAATTCAGGTAGGTCATAGTTAATTGAGTTATAGGCCCAACAATGAGAAGCTGGAAATGTAGGTTTGAGTCTGTTATAGACATATATTTGTTTCCACAATATCCCCTCCTTACCCCCAAACCCAGCTTAAAATTATCTGCCTCTCCTTCCCATCCCTACTTCCATTTAATCTGGCACAATCCATATGGTTTGGGTAGAATTAGCCACAAGCTTAAACAAAGCATCACCCCCCCAAGCATACACACACATACGTGAGGGAATTGGTATCAATACACAGATATAGTGATATATAGATATAGACAGAAATAGAGATAGATGTGTCCAAATAGCCAGGTTTAGAATATATAGAAAGATAGATGATATATAGATGACAGATTAGATAGATAAGATTGGACAGATAGAGGATAATAGGTGATGATAGATAGAGATAGATAGATAGATAGATAGATAGATAGATAGATAGATAGATAGATAGATAGATAGATATGGATTGATTGGGATTTAAGCTGTAAGTGCCACATAGACCTAGAGATGCCCTGGGACATCTTCCCCCACGTAGAGAAAGCCTACTGAGAATGTAAAGGAAATCAGAGTTGTAATAGAGAAAGAGAGAGAGAGAGAAAGAAAGCATGGTGGTTAATTTTACACAACTAAGCTAGGTTATGGTATCCAGTTGTTTAGACAAACATCAAACATTATTAACATCTACAATCAGTTGACCTTAAGTAAATGCGATTTCCCTCTGCAACCTGGGTAGGTCCAATTAGTTGGAGAACTTAACTGTAAGAACTGGGGCTTCAGAGATCAGGAGAAATCCTGCTTCAAGACCATTTACACCCTCCACGCCATCCTGAGTTTCCAGTGTAAGAATTTCAGACTCAAGAATTCAACATCGTTCTCACTGGAATTAGTAGACCCTGGCCTACCCTATCACTTCAGACTTGCCAGCCCACAATTGCATGACCCAATTCCTTATAATCTCTCTCTCTAGATTCTATAGAATTTATAGAGGTTCTTTTTCTCTGGAGAAAAGGAAAGAAGGAAAAAAGGAAGGAGGGAGGGAAGGAGAGAGGGGAAGGAAAGGAAAGAAACACTGATACCTGATAGCACTGAGCATTTGAATCCAAATATGCCTGGAGTCAAATCAATCCTAGAGTATTCAGTTACATTAACCAAAAAATTCCCTTACATGGCTTAAGTGGGTTTAAGAGAAAGTTTCATCATTTGAAATCATAATATCTCTGACTAATACATGGTTGGATTGTGAAAAGCCTAGAAAATGCAATCAGATAATATTTATGAGCACTTTTGTTGTGCACTCTACCAACAATTTTGTGTATTGCAACAAAGACAACTCTGGTCCCTGCTCTCATGAGCCAATGATTTCTTAGGCCTCAAACCCCTACTTCGGCCACATTACGGAAGATCCTGATGGAGCAGCCCCCAGTTACAGGTATCTTTTTCTTTTTTCAACAATGCCTATTGCTGCTCAGAAAGCACAGTCCAATTTGCTAACCACTGAGTGAGAACAAGCTTTCTGGGTGATAAGAATCCCCTGGTTGTTGGTTTAACAGAGTCTAGTTTATTCCCCAGGCCCACCTAATTAGAATCTCTAGGGGTGAGGCCTGAGCACATCTGGAAACATTAGCTGTCTGGGTGATTCTAATCATCAAGGAAGTTGTGAAATGCTGGTCTAGGGCCTTGCTGTTCAGTGTGTGTTCCGTGGGGCAGAAGCATCAGCATGGTGCAGCTGGCAATCATTTGACTTCTCAAGGCACCTAGTTTTAGCTGCTATGAGGAAGCAGTATAGTTTATGATTAAGAGATTAAGAGCCTGAACTCTTAATCTGAGCCACTGAGCCCACCTGCCAGAGTCACATTAATACACACTACTTTCTACCTCTCTAATCTCTAGCAAGTTGTTTCAACTTTCAGTCTCTCGTCTTCCTCATCTATATAATAGGGAAAACCATGAGGTTTTATAAAGAACTGAGGGGTCTGAGATTTTTACTCTCCTTGCACACTAACTAATTAACTTGCCATGGTTTCGTGGATACTAACCAAACACAAGAGACTCCTGAATTAGAGCTGAAACACTATTATTTGCAGCAAACTCAGTGGCCACAATGTTAGCATGGCTACATCAGTTCCCAGGAGCCCCAATTCCATGGGGTGCCACACTGGTCACTCTTCCCATGGTAGGATCTGGCAAACCATGGAGATGGGGCAAGGAACAATAGTTGTGAGCAGGTTAGAAATGGTTTTTAAAGACCACTTAAAATCTAAAATTCTGATGGATTTAAATGCTGTAATTTTTCTAGTTAAAAGATTTGTCACAAATACTAACTTTCAAATGGAAGAAACAAATACCAAGATGTGTACTTTCTTCTGTTTTAATATAAATAAAGGACCTTCTACTGTGCAGTTACATGTGAGGAAAGAAATTCTCTGCTTTCATAAGTAACAGCTCACTAAACAGCAAGACCATAGAGTGGTCTTTTGATTGCCTTTTTCAACAAACAATTAATGTTTAGCCAGGAAAAAATAATCATTCTGTGAATCCTTTGTTTGGTTTCAATGTGTGACTTTCAATCTAGTATTTTAATACAATCATTTAATTCCATGATTCAGATATCACTAATAAAATACAGAAATTGTATGTGCCTTAAGAAAAGCTAAGACATGATTGAGTGATTGAGCCCTTATGTGTCAGGCACTTTATATAGGATATCACCTTTGATTCTCAAAGCAAATCAGAAAAAATTGAGTAACTTTCTCAAGTCAAGAGCTTTTAGGGGGAGAAACCTGGATCTTACTATAAGATGGTCTGGCTTCCTAATTCATGTTCTGTCCATTATACCATCTGCCTTCCATTTCCTTATAAGGGAGGGTGAAAAAGATTGACCCCTCAACTGGTAGAGACATGGACAATGGATTTTTCCAGTTGAGCCATAAATGCTTTGTCATGATACAGAGACATTAGGCAGTACTTTAAAGGAAGTGAGAAAAGGCCCTATCCACTGGAACACTTTCTTGGTCTTCCAAATATTTCCAAATTTTGGGGCATTCCACTACTAGTCAGCAGGGACCAAACACTATTGATTAATGGTACATATGGCAGGGGATTCCCCATTCACCACCTTTATTTTCTCCATTTCAGCACCAAGAATTATTACACCACAGAAAAGATACCAGACAACCTCCCCCAACCGCCTCACATGCACAATCCTTTAAAAATGTATATAGAGAATACTTATGATACATAAAATGTGTGTAAAATAAGTACAACTAGTCAGATACATCCCCTCCAACTTAAGAAATAGAATAATACCAAAACTTTTGAAGGCCTGGAGAACTGACATCTAATCACATCACCCTTATTCTCCCATGGCATAACTACTATTCTGAATTTAATGTCATTTCTATGCATTTTTTTAATTGCTACTACTTCTGTATGTATTCTTAAACACTATACAGCAAGTTTTTTCATGTTTCCAAAACAAAGCATAAATAGTTACATACAGTAGGAATATTTCTGCAAATTGCTTTTTTTTTTCTTTCTTTCTGGGCAATCATTATGTTTGTGAGATTCAACCATGTTGACATAAGAATCTCTAATAATATTCCTACTGTATACTATTGCATGAATATATAATCATTTTCCCACTGATAAACATAAGGTTTCTTTGTCATTACAAGCATCACTCTTCTAAATGTTCTTATTCTTGTGTCCATGCAAGAAAGTTTCTCTAGGCTAGACTTAGAAATGAAAATTCTGGATCAAAGTGAGATATTGAAGACTTGTTTTCTAAAAAGGCTGTACATACTTACAATCCCTCTCCCCTTTTAGCTTTTGTTTTTTTTCAATTCCAATAATGTTTAATTCTGGGTCGATTATCATTCCAGGAGACATTAAAAGAAGTTTGTTTGCCTCCTCCCCAATTATGTTCTATATCCTCAACCCAAATAATTAGCTAAGGATAATCAAGCCAGAGTCCAAGCTGATTGCTAGTGATTGAATGTAGCTTTTCTTATCTTCAATGTGCGCATTCTGAAATAAAAAGATATCAGACCTCTTCTTGAGGGCATTTTGGCAATACCTATCAAGACCCTTAAAAACTGCCCAGCAAACCAGAAGATGGCAGTAGAGTAAGGCACTCCTAGAGTCAACTCCTACTACAGGGCAGTTAGTAAGCACCCAGAGCTATCTGGACCTAGCTGAAGCACCTCTTTGGGGACTCCAGGAGGCCAGAAGAGCACTCTGCAACATACTTGAAGGAATAGAAGGAGGAGACTGCCCATCTGCAGAGAAGACTCTCGTAAGTAGAGCATTCCAAGCCCTGGAGGCTGGTGCCCATCCTCCATTGGAGGCACAAGCTGCCTTGGGAACTGTTCCGTGGCTGGAATTAAAAGCTTCACTTCCCAAAAACAGGGGAGGAAGAGATGGTTGGGCACCAACTTCAGCTACTGATGAGTAACTTCAATGAGCTAAAGTATAATCCTGAGAACAGCTGACATTTGAGCCTGTCCAAGCCAGAAAGAGGCTAGGAGCCTCCATCTTAACTGCACACCTGGCACAAGGGGAAGCAGGGCAGACTGAAAATCACAGTGCAGGTTGGACTGGCTTCTTTCCATCCAGGACAGATTGCATTGCAGCTCTAGCAAATGCCCCAACCCCACCTCCAGCAGGGAGGCAGCAGCGGGGACCTGTGACAGCCTCTCTGGGAAATTATTGGCCAAGCCACAAAGGCCAGTGCTGCCCCAGGAGTTATTCTCTGGCTGGAATTGGAAGCTCCATCTCCCAAAAACAGGGGAGAGAGTTGGCCACTGATTTTGGCTACTAATTAGTAGACTTGGCTAGCTAAAGAATAACCCTAGGAGCAGCTAGGGTTTGAATGTGTCCAGGTCAGAAAGAGACCAGTGGCCACCACTTCGACTCTGCCCCCAGCAAGAGGGGAAGCTGGGCTGACCAAAAATCACAGTGACAGTAGAAACTGATTTCTTTCACCCAGATCAGCATGCAGCCCTAGACTAGGCTTTAGCCCCATCTCTGGCAGGGAGTAGACTGGCAGGCCCTGCACCAACCTATCCAGGTAACTGCAGGTATCTTTGGCTGGCACAGACTGAATAATCAGAAGTCTACGGGAGCAATTGCAGTCATCTTGGACCCACACTGCACAGATTATTGCCCACACCTGCAGCTCCATCCCTGGCCCAGGCAAGGGAGAAAGGGGTGTGAAACCTCATCAGTCTCTCTGGGCAACTACAGTCTAGGCTTACATGACTTGGATTATTCTACACAGCTGAGACTCTGTCCCTATCCCTGGCAAAGGAGAAAGTTGGGAGAAACTTCATCGGTCCCTGGGCAATGGGGCCACCTTGAGCCTCCACAGCTTATAGCACCAACTACATCCTTGGCTCCGACTGCACATTCAGAAAGGAAGAAAGGGCAGGAATCCCTAAACTAAAGAGAAAAACTGCACCCAGAATAAATACACTAGTAAGCCAGATACTAAGACATCAACAAAAAGTTACAATCTATAGCAAGAAACAGGAAGATATGGTCCAGTTAAAGGAACAAGATAAGCCTTCAGATGACATAAAGTAGGGAGTTAAGACAACTAATCATAGATGTTCAAGCAAATCTTCTTAATAAATTCAATGAGATGGCTAAAGAGATTAAGGATATTAAGAAGACATTGGGGAAGTGGACTTGGCCCAATGGATAGGGCATCTGCCTACCACATGGGAGGTCTGCAGTTCAAACCCTGGGCCTCCTTGACCCATGTGGAGCTGGCCCATGTGCAGTACTGATGCGTGCAAGGAGTGCCCTGCCATTCAGGGGTGTCTCCCACATAGGGGAACTCCACGCGCAAGGAGTGCATCCCATAAGGAGAGCCGCTCAGCGCAAAAGAAAGTGCACACTGCCCAAGAATGGTGCCGCACACATGGAGAGCTGACACAACAAGATGATGCAACAAAAAGAAATACAGATTCCTGGTGCTGCTGATAAGGATAGAAGTGGTCACAGAAGAACATGTAGCGAATGAACACAGAGAGCTGACAACTCGGGGAGGGGCGGGGAGGGACGGGTAAATAAATAAATCTTTAAAAAAAAAAAAAAAGAAGACATTGGATGAGCACAAAGAAGAATTTGAAAGCCTACACAGAAAAATAACAGATCTTATGGGTGCATTAAATGAAATTTTAAAAATCATCGGAATCCTATAATAGCAGATTTGAGGAGGCAGAAGAAAAGATTGGCGAGCTTAAAGAAAAGGCCTCTGAAAGTGAACATACAAAAGAACAGAGGAAAAGAATGGAAAAAATTGAACAAGTTCTCGTGGAACTAAATGACAGCAAAAGATGTGCAAACATATGTATCGTGGGTGTCCCAGAAGGAGAAAAGAAGGGAAAAGGGGGTAAAGGGGCAGAAAGAATATTTGAAGAAATAAGGTAGAAAATTTTCCAACCCTATTGAAGGACATAGATACCCATGTCCAAGAAACACAATGTACTCCCATCTGAAAAAATCCAAATAGGCCAACTCCGATACACCTACTATCAGAATGTCAAATGCCAAAGACAAAAAGAGAATTCTGAGAACAGCAAGAGAAAAGCAATGCATAACATATAAGGGATACCCAATAAGATTAAGGGCTGATTTCTCCCCAAAAACCATGGAGGCAAGAAGACAGAGGTATGATATATTTAAGATAATACAAGAGAAAAACTTCCAGCCAAGAATCTTATATCCAGCAAGATTGTCTTTCAAAAATGAGGGTGAGATTAGAATACTCACAGATAATATTTCTAATGAAGATAACCAGATTTTCTAACCAAGAGAGAATTACTAAGCCAGAGACCAGATTTTCAGGAAATGCTAAAGGCTGTGCTAGAGCCTGAAAAGAAAAGATAGGAGAGAAAAACATGGAAGAGAGTTGAAAAATGAAGATTATATCAATAAAAGTAATCAAAAGTGTCAAAAGCATAGGGAAAATAAAATATGATAGCTAAAACTCAAATAGGAATGAGCTTAAGCAATGATGTAAAACACTTGTATTCAGAAAACTGGAACTCAGTACTAAAAGAAATTTAAAAAGACCTAAAGAACTGGAAGAACACTCCAGGTTCATGGATTGGAAGACTAAATATCATAAAGACATCAATTCTACTTAAATTGATATACAGATGCAATCCTGATAAAAATTCCACCAGCATTTTTTTAAAAATTGAAAACATGATTATCAAATATTTGAAAGGGTGAGGGCTCCTGGATAGCCAGAAACATCTTAAAAAGGAAAAGTGAACTCTCATCTCTAGACTTTAAATTCTATTACCCAGCTATAGTGGTAAAAACAGCATGGTACTGTTTTTAAAAAAGACAGACGCATAGACCAATTGAACCAAACTGATGTTCAGAAATAGACCCTCACATGTATGGGAAAGTGATTTTTCAGTAGCCTGTCAAACCCACATAGCTTGGCCAGAACTGTCCCTTCAACAAATGATGCTGAAAGAACTAGATATCCATAGCCAAAAGAAGGAAAGAGGACCCCTATCTCACACTTTATCCAAAAATTAACTCAAAATGGATCAAACACCTAAAAATAAAAGCAATTACAATAAAGTTTCTAGAAGAAATTGTAAGAGAATATCTTCAGTCCCGAGTGGCAGGTAGTGGATTCTTAAAGAAGGTAAGAGGAGTACTAAGATGGACTACTGGTGTTTAAGGTATGTAGAAGTTTTAATCAGCTTTAATATAAAAGTGTGGAAATGTATAGAGTGGATGTAGAGAGAAACAACTAGTTTATAAATGGGGATATGGCTGAAAATGGTAGTCTAAGAATGTAAATGCCAACTGATGGAATGCTAGAGAATAATCTAGGAACTGAATAGCACAGTAAACCAAGAGGTGGATGAGCATTGTGGTTGATGGTACAGAAACAAGAGTGTACTTTGTGAGCAAGAGCAGATGTATATCACTACTGCAGGGTGGTGGGAGCATGGAGAAGCATGGGAAAAATAAAACTGGAGTGTCCTATGAATTGTGATTAGCAGTAATAATGTAATATGTTTGCATATATGCCAAAGATGTACTGTTTGATAATGGGGCAGTATGGAGAATGTGTACCTAATGTATACTACAGACATGGTAACAATCAGATGATATTATTTTATCTGTTACAAATGTTCCACCGCAGTTTGGTGTGTTGGTAGATGGATGTTGTTTGGGAATTCTGCACATGTGCGTGATTATAAGTTTACAGTTTCTGTCCTAAAAAAATATATTTAAAAAATAATAATAGGGTGAGTTGGGGGAATAATACACCAAATATAAGATAAGAACTATAGTTAATAATAAGATTTTGACAATATTCTTTCATAATCTGTAACAAATGGCTCATGACAATGCATGGTGTTGGTGGAGGGTTGATACATGGGACCCCTGTATAATGTTATGCATGTTTGCTTTGTAAATCCACAACTTTTACTATACACTTATTGTTTTGATGTATGTTCACATATAAATGATATAAAGATAATAATAAAATAGGTTGGGGGAAAATACTTTGGTTAGTAGTAGTATTTTGACGATGCTCTTTAATCATTAGTTTAAAATGTTTAACAACAATGCAAGGTATTGGTGGTAGGGTGAGTTATGAGGGGCCTGTATGATGCTCTGTATGTTTGTTTTGTAAGTTAACAACTATTATTATACACTTATTGTTTATGTATGTTTATATGTGAGTGATACACTTCAATAAATTTTTTTAAATGCAGAAACAAAAAACTGCCCAGCATTTGCCTCAGAGATATCTGGAAATTTACCCTAAAAACATACTCACTGTTAAACTAAAAAATTTGTACATTTGTCTTTGTATTAAATATCATGGCATTGAAATATTGTATTATGGATGCAAACAAGCAAAATATCCATGAGGTAGGAACTAATTAATAATAGTTCTATATTCACATAATTGAATACTAGGAAGAAATTTCTAAAAATACGAGGGAGATAATATGAACTGATGCATTTTTGTTATTGATTGCTGCATAACAAACTATCTCAAAATTTAGTGTCTTAAAATAATGAGTTATTACTGCTCAAGATTCTGTGGGTGTACCTGGAGGTCTTCTGCTCCTAGTGGTGTTGGCTGAGTCACTCATGGTGCTGCATTCAACTAGTAGCTGGACTGGGACTGGACCATCCAAGACCTCACTCAAGTATATGTCCATTGGTGCTGGCTCTCAGCTGGAACACTTCAACTCCCCTCCATGGGCTTCTCTTTATCCAGAAGTCTATATTAGCTTCTTTTCAGCATGATATGCAAGTTCTTATCAAGATTCTGCTTCCATTAAGCTTGCTAAAGTTCTATTGGCCAAAGCAAGACATATGGCCAAGCCCAGACAAAATGTGGGAGAGGACTACATGAGGGTGTGAATTCCAGGATGCATGTTTGTTGGAGCCACCACTGTGAGAGTCGACCACAATTATTAAATGAACAAATGAAGAAACATAAAACTAGTAGGATAACCATTGTTCGCATAGAAAATATCTGGAAGAGTATGTACCAAACAGTGTTTATCTTCATGGAGTAAAACATGTGTAGGTAGTGTAGTAGAGATTGGGAGACATTTCTGTATGTGTGTGTGTGTGTGTGTGTGTGTATACTGCCTGAATTTTTAAATAATATTTATTATATATTTTATAACCTTAAAAAATTTTTAAGTGAGGCTGTAGAAGAATAATTATATAGGAGAATGTTCATAATATATCAATAAAAATGTTAACAGAGATAATTTCAGGATAGAAGAATTGTGAGCAATTTGTTCTCTTCGTGAATTTCTTTATTTTCTACACTTTGTACAAGAATAACACAAAAATTTTGAAATCAGAGAAAAAACAATAAAGAGGAAACAGAGTCAGCTCAAACCACTGGTCATGTCCTTCTTGTTCAACATAATTTCCAAATTATTACAACATTATTTTGTCTACACTTTATATTATCAAAATGTTCACATGCCTACCAGTAATAAAATTGTCCCAGTGGCAAAATGAAGTCTTTATGTGCTAATCTATTGTTTCATGTTTTGCCAACTAATAAGATCATGAAGCAATTTTAAACTGCTTCATGATGAAGGGTTTTTCTAAAAATACATTTTGGATTTCCCAAACTCAGTATTTTTTGCTAACTTATGAGGCATTTTCTGATGAAGCATTTTCCCCAATGGCTTACAGCTGTGGTCTTGTCTTCACCAGGTCATCAGTTCTTTGATAGCAATGAGAAAGTAGGAGATTACATATATTTGGAAGTGATTCTTTTCCTCACATTTAAATGTTTTTAAATACACAAATTTGGTATCTCATGTGATTTCATTTATTTTAAAAATGAGGCTCATTAATATAATCAGGTCCTATTCAACTGGATATACAGTATTCTATGTGATGGGGAAAATCAAGATCATTCTTCCTGTTTCTTTTAATAAAGAGAGGTTTTTTTTCATTTAATGTTAAGCTTTCAAAATATAGTCATCATAATTTATATAAATCTTATTAGATTTAATTAGTGTTTAATATTATTGATGGTAACTTTAAAACACCAAACAAATGTATGTATTGCTTATGGATAAATACACGTATGATGAAAACATAAAACTATATATGGACAATGTATTTGGAATAGTGGTTATTCCTAAGGTGGAGGGAGTGGAAAGGGTTAGGGATATAGGTTTCTTTAGCTGTAGCTCTAAGTTTTTCATACAAGAAGAGTGAGATCTGAAAGAATTCTTAGTTCTGGGTGGTGGAAAAACAACCATCTGTTATATTATTTTCTGTATGTTGAAATGTTTTATAATTAAAACATTTTAATTAGAAAAATAAAAAGTAGTTTAAGTGCAGCTGGTGCCATCATCATGGTGGCTAAAATAGAGCCATGCACAATTAATGAGGTGCTTCCTGAAATAAGCCAGGCCCAGAAAAGAATCAGATGCTCCGTAACCCAATCATGTCAGGGTTATTTTTAGGCCAGGAATTTCATCTGAGACGTGTACAAGAGAACTGTCCTTTCATAATATATTGTCTGTGGGACAATAAGTAATGTCTCAGTTTTGGCAAAGGGTATATGTTTTTTGGGCTCTTGCTGGGCATTGATTAGGAGTTTGAATCCAATCATCTCTCTTGCTTATGAGACTAGCAGCGCCTAGACAGAGGAAGGCCTAATTAGAATCCAGCCAAATCCCAAGGCCCTGGAATTTGCTTGACAAAAGAAAAGTATCAAGGGGTGGAATCTCTTCTCCCTGTGGCCAGTGTTGACTTTTCCAAAGGAAGGGGGAGAAATACCAACTAGAGAGTTAAAGGAGGGAACTGTAAAAGCTTACGTTTTAGCAAATATAGGTATATGCAACTTATATGTATTCACGACTTCTGGGAATTCCTATGCTGTATTGAAAGATCTTTAGGGAAGGAAGGATACTTGCTTCTACCATGCCCCACATGTATATGGTCTGGGGAAGACAGGTAAGGCTCTGTATTTGGGATAGGCATAGCAATTTTATCTGAAACATTTGGGCAGGATGGGGACAGCAGGGTAGGTATGGCGTGATGGGATCTCAAGTGGGCGCTAGCTCCCCTGGGCCCTGTAGATTACCTCTTGAACCTGGTCACCACCCCTCTAACTTAGTTCTCCATATTCCCAGTCAACTGTTCTTTCTACCCAATTAGTTTCCAAATGTGGTAGATGCATAGTCTTTCCAGTCACTTTTTGAAAATAAGAGACCCCTGTCTACCCCATTCTTAACCCCCTTCTGAATATCCAGCCATGTGGCTCCATTTTGTGTGTGTGTGTGTGTGTGTGTGTGTGTGTGTGAAGTTCTCAAATGGTTCTGACAAAATCTGTCTTCAGACACTGGGTTGGAAAAACACTTTACTATGAGACAGGTTAATACATGAAAAAGGGAAGATGAGTCACAACTGAGACCTAGCAGAGAGCATGACCGTGAGACCCTGCCTAGAGCCTAGCCATGAGGTTCCATGTGGAACTCTTTCCAGGGTCAAGGGGAAGCCCCAGATACCTCCTGATAACAGGCCACCCCACAGTCCCTGAGAGCTAACAGACGGGACAACCAGTCAGCATAGCAAACAGTGGGGCTCCTCCCCAATATTAGGAAGAGGGAGGAGGAAAAGTCTTAAAAAGGCCTAACCTGGAGCCCCACATGCATGTCTCATCCTGCCCCACGCCTGTACCCATGTCCCAAGTTGTGTACTTATCTCATTTCTAGTTTTTTAATTTCTTATAAAATCCTTTATTCCCTTGCCTACCCTATGGCATGTCCTGAAATTCTTTTGTACAACATAGCCCAGGACCCAGAGAGTTCCTCGAACAACTAAATTAAGTTCTTTATTTCTGACACAATTCAGAGATTTAACCTGACAATTGTTCTTCACTACTAATGTTGCAGGGCTAACAGGAGAGCTAGGAAAGTGCTATTAAGAGGAAGATAAGTCGTTTGTGCATATGAGGATAGAAACTGGACTTGGTTCTCAGGTAGACTCCCTAAGTTGTCTGTACAGTATTACCAATCTAGGCTTTTAATTGTAAGAATGTAAGTTCCGTGAAGGCAGAGGATATATTTGTTATTGTTTACCACTTTATCTCAAACACTTTGTATCTGGCACATAGTAGACACTCAGTAAATATTTCTTCAAGGCACAAACGATGGAAGGAATGCAGTTGTAGACTTTGTTTTCAAAAAAGCTCAGCAATGAAGTATCTAAATGCACATGGTTCAGAGTAAATCTTTAATCATTCTGTACAATGATATAAAAGGCAGTCTTTATTTGAGATTGAATAGGCCAAGGACCATTATGAGATTGCTCTGCTTTGTCTGTTTGCCTCTATGCATTGATGTGTTCTTTCCTTTGGATTAGGCTAGAGAAGCAATGTTTGGGGCCCTGGAGTGGCCCAGGGAGAAGAAGAAAAAGAAGAGGAAATCTGAAGGGGTCTCCTGGTATGAGGAAGAGAAGGTGACCCCTGGAAACATGTGGGGCCTCAACAGAGCCATGGCCAGTAAGAGGCACTCTGTGGAGAAGTGACTGAGGGGCAGAGTTAAGTTTTCCTTGCCTGCATCAGCACTCCTGGGGTGTCCTCAAGCCTAAATAAGAGCTATGTTAAAGCCACAGCCTAGGGAAGTGGATTTGACTCAACTGATAGAGCGTCCGCCTACCATATGGGAGGCCCAGGGTTCAAACCCAGGGCCTCCTGACCCATGTGGTAAGCTGGCCCATGCACAGTGCTGATGCATGCAAGGAGTGCTGTGCCATGCAGGGGTGTTCCCTGCATAGGGGCACCACACAAGCAAGGAGAGCCCCCTGCACAAAAAAAAAGTGCAGCCTGCCCAGGAGTGATGATGCACACACAGAAAACTGATGCAGCAAGATGATGCAACAAAAAGACAGATTCCTGGTGACACTGACAAGAATGGAAGCAGACACAGAAGAACACACAGCAAATGGACAGAGTGCTGACAATGGGGGAAAGGGGAGAGAAATAAATAAAATAAATCTTTTTAAAAAAAACTCACCACAGCCTAGTGTCAACTGGTCCCTGGGAATTAAAGACTGGATATAGGGAGAGACAGCAGCCTAGAAGTTATCAGGACAAGGAGCATCAGGATACAGAGGGCAAGGCATCAAGAGCAGTCTCCAAAAACAGTCCTGGAAAATACAACTCAATGATTTATAAGGCAAATAAGTATATCCTGCAGCACTTAATGGGCACTGGTAGGGCAAATGCAAAATAAGATGAGAACTTTGAGCAGGATTTTGGAACAGGGCCTCGGAATAAATATTGGGGGCCTTACAGGAAAGGATAACTTCAGCATGCTAGAGAAAATGACATTTGGAGCAAGTTGGGGGTCATAGAAAGAACTGAGCCTACTCTGCTTTTCAGATTAAGATCCTGAACTAATATTTTAGTGGTCAATCAGTCAGTGAACATTCAAGTGTTTACTAGGAGCAAAGTACTGTAAGAGTGAAAACAGAGGAAGAGAGATATGGAAGATATAAAGGAAGCCAACCAGATGGCTCTGGAGTTCAGTGCCATGTCAGTTGGCCCTACTTTGGAGTTTGTGTTTCTGAGTGTGATGGAGTTGGACTCAGGTGTGATCTTTCTACACATGGCTCTTCTGTTACTTTTACTGGACCTGTGGTTGGGGCTGGGGTTGGTCTATACTCAGGAGACCTGAATCTCTGGACTGTCCATGTGACAGCCATGCCCTGAGCCACAGCAGACTTGCAACTCCTATCCTCTGGTTTATTGGATTTACCCAGGCCATCTAACAGGGAGGTGAAGAAGGTCAACCACCACACCAGGGAGCCAAGGGTGCCTCCAACTGCAAGCAAGAGAATTGTATCCATCATCCATGTGGAATCTAAGCCCTCTCTTAATATAGAGGTGGAGTGGACATCGCCATCCTAGGATCCACAGGATGGAGAAATAGAGTGTGGATTAGAGTGGACTTACTGATATTCTACTGTGGAGCTATTGTGATTAATAATGGGAGAAATTGTAGCACTGATGTGGAGAAAGTGGCCATGGTAGCTGATGCAGGTAGGGAGAGGGAAGAAGAGATATGATGTGGGGACATTTTTAGGACTTGGAGTTGTCCTAGGTTACCACCCAGGACTGCAGGGACAGATGCTAGACATTGTATGTCCTGCGATGGCCCACTGGGTGGACTGGGAGAGTGTAAACTACAGTGTAAACCATTATCCATGTGATGCATCAGTGCTCCAAAATGTATTCACCAAATGCATTTACTGCATGTTCTTCTTTTTGTCCGCTTCTGTTGTTGTCAGCAGCATGGGAATCTGTGTTTCTTTTTGTTGCATCATCTTGTTGTGTCAGCTCTCCATGTGTGTGGCGCCATTCTTGGACAGGCTGCACTTTCTTTCGCACTGGGCAGCTCTCCTTATGGGGTGGCGCACTCCTTGAGTGTGGGGCTCCCCTATGCGGGGACACCCCTGTGTGGCATGGTACTCCTTGTGTGCATCAGCACTGTGTGTGGGCCAGCTCCACACAGGTCTAGGAGGCCTGGGGTTTGAACTGTGGACCTCCCATATGGTAGGCGGACGCCCTATCCACTGGGCCAAATCTGTTTCCCTGAAAGAGGTTGTTGATGTGGGAGGAGTGGGGTGAGAGAGATGAGGGATATATGGGGACCTCATATTTTTTTAATGTAACATTTTAAAAAAATAATAAAGAAAGAAAAATAAAAAGGTAAAAAAAGGAAGCCAACTTTATGGAGCACATTTTTTACCTACAATATTTTATGTCATGCATTTTCTCCAGGGTTACTATCGCACCAAAGAGAGCAAAACTTGGTTCTTGGAGAACACAAAAATTAGCTATTACAAGGAAAAACAGCAAGATGGCCAGGGAGTAAGTTGCTCCTAGAGTCAGCTGCTCCTACAGGGAAGTTAGTAAATACCCAGAGATATCTGAAACTAGCTGAAAACCCCTGTTTGGGGACTCCAGGGGACCAGAAGAGCATCCTGCCACATCCTTGAAGGAGTGGAAGGAGAAGACTGCTCATCTGCAGAAAAGAATCCTAAGTAGAGCACTCCACACAATGGAGGTCAGTGCCCATTCTCCACTGGAGGCACAAACTGCCTTGGGAGCTGTTCTGTGGATGGAATTGGAAGCTCCACTTCCCAAAAACATGAGAGGAAGAGACTGTTGGACACCAACTTCAGTGCTGATTAGTAAATTTGGCAGGCTAAACTATAATCCTAAGAACAGCTAAAGTTTGAACCTATCCAAGTCAGAAAGAGGCTGGTAGCTGCCATCTTAATTACTCACCTGGCACAAGGGGAAGCAGGGAAGACTGAAAATCACAGTGCTGGTAAGGACTGGCTTCTTTCCATCCAGGTCAGATTGCAGCTGTAGCCTAAGCTCCAACCCCACCTCAAATAAGGAGGAAGCTAGGGGGACCTGCGCCAGCCTCTCCAGGAAATTACTGGCCAAGACCTAGTGATTATCCTACTTTGGCAGAGCAAGCCACCCCAGGAGCTATTCTGTGGCTGGAATTGGAAGCTCCATTTCCCAAAAATAGGGGAGGAGGAAATGGTTGGTCCCTGATTTTGGCTACTAATTAGTAGACTCGGATGGCTAAGGTATAACCCTAGGAACAGCTAGGTGTGAATCTGTCCAAGTCAGAAAGAGGCCAGTGGCCTCCATTTTTACTCTGCCCCCAGCATAAGGGGAAGGCAGACTGACCGAAAATCACAATGATGGTAGGAACTGGTTTCATTACCCAGATCAGCCTGCAGGACTAGCGTAGGCTTTAGCCCCACCTCTGTCAGAAAGAGGCTGGCAGGCCCTGAACAAGCCTATTCAGGTAACTGCAGGTACCTTTGGCTGGCACAGACTGAATAATTGGAAGTCTACTGGGGCAACTGCAGTCATCTTGGACCCACACTGCATAGATTGCTGTCCAGACCTACAGCTCCATCTTCACCCTAGGCAGGGGAGAAAGGGAATGAAGCATCATTAATCCTTCTGGGCAACTACCGTCTAGGCCTGCATGACTTGGATTATTCCACACATCTGTAACTCTGTCCCTACCCCTGGCAAAGGAGAAAGTTGGGAGAAGCTTCATTAGTCCCTGGGGCAATGAGGGTACCTTGAACCTCCAGGTTATGACACCAACTACATCCTTGGCTCCAGCTAAACATCTAGAAAGGGAGGAAGGGCAGGAAGCCCTAAACTAAAGAGAAAATCTGCACCCAGAATAAATACTCTAGTAAACCAGATGCCAAGATACCAACAAAAAATTATAATCCACACCAAGGAACAGGAAGATATGGTCCAGTTAAAGGAACAAGATAAGCCTCCAGATGACATAAAGGAGTTGAGACAACTAATCATAGATGTTCAAACAAATCTCCTTAATAAATTCAATGACATGGCTAAAGAGATTAAGGATATTAAGAAGACACTGGATGAGAACAAAGAAGAACTTGAAAGCCTACATAGAAAAATAGCAGATTTTATGGGAATGAAAGGCACAACAAATGAAATTTTAAAAACATTGGAATCCTATAATAGCAGATTTGAGGAGGCAGAAGAAAGGATTGGTGAGCTTGAAGAAAAGGCCTCTTAAAGTGAACATACAAAAGAACAGATGAAGAAAAGAAAAGAAAAAATTGAACAAGGTCTCATGGAACTAAATGACAGCAAAAGATGTGCACATGTATGTCATGGGTGTCCCAGAAGGAAAATAGAAGGGAAAAGGGGCAGAAAGAATATGTGAAGAAATAATGGTAGAAAATTTTCCAACCCTATTGAAGGACATAGATATCCATGCCCAAGAAGCACAATCTACTCCAATCTGAAAAATACAAATAGACCAACTCAAAGACACATACTCATCAGAATGTCAACTGCCAAAGACAGAGAGTTCTGAGAACATCAAGAGAAAAGCAATGCATAACATATAAGGGATATCCAATAAGATTAAGTGCTGATTTCTCACCAGAAAATAAGGAGGCAATAAGATAGGAGGCAATAAGGTAAATTTAAGATACTACAAGAGAAAAACTTCCAGCCAACACTCTTATATCCAGCAAGATTGTCTTTCAAAAATGAGGGCAAATTTAGAATATTCATAGATACACAGAAACTGAGAGGATTTCTAACTAAGACACCAGATTTTTTCAGGAAATACTAAAGGGTATGCTAGAGCCTGAAAAGAAAAGACAGGAGTGAAAGGCCTGGAAGAGAGTCCAGAAATGAAAATTATATCAATAAAAGTAACAAAGTGTCAAAAGAGTGGTGAAAATAAAATGTAACAGATAAAACTCAAATAGGAATAAGCTTGACCAATGATGTAAAGCACTTGTATTCAGAAAACTGCAACTCAACGTTAAAAGAAATTGTAAAAGGCCTAAATTCCATGTTCATGGATTGGAACACTAAATATCATTTAGATGACAGTTCTACTCAAATTGATATACAGATTCAAAGCAATCCTGAGAAAAATTCCACCAGCTTTTTTTTAAAACTTGAAAACATGATTATCAAATTTATTTGGAAAGGGAAAGGGCCCCGAATAGCCAGAAATATTTAAAAAGGAAATGTGAACTCTCATCTCCAGACTTTAAATTATATTACCCCACTATAGTGATAAAAGCAGTATGGTACTGACATAAAGACAGACTCATAGACCAATGGAACCAAATTGATGGTTGAGAGACAGACACTCACATGTATGGTCAAGTAATTTTTGACTCGCTTGTCAAACCCACACAACTTGGGCAAAACAATCCATTCAACAAATGGTGTCAAAAGAATTGGACATCCATAGCTGAAAGAAGGAAAGAGGACCCGTATCTCACACCTTATCAAAAAATTAACTCAAAATGGATCAAAAACCTAAAAATAAAAGCAATTACAATAAAGCTTCTGGAAGAATTTGTAGGAGAATATCTTCAAGACCTGGTGGTAGGTGGGGATTCTTAAAGAAGATAAGAGGAGTACTGAGATGGACTACTGATATTTCAGGTATGTAGAAGTTTTAATTAGCTTCAATGTAAAAGTGTAAAAATGTATAGAGTGGCTGTAGAGAGAAACAGCTAGTTTATAAATGGGGATGTGGCTGAAAATGGAAGTCTAGAAATGTACAAACCAACTGACAGAATGCTAGAGAATAATCTAGGAACTGAATAGCACAGTAAGCCAAGAGGTGGATGAGCACTGTGGTTGATGGTACAGAAACAAGAGTGTCCTTTGTTAGCTAGAGCAGATGTACATCACTATTGCAGGGTGGTGGGAATGTGGAGAGGTATGGGAAAAATACAACTGGAGTGATGGACTGTGGTTACCAGTGATAATGTAATATCTTTGCATCTATGCCAAAGATGTACTGTGTTGATAATGGGGCAGTAGGGAGAATGATATGCCAAATGTACACTATGGACGTGGTAACAATCTGATGATATTATCTTGTCTGTAATAACTGTTCCACCACAGCGTGGGGTGTTGATAGAGGGTTGTTGTTTGGGAATTCTGCCCAAGTGCATGATTGTTTATAAGTTTACAATTTCTGTCATAAAAAATATATTTAAAAAATAATAATAGGGTGTGTCAGGGGTAAAAAGCACCAAACGTAAGATAAGGACTATGATTATTAGAAGATTTTGACAGTAGTTTTCATAATATATAACAAATATCTCACAAAAACGCAAGGTGTTGGTGGAGGGTTGATGTATGGGACCCCTGTATAATGTTATGTGTGTTTCCTTTTTAAGTTCATAACTTTTACTATACACTTATTGTTTATGTATGTTCATATATAAATGATACAAAGATAATAATAATAATAGGGTGGGTTGGGGAAAAATACTTTGGTTAGTAGTAACATTTTGACAGTGCTCCTTAATCATTAGTTAACAATGTTTAACAACAATGCAAGATATTGGTGGTAGGGTGAGGTATGAAAGTCCTGTATGATGTTATATGTTTGTTTGGTAAGTTCACAACTATTACTATACACTTATTATTCATGTATGTTTATGTATGAGTGATGTACTTCAATCACTTCTTTTAAAATTAGTTATTACCATGAATATTCTGTGGCCCTGCATATACACTACATATGTAGTATTAAAATTTCATGGCAGGGGTCTGGATGTAGCTCTAGTGGTTAAACACCTTCTTCCGGTGTACAAAGCCCCAAATTCGATCCCCAGCCCCTGTACCTAAAAAAAAAAAAAAAAAAAAAAAATTCATGGCAGAGGTTCTGAAGGGTGGGGAAGGCAGGAGTAGTTAGAATACAGGGCATTTTTAGGGCCTTTCAATCGTTCTGCATGATATTGCAATAATGGATACAAGTCATTATACATTTTGTCCAAACCTAAAAAAGTGTAAAGTGTAAACCAAAATGTAAACTATAGACCATGGTTAGTAGCAATGCTTCAATATTTTTTCATCAACTATAACAAATGTACCACACTAATATAAGATGTTATTAATAGGGGAAAACATGAGAGGGATAGAGTGGGGTATATGGGAATCCCCTGTATTTTCTATGTAATTTTTCTGTAATCTAAAACTTTAAAAAAATAAACTTTAAAAAAATGTCATGGCAGGGGTGGAGTGAGGGGAGGAATTAGGGAAAAATTGTCTATGGGAGTGACAATGAAAAAAAGTTTGAGAAAATCTACCCTATCTTAAAATCAATTTTAGAGGTTTGGTTAAAGAAACTAACAAAATTATTTTTTTCAGAATTATTTCCTCACAAAATGTACAGAAAAATGGATTAATTTAAACTTTGTATGTATATTAATGATAGATAAATATCTACATGTCATTTTTCCTTCCTCAACTTCTATTTTTTTTCTAATCATTAAAGCAATATGTGACCATTTTTAAAAAATCAAGCCAAAAAAGATGAATAAGAAAAGTTATCAGAAAAATCATACAAGTTATCAGAAAAATCATACAATCCAGTTTAACATTTATAAACTATTTTCAGACATTTCTCTATGTATATATGTACATATATATACCTAGAATATAAATATAATCTAGGCATGTGCTAAATATATATACACACATAAATACATACATAAATGAAATCATAATAAACACGTTTTTCTTATAGCTCTGACTCACCATTTATAAAATCTTCATGTTATACCATGGTATTGTTTTCTTATTCATTCAGTCATTTAATGAGTATTTATTGAATACCTATAGCTCAGTTAGAATTTGTTTAGCTGCAAGTAGTAGAACAGCTTGTAGTGCAAGATTGGAATTGCCCAAAAATGACTCTGGGAGCTCACTCTACAAATTAACGCAGAACTGGGTCTCTCCATTCTCTGAGCAGGAGATGCTGTCCCCTAGCTCAGGCCTGCAAAAGACCCATGGCTGCTGCTTCTTTGTAGAGTAGAAGGCAACATTTCATGGACCCCAAGGTGGCTTATTTTCCCAGACGACTCCAATACCTGGCACTTCTAGTGCCAAGCAGCCTGCATGTGGCCACACTAACAAGGTTGCTCTCAATGCTTGCGCTAGAAAAAGGGGAACATTGTAGACACAAAATGCATATTTAGGAGATTTTCCAGGCCCAGGCATGTTTCTCTGTATGATGAAGGGAGAAATGGGACTCTTCCTTCTCTTTCATTGCCAAGCTTTTGGTGTTGGTGCAATAGCTAGACTACATCAGGACCAATGCTCCTGCTACATTCTTGGCCTTTCTTTCATGCTTATTTCTTCAAGCCCACAAGATGGCTGCTATTTGCTCTCCTGACTTATAAGTAAAACTTTTAGATATATAGTACATGAACCTCCAACTGTACTCTTGTTCTGGGCCCTACAAAGATTAAGGTGAACCTGTATGTCTCTGCCTTTCAACTGAAGCAGCTCGTTGAGGCCATCAGTGATTTCCACATTGCCAAATCAAATAGTCAATGTGTGGTCCTCATTGCCTCTGACCAGCAACATTTGACAAATTTGCTCACTCCCTGCTTTTTGAAACACTTTCTTCCCTTGGTTTCTAAAATAAAACTCTTCCTTGATTCTTCTCCACTGGTCACCTCTTCCCAATCTCCTTTGGTGGCTCCTCCTAATCATCCCAGTTTCTAAATGCTGGAGGGCCCAAAGCCTCAGTTCTCAGATTTTCTCTCATTCTTGGAGTAATTTCATTCCATTTCATCACTTGTTTCTCTGACAATTCTTAAATCTCTATCTCCAGCCCTCAAACCCGAAATTTATAGATCCATCTGCTTCTTGACTGCTCAATTGAATGTTTAATAAACATCTCAAAATTAATGTGACTGAAACAAAGCTCCTTATTCCTCAAACCCTTCCCCCCACACCCTGCTCCTCCTGACTTCCTCATCTCAGTTGTCGCACAATCCTTCATCAAGTAACGTAAGGCAGAAACCTTGTGGTTATTCTTGATTCCTCTTTTGCTCTCTCACATTTAATCCATCCAGAAATCCTATTGGCTCTATCTTCTTAATAAATTCAGGATTTGTTGCTACCTCAAATGCCACTGGCCTTATCTAAGGACCCACCATTGTTCACCTGATTTAATAATCAGATATCATATAACATAGTATACATCATAAGAAGAACCTCCTAATTACATTTCCTGCTTCAATTCTTGTTCCCCATGTTCTATCCCCAACATATCGTTCCAAATGATCCTGTGAACACATAGGTCATATCATGTTACTCTTAAGCTCAAAACCCTTTAATGACCCTCCATCTCACTCCAGGAAAAAGGCAAAGTTCTCAAAATAGCATAAAGGTCCTACCTGATCAAGTCTTCAATTCCTATCACGGTCTTATCCAGTCTCCTTGTCATTCTTTCAGAAACAGAAGATGTAAAGAACTAGAAACTATCCATGAAGATTATTCAAGTTCAGTAGTTCCTAGTAGATTGGCACATATTTCATTAATTTTAAAAATTTAACATAGTTAATCCAGTATATCAAATGCAGCCCCTTCTCCCTGCCCCATTCCTTTTATTTGCTACTGTATAATTTTTAAGTGTTAGCACCTTGGCAAAGCTTTCCACTTCCAAAATGGTTTCTTCCATTCAGGAAATAAGCTGCCAATAATAACATGCTTAGCAGAGTTTAATTGAAATATATTATATTTATATAAATATATATCAGCTCTCAATGATGCTGATGTTAGGAATTAAAATTTATGTAGGAGCTCAATTGGGGAATGCAAACAGCTTGGTCTATTGGTTATTAAGTTTCATGAAATTTATTCCTCCTAAATATATATATACATCTTTTTCCTAATTCTATGTAAAACTGTAGTGTGATTAAATTAGGGTAAAAAGTGTTCTCCAACTGGAGGCTGAGCTCTGTCTTTTTAACTCTATGTATTTATAAATTATCTATTAAAACAAGAAAGGGAAAGAATTTTAAGAATATCACTGAAGTTCTATGTATCCATTTATTAGGTATTTTGCAATAGCACCTCATTTGAATCTTAGAATATTCTTAGAATAAATCATTAGTTATGTATTAACCCTCCCACTTTATAGAGAAGGAAATTGAGGTTCAAAAGATTCAGCAACTGACACAATGCCAGAGCAAGTGCTAGGTATGTCTGACTCCAAAACTAGGCTCTTTGTACTATATCATATCACCTTCTAGTCTGATATCTATAGTAGCAAATTGCAGTAAGTCCAAATAATTTTTTGCCAAGAAATCCAGTATTAAAATGCTCTATTACTTCTTTCTACACCAAACCCTATTCAATTTTGTCTTTTTTTACTTGCTGATCTCATAAAAAAAAAATACCTAGCCACATTACATGATATGTAATTCCTACATTACATATCAAACAATTATGACTTGCTTTTTTTTCACTAGAGACCAGATGTTGACCCCAATATTTATCAATCCTTTATAGCATTCAAGGGCCTGTTTCAAAAACTGTCATTAATTCCACCATTTTTCTACAAACTTTAAGTCAGGGGGTCCCGCCTTCAACTTACTAATTAAATAATACTACAGTCACTCGTTTCTGGTACTGTCTAGGAAATGTGGTTACAGCAGTTTCCTACCCAATAAGACCCCCCTCATTGACCTGTTATAGTATCTAGAATGCCACTATTTAGAAATTCAAGTATTTTTCCTTTCTTTTATACTTCCTTTTAAAATTCTTGTATCCATGGGAGAGATTCCACTTCAAGTACTCATAAACTAATAGAACAGTCACACAACCTTTCATGACTGTTAGCCAGGTTCTGCAGGGCTAAGAGAGGGATGGAGAAAGAGGCTGCCTCAAAGGGTCAGTAAGAGGGCACCAAAGATGAAGTTCCTCTACATCACAATTTTGCTTCACTTCCCCTTTAAGTACCCAACAACACTCTGGGTGTTTCCAAAGATCCACTTTGGAAGTGGATCTCAACAGTGGTGTCACGATCCACTTACCATCCACTGTGGCTTTACTCATGGGTAAAGAGCAGTACACAACTTCACACAAAGAAAAATTCGCAAACACATTTGGTTGACCAACAACTTGTGATTCTGAATCATTTTCTCATCTCTGACTGAAGTAATTTGGCATTATTGTTTTTTCTCAAAACTTGCTACCCCGCCAGTTAACCACCGGGCAACCACACCCCAGGCCCACACCCTGAACAGCTTCAGAGGCATCTTGGGGCTTCCCAAGGAGAGGGATGGGGTGGGCAACCTCTGTGATATGACAAAAAGATCACTGGCCTCAAAGTGAAAAAAACACCACACACACACGCAAAAAAAAAAAAAAACCCTGAGTTTGAATCACAGCACTGTCATTTACCAACTCTCTGGTTTGAGGCAAGTCACTTAAACTCTCTGAACTTCAAGATCCACCCCACATAATTTTTCCAAGAATGTCATGTGAGAACATTTAGCAAAAGGAAAACTAAGGAAAGGCGCTCTATAAATGTTGATTTTTCATGTTTTTCTTTAAAGTTAGATAAAATTTGGTTTCTCCTCTCTGGCCATAGGTTAAAGAATCTTGAACAACTTAGAGTAAACTTCCCTCCTTCCCCCCCACCAATCCACCAGGATTCTGTGTACTTGACTCCAGGTTTATGTCTAAACAAATTAAAGGATACAGAAGTCAAACACCAAATGCTTCATCTTAAGAGAACAACACTAATTCTTACCCCCAAAACCACCTCCTATAACTACTCAGAGAAATTCTAAAATTCCACAATTAGGTAGTAATTATTCCACAATTAGGAAGGTTCCAATTTATAGTATAAATGTTCCTGATAGGAGTAACAAATTAACTTTATCCACCATTTATTTCCTGGTAGGAATAATTTTATGAGATAATTTTGAGACCATGTAAGGCCAGGAAGTAAAACAGACATGGTGTGAACACCCTGCATAGCTCCTAGAAGAAAAGGCATGTAAGAAGGTGATTTGGGAGGTTCCAAAGGTCAGCTTCTGCTGCTTGATGATTTGCTTTACACATGGTGGAGGGAGCAGAACTTTTAGGAGTCCTCTAAGTAAGAAGAGGCCCTGAATTTGGAGATGACCTTCTGGGGGCAGAGGGAGCTTTTCTAGTCCTACACAGCAAATAGCTGTCAGATTTGCCAACTTCAGCAAATAAAGATACTGAATACCCAGTGAAATTTGAATTTTGGATAAACAATGAATAATTTTTATGTAAATGGAACATAACTATACTTTTTTAGAATACCTATTTGTTGCTTATCTGAAATTCAGATTTTATTGGGTATCCTGTATTTTATCTGGCAACCTGACTTTATACTCTTGAGAAGTCTAGGGACAGCAGAACTCTCAGACTTTCCTGGGATCCAATTGCTGGATCACAAACAAAATAATGTGGTAGCAATGTTATCATTGCGAAAGAAAGGTTATAGAATGAGACTTACTATCCATGGGAAGAGAAGTACCTTTTACGTCCTTCCTTCTCCAAGTGACAGATGGGTTTATTCATTCATGCATTCAGTCGTCCTGGAAATACTCACTGGGTGGCCACCATATTTCAGTACTGTTCTCATTCTTGGCAATCAAGTGGTGAACTAGACAAATACCACCCATGCCTTAATGAAGTTCTCAGCCTGTTGAGAAGTTAGACATGAAACAGAAATGCTCCCATTTAATACAATAATTACAACTGTTATGGGTACTATAAGAAACAAAATGCATGACTTTAGCTGGCTTTATATATGTGGCAATGTGCTATGTAATACAAGCATATAAAGATGAGGAAAATGTACCCCTTGCTTTTAAAGGACTTCATATTTTGTAAGGAAGACTTATAGGATCATAAGTAATTATGAAATAAGATCAGTCATGCTCGTTATTATATCACAGACATTCCTATGTCTGCTTTTAGCAAGTCAGGGTTCTTCAGAGAAATGGAACCAATAGGAGATAGATGGGTCCGTGGGTGTTTGTGTGTGTTTATAAAGAGATTTATTTTAAGGAACTGGCTCATAGCTTTGTGGGGTTGGCAAGCTGGAAATATATAGGCCAGACTGGCAGGCTAGAAACTTAAACAGGCGTTGTATGCAGCAGTTTCGAGGCAGAATTTCTTCTCCAAGAAACTCAGATTTTACTTCAATGGCCTTCAACTAATTGGGTGAGGCCCATCCACATTATCAAAGCTTATCTCGTTTACTTAAAGACAACTGATTGTAGAAGTTAACTCTATCTACAAAACACCTTCTCAGCAGCACCTAGATTGGTATTTAACTAACATTACTAGCCAAGTTGATGCATAAAATTAACCATTACAGCAAATAATACAGCTTCTTCCTCATACCAGGGTACTCCCTTTGGTATTTATTCAACACTTGTCAAAGTCAGTTTCTAACAAGATAGATAGTTTCACTACTTTTAACTATTTCCCTGTAAATATATACGTCAAAAGCAATTTTTTAAAAAACAGAGGTCATGCTATTTCTTCCTTCCTATTTGAATATCTAATCAATAGATTTAACTTAATTCTTCCATTACCTTTCCTCTATTTTTACTGTCATCTGGTCTTTAGAAGAATTTCCATGTAAATTTCACTTGGGGTACTGAAAAGTGTCAGTTTTCTTCTTGAATTTTGTTTTTTAAGGGCATGTGGTCCAACAATGTATGAATGCAACACTATGAACATTAAAGTTAATATCCAGGTCAAGTTAGGTATGTTTTCGCAGTATAAATGGGTAAGCCACGGTTACTTTTTCTCTTCCTGAAACTCAAATATTACATTCTTAAAGGAAGTACACCATCCACAACATGATCTTCCCTTCCTGCACTGAATCTCATGGGTATTGATGGAATATTGAGTTACAAGCACAGTGGACAGCCATTTCCAGGTTAATGGGACCTGACAACGGTATTCTATTAATTTCTCATAAATCATTTTTGTATACTTGATTGAAATTTCTGGAAAAAAATTAAGAATGATATTTGACAAAGATACTTTTTTTGTTCCTTTATGATCTGATATGCTATATTGTGACCTTGAAAGCTGCAAGGTCCATCTCATTTTATGAAAGGAATGGCAGAAACACAAGAATTAATATAGTTACTAAGAATAAAGGTTACTTTATGAAAATTCAATCTTTAAAAAATATTCTTCATAAATAACAGACAGTAGATGGGATGATAGACTGTTACTCTGTGGTCAGCTGCCATTTATATGTTGCAGGAAAGTAAACAAAGGCAAAGTTTGTCCTTTCCCCAGGCTTCTCAGGCTGTGCTATTTTGTTCCTTTCTCCCCTTGATATTGGTCTGTCTCCTCCTGTCCACCAATTTAGTGACTATCTGGTTCTCCTCATTTCTCCTGCCCTGCCTCCTACCCAAAACAGTTAAAACAACACAAAACAAAACATGAAAGGATCTGACAATCACATCAACATACTGATTAATTAATTAGTGATTGCTCTTTAATGAAAATGGATTCAAACTAAAGGTGGATCTTACTGAGACCTATCCTTTTTCCAGTTTTTAAAAGAAAAACAAACTATGCTCTCAAATTTGCCCTTTTGAAGTCAATCGCAAAGAATATTAGTTAAACTCTGACCCCATACAGTGTGGCCCAGACTATCAGGCCTGGGGGCATTTCAAATTTCCAAGTTCTCCCTCTCTTGGCTATTGGTGCCACTTTGCCACCTGTCACTGATGCCAGTGATCCAGGAGTCATTCTTGAATGGTAACCCTCTTTTATTCCTCACATTTTCCACAATCTGTTGCTAAGTAATAAAACTCTCCAAACTTAGTGGCTTAAAGCAACAAAGGTCTGTTATTTCTCCCAGCTGGGCTGTTCTGTGGGTTTCATCTAGGCTCAGTCATGAGGCTGCCCTCAGGGAAGGTTTAGCCAGGACACACCTCACTCTGGTGGTTAATTCTGACCACCTCAGGGGGCCCCAATCTCCCCCTTCTCCCCTCCTCAAAAAAGCTTCTTGCATGGCCAGCTCAGGAGGTGTTTCAGCAGGCCAAAAATAGAAGCTGCACACTCTCTTAAGGCCTACTCTCAGAATTTGGATGACCTCACTTCCTGCCACATGCTTTATTTTGCTTCATGGCACTTAACATCACATGTTAGTGAACTTAACTCGGTTCTTTCTCTGGAATGTAAACTCTGTGAGAACAGCACTTTCGTCCCTTTTACTTCTGTATCCCCAACATCTCAAACAGTTCATGGCATGGAAGAGAAGCTCTACAAATATTTATTGAATGAGAGTGAGAATGGACAGCCCTCTTCCTTAGTCATATTGAACAGTCCTGCCAATTTAGTATTCTGTTAAATAGCCCATCTCCGTATTTCCTTCTACTCTAAAGGAGACGCTGTAAGCACCACCAAACCCTGAGGCTTTTGTCAGTTGGGTTGATACTTCAGGCTTCTTCTCTTTGGAGAGCCTATCAGAAATAGAAGCAGGCCAGTTCCAAAATGCTAACTGCCAAGAATGTAATTTGCTATCCACCCATACAGAAAAGAAATCACAGGGAAGCCTGAAAGGTTGCTGTCCCTACCTCTCCTGGGATGTGGCATGGTAATGAATTTGAAATGCCTGAGGGTGGGACCTGTGGCCTAAGATTAATCCCATCCTGTATCTCCTCAGTCTCCCTTTAAGTTGACTCTATAAAACTGTTGGAGTAAATAAAAAATTCTACTCCAGGATTTTTTTTTTCCTTAGTCAAGGTCAATCAATACCTAAAGAGCAGTGTGTATATCTTTTGTTCAATGAAATGCTGAAGTTTTCTTTCTGTACACTAAATTTGAGACCTTTTTTGAAGATGAGAACTAATATTGCTCTCTTAGAAAGCCGGAAGAAGAAAAGTGGGCATAGGAACATTGTCTTAGTTCTTTCTCCCCACTTAATAACTTTTCCTGTATCTCTATAGGTATTTTTAGTAGGGAGTGAGTCAAAATATCCTGCCTGCCTACTCCATGACACTTCCAACACAGTGGTATAGACTTGTCCTACAAAGAGTGCTCCAGTTGGTGGCTTTCAAGAAAGGCACTCACCCCTGACAATACTGTACAATACCCTTATATTTCATATTCATATGTTAATAGGAAAGTGGAGTACAGAGTATTCTACTCGAGAAATTTTTTTCCCTAGTTAAGGATGATAGATCCCAAGAGAGCAGTTTGTGTATTTTTGCTCAAGGAAATGTTGAATCTTTCTTCTCATACAATGATGTTAAGAACTTTCTTGGAAACGTATCAGCTGGCGTTGACCTTGTAAGTACTGAGTTCCTGTTTGGCTCTGATTTTCTCTCTGTAATTATATAAGAAGGAATATTCTATATTTCTTCAGCAAGCCTTGTGATTAAGTGTGGTAAGTTAAATATGATTTGTTTTTCTAAAGAAAGTACATAAAATCAGTATGTTTTTTACCTTTATTGATCACAGGCACAGACATAAAAGTATGAAGAATAATACTGAGTGACACTAATAAAATCCCGTGCTGCTCTGAAATTATACTACCTCTCCTCTTTTCCAGCTGGGAATTCTGGGGATTAATATGAATCATTTCCATTAAAGCACTGACATTATCACCAGAATTACCATCAGTATCTAAAGATGTGATCTGGGCACACTGCTAGTCTATTTCCATTATTGCTTTAGCCCCAAAATGGCAAAATGAGGCTCAGTAGGACCTTCTCTGGCACTCACGGCCTCATCACTAACCAGCCTCATCCTTTTTCTCCACTGAACTCAGATCAGACCCAAGAACCCCCTTCAACCCAGTGTTCCAGGTTCTCATGACTTGGTGAACAGATCAAGTCTGTGAAACAAACCCTGCTTAGTACTCGTATTTCTCTCAAATAGAAGCAGCACTCTGGCATCCCCTAACCCTGAAATAAAACCAGTAAAGCAAAACATAAAGAATGCGATCATATATATTCAGGAGCCAACTTTTAAGTAAAATATACCCGTCAAACAAGTGAAAACCAAAAAGCAGGAAGAGCAGGGCTGGCATGGTATTAATAAATTTGAAGGAAACCTGTCTTGACAGATGAATTGTCTTGGAACAGGTTAAAGCAGAAGTTAAAAAGATAAACTTTGCTGATGATTATTCACCACTTTTTAAAAGACAAAAATACTGAATCTGTGATTCCTACCTCCAGAGAAGTATTTAGTGGGGTGGGGCAAAGATAGTTTGTAGGTTTTACCAACGTATGGATGAATCATACCCGCTAAATTACCCAACTCCCTGTGATCTAATTCTGCAACTACTGAACAACTTTCTAAGTATAGCGTTTCAGGTCTGATACTGGCAAGGGTGTTCTCTGGAAAGCTGACACCAACAATCCACAAACTAGAAATAGATATCCTTCCATGTAAACTAATGAGATGGCAAAGGAACACATTTTTTTGCATAGACAAATGTTAGTTTCCAGTCTGATCCATCCTAAATTTTCTCTTTATAAGTAGATGTACTGGCAAGTTGGTTTATACATCAGTCTTTTTTAAGTTTAGGCATTAGAGCTGTCCCCCAAATATTTCCACTCTCCACCTGCTGGACACAATGTAAGATGGTGCATCCTGGACTGCTTGTGGTTGGCTGAGGCCATGTGACAATGACTTATCCATGGAAGCAAATTGTGTCACTTCTGTGCCAGAGCACTTTATTGCCAGTGGGAGTCTTTCCAGAACTCTCTTTTTGCCATTCACGGTGTCTGGCAAAATATTTCAGATGTGGACTCCCCTGACAGCCTGGGCCCTGGACAGGGAGCAGTGTGCAGACCAATCCACAGAGGGTGGTGCCAAGACTGGGTGCAGGGATGACTTAACCTGGAATCATTTTTATATGTTTTTCTATCAAGAATTATATATTGAAATAAATTCTTCAGTAGAATATATTGGATATAACTTTAATTTTTTCATAATAATCCGGCATTAATCATTATTAAGAAAATGGATTCCCTTAGGGACCACTGGGTTATGAGAGCAATTAAAGTGTATGCAGAGATATGCTTTGGAGCCCAAGAATTAAACAAAAATTAACAAGGCATTTTATGTGAGTGATTTCATTTAATCTCTACAACTACCTTGCAAGTTAAATTCTATCACTTTAATCTTATAAATGATAAAATGAACATCTCAAGATTTTAACTAGCTTGCCTGGGGTTATAGATTTGATAAGCAAGTGGTTGATGGAGGTTTTGCACTCAGGATTATTTGACTGCAAAAAAAAACACACTTTTTCTACTGCTTCATATTTGACATGAAAGGACATTCATGAATTCACTTTTTCTAATTCTTCTTATGTTGAAGACTTGTTTGCTGCTGACAGTGAAGTTTCTTTTACTACTAACACAGACCTTCCTTTTAAAGGTCTGCTTCTAACAAGTGGTGAGTTAGAGAAAACAATTCTAGTAGACGTGTTAGGAAAAAATAGGTTCTGGCCCACTACCTGTTCTATGAGCACAGGAATTTTAATACATGAACTCTGTGAGATCCCTTTTTGAAGTAAAAAGTTTATATTTGCTAACTTTGTGGGTTTTGGATAAGTTCTGGAGAGCGGAGTTCACCCCAAAAGCAAATTTGAGATCATTGAAATGTATTACCCATATTTATATCACCTGCATCTGGTTGGAATTTTCATGAATTTTTGTTGGTGGTGGTGGTCTTATTTATAGTGGTCTTATTTATAATGAGCTTAAAAGTATGACTGAATGGCTTAAAAAGATGATACTTTAAAAGATATGCTATGTAAATGTGCTGTGTTCAAATGTCCACGTAATGAGGATCTATTAGAACTGCCTTCAGGATATGCTTTGAATGGTGTCCTCATTGCATGTTTCATCCATTAAATTAAAATTGTTTTCTGATTGCTTTTTATTCCTATTTTATTCAGTAATTTTCATAAAACTTCTTGAGTAAGCTTAAAGAAAATGTTATTGCTTTTTGTAGGAATAAAAAAATAAGAGCCTAATAGGCGGTAGATAAATTAACCAAAGAGATCCTTCCACTATGTTCTACATATAGCTGTTGGATTCTTCCTTCTTACTAAAGTACAAAATAACTGGTCAATACCATAAACTATCACTCTTACCATAAAGAAGAGACTATAATTTTATGGTTTCCTTTTAGGTCTTTTTCTTCCTCTTAGTTCTCAGTAATAATGAATAATATTAATATTTCAGATGCTGCATTAAAGTAAGAAAAATGAAACAGATTATTTTCATGAATTTCATTTTCATTCAGGCACTAAACATCCAAAACTGAATTACAAGATGATTCCGTTCTTCCAGACAAAAGGCAATAGAGGCAGGACAGCTGGAAGGTTATGATTTAAGGCCTAGGGTTGAACACAACTTCCTCGAGACTCTGACTCAGCCACCTGGCAGCAGAGTGATTTTTAGGCAAGACACTCTGGAGTCTCATCTGTAAAGTGGGAACAATAAAATAAGAACAGAAACCCTCCCTCCCAGGTAGGGGTCAAGTAATTGCCTGTATCATGTGCGATAAGGTAGGGGAGGAACACGAGGTCTGGGTTCAATCTGTGGCTGCTGGAATGTGACTACGATGGTGCTTACCCTGACTTTCCCCTGACCAGCCCTTTAAAAACTGTCTTCACCTAAGAGTTCTCATTTGTGAAGTCGGGATAATAATCATATGTATTCCATGGGTTATTGTGAAAATTAAGGGAGATAATGAACATGAAACACAATACAGTGCCTGGCCTATAAGAAACAATAAATGTTAATAGTTGTTTTTGTTGTTGTTAGAATAGTAATTAAACAATTTATTAATCTCAAAAGGCAGTCTGGCTCCAATACGGAATTAACAATAGGCCATTTTCCTAGATTTTATTTCACAAAACGGTGTGTCTTAATTATAATGATATTTAAATAGTGCTTTCTGCCACATCATGTGATTCAGGAAAACTGAGGGCAAGCTTCTAGTCAGTGTCCACATTGGTGCAAGTACTCATGGGGTCAAGGCCAAAGGTTCAATTCACATTTAGGCCAATGGCTTCATTTTGTTCTGTGTTTGCAGAATGCACCCCTGCCCTGGTTAGTCACATTACAAAGAAAAGCCATTGTTTCATAATGAGAACAGGGCAAAAGGGTGTGCATGGATCAGCAGAAATCTATCATCATGAGCAGAAAAACAACCAGGGGGCATGCCCTTCCTCTAAATGAATGAATGATTTCTTAGCAGATCTTTTTTTTCCCCAAGTGAAATGCAAAAATGCATAAGAAATGACAATTGTCCCTCAAAAGAGCAATGAGTGGAAAATGAGATTTTATTTTGATTGTCCCTTTTTCAAACACTTAAGCTAGTGAAATGAAATTATTTGGCATCCATAGAAATGTTTAATGGCAAGCACTTACTTTGCTCTTTGGTCTTCTTGTAATTTCTTTGGAAGATATTAAAACACTGTGCCTTGGATAGAAAGAGAGGGGGGAGGCTTGATTATCTCTTTTGGATATGGATGCACATACTTTATCTTCTCCCAGTGAAAGCGTCAAGAATGAAGCTCCATTTTGAAAGTGGTTTGCTTTATAATCTAGATAGACAAGAGGCTCAGTAGCCTATTTTCGAGATTCCCAAATGACTATATAGTTTGAAATCACTGACATTTACATGGAACTTTAAAGTGAAAAAGAAAGGAAAATTAAAAAGAAATGAGTCCCTTTCCTTCAAAACTAAACTGGATATTTAAATCCATCCTTTTTTGCATATACATTTTCATGAGACCATATTATATCAAAATAGAAGCACCACTTGTAAACATGGCCTAATAAAATGTTCCTCACTCGGCTCTGCTACTGTACTACCAGAAAACAACTGATAAAAATTTGTGCAGGCTCAAGTTTTACTGGGTATTATTATGTTATATTTTTATGCTTCTGATTTACATTCAAAACTTAGAAATTTCCCATGATTTGGGTCACTCTGCAGAATTTTTAGGTATGTGTCCTTCTCTAGCCAAAAAAAGAAAAAGCAGGTCACCAGGCCTGAAGAACATCTTGGACTAAAAATCTGTTGGGGTTACAAAGAGACAGTGACCAGGCCTCACCCGCAAAGAGAGCAGTAACCCTCAGGCTTGGCTCCAAATTTACACAGCTCTGCAACGCAGCCAGGCCCAAAATGACCCGGAAATTTTCCCATCTGGACAAGCACCTCAGGAATTAGGAAACAAGACATACCCCATTTCATCTCAAGGGAGGGCAGCCTAGCAGAAGAGTGGAATTCTAGGCAAATGGCATTTGCTTCAAGAGTATTAAAGCAATTCTTAAAGATCTATTTACTATGAGCTTAAATATCAAGAAAAGCTTTTTTAAAAAGAACCTTGACAACTGTACAAGCTGCAGATACGAGATTCACCACCACCACTGCTGAGGGACACACTGCTATATTTTTTCACATAAATCACAGTAGTTATCTATTTTTCATTTTTATTATTTGGTAAACAATTTAAAGAAATCGTCGCTCTTTCTTACAAAGTTGTAAATAGGTAAGAAAAAGGGGACCCAGGCAGGCTAAGTAACCCTGATCTATGCTCCTCCCCAAAGCTGTGCTATTTCCAATGTCCTCAGCTGACAGAAACAATTTTGCCCTCAAATCTCTCAAGAAAGAATGTGAATAAAGTCATGGAGATTTTGAAAAATTAATGTTGTGGTTGGTGTCAGCTTTAATACATAAGTTTAGCTGTGCACACATTGAATAATTAAATAAAGCTATTATGAGATAAATATTTTTGAAAATATTTTTGTCTCTAGTGAAAACAGAATTTTCCATTAAAAAATATTTCATTGGATATTTTCTTTATTTCTAGTTTGATAATACCAATCTATGACATGGGAAGATTTTCTCTTTATAAGGATTTGCACAGAAAGCTTGGATATGTGCTCCATACATTTTGAACCTATTTCTAATCAGAATCAAGTTTTTTTTAAAGCCGTCTCATTTATCCTTTTTCCTTCATTCCCACAAGTGTTCTGTCTCTTCTGATAATTCTGTGATTATGTATTACCTGATATCAATGTCTAGAAGAAAAGGGGATTAATGCCATTTCACACCCAGCCATTGTACAATTTGTCTGGTGTCTATTTGGAGAATATACAGCTCTGTTCTAGAAGGTTCAGAAGGAAATAATGATTTTTGCAAGCTATAGGCAAAGTAGAAACATTGAAAAATAAGAAATTCTTAAAACTTTAGGTATAGCCAATACTCTACAGTATTTAGACACAAGACTAGCACAAAAAGACTAGGTCAAAGGGGGGATTATGCAAGAACACAGTTCTACAGAATTAGTTTAGATAAAATAAAATAGAATTTATTATCAAGTAATAGGCACTCCTGAGAAGTTCAAAATACATATTGTGATGTTACCAGGAAAATCAACTTTGGAAATTATGCAATCTATTGGGAATATTCAGAATATATATTTACCTGCTATTTAAACATTCTCAAGTAAACTTTTGCCCCTTCTTTTTTAGATGTAAAGAAGAGTTACTGAGATTTATAGTCGTTATACTACAACAAAAAAACCAGAAATCCAAAACATCCTGCTTAAGAATCAAAATTATACCTGCCTCTATAGTGTTTTTGAAGGAACACATTGAAGGAGAAGAAAATCTCTAAGAAAGAGTCTACTCTGTGGTGTAAAGGTCAGTGGATCTACACTCCAGAGATGGGTTAATAAGTCCCATTTTTAGATAACATAAGTTTAATATGCTAGACAATGCTCTTTTGCCTTGGTTGTCAGTGGGGAAGAGAGAGAATTTAGACACAAGCAAACAAAAGTTCATTCAGGACCTAGCAGTAGTCATACAGCAAGTGTTGGCCTCTTTTTTTCCCTGCTAAGATATTTAACAAAAGTGAGATGTCACACAGCTCTTGCTGAGCTGAATTACTGCTAAATTCCATGGTGACCTTAACATTTGAATTCACACTCCTACTCAATGGGTGGCTTTTTTCAGAACAAAGGATTGTTCACATATTTGCTACAAAGCGCAGCTAGTTTTCAGGACAAGAATATGGAGCAGTTGAAGAGGGCGCCTACACAGAAAAATTAATAATATGGTGACTTATGGATGACACACACACACAGTGGATGCTTTGGCTATAAAATAGTCCATGTCTAGCTAATTCCCAAAGAGCAGTGAATCACAAATAAATTGTAAATGGTGGGTATTTTGTTTTCTCAAACACCAAACAAATGTATCATCATGTTGCATGTGAATATGTATATATAATAATTATCTCTTAGTCTGAAGCTAGTACTGGCCTGTCAAAAGAAAGAAAGAAATACCCAGGAATGTCACTCCCAAGGAGGATCTTTCCTTAAAAAAGAGGAGCAGAAATACACTCTTTCTTTGGCTTTGTTTTTCAATTTTTTTTTTTGAGGTACCCGAGATTGAGCCCAGGATTTCATACATGGGAAGCAGGCACTCAACCACTTGAGCTACATCTGCTCCCTCAATTTTTTCTTACTACAGAAGTATCACGATCCCTTACAGAGTTCAAAAGAATCAACTGAATTTCGTACAGGCTTAGCACGTGCTATGTCAAAGCAGGACCCTAATATCACAGCTGCTCACTGTGTACTCCAGAGCCTGGCACCCCTTACCTGGGGACGCAGACAGGAACATCAGTCTGGCTGTTCAATGAAGGTCAAATTCTTTTTGATGATTATCAGTAACTTCTGATGGTTAGAGGTGTGTGAGGCAATATTTTCCAACGGGTACCTCACTTCCAAGGGGTCTTCTGCAAAACTTCAGAGCATTTCTTTGCAAGTAGGTGCAACCTCTCTGGAGTCTTTCAAAGGAGTCCCTTTCTCTCAACTAAGATTCAGCCCGCAGCCCTTTGAATGGAGTAGCCTTGCAAACAGCACTCTCAGGAGGATCCTGTAAGTGATGCCATCCCCTGGGACAAGGCATCTGCAGGCCCATCACAGCGCAGACCTGGAGTTCACACTGGCCTACACTACTGCGCTAGCAGTGTCTTCTCTGTTATATTTGTTCAGGCCAGGGTGTTAGAGACTGAATCCCCATTCCCAACCAGTCTCCTAAGTAGGCATAAATACCATTAAGAACAATTTCATCACTAATAATACATTAGTAATTAACTAACCCTAAGGCATTGATTTAAAATAAGGTACTCATCTACTAATTAACTCCCTCAAGGGTATTGGTTAGGGTTAAACTGTACTTAGGCTGAAGTACAGTTTTTAGGGTGAGTTGTCCCACAGACTACATAAACAGAGAGCTGGGGCCTGAGTTCAAACTTAACTGATGGCCTACTAATTTCCAAGCCCTCAAGCTTTAAGATGACTCACTAAACCAAAAACAAAAAAAATGTTTTTTTCCCCTGTCCTCCATGACTTCTCTAGATGCTTGTGAACAACAACCAGGACGGCCGTTTGGTTTGGGTGGATAGGTGAAGTGGGTACAACTGGAGAAATACATCCAGCTAGGAATACTGAGTTCTACAGAAGTATGGCCTCCATGTGGCTCCTTTGTAATAATCAATACATACTTGTTGATTAAACAGGAATAACTAAAAAATTTAGGGAAATAGTTTCTTTTTTCTTTCCTTTTATTTGTAATTAGAAAAGTAACCAGTGACCACAAACACAGGTGCGCAAAGTAAAATCTGAGGTTGTAGAGTGGCAGAATTTCAGGGACTAGAAGGAATATCATCTATGACTCTAATGGATGGGGATCATTTCACATGAGATAACTCTCTTTTACATTGTAGCCTGATCCAATGCTTTCTTCTCTTCCCCAAAATGTGGTCCAGAAATATGGTAGAAATTGTTCAGTAGATAGGCTATCAAGGCACCACTTGCAAATTCATAAGACAAAGAAACTGATGCAAAAGTTTCTTTGATGATGCAAGAAACAGATAATTAAGCCCCATCTTATCACCCACAGCCCCACAGGCCACCACAAGATTAGCAAGGTTGCAGAGGGCTGTCCTCCCACCCTCACTCAATGCCCAGGGTTTCTCAGAGAGCTGCATGCTTGGAGCTGAGGCTGGAGCCCTGGGACTGGAGAGTATAAGTGTTTTCCTCTTGTCCTCCAAGTGAGGTCTTGGGAACAATGACAGAGCAGTCATCTCATTTTCGTCACTGTCCATTCTTAACTTTTTAAAGTATACCAATACCTCCCAAAACATTGGGTTGCAGATATTTTTCTCAAAAGAAATCAATTCCAAAACTGACAACATTCAGGACCAGTAAGGAAAGTGATAATACTCCAAATAAAAACAATCTTCTTTAGGATGCAAAACCTGGAATTTGGTAAAGCATTAATTATAGGCTGGTTACCATATATTTGCTAAAATGCTGTGTCATGGCAATATCCTCAAAGCAGATCCTTGGTACTCAATGATGAAAAGTTAGAACAACAACAGTAAACAGCGAGCCAGATCTGATCGCCTCTTTAGCCAAAATATTGACAACATGTTCAAAATGTAAGGAAAAAAGATAGGAATAGAATGCTATGGCAGCTCATACTATACTTCTTAAATATAGAAAACGATTTTAAAACCTACATAATAAGCAGATGGAAGGATAATTCTCCTTTAATCCCCTACTAGTTGACTCATTGCCAGGAGGGTGTGATGATGTCAGTCTGTAAATGAGCCACCCACTAAGAATGCAGAAATTAGTAAGGAATAATGAATGACTTTACAGTATAAGTAAAGTTACAGATAGAAGAGATTAGGAGTGAACTTTCATTTCTAGCAGTCCAGGTGCCCTGAACTGCTCTCAAAAAACAATCAATTTAGAAGCTGATTAAACACATACTTTAATTTCAAACATATTGCTGAGCTAAAAACAAACTAAAGGATTTGTGGAGCCCCCACATAGTTCCACAGGAAATTGAGGATATATGACACTGTTAGAGTCACCTTTCACCTTGGGGGTTTCTGCCCTCCACTGACCTGAGTTTCCTCTGGTGACTGCATAGTGTACAGGGGATGGGCGATATTTAGTCCCATTCTCAAAGTGGGAAACCTAAAAAAATTCCCTACCAGCAATATAAAGATGAAGAGAAGGAGAGGGAAAGAAAAATAGAGCATCTCAAGCCTGGTCATTGATGAAAATGGGGTGAGGGCACGGGAGTGGAGGGCAGTTTCCTAGGAATTCGTAACCACAAGGTCACCATCATGTGGATTTAAAGTCTGAATTTTGGTACAGTTACCAGACATTGTATGTCTCCCATGGCCCACTGGCTGGACTGGGGGAGAGTGTAAACTATAATGTGGACCATTGACCATGTGATGCAGCAGTGCCTCGAGATGTATTCACCAAGCGCAATGAATGTCCCATGATGATGGAGGAGGTTGTTGTTATGGGAGGAGTGGGGTGAGGGGGGTGGGGGGGATATGGGGACCTCTTATATTTTTTGAATGTAACATTAAAAAATAAAAAAAAAATTTAAAAATAAAGAATGAGGAAGATTGTAAAAGGCTGAAGTGGGAAAGAAGATCTGTAATGTAGAGAATAGGACACAAGAAAATATACAGATGGCCTTTCAGTTTTTTAGTTGCTTCTTGCTAGCTCTTTTGTGAAATTTCAATCTGAAACCTTCTAACTCCTAACAGTTGCCAGAAGAGTTGAAACATCAAATAGCTATTTTGTCAAAACTACAGTGTCATTAGTTATATGTCTCTAAATGAAAGTGCTACATGTTACTGCTAACCATGATGTGTCTAGTAAGATTGGCATTACTTTTTGAAATGTTTGTGATTAACCAATGGAATATAAAAATTGGGAAATCATCAAGTAATGTCATGAGGCTACATTGCTCTGCAATTTCATTTTCATTAGGGATGATAATGTTAGGGAGTAATGAGTGAAATTCAGCTATAATAAGTTAATGAATTTGAAAAAAATGATGCATTTGGGTTATAACTTCCAGACATTTAGACAATTTCCCTTTAACTCTTGAACTAAAAATAGATAGAATTCTATTTATTCACTTATCTTTACTACCATTGTAATATCATACCAAAGATTATTAAACCTGGTCATATATTCTTAGATATAAAAAAAAGTCTGAATTTATGTCTCCTGTGTCATTTGAAAAAATCACAGATAGAAAATAAAATTTAAAGAATTTAATTTAAATACCAAGGTGACTGGCAGAAGCAGATGAATATCTAAGGAGAGAATTCTTTAACTGGAGAATAAATCCAAAGAAATTATCAGAGTGTAGGTACAAAGAAGGAAACTATGGAAAACATAAACAAGAGGTAAAAAGGCATGTAGGAAAACCTGAAGAGGCTGACACATGTCAAATCAGAACTCCAAAGGAAAACAGAGAGAAGGAATTGGGAAGAGGCAATGTTCAAAAAGATAAAGGCTCCAAAGGAAATAATAGAAGGAATTGGGAAGAGGCAATATTCAAAAAGATACAAGCTAAGAATTTTCCATGAATGTTGAAACACACTAACATGAGAATAAAGAAAGTCAATAATGATTCAAAGCACAAAGGCGATTTTAAAAATTGATAAATTTAACCAATAAAAATTCAAAATTTCTGCATGGGTAAAATAAAAAACAACCCACAGACTGAGCAAAGTGAGAAAAAAACTGAAATCTAGCAAGAAAGGAGTTAAGGAGAAACAGAAACTGGGGGAAATAGAAAGCTTATAATAAAATGGTAGGGAAAAAAACAAAAGATATCAGAGATCATCATAAAAATAAATGAAGAAACTTTACATTTAAAAGAAAATTTCATCACACTAAATTTGTATTTTAAAAGTCCTAAAATGTGTTTATATGAAGCAATAAATCATAAAAAACAAAAAAGATTGAAAGCCAAAATAATGAAACAGAGGTATCAGGTAATTAGTAAGCAAAAGAAATCAGGAGCAGCTTTTCAAAACCAGACAAAATAAATATTAAGACAAAAAGTGTTACTAAAATTAATATAGCCACTACAAAATGAAACACAAAATTTCACAAGAAGATATAACAATCTTAACGTACTTGTACTTAGTAGCATAATCTCAAAATAAATAAATAAAAATAGACAGATGTACAGGAGAAATGGACAAATTCACTATTATTATGTGATAATTTAATATATCTCTCTGAGTAAACAGATAAAGCAGACAAAAAACAGAAAGAATATATAGAGCTTTGAAAGCAAAATTAACAAACTTGATCTAATGGATCATACTGAACATTTCATCTAACAAAGGGAGAATACACATCTTCTTCAAACACACATTGGGTTTAAATAAAATGTTCCTAGGCCATGATGCTTCACTAAAAAATGTTAACGATTGACATTATACAGATCACCTTTGCTAACAAAATGCAATCAATAGAGGCAAGTATCAACCACAAAATGATAGCTGGAAAACATCATATATTGTAAAATGTTAAAATACACTTCCAAATAATTCGTTGATAAATATAATGAAAATTGTAAAATACTTAAAAAGAAGCAAAATTTAAAAATGATATGTGTTAAAATTGAAATATGCAGAGTCTTCCACTTCTTGGTAGATGGGTAGACATGCTTTTCCTTATTCCTTCCACTAAATACAATTAAAAATGCAAGATACATTATTTAAAAAGCAGCATAAGAAGACTCTAAAAGATTGAAAAAAAAGGCAGACTGGTTATAAATACAATTTATATGTTCTATTTTCCTTTTCTTTCACAAGAATATCAATTCCAGTCAGGATATAATAGACAAAATTTGCATATCAATGCTGCTTACTCTCTTATGACTGTCAGAAGACATCAGAGAATTTATTTTGTGCTAGAAACTGACCTTGTTTTTCAGTTATTAATACCCTTATTGTAAAATATGGAGCACATATTGAATAGATACACATTAAATTTAAGAAGAATCTGCTATAATAATAGTCGTCTTTTAGAGAATACCAACTATGTGCTTGGCACTTAGATAAGTTAATACATTGAATCCTCATAACCATTCTGTATGAAGGACAGCCAGCATTTCCCCCACTTTTATCACTGAGCAAATTCATTGACAATTCCCTTTCTTAAGGTCACAAGTTAATTGTAGAGACTGAATTTGAGTTCAGGTTTGCCTGACAAGAAAGTCTTTTCACTTGACTTTGTTAACTTATGATCATTACTCCCTCTGCCATCCAAACAGTGTTTTCTCTCACTCTTATAGCCAGTGCCCTCATATTGATAAGCAAAAATCTCATGCCCTACTTGATTGTAAGTTAAATAACATAATGGAAAGAAAGGTAAAACAATGATGGAATCCACTGCCATGTTTTCACGCCATGAAACCTCCTGCTCACATAACCCCAAGATTCTGATACGTGGGCCTCTCAGCATTCCCTCCAACTCCATTTCACTGCATTGAGCAACACAGTCCCAAGCTGTCCTTCTTATTAAACTCTTTAAATGTCAGGTTATAAAACACATATATATTTGCCTATTCATAAGTTTATTCCAATGAAATTTACTTTTAGGAAAACTGTACCTTTATGAATTTTCAGATAGGTTCATCAAACTTCTTATCCATTCTTATCATTTTTAAAAACAATATGATTCAGATGAAATAATGGAAAGTTCTATTTGTTGTAATGTAAATTCATCCCTGAACCTGAAAAATGTTCTAAACATTAACAGAACCTCAAGTGGTCATTTTGCTAAATAACTGGATTTGGTAAACTATCAAAAACAGTGTTTTTATTTCTAGATCCTGGCAATCCTAACTGCAAGAAAACTGTCTGCTCGTGCCAGGGCAGGAGTGACTGCTGAAGCAGTTCTTACTGCTCTCAGGAAAGTTTTTGGATTAAATAGTTGGTGGATGACATCAAAGAAGTGAATTTGGTTGTAAATAGTAAATAAGTTTTGAAAGGAGAAATGATTTTCTTGCTAAATTTGTAGCATACTTTTAAAACTTTAGAAATCTCAGTTAATCAGTGGTTTCCCTATAAATAGCTCTTCCGACCCTTCTATTTGAACCTATAGTTAGTGCTAAAGTCAATAGGTATATGTTCAAGAGACTTAAATCTTTGTGCTTTCCATGTGCCAGTTGGACCCTGAATCTTAACAGAGTTGTAAAACCTACTCTACAATTCAGTGGACTCACCCAGGACAACGAACAAGGAGATGACAATGGACAGCGAACATCCCAAGGAATAGAGAGAGTCTGCAACTACAAGCAAGCTGGTCCCATCCATCTGCCCTATGGGATCTAAGCCCCTTCTCAATTAGAGGTGGAATATGCATCACCATCCCAGAATCCTCAGGATTGGGGAATGAATGATGGAGTAGAGCAGACTTACTGGTATTCTAGAATAGACTTATTATGATCCTAACAATGGAAGAACTTCTATCATTGATGAGGAGGCAGTGGCCACTAGAGGTTCTGAGGGGAGGGAAAGGGAAAAAGGTATAATATAAGGCCATTTTTGGGACTTGGAAATTGTCCTGAATGACATTGCAATGACAGATACAGGTAATTATATATCTTTGTCCTAACTTACAAAATTGCATGGAAGAGAATGTAAACTAAAATGTAAACTATAATCCATGCTTAGTGGCAAGGCTCCAAAATGTGTTCACCTATTGTAACAAATGTACCACACCAAAGAAAAATATTGTTAATGTGGGAAAATGTGGGAGGGGTTGGAAGAGGGACATACAAGAATCCCCTATATTTTTATATTTTTTATGTAACATTTATGTAATCTGTAATGCGTATCTTTAAAAAAAATTTTTTTTAACTATGAAAAATAGCACATTTAATCAACAAGCTGTTTTTCTGGACTTTGATTTCTTCACATGGAAAATATAAGGGTTTGAAAGAGACTGTTGTAGCAGAGAGAAATCGGGTGTATGCGGTATTGAAGGCCAGGATGCAAGAATTCTGAGAAGAAAGATTTATTACGACCGACCGGACTCGGTGGACTCTTGTTCTAATAAAAACCGAGCCCCGAATGAGATTTTTGGGTCCCTTTTATACAGAGGATGTAGGAGTGGGGAGTCAAACAGTGCTTATATGCAAAAGGGCTTTCTGTTAGTTTCTTTAAGTGTTTTATCTGAGTATCAGATAGGTCATATCCTCCAGGTGAGCTTGAATTAACACATATCCCCCACATTCCAGGTAAGCTTTTAACATGAACCCCCCACATTCCAGGTAAGCTTTAATGAACACATTTAGTTCAAATCCTCCCTGAATAGCCAAAGCCTAAAGAGTTTATACTTCTCAATTGGCTCTCCAGGGAACTAGGCATACTTGGATATAGAACAAGTTTGAATTTATGCACAGGCCATATTAAGATGATCTGTAATATTACTTCCTCTTCCAATCTGTGAATTAATTATGGTATAAATTCACCATATGTGCCTCACTGCTCTAGCAGCCTAAGGCTACCCTTGGTAGCTCTTCTGCGTGCTCCCGCTAACCTACTTAGCATTCCTGACCCTCTCTATATGGCCTGCTTCCCTTCCTGCCTCCCTGTCAAGATGATTAGATCCTAGAGGTCAGAGGCTCTCTCTTGCTCAGTGTTGCCTCCTTAGCGTCCAACATACTGGCCCCGAATGGCCTGCATGTTTAACAGATTTTACCAAATGAACTGAAAAGAAGAAATATGCTCTTTCTGACCTTGTTTAAAAGAACCATCTCCACCTTTGCTTTTACAGTTTTAAATTATGGGGAAACTAAAAGAGTCCCAAGGAAAAATACATTCTATAAGAAAACTCTAAAGAAATCTTAGGTTTTTTTCTTTTTTTCTTTTTAATCTTGCAAAGAGGAGACCACATGGCTATATAAATGCCTTCAATTTGATGAAGAATAGTGACCAATGAGCACCTGACAGAAACTGAAAGAAATTGGACTTCATTTGCAACAAAGGGCTAAAGTAGGCTGAACATTCACAAGAAAGAATGCCACATCCTCTGTATGAGTGATTAAATGTTTTATCCAGGCAAAGCTGAGGTACCTCCATCTTCAGAGGTGATTCAAATGAAAGATAAGCTGGGCTTGTGCTTGCCTAGGCGATAGTGGAACTAAATGACCCTATAATATCCCTTCCAGTTCTTCATTCAAAATTTAGCCTTAGAAAATAAATTTTAAACTGCAAACTAAGCATTGAAGAATTACTAGCACTTTTGAACTGGAAGGAACATTTAGATTTTTATTGGACTTTATTGAAATCGTGGCTCTGGTTTTAAAAAGTATCTCAAAAATCATTTGTAAAAATAAATAAATAAATCATTTGTAAAAAAGATTAGTAAGAAAAAATATATAAAGGCACATTTAGCCCCAAATTGTCTTTCCAAGTTTTAACCATAGTATAAAAAAGTAGTTTGTAGTGTGAAAACATATGGTGTAGATACAATTTCTTAGTATTTTTTGCCAAAATTGCCAAAAAAACAAGTTCTTAAATAACTTACCTCAACCAGTTATTTCTATAAATCATACTAAGACATCTTATACATATACACTTGAAAGTGCAAAATAGTTAATTATACCCATTAAAAATCCATCTTAGTACTAAAGGATAAATTCTTTAATTTGTGACTCAGTAAAGGAATTTGTTGTTTCATATCCTTTTTTTTTTTTTAATTGCTCAGTTGCACCTTTGCTAGGAAATAGCCTGGAGAGAAATAAAAATTGTAAAAATCATGCTTGTTATATATTATATTTCTGATTTCTGAATTGTTTTGAGAATTTCCAGGACTATTTATATAAGAACAAAACATATACAATTTCAAATAAGGATTTTTAAAACATGAGGGATTTACCTAAAAAGAAACTCTTGGAATAGTCTTCCAGTTAAAAAAAAAAAAAAAGACTAAAAAATTAGTAGCTGATAACATTTGTGTTTTCCTTATTAGAAGTCAGTCCTACTCATTTGCCGGACATTCACAAATGCATCAATATCTTAGGCTCAAGGGAGGGTACCATCCATTCCTATGTTTATTTACATATACATCTTCTATATTAGACTGTGTTCCTTAATGGGAATGATTACATTTATATAGTCAGTGCCTGGCACATAGTAGGTATTCATTAAAAGTTTTTTCATAAAAGAATGAATGGCTAAGTAAACTGCTTTATAAATGAAGGATGTCGTAATGCAAGTATTTTCAGTTTAATTGTCATTAATATTATTTATTGAGAGGCCAGGCGGTGGATGGAATATGACAAAAAAGAGCCATTAAGCTTTCTTGCAGATGAGTACAGAAATGAAAGCTTCTAAGGACTTCTTAGCTCTTCCATCAACTAAACAAGTTCACAGAAAGTATGTGGTAACTGATGCCATCAAGAACTCAGAACACAGGGTCCTTGAATGAGAAAGGAGATGGCAGGTGATTAGGTTGTATGGATAAAACAGTAGAGAGAGTTCCCATAGTTCCTGTTTTACAGGACTTTTATGTCAAGCTAAGGAGTAAGCTTAATGTGTAATACATATTTTTGAGCAAGAAAGTGGTATCAATTTTGCTTGTGTAGTGACTGTCTCTGCTCAGAGGACAGACTATGATGGGGAGGAAAAGAGACAGGGAGACCAAAGAAAATTATTTTATTAAGGTACTGAGAAAACGAACCAATGAAATAGTAATGTAGAGTAAATGTTGAAAATGTTGAAGCTAGATTTATGAAACATTTTGGAGTTAGAATTGGAAAGACTTGGTGGTTGAGTAGATATGGAGAGAGAGAGAACTCAAGGGCAAACCAAGACTTCCAGTGAAGCCATAAATCAAGATCTAAAATAAAAGACATGTAAGAGATTTTCTGTTAGGAGATGAAGGAAATAGGCACTTGGAAATGTGGAGAGGGTTTGCAGCTAGGGATAAAGATTTAAAAGTCATGTGTGTGTGTATATATATATATGTAGGAAGAAGTCAGATCCTGCAGGGTCCTAGAGGTCAGAGCGAGGATGTTGTTCTTTACTCTAAGATGTGTTGGTTATTCTCCACAATCATCTGCCCAAATCTGTACTCTGTCAGGCAGCCCTAGCAGAGTGAATGATCCAGACTCCTTGTGCTTTCATTTCCAGTTAGGTTTGGCTAATAGAAGGCACAGACAGAGATATGAAACTGAGGGAGAGATGAAGATCAAGATCATCTTTCCCTTCTCCCTGTTTCAATGCAGCATCTCTGGTGGTGGCTTCTCTCTCCACAATTTCAGCTTTCACTGAGTGATCCCTCTCCTTGGGCTAGCTCTCACTGAGAACTGATGACACAACTTCCCCTTTTCCCTTCAAACCAAGGGATACTAAAAAACTTTGGCTTTTTTCTCTCTCTAGATTTCTCAACATCTTCTCTTGGTTCCCTTAACTGTGACCATTCTGCTAGGTGTTTCCTTCATTATATTCTCTATATTTGAACTATTTGAGCTGAAGTCTGTTTCTTGCCTGGATTGTGACTGAAGGGAACAGGCAAAATCCACTGCACTTTTAAAAGATTTCTCTGGCTGCTGTGAGGAAAATGGATTGGTGTGAGCAAGAGGAATGTGGGAAGATCCATTAGGAGGCTACTGCAGAAGTCTGAGGGTGGGATACTAGCAGCTTTAGGTAGGGACTGGTGTTGGAAATGGTTAGATAGAGACCTAACTGAAAACCATTTTGGAAAAATAAAGATTTGGTAATTGGTAATTGGTTAGGAGTTAGAAAGAATCAAGGTTCAATCCCTGCTCAGTAAAGAAAAGAAACAAAAACGTTGGTTGAAATAAATCAGGTAATGTTACATTAGCAAGCACATATGCCAAAGATTGCTTATGATACTGATAAGGATGGCTAGAGAAATGCTGAAACCTTACTTCTAGCCAATAACTGTAAACTTTTCAAATCTTGAATCCTGCACAAATTTTAAAAACAGGCAAAAAAGAGAGCAAGAAATAGCATTTTAGAATCAACCGATATTTACAGACTACCTATGTACAAGGGGCTGTAGAAAGTACAAGAAAGTCAAAACTATGGAATTTACAAGAAAGAAGAAGGGAATGAAGGAAAGGGGAAAGGTGCACCTGGGGATAGTCATTTCATTGCTTGGTGCTTCTTTTTCACTCAACAAGGTAATGGAGACTGACACCTGCCCTGCTTTCCCCTCAGACATGATGCAAAATCCCAAGAGAAACAGATAAGAAAGGTTTTGAAATGTGTCAAGCACTATATACAACTCAGAGGGTTAAATGAGGCAAGACATGCAAAGTGGAAGGCATGGTGAGCACTCAGCAATTACGAAGACCCTCCATCTCGGAAAAGAATAAACTCCAGTGGAACCGACAGTATTATGGAGGAACAGACTTCCCAGAAGATGGGTTTTATGGTCACTCAGCTGGATCCCAAGTTGTTGGAATTTTCACCAACTCCAAAGGGCTCCATTCCTTCCAGTGACTGACAGAAAGTTGCAGGAGTTTCTGCCCCTGCATTGGTTTGCCCTGAACTCAAAACAGTGTTTCCTGCCCACCCCCCACCCCCAGCCCTGAATGCCATCTGTGAAGTTGAATGAAGGAGGAGGCTGCTCAGCTTGGAGTGAGCTGCCAACTAGCCAGTAGGTCCTCCCTACAGTTGGATAACTCCTCCCAGAGCTATTCGTCACTCTCCTCTGAGCCAGCTGCCAGTCACCATTCTTTCTGGCTCCCTGCCTTCTTCTCTGACTTTAGGACTGGGTTTTTGGAGATGTCATTTAAGGAGGGGCATGGCCAAAGGATGCCTCAAAGAGCTTACTCAAGTGCTCCACCTGCTTAATTTTATTGAAGAAGCATTTAAGTCAACAAAACAACAACAAAAACTCAGGGTGGAGAAGAGGGGGAGGTAGATAAACTTTGTCTTTCTTGGCAATGTATCTCCTTTGGATATATTCATATGAAAAGTTATTGTCCAAACGGTAAGTGATCTAGAAGGATTTTAGGTAATAGGATAAGTAGAGAGAATTTGTTTTTTATTTGGAGGGTTATAGTGTATTCCAAAATGATTTTCTAGTGGCTAAAATTAGCTAACTTATTGAGCTTTTTTTGTTCCAAGCACAATGTTAAGAGCTTCACAGACATGAATATTAATTATCTCATTATGCTTCCAACAACACCATTTGCTTTCCCAGAAAGGAAATTCTATAGATTAAATGTTTCTGGTTTAAACCTACCTAAGAAAAAGAGGTTTCTACTATACTTTTAGGTGCATGTTTTAGTTTCTAAAGGCTGCCAATACAATATACCAGATTTTTTAAATGGGAATATATTAGGTTAAACAATTACAGTTCTAAGACTGTGAAAATGTCTATATCAAATGTCCATATCAAGGCATCATCAGAGATGTTGTTTCACCAAAGGTCAGCTGCTGGTCATCCTAGACTTCTGCCACGTGGCAAGACACAATGAGAATTCTGCAAGTCTCTGCCTCCTCCAGGCTTACTTCTTCCCTGAGCTCAACTATGGGTGATTAGGCATATGGTTTGTCTCTCCCCTCTCCTCTGGGCCTTGATTCTTCCAGCTCTTGAGGTTTCTTTGTCTCTGCCACTTTTTCTCTATCTCTGCTTTTGGTCCTCCATTTAAAAAGTTCTCCAGTAGGAGGATTAGGACCCACTCTGGGACCTACAATCTAATCAGTGTCCCTTAACTGAAGCCATCTAAATCAAAAGTGATGTAATCAAAAGGTCCTTTAACTGAATCTAACCAAAAGGTCCCACAAAGATAGGTTTATTTGCACAGGAATGGGTTAGTTTAAAAACCTAATTTTCTGGGCTCCACAAAAGACTCAAACCAGCACAGTGCACAAACACTTAAAGCCTCCCTTTATTCTGGTGTGGCTTTTAAACCTTAAAAGTTAGAAAGGGCTTTAGGGAGTATTTCGTATGGATTCTCTTGCTGCTTAACATTCCACAGGCAAAGCAACTGAGTCCCAGAAGAGTTAGTAATTTGCTTAAGGTTAAATAACTGGTACCAATACTTGAATGGAGGACCCAACATTCTTGTAAACATTCAGTAATATTGTTTGATATTTTATTTTTAAATTATTTTTTAAAATTTTTTGTTCTTTTACTTAAAATGGCACTTTAATAAAATTAAGCTGGTGGTACACCTGAGCAAGATATTTGAGCCATCCCTTGGCCATGCCCTTCCTCATGCAGCATCTCCAAAGACTCAGTCCTAGAATTAGAGAAGGAGTCAGGGCGCCCAGAAAGAGTGGTGACTGGCAACTGGCTCAGAGGAGAGTGACAAGTTGGGAAAACATCTCTGGGAGGCGTTGCCCAACTATTGGAGGACCTACTGGCAAGCTAGCAACTCCAGGCTGAGCAGCCTCCTCCCTTGATATTTACACAGCAGTACTATGTTATCCTTCCCTAATTTTCTAGGAACATGTTTTGAAGCATTAATCATTTCCAAATTTAAATCAAATTATTCTTTGTTAAATCATTTTTGCTTCCATCAGCATTCTTCTTCTAAATTACCTAGATGATTATGATATTTGAACATTTAATATAAAACAGCTAAGGAAAATATCACATTATAAGCCAGGGCCTTACATTATTTGCTATGTCAATAGCAGATAATGTTCCACTTGGAAAAGAATATGTCACTAAAGTTGAAATTAAGTTAGCATCTAGGAAGGCCAAAGCATTATTTTTACATCAACATGACCACAGATAAATTAAAAATCTTTTATAAACTATAGTTACACCAGCTCTTTTCACTTTGATGAAATTATTCAGCTTTGCTCTCAGAGGGCAGACCTAAGAAATCATGTTTTTTTTTAAACCACAAGTCATTTTTATCAGTGTGGTAGGGACAACTGAGCATTAATCAAGTCATGTTTATCCCTTCTAGAATGCTAGAGGTGGAAAAAGGTTTTTGAAGGATAGTTTGCTTTTGTTTTCTCATGTCTTAGCTGTTAACAGTTCCAAATACTCTTTTCGTATTGCCTCTCTCACACTCCCTTCCTTTTCCTCTCTGATCTCTTCCTCTCTCCATCTTTTCCATTGTTCATGAGCAACTTTGTGTTCTATCTCCATGGCAACAGGCATTAAGCCCAGCCCAGAGCCAAACAGGGAGGGCGTAGCTTTTGTCTTTGATGTCTTTCTACTTTCACTTTGTTGACTCCTTTACCTGTTTGGAATTTCACCCCATCCTTCTCATAATAGTCTGTCAACAAGACCTTGCACTTTTCCACATTTCTAGAGGACTCCATTATGGATCATCCTTCTTTCTCAGGGAGACTTGAAATGTCATGAACCAATCATCTCTTCAAAACAAGATTTTCCTTGAAGACAGATTTTATTGTCAAATGTTTAGTTTCTTTACATTTTGCTGTGTGAGATAGTGCAGTAAACTCATCTCTGCTATAGTTTTAATGGCCAATTAAGTTTTTCCTCTCCCAAGAAGTAGTCCTTGAACGCTGGCCTCCCTGTGATAGTAGAATTCCAGGGAGGTTGATAGGCTGAGAGGAGAATTTGGGGTACTTAATTATATAACTACCTTGAAGTAGAAAAACAGAAAACAGAACCCATAGGATATATATATGTAATTATAAGATTGTATATGTTATATATGTAATTATGAGATTTCTTATACAAATTGCTTCATACAACCATGACTGGCAAGTCTGAATTCCTTAGGGTAATTGCAAGTTGGGAACTCCAATGAAGGTGTCCGTGAATTCCCCAGAAGAATCTGGCTGGCTGAAGACGAGATAGAAATTTCCCCTTCTGACTTCTGAAATCATCAATTCGCTCTTCAAAGCATTCACAGATTGGATGAGACTTTTCTCATTGCTAAAGGCAATCTTCTTTCTTGACTGTATAATACTCAGCCTTGGATACAATCAACTGACTACTGATTTAAGTCCCCAAAATATCCTCACAGTAACAATTAGGCCAGTGTTTGGCTGACCAAACAACTGGACACCATAGCCAAGTTAACATGTGAATTTAACTATCACACAACACCAACTCTTAACTCTTAGCATGCCAATAGGCAGCATTACTTTGCTTTCTACTATTGCTTACTGTTTACTTCTGATGTATTCTATACCAGGCTTCTCGAACTTCAGCATGCCCCAGAATTTCCCAAAGGGCTTGTTAAAACCCAGCTTCCTGAACCCCAACCCCACAATTTCTGATTCAGCAGTTCTAGGGTGAGGCCCATTAATTTTTATTTCTAAAAATTGACCCCAGGATGTATTGGGGCTGATGGTCTCAAAATCACTTTCTGAGCAGCACTGGTCTATAAGGCAATGTGTAGCCCACAGGCACCTTGAGAAGAGTTTGATAAAATTCCAGTTGAAATGAAGTCATGGTCAAATCTGGTTCCATATTCAAAATAAACCTTTTGAACAAAAAAAATGATTACATCATATAATACTACAGCTAGAAGGGAATTCAATGAATATTAAGTTAGTGTGGGTTGAATTGTGTCCCCAAAAAGATATGTGCTAATCTCCACATGTGCGAATATGACCTTATTTAGAAATAGGTTCTGTGTAGATGTAATCAAGTTAAGATGAGTGCATACTGGAGTTGGGTGAGCCTTAAACCTAATATGGCTGGAATCCTAAGATGTCAACTTGGACACAGACACCGCCAATGAGACACACAGGGAGCAGAGGGCCATGTGAAGATGGAGGCAGAGATTGAAGTGATGTGTCTGCAAATCAAGGAATGCCAAGGATTGCCAGTGACCACCAGTAGCCTGAGGCAAGAAAGTGTTACCTCCTACAAACTGCATATGGAGCACGGCCCTGTTGACACCTTGATTTCAGACTGCCAGCCTCTGGAACTGTGAAAGAACAAATTTCTGTTTTTTTAAGACAACCAGTTTGTAGTACTTTGTTATGGCAGCCTAGGAAACTAATACTAAAGTCTAGTCATGTCATTATTAAAAGGAAGGAACTAAGAACCAGACTGAGCACTTTATATCTAAGAAGAGGCAGAAATAAAACAAGAGTATGGTAGATAATGTTTTCAAAGATGGTTGTAACAGTATCTCCCATTCCTCTATTATGATGTGACTTTGTTATTATACTTTCCAGAGAAGGTGGCTGTTTACCTTCCTTTTCAATGTGGGTTGACCTTAAGACCCGTTTTGACCAATAAAGTACAGTGGAAGTGGGGCTGTGGAACTTCCAGAGCAAGTTCTTGAGCGATCTTCGGCATCTAGCATTATCTCTTGCCAGCTGAAAGTCAGCACTCATTGCCAACCCTGTAAGCGAAGCCATTTTGGATCTTCCAGTTATGCCAGAAACCCAACCAACAACACCTGAAACAGAGGAGGTTAATGTTATACACATTCTATGCATTCTCTAATAAGGAGAGGGGTAATTAAAGTTCCCTTGAATTGTTTATAATTTCGGGAAGTTCCTTGTTGATTAAGTTTCCATTAAAGACCACAGAAACCTCACATATAGAAAGGGACATTTTAGTAGCTAGTCTGTGAATTTAAAATTGTTGGATGATCTGGAGAAGTAAGACTATCCAAGAAAGTCCTGAGTCCCAAGAGTGGCTCCACCACTAATGTTTGGAGATGATTCACCTGTCACTGGAGAAAGCCACTGAATCAGGAAGCTATTAACTCAGACCCACACTGCCTCTGCCACCATCTAAACAGTGGAATTATGATCTCTATCTCAATCAGCTTAGTTCTGAATTCAAGTCTCTTACAAGCACATCAGGCTGGAGGAATCTTGATCACACCTGAACCTTGCCTATACTGATGTCTGGGAAATATTTGTTCTTGTTGTTTGTTTCTTTTTCTAGCCACTGAAGTACATGAAGTCACAGAAGAAAGAAGTTAAAATGTATGTTTGAGAAAACCAATCCACAATATTCCCCACAGATGCTTACTGTGGTTTTACCAAATGAATAAAGAAGTAAAATTGCCGACCAAAAAGTTATATTCTCAAAAATTAAAAAAAAGTTATATCCTCCCCATCTAGCCCTGAATGTTGAAAAGAAGCTCAGATTTAAAAAGAAAGAAAGAAAAAGAAGAAGTTCAGATAGATAAATTCATCTGCTGTGTTAGGAATATCATGTAGTAATTACATCCAAAACCACTAAAACCAAAGGAAATAACCTTTTGATTCTGTTGAAGCAAATTTGTTTGCTTAAAAAATTATGAATATGATTCCAAAAATATTTACACAAACACATTTTATATTTCTTTAAAGCTAACATAATGCTTTAATAACTTCTTCTATTTTTAAACAAATGACCTTTTGTTATAAAATTTGAGTCTGTTCTGGTTTGTGTTTACCAGAGAAATATTAAAATTTTGTTTTCACTCCATAGTTTTAGCTAATATATAATATTTTGTTAATATAAGGTTATTAATTCAGAATATCTTAAAAGAAAATATTTCAGAGATCATAATAATATATATTTTTGTTTCCTCACTTCTTGGTTTGAACCACATATCATTTCCTCTCATAATGTACTCATATAACATAGAGTAAATTGGTAAATGCAAGATGAAATAAAACCATAAGTACTAGTAAAATCATAGACGTCAAATTCGGCTTATTTAGGGCAAAAATTCTGGAATAGGAGACATTGTGGAAATTTTCATTTCACGTAAGAAAGTTTTTTAAAGTATATGAAAAAAATTTTCCTAGGGAAAGTATACAATATTTTCTAAATATGAAACAGTACACTTTAAAAATAGTTTTCCCACAATCTAATCTACTCTGCACTATGATTTCATGAGGACTGTGAATTTTACTGACTTTCAAATCCTCATCCAAAGAACCCAAAAAGTTGACATTTTATCAAAAGATTAGCTGAGAAGGAAAGGAAGCTCTGTGATTCAGTGAAAAGTCAGATGTTATTAACGAGCATGGACTACAGCTGCAACACATGAATCATTATAAGGAGCTGAAAGTCTCACTGTTCAGTGCACAAAACTATTAATCTAATTGAGCCTCAGTTAAGTGGTAAAGACTTGGTAATGAACCAGCTGGATGTAGTTATAGTGATAAATTGGACTTTTCTTTTATAAAACATAGGCAGCTAGGGCTCATTCCCACAAGGACAAAATCACAGGCCATGGGGTGCAGCGATGCCCAGAGATGTACTCACCAGATGCAATGGGTGTGTCATGATGATGGGGGAGAGTGTTACTGTGGGGGGAGTGGTGGGGTGGGGACGGTGGGGGTGAATGGGGACCTCATATTTTTTGAATGTAATATTTTTTTTAAAATGAATAAATAAAATAAAATTTAAAAAATAAATAAATACAAGGACAAAAGACATAAAGGATTGTAATATCTATAATATACATTGCAGACATTTTCCATTGTCTTCAAAACGGAGATTCAAAAGTTACATAATGTTACTCAAATAATTGTCTGCCATGTTAACATGCCAGCACCATGGAAAATATTGGTTTTACACTTGCCACCCCTACCCCAAATGCCATCTGACATATAATTACAGATTTTTATTATTTCTAAATGGTTGGATGATGAGTCATTTTTAATAAAACTTTTGTTTATCTGTTTTCTACAATGGCCATATATTTCTTTTGTAAAGAGAAGCCTATAAAACCTATTGACCATCACAAAAATCCTATCCAGAGAGTGATAATCTTTCCATTTTACAATGGAGTTTATAAAAGCCCCAAGGAAATAAGCATTTTGTACAAGGGCACAACAGTTAGTAAATGGCAAATACAGATTTGCAAATTCTCTGTTCTATATGCTTATTATAAACCAATCCTGAATAAAAAGTAGCCCCAATGGCCTCTATTCCACGAAAAAAAACAACAAAAACTCTACAAATTTATCTGTACACATATTTAAATCACATAATATAATGGGAAAAGCTTTATATACTTCCTGAAGAACTCTATAACTGTTTTTTAAAAAGAGATGGTTTGACAATCCAATCAACATTAAGGGAAATAGGGGAGAAGCCTTTTTCAGCACTCTCCCCCATTCCCAGAAAACACATGAATTTATTTTACCAGATTGTCAGATACATGCCATCCCTGCCATTGTTGTCCTACCTAAGACAGTGGCTTTACCAGAGGAAATCTGACCAAGTAAGAGAAGACCTGAAGACTGGCTGAGGGGAGTAGCATTTTGGCCTCTTCAGTCTTCCATAAAGCTCTGATGGTCTTGACTTAAGTGGGAGAGCAAAGAATATTTGCATCAATTAATCACAGTATCACATGATGACTTAATTATACTTAGATTGATAAATGCCTAAATGTTAAGGGACTATTTAGAATGAAAAGACCTCAGTTTATAATGTATTAAATAACTGTCCCAAAGGAATTGATGAAAGAGAAGCACTTAAATAGTTGAAGTATTTTAATAATGGAAATCACAATACTCATTTAAATATCCAGGTTGAATATCAAGTAAAATTTCAGTACTTTGGCACAAAATAACCCTGAATTGCACCACGTCCTATAGAAAACTTTTGTACATCCTGTCCCTAATTCAAATTAAAATAGTCTCTTTTAGGCCTTGGCTTCTTCTAATTTTAGGAGAGATTTGGCTTTAAATTAGATTTTCAAATGAAGAATCTATTTCTAAAATGGACAGAGGGCTTCATATAAATAAAATATATTTTCTACTGACAATTAAGCACTTTCAGAAAACAGCATCTCTGACAAGCAGGCAAATTAAACATTAACTCCAGAAAGAAGTACATTTTAATTATTTTGCTTTTGCTTTTGAATTAGAAGTCAAAACTTCCACATAACTTGTGCTTGTGTTTCTCCTGAAAATAATTATCTTAATAAAACGAACAGGAACAGAGCAAAGCTATTATGAATGATTAATAGAAAGGAAATACAAACTGATATGAGAGGGAAAGAAATTTCTGTTGATCGCTTTCTCTTTTACGAAGAAATTATGGATTCCTATTGTACCGTGGATTTACACATTTCTTTTGTTTCCAAACTGAGCTACTTTCAAACCCTGCAATGATGTTCTGACCAGAGAATGCAGGTAATCACGCAGTGGCCTAAAAATAGGTTTGGCTTTGAGGAGAGAAAGATAAAAGATTGAGAATTCATTATATTTTAGCAATGGGAATATACTATTTAGACCAGACAAATCTATCCACAATAGATGATATATCACCGATTGTCAGAAAGAGGCTAACTGAAATGAAATATTTTTAATAACTCAAATTAGCATATAGAAAAAAAAGTAATTTCTAATACTAGTGATAAGCTATGGAAATTTGATAGTTTCCCTCATTTATTCTGGTGGGAATTGAATTTGGTCCAATCCTCTTATAAAATAAAATTGACAATATTCATCAAGAGAATGAATTCTCCAATTGAAATATGAAAATTAGAACATTTTATACATGATGATCATTGAACAATTATTTTAATACCAAAAAAAGAAACTACCAAGAGTAAATGTATATAACCATTAAAGATATACATACATACATACTTATATATATGAAATCTATGAAATACATGGAGAAAATGCTTATCAACATAAACAATGAGATCCTAAATTATACATACACACAAACACACAATTACAACTTTACAATAAAATAGAGAGAGGAAGAGTTCAGAAACGAAACAATGTTTGTATTTGGATGATAGTAGGGCTACGGATAATTTTTATTTTATATCTGAAAGAAAATAAATAATATGCCAGGGTGGACTGGAGCCATGTAATCTAGGTTTCTGTGTAGCCATCACTTCAATTTCCTTTCCAATATATGGACAATAAGACTGATGCTTTGTGCTTACATATCATATTTAGAGGCTCTTAATATACTGATCCGCATTATAGCATTGCTCAATAATTGAAAAGGAAGACAAAAAACAAATATGGGAGGTGTAATGAGTTAGAAGAAAGAACAAATGAATAATTTTTATTTTCATTTCATGTGTTACAATAAATTATACTGAATTTTTTATACAACTACAATAATTTTTATTAACTGATAAAATCTGCCCCTGAGGAAAGAGTCAGGATATGATATCTATAATAAGAATGTTTTATTTTGGTTTTCTTGCTCTTAAAATAGTGATCAAGCTCTGTTCCTCTTGGGCTGCCAGATTTGTTGGCATTGCTTAAAGAAATGGACTATTTGCATATTAAAGAGGCCATGGTATTTGAAAATAAAATTATATAATTCATCTCAGGACCAAATTGATATAATTTATACATGTCACAACTTTCTGTACATATATACACTTCTCGGTGTCTGGTGATGTGTTGAATCCTACTTTATTCTATGTTTTCTCTTTCCTTAAGTTATACTTGTAATAGGCTGATGATATTACAATAATGTTCTTTTCTCAGGGAAATCTAGGAATTACACCTCAGGAAATGATCGATAATTATTTCCACAGAAGCCTGAAAGTACTAAGCACTGAATAGGAATGACGGCATTAAAAATTCAAGGCCAGAATAAGAGTCTTCTAATTGAACTAACTAAAGTTGTTGAGTTAAATGTCCCAGAAGCTTGTAATATTAGACGGCATAATCTAAGGATTATGTCTGCTAGAAATTCTCATTAGATTTAAGATTCTCTTCCAGTCATGGTTTGCTTATTTTTGAACAATTAATCTAATATAAATAATTCCATTATTACAATCTTTTATTCTACCTCTGTAATGCCCTCACACCCTGGTTTGGACTTTTAGTTGTTAATTTATGACTTTTTATGTGGGTATTTTAATTATATTTTAATATTGCCTTTTCCTTTGTATTGAAAACAACAACAGGGTTTGGTTATTTGATCCAGTTAAACTTTTACAACTCCTCTAGGTATCATAGAAATTCCTCTACAACATGGTGTTTTACAAGGTTTTGTATATATAATTAACATTTGGGGCCTATTTAATTATTAATGACAATCTAATAATTTTCAGGATTGGACAATCATGATAATCATGCTGGGAAAAATGATTTTTAAGTCTTAAGCAAGTCGCTGAGGCCCTGAAGCTCAACGAACGCATGAACTACAGCCCTGGGAACAGAGGCAAGCACCCAGGGCAAGGCTGTCTTGAAGTGGTAAGGCATAAGGAAAGACAACAGGGAGACCAGCAAAAGAGAAGCTTCCCCGTGGGTCTCAAGAGGACGCTTCAACACACAGTCCAGTCCCATGAAAGGAGGGACTGGTGCTTTTGGGTCCACACCCTTGAATCACAACATAACCTACTAAGGCTACTGGCTCTCAATCATATTACTGAACGAATTGATTCTATTTCATCTTTAACATTCTGTCACTATATTTGGTTTAAAACCTAGATTGTTTATATTGGTTCATAATTATTATAGCCACCTCCAACCTCAGGTTGGCTATATCTAATATTCATCTGTGAATGGTGCCTGGAAACAAATACATCCGCCCCCCCGAAAAAAAAAATTCCTGCCAAACTCCATGCCAAATACAGCAAATATAATTTTAAAACCTTTTAAAAATACTGCCAGAGGAAAACAGAAAGGGCTGTGCTTTTCAAGATAATCCTTTGCATAGATATGTAATAAACAGCTATAAATTTATATATGTGTATATATTTATACATATAAATTTTACTTTTTGCTAGTGACAGCAATTTAAAATTGGCCTAAATCCATTTCCAAGTTCCATATACTGAAGATTTACTTTGAATATGTAGAAGTGATAAAAATTCATCCAAAAATAGGATCTTAGGATTTTTAACCAGAGCATGGCAATGACACTTGCAGCTTATACCCTTCATACAAATATACTTGCCTTTTTCCCATTTAAGTGTTAAATTTCTGAAAAACAGAAATAAAAGTTTTAGATATTTGCATATTATATATGCAAATAAATGATGAAACTGAGTAATACATTTACTTAAAGACTGCCATTACAGAGGGTTCACAACCAAAAATATAATTCTAGCAGCTTTTGTTTGTTTAAACAACGGGAATTTATTTGCTCACAGTTTTTAGGCTAGAAGTTCAAAATAGAGACATCAGCAAAGTGATGGTTTCTCCCCCCAAAACTACCATTCTGGTGCTGGTGAACTTTGGTCCTTGACTTTTTCGTGGTATGGCATCACTGCACATGGCATCTTCTTTCACTTCAGGGTTCTGTTGAGCTCTAGCTTCTAGCTGCTCCCAATGACTTCCCTCTCTGTGGCCTTCTCAGTAAGGTCTCCAGTAATAGGATTAAGACCTATCCTGATTCAGTTGGGTCACACCTTATTTGAAGGAACCTCGACAAAAGGTCCTATTTATAATGGGTTCACATCCACAGGAATAGATTAAGATTAAGAACATATTTTTGGGAGTTACATGACTTCAAGTCACCACACTAAGTCTTCGGTTTCCTAGTATTTGTGTTGTAGTTCATATAAACTCAATTAACTCTGGTCCACAAGGATCCTGGCTATTGATTTTATTTCGGTATTAATAAAGGACTTTTAAATGAACACTAGGGAACATAACTCACCATTTTAATAAAGTGATCAGAGATAATTTAAAGATAAAATTATTCATCCCCACTTTTAATAAGCAAAGCTCTTTATTAACTTAATTTGCTTTCCTTCTTATAACATAAAATTTAATTTTCTTACTATTTACTATTATAAAAGAGGTGGAACTAAATTAACGTCTATTTCAACTTTAAAAAATCATAATTCTTTATAATCTCATGACTTTCTTGAATGTCCCATGGAGATACACTTATCAAAAACTGATTTTTTATAATCCTATACAGAAATTTACTTTATGTTAAAAACATTAAGCCACAAGAACAGTGACATTTAAACCCATTTCAACCCTCTTTTTTGTATTCAGCTCATGTCACTTGGACTTTCTATTTGTTCTGCTTCCTGCAAGGCCTGCTTCAAGGTTGATTTGTCTCATTTTACTTCAGTTCACCCTGATTTTGCTGTTGCCCCAACACTGACTAATGGCATTTGCAGTTAAAATCTATATTGTATGACATTAATTTTTAAATGCTTAAATCTTACTTGCCAATTAATTTGAACGCAACTTTTGAACAGAACTTATTCTCCTATTAAGTCATTAAGTTCCTCATGATCCTGGGGAGTATGTAAATGTTTTAAAAATATTTTGTTAATTTATACCACCTACACCTTAATTTTCCTTGTGTGTGAATGGATCTTCTTAATTCATGATCGTACTTGCTATCAAATGTGACTGTTACCTAAATGGTGATGCTTCCTAATGACCAAATAAGGGTATCATTTGCCATACTTTCTCCTTTAAAATACGGCAAAACCAAAACAAACAATAAAACCAATGAAATTATAGTAGAAGGGAATGGGAGGTAAAGAAATACTTTGGGGTGAAAAGTGTGCTCCTGAATATATCTTTCGTCTCAATTGATCCTGACTATCCCCTACTCTACATCAAGACTGTACAGTGTCATGGTTGGTGTACCTGGACTGACATTTAACCAAGATGCATCAGTTGAGCCAGTTCTTTCCAGCTGGCACCCATCCTGTTTGTCAGTCAGTCCCCATGCTGTACTGTCTCCTGAGAAAAGATGATATGCTGGCAGATTTCAAACACATCCTTTCTGGTGACTGCAGAATATGGAACTCCAGAATTTTCCCAACATTTCAATCGTGAAAGTGATGCTAAGAAGTATTTTCTGGGAAAGAATGACATATCATTTTTTTTTCATTTTAAGATTTGTAAGTTTTTCTGCTCTACCCACCTTGACTACATCTAATACCTATTGCTTAGTTTCTCTTAACCTGTAGCCCCCTGCATTGTCTCTAAGTTTTTAAAGCTTTAAAAAAAACAGGATTCTAGTAAAGTTCAGTTGGAAAGTAGAAACAGAGGGTGCTGTGGGTAAGGATAAGAAACAGATTTGGGTTATAAGAAGAGTGGTTTAGCGGCTGGACATACATGGTTGCTGCTACTAGGCTAACTTGCACATTCCAGACTAGGTCTTTGGCAGTGATCCTACAGGTGTTCAGCTGGCATTCAGAGGTCAGTAGAATCACTCCAAAACCTCTACTAGTGCTCTGATACTATTAATGACTCTCTCCTGTATTTTACCTTAGATTTGTATAGTCTTATAAACCCTCTACATGAAGTTAGTATTTAACCAGAGTACAATAAGCTGGTGGTGGCAGCAGGAAATATTTCTTCTAAATCATTAAATTAAGAGAACTAGGAAAATAAAATATTCAACACTGACATTTTATTTTCTGAACTTCATCATTTTTACAAAAGCAGGTACTAAAAAACTGCAGAGAGTTTATAGAATTTCTGTACCAGTTTTCACATAAGTCAATGATGATGAAACTAACGTCCAATGTAAATACTAAACACAGGCTACTTCCCTCCTGGTCATATGCATTCAGGTAATGTATTTTAGAACTATGGAGTAGCTTTTTCTAAGCACTGGTCATTTTCTTCAGAACTTATTTGGTTTGTCCAAAAAAGTAAGCACTTTTTGTTGTGTGACATTTTCTTCTTTAAAAAACACTGAGATAAAACATGGACTATGTATTTGTTTGGATCTGAACCAAATCTGCTGAGATCCCAACTACTCTGAAGAACCCTGAAGACATTTATGGGGCAAGTTAAATACTAATTGTATACCTCAAAATGTCTAAGGCAGTTTCTATATTTCTAAAGAAAATAGCATTTCATTCCGAGACTTCTCAGGGTTTGAACTATATCAGAGTTTCTACATCTTTTCTGATTTGGATTACAGTTTCCCCAAATAGGGCCACATTACTGGGACAAGAGTTTTATGATTATACCAAACAGGCTGTGATATTTTATAGATAAATTTGTGTAGAGCAAGACTCCTTGCTGGGTAATCTCAAAGAAATTGAGAAGCCATGATTATTGGATGCTGAGAGAAGGAGAGCATGCTTAAAAACTCATTGCATAGATAAAATCAGGAGGTGAGCAGAAAAAAGCTGGAACTTGGTAGTGGTGTTCACCCACCATGTGTTCCATAAACATATTTGTTTAAATATGGGAAGCACAGTCCAGTTTTGTAAAGTTAATAGCTGCCAGTCTCTCAAACATATTTTTTATAAAGATTACTGCTTGGCTAACAATGAGTTAGGAAACTGGACTTGAATTCTGGCCGCATCTTTCATTGTTAGCCAAAACAAAATAAAACAGAATAGGGGTTAAAACTTGCACAATTAAACTTGAATGTAAATTATACTATATACAGACACATCCCTGAAATATTTTTTAAGAGCTTGAAACACTCCAGTTGAAACAAAATTTCCTCTATATCATCACAATTTTCATGAAGGGAAAACTGATATGTAATTTTCTTCTTTACAGATATGATAAAGGAAGCAAGAAAGCAAAGATGAGAGAAAAAAATGCTACCGAAAGGGCAGCAGGGGCATTTGGTTGCTCAGGACTTCCTAGGAGCAACTCCCACACCCATGACAGATGTCCACTTCCTGCTGACTCTACGGTTTTCCTTGCCGTCGAGACTCCAACGATGCACCCTGCTCCTCCAGCTGCAAGTGTCTTTTTCATGCGACTGCAATAACACAGCACTGCTATTGTCGAAGGGGCTCTCAAAGCCTTTATAAATAGACTTCATTAGGGGAGCCACACCTTTCTTGTCCAGAGATTGAACTCTTTTATCTTTTTATTTAATTTTATTTCTTTATTAAATTTTCTTTTTTATAAGGTACGTAGGTTACAAAAAAAATGTTACATTAAAAAACACCCCACCCTCCACTCCCCCACTCCTGCCACAGCAACAACCTCTTTCATCATTGTGGCACATTCGTTGCACTTGGTGAATACATTTCGGAGCCCTGCTGCACCGCCTGGATTGCAGTTTACATTGTAGTTTACACTCTCCCCCAGTCCATTCAGTGGGTTATGGCAGGATATCGTTTCGATACCGTTAGCTTTCAAAGCGACGAGCGCCGTCCAGCCGGTGCAGCCTGCCCCCTGCCTGGCCGTCTGACTCCAGGTGTCCGTAGGGGGATTTTTAGAGCTGCCTGCAGAGTAGCCTGCACGTTTCCTTGCCGTAGGCAGGTCTTCACCTCGCCCTCGGGGTGCATGCTGGCGGTTGCCTCCGTCGTTCTCGTGCACGACCTTGTTCTCGTGCACGACCTTGTTCTCGTGCACGACCTTGTTCTCGTCGTACTCGGTCACGTTCACCTCCGGAGCCCGGCCGTGGTCTTCCATATCCCGCAGCGGTCGCAGGCTCCTCTACCGAGGCCGCGCCACTCAGCCACCCGACCAGGAACCCGCAGCCTCGCGCCCTCGCCTCTAGCAGCTTTATGAAAAGACACTGACCTAAGGGAAAACTCTTTTAGAATAAATAGTGAAAAGAAGCGTGTACATTTTAAAGCTCATTGGAGACTGAAATATCTAGTCTTACAAAGCTAAAATACTCGTCTTGGTAGGCTAAGTGCTGTCACAAGTAGCACCAGTATCTCAGAGGTTCAACACATTTATTTTTTGCTCATGTCACATTCCTTTCCAGTTATCCAGAGGCGCAGATTTATCCCATTTAGTAGCTTCACCATTCCTTAGACCCTCAATGTCCTTCACTGCACCTCCCCTCATCCTACTGGTGAAAGAAGAGGAAAAGTGTGAACTACGCGTATGGTTTTCAAGGATCAGAATTCTTCGAATTCTAGTTCATACTGAAATTTTTTAATTAAAATGTGGCTAAATGTAGTATTTCTTTAAGTGAGTCAATATGAATAGAGCCTTTACATAATTAGCAATACCAGCACTGCACTTCAATGACATAGCCAAAAAAAATTGTAAGGAGGTTTATGAATGACTAAAACATGACACCTAAGGTCCCTGCCAGGTAAAAATTCTATTGCTGCATGACATGGGCCTGAATTCACAGCTGAGGCTCGGGCCATGACGCCTGGTTTTGCTGAGGGAAGAGCTGCGGGTGTGGAGAGGTAATGATTTCCTCAGGCCTCAGGACAGCCAGGGGTTTGTTGCAAGCACCTGAACATGGAGTCTGGTATGAACAATATTATTGTTTCCCACATGTGCTCTGGCCTGGAAATAGATGAGAAACACTAAGATAAGTATACAAACAATACTAAAAAGTGATTATTTTCTAAGTATCATGTAATGCAGATGACAATTCCCTATGTTTCCAGAAACTGATAGAAGTTGTGCTTCTGAATTTTCAAAGCACTGCTTCAGCAGGTGAGGTTTAAACATCATGGTAGTTGTCAATGGGGCAAGGGATTTTGCAATATTTACTTGATCCCAAAGCATTGTTAAAATACTTGACCTAGTGTAATATGCCCAGAGAACTGCCGGGCAAGAGTTCCATGTTCACCAAAATCCTACACCTGTGTTTTCAAATACATGGTCCCCCAACTCCTGAATAGTTTTGGGGAACCCTGGAATAGACTAAAGAACTTTATTTTGAACCCAAGACAGCCTTCTCATCCAAGGGACCTTGTTATTATATTATAGTTCAGAAGTCACTCAGAATTAGCAATTATTTAAGGTAGGGCCCAGTTTCCAAATCAAGAATGTACTCTTCCAAGCACCAATGCAGAACCAGCCCCCTTTGGTAGGCTCTAAAATATTAGGCAAAATTCTCACACAGGTATTTCTTGTACCAGTAGCTTCTTCTCTTGAGAAGGAACCCTTTGAGTTATTTGGTTCTAGAGCAATCACTTGGGTCTATATGCCAGCAGCCCCACCCCACCCCACCCCCAATTTGCAGAACTCTCTTCAATTTGGAATCTACTTTTCAGAGAGACCTTATCTTTTGAATAGCAATTAGCATTGAGGAAAGCTTCCAAAGTACTATTACTATGAACAGCATAACAAGAAATGAGGGGGCAGAAGACAGGGAAATATGAATCTGTGTCCTTTAAGAAGGGATAATTTGATCTTATCTCCAACCAAAAAATCATAAAGAAGTAAATCTTGAAAGTGAGACATTTTAATGCATACTTGAGCCCACAGCAGTGTTTCTGAGTATGGCTTTCTTGGTGCAGTAGTCTCAGTAGATTCTCCGCATTAGAAGGATTTCACAGCAAATGAATCCAGAAAATACTGTACCCTGTGCCACACACTAAGAGACTCACCATGTACAAAAATATATAAAAGCTCTTAAAAGTCCTCAAGTCTGGTTAAGCATGAAACCCTTATTAGAAGTATTAGCACTCAGTAGTTTAGGACTACAGTTTGGAATAGGGGGTCATAAAGACGGTGATAAAATAGATATACATACTAGAGTTAGAATGTGAAAGGAATTGAAATTCACTTTCCTTAATAATTATAACATCTATTTATTTTGAGCAAATCAATCTATTTTAGGGACTCAAATGTACCACCTCTCATTTCTTAAAATATTTCTTTAATTTCATGTACCTCACTAAATGCTAGAGCACATGCACAAACTCACCATTCAGCCTTATTGTTGACTTCCAAAGAATGGCTGGCATTTACCTGTAGTGGAGTAATGGTTCTTCTGGATCGTGTTAAGAGCAGCACGAGGAACAAAGAACGAAACTTCTGTAAGCATGAGTTAACTCCAATAACTCCCAACTGAGAAAGCTGAGTGTTCTGTATAATCTCTGTCAAAAAGATGACAGGCTAGCATAGGTTTGGCTCTTACCCATTGGTAACCATTTCAGTTTTGGGATTGTTTATGCCAAAAACAATCAGTCCAAATCATATACATTTCAAACAGAAAAAAAGTACCCCAAATTATACGAGGTTAAGTGGGAGTTAACCTTTTCAAATAGACTGAAATTTTTTACAGTTTCGCATAGGCTATTTCCTACCATCCTTGAATCTAAAATGTAGCAGAGCAGATAGGATATGTTTGACAGGTGAAATGCATATTAGGCTACTTTTGGTTAATTTTTAAATATTTATCCTGAATTTTTAAAGAACCTGGCCTTTAGGGATATATTGACATTTGCCTGGAAAAAAATAGCTGCTATAAAAACTGGGAAAAATACCCAGGCTGATTCATCAGAATGGGATATGTGGATTACTAACAGTTTCTGATTAGCAGAAACCAAATTACCTCATTATCCTCAATTAACTCCAAAGAGCCACAAACAAACCACTATTATTTATCATTATTTACATGAGGTTTTAAGAGAGTTCAGAGCAGGCTGCACTTGACCCATTTCTTGATAAACTCATTCCAATATTATCCCACCACATGCAACTTGGAGGAAATGCTCCACCATATGCCACTGCCAAGGAATGAGTATTCTGCTTAATTAAAAGATCTGATTAATTGTAGTTACTAAATACAAAAGTACTATTATTTTTACTTTTTAAAGAAATCTTGTAAGTTATAAAATCAACAAGAACATTTTTATATAGATATTTTATTTTGTCACTAGTAAATCTAATAATTGATGACATCTTAAAATCAATGAAATAGATTTCCATTAATTTTTTTGGCGTTAGAAATCTTTGAACAAAGTTGGATTAATGTTACATATTGCTTCATGACACACATTCCTCATTAGTCTAGTCATGTCCTCTTTTATGTTAATTATATTTAAAATGTGTTTAAGAGACTTAGTTAGTTTCAACAGTATGTAAGCAGAGGAGGGGGGAAAGGAGCTAGCATCAGCTAAACTGATTGTGATGTTCATAAAAGGGATTTACAGTATCTTCTAGAGTTTTGTTAAATTAAGTTAAATATATATGGTAAAATTTCCATGTCATCATCCAAAAAAAATTAGAAAATGTGTATAAATTCCAGCTCAGTGGAAAGAAAAAAGTGAAAAAAGTAGAAAAACAAAAAGATAAAGTTCAGAATCAAGAGAGGGGAAAAGGGAACATAGAAAAGAATACATAGAAATTGAAAAAACACTTATTATGGAAGATCATGGGAAGATGGCATCTGAGGCAGATAATGCTCAGATCTCTCACAAAAACAATGGGGAAAGAACCAAAAGCTGCCTAAGGGACCTGCTTTGGGGGTCAGCAGATCAGGACAGTGCTTCATAACTCCAGGGAGAGAGGGGGACAGAGAAATAAAGAAGCAGAAACAACAAACTGTGAGTTACTAAATCTCCCCACTGCCAGGAAAGGCTTCCCTCCCCCACCCCTGAGATATTCAGTGGGGGCAAAACCCCTGGCACATTTCAGCTGACTGAAAGGGAACAGACTTCTTCCTCCCTGTCAACTGTTACAAGGGAAAAGGGAGGAGGAATCAGGGGCTTATCTTCAGTGAATTCAGCCAGTAGAGCCTGCTTTGAATCTTGGCCCTGACCAGATGAAAATAAAAGAAAACTGTGGAAAGGTGTGTCAATAAGTGCCATCTACTGGCTGGTCTGGAAATTAAATGGACAAAAACTGCTTTTAGGGCTCTCTTTACACCACACCTGGGAGAAAATCTATGCCCTATTAATGAGTCCCTGGCACAACTTTGATAACTTAAGCTGGGCAATTTTAAAGACTTAGGATAATTTGAACCAAATATCAAAGAAGAGCTGTGAAAAAAAAATGATAACAATAAAGAAGAGAGAGAAATTGGTCATCATAGTAAATTCACCGACATATCAAATGCCCAGACATCAGCAAAAAATTACAAGCCATACTAGGAAACAGGAAAAGATGACCAGCCAAAGGAACAAACCAATATCCCAAAGAGATTCAGGATTTAAGACAACTAATCAATGATAATCACACAACTCTCCTAAATCAATTTAAAGAATTGAAAGAAAATATGACTAAAGAAGTAAAGGATATTAAAAAGACACTGGGTGAGCATAAAGAACAATGAGAAAGTCTGAAAAGAAAAGTAACAGACCTTATAGGAATGAAAGACAAGATGGATGAGATTAAAAACATATTAGAGTCACATAAGAACAGATTTGAATTGCTTGAAAACAGAATTAGGGATTTCAAAGACAGAATACCTGAACTGGAAAAGACAAGAAAACAACAAGAAGGGAAAATATGGAACAGGGTCTCAGGGAATTGAATGACAATGCAAAATAAAACAAACAAAAAAACCATATGCATGATTGATGTCCTGAAAGAGAAGAAAATGGGAAAAGGGGCAGAAATTTTTTAGGAAATAATGACTGAAAATTTTCCTACTCTTATGAAAGATGTAAATATCAATATCTAAGAAGGACAACACACCCCAAATAGAATAAACACAAATACACCTATCCAAGACACCTACTATTCAGAATTTAAAATATCAGAAATAAAGAGAAGATTTTGAAAGCAACGAGAAAAAAGCAAAGCATCACATACAAGGAAAACTCAATAGGACTAATACTGAGCTCTTGTGAGAAACCATGGAGGAGAGAAGAAAGTGGTATGATGTATTTAAGGTATGGTAAGAGAAAAACTGCCAGTCAAGAATTCTGTATCCAGCAAACCTGTTCTTCAAAAATGTAGGGGAGTTCAAAGTCTTCACAGACAATCAAAAACTGATAGAATATGTTACCAAAGGAACAGAATTACAAGAGATATTAAGGGAGTGCTGCAGCCTGAAAGGAAAAAACAAGGGTGATAGACTAGGAGAAGGGCATAGAAATGAAGATTATTAGAAAGGGTAAAAAAGACTACATTACTATATATATATTTTAAAGATTTATTTATTTTTTTCTCCTCTCCCGCCCCACCCCCAGCCCCAGTTGTCTGTTCTCTGTGTCTATTTGCTGCATGTTCTTTGTCAGCTTCTGTTGTTGTCAGCGGCACGGAAATCTATGTTTCTTTTTGTTGTGTCATCTTGTGTCAGCTCTCCATGTGTGCGGCGCCATTCCTGGGCAGCCTGAACTTTCTTTCACGCTGGGCGGCTCGCCTTATGGGGCACACTCCTTGCGCATGGGGCTCCCCCACATGGGGGACACCCCTGCGTGGCAGGGCCCTCCTTGCGTGCATCAGCACTGCGCATGGGCCAGCTCCACACAGGTCAAGGAGGCCCGGGGTTTGAACCACGGACCTCCCAAGTGGTAGATGGACGCCCTAACCACTGGGCCAAGTCCACTTCCCTACATTACAATATGACAAGAGAAAGTCAAAGGACAAAATGGATGAACTAAGTAATGCCTTTAGAGTTATAATATGGAATGTTAATGGCTTGAACTCTCCAATCAAAAGACACAGACTGATAGAATGGATTAATAAAAAAAACATGAGCCATCTATATATTGTCTACAAGAGACTAGCCTCAGACATAAGGACACAGCCAGGTTAAAAAGTAAAAGGTTGGAAAAGATGTTCAATGCAAATAGTAACCAAAAACAGCTGGAGTAGTGATACCAATATCAGGCAAAATAGATTTTAAACGCAAAATTGTTATAAGGGATGAAGAAGGTCATTATATATTAATAAAAGGGGCAATTCAACAGGAAGAAATAACTGTTCTAAATATTTATGCAGCTAACCTCAGTGCCCCAAGATACATGAGGCTCACGCTGGCAAAATTGAAGGGAGAAATAGATTTCTCTACAATAATAGCTGCAGACTTCAAAACACCGCTCTAAGTATTGGCTAGAACATCTGGATAGAGGCTAAATAAAGAAACAGACAGCCTGAATAATATGATAAATGAACTAGACCTAACAGACATCTACACAGAATTGTACCCAAAACAGCAGGATATACATTCTTTTCAAGTGCTCATGGATCCTTCTTTTGTATATATCATATGTTGGGTCATAAGACAAGTCTCAATAAATTTTAAAGATTGAAATTATTACAAAACACTTTCTCTGATCATAACAGAATAAAGCTGGAAATCAATAATAGACAGAAAAAGGGAAATTCATAAGTATATGGAGATTAAACAACACTCTCAAACAATTAGTAGGTCAAAGAAGACATTGTAAGAGAATTCAGCAAATATCTTGAGGTGAATGAAAATGAGAACACACATATCAAAACATATGGGACACCACAAAGGCAGTGCTGAGAGGGAAATTTCTAGCACTCAAAGCTTATATTAAAAAAGAAGAAAGAGCTAAAATTGAAGATCTAACTGCACATCTGGAAGAACTAGAAAAAGAACAGCAAACTAATCCCAAACCAAGCCAAGAAAGATATAGTAAAGATCAGAGCAGAAATAAATGAAATCAAGTACAAAAAAACAATAGAATCAACAAAACCAAAAATTGGTTCTTGAGAAGATCAACAAAATCGACAAACCCTTAGCTAGACCAACAAAGAAAAAAAGAGAGAATATACAAATAAATAAAATCAGAAATGAGAAGAACATTATCACTGACACCATAGAAATAAGAGACCATAAGAGGATACTATGAACAACTGTATGACAAAAAACTAGAAAACATAGACAAGATAGACAGATTCCTAGAAGCACATGAACCACCTACACTGCCTTTAAAGAAATAGAAGACCTCAACAAACTAATTACAAGTGATGAGATTGAAACAGTCATCAAAAACCTCCCAAAGGTGAAAAGCCTGGGATCAGATGGCTTCACAGGTGAATTTTACAAATCATTCGAAGATGAATTAATACCAACCTTGCTCAAGCTCTTGCAAAAAAATTGAACAGGAAAGAATGTTACCAAACTCTTTCTATAAAGCCAACATCAACCTAATACCAAAAACAGAGAAAGATACTATAAAAAAAGAAAATTACAGACCATTATCTCTAATGAATATAGATGCAAAATCCTCAAAAAAATACTTGCAAACAGAATCCAAAAGCACATTAAAATAATTATACACCACAATCAAGTGGGTTTTCTCTCAGGTATGCAAGAATGGCTCAACACAAGAAAATCAATTAGTATAATAAACCACATAGATAAATTGAAAAAGAAAAATCCCATGATCTTTTTTATTGATGCAGAAAAGGAATTTGACAAAGCACAGCATCCTTTCTTAATAAAAACGCTCCCAAAGATAGGAATAGAAGGATGTTTTCTCAATATGGTAAAGTGCATATATGAAAAACTACAGCTAGCATTGTGCACAATGTTGAAAGACCGAAAGTTTTCCTGCGAGATCAGGAATAAGACAAGGAAGAAATAAAAGAAAAGAATAAATAAAATAAAAATAAAAGAAATAAAAGGCACCCAAATAGGAAAGAAAGAAGTAAAACTTTCACTATTTGCTGATGACAGGATCCTATATATAGAAAATCCTGAAAAATCCACAACAAAGTTACCAGAATAGATAAGTTCAGCAAAGTGGCAGGATACAAGGTAATACACAAAAATCAGTAGCATTTCTATATACTACTGATATGCAATCTGAGGAGGAAATCAGGAAAAAATTCCACTTATAATAGCAACTAAAGCAATCAAATATTTAGGAATAAACATAACCAAGGACATAATGAACCTGTATTTAGAAAACTACAAAACATTGCTAAAAGAAATGAAGAAAGACTTAAATAAATGAAAAGACATTCCATGTTAATGGATTGGAAGACTAAATATCATTAAGAAGTCAATTCTAACCAAACTGAATAAAAATCCCAACAGCTCTTTTTGCAGATTTTGAAAACCCAATAATCAAATTTATTTGGAAGGGCAAGGGGCAATGAATAGCCAAAAATGTCTTTAAAAAGAACAAAGTTGGAATACTCTCACTTCCTGACTTTAAAGCAGATTACTTAGCTACAGTGGTAAAAAGCAGCATGGTACTGGCATAAGGACAGACAGATTGCCCAATAGAACTGAACTGAGAACTCACAAATAGATCCTCACATCTACAGTCAAGTAATTTTTGACAAGGCTGTTGGGCCCATACAGCTGGGCCAGAACAGTCTATTTAACAATTTGTCCTGGGAAGACTAGATAGCCCTATCCAAAAGAAAGAAAGAAGACCACTACCTCACACCTTATACTAAAATTAATTCAAAATGGATCAAGGACTTAAATATAAAAACAGCAACCATAAAACTACTATACAAGAATGTAGGAAAAGTTCTTCAAGATCTTGCGGTAGGGGGTAGTTCTGAAACGTTATGCCCAAAGCACAAGCAACAAAAGAAAAAATAGATAAGTGGGACCTCCTCAAAATTCAACACTTTTGCACCTCAAAGGACTTTGTCAAAAGGGTCAAAAGGCAGCCAACTCAATGGGAGAGAATATTTGACAATCACATAGCTGATAAGGTTTTAATATCTATGATGTAAAAGGAGATCATACAACTCAAAAATAAAAAGACAAAGGATCTGATTTTAAAATGAGCAAAAGACTTGAAAAGGCATCTATCCAAAGAAGAAATACAAATGGTGAAGAAACACATGAAAAAAATGTTCAACATCACTAGCCATTAGGCAAATGCAAATCAAAACTACAAAGATATCATTTCACACCTATTAGACTGGCCACTATTAAAAAATTGGAAAACTGTAAAAGTTGGAGAGGATATGGAGAGATAGGATTGCTGATTTACTTTTGGTGGGAATGTAGAATAGCATAGTCACTGTAGAAAATGGTTGGGTACTTCCTAAGAAAGTTGAATATAGAATTTGCTGTGGGACCTGGCAATACCATTGCTAGGTATATACCCAGAAGAATTGAGAACAGTGACAGGAATAGATATCTGCACACTGAAGTTCATATCAATATAATTCATGATAGCCAAAAGTTGGAAACAACCTAAATGTCCGTTAACTGATGAATGGATAAACAAATTGTGGAGTATACACATGTTGAAATATTATGCTGCAGTAAGAAGAAATGAAGTTGTGAAGCATATGACATCATGGAAGAACCTGGAGGACTTTGTGTTGAGTGAAGCAAGCCAGACACAAAAGAACAAATATAGTATGATTGCCTGTTACGAACTAAATATATTTTTTGAAATATAAATATATTATGTGAAATATGAATTGCATATATAAGAACATCTTTCTTTGAAGCTGAACAAATGTAAGTCAATACTATAAAATGTTAATATCAGACAAAAGAAACACACATTATACTAAGTGAAGGAGACCAGACATAGTATATTACATATTGTATGATTACATTTCTATGAAATATAAATATAAATCAATTTATAAAGATGAAATGAGATTAGTGGTATGTAGATCTGAGGAAGAAATGCTAAGAGGTATGGAGTCTTTCTTTTTGGAGAAATGAAATTGTTCTAATATTTTTGAGATGATGAATGTACAACATTGTGATTATACTAAAAGCCATTGATTATACACTTTAGAACAAATAGCCAGAAACACCAGCTATGTACAGTGGGGAAAGCATACAGGGATTGAGAGGTGAGAATTTTCTTGTTTGTTTGTCTGTTTTTTGCTTATTATTTTTATTGAATTAATGAAAATGCTCTAGTAATGATTGAAGTGATGAATGCACAACTATTGATTATACCATATACCAATGATTATATACTTTGGATGAATTATATGATTTATTAATATGTATAATAAAATTGATTTGTTTAAAAAATAAATACAGGAAGAATAAGTCTGAAACTAAAAAAAAAGTAAGATTATGGATATATATAAAATTGCTATGAACAGAAATGAAATAAACATACTAGTCAATTGACAGATATTGTCAAATTGAAATAAAAAAGAATAAAGCCTTGGCAAATGCTGTTTACAAGAGACATCCCCAAAACATGAGGCTGACAGTAAATATATATACATATAGCTAAGATAACCAAAAGTAAGCTGGCATGGTTATTTCAATATCAGACAAAATGGTTAAGACAAAAAGTATCATATGGGGAAGAGAATCAGTGTTCAGTTCATAAGAAATATATAATTTGAAATAGCTATACATCTAATATAATCTAGAAGTATATAAAGCAAAAGTTGATTGAACTAATGGGAGAATTATACAATCCCATCATCCTAATAGTATGAGATCATAATGAGACATTGCACTATCTCTTCCAATTATTGATAGATCAAGCATAGAAAACATCAGCAAAGCTATAAAAAATGTCAACAACATAAATAAACAATATTAGCTAATGGACATGCTGTTGAATTCTGCACCCAACAATTACAGTATACATTCTTCTCAAGCACACAGGAACATTTACAAAATCAAGCATGTTAATAAAGCAAATTTCCAAAGTTTTAAAGAATAAGTGTCACACAAAAAACCGTTCTGTGACCACAATGTAATTCAGTTAAAAATGAGTAACAAAAAGAATTTTTTAATCCCATGTATTTAGAAACTAACTCAAAGGTCAAAGAAGAAATCACAGTGAAAAAATTGTTTTAATTCCATATTTTATCCATTTTTAAGAAATCTGAAAGATGGTAGATGTATAAAAGCTATCTACTATAGAATCAAAATTTGTGTAAGTAAGCACGTTGGAGTCTTGCAGATCCTTAAGGGCTGTTATGTTTATACATATTAATACCAAAGCACTGAAGAAGAAGATATTTCCTGCTGATTAACAGTAGTGGGCATTGCTGGGAGACTCATCTATGATTGGTTCTATAGGCAACAAGCTAACAAAGCTTAAGTTTTTTAGTTCTTCTCCTGTGACTACATAATTTCCAGAATCCATTTACATGGCAGCAGTGTTGGAGAGTTCCTGATTTTTGCGAACACTCTCACAGCAACAATAATTCCAACCAAAAAGATATTCGGGTATGATGAGCCTGAATAAACAATGGTTTATGAGATTTTTCCTAAGATTTTCCTTTCCCTGCCCAAATCAGTCAAAGTTTAAGTGCAACTGTTTTAATAGTCCTCTCAGAAACAACATCATAACTTCAACAAGTAAAACATACCCCTATTTTTATTTCATGGGCACGGATTGCTATGATAATTGTCTAAATGCTGTAAATATTTTTGACCCAACTTAAAATAGATTTGTCCCTGCTATAAATGGCATGTTGCATATAGGATAAGTCATACAGAACTAGTTCCTAAAATAGAGGTAGTTAGGAATAGCACCAAATTACTCAACTTTCTTTAAGTTACGTTAAAACAACTTTAAAGTAATATTATTTTAAAATCTATAGCAGTTAGCTAAACTATATCAATTACATATCTGATAGATAAAAGTTTTGCTACCAAACTAAAATTTCAGGAGTCTAAATTCTTTTAACATTTATAACAAGACTTACAAAGCTAGATATTGAAACTGTAGCCATGGAGTGAGGTAGGCTATTCTATACATGTATGAGAAATATGAAGTATTAAATGGAACAAAAATCCAAGAAAAGTGTCAACCATCTTTAGTTACTATTTCAAAATTCTCAGTAATATTTCAAGACATATAGGGAAGGATAGAATTATTTATAGAACGGATTGGCCTCCTCTGGACAATTCTCAAGGAGACGTATATCTCTATTCAATGATTACCATTATATATGCTGATGCATTTTTATCTTAAATATTATGCATGTAAAGAGCACAGTTCACTTCAATATTCTCTATATAATGAATATCACTAATAATGATGATGATATAGGCTGCCATTAGTTATTTTCTTTGTGCCAGACTCTGTCAGGTGCTTTCCAGGTTTTATTGCTAATCTTCATGGCAGCCCAAAAGGCAGTCATTACTGTTATTTCATTTTATAGATATCAAATCTGAGACTCACAAAAGTTTGGTTAGCCCAAAGTCATGTAACTAATACATTTAATCCCAAATCTGTAGTTCATGGTCTTTTCTCTATTCCACAATTTCATTCGCTTTTCCTTGTTGATTGGTCAGCTAGAACACAGAATTCAAATAGGTAAGTATATTTATACTCTAATGGGTAATGGATAATGCACTCAAATGTACATTTGACAGTCTTTCAGGCTCCAGAAGTAAAAAACATAAGAATGTGTCAACATTGAGCAAGAGATTTCTTGTTCTACTTTTGGCCTCCTGTATTTACCAGCAAAGACCCATATATTCGCTCAGGCATCCTTTAAGTAGTTGGGGCTGTTGGTTTATTTTCAAATGCCTTCCCATTTTCAGGACTCACCTGTGTCACTCTTGGTTTTCACTGACTTTAAAAGGTGAAAGAGCACAATCATCATTTTCAACTAATTTATTCTTCCAGGGAGTCTTTCATAGACTCTTAATTTTTTAAAAACAATTTATTGAAATATGCTAGGGAAGTAGCTGCGGCTCAAGCAATTGGGCTCCCATCTTCCATATGAGAAGTCCAGGGTTTGATACCTAGAACCTCCTGGTGAAGGCAAGCTGGCACATATGGTTAGCTGGCCCATGCAGAACACTGGCCTGCACAGAGCGTTGGCCCACGCAGGAGTGCTGCCCTGTGCAGGAGTGCTCGCCCATGTGGAGAGCTGGTGCAGCAAGATGACGCAACAAAAAGAAACACAGAAGACCAGGGAGCTGAGGTGGCGCAAGAGAATGATCACATCTCTCCCACTCCGGCAGATCCCAGGATTGATTCCTGGAGCTGCCTAATGAGAATACAAGCAGACACACACAAAAAAACACAGCAAATGGACACAGAGAGCAGACCATGGAGGGAAGAGGGAGAAATAAATAAATAAATAAATCTAAAAAAAAAAAAAGAAATGCCATTCATACATGAACATATGTAAACAATAAGTATATGGTAAAGTCATGAACTTACAAACAAATATGCCTATCATATAATGCTCCCATACATCACCCACCACAAATAACTTGCATTGTTGTGAAACATTTGTAACAAATTACGAAAGAGCATCGTCAAAGTATTACTACTAAATGTAGTCTGTATCATATATTTGGTGTATTTTTTCCCCAACCCACCCTACTATTTTTTTGTTTATAAACCATACAATATATCTAAAGTGTATCAACAGTGGCATTTGATATAATCACCAAGTTGTGCATTCACTACTTCAATCAATATTAGAGCATTTTCATTACTCCAAACAAAAAAACAAACCACTATCAGAACTTTTGTTAACTTATTACAAATCCTATGATGTGCTTTCATGAATTCTAATAATTTCCATATTTAAAAATGACTTTTTACCAATTCTGCACAGCTAACCTCAGCTTTCTCTAACTACATTCTTTTCTCTGCTGACTTATATTCTAGTTCATTATATTTAGTTCATAATAACAAAATTGTAACATTTGTCCTTTTGTGCCTAGCTTTCTTCACTCAACAGAATGTCTTCCAGATTCATCCACATTGTCATATGCTTCACAACTTCATTTCTTCTTACAGCTGCATAATATTCCATAATATTCCATAATATATATATACACACCACAGTTTGTTTAGCCTTTCATCAGTTGATGGACACCTGGAATGTTTCCATCTTTTAGCAATTGTGAATAATACCCCTCTGAACATCGGTGTGCAGAGATCTATTGATGTCACTGCTCTCAATTCTTCTGGGTATATACCTAGTAGTGATATGACTGGGTACATGGTAGATCTATACCTAACTTCCTTAGGAACTGCCGAACAGACTTCCACAGTGGTTATACCATTCCACGTTGCCACCAGAATTGAATAACTGACCCTATCTCTCTACATCTTAACACTTGCAGTTTTCTGTTATGATAATAGTGGGCATTCCAGTAGGTGTGAAATGATATCTCATTGTAGCTTTGATTTGCATTTCCCTAATAGCCAGTGATGTTGAATATTTTTCCTGTGGTTTTTTGCCATTTGTGTTTATTCTTTAGAAAAATGTCTATTCAAGTCTTTTGCCCATTTTTTAAATACATCATCTGTCTTTTTATTGTTGAGTTGTAGGATCTCTTTATATATCAGGGATATTAGAACTTTACTGGATGTGTGATTTCCAAGTATTTTCCCCATTGACTAGGCTGCCTTTTTACCCTTTTCACAGAACTTTGAGGTACAAAAATGTTTAATTTTGAGGAGGTCCCATTTATCTATTTTTTCTTTTGTTGCCCATGCTTTGGGTGTAAGGTTTAAGACACTCCACCTACTATAAGGTCTTGTAAATGTTTCCCTATGTTATTTTCTAAGAGTTTTGTGATCCTGGCTTTTATGTTTAGGTCTTTGATCCATTTTGAGTTGATTCCTGTATCAGAAGTGAGATAGGAGTCTTCTTTTATTCTTTTGGTCATGGATATCCAGTTCTTCTAGTGCCATTTGTTGAAAAGATTGTTGTGTCCTTGGAAATGGACTTGGTAGGCTTATTGAAACTCAGTTGACCATAGAGGTGAGGGGCTATTTCTGAGCTCTCAATTTTAATCCATTGATCAATGTGTCTATCTTTACGCCAGTACCATGCTGTTTTTACCCCTGTAGCTTCATAATTAACTTCAAGGTCAGGAAGCATGAGTCTTTTGACTTTGTTCTTCTTTTTTTAAGGATGTTTTTGGCTATTTGGGACCCCTTTCACTTTCAAATAAATTTGGTAATTGACTTTTCTATTTCTGTAAAGTAGGCTGCTAGAATCTTGATTAGTATTGCAGTATATCTATAGATCATTTGGGATAGAATTTCATCCTGGTAATATTAGTCTTCCAAATCATGGACACAGAATGTCCTTCCATTTGTTTAGGTCTTCTTTGATATATTTTAGCAATGTTTTGTAGTTGTTTGAATACAGACCCTCAATTCCTGGTTAAATTAATTCCTAGATATTTGAGTCTTTTTGTTGCCTTTGTAAATGGAATTGTTTTCTTGATTTCCTCCTCAGCTTGCTCATGGCTAGTGTATAGAAATACTACTGATTTTTGTGTGTTGATCTTGTATCCTGCTACTTTACTGAACTCATTTAATAGCTCAAGTAGCTTTGTTGTTGATGTCTCAGGATTTTCTAAATATAGGCTCATGTCATCTAAAAATAGTGAGAGTTTTACTTCCTCTTTTCCAATTTGGATACCTTTTATTTCTTTTTCTTGCCTAATTGCTCTTGGTAGAAATTCTAGCACAATGTTGAGTAACAGTAGTGAAGTGACAGTGGGCACCCTTGTCTTTTTCCTGATTTTATAGGGAAAGTTTACACACTCCCCCCATCGAGTAGAATATTGTTTACGGGATTTTCATATATGCCCTTTATTATGTTGAGGAACTCTCCTTCCATACCTATCCTTTAAATCATCCTTATCAAGAAATGATGCTGGATTTTGTCAAATGCTTGTTCTGCATCAATTGAGATGATCATGTGGTTTTTCCCCCTTTTGTTTGTTAATGTGTTGTATTACATTAATTAATTTTCTTATGTTGAACCACCCTTCTAAACCAGTAATTAATCCCACTTGATCGTGATATAAAATTGTGGACTTGGTTTGCAAGTATTTGGTTGAGAATTTTTGCATCTATATTCATTAGAGATATTGGTCTGTAATTTTCTTTTCTCTCAGTACTTTTTTTAAATTTCTTTGTCTTTATTTATTTATTTTTAATGTTACATTAAAAAAATATGAGGTCTCCATATACTCCCATCCGCCTCATCCCACTCCTCCCACAACAACCTTCTCCATCATCATGGGACATTCATTGCACTTGGTGAACACATCTCTGTGCACTGCTGCACCACATGGTCAATTGTCCACATTATAGTTTACACTCTACCCCAGTCCACCCAGTGGGCCATGGGAGGACACACAATGTCCAGTAACCGTCCCTACAGTACCACCCAGAATATCAGTAAGTCCACTCCAGTCCATACTCCATTCCTCCATTCTGTGGACCCTAGGATGGTTATGTCCGCTCCACCTCTGTATCGAGAGGGTGCTTAGATTCCACGTGGATGATGGATGCAATCCTCCTGCATTGTAGGCACTCTTGGCTCCCTGGTGTGGTGGTTGATCTTCACCTCCCTGTTAACTGGCTGGGGTAAGTCCAATAAGCCAGAGGGTAGGCACTGCAAGTCTGTTGAGGCTCAGGACCTATCACATGGACAGTCCAGAGATTCAGGTCCCCTGAGTATACACTAAACCCCAGTGCCAACCACACATCCGGTAAAAGTGACAGGAGAGGCTTGTGAACAAAGATCACATCTGAGTCCAACTCCATCACACTCAGGAACACAAACTCCAAAGTAGGGCCAATTGACATGGCACTAAAGTCCCTCTGCCATGACCATAGAACCTGTGGGTCTCTGTAGCCCTTGAAGGACCAATACCTGGAGTTGTATCTACATTAGCTGTCTCTGGGACTCTGCTGAGGTATGAGTAAGGGCAACCCCTCTGATGACCTCCCATCTCTTTTCTGGAGACTCATAGCCATATAAACTCATTTGTCCTTTCCATTTCCCCCTTTTATTCAAGGTCAGAAAGCATTTTTAACTCCTGATATTACTTGTAGGCTGAAGATATTCTGCCAGTCTGAGTTGACCCTTTTATTCAAGGTCATTCTCCAGCCACATCATCAGCTGGTACTTGGTAGTAATCCCTCAGTGCCAGAGAGGCTCATCCCCAGGAGTCATGTCCCACACTGGGGGGAAGACAATGTATTTACATGCTGAGTTTGGCTTTGAGACTGAGGACATTTGAGCAACATGGAGACTCGCAGGAGGTAACTCTTAGGTACCCTGCAGCTCTAGGCCTAGTTCTTATTTCAGGCACACAGGCTCACAAGCATAGTCATTAGCATCAAGGGCTCATTGTTGGACCATCCTTCCTTATTGGTCTTAGCCATTGCACTCAGGGGACTGTTGTTGATCCATTAGGGAATGCAACAGAGCTTGCCCGGCCAGGAACTCAGTACTCCCCCAGCCATTGTTCCCACCTATAACCACTGCGAAAATATCCAGACATTTTTATGCACCCCGCACATATGCCCTGGAGAACTCCCTCCTAGCCATGAACCTCCCCCCCACCAATAACACCCTACACCAATATTCCTCCCCTGCCACCATCAAACCCCTCTGTGGTCCAAAACCTCCCTGAAAATGAAGCCCAATATCTTAGTATCTTTATCTAGCCTTGATATTAGGGTGATGTTGGCTTTCTAAAATATGTTGGGTAATTTTCCTTCCTCTTCAATTTTTTTGAAGAGTTTAAATAGAATTGGGGGAAATGGACTTGGCCCAGTGGATAGGGCATCTGTCTACCATATGGGAGGTCCGTGGTTCAAACCCCGGGCCTCCATGACCCTTGTGGAGCTGGCCCATGCACAGTGCTGATGCGTGCAAGGAGTGCCCTGCCACACAGGGTACCCCTGTGTAGTGGAGCTCCACACACAAGGAATGCGCCCCCTAAGGAGAGCCACCCAGCATAAAAGAAAGTGCAGCCTGCCCATGAATGGCACCACACACATGGAGAGCTAATGCAGCAAGATGACACAACAAAAAGAAACACAGATTCCCATGCCACTGACAACAAAAGAAGCGGACAAAAAGAAGAATACGCAGCAAATGGACACAGAGAACAGACAACTGGGGTGGGAGGGGAGGGGAAAGAAATAAATAATTTTTTAAAATAATAAATAAATAAATAGAATTGGTATTAATTCTTCTCAAAATGTTTCATGGAATTTACCTGTGAAACCATTGGGTCTTGGAATTGTCTTTGTTGGAAGATTTTTGATGACTGATTCATTCTCTTTGCCTGTGATTGTTTTGTTGAGTTCCTGTATTTCTTGTAGAGTCAATGCTGCTTCTTTGTGCATTTCTAGGAATTTGTCCATTGCATCTAGATTTGTTGGCATACAGTTTCTCACAATATCCTCTTATAATTCCTTTTATTTCTGTGGAGTCAGTCATAATGCCCCCCTTTCATTCCTGATTTTATTTATTTGCATCTTCTCTCTTTTTTTCTTAGTTATTCTAGCTAGGGGTTTGTCAATTTTATAGATCTTCTCAAAGAACCAGCTTTTGCTTTTGTTGATTTTCTCTATTGTTTTTTGTTGTTGTTCTCAATTTCATTTATTTCTGCTCTAATCTTCGTTATTTCTTTCTTTCTACTTGCTTTGAGATTGGTTTTCTGTTCTTTTTCTAGTTTCTCCAGTTGTTCAGTTAGTTCTTGATTTTAGCTCCTTCTTCTTTTTTAATATAGGCATTTTGGGCAAAAATATTCCCAATCAGCACTGCCTTCACTGTATCCCATAAATTTTGATAAGTTTTGTTCTCATTTTCATTTGTCTTGAGATATCTACTAATTTCTCTTGCAATTTCTTCTTTGACCAATAATTGTTTAAGAATGCATTGTTTAGCCTCCATATATTTTCAAGTTTCCCTCTTTCCTACCTATTATTGAATTCCAGCTTCATTCCATTATGATCGGAGAAGGTGCTTTGTATAATTTCAATCTTCTTGAATTTATTGAGCACTGTGTTGTGGTTCAACATATGGTCTATCTTGGAGAAAGATCCATGAGCACTTGAGAAGAATATTTAACTTGCTGATTTGGGGTGCAATGTTCTGTATATGTCTGTTAGGTCCAGCTTATTTATCACATTGGTCAAGTTTTCTGTTTCCTCATTGATTTTCTGTCCATTTGTTCTATCTATTGATGGAAGTGGCATGTTGAAGTCTCCAATCATTATTGTAGAGATGTCTATTTCTCCTTTCAGTTTTGCCAGGGTTTGCCTCATGTATTTTTGGGTACCCTGGTTAGGAGCATAGATATTTTTTTTTTTAATTTTTTTATTTTTTATTGACTTTGTAATAATATTACATTAAAAATATATATGTGAGGTCCCATTCAACCCCACCCCCCCACCCCCCCTCTCCCCCCCCCCAACAACACTCGTTCCCATCATCATGACACATCCATTGGATTTGGTAAGTACATCTTTGGGCACCTCTGCACCTCATATACATTGGTTCACATCATGGCCCATACTCTCCTCTATTCCATCATGTAGGCCCTGTGAGGATTTACAATGTCCGGTGATTACCTCTGAAGCACCATCCAGGGCAGCTCCATGTCCCGAAGACGCCTCCACCTCTCATCTCTTCCTGCCTTTCCCCATACCCTTTGTCCATTATGTCCACTTTTCCCAATCCAATGCCACCTCTTCTATGTGGACACTGGATTGGTTGTGTCCATTGCACCTTTATGTCAAGAGGAGGCTCAGATTCCACCTGGATGCTGGATGCAATCCTCCCATTTTCAGTTGTAATCACTCTAGGCTCCATGGTGTGGTGGTGCATAGATATTTATGACTGTTACTCCTTCCTGGTGAATTGTCCCTTTTATTAATAATGGCTTTTTGCATCTCTTATTACTTTTTTTGCATTTAAAGTTTCTTTTGTCTGACACCAGTGTAGCTAATCCTGCTCTCTTTTGGTTATTATTTGTGAGAAATAACTTTTTACAAACTTTCACTTTCAGTCTATTTGTTTCCTTGGGTCTAAGGTGAGTCTTCTGCATATGGATGGCTCAGGTTTTCTTATGTCACTCTAAGTCTTTTGTTTTTTAGATTTATTTTATTTATTTCTCCCCACCCCATCATTGTTTGCACTTGCTATGTGCTGTGTCTTTAGGAGGCACCAGGAACTGAACCCAGGACTTCCAATGTAGGAGGGAGGCACCTAATGACTTGAGCCACCTCTGTTCCCTGCTTTCTTGTGTCTCTTATTTTTTCTTCTTCTTGTGTCTCTTGTTGCATCATCTTGTTACATCAGCTTGCTGAACTTGCCCATCACATCAGCTCATTTCTTGTTTTTCTTTAGGAGATGCCGGGAACCACTGCTCTCTGCTTTTTGTTGTGTTTCTCATTATGTTTTTCTTCTTGTGTCTCTTGTTGCATCTTCTTCTTGTGTCAGCTTGCCACACCTGCCCTTTATGCCAGCTCTCTGTCTTCTTTAGAAGGAAATGGGAACCAAACCACAGACCTCCCATGTGGTAGGCGGGAGCTCAGGCAACTGAGCCACATCCATTTCCCCAGTCTTTTTGGTTACCCTTTCTGGTAGTCACTTCCATACTCTCTTCTAAGCCTCTCTCACTTGTCCTTTCTTTTATGGCTGCAGAACTCACTTTAGTGTTTCCTGCAGAGCTGGATTCTTGTTTATGAACTCTCTTAGTTTCTGGTTATCTGTAAATATTTTAAGCTTGCTGTCTTGTTGAAGGACAGTTTTGCTGAATAAAGAGTTCTTGGCTGGCAGTTTTTCGCTTTCAGTTTTGTAATTACATCATAAAACTACTTTCTCACCTCCATGGTTTCTGAAGACAAATCTGCACTAAGTCATATTGGGAATCTCTTGTATGTTATGTTTTGCCTTTTCCTTTCTGCTTTCAGAATTTTCTCTTTATCTCTGGCATTCGGAGTTCTGCATATTATGTGTCTTGGGGTATGTCTATTTGGATTTATTCTAATTGGAGTACACTGTGCTTCCTAGACATGAGTAGTCAAGCCTTTCATAAGAGCTGGAAATTTTTCAGTCATTATTTCCTCAAATACTTTTCCTGCCCATATCACGTCTCATCTCTTTCTGTAATTCCCATAACACCTATGTTGGTGTGCTTTTTTTTAACTTATTTTAAAATACATTTTATTGAAGACTTAGCTAGCAAGTGCATAGCTCAATGACATGAATACACCTGTGTGTCCACAATTAGATCAAGGTATAAAACATTTAAGGCTTTCAGAAGGCTCCCACCCATCCCAGTCAATATGCGCCAAAAGAAAACACTTTTATGACCACTCTCAGCTCCTATTAGTTTTTTTAAATTAATATATTGAAGTATATCACTCACACATAAATATACATAACAATAAGTGTATAGTAATAGTTGTGAACTTACAAAACAAACATTAAACATCATACAGGACTCTCATAACTCACCAATACCTTACATAGTTGTTAAATCTTTTAAAATAATGATTAAAGAACACTGTCAATATATTACTACTAACCAAAGTATTTTCCCCCAAACCACCATATTATTATCTAACACTCCTATCCTTCATCCCTCTCTCATCTGGGTGGTGTCTCACCTTTCCCTGGTGTCCTGAACACCAGAGCAACCCTCCAGACAGTCTCCCTCTGAGCTTTAGCTATTTTTCTGGAGGAAAATTAATCCCTTCACCTCTCTAATCTTCCATAGCTTCTTCTAAAGCAGCAGCTTTAAATTTAAATGTGCATAATAATACTCACCTGTGGAACTAATTATAATTGCCCATCCCCAAAGATGCTGATTCAATCATGGGATTTCCAAGTGATTCTGATACAGTGACCCTCAGATGACACTTTGAGGAAAATGATTGGGTTTTCTTTTTCTCTACAATAAACAGAATGTTGTTATAATCATTTAAAAAAAAAATAAAGGCAGAAAGGAGATTTGTTCCATGTTTGACTGGATGTATAGTTATGTTGTAGTTATATTCTACTTCTGCTGCTTTCCAGCTCTGACTTAGGACAAGTCCCTTAACCTCTCTTAGTACCAATTTTGTGAGAATTTAATGGGATAAAATGTGAAAGCTCTTAATCCAGTGCTTAGCACTTACGACAAAAAAACATTTGCTACCTTTCACTTTTCCCTTTTAAAACTCAGTTATTCTTATACTAAATTCTATTTTCTTTCTATCCCACAACATTACTGTCAAGAAAAAGCAGTGGCTCATGTTTCCTACTTTTTTAAATCCTATGCATTAATTTGTTTCCTTCATAATTAAGCTTATACTCATCACTTGAACTTTCCATTGACACCAGTTCAGTTTGGAATTTCAAGCTTTCTTTGAGCAGCGATGCCATTTGTTCAGAGAAAACAGGACAAAGGTAGAAATTTAGCATGCAACAGGATGGTTAATAAGGTACTGTGTTCCAGGCAGCACGAATTCACCTGAGCTTTGTCCTGGATGCATATTGCCTCTCTGGTTCCTTTTGAATGTGGCTGGCAGATAGCTTGATTCATTCTAACTTTTACTCTGGCTTCAAATAGAAGGTAAATACCTTCTATTACTGGACACATTTCAGAAGACATACAGGCTTTGGAAGAGGTTTAAAGAGGAAATTCATACCCTGGGTAATTGTTCTATGGAATAGGGCAAGGGAAAAAAACGTAAAAAGTTGGTTAATTTACACTTTAATATTTATATATATATATATATATAGATCCTTGATGTAGGTTCTTGTTAGTGAAATGCAAAATAACACTCTCTGATTTATTAACTTCCTATATCCTGCATATTTTCCATCTCTTAAGTGGCCCTTAATTTACAATGATTTTTTAATGGAAAGCAAATGGTAGTAAACTTTATAAAGGATAGAATGGTATAGTCATTAAAACATTATTGAAGTAATTTGAAACACTATTTGAAATGATTCAAGTCATGGCCAAAAAAGGATATTTAACCTTTCAATAAGTTTATTGTTCTGATTCTTTTTTTTTTTTTTTTATTCCTTTCCCCCCCAGTTGTCTGCTCTGTGTCCATTTGCTGTGTGTTCTTCTGTGACCATTTCTATCCTTATCAGTGGCACTGGGAATCTGTGCTTCCTTTTGTTGCATCATCTTGTTGTGTCAGCTCTCCGTGTGTGTGGTGCCATTCCTAGGCAGGCTGCACTTTCTTTCATGCTGGGCAACTTTCCTTATGGGGCACACTCATTGAGCATGGGGCTCCCCTCTGTGGGGACACCCGAGTGGCACGGCACTCCTTATGCACATCAGCACTGCACATGGGCCAGCTCCACATGGGTCAAGGAGGCCCAGGGTTTGAACTGCGGACCTCCCATGTGATAGGTGGATGCCCTATCCATTGGGCCAAGTCCGCTTCCCATATAGTTCTGATTCTTGCTTCCAAATTTAGATTTCATAAGCACCCACAGGAAATATAAGAAGAGTAGCTTCAGCGCAAGGTTTCCTATATATTTAGGATTCATTTTGCCATCTTTCACTTGCAGTTGTCTTGTAAATTTAAAAAAATATATTTGGAAACAAAAACAAGAAGTGAACAATATTTATAAGTCATTAATTTTGTCATTTCTTTTAGACCATAGCAGTGTTACTGGATTTCATTTAGGTTCTTGGCTATTCTGCAGAAATAAATTTCAAGAGCACACTGGGTGAGTTACGCCAGTAATTTATTCAGGTAGGGAGGGATGAGAAATGGAAGAAAATAACAGATCAGGGGTCCTAGGTAGAGAGGAAGGGAGTGAAAAGTAATAAAGAAGGCTGATTCACAAGCTACAATTTCCCATTATAGATTATAAATGCGCAGGTTTACTTATGTGGCCACATGGCAGAGGAAAAATGGTGAGGGCAGTGCACAGAGGGCAGGAACAGGTCTAGAGGCAAGATAGCAGAGAGGAGAGTGCACATTCAGGCCTCACATGGCTTTTCTGAACCACTGATTATTTCACCTCTTTGCTAATGGCAGGGGAGGGGTTCCAGCTGTTTGCTGTTTTGATTGATTACCCCATCTATCAATCCCCCAGTGAAGACCCAATGATAAAGCCCTCATGGAATATCCAGGGATTCTCCTGGCTTCCAGAAAAGTCTTTGTTCTGAATAGAAGAATCTTGGGGGTGGCAGTCTTCTAGCAGCCATCTTAGGGGTTGTGATATCCATGTGCACTCTCTGCCAGGTTCGAGATCCATCTGTTGATTCCCTATCTTACTAAGCTGCTTCATTCCCCCCTCAGAGACTTTACACCTTCAATCTTAAAGGGGTGCTGAAGGGAGATGATCTTTCTTCTGTAGCTACTTTCTGCCGGTTAGGGGCAGTAGGCCCTACCTAACAAGGTGTAAAACCCTCTTGTTATTTTATCTTAGTTGGAGGAAGATGGACCCAGCATCCTGTGTGAAGCTGGATGAAGTTCACATATGGCTAACAAGATGCTGATTCTGGAAGAAATAAACTTAACTAGAATTTTGAGAATATATGGTCCCACTAAGAGGACACTGGACCACAGTAGAAAAGGCCAAGTGCCCACAAAGTCTGCATTTTCCCAAGTTGATGGGAAAGAATATTCTTCCTTCAATAAAATGGGAAAAAGCATTGCCTTTTTAGTTAAGTTCAAGGAGAGGAAAACAGACAAGGTTTCTTTAAGGGATGTTTAGTTGCCCTCCCCCTAGCAATAGACATCTGGGCTAGAGTTAGAGGGAATAGCTGACTTTGACATAGTTACTACTTAGCTTTTTTTTCTTAAAGATGTATTTCAGGCTGTCTAATAACTGGCATTCATACATCCCATCAGGTGCCTCTGGTGAGCTGGCACCTTCTTGGGTAGCTGGCTTCACTCAGGAGAAGTGCACCCAGCTGGCAAGTCCTTTAACTTTAACAGCTGTGGGCATGATTAAACCCACAGGATAAGGTCCCCTATATTTAGGCTCTAATTGAGAGTGAAGCCTGTTTTCTTGCCAAGTTTTTATTAGAACCTGGTATCTCAAAGGGATTAAGCTGAAATGGGTCCTAGACACCTCATTTGCTGTTTCCCTTCTGGTGGGAAAGCATTTAGCCCTGGTAGGATGGCATGTGAATCTGCCAGTCCTCCCCAGGGTATGAGTGGGACAGGTTCTGGAGTAAATCCTAGGAGAGAGACTTGGCCTAAGCACATTCATTAACTACTTAGAAAATGAAATTTATCAGGACTTTTAACATGCTTAATGTTTTTTTGCATATGGTCTAGTATAGAAAAGATATTACCATAAGCATCAAACATACTAATTAATGTACCTCCCAATGCATAAGTTCATCTTTGAACTGCAATTAATAGATTTAAGGTCCAAGTTTGCAATGCCATATATGTTACCTCTCCATGGGAGCAGCCATAATGCCAATTGTGTTTAAATTCTGCTCACAGTACTCAGGTGATCATTGCTCCACTTGGTATGTTCTTCACAGAAGCTGCAACATCATTGAGCCTAGAGTGAAGCTAGGAAGTTAGGGTCTAGTATTCCACCAGCCTGGTGTGTAGCACCCTTCGGCACTATGAAACAGTGCCAGTCTGGAGGCAATATCCATTGTACATTTGGCTATATTGAGCCACCATTGGTTGTGACAAAAGTTTGAAACTGCAACATAGTCTCTATCGACTTCAGGAGCACAGCCAAAGATGTAGTAGATACATTTACTGTTTTAGGGGTCAATGACCAACCTAGCCAATAACTCAAATGGACTGGCAACCTGCTGTGTATGAAGGCCTGGTTTGATGGCACAAGAGAGTTTGACAATGCTGAAGTCTATCTCTTGATTTTATACACTTCTTAAACATTTCCAATGCAATGTGTAGCATATCAAATGAACTTTTTATTACTTTGCTTCTTCTACACTTTTAACATGAATATGTTAATTACACAGGTATTTTACTTTAGCAGTAGAAGAAAAACTACTTTTTCCATTTTTCAAATGAAAACTGAAGATTCCCAATGGAATTAAGGTAACTTTTCATCACCATCACTTGAATATGCACACTGAGGTGACTTCCAGTCAAGTTTCACTGTTATGAGGTTAATTTTTACCATTAATACCTTTATTAACTAAGCCACAAGAATTTTATCAGTAACAACTTTGTGAAGTTTCTCTGCTTTTCTAGCAATTAAATAAATCCCACTTGTGATTTATAGATTAAATCCACTAGTAAGACAGAATTGACATTTAAAGTCTCAGTTTTAGATTTCCTTTCACCATTATACAATTTGTAACAAGTGAACCCAAAATCTGATTTCCTAGGCACAAGCAAACTGACAAGTTAAATGCAGATTTCAAGGTTGAACACAAAGTTAAGCACTGATTAAAATGGAAGAGAGAATTTTATACCTTTAGCATTTCTAGGAACTCCTTGATTATAATAGATAGCTTAGGAGGGTTTTTTTTAAATCTTGATCACTGTTCACACTGTTTATAGGCACAATCAAATTTAAACTAATGTAAGTTTGGATTTATTTTATTCATTTCTTTAAGGAGACATGACATGAGGTTTCTGGGCCTCAGATTTATCTGTGTGGTTTTTTTTTTTTTTTTTTTTTTACATTGGTTTAATTGGAATTCAGGGTCTTATACAGAGAGGCTGCTCTCAGCTATACTATGGCCATGTAGACCAGCAGCAGGCAGAATTTCCTAATTTCTGAGAAGACACTCCTATGGGGAGTTGTTGGCATGCCAGAGGCTGCACCCAGTATTCTAGGAAGAATGAAGAAGCACTTTTTAGACAACCATTCTGGCCTCCCAGAGTCCTAGTCTGACTAAAGCATTCATCACTCCATGTAATTTGGAGCTGAAATTCTGTCTCAACATCCAGAAATTTTCAATTTTCAGTGCGTTCCTGGCCCATAAGCATCCTTGTGGGTGACCTAGGTCCTGGCTGATATCTGACTCTGGGTATCGAATCAAGGCATCCAAGCCAAATTGGTGGGAGACTGAGCAGTGGTTCAAATCAAAGCACCTGAGACGTCTGTCTCAGGGGATGTTTGGCAGCTCTCTGAATGGATGGGTCCAAGTGTTATGGGAAACTGGCTTACCTGTTCTGTATTTTTCCTTCCTTTTGTTGTAAATGCTGCCTTATTGTAGATGTTGCAGTTCCTTCCTGTTATTGTAAATGTTGCCCTATCATAGATGTTGCAGTTGCTTCCTGTTATTGTTGATAATATTGCATTTCTGATAACAAACAGCTGATTGTTCATTTCTGAATAAATATGATGTGGATACTAGGGTTGAGGTTCTCAGTTTCAAAAGCTGTGAAGTCCCCTGGTCCCATCTTTGTTTCCTCTCTTGTGTCTTTCTTTCTGTCCTTTTATTTCTTCAGTTCTGCGTTAACTTCCCTTCATGCAGACCTATTGCTGAGCTGCTCTCAGCAACTGGCTCACAAACAGGGACTTGAGGGGAAGAAGAGCTTCAAGCTAAATTAAAGGTATTATCACAGTGCAGAGCCCTGAGTGGTTTAGAAGGCCTTCCAAGTCCTTGGTGAGTAAGGACACTTTCAGGTATTCTAGTAGAGTTACAATGGGAAACAGAGACAGTTCAACAAAGTATCACCCATATCTCTGTCTCCTCAGGCAGTTCCTCAAGTCAGGAGGTGCCGGGGCCAGCGAATCTTGTATTTTAGAACGTTTACAGATTATAGAAAAATACTGCTCATGGTTCCCAGCTGTAGGAAGTTTAGAATTAGAAAACTGGGAAAGAGTGGGAAAAGAGTTAGAAAAATTACATGTACAAGGTGTCCCACTCCCTGTTACTATTTGGTCCACTTGGATGATTATTAAATCTGTTTTGGAACCTTTGCAAACAGAATATGAGGAAGAAAAAAAGGAAAATAGAGAAAGTGAGGAAGTTTCTCCCTCTGAATTTTTTGATACTAAATCTAATCCCAGCTGACTGGTCTGCATTAGTACGCATCACCCTAGGGTCTGGAGAGTTTTTACAATTCAAAACCTGGTAGACTGATCATGCAGAGACTCAGGCTGCTCATAATAGAACCCATAATATCCCCATTTCTTGGATCAGTTAGTGGAGGTGGGGAATTGGACGGGAATAGATCAGCAGTTAACAATGAAGGATCAAGCCATCACACAGGTCCATCACTGTTGCTTCAGGGCATGGGAAAAAAATTGAGGCCAGCCTCCAGTGTCATTTCAAAAAATATTACAAGGTCCTAAAGAAACTTACCCTGACTTTATTGCTTGACTACAAGAGGCTATCAAAAAAAACAGGTCAATAATTTAGAAGCTGCTGATACTATTTTGCAGAATGGCTTATGAAAATGCTAATCAGGATCGTCAGAAGGCTATTGGGATTATGAAAGGTAAAGTAGAATTGACTGGATATATTAAATCGTGCCAGGATGTAGGGAGAGAGGGCCATTGTGCTACAATGATGGCTCAGGTTATGGCAAGAATAAAAATCAATATGAGGTTTTCTGGGAAATGCTTCAATTATGGAAAAATTGGTCATATGAGAAAAGACTGTCAGAAAAAGTCTGAGGGAAAAACAATGCAGCCTGGACAGATTATTTCTGCTTGGAAACCATTTGAGCTGTGCCCCCACTGCGGTAAAGGAAATCATTGGGTTAGCCAATGTCAGTCCAATTACCATAAGAATGTCACTCCCTTGTCAGGAAACTTCCAGCAGGGCCTGCTCCTAGCCCTGTTCCAAAAGAAGGCTTTTCCCATTCAGCAGAGCAATCCCATCACTCCCAATACTCCACAGTGCCCTTGACTTATCCCCCGCCACAGCAAGAAGTGCAGCTGTAGATTTCCATATGGCAGAACCTATTATTTTGCTTCCAGGGGATACCCCTGTCTGTGTAAAAATGGGAATAAGGGGACCTTTACCAATTGGCATGGTCGGACTTCTGCTCGGGAGGAGCAGTCGCACCTCCCAGGTGAGTTAGAATGCATACAGGACTATCAAGGAGAGATTCAAGTTTTCATGCCCACCTCAGTTCCATGGAAAGCTGATATTGGAGATCGCATAGCACAATTGTTGCTCTCTTATGTTCCTGTAGGAGCTAGTAAGTAAGTCCAAGGGAAAAATTGGTTTTGGAAGTACAGGAATAACAGGAGCATTCTTAACTGAAAACATTTTAGAATCTCTTCCTGTTTGTGAAGTAACGGTTCAGAACAAATGGTTTAAAGGACTTACTGATACTGAGCTGATATTTCTATCATTAGTTCTAACCATTGGCCCTCTGCTTGGCCAGTACAAGATACATCTATTTCTGTTGTGGGACTTGGCACTCCCAGAAGTCTAAAACAGAGTGTGCAAATTTTTCATTGTCTGGGACCTGATGGGCAACACACCACCCTGCAGCCATATGCTGCAGATTTACCTATTAATCTCTGGGGATGTGATCTATTAGAACAATCGCAGGCTGAAATCTATCCCCCAGGTTAGCCAATATAGTAGACAAAGTCCACAATTAATGAGGAAATGAGGTCATGTTCCAGGGTTAGGATTGGGTAAGCACCACCAGGGAATTGTTGAACCAATAGATCCCACAGCTCAGGGTAATCGTGAAGGATTAGGATATTCACCTTTTCCATAATGGCCACTGCGCCGTCTAGCCTCCTTGAACCACCCAAACCCATTATTCTTAAATGGAACACAACCTCTCCTGTCTGGATTGAACATTGGCCATTAATCCTAGAAAAATTGGAGGCACTTCATAAATTGGTTAAGGAACAGTTAGATAAGGGGCATATTGAAGAATCTTTTAGTCCTTGGAACTCTCCAGTGTTTCCTATTAAGAAAAAATCAGGCAAATGGAGGTTTTTAACAGACCTCCGAGCAGTAAATGCAATCATTCAACCTATGGGTGCACTGCAGCCAGGTTTGCCCACACCAGCTATGATGCCTCGTAGCTGGTCACTTATTGTTATTAATTTAAAAGATCGTTTCTTTATAATATGTTTGGCTCCCGAAGACTGCAATAAATTTGCATTCTCAGTGCATTCTTTCAATAACAAAGAACCCATGAAACAGTTTCAGTGGAAATATCTTCCTCAAGGAATGCTTAATAGTCCCACCATATGTCAAAATTTTGTAGCTAAAGCCTTAAATCCAGTCGGATTGGCTTTTCCTTCTTGTTATATTGCACATTACATGGATGATATATTGTGTGCTGCTCCCTCCTCCCAGACTCTAGTTTTAGCATATCAGGCCTCATTAGAAAAGACCTTAACTGCAGCAGGATTAAAACTCGCCCGTGAGAAAATTCAAAAGGTTACTCCTGTTTCTTATCTTGGGACTATAGTTGATAAAATTACAATTAAGCCTCAGAAGGTTCAGATTTATAGAGGCTCTATTAAAATTTTGAATGATCTGTAGAAATTATTAGGAGATATAAATTGGCTGAGGTCCAAAGTAGGCGTTTCCACATATGAACTGTCTCTTTTCACTATTATGAGGAGATCCTCAATTAAACAACCCCTGGGTTCTAACGAGAGAGGCAGAACAAGACCTAAAACTCATGGAGAAAAAAATTCAAAGTGCCCAAATTGAGTGCATTAATCCAGAACAGCCACTGCAATTGATTATCTTGCCTTCCTTACAATCCCCCATGGGAATTCTTATGCAACAAGATCATATTGTAGAATGGATATTTTTACCTAACAGTATTGTTAAAACTTTATCTCCTTATGTGGATTTTATGGCCCAAATTACATTTAAAGGCTGTGAATGCACTCGCACCCTTCACGGGCAGGACCCTTCTCATATCATTCTTTCACTTTTGCCCAAAGAAGTTGAGGCTTGCCTACAAAATCACTTACAGTGGCAAATAGCCTTTGCTGATTATATTGGACAGATAGATAATCATTACCCTAAAAATCATATATTACAGTTCATTAAAAGCACTCAGTGGATTTTGCCTAGCATAACTAAATTTCAACCAATACTTGACATCCCTACAATCTTCACTGATGGGTCTGGAAAAGGCGCCGCTGGATATACTGGATATAAGATTAAGAAAAATCTGTACTCCTGGGTTTTCGGCTCAGCAAGCTGAATTAGTAGCAGTACTTCCTGTTTTGCAAGACATACCAGAATCCATAAACATCCTTTCAGACTCAGCACATGTGGTCCAGGTTTCTCAATTGATTAAAACAGCTCTTATCAAACCTAATGTAAATCAGTTTCTATATAAGCTTTTTCACAAACTTCAACACATAATTAGAAATAGAAAAAATCCATTTTTTATCACTCACATGTGATCGCATTCAAATTTACCTGGACCATTAGTACAAGGCAATAATGCCACTGATAAATTAGTCACTCCTGTTTTACAAGAAGCTATTCATTTTCACAATCTAACCCATATAAATGCAGCCGGCCTCAAAGCTTGTTTTCCTTTAACAAGGACACAAGCTAGGGACATTGTTCAAACTTCTCCATCCTGTCAAATTCTTAATAATCCAAAATAATTGGAACTTGGAGTAAATCCCCGTGGTTTAACTGTTAACTCTTTGTGGCAAATGGATGTAACTCATATCTCCTCTTTTGGAAAATTATGTTATGTTCATGTCTCTCTAGACACTTAATCAGGATTCGTTTGGGCTACAGCTCAGATGGGAGAAACTGCTCAGCACATAAGACAGCATTTGTTAGCATGCTTTGCTGTAATGGGTCTTCCTCAGTCCCTAAAAGCAGATAATGCTCCTGCTTATACCAGTGTCTCCCTTAAAAGGTTTCTAGATTCTTGGAGTATTTCACACATTACAGGATTTCCTTATAACCCCCAGGGTCAAGCTATTGTTAAGCAAGCAAATCAAACCCTTAAACTCATGTTACAAAAACAAAAAGGGGGAGACAGGGAGACACTGCAGGTGCAGTTACACAAAGCATTATTCACTCTTAATTTTCTTAACTGTGGAACAACCCCAGAAGGGACAGCAGCTGAAAGGCATTTTCAAACTAATTCTAAAACTCAAACCCTTTAACTTGGTGGAATGATCCAGTGACCAATAAATGGTCTACAGGGAAGTTGTTAACTGGGGGAAGAAGGTTTGCTTGTATTTCTCCAGGAGACGGAGAACGTCGTGTGTGGGTACCAGCTCGTCGGATAAAGCCAAGAGATGACGAAAGTTCCTATGGAACCCAGAACCTCCAGTCACGCAGATGGAGAGACTGACACTGAAAACTGCATGGCTGGGTCCTATTCTGAAGGTTAAAGCAGCTTCACCTCCCACCTGGGGGTGAGTTAAAAAATCTAAAGTCAAGAAGCCAAACAACAGCTGACCAAGAGCTCAGGTACATCTTATATCAGGATTGAGTCTTTGCCTGATATGTATGTTTTGCTAGTATTGTTACAAAAAGTGTTTAAGTGTGCAAAAAGGTTTATAGGCTAGAATGTCTTTACATTAAATTATTAAACAAAAGAAAGAAAAAGGAAGAAAACTGCTTTTGTGTTTGTTCAATGTCAGTGTGTGTGTGGTAATTGTTTCAGTGTGTGTTGTAATGGTTTCTGTGATTGTTCATTGTCAGTATATATTTTGATACCTCTGGATGGTGATATAATTTGATAAATAAAAATTTCTAAAAGAGTTCTATTCAAAATAATAACTGCTTATATTATTACCTAAGTTTAAAATGTTAATGAAATCTCTATACTTGTAAGTTTTGATTAATAAGATGCATATGGCAAGTTGTAAAAGTATTAGTGAGATAATGTGTTTTATGGAAGTAAAACAATCCTGAAGGAATACAAAAAGTGCAAAAACTGTGAAAAGGGCAACAACAGACTTTTGCAGTTCTTCAGGGTTTTCTGCCCTGGCCTGATGGCAATAAATCTGGCTGCATAGAAGAAACCTGTGGCAGTGACCCTACTAAGAAACATTAGAGATAATGATATCTTAAGGGCCTGAAATAGGCAAACAATTGGGACAAGCTGTAAGGTCCCAGCTACTCTATCAAATTCTTAAATGTTGTTTGGTTGGGTAAGACAAAACTATATTCACTGCTGTAATTGATGGAGTACAAGGTTTTCTCATGTTATTAGAATTTGTAATATTGTTGGGATACTAAAAATCTTTTATCCCTCACTGAGATGTGTTAATTGGGAAAGGTCCTTCATGGGAGTGGGAGGACCTCCAGCAGGCTGCTTTAAAAAATTTTTAAAAAAAAGAGGAGAAGGTGGATCTTGACCTAGCCCGTGAATTGGATGTGGCTAGCACCAATATTGGCTTTGGGTGGGGTTTGTGGCAAAGGCAACATTCTAATTGAGAACCCCGCCCCTCCTGCTTTAGTCACAATTGTGGGAAGGGGCAATAAGTACAATATAAAAAAGCAATTGTGTGCAGCATAGGAAGCCCTGCTGAAAGTGAAAGGCTTAAGCCAATGGTATCTGGTTACTCTGAAGACTGCCATCCCTATCTAGGGATGGATTGCAAATACTAAAAGCAAGACAGAAACAATGGACTGTTGTGAATCACCCTCTGTTGGGGAGAGATCTGTGGAAGCACATCTGGGACACCTGCCAGCAGTGACAGGTAACTCTCTGTCATGTTCCTGCCCACTCATCGAACATCCCTCTCAGGACTGTTGAGGCAGATGCCTCATGAAGATCCAGAGCCATACAATGAGACCTGAGAAGAAGCAGAGTGGCTCCACTGGAAAGACGAACGTCTTGAGTACCAGACCTTGTGGTGCCTAGCCCAGTGGTTCCAGCTGCCTGCTGTTCACCAGCAGCTGGTGGACATCAACCATGAGTGTCCTTCATGCTCACTTCAATGACTGTGACATCAGTCCCCTCCTGCTCTTGGGAGGGGCAAGATATGTTTTCACTGCAACAAACACTGCATCAGGACTTTTAGAACAAGTCAGCTATTGTTTTCTGCCTGGAAAGTGAGTCCTCACAATGATGGACTAAGTTTAAATTCAACACTGAGTTGTGGCACCAGGTTCAGTGAAGATGCTAAGAGCAGGACCAATGAAGGCACTGAAATTATGAGATAAACTTCCAGCTGCCCCACAGTTCAAAATGGGGAAGTAACAATAATTTGTCATTGCCTATGCCTCAAACTACACAAATTGGGGGAAATGAGGTCATTCTTGATCGAGTACTGGCCTATATAGCTTTGCTGGTAGGAAATCTTAAGCCCATGAGAAATAAATCATCTGTTAGTTGGAGGTTTGTATAATCTACTGTAGTTATGGATTATGTATAAAATGCTATTCTCTGATTTCAAATTGTTACTTAAACGATAAGCACTCAACAAGTCCTTTGGGGTATGAGGCAGTAAGAAACCACCAAATCTGCCTTCGTTGCTTTACAAAAACAAAAAGAATAAGTTGTGGGAAACTGGCTCACCTGTTCCATATTTGTTCCTTCCTGTTATTGTAAATGTTGCCTTATCGTAGATGTTGCAGTTGCTTCCTGTTATTGTAGATGATGTTGCAGTTCTGATAGCAAACTGCTGATTGTTCACTTCTGAATAAATACGATGTAGAAACTGGGGTTGAGGCTCTCAGTTACAAAAGCTGTGAAGCCCCCCTGGTCCCATCTTTGTTTCCTCTCTTGTATCTTTTTTTCTATCCTTTATTTTTTCAGTTTTGCATCACCTTCCCTTCATGCAGACCTATTGCTGAGCTGCTCTCTGCACCCAAGGAATGGGGGCCACTCAGTTTACTGCTCTGGTTCTTGGCACCCCTACATTCCAGGGTCCGAGACCAACTGCACTGTGAATCGAAGTGCCCAAGCCTTCAAAAGTCTCGGGGGACATTCAGAGTCCCCCCCACCTCAGAAATCAGAGACCCTGCCCCCAGGCATTTCCAGAGCCGCTTGGACTTGGAAGACAGATTATATAGATTAGATGCCTCCCAAGCTGAAGAAATCTTTCTCCTCCTATCCTTCCAGAAGTCTTAGACACAGTCTTAGTTCTATGACTACTGTCTGATAGTTTCCCACTTAAACCAGCCATCAAAAGGCCATTAAATGATTAATGATCTATTGCTCTAGCTAACAGACTTTGGGGCCATGAGACAACTTCCTTGCTAACAAAGGTATTTCCATTTTCAGTTTTTAAAACATTCCAAAGCATTCTAACACAAACCTGTAAAGAGAAATTCAGTAGCAAGAAGTAGAAAGGTAAAACATGGGTAAAGGTTAATTATGCAAGGGTATTCTGGCCTGTGACCGCCCTGGGAAGGGAATTCCCACGGCATCCATGGTGGCTCTGCCCACCACCTTCCTACTTCATCCCCCAGGTAGGTTGGGTGTGGGTAGATAGGAAAGCCGCTTGCAAAGGTATGGACCTGCTGGGAGGGGCAAGCCCTCTGCTCTCTGCCATTGCCATGCTCCCCCTAGTGGAGAGGGCAGGAGAAGGCAGTGGCAGGCAGACCAAATACTGACTGCAGAGGACAAAGACTCTGACTGCTAAGAGGGCTTGAAAAAGAAGCATCACAGGGCCAGGTGCTTTCTTGGCAGGGCTGTGATTTAAGCCATTGCCCTATGACCCAGCCATCCTGGCTGGGGTCAGATTTCACAAGCCTGGGCATGTGACATGAACGCAGAGAATTCCTGAGCCCGGCCCCTTCTCCCCCAGGATTATATCCTGTGGGTCTTATAGGCAAACCCATTTAAAATAGAGAAGCAAAGGAAGACATTAAACAAGTTGTGGGCCATAGTTTCATTCACCAATAAATTCCTCGACTGGCTCACCAAATATGTTACTGGATTTTATTTAAGTTCTTGGCTGCAGAGATGAATTTCAAGAGCATGCCAAGTAAGTTAGGCCAGTAATTTATTCAGGTAGGGAGGGACGAGAAATTGGAGAAAATAACAGATCAGAGGTCCCAGGTAGAGAAGAAGGGGGTGAAAAGTAAAAAAGAGGGCTGATTTACAAGCTACAATTCCCCATTATAGATTATAAATGCCCAGGATTACTTGTGTGGCCACGTGGCAGAGGAAAAATGGAAATGGCGGTGCAAAGAGGACAGGGACTGGTCCAGAGGCAAGAGAGCAGAGAGGAGAGCATGTGTTCAGGCCTTGCACAACTTTTTGAACCATTAATTATTCCACCCCTTTGCTAATGGCAGGGAAGGTGTTCCAGCTGTTTGCTGTTTTGATTGATTACCCCACCTATCAATCTTCCAGTAAGGACCCAATGATAAAGTCCTTGGGGAATAGCCAGGGCTTCTCCTGGCTTCCAGAAGAAGTCTTTGCTCTCAATAGCAGAATCCTGGGGGTGGGGGTCTTCCAGCAGCCGTCTTGGGGGTTACTGATGTCCCCGTAGACTCTCTGCCAGGTTCCAGATCCGTCTATTGATTTCCTATCTTACTAGCCTGCTTCAGCAGGAGGAATGAGCAGGTTCCTTCCTCCCGATGCATATTTTTTAAAATACTTGTTCTTTAAAAAGATAATTTAGATTACATAAAGGTTACATAAAAAATATAGAGGGTTCCCTTATGCCCCACTCCCTACCCTCCCACACTTTCCCATATTAACAGCATCCTTCATTAGTGTGGTATATTTGTTACAATTGATGAACACATATTGGAGCATTGCCAGTAAGCATGGAATATAGTTTACATTCCGTCCCACACATTACTCAGCTGTAAGAAGGAATGCAGCATCAACACACAGGATAACATGGATGAACTTCGAAGACCTTATGTTGCATGAAGCAAGCCAGGCACTGAAGGACAAATATTGCACGACCTCTCTGATATGAATTAAGCAAATTGAGCAGACTCACAGAACTAGAGTCTGGAAGATAGGTTTACAGGAGACAAAAAGTAAGTAGAGGATGGTGAGCCAATGCCCATATGGGCAGAACCAATGAATCTTTAAAGTCAATTCCTGAGACACTGGGGTTTCAGAGAGAGAAAGTGTATTGGCGGGCAAGCAAAGGAGCACGGCTTTGGGGCATGGAACCTCATGGCCCAAAACTGCCTCCCTGATCTGCAGAAATTCTAATATTTTATAACATCAGGGTAACAATGAATAATTAATGTGGAGCTGAACACAGGTTCCTTCATTAATAAACATTAAGGGGCTGAACAGGGCTGATGGGGTGGGACAGTAAACTAGGTCAGTCCCGAGGATTTGGGGTAGGGCTATACAGAACAAGGTCAGTTACAAGGTCTTTCATATGGATACTAACAGAGGTGAGTGGAGTAGTTACTATCCCAGTTGTAAGTATATACTAGGAAGTGTTCAATCGAGAATACCCATCTCAATAGTAAGCATAATAAATTAAGGACACCATTTTCAAAATGTTAATTGTGTATAGGCAAATTCCTGAGGCAGCAGAGTATACACAACAGCTTGGAGTTTAATTGCCACAGGAAGACTATCCTTTGGAAAGTATATGTTGATGGAAATATTTATGAGTTGGCATGGAGAGCTGGCTCAGTACATTTGCAATGGAATGCTTTTAACTGTTAACTTGTTTTGCAACCTGGATTTTATCTGATACTGTTATAGGATGGTTTCATCCTTGCTCAGGTTATTGTTTTAGTTTTCAATTTCAGAAATGCTTGAAAGGGTTTTAGTAATTGTTTTATATATAAATGATTGAGTCAATCAAACAACATTTCCATATAAGAAATTTTTACATGCTGTATTGTTTCATATATCATCACTTTTGCACCAGATTTTGGCTTTGAAAAAAAGATCCTGCCTGAAGAAATTTTTTTTGGACTACAAACAAACAAAAATCCAAAAGCAAACAAAGAACAATCAAATCAAAAAAGAAGGCATAAACAGGAAAAATCAGCACCACATGCATGTTAAACATAAAAAGAAACCATATAAATAAGTTTTCTGCTCATTCTGATTATATTCAAAGAGCGTCAAACAGAGCGGTCTTTCCCATAAGATTCAAAATTTGCACGTTTACTCTTAAATGTGAGAACAGTTCTACTTTGAAAATATTATTAAAAATATGTATCTGTGAATGTGTTACTAAATGGCTCTGGTTTCTGGGATTCTAGGTTCTTGGCTTACATTACATAAAAGAATTTAAAGACACACCCTAGGATAGGCAAGGGAATAAAGAGTTTATTAAGAAAAAGAAAATGAGAAAAGTACACCATTCATGCCCAGGCACGGAAAGGGGGCAAACCACAGAGTGAGTTACATGGCCTGGGCCCCAGGCCAGGCCTTTTTAAAGTCTTTCCTCCTCCCTCTTCATGATGTTGGGGGAGGGGCCCCAGGTGTTTGCTGTTCTGATTGGTTGCTCCACCTGTCAGTTCTCAGGGGATCAATGGTGAGGTCTTTTGAGGATATCCAGGGCTTTCCCTCTTGTTCCAAATGAGATTCTCAAACCAGGATCTTGTAATGTCTTTCGGGAGCTTTCTGCTCAGGTTTGCAGGCAGGGTTTTGTGGCCATGTGGTCTGTCAGCCTGTTGTCTATAGGGCCAGCTGCCTTCCCCCTTTCACTGTACTAATCTGCCTCAACTGCATACCTCAAAAATAAGGAAGGGATAAAATGGGGGCACAGGGTTACCTTTGGGTGGGGCTTTCTGGGCTTGAGGGGAGCTAAGGATGGGAGGATGGGCAATATTGCCCAAGAAATCGGGGGGAGGGCGGGGCAAAATCACAACATAGGAGATTGCCAGGTATTTGGTTGAGAGTATAATGCTGAGAAAACCTTTTCAAAAATATAATAAGGAAAGTTACCTGTTGAAGAGGCTTAAAGGGGATAATCTGACACAGGACAGGCTCCTAAGGAATATGTGAATGCTCATTTTGCCATGGTGGGTTATATCATTGGACAGAGACCCATATAATGAAAGTGAAGGTATACCCACATCGTGGGGAGGACTGATGCCTTCAAATAGAGAGAATTGTATCTCTCAAGAGAAATGGTGGTCCCAGTGCATTAGGGCAGTTGAGCATGTCAAGCCCTCAACACTTGCAAGTATCTCTGAACATGGCCCTTCAAGCAATGAAGATTGACTGTCACTGTAGGCCCTAAGGGGAGTGGGAAAGAGGTATTAAATAGATGGAACCACTGTAACTGTGTAGGTAATAGAAGTGTTCCACAAGATTATGCAAGGATGGATATAAGACATGTTAAATTATACCAAAAATATATAGGGGCTGATAGACTAAAATGTAAATCATAATGTAAAACATAAGATAACTAAAAATTTAGAAAATTGTATAGTCTAAAATACAAACTACAATGTAAACACAAATGTTACCTTGTTTGAAAGCTATTGTCTCAATATCTGTACATCAGTTTCAGTAAATATAGTATGAATATGGCTGTGAAAGGGAAAAGGTTTTATGTTGGATATGTGGGAGTACTGTATATTGTATATATGGGTTACTGTGATCTAAAACTCTTGTGAAGATAAACTTAATAATTAGAAAAAAGAAAAGAAAAAGATAGGATGTAGACTGAGGAAAAGACGGAAGTAGTTGCCTTGCCAATTTGCATAGAGGGCAACACATACTGCAGTGATGGAAGGCAAAACATCAAAAACAAAGCTTTTGCATTTTTTAATTTTTTGATACCTCAATTTATTTTTACCATAATTTTTCCAAATTAATATATATTCTATATCTAACCTCTAAACTCATTGCTATATTCCATTTTACTATTAATAGAACCTGGCAATATATTGGGCTTCACTTTTCAGGAAGTTTTGGATCACAGAGAGGTTCAACAATGGCAGGGGAGGAATACTGGCGTGGGATGTTATTGACAGGGGACACATGGTTGGCAGGGAGTTCTACAGGGCATATATCCAGGGTACATAAAAATGTTTGAATATTTTCATAGTGGATACAATTAAAAACAACAGCTGATGGAGTGCTGAGTTCCTAGCCAGGGGAATTCTATCACAGTCCCTAAAGGAACAGCAACAATCCCCCAAGTGCAATGGCAAAGACCAAAAAAGAAGGAAGGTCCAACAATGAGCCCTTGATACTAATGACTATACATGTGAGTTTGTGCACCTGAAATAAGAACAAGGCCTAGAGCTGCAGGGTGCCTAAGAGTTACCTCCTGAGAGCCTCCATGTTGCTCAAATGTGGCCAGTCTCGAAGCCAAACTCAGGGTGTAAATGCATTGCCTTCCCCCCAGCATGGGACATGACTCCCAGGGATGAGCCTCCCTGGCACTGAGGGATTACTACCAAGTACCAGCTGATGATGTAACTAGAAAATGACCTTGAATAAAAGGGTCAACTCGGACCAGCAGAATATCTCAATCTACATATAATACCAGGAGTTAAAAATGCTTTTTGACCTGAATCAGGGGAGAAATGGAAGGACAAATGAGTATATATGGCTATGAGTCTCCAAAAAGAGCCAGGAGGGTTGCCTTTGTGCACCTTCAGCAGAGTCCCAGAGACAGATAAAGTAGATACAACCCCGGGTACTGGTTCTTCTGAGGGCTACAGAGCCCCACAGGTTCTATAGACATGGCAGATGGAGTTCAGTGCCATGTCAGTTGGCCCTTCTTTGGAGTTTGTGTTTCTGTGTGATAGAGCTGGACTCAGATGTGATCTTTTTTCACAAGTCTTTCCTGTTACTTTTTACCAGAACTGTAGTTGGTGCTGGGGTTTAATATATACCCAGGGGACCTGAATCTCTGGACTGACCATATGATAGCCAGGCCCTGAGCCTCAAAAGACTTCAGCTCCTATACTTTGGTTCATTGGACTTACCCCACTCAGCTAACATGGAGTTGAAGAAGGTCAACCACCACACCATAGAGCCAAGAATGCCTACAACTGAAAGCAGGATTGCATCCAGCATCCATGTGGAATCTAAGCCTCCTCTTGATATAGATGTGGAGTGGACACAAACATTCCAAGGTCCACATGATGGAGGAATAGAATATGGATTAGAGTGGACTTACTGATATTCTATTCATGAACTATTGTGATTAGTCATCAAAGAAAATGTGGCATTGGTGTGGAGAAAGTGGCCATGGTGGCTGCTGGGGGTGGGGAATGGGAGGAAGAGATTGGATGTGGAGGTATTTTCGGGACTTGGAGTTGTCCTGGGTGATGCTTCAGGGACAGTTACCAGACATTGTATGTCCTCCCATGGCCCACTGGGTGGAATGTGGGAGAGTGTGGGCTATGATGTGGACCATTGACCATGATGAGCAGCGGTGGTCAGAGATGTATTCACCAAATGCAATGAATGTCTCATGATGATAGAGGAGATTGTTGCTATGGGGGGAAGGAGTGGGGTAAGGGGGGGGGGGTTATATGGGGACCTCATATTTTTTGAATGTAATATTAAAAAATATATATAGTTAAATTGCATATATATATAGTAGGCTTATATATATATATATATATATATATATATGACACATCAAATTAGATAATTCCTTTATTGACCTTGAGAAGGTGGATTCTCAAGGTCTACTATATATAGGTCTAATATATAGAGATCTACCATATCTATATAAACAAAGATGTTCATATAATATTATTAAAATTTAAAAATTAAAATATAAATTTGTCTAAAATAAATAAATTAATGAGATTCATTTAAAATGGAATACTCTGCAGCCATTCAAAAATGATGTTATAGGAAAATACAATGACAGGGAAATGGTCATTATAACTTAATGCAAAAAATATATAGTCTAATCTTAATTTTGTTTAAAAAAAGTGTGTTCATACACAGGAAAACTGGCTTTTAGTTCTATTTACTGGTGGTTTTCTCTATATGATATAGACTAATGGGAATTTATTTGCTTTAAACTTAACTGTGTTTTCTAAAATTTCTGGCAATGAATGGATCTTTGTGATAAGAAAGGATTTATTAGAACAATGAAAAGTGAAACACCAGGTACAGGTAGTGACTATAAATCTGTAGATTATATCTCTATTGACATTTCTGTTTCAAACCTCATGTCAGAGCATTCAAATGTGTCCAACCAGGACAAGTCACCAGAAGAGCCAAGTCATGAATCAAGGAGGAAACCTGAACAAAGGCCAAAATAAGTGAAGAACTAGGGAACCAGAACAAAGTCAGAATTCAGTGTACCCAGAGAACATTGTGCAGGTCATCTGAGTGATCAAAGGGCCCTGTATGAAACCCAAGCAATGAAGAGCAACTTTCTTGGCTGGTTTCCTTTTAAAGGGGATCTCTCTCTCTCTCAAATAAAACAAACTGTATCAGGTGCTGGCTTCTCTAAGGCACCAACTTTTTAAATGAAGCAACTCCTACCTTAAGACTCCACCTTCTCAAGGTCAATAAAGGGATTGTCTAATTTGGTGTTTCTTGATGGGCATAATCTTTGATTAATTGAGTCTCGCCACACATGCATATCCATGTATTTGTTACTTCTTTTATTATGATTACAATCTATCAATTATATACATTTTTTATTAGAGAAGTTGCAAACTTACAAAACAATCACACACATATGAATTTACCATACGATACCCATCCACCAACACACTACATTGTTGTGGGACATTTGTTACAGATTACGAGATAATATCATGAGACTATTACCACTAATTATGGTCTACAGTGTACATTTGGTATATATTTTCCCATATCCCCTATTATTAACACAGTACTTCTTTGACATTGATGCAAGAACATTACAATATTGTCATTAACTATAGTCCATAGGTTATATTAATTGTATTTTTCCCATGCATCTCCACAGTCTTACCACCTTGTAATGGTGATATACATTTGTTCTAGTCCATTCTTGTATTTGTACTATTAACCACAATTCTTATCCACCTCTAGGTTCACTGTGGTATTCAGTCCCTAGATTATTCCTAGCTTTTTTTCAATTGACATGTACATACCTAGATAGCCCTTTCAGTCACAATCCCAGTTATAAACCAGCTGTGTTCATTATACTCAGTATAATGTTACCATCAATTTTCTCCATTTCCCATTTTTACAGTTAAGCTAATTAAAACTTCTACATACATTAAGTCCTTCTCAGCCCTCATCCTATCTCCTAGTAACCTATCCTCTAGGTTTTAACTCCATGTCTTTATTCTTTGTATTTAGTTCATATTAGTGATACCACACAATATTTGTCCTTTTGTGTCTGGCTTATTTCACTTAGCATAATGTCTTCAAGGTTCATCCATGTTATCATATGTGCCCCAACTTCACTTCATACAGTGGCATAGTATTCCATTGTATATATATATTACATTTTGTTTATTCATCAGTTGATGGACACCTGGATTGTTTCCATCTTTTGGCAATTGTGAATAACATCGCTATTAACATCACTGTGTAAATGTCTACTCTATTAAATTTTAAATCCTTTTTCTCTCTGCAAAAGACTCGAAAGTGCTCAGTGGCTACTTGTAAAATTTGGAAGAGGTCAGATTTTAGCAAAGTTCTAGATGAACTATAGTTTTCTTAAAATTATAGTAGGATAGGCAACTTTTAAATAAATATACTTTTGAGGAAAACAATGGTCTAAATTTAAATAACATTTAAAGTAAAACTGCAGTCTCTAATTCAAGAATAGTTTTGGTATGCATATTGAGGAGAGATGAGATTGTTGTACACTTCTGGAGAATGTCCCTGTTAATATGTCCCCAAACACTATAATGACATTTTCAAAATTGCTGTAACTATGGTGGGTAAATAATTACTTAATCCATTTTCAGTCCTTATCTCCAGATTAAAATAATTTCAATTCAAATGAATTTTCTTCATAGGCCAATAAGAGTTTCTGGTTTATACTCAAACTTCGGGTTTTCAATTTCTCTGAAATGAGATGCCCAAGTGAACCCAGCACTAGCACATACACTGTCATGAGGATTCCACCCCGTCCCTAGAATTTTATAATTAATCACAAATCATGATTAGACAACAACTTTTAGAAAAACCTGGGCTTTAGTTACAAAGATAAAATAGAGCATGTAAGTCAGGTGTGATTTCAACTAATAATTATTTATGAAATTGGTAAAAGTAAGGATGGAATTTTAATTCATTACATCTGTGATTAAAATATGACCTCTTCAAGCAGAAGGGCTTCTAGCTGATCTTCCAGATATTTGCAGCTTCCCAGATAGTTACATTGTCTCCTTACTAGAGACACCCAAGAACAGAGCTGCTCCTTCAAGTGCTATAATCTTAAACCTGAAAGCCTTTCTTTACACTTCTTATGGAACACTCTTTGCAGTTTATCTCAACGAAGCTAACCAAGACAGCTACTGAAAATGTAGAAGCCATTTCTCTCTGGTGTTGAGATTTCATGGTCCAAAATACATTTTAAGTAGTCTACTCAGTTTATCTTAACACAAGTGACACAAAATGGCAGAGAATCTTAGTACATGTAAATTTAACATAATGCAAACCCAGATTTTACAGGGATCTCCAACTGTACTTCCTAGTCATTCAGTGTGACATTTGAGCCACTTTATACATAGCAGTCCTCAACCATTCCCCTGAAGAGCAGTATGATTGATTTCAGGAAGTCCCCACTAGGTGGCACAGGTGCTCACAAAGAAGTGAAGCTGCACAAGGTCTAAGTGGCCTTAAATAGTTCAGCAAGCAGGAAATGAAAGAGACCCTACTTAGAGGAATACGTGGCTTTTGTATGTTATGTAAGAAATATTTAGTCAGTTGTGAAAGCACACGCACACAGAGTTCCAATTTTAAACAATATGTTTATGCCACAAATCTCAATTTCAGGTACCTGGATCAGCCCACCCTATTTATTTTAAATAATCTTTTAAACAATTTTTAACAAAATTTGCCTCTATCTCTCTTTCTGTTCATTCTTAAGAGAGAATGACCTTTAAAGGAAATCCTGGAATATTTAGTGCTCCATAGACATGAGTCTTTTATTTCCACAATTTCAAAACAGCATGGATTCCACGGCTTTCCTTTAAAAAAAAAAAAAAAAGAGGTGGATTCTTTCAATTTCTGATTGGTATTATATAAACAAATTGAGGGAATGACTAAGGTTAACTATAAAATGCTTAAGTTATAAACTCATTAAAATTAAGAAAACTCATAATAAGCCTTATAAAGAATTATACTACTTGAAGCCATAGATTACAGTGTAAACTCAAATAGAGATTATTTGACTTTGAACAAGTTATTGCAGTTCTCTTAGCCTCACTTTTCCCAAGTTATCTCATGCTGATTATTAATCCTCCCCTTTTATTGTCTAAATTCCTAATATTTTCCTGATTTTTGAAATGTCTTACAAAGGCATAAAATTTAGGCAATATTTGGCAAAAGTATGTAGGAACTCGTTTTTATTGAAAAGCATAAAATTACATGAAATAAAACTCAGAAAAACTGAGAAAGTTAATCACAGTTAATCTTATTTTTGTAGTCAAATAATTGATACATAACTGAAAAGTATTTTACATCATTATGTACAAGACTCTAAACTAAATGTAAGCTTTTATATTCTATTGAAAAATAACGGAGACTTTTGAGGACTTAGAAAAGTATAGCATACTTAAGGCCTTCCACTAATTTATTCCTTAGAACATGACTGTATGAGTATAAAGGGAATTTGATTAGCCTATTAAGATAATTTAATTTCTTATCAGAAGAAACTAGAAATAAATAATACCTCTACCTTCCCCTAAAGGAAAAAAGGATTTCTACTGTATTAGGGTTTGAACCATATTATTATAGTAAGATGTGCTACCCAGTTCATAAAACAGGCCTTTAGTAGAAGTGTAGACTTAACGTATTTCCACTCTCTCTTAGAATAGGATTCCAGGGCCAGCCTAGAAGCAGGGGGGACGGAACCAGCACTGAGCTGAGCGGCAGCTTTCCAGGGCTGCTGTTCTCGCTGACAGGAGGAACCCTCGGGGAATCTACTTCCTGTAGCTCCTGCAAGAAGTCTCCACAGCCATCCCTTGCCCCTCTTTGCAAGTCTAAGAAAGCCATAGATATGTTTTCTCATTATTTTAAAATGCAGAAATAAAATCCACAGACAAAAGAGAAGGTGCTGGCCCCAAAGACATGCACAATTTTGCTTGTCTTAGTTTGAAGTCACATTTTTTAAGTTTTTATTTTGAAATAATTTCAAACTTAGAGAACTGTTATAAGTCATAAAAAGAATTCTTCTGTACCCTTTATTCAGATTCAAAATTGTTTTGCCACATTCATTTCAGCTCTTACCCTCTCTTTATATAGTATATATGTATGTATATGTATGTAAAATTACTTTTTTCTGCATCATTTGAGAGTAAATTACAGACCTTGTACCTCTGAATCCCTTAAATACCTCAGTGTGTTATTTCTTGAGGAAAGGATATTCTTTTACATAGAGCCTCAGGATAATAAACAAGTTCAGGAATTTAACATTGATATTATCTAATCCACAATCTATATTCAAATTTTGTCAATTATTCAGCTCTGTCAACATGTAACAAGCAGTCTTGACAAATAAACTCTTCCTTAGGAGACAACAGACAACCAGAAAATACAAATAGCCATTTTAGTCCAAAATGTTCTAGGTATCAACAGAGATAAACCAACTAATTTATTGAATAAACATAATAGAATACACATACACACACACACACACACACACACACACACCCCATTCTGTTCTATTTCTCTGGAGAATCCCGGATAGTACACCCTTTAAAATGGGTTGGTGGCAAGGGGCAGTTGAGTTTTCCCTCTGTCTCAATTCAAAAATTAGGAAAGGATCTATATGAATATTGTCAAAACCCCAAATGAGATTAGGCAACAACACATGTCTACCACCCCACAAAGAATGGTTTTAGGAGAAGCCATTGGCCCTGGGAGAAAGGTTGGATTTAATTTATTGCTTTTTCCCAGACCTCTCCTTGGTTGAGGCACAGGGAGGGAAGGGGACAAAGAAGATAAGAAAGTTCCTCCTTGAGCTGCTACTGTCAGAGGTTTAATCCTTGCTGAGTCTGACTTCTCCTATGTGGTGCTTTTATGGATTCACCTATTCTAGACCCCAGTGGATGCCTCTCTATTTCAGATAGCCACCTTCTGCATCTTCTCTGGCACCTAGAAATCATAAACGCATACTCTGCTTCTTTCTGCTGCGGGCCCCCCAGCCCTTCAGGCAACTCTATTGAGCAGACCTAAAATTAAACCAAATCACGGGTGGCAGTCCAGCAGTCACTCTCTTGGCTCAGTCAGCAAAACCATCAGGCAGGCAGTCTGTCCTCTGGTTCTCAACATTTTCCAAGTGGCAATCAGACAGTCTGCTCCATCCCCAACTGCTGGACCACCAATTAAGTTTTTGGATTGTATTGTTGATGTCCCATCCCCCTTAACCTCTACAAACAAGTTTGAGAAATGGAGAGGGTAGGGACTACTGGACTTTTACTGCTCTCTCCAAAAATCCTTCTCACTATGTCACCCTATCAGGGGACTTACTTTGGAATATATGCTTCCCAATGTAACAGAGTTAGACTCATTTATAATTTCCCTACACATGGCTCTTCTGCCCCTTTTATCTGAGCCTACAATTAGCACTATACCCATTAAATATATGTCCTAGAGACTAAAATCTTTGATCTGTTCATATACCGGTTGAACCCTGAATCTCATCAGAGTCGCAACACCTACTCTCCAGTTCAGAAACAGAGTGGGCATTACCATCCCCAAATCCTCAAAACTGAGGAATGAATGTACATATGGGAAGAATGCAACTATGGACAAAAGTAGACACTATTATTCTAGCAATGGAAGAATTTGTATCACTGATATAAAGGAAGTGGCCACCAGAGTTTCTGAGAGGAGGGAGAAGGAAGAATAGGTATAACATGGGGTCATTTCGGGGACATTGGAATTGCCCTGCATGACATTGCAATGATGGATACAGGCCATTATACATTATGTCAAGACCTATAAATTTGTGTGGGACAAGGGTAAACAATAATGTAAACTAAAGTCCGTGTTTAGTGACAATTCTTCAATATGTGTTCATCAATTGTAACAAATATGCCACACTAATTAAAGATGTTGTGAATGGGGAAAAGTGTGTGTGTGGGGTGTATGGAATCTCCTATATTTTTGGTGCAACATTTATGTAATCTAAAGCTTCTTTAAAAGAAAAAAGTATACAGTGCAAAATGTAAACCATAATGTAAGCCATGCAATGTTTCGATATTTGTTCATCAACTGTATTATAACAAATGTACCATACTCATGTAAGATGTCATTGGAAAGGGAAGATGTGTGTGGGGGGGGGACATGGCTGTATATGGGAATCCCCTATATTTTCTATGTGACTTTTCTGTAACCTAAAACTTCTTGGAAAATAAAGTGGAAAAAAAATAGAAAGAAAGTTATAGAGCTACATATACTATGTTCACTATCTCTTAAAGAATAGCTAAGTCCACTTTTAATAAATCAGTCACCTAATTTAGCATGGCTAAAAGGAAACACTTGTGTTTTGTATTAGCTTTGATGCTCAATCCACAGTCAGAGGTGCACACAATATCATATTCCTTTATATTCTTCTAATCCATTGCACTTTGATTCTAACTCTCCATTCTACCAGGTTGGTGAGGGTTAAATTTCTGTCATTTTTGGGAGTCCAGGTCTCCCTCCCTGGATTGTCTCATCTCTGAGAGGCTTGTGTGGTACCTAGAAAAATTGAGAAGAGCTTCTAATGTCCAGTCATTTGTGATTCCCTCTAACATTCTCAAGGTCTGAACTTTTTTGATCACATACAATTCTCTGTTTCTGTGTTACAGTTGGGTTTGAGATTTCTTCTTTTTTTTTTTTTTTTGCTAAATTATGGAAACCCACTACTTAGAACTCAAGTATATTTAGGATCTATAGGATTATCGCCTTACGTACCCATACATTTAAATCCTCCTTTTGCCATTGTTCAAAGTTTAACAAAGAACAGCAAGAAAAAAGTAAGAATTTTTTTTTAACGTTTCAATACAATACCTGGGGGAAAAGAGACTTCTTTGTCCTGAAGTTTTACCTAAAAGCTACTTTTTGCCTAGACAGAATTTACAATGAAATCATCGTTATGCAAGAAGTAAGATTAATAATCCCATCATTAAGGGAACAGCTATGAACAAAAATTTAGTTTAAAAAGTCACAATATACTTTGTGTGGCTATACAGATTATTCAGGATACCTTGGAAGATGCTCCAAAGGGTCAAAGTTTCTAATGTTAAGGCTCATACCTGGATAACTGTACAAAATATAGGTATCATTGCTGCTTCAATGCACAGAAGAGTGGGACTAGGGAATTCCAGCAGCTTTCAGTAAAAGATCATCAATATTCACCTTTGTAAATGCATAATTTATAAAGGTAGAGTATTTTAGTCAAACAAAAATAATGCTAGAATAAAGTTTAACTTAATGTACAATTGTACAGACCAGGGCGTATTCCTGTTAAAGCCTATCAAATAGTGTGAGCAATTCCATTCCCTTATTTCTTTACCTGGACAAAATTCTCCATCTCTACTTAAATTTTCAGAATTTCAAAAACTAAAATATCAAATTTCCTCATATTGTCAATGGAATCTCTTAGGTGTTAATAAAGAAAAATGATTAAGTCTGTATCACAACTCTGTTGTGCAATGTTTACGTTGTATAGCTTAATATATCTCTTCAACAATGGATTCTCAAATATTTCCAAGGGAAAAAAATAATTGAAGAATATGTGTCCAATGGATATTTTATATTTGTTTATGGAATTTCCACTGCAACTGCTATTCTACTTTAAAATTGCATATATATTTTTTAACATTCCTACCTCAAAATTTAAAATGTTAATTGTTTAAAAAGCTATCTCATACCTTCATTTTAAAAAATGCATTATAGGTCAATTACGCCAGTTTTTAAAATTCAGTAAGCAAAATATTTCTTCTCTATTTTTGGTTCAATTTAGACAACCACTTAGGGGTTTGTTCTGTTTTGTTCATTTCGTTTAGAGACCCACTTTTAAAAAATGACCAGTTGGAAATTGCACAAACAATACTTACGATCATTTCCTATCCTTTTTTATGTGGATATTTAAAGAAGTTTCTGTCTGTTATGTGCAATTCTATTATATATATGATTGGAAACATTTTGGTTTTCAACAGAAATATGTTTACTAATTCACAGATAAAGATAGCTGTTTTAAGGGACCTAGCAAATAATTCAATTATATTGTTTCTTTAAGAAAGGAATTTTAAATAAACCAAGGCAGAAAAATGCCCAAACCAAACCAATGCATAGTGAGACCCCAGTTGGACATCATAGTCATATGATTAATGTGGGAAGGGGGAGAAATTTAAATATGGTATAAAAATTACAATGTGTAATCGTTAGCTTCATTTTTAAGGACAATTAGGCCAGATTTTAACCCTAAAAATCTCCTTTAAAACATGTTTTCTGTTGGTGTTATTAGCAACAATTTTCTTTGCTAATGAAACAAAATATCCTTCATTCTAGGAGTCATCACACCTCCCAACTGCCACCCTACCAAACTCACCTAACCAGCCCACGTATTTAATTATACACTTAGTCCCCAAGTCAAATTTTTAAAAGAATGGTCAAGTAGAAGGTAAAAGAAACCCACCAAGTTCCCTGGAATAGGGTATTTGAAAACATGGTAACAGCTGCCGATCACAGATGAAGTTTTTTGTCCACAAGAGAAATCCACTGAGACATCCTCAATTTTCTTTACTGTTTAAAAGCTTTATTCTGCCTTTGACATTTAACTGATGGTTATTAACTCCAAGAGAAACTCAGGACCCTAACAAGCAGAGTGAAAGGAAAGTGCTACATTCTCTGAGTTTCATCTCCTCAGATTGCAAATTTCCCACTTTTTCCTTCTGCCCTTCAAACTTGTATTGGTGAAGAGGCAGCAGAGTTAGGAGTTGCCTTTACTACAAACTAGAGTGGCTTAGGAACAAACAACCTAGTCAAAAAGAGATGTATTCCATGAATACCAGATTATTTAAGTTGGTCTGATCAATTCTCTTTGCTAAAGTACCAGTAATTCTGAGTAAACAAATTTTTTTTGTTTTCTAACTCATAGAAATAAATTAAATTCCTGATCTAGATCATTACACTTTGCTGTACATTTTTATGCTGTCTGGGAACCTTCACATTCTGTCTTCAAGGGTATAAATCATATTATATCAAGGTATCACAAATCTGGACATGTAAAGAAGGAACCATGTAAAGAAGGAAAATACAATGGAGATTCTACTGCATTTGGACCCCAAAGCAGGCATAAGTTTGTCTGGATTCCATCAGCATACCCGTCAGCATGATGCACTGAATACTGACAACTTCACTCTTAATTCTAACTCCAAATACATGAAAGATCCCAAAACAGCAAGTGACTTAACCTGTTCTCATTTATAAATAATGCTTAGCTCACAACACTGTGAGGATTAAATGCAATATAATATGTGTAACTTTCATGGCACAGAACAGTAGGCCACCTTGCTCTTAGCTGCAAGTACAAGAATTCCTGAGTAACAGCATCTTGAACTCATATAACAAGGAAGCAGGAAGTAGGCAGTTGTCAGCATGGGCGCAGCCACCCAACATAGGCTGTTTCCTTTGCATAACTATCGCTAATTAGCTGAGTGTGGCAAGATGTCCTGCCTGAGGTTGCAAAACCTGACTCTCCTTGCAGGATGCTTCTGCTGGCTTGTACAGGCCTACTTCATCTTGATCGCCATCTTCTGGAGGGTTTGCTTTCACATGAAAATAGATAATACTAGGCCAATAATAGTTTCTCCTTTGAAAGCATCTGAAACCAGAGGCTCTTCTCAGTGTCTCATAGCACTGAAAAAAACATGTAAAATGCCATAAGCACAGAGTATCTTAGACTGGGCTGTGGGGCTGTCATTAGCACACATTTTGTAAGTAATTGGAAGGCCACCAGCCCAGAAAAACAACTCTCCATTTACAAATGGAACCCTGTATTCCACTGTTAGAGTTCCATTTTGATGGTAACGGCTTTGAACCAGGTCGAAAGGCATGTACCACTGAAAATAGCTATCTTTTAAGCTGATATCAGTCAAAACTACTTTAGTATAAGTGATGTTGAAATTCATTCCTATTATAATAGGTCATGAAGGGACATAGCAGTGAAGAATGCCTAAATGAAATGAATGCCGTGAACTCTCTGAACTTTGCCCAGCACAGTCCTACTGCCTAACAGGTAGACATGAGCAGAACAAGATTTGGAGCTGAAGCTATATAGGGGAGCAAGAGGCCAAGTTGTGAATACAAGGTGAATGACTAATACGGCAGCCAAGGGGGTATGGTCATCATGGTTTGTAAAAAGCTCACATCCGGGAATGGCAATGTCTGTAAAAAGCTCACATCCGGGAATGGCAATGTCTGTAAAAAGCTCACATCCGGGAATGGCAATGGTCACACTTTAGGCAGAGAGGCTGGTAGTCGCCACAGGCAAGTGTGTCAGCAGAGAGTAGTATCCCAACCACCCAGCCAGGGTTCAAGTGTAGATTCCAGTCTCCCAACCAAGGGTTATGAACTATAGTATAAGTGTTTAGCCCTAGAGAGACTGGAGTTTCTAAAGTTGTGACAGAGGACAGACCTGGGACAGTGTATTTCAACCTTCTTGTATCTTGGCTTACAAAGAAAAGGGTGGTATTTTTATTCTAGGAGAACTAGATGAAGCTACTTACAGAGAAGGCTCTGACCATTCAGCACATTCTCTAACCATCTACTCCAAATACTAGATGGAAAGCTCCAACCTAGAGAAGAGTCAAACCCTCATTCTCTGAATCGCGCCCAAGGTCAGAACCAGATGGAAAGAAGAAAAAGAAACCTAAAGCTCAGACTACGGGCTGGGGAGGTTTCTGTGTGTGTGGCTGAGCTCTGAATAGAAGGCAGATGGCTCTCATTATTGAAGGAGAATTCTTAAAAAGGATACTGAGATGGGGGAAGAAGTGAGAAATGATGGGGAGAAATCAGGCTTGGTGATTCAGAAAACTAAACTTGTGTGATAATTTTGCCAAGGCACAATAAATGCAACATTCTAATTTTTAAGGACATAGTCATGTTGTCCCATCATTTATTCATTCAACAAATATTTATTGATCATATAATCTATGACTAGCACAGTGTTCAGCACTACAGATATACCCATGAAAAAAACAGTCAAGGTCTGTAGTCTATGACCTTACATCTACTGGGGAAAACTGATATCAAGTAAATAATCCAAATCTTTTTTTATACCTTGTAGTCATACTATAAGGAAATAAGAGCAGGGTGCTTACTCTATTATGAGAATGATAGGGCCAAGCAGCCAACTACTTTAGGTTAGGAATCAAAATGGCCTTTCTGAAGTTACATTAAAGTATTCCAAGAAGATGCAATAGGAAAAGCTTTGTAAATTTTGTTTTGCATTTTTGAATGCAAATTTAAACTTCAAGTATATATATTACATTATACATTTAATATATATGTAGTAATATATACTATTATACACAGATATATTACTATAAAAGGATTATTGTGCAATGGCTAATGACAGAAAACTGAAGCCAATTTTTTCAAAAAACTGGTTTTGTTGTGAAATATAACCCACTACTGGTGGATTCTTAATTAGCTTTTGTCTCATGTGAGAGAACAGGTGATTTGCCACCAAAACCTTAGACACCTAGAAAGAGAGATGAAAAGGAGGGACAAGAAGCTCCTAGATTCCCCTAAATATGGGTGTGTACACTTCTAAAAAAGTGATTTTTAATCTTGGTTGCTGTTTATACAATTGATTATAATGCTGAAATATGGGCCAACAGACCAAGTCAAAAAAGGCTGATGGAATGAGCCAGAGAACTAGTGGATGGATGTCAAAGCAATTACAGGCATTTACAGATAAGCAGACAAACTCATTCTGTAATGAGACAAAATCCAAGGGAATATGTTGTCAATCTCCAAGGAAATGTAAAAATTCTAAACTTTGAAATGACCAAAGTAGAGTCTGATGGGCCTATAAACGTTGCTTTATACACAGAAGTCTGCAAAGGAGGGTCTAGAAGGAAGTTCTAAGGGGTCCTCTGAGGTGTTGGGAATGTTCTCTTTCTTGATCTGGGTGCTGATTATGTGGTATGTTCAATTTATGATAATTTACCAAGTGTATACTTATGATTTATACAAACTTTTCTGTTTGCATATTATACTTCAATAAAATATCTTTTTTGAGAGGGAAAAAATCATCCACAGAAATAAAGACACCTTCTATGGGGAACCCTAGAACGAAATCTTGAAAGGAACAACGAAAGAGGTTTTATCATATCAGAAATTAGTTGATATGATAATTGTCAGAAAGATATCTCCAAGCATGTCATTTATTTTAATAAAGGAGGAGTAGACAAGGGGGGAACGGAAGCTAATAAAATCAGAGATCTTTTTATTTCACTAAAACAAAAAGTCACCTTAACTGTAAACTATTAAAAGTCATAGTCACCCTTTAATCTATATTCTAGTCAAAGCTTCATCTTCACATATGGTCTTCATTTACATGCACCTGGAAAGTTTCACATTTTCCTCTTCACAATTTCAGTCACGGATGCCTAAGACAAGTGCACATAAAACTATAAACACTGCAGTTACCTCTTTCAACTAGCAAATAAAAATTAAAAGTAGTGGGAAGCTTGTTCTACAAAAACAATGGTGGAAAATCTGAAGTTGGACTAATTTAATATTCATGAAACAAAAGTTAAATTTAAAAGTGTTTCCTTTTCTTGTGACTCATTTTCCTGTTCTTTTCTCTATTCTCTCTTTTTTTTAAATTTCAGAGATATTTTGAGACATGGAATAAATTTTCCCAAGTGTTCATCCTAATTCTTTTGGATATTTCCCATGTACTTATACCATTTTTAGATCTTAATCTACTTGAAACTTTGGATTTTCAAATTACATAAGAACTTATAAAAGAACAAGATGCTCCTTCATTCCATCTCCCAACACCAATGATACCACAAATTTTCCTTAGATCTGTAAAAACTGATCAATATTTTAATTATTAGTTACTTTCTATCTGAATGTTTAGTAGCTATGAAGCTCTGTGGTCAAATTTATCTTTTAAATGGCATATCATCACTCTTAGAGAACTTTTCAAACAATAACCTAGGGCATCAATTATACAGACTCACAATATTCATTTACTTGTGAACAAATGATAAAGGGAAAGAAAAGAGCAAAGAGTTTGCATACTGTGGAAAATTACAGTTTTTAACATGCATTGTTTTCTTCATGAATGGAGTCTTAAGTTCATTGAAGACAAAAAAATCCCTGAGCATTTGCTAATGTTGTGGTTTAACTCTAACAGTTGCTTCATATCAGATCATACAACCAGTTAGTTACTCATGCTCATTCAATTTCTTACTGGATTCAATATAGGCACTCACCAAATCTGTTGCTCTGAAAGGCTAAAGTGCCCCAGAAACCACTACATCATTGTGAAAGCATGTCCCCATCACAGAAACAAACTCAGCAACAAAAGACTCCTGGATAGAGAATGGAAAAATTTTAATTTTAATTTGATCCCTGAAATTAGCTAAGAAAACTCAATTAATTGTCCCATCTCAAGTCTCTACCACACACACAATTTCTTAAATAAAAGAATAGTTATCTAATACAACCTTTCCTAAGATGTGTTCCAAAGCCCTAAAATGCTGTACAAAAAAAAAAAAAAAAAAAAAGAAATTTAGACAATTCTGTGATCTCTAGTTCCCTCTTGGAGGTTCATAAGGAACATAGCACAGTAAAGGTTCCAAGAATCCCTATACACCTGCTTAATTTTGTTTAACCCACACAGAAAGTATTACATTTTTTTTTCAGGCAAACACCTATGAACATCTGTGGAAACGACACTGGGAAGTTTTGCACAGGTGATTTTCAAACCATGTTCTGCAGCATCCTCTTAGGGATTGCCAGAAAAGTCTAGGAATAAAGGCATCCATACCTGAAAACAATGTCTAGTTTCTAAAATTCTCTGACTTAGAAATAATTTATGTCTGGTTTGAATTGACATGTTCGCTGTCCAGAAAGGGTCTACAGTGTTTCCAGGATAGGTACTTGTGATAAATGGAATTATTTGTTCACATTTTTAATTTCTTGCTCCTCCTTGCCAAGCTTTTCTGAAAGCACTGTTCAGTTCCCTGATCCATTGATTTGGGGCTTGGCCTTGTGACCTACTTTGGCCACTGGGATGTGAATGTCTATGGGCTGCATATTTCGTCATGCCCCCCTTGGCCTCTCTCTACCAAGAAAAGAGCATGCCCCAGTCAGTGGCTGCTCCTCAGACATGGACCAGGAATTAGAAGATAAACACAAAGCTCAGCAGAGACCAACAAAACCATAGCCAGCCAACAGCACCCATGTAACATAAGCACAAATTAATGCTTTTTAGGGAAATCTAGGAAAGATGGCATAGTAAGGGCTCCAGGACTCAGTCTCTCCACCAAAACAGCTACTAAACAGATAGGAGAAGTCTGAAACAACTGTTCTGGGGCCACGGAGGACAGAACACTGTACAACATCCAGAGAAAGTAGGAGGAAGAGGCTGATAAACTACAGTAAAGAACAGTGAGCCATTCTCTCCACATGGTAGCTACCAGTGCCAATCCCTAGTCCTTGCAGCAGAACGCACTAGGCACAGACGTTGGCTAGCTCACTGAAGACAGAAAGGGACATTAAAAAAATGTTCTTCCCTAAGAACAGGGGAGGGCATGGTTGATCACTGATCATGGCTTATTTTTTTTAATAAATCGATTTTATTGATATATTATTAATAAAGTATAAATCCATCCAAAGTGTACAATCAAGGGTATTTGATATAATCACACAGTTGTGCATTCATTCCTTTAATCAGTACTTGAGCATTTTCATTATTCCAATAATAATAATAACAGGCAAACAAACAAAAAATTCTCATCACATCTCAATCTCTCTATGCTTTCCCTCACATAAAACTCTATTCTGTTTCCATCTCTTTAGTTTAATTGTATTTATATTTTGTAAAAGCAGTCTTATATATGCAATATTACCCATATTCGCTTTTCACTAGATTTCACTGTTATCCACTCCCATATTACATTTTTTAGCTTTCCCTCTAGTAATATATACATGTTCTTAGACTTTCCCTTTCAACTACTATCATACCTATATAATAGCTCTGCTAGTTAGAAACACTATGTTGTGCTTTCACATTTTTGATACATTTCCAAATATTTACAACCACCTTCTTACCAATTCTGCAGATTATTCCTCCAATTTCCATGCTCTATCCTCCTTCTATTTTCTGGTGACCTATATTCTAATTATAACTCCAGGACTTTAAACAATAGTTTAAATAGTCTTTATTTGAATTTCCTTAATCACTAATGATGTTGAACTTTTTTTCATGCATTTTTATCTCCATATATATTTCTCTTTGAACAGCTGTCTATCCAAGTCTTTTGCCCATTTTTTAGTCAGGTAGTTAGTCTTTTCATTGTTGAGTTGTAGTACCTCTTTATATACCATGGATATTTTTTATTGTCTTTATATACACACACACACACACACACACACACACACACACACACACACACACCATGGATATTAAGCCCTTATCGGATATGCGATTGCCATTTTCTCCCATTTAGTTGGTTGCCTTTTCACCCATTTAACAAAGTCCTTTGAGGTGTAAAAGTGTTTAATTTTGAGGAGGTCCCATTTATCTATTTTTTCTTTTGTTGCTCATGCTTTAGGTATAAGGTTTAAGAGACCTCCACCTACTACAAGATCTTGTAGTTGTTGTTATCTGCTAGGAGTTTAATGGTCCTGGTCCATTTTGAGTTGACTCTTCTATAGGGTGTAAGATGGGGGTTCTCTTTCTTTCTTTTGGATATGGCTATCCAGTTCTCCCAGCACCATTCGTTGAATAGACTGATCTGACCCAGCTGGGAGGGCTTGACAGCCTCCTCAAAAATTACCTGACTGTAGACGTTAGGATCTATCTCTGAGTTCTCAATTCAGTTTCATTGGTCAATCTGTCTCTTTTGCCAGTAACATGCTGTTTTTACCACTGTAGCTAAGTAATATGTTTTAAATTCAGAAAGTCAGTGTCCTCTAACTTCTTTCTTCCTTTTAATACAGTTTTGGCTATTTGGGGGCCCTTAACCTTCTACATAATTTTTTTTAACAAATCAATTTTATTGATACATATTATAAGCATACAATTCATCCAAAGTGTATAATCAATGCTATTTGGTATAATCACATAGTTGTGCATTCATCACCTTAGTCATTATTAGATCATTTTCATTTTTCCAATAATAATAATAATAAACAAAAAACAGACAAACATGAAAATTCTTCACCTCTCAATCTGTCTACTTCTGGTTATTCTTGCACATTTATTTATTTATTTAGCAGATTTATTGAGATATATTGACATACCACGATCTATCCAAAGTGTATAATCACGTTTTGCATTTATCATCACAAAAAATAAGAGAATTATTTCATTACTCCAAAAGAAAAATTCCATACCCCTTAGCATGTCTTCCGTAGCCCTACATAACCACTAATCAATTTTCATCTTTAAAAATTGATTTATATTTACATTTTATATAAATGGAATCATACAATATGTTACACAATATATTTAATTCATAGTAAAGCAATCATATGTATTTGTCCTTTTGTGTCTGGCTTGCCTCACTCAATATAATGTCCTCCAGGTTCATCCATGTTCTCATATGCTTTATGACTTCATTTTTTCTTAAGGCTGCATAATATTCCATTGTGTAAATAAACTGCAGTTTGTTAATCCATTCATAAGTTGATAGGCACCTGGGTTGTTTCCAACTTTTGGCAATCATGAATAAAGTCACTGTGAACATCAGTGTGCAGATGACTGTTTGTATCACTGCTCTCAATTCTTCTGGGTATATACCCAATAGTGTTATTACAGGATCACTTGGCAAATCTATATTCAACTTCTTTAGGAACTGCCAAAAAGTCCTCCACAGTGGCTGAACCGTTCAGCATTGCCATCAACAGTGCAAAAGTGTTCCTATTGCTCCATATCTTCTCCAATACTTGTAGTTCTGTCTTTTTCATAGTGGCCATTCTGATTGTGTGAAATGACATCTCAATGTAGTTTTAATTTGATTTCCTTAATCATTAGTGATATTGAACATTTTTCCATGTGTGTTTTTTTTTTCTTTCCACTTTATTTCTTCTTTGAAAAAAATACGTATTCAAGACTTTTGTCCCCTTTTTTAATCGGGTCATTTACCTTTTACTTGTTGAGTTGAAACATCTCTTTATATATCACGGATATTAAACTGTTATTGGACATATGATTTCCAAATATTTTCTCCCAATGAGTTAGCTGCCTTTTCACCCTTTTAAGAAAGTCCTGTGAAGTGCAAGAGTGTCTAATTTTGAGAGGGTCCCATTTATCTAATTTTTCTTTTGTTGCATGTGCTTTTGGTGTAAGGTCCAAGAAACCACCACCTACCATAAGGTCTTTAAGATGTCTCCCTGTATTTTCTTCTAGCAGTTTTATGGTACTGGCTTTTATATTTAGGTCTTTGATCATTTTGAGTCAATTCTTGTATAGTGAGTGAGAAAGGGGTCCTCTTTCATTTTTTTGGTCATAGATATCCAGTTCTCCCAGCATCATTTTTTAAAGAGACTGTTCTGTCCCATAAACATGGTCTTGATAGGTTTGTCAAAAACCAGTTAATTGTAAAGGTGAGGGTTCACTTCTGGACTCTCAATTCTATTCCACTGATTAATGTGTCTGTCTATCTTTACACCAGTACCATGCTGTTTTGACCTCTGTAGCTTTATGATATGTCTTAAGGATAGGCAGTGAAATTCCTCTCATATCACTCTTCTTTTTTAGAATGCTTTTGGCTATTTAGATGCTCTTTCTCTTCCAAATAAATTTGTTAATTGCCTTTTCTACTTTTGTAAAACAGTCTGTTGGAATTTTGATTGGTATTGCATTGAATCTGTAAATCAGTTTGGGTAGGATTGACATTTTCACAATGTCAATCCAATCCATAAACGCAGAATGTCTTTCCATTTGTTTAGGCCTTAATTGATTTCTTTTAGTAATATTTTATAGTTTTCTGCATATAAGTCCTGTCCTTCTTTGGTTAAATTGATTCTAGGTATTTGCATCTTCTTGTTGCTATTGTAAATGGAATTCTTTCCCAATTTCCTCCTCAGACTGTTCAATATGAGTGTACAAAAACATTACTGATTTTTGCGTGTTGATCTTGTATCCTGCAACTTGCTGAACTCATTTATTAGCTCAAGTAGCTTTGTTGTAGACATTTCAGAATTTTCTAAATATAGGATCATTTCATCTGCAAATAGTAAGGGATTTATTTCCTCTTTTCCTATTTAGATGCCTTTAATTTTTTTCTTGTCTAATTGCTCTTGCTAGAACTTCTAGCACAAAGTTGAATAACATTGGTGACAGTGGACATCCTTGTCTTGTTCCTGATCTTAGAGGAAAGCTTTCAATCTTTCCCTATTGAGCACAATGTTAGCTGTGCATTTTTCATATATACCTTTTATTATATTGAGAAATTTGCCTTCTATTCCTATCATTTGAAGTGTTTTTATAAAGAAAGGATGCTAGATTTTGTCAAATGCCTTTTCTTTTTTCTTTTTTTTCCAAATTCTACTCACTTTATTCATTTTTTTAAAAATATTACATTAAAAAAATATGAGGTCCCCATTCACCCCCACTGCCCCCACCCCACCACTCCCCCCACAGTAACACTCTCCTCCATCATCATGACACATCCATTGCATCTGGTAGTACATCTCTGGGCATCGCTGCATCCCATGGCCTGTGGTCCACACCATAGCCCACACTCTCCCACGTTCCATCCAGTGGGCCATGGGAGGACATACAGTGTCCGGCAATTGTCCCTGCAGCACCACTCAGGACAACTCCAAGTCCCAAAAATGCCTCCACATCTCATCTCTTCCTCCCATTTCCTGCACCCAGCAGCTACCATGGCCACTTTTTCCACACCAATGCCACATTTTCTCAATTATTAACCACAATAGTTCATGAATAGGATATCATTAAGTCCACTCTAATCCTTACTGTATTCCTCCTTCCTGTGGACCTTGACTTGGTTGTGTCCATTCCACATCTATGTCAAGAGGGGGCTTAGATTCCACATGGATACTGGATGCAATCCTCCTGCTTTCAGTTGTAGGCACTCTAGGCTCCATGGTGTGGTGGTTGACATTCTTCAACTCCATGTTAGCTGAGTGGGGTAAGTCCAACAAATCAGAGTGTAGGAGCTGAAGTCTGTTGAGGCTCAGGGCCTAGCTATCATATTGTCAGTCCAGAGATTCAAATCCCCTAGATATATCTTAAACCCAGCACCAACTACAATTCCAGTAAAGTAGCATGAAAGGCTTGTGAGAAGAGATCCCATCTGAGTCCAGCTCCATCAGGCAGAAACACCAGCTCCAAGGAAGGACCAATTGACATGGCAGTGAAACCCATCTGCCATGACCATAGAACCTGTGGGTCTCTTTAGCCCTCAAAAGGACCAATACCTGGGGTTTTATCTACTTTATCTGTCTCTGAGACTCTGCTCAGGTGTGCATAAGGGCAATCCTTCTGACAACCTCCAGACTCTTTTTTAGAGACTCGTAGCCATATGAACTCATTTGTCCTTTCCATTTCCCCCTTACTTTAGGTCAAACAGCATTTTTAACTCCTGTTATTATATGTAGACAGGGATATTCTGCTGGTCTGCATTGAACCTTTAATTCAAGGTCATTTTCTAGTTACATCATCAGCTGGTACTTGGTAGTGATCCCTCAGTGCCAGGGAGGCTCATCCCTGGGTGTCATGTCCCACGCTGGGGGGAAGGCATTGCATTTACATGCGGAGTTTGGCTTCAAGACTGGGCACATTTGAGTAACACAGAGGCTGTCAGGAGGGAATTCTTAGGCACAGTGCTGCTCTAGGCCTTGTTCTTATTTCAGGTGTACAGGCTCACAAGCATAGTCGTTAGTATCAGGGGCTCACTGTTGGACCCTCATTCCTTCCTGGTCCTAACCGTTGCACCTGGGGGACTGCCACCGCTCCCCTAGGGACCACGACAGAGCCCCCCCCCCCCCCCGAAATGCCTTTTCTTTATCAATTGAGAGGATCATGTGATTTTTCTTCTTCAATTTATTAATGTGGTTTATTACACTAATTGTTTATTTTTTGGCTTTGTTTTTGGGAAGGTTTTTGGATGGCAGAAGGGTTACAACTGTGGCAGGAGAGGATCATTGGTGTGAGGCATTGGTGTTGGGGGAATATGTGAGGAGGGGTGCACCTGGGGCATGTCTGTACGGCATATGAATATGTTCAAGTGGTCATGGAGCATTGTCTGGTCATGGATACACTATTCCATGACCACTTGAACAAATTCATATGTCATAAGGCAGAGGTATCTCTTGAAATTTTGGTCTTTTGATAACATACTCTCTGTTTTTGTTTGTCTGTGAAGACTTTAATCTCTCCCTCATTTCTGAAGGACAGTTTTGCCACATACAGAACTCCTGGCTAGCAATTTTTCTCTTTCAATACTTTAAATACATCATACCACTTTCTTCTCACTTCCATGGTTTCTGATGAGAGGTTGGCACTTAGTTTTATTGAGGTTCCCTTTTATGTTATTCTGAATTGTAGATGTCTCAGAGTAGGTCTATTCAAAGTTATTGTTTGGGATATATGAAAGACATTATGTCTTTCATAAAGGCCAGGAAGTTTTTGGTCATTATTTTCTCAACTATTCTTTCTGCCCTTTTCCATTCTCTTCTTCTGGTATAATGATAGCACATGTATTTGTGCATTTTGCATTATCATTCAATTTCCTGAGATCCTGTTCCATTTCTTTCCATTCTCTTCCCTTTCTGTTCTCCTATCTTTTCTGGTTTGGATGTTTTGTCTTCAAAATTGTTAATTCTGTCTTCAAGCAATACAAATCTGCTGTTATGTGCCTCTGATTTTTTTTTTTTTTTTTTTGAGGTCCTGGGGGCTGGAGTTTGAACCTGGGACCTCATATGTAGGAAGCCATTGCTCAACCACTGAGCCACATCAACTTCCCTGAGTTGGTTTTTCTGTTTAGTTTGTTGTTTGTTTTTGCTTTTTCAGAGGGCGCTGCAAGCTAAACCTGGAACCTCCCATGTAGGAAGGAGGTACTCAAGTATTTGAGCCACATCTGCTCCCCTCTAATGTATTTTTAATCTCATCCATCATGTCTTTAATTCCCTTATGTTCTGTTGATTTTTTTTGCAGGCTTTCAAATTGTTCTTTATGCTCACCCAATGTCTTCTTAATATCCTTTATCTCCTTAGTCATATTTTCCTTCAATTCTTTGAATTGATTTAGGAGAGTTTTGTGATTATTATTGATCAGTCATCTTAAATCCTGTATCGCATCAGGTTATTTGGTTTGTTCCTTTAGCTGGGCCATCTCTTCCTGTTTCCTAGCATGGCTTGTAATTTTTTGCTGATGTCTTGACATCTGACTATGCTGGGAAATTTAATCTGATGGTCAATTTTTCTGTCTTGCCAAGTGTGTTTTTTTTCCACAGCTCTTCTTTGATTTTGGGGTCATCTTATTCTGAGAATGTAAAATAGTCCAGCTTAAGTTATCAAAATAGGGCCAGGGACTCACTAATGGGGCACAGATTTTCTCCCAGGGATTAGAACTAAGAGAGACGTAAAAGCAAATTTTGTCTTGCAGTTTCATGGCTGGCTAGCAGATAGCATTGATCAGTGAACCTTTCCAAGGAGGTGTTTGCTTCAACGCTTCTTTCCTGTTTTTCTGGGCTGGTCAGAGCTGAAATTCAAAGCAGGATCTGCTGGCTAAATTCACTGAAGAGGAGCCTTCTGACTCACCCTCCCTCTTCCCTTATATAATAACAACTGACAAGCAGAAAGATGTCTGTTCCCTTCTCAGTTGACTGCAGTAAGCCAAGGGTCTAATCTAGGCTTAATGTCTCGAGGGTGGAGAACAGGAGTTCTTCCCAGCCACCACAGGAATTTAGTAACTCATATTTGTTGTTTTGGGTTCTTTGTCTCTCTGTCTCTCAATCTCCTGGGAGTTGCACAGCATGTCCTGGTCTGTTGAACTCAAATTCAGGACCCTTGTACAGTTTTTTGGCCCTTTCTCCATTGTTTTTATAGAGAGTTGAGCCCTGTCTGCCTACTCTGATCCCTTCTTCCTGGTTTCTCAGGGGCAGTGTCTGATAATAGCTTTTGATTAGTGAATTTGGATCATTAGGTCCTGGCTCTGAGCTATTGTTTCAACCCCTGCAGCAGCTTCCATTGTTTCAACCCTACATGAGACAGGAGCAGAGGTGGAAGAGATTGAAAGTTGTAGGACTTCCTCAGGGCTGCAGGGAACAGTCAGTTGAAGGGCAGCATCTGCTGGAATGCCAGGAAAGCAAGCTTTGGAGAAGCTGTCAAAAATGCTTTTCATATCCTTCCTGATTCCCTCACCAGGGCACTTTGGAACCAGTTTGGAACCCCTTCCTGAGTCCCTGTCCCTGTTTTGGCTGGGAAATATTGACTTGGGAAAGTCCTCCCCAGAGTGACCATTCCCCCAGAATTTGCCATCTAGGCAAAAACATCCAGAGACAATGAATGGAGTGGAAAAATCTATAGAGGCAGAATAAAAACAAAGAGAATAGGTCAATATTCCCAGAGAAGGAACAGAGAAAAGGAAGATTTCTGCTAGAGGTGAAACAATTACACAAAAAGTGCAATCTTAAAAATTATACCACATATCTAGGGCAAGAATCAGATGAAGAACAACTAAAAAAAATATGATCAGTTAAACATGGGCTATTCTAAAGATCTAGAATAAGTTGAAACAAGTATCAAAGAAGAGCCTTAACACAAAGATAATCAACAATAAAACCCTAGACAAGAGAGAGAAACTGACCTTCACAGTAAAATCATCAAGATAATCCGATGCCTCAACAGCAAAAAATTACAAGCCACCCTAAGAAACAGGAAGATATGGTCCAGTCAATGGAACAAATTAAAACTTCAGAGAAGACACAGAATTTGGAACAAGCAATTAAAGATTTCAAACAAGTCTCCTAAATCAATACAAGGGGATGAAGAGTTAAAGGATATTAAAAGGACAATGTGTGAGCATAAAGAAGAATTTGAAAAAATAATATACATAAATTATGGGGATGAAAGGCAAAATAGAAGAGATTAAAAAATATACAGCAGCAGACTTGAATAGGCAGAAGAAAGAATGAGCAAACTACAAGACAGAACAATCAAAATCTCACAAACAGAAGAAGAGATAGAGGAAAGAATGGGGAAAAAAAAAACTTAGCAGGGTCTCAAGGATTTGAATGACAGCAGAAGTGCACAAATATACATTTCATGGGTGTCCCAGAAGGAGAAGAGAAGAGAAAGGGGACAAAAAAGAATATTTGAGGAAATAATAGTCATAAATTTCCCAACTCTTATGTAAGACACAAATATACATGTCCAAGAAACACAATGTTCTCCATGCAGAATAAATCCTAATGGACCTAATCTGAGATACATACTAATCAGAATATCACATGGCAAAGATAAAGAGAGAATTTTGAAAGCAGAAAGAAAAAAGCTAGTTTTCATATACAAAGGATCTACAATAAGGCTAAGTGTTGATTTTTCATCAGAAACCATAAAGGTGAAAAGGCATTGTAGTATGATATATTTAAAGTACTGAAAGGGGAAAACTGCCAGCCAAAAACTCTTTATCTGGCAAAATCGTAGGACTGAGAATTTAAATGAGTAAGAATTTAAAATATTTACTGATAAACATAAACTGATAGTGTACATCAACAAGAGACCTGACCTATGATAAAGGGGGGGTGGGGGCATTACCTCTGACCACAAAAAAGTAAAAGGGATCATAAGAGGATTCTATGAACAACTGTATGCCAACAAATTAGACAGCTTAGATGAAATGAACAAATGCCTAGAAACACACATTGATTCTATAAGAAATAAAAGAGCTCAACAGACCAATTACAAGTTGTAGCAGTTTGATATTATTGATGAATTCCAAAAAGAAATATTGGATTATGTTTGTAAACTGATCTGTTCCTCTGGGCATATTAGATTATATTGGATTCAGAGGTTTACTTCATTAAGTAATCAGGTAAACCTCTTGTGCCAGTAGGGCATTGAGCCCACACTTTGTGGATGGGGACTCACAGATAAAAGGCATGGCAAAGGACAGAGTTGGAAGATCTTTGATGTTGGAGTTTTGATGTTGGAGTTTGATGCTGAAGCTTTAAACTGGAGCCCTGGGAAGTAAGCACACAGAGAAAAGAGAAGCAAGCCCCAGGAAGGGAAGAATCCAGGAAGCCTGAACCCTCACAGACATCAGCAGCCATCTTGCTCCAACATGTGAAAATAGACTTTGGTGAGAGAAGTAACTTATGCTCTATGACCTGGTATGTGTAAGCTCCTGCCCCAAATACATCCCATTTATAAAAACCAACCAATTTCTGGTATTTTGCATCAGCACCCATTTGGCTGACTAATACACAAGCAAATTGAATCTGTCATCAAAAACCTACTAACAAAGAAAAACCTAGGAGTAGATGGCTTCACAGGTGAATTTTACCAATCATTCCAAAAAGAATTAATACCATTCCTGCTCAAATGCTACCAAAATACTGAAGAGGAGGGAGCACTACTTAACTCATTATGTGAGGCCACCATCACCCTAATACCAAACCAGATTAATATATTACCAGAAAAGAAAATTACAAACCAATTTCTCTTATTAATATAGATGCAAAAATCCACAACAAAATACTTGCAAATCAAATCCAGCAGCATGTTAAAAGATTAATACACCATGATCAAGTGGGTTTATCTCAGATATGCAAAGGTGGCTCAATGCAATAAAATCAATTAATATATTACACCCACATTAAAATGAAGGTGAAATACCACATGATCATCTCAATTCGTGCAGAAAAGGCATATAACAAAATCCAGCATCCTTTCTTGATAAAAACACTTAGAAATAGAGGAATAGAAGGAAATTTCCTTACCATGATAAAGAGCATATATGAAAAATCCACAGCTAATTTTGTACTCAATGATGAAAGACTTAAAACTTTCCCTCTAAGATCTGGGACAAGACAAGGATGCCCAATGTCACCACTGTTACTCAACATTGTGCTAGAAGTTCTAGCTAGAGCAATTAGACAAGAAAAAGAAATAAAAGTCATCCAAATTGGAAAGGAAGAAGTAAAATTTTCACTATTTGCAGATAACGTGATTCTATACATATGAAGTCTCAAAAAATCTACAACAGAGATACTAGAGCTAATAAACTAGTTCAGCAAAGTGATGGAATACAAGATCAACATGCAAAAATCAGTAGTGTTTCTACATAATAGAAATGAGTAATCTGAAGAGGAAATCAAGAAAAAAATTCCACTTACAACAGCAATTAAAAGAATCAAATATCTAGGAATAAATTTAACCAGGGATGTAAAGGATTCATATACAGAAAAATTACAAAACATTACTAAAATAAATCAAAGACCTAAATAAATGAAAGAACATTCTGTTCATTGATTGGAAGACTAAATAAATTAAGATGTCCATTCTAGAAAAATCAATTTAAGCATTCAACTCAATCCCAATAAAAATTCCAGCAGTTGATTTTGCAGAAATAGAAAAGCCAATTATCAAATTTATTTGGAAGGGCTAGGGGCTGCAAGTAGCCAAAAACATCTTGAAAAAGAAAAGTGAATTTGGAGGAGTCACACTTTCTGACTTTAAAGCATATTGCAAATCTACAGTGGTCAGAACAGCATGGTACCGGAACAAAGACAAATATATTGTCCAATGGAATTGAATTGAGAGTTCAGAATAAACACTCACATCTATGGCCAATTGATTTTTGGCAAGGCTGCCAAGTCCATTCAATGAGGAAAAGAATAGTCTCTTTAAAACTTGGTGTTGCAAGAACTGGAAATACGTATATAAAAGAATGAAAGAGTCATATCTCATACCATATACAAAAATTAACTCAAAATGGATCAAAGTCCACATAAGGAGTGCACCAGGCAAGGAGAGCACCCCACATGCAAAAAGCTCAGCCTGCCCAGGAGTGGCACCTGCACACATGGAGAGCTGATGCAGCAAGATGACGCAACAAAAAGAGACACAGATTCCCGGTGCCACAGACAAGAATGCAAGGAGACATAAAAAACACACAGCAATTGGACTCAGAGAGCAGACAATGGTGGGGGGGTGCAGGGGGGAAGGGGAGAGAAATAAATAAAAAATAAATCTTCAAAAAAAAAAAAAGTGAAGACAGAACTTAAATCCAGTTTTACCAACAGATATTTCCATGTAACATACACTGGGAAGTTGACGAAAGAGCAAGCATGAGGAATAAAGGAAGGGTTCATAGTTACATGGGTTAAATGAGAATAACAGTGATTGGAAGCTAGAGGTGTTCAGTAAGCATCAGAATATATGGGGGCCTGCAGTTCAAATGGTAGAATACCTACCTTTATAAAAGGTTTAATGATGAAGGTCTACATCATTGTTACACATAGTTTAGTTTCTTAATTAGTTGTACATGTGGTTTTTGCTAGAGAAAAACAGCAGTGATTTTGACAAAGAGTTCAGGTCCTATGCTATCAAACAGGGAAAATTAAAGAATGTAATTATTTTACATTTTCAACATCACCAACCACTTATGCTCTAAACTACATTTTCCGGTAAATTCAAAAATTATACATTTCCACAGAGCCAGCATTTTTTATTTGCTTCCTTGGTTAATTGGTTGGCTTTTTTTGTTTTACTTAGTGGTTGGAGGGTGAAAAAATCATCAAAAAGCAGGCTGCCAGGGCAAAGTGAAACTTTGGAAGAACAATCTTTATAATCCTGCATTTTTGTTCCCAAGAGATTTCACAACATCCAGGGGAAGTCTGAAAGCAAAACTTTTTTTTCAAAATGTTCTAAAATCCTGGCCTTCAAGACTTACTCTGGACTGGGAAGTCCCTAAGTATTTTTAATTGAAATTAAAGAAATCTACAAATATTGCAGAAGAATTTTTTAAATATTTTGCATGAAAATTTGATGAAACTTTGTCCCCTGGCAATATATACGTTTTCCCTTTTCCTGGGTTCATGTGACAATTATTTCTCTAATATATCCAACAGCCTTTAGTTTTCCTTCTGAATTTTTACCTGATTTACTTTTTAAGAAAATTGTATTCTTGCACACACTGCCTAATTTCCTCAGTTGTCACCAACATCGGTAAATATTTTTAAAAGACCAGCTGGGTAAGCCACATTAACTAAATACATACACATATTATGTTCCTGACAAAATACAGCTTAGGAGCTGTTTTTAATTCCAGGGCCTAATTGGTATATCTAAGTGCATAATTGGTGTGTATGTTTACTTGCAGTTTAGTTTCTCTTAATGAATATTCAAGGTATCGAGAAAAACAACCCAATTTATAGCATTTTATAACCAATGAAGAACTATATACCGATTACACTCCCTTTTCAATGCTAGAATATCTGGCACATCTTTTAACCTGTAAAATAGAACATTATGGTAAAATAATTTAGAACAGTTTCTAAATGGATAAGTGTGGCAGTTTGAGATTATTTATGAATTCCAAAAAGAGAGATTATGTTTATAAACTGGTCTGTTCCTCTGGGTGTGATACTCTTTGATTGTATTAGATTCAACTGAGATGTCATTGATTAAATTATGTTACAATTAGAGATTTGATTTGACAACGTCAGTCTGACTCAGGGTCAAGTCCCCATCTGATAGACACAGACACTCACTTAAGAAGATACCCAGAAGATACGGAAGAGGAGAGAACTTGGTCATTTCAGTCCTGTCACATGACAGGAAGGAGAAAGCTCAAATAGCTAAGTCGCTGGAGATGAGCCCTATGTCCGTCTACAGCTGAGACTGGAAGAAGCTGGGCCCACAGAGCCTTAAGAGGAAGAAGGAAGGAGAGACCAGGCAGAGGTTACCTGCCGTCTTCCTTCAACACATGGCCACAGACTTTGGCAATGAGTTGGACTTTTTAGGGCCTTCTAACTATAAGCTCCTACCCCAAATAAATACCCTTTATAAAAGCCAATAGATTTCTGGTACTTCGCATCAGTACCCCTTCGACTGACTAATACAACAAGAAAATGAGACCGTTTAAATTTAAATAATATTTGAGACACCAGTTCATCATACTAATAACATCTTTGTCGAGATAGTATTAATGTTTACAACCACTTTATTTTTAAAAGTACTAGCTAATCCATGAACTTTATAAACTATTAGGGGTTGAATCATGCCCCCCACAAAAGGCAGGTTCAGGTCCCAACTTCTGGTCCTGTGCGTGTGAACCCTGAAAATGTTATTAGTTAGGGTGTGCCCAAATTGAATGAAGGTGGGCCATAATCCAATATAGTTGAAGTCCTTATAAGAAAAGGAAATAGGACACAGAAAGAGAAGCCAAAAGGAGCTGCCAGGAGTTGCAGGTCAATGGAACCTGGAAGAGAAAAAAGAAGACACTATTACATACATTGCCATGTGACAGAAAAGCCAAGAATCAAGAACTGCTGGCAGCCAGCCCTAGAACGCAACAGCCTTTTGGGGAAAAGCATTGCCTTGCTGACACCTCCATTTGGGATTTCTCTCTAGTCTCAAACCCATAAGCCAATAAATTCCCATTGTTTAAGCTAACCCATTTTATCATATTTATTTTAGCAGCTTGGAAGCTAAAACAATACCTCCAAATACTGTTTATAATGGCCCAAGCTTTTCCTTTCTTGATTTTATCTTACAAATACTGACCTATATCAAACATTCTTCAAAAGCTATATATATTTTGTATTTGGAACAAAGTGATGATAAACATTTTATTTAATCCCCTAGTGAACTATAACATAGTTAAATACTATTTACTACATTTTTAATTTATATTTTTTTAAAATTTTTATTGTGGTAATATTTACAACACAAAATTTCCCATTTTAACCATTTATATGTTTACAGTTCAGTGATATTGAGTACATTTACAATAGTGTACCACCTTCATCACCATTCATTATAAAAACATTTCTCTAAGTATTTCTCAAACAGAAACTCTGCACCCAGTATTTACTACATTTTAAAAAGTTATTCTAGGTTCAAAGGGAAAATCAGCTAGAAAAGTTGAGTATCAAGAATAGTCATACAGGTCATTGCCACTTTTGGTGTTGCTCTTATAGGCAATCTACTCTGCTGACCTGCTTTGCTTCCTTGGATCCTGGGCATGAGTTTATGAGGTATCCACTGATATCTGAGAGTGGGAAGACTTTATCTTAATACTATTTCCATGGAGGAATACATGTCAGTAGAATCTAGTCATGCTTGGTGACGAAGATCTCCTCTTGTTCCCACTGGCATCACAGACCCTTCCATGCAGTTTAATTTAGAAAGAAGAAACAGTTCTGGAAAGAGGTGTCTTCTGGGTCTACTACAACCGAGACCAGTTCAAAAAAAGTATATGAGAAGCCTGGCTGCCCAGCTGGGTGCAGCTACCAGTCATGGCTTATCAGGACAACAGAAGGACAGGAATCTCAAGGAGCGAAGATGAACATCAACAGTGCATGTAGTCAGCTGCAAGTCAGAGCTTCATCTTCAGCAAAAAAAAAAAGGACTTTGAATGAGAAGCAAGAGACTTAAAGTCTTTAGATTGTTCCTATGCCAGTTGAGCCCTGAAACTCAGAGGTGCCAGTCCCCCCAAGAATGACAACCAGGAACTTGTGAATATCTTCAACTACAAGCAAAACAATTCCATTCCTCTAATATCTATGTCCCTCCACAACATGAAGCAGCCAGAGCAATCATCACCCTATATCCATGATGTTGTTAAAGAATGAACAAAAAAAGGAGCAACTGAAGATATTGTAACCAGTTTTATTAACCCTTACTTATTGTTGTAACCAGATACTTCTTTGACCTCTCTATGGCCTCCTGGCAACCTGAGCCTCTTCTAGACAGTTTGGCTGTAAACTGTTCTCAAAGTCTCCTTTAGCATACAAGTTCCCTAGCCTAGGGATGGGATAGTGGGGTCAGGTTTCTCCTGAGAAGTTTCAAAGAAGGTCTGAGTCATGAGACCTGTGAGAAGCACAGATTCTTACAAAAGCAGTTGTGCAAAGGATACCAGAATCCAGGTAACCAAATCTTTGAGGGGCTCAGTTATTAGCACTTGGGATTTCAAAGGACAGCCATGTGTTGGTAGGGCATTTACTGATGCCCATAGGAATAGGTCTATGGATGGAGATGAAATCAGCTACTTTATCTTATCCATTTCAGTTTCAAAATTCCCTTTGGTTTCCTTCTACAACACTACACCAGTTTGTGACTTCAGTTTAATATGCTTAGAGCTACCTTATGGTGATTCTGAAAGCTTAATTCCCTACCAGTCTTTGGGCATAGTTTCCTGGTTCATATTTCCAATAGTAAGAAGTCTGGTTCCATTTTGTTTATTCATCCAAGGCACACCAAATGGCCACCTTACAGGTGGGCTGACATTGTGTAGGTGTCAAACCATAGTCTAATCAATCCCAGTGAAAGGACAGAATCATGGTAAAAATTCTTCATCCCTTGAGCAAGGGATGAGGGTAAGGTCTTAAAGAGTGGACTTGTCTAGTATGTCCAACTGCTTATTGCCTTTTTATTCTCTACTCTAAGCACAGTATTGTCAGCCTGGGCACAATGGCTATTTTTGCTTGGATAAGCTTAGGGCTTTTCTATACACAGTGAGATATTTAGGAGCATCTCTAGCCTCTACCCACCGCATGTCAATAGCATCTCTAGCTATTGCCAAATAGCTTCTGGTAGGCAAAATTGCCCTCAATTTATAGCCTACTCCCTAAGATCTAAATTTTTATATTCCTATTATGGACCCTCAAGCATCTTATAATCAGCTATACCTGTCCTAATTTCCAAATCAACCCTACTAGAGCTAAAGTACCATCACACGTTGTTACTTAGATCTCCAGCAGAAAGTGTTATTCTCAATCTATATAGTTTGGATTGTTAAAAACTGATCACTATGTAGATAAATCGGTCCTGGGATAGTAAGCCCTCTTACTCTAGCATTCTTCTGTCTTGACTTAAAGAAGCAACAGAAGTCCCTGATCAGCAGCAAATTATCTAAGTAAGGTTTCTTCACACTAAGTGCTGGCAATGCCCTATGGGTCATTTTATTCAGGTCCATTACAAATAACCTGAGAACACAATGAAAAATATTATAGTTCAGCATTGCCATTTAATTTATCCATACATCAGGCATTAAACACTTGTCTCTGTTAAAATACCTGATCCAATATATTGAGACCCAAATATATAAGGAAATGATAAATATGTTGAAGACTCCTGCCTAAGAACATATTTTTTGTACAGAATTTATTATAAAATCTTTCACTCTGTGAGATATAAATCTTTTTAAAACATTTCAAATAAATAACTGTTTTGTCACATTTACAACCCAGGGATATCTCAAGGACATTCCCTTGGGAGTTTAACTTAGGGTTCTAACTCCAAATTCTAACTATCCTATAGTACTATCATTCCTTGGGATAGCAGCAATTAACAATGCCCATGCCCTTTTAACATGAACTATGTGACAAATGGTACCAAGTCCTCTTACAACACTGTAAGGGGCTATATCTGCTTGGCTATATAAATGGGTTAGATTTCATTCTATCCTTGCACTCTTTGGCAGATTGGCGGCTGTGATTCATCACATCCTGGTTTCATGGTTTTCCACTAATATAATTATTTGGCTTTGACTTTAAAAATGGAATATTCGTACAATTTTTTGGCTCACAAGTCTAGGTGAAGTCCAAAATTAAGGAGTCGGCAAGGCAACTCTTTCTCCCCAAGGTCTGTAACATTCTGGTGGGGGAGAGGGTAAGTGGGAGATCAATTATATTTAATAGATAATTTCCATAGCCTTAGAAACAGTGATGTCTTGTTGGCTGCTGGGGTCTTCATAACAAGGTAAGTGTGAGAGCACTAATACCAGGCCATATTCCTGCTAGACAGTCTATACACATGAGAAGCCCAGGAGAGCCATTAGAATCAACCTTCATTCCCTACATAAGATTTATACTAAGCATTTTCATCTCAGAATTACTTATCTGCCGCCCAATGCACTTCTTGACTGTATTTTCTTATCAAATTTATTACCTTAGAAAATGTAAATTAATTGTATTATCAGATTAAGAAAAAACACTGAGATGAAAATTTTGGAGCCAAAATACACATGTAATTCATGAAAGGGTCAAATAAAAATGCTTTTTGATGGTCTTTGTCACTGTTTTCTTTCTTAAGTAAGTTGATTGCATTTATCATTGGCTTTTGTGCCTCTGTTTTACCATAAAACATTACCAAGTCATCAATGATTCTGCCTCTGGTCAGAAAGTCCCTCTTACTGACACTCCTATCTAATCTTATAACGAAAAAAAATGACATGTTTATGAAGAAAGCTGGCTTTCTGACTGTTTTTGATGGTTGGCAGGAACTGGAGAGGAAACAAGCTATCCAACAATCACATTACTTAAAAAAAAAAAAAAAGCAGTCTCCTTTTGCAAGATTTATTCCTAATCTATGAGGTTGGAGAGAAAAAATGTGTGATAAGAATGAGGGGGAAACGGACTTTGGCCCAGTGATTAGGGCGTCCGTCTACCATATGGGAGGTCCGCGGTTCAAACCCCGGGCCTCCTTGACCCGTGTGGAGCTGGCCATGCGCAGTGCTGATGCGCGCAAGGAGTGCCGCGCCACGCAGGGGTGTCCCCCGCGTAGGGGAGCCCCACGCGCAAGGAGTGCCGCGCCACGCAGGGGTGTCCCCCGCGTGGGGGAGCCCCACGCGCAAGGAGTGCGCCCGTGAGGAAAGCCGCCCAGCGTGAAAAGAAAGTGCAGCCTGCCCAGGAATGGCGCTGCCCACACTTCCCATGCCACTGACGACAACAGAAGCGGACAAAGAAACAAGACGCAGCAAAAAGACACCAAGAACAGACAACCAGGGGAGGGGGGAAATGAAATAAATAAAATAAATCTTTAAAAAAAAAAAAAGAATGAGGATTGCTCCTGACACCAGTTATTCTGCTTACCCCTCTCTTTACATAGGCTCTGCCGTTATCTTGTGAATTCCATGAGACTCAGCAATCACATTTACGTGGCTGACTCTAGCCCAACTCCTGTCCTGCCTCCACATGGACATTTCAGCCTCACCCTTAACACCTGGATGTTCCGCCAACACCTCTGGCTCCAAAATGTGCTAAAAATGGAGTCCCTCCTCCCTGCCCTACTTCCATTTCCCTTACCTCTATAAATCTCCTTTCTCACTTCTCTATTTCTTGCTTACTACCATTATCTGTCACCCATCTTTGAAGTCATTTGTGGGTCTTCTTTCATTGCCTCCCACACAGATTCTATGTCAGAGTCTCTTTTCCAAGTTAAGCTCCTGTTTTTATGTGTACTATTATCGAAGCCTCCAATTCCTCCTCAGAGCAATCTGGCCAATCTTCTGCTTTTATGATTGACTACCTAGGACACAGCCATCACATATTATATGGTGCTTTTGTACAAATCAGAAAAGGCACCCATCTTCAAGACACTTGACTTCCATCTGTCAGGAAACTTGTAATAATGTAACATATTTACAATGACTAAAGCTTGGTCATAATAAATACAACCAAAGAAATCTATGGACCATTCAACCCATACTCCCAACCCTAGGCCCCAACAAGCCTGCAAAGTCCAACCCAATAGTATCCCTATTCCCGTTACATCCCTTCACTGCACAACTACTTACCTCCACCTTATCATAGATTTCACCTGTGTGAGTGCTGGGTGCTGGCTCACAACCTTCCTCTCCTCCCTGCCCCCCCCCCATTTCCTGTAAGCTTAACTTCCAGACTCTAGCTCTCTGTGATGGCTTGAATTGCTTAATTCATATCAGAGAGATCATGTAGTATTTGTCCTTCAATGCCTGGCTTGCTTCACTCAATATAAGGTCCTCAAGATTCATCCATGTTATCCCATGTGTTAGTATTTTATTCTTTCTTATAGCTGAGTAGTATTCCATTGCCTGTATATACCACATTTTGTTCACTCATTCTTCTGTGGATGGGCATTTGGGTTGATACCAATTTTGGGCAATGGTGAATTATGCTGCTATGAACACTGGTGTGCATATATCGGTTCATGTCCTTGTTTTCAGGTCTTCTGGGTATATACCCAGCAGTGGAATTGCTAGGTCATATGGAAAATCTATAGCTAGTTTTTTGAGGAACTGCCAAACACTTCTCCTGAGTGTGATGGAGTTGGACTCAGATGTGACTTGTCTACTCATGCTTTTTCTGTTCCTTTCATTGAACCTGTGGTTGGCACTGGGGTTGGTGTATGCCCAGGAGACTTGAATCTCTGACTGTCCGTCTGCCAGCTGGGCCTTGAGCCTCAGCAGTGTTGCAGCACCTATTCTCCAGTTTGTTGGATTTACCTAGGTCAGCTGACAGGGAGGTGAGTCTGGACAACCACCACACCAAGGAACCAAGAGAGTCTATAGCTGTGGGCATGGAAGTCCCATTCACCAGTCATGTGGGATCAAAACTCCCTCTCAATTGAGAGGTGGAGTGGGCATTGCCACCCCAGGGTCCTCAGGATGGAGGAATAAAATATGGATTAGAGTGGATTTACTGGTATTCTACTATAGAATAACTGTGACTCTAGTAAAGGAAGAAATTATAACATTGATGTGGAGACAGTGGCCACTGGAGTTGCTGAGTGCAGGGAGAGGGAAAAGGAGGTATGATATGGGGACATTTTGGGGATTAATAGTTGTCCTGAACGATATTGCAGAGACAGATGCAGGACCTTATATATCCTGCCATAACTAACTGAATAGACTGGGAGAGAGAGTAAACTACAATATAAACTATAATCCATGCTGCGTAGCAGTGCTCCAAAATGTATTCATCAATTGCAATGAATGTACCACACTAATGAAAGAAGTTGTTGATGTGTAAAAGTGGGGGGTGTGGGAAGTGGGGCATATGGGAACCTTCTATATTTTTTAATGTAACATTTTGTGTGATCTAGGTATCATTTAAAAATAAATAAAAAATATATTTTTTAAAAAAAGAAAGAAAATAAATCTATGGGGCCACTGGGTGAATGGCATCATCTAAGATTTTGCTGCAAGCAATCTGCATATATATGGCAGACATGTGATCCCTCAACTCCATTTATTTTAATGACTTTTTTTTATCACCTGGGGAGAATATTGCCCACAGTCGTCCACCTAGTACAGGAGGCTTTCCATGCTTGGCATGCCTCTCCAATGTTATCTCCTGTTCCTTACCTTCCCACATACCTATGCTCCACTATAGCCAGCATGCTTTCTTAGAACTGACTCACACTTGCATGTCTCCTTGTCTTTAATCATCTATCTGCCTGGTACGCCCTTCCTCCTTTTTTTTTTCACCTGTTAAAATCCCATCCATTTTCAAATGTTATTTCTTCCCATGAAAGCTTATCTTGTCCTCACCACAAATAAGAAATGAGTGCTTGATCCTTTGGACCCCACTGTACTTTATTTATGCCTCAGTTAAGTATGTATAATATACTGCCTTTTATCAGAATTATTGGCTCATTTGACAAATCCCATACTAGATAGTAAACTCTTTAAGGTCTAGATTATATGTCATTTTATGCTTTTTGAAGGGATAATCCCAGGATTTCACAAAGAATAATTTTTAGAAAACATTTGTTTAATTACACTAAATCAATAAATCTTATTCCCAATAAGGATGCATTAGAATTTTGTGACTAAAAGAATTCCTTAGGGAAGCAAATGTGGCTCAAGCTATCGGGCCCCCACCTACCACATGGGAGGTCCCTGGTTCGGTTCCAGTACCTCCTAAAGAAGACAGCGAGCTGGCATGGCAGGCTGGCATGGCAGGCAGGCCCAACAAGTTAATACAAGATGATGCAACAAGAGACATGAGGAAAACTTAATGAGAGACAAAACAAAGCAGGAAGCAGAGGTGGCTCAAGCGATTAAGCACCTCCCTCCCATATCGGAAGTTTGGTTTCCTTGCTAAGGAAACAAGGAAGTGGAATAGACACAGCAAGTGCAAACAATGAATGGGTGAGGAGAAATAAATAAATAAAATAAATATTAAGAAAAAAATCATTCTTTATCCCTTCAGAATCTTATAGATAAGAAATTATTGATTTTCTATTTAGTTGCCAACAAAATTATAATTAAAAGTTGTCTCTTGTCTTTGTGTCTGAATCATATTACATTTGCTTTACTTCCCCAATGGAATAACTCTCCATTGTGATTTGATATAAAGCATTGTAAGAAATACGTTCATTATTTGGTTTTGCGCAACTAAGCAAATTCACAACATTCCTCAGCATCTTCAGTGTAAATACATAAAAAGAGTCTTGTAGAGAATGAGAGGTCTTTCATATTCAAAAGAGCAGATTCTACTCACAAATAATTACAAAACAAGAGGGAATTTTGGCCTTCCATCTGCCAGGACTATTATATCACTGTAAATTTTTAAGAGATCAAGATTTCTGAATCGAGAACTCTTTATTTTATCACTTTGCTGTTGAAACTATTCTAATTGGAGAGTACTAATGAGAAATCATTACCATATTTGATTCAACCTGGATTGAATTATATAATATAAATACATGGCTTTTAAGGATTATCTATGTATGTTTCTCAAGCCTTGGATCGGAGACATGAGTCAAAATGTGGACCTTAGATAGCAATTACAGACTGTGATGATCAATGATGGAAAGATGTAAAAGCAAATTAGACTGACAATATTTATATTCTATAAATCATTTTAAAAACCCTCCTATAACAGACTTCCTTGATTGACTGAACCTGACAACCAAAAAAGACCTTTGCTCTCTAAGAAAAGGGTTAAGAAAAAGTTCATTTTTCCTGAAAAAAATAATTTTCTACCTCTTTATTAAATTAAGAATATACTTTCCTTTTTATTTTGAGTCCCAGGAAGTAAAACCTCTTACTAAGTTCTTACTTTCTAGGCTTAAAAATACCTCTGATCTAGAAATGGAAAAATCAATTATCAAATTTATATGGAAAGGGTCTCAAATAGCCAAAAACATTCTTAAAATGAAGAGCAAAATTGGAGGACTCACGCTTTCACCTTGAAGTGAACAATAAAACTACAGTGATCAAAACAGCATGGTATTGGCATAAAGATAGACACACTGTTCAGTGGAATATAATTACAAGTCCAGAAATAAACCTTCACCTCTATGGCCAACCAGTTTTTGAAAAACCTACCAAGTCCATGTTAACAAGACAAAAGTCTCTTCAACAAATGGTGCTGGGAGAACTGGATATCCAGAACCAAAAGAAAGAAAGAGGACCCCTATCTTACGTCCCATGAAAGAATCAACTCAAAATGGATCAAAGACCTAACATAAAAGCCAAGACCATAAAACTCCTAGAAGATAACAGAGGGACACATCTACAAGACCTTGTAGTAGGTGGGGGTCTCTTAAACTTTACAACCAAAGCCCAAGGAACAATAACAACAAAAATAGATAAATGTTACCTCCTCAAAATTAAATATTTCTGTACCTCAAAGGACTTTGCGAAGAGGGTAAAAAGGCAGCCTATTCAATGGGAAAATATTTGGAAATCACACATCCAACAAGGATCTAATATCCATGGTATATAAAGAGATTCTACAACTCAACAATAAAAAGACAAATTACCCAATTAAAAAATAAGCAAAAGACCTGAATGGACATTTTTCTAAAGAAGAAATACAAATGGTGAAAAAACATATTTTAAAAATGCTCAGCATCACTGGCTATTAGGAAATGCAGATCAAAGCTACAATGAGATACCATTTCACATCTACTAGAATGGTCACTATTAACAAAACAGAAAACTACAAGTGTTGGAGTGTATGTGGAGAGATAGGAATGCTTATTCACTGTAGGTGGGAATGTAGAACAGTACAGCCACTGTCAAAGTCTCCTCGGCAGTTCATAAGGAAGGTAGATTTAGACCTACCATGTGACCTGGAAATACCACCACTAGGCAGACACCCAGAAGAATTGAGAGCAGTGACATGAACAGACCTCTGCAATAATACTCAGAGGGGTATTATTCACAATTGCCAAAAGATGGAAACAACCCAGGTGTCCATCAACTGATGAATGGCTAAACAAACTGTGATATATATACTTGATGGAATATTATTCAGCAGTAAGAAGAAATGAGGTTGTGAAGCATATGACAATGTGGATGAATCTGGAGGACATTATGTTGAGTGAAGAAAGCCAGGTGCAAAAGGACAAAATTATTATGATTTCGCTATTATGAACTAAATATAATGAGCAATGGAGTTAATAAATAGATTAATCATCATAGAATAAATGTGGCTAGAGAATGGAAAGATGAGGTTTAATCTGTGCAGAACTGGTAAAAAGTTGTTTGGAAATGTTTGGAAATGCATAGAAATGGTGAAAGCACATCATAGGATTTTTAATTAGTAGTGCTAACATATGGATATGATAGTGGTTTGTTTTTGCTGAGTTTTTTTTTTCTTTTTTTGGAGTAATGAAAATGCTCTAATATTGAAGTGGTGAATGCACAAATCTGTGGTTCTGACAAAAGCCACTGATTATACACTTTACGTGAATTACATGGGGAAAATACACCAAATGTAAGATATGGTCTATAGTTAGAAGTAATACTTTGACAATGCTCTTTCGTAATTTGTTATAAATGTTTCACAACAATACAAGGTATTTGTGGTGGGGTGATGTACTAGGAGCCCTGTAATGATGTTGTCTATGTTTGTTTTTTAAGTCCACAGTTTTTGCTATACACTTGTTGTTTATGTATGTTCATGTATGAATGATATACTTCAATAAATTGCTTTTATTTATTTTATTTTATTTTATTTTCTCTCTCCTCCCCCACCAGTTGTCTGTTCTCTGTGTCTATTTGCTGCATGTTCTTCTTTGTCCGCTTCTGTTGTCAGCAGCATGGGAATCTGTGTTTCTTTTTGTTGTGTCATCTTGTTGTGTCAGCTCTCCGTATGTGCAGTGCCATTCCTGGGCAGGCTGCACTTTCTTTCACGCTGGGCGGCTCTCCTTATGGGGCGCACTCCTTGCGTGTGGGGCTCCCCTACACAGGGGACACCCCTGCGTGGCAGGACACTCCTTGAGCGCATCAGCACTGCGCATGGGCCAGCTCCACATGGGTCAAGGAGGCCTGAAGTTTGAACTGCGGACCTCCTGTGTGGTAGACAGACACCCTAAACATTGGGACAAGTCCACTTCCCCAATAAATTGCTTTTAAAATGAAAACAAATTCATAGGGAACAGTAAGGGGCCCAGAATAACCAAAGCCTTCTTGAAGAAGAAAAGCAAAGCAGGAGGACTCACAATTCCCATTCTTAAAACTTATTACAAAGGCACAGTAATCAAAACAGAATGATACTCGCACAAGGACAGATATATAGACCAATGGAATGGAACTGAAAGTTCTGAAATTAACCTTCACATTTACGACCAACTGAGTTTTGACAAGGATACCAAATCCATTCAATTGGAAAGAGTAGGCTCTTCAACAAATGGTGCTGAGAAAATTGGATGTCCATATGCAAAAGAAAGAAGGTGGTCCCCTACCTCATACCATATTACAAAAATCAACTCAAAATGAATAAAAAACCTAAATATAAGAACCAGAACTATAAAACATCTGAAATGTAGGGAACATTTTCAGGAACTTATATTAAACAATGATGTTTCAGACCTTACACCCAAAACACAAGCAACAAAAGAAAAATTAGATAAATGGGACTGCAACAAAATTAAAAACGTTTGTGAGTTAAACAAATTTTTCATGAAAGTAGAAAGACAACCTACACAATGGGAGTAAATATTTGGATAGCACATATTCAATAAGACTTTAATATCCAAAATATATAAAGAAATCCTACAACTCAACAACAAACAGACAACCTAATTTGAAAAGACTTGAATAGACATTTCTCCAAAGTAAATACACAAATGGACAAAAAGTACATAAAAAGATATTCAACATTAGACACTAGGGACATGCAAATCAAAACCAGAATGAGGTATTATTTCACACCTACTAGAATGACTACTATGGGGAAAAAAAAACAGAAAAATGCAAGTATTGGAGAGAATGTGAGAAATAGGAACACTCATTCATTGTTGGTGGAAATGTAAAATGGTGCAGCTGCTATGCAAGACAGTTTGGCAGTTTTTCTGAAAGTTATGTATAGATTCACCATATGACCTGGCAATCCCACTTCTGGGTATATACCCAAAAGAATTGAAAGCAGGGATTTGAACAGTTATTTGCACACTGATATTTATAGCAGCATTATTCAAAACTGCCAAAAGATTTAAGCAACCTAAGAGTTCATTAACTAATGAATGGATAAACAAAACATGATGCATACATACAATAGAATAGTGTTTAACCATGAAAAAGAATGAAAATGCTTCCATTGTAGAGAGTTTCTATTTGGGGTGATGGAAAAGTTATGGAATGGATAGTGGTGTTAATAGCACAACATTGTGAATATAATTAACAGCACTAAATTATGTATTTGAATGTGGTCAAAAGGGGGAAATTTGGGAAGTGGACTTGGCCCAGTGGTTAGGGCGTCCATCTACCACAAAGGAGGTCTCCAGTTCAAACCCCGGGCCTCCTTGACCCGTGTGGAGCTGGCCCATGCGCAGTGCTGATGCGCACAAGGAGTACCGTGCCACACAGGGGTGTCCCCCACGTAGGGGAGCCCCACGCGCAAGGAGTGCACCCTATAGGGAGAGCCGCCCAGCGTGAACGAAAGTGCAGCCTGCCCAGGAATGGCGCCACACACACCCAGAGCTGACACAGCAAGATGACACAACAAAAAGAAACACAGATTCCCGTGCCGCTGACAACAACAGAGGCAGATAAAGAAGAACACGCATCAGATAGACACAGAGAACAGACAAGGGCGGGGTGGGGGGGGTGACGGGAGAAATAAAATAATTCTTTTTTAAAAAAGGGGAAATTTTAGCTAGTGTATATGTTATTAAAATTTTTAAAAATTTTAACCATAGAACTGTACAACACAGTGAACTATAATGTAAACTATGGACTATAGTTACTAGTACAACTATAAAAATGTGCTTTCAATTGTAACAAATGTAGCACACTAATGCAAACAAGAGAATGGCATATGGGAACCTTAGATTTTATGTATGACTTACCTGCATACTGACAACGTCTCAAATTTTAAAAAATACATACGAACTCTGAAGTTAAGGAACTCTCAGGATGGTAATTTTAAGTCCCAGAGACTTGGCAAAAACAGGGATTTAAAGTTCACCTGGTCTAACCTACTCATTCAAATCTGAAATCCCTTCTATAGCTTCTCACAGACTGCACTTGTCCAATGTTATGGTCTAATTTCTCTGTAGCTGGAGCTCAGCACCCTGTCAAAGAAGGCCATGTTGGTGATTAGTATGGCCCATTCTCCTCTTAGAATCTCCTTCCCAGGCCTCTCAGCCCATCCCTCGGCATTTTCCTAATGCTTTCTTAATGCTAGACCTCAAAATGAATCACTGAAGAAACTGAAAATACTTTTATAAATCAAATCGATTTTTCACCCATTGTCAACAAAAACACCACTTTCCTGAATATCTCATTCATCCCCAAACAGGAAATCACTAGAATTCCTCTAAAAGTGAGACTATTCTCTAAAGCATCCCCTCAATTTTTCCCATCTAGCCATCAGGGTTAACTCTGAGCTTATGCTGAATGCAAACATGTAATAATACGTTCAAATTGTTTTTGCTCATTTCAGTGGCTTGTTTTGCTTTTCTAAGAAACATTTTCTATTGGCTTATTTTTTACTTTGTGAGATGTGGCAAATTTCAGGAATTTTACCTGAAAGAAATTAGAATACAAAGAAAATGAGAAAAGAAATCAGTAAATTCAAAGGGTTGTTTCGGCTATTAAACCAGGCAGTTTAGGTCTTGTGTGGCACTACAAAGTGACCATACTAAGTTGGTCAAATTGATTAAGAGTTTGGACTAAAGCATCAGTAAAATACATCTTTTGTTTTCACAGACATCCTAAATTTACATTTATAAAGCAAAGAGTGACATGATGATTAATCTACCAAAGAAAAACTGTAGAAACAACACAGACATGTGATGAACTACAGCTATTAAAGAGATCTCAAAAATAAAAATAAAAATAAAATAAATAAAATAAAAATAAAGAGATCTCTTTTGTGAAGATCAGTGGGGGGTGATCATGAGCCAATAATAATATTTAACTGAGGTCACCCAGTTAACCAGTTAACTGGGCGTGCAGTCTATTGTCCTAGATAAGTCAGTGATGTTTCTTGACATGATTAAAGAAAACACGTAAGACCCAAAGGATCATACATTCTTAAATACTTTAATTTTTAAGGAGATTAAGCTACTTTTTGATCTTCCTAAAAAACAAACAAGCCTCAGAATTACTGATTAAAGATATCCTTGGTACTTAAATTTATAGCAAAACATGTACAAATACGTGTAGCTAACATAGTTTAAAAATGTATGGATGACCAAAATGTGAGATGTAAATTGTTTGTCCACAACTGTAGGAAGGATACTCCGGATATACGGTTACATTTCAGGGGATCAGTAAATATGCAAAATTTTGTGGATATTTTCATTTTTGGAGATGGGGTACTTAGCTTTCATCAGATTCTCAAAAAGTTGAATGACCCCAAAATACTAAAAATAAATACTTTCTATGGTAGATATATTTTAAAGGAATTGTAAGTGAAAGGTTTAACTGCAAGGATGGATGGATGGATGGATAGATAGATAGATTCTTATTATCTTCTGTCATTAAAGTTCATGCTCCATAAATGGCTAATGTTCTTACTGTTATCAGACTCTTTAAATAGGATAAATGTATACCCTCTATGGAGTTGTTGAAAATGTTCTTTGAAATTTCCAAGTAAACCAATGTCTAGTTCACTTTCAAAAAAAAAAAAAAAAACAAAACACCAAAAACCTTAAATTGTGAAACCATTATTTCAATTGAGAAAAGAAAAAAGTAATGTAATTTAATATGGCTACCTCAGGAGATGTCCATAACCGTTTATCTCAAAAGGACATATGCAAAGAATGTTCTGGTTGAAAAGGATAATTAAACGAGGCCCACATTTTTTAGAGACAAATACTGAAATACATAGGATTCTCATACCTGGGAATTGCTTTAAAGTATTTTAGAAAGAAATGTAAGGCAGGTGAGGCAAAGCAAGCCAAATTTGGGAGAGAGGAGAAGGGAGAGTGAGAGGGAGGAAAAAGCATAGGTTAAATGGGCATGGCAAAATCTTGGCAATTCTAGAATAGGGGTATATGGTGGTTCATTGTACTGTTTTCTTTATTTTCGTCATGTTTGCAACATTCATTATATAAATTCCCTTTTAAAGGATTCTGAATTTAAAATAATTCATTTGAAGTAAATGCTCAATCTTTCAGAGTTCCTCCATCTTCTGGTATCCAAGCATATGGAGGGGCTTATGGGAAATGTCTGCTCAGTGATAGGTAGCTTCTGCTCTACTATACTCTATCCTCTGGGTTCTTGCTTGTATCCATAGCAAGGTGGAGCACCTGTCCACATCTCAGATGACGAGTGCTGGTTTCTGTTGAATTCCATTGATTTGCCTGGCCCCCTGGGCTCTCATGACGATGCTGCTGGTGGGTGTTAGCCCTAGCCTCTTGTCTCCAGTAGACAAATCTCTGCATCCTTTATCTGACACCATGCCTGAACCAGCTCACCTGTCTCCTCAGCATCTCTGCACACATCCTAGCCCCCCAACACACACACACACACACACACACACACGGGAGGTGGGGTATGAGGAAATCCTCTAAATGTCACTTGCATGCCAATGTGGGCTTTGAGAAACCAGGATCCTTTACTTCAGGTTCATATTTTCAGAACTCTCCCTCCAATAATGCCGCATTATGGCTCTGAATGAGGATGTGTGACTCAAAGGTAAATATGTAGGGACTCCTTGAAGCTGTGCCTCAAGGCAAACTGTTACCAGCTCAGCCCCAAAGGGGGAAAAGTAAAGACACTACCTTTTACTCCATTTCAAATTCTTTATTGAAAAGAATCTTGTGTTACATAAATTACATTCTAAATATGAAAATTGCAGAGCCCAAACTAGGGCTCCCTTTGGCCCAAATAAGTGATTTAGAATAAGTCAACAACCTCTACGAAAGTGTAACACCAGAACTAAGTTTTCAGTTCCAAGTTCATCATTCTTTCCACAGTGTCTCTGGCTTCTTAATTGTGTAGTTGATACAATTTCAGGAGGCAGACCACATCCTATCTTTATACAACCTTGGAGTCAAATATTATCCCCAGAGCATTTTCCTTATATAATACATATAAATAATATAACATATTATTTAATTTCAGTATTCCTAGGATCAGAGATAGGGATAGGGTAGATCTATTAAATCAGCAATTGGAAATACCACATGTGAACACATAAGCTGCAAATGAATATGATAATGTCTCTGCACTCTGAACAGAAGTGGATACTATAAGAAATTCTATTTTGAACTCATAAAATAAATCAATATGAAGTTCTATTATGAAAAACCACTAAGGATTGTACTTCAAGTTATTCTTTTGTAAGTGAATTGCCATATAAATTACAAATAAATACACATTGCTGAAATACCTTTCCTTTATTATGAGGTGGACTCTCTTTGGTGATAATAAATTTTCTTGGAAAACTATATACTAGATCTGTTAAAGGAATCCAACTTAAATTTACTCTTTTCTCAAATAAACAAAACTCCTTTTCCTCAATGTGACCAAATATATAGTTTAAGGATTTCAAAACCAAACTATTTCAGCTCAACCAAAAAATTCTATTATTAGCAAATCAGTATAACTTCTGCTTCATTCTTGTAAATAACATTTTCCACTAAGTGTAATAGCTGTGAATAAAAGTATACACACCTGTGTTGTTGTTGTTTGTTGATTTTAAAACTCTATGGTAGATTTTTCTCTTTCTGTGTGCTTCACCTATTTTCTGAAACTTTACTCCAGGATCTATCTTAAAGAAACACTCAGCAATCCACTGGTTCAATATTTCATAGCTCATCATTGTGTTGCTGAAGGTCACAGACTTGTACATTTAATTCCCTGGAATTTCCCACACCTGACCAAAGTCCATCCCTATGGTAGTATCTTGAACTCTGGTTGTGTTGATAATACAATAATAGGAGTTTCGAAACTTCTAGGTCCTTTAATGCACTTTCTTGAACTCTGGTCAAAGGACTTGATCTTTCTTAGGTCGGCAAACTCTCCACTGCTCTTCCTATGTAGGCTTTCTCATCTCTAGAAATGGCAATTTTGTTCTTCCTGTTACTCAGGTCAAAAACCTTGGAGAACATTCAATGCAATCCCAATAAAAATCAACACAGCCTTCTTTAAGGAACTAGAAAAACTAACTATGAAATTTATTTGGAAAGGAAAGAGGCCCCGAATAGCCAAAGACATATTGAAAAAGAAAAACGAAATAGGAGGAATCACACTTCCTGACTTCAAAACATACTACAAAGCTACAGTAGTGAAAACAGCATGGTATTGGCATAAGGAGAGACACGCAGACCAATGGAATCGAATTGAAAGTTCAGATATAGAACCTCATGTATATAGCCATATAATATTCGATAAAGCCACCAAACCCTCTCAACTGGGAGAGAATGG